>NC_135622.1:34389551-35639551 GCF_053574225.1 Canis aureus
AAATATTATTTTTCTGTGTTTGTGGTATACATTAGCTTATAAAATTCGTGATTTATTTTCTCCTTCGAAATAAATATTTACTTTTACATCAAATTTTGATTCAGTATTTTTTTTTCTTAAAGAGGTTTCCCAAGTTTGTAGATGCTTTAGGCACCACAAATCCTGGATCTGCTCCTGATGAATGCTGCATGGCCAATAGTCTAATTTACAGTGGCCACCCATGGATATTTGGGCATGCCTGTGGGAACATGTCCTGCAAGTGAATGCCATTTAACATTCATATTATTGTCAAATAAAACAAAATGACAACAACAAAAAAAATCAAGCCCTGCTCTTCTTTTTTTAAATAATAAATTTATTTTTTATTGGTGTTCAATTTGCCAACATACAGAATAACACCCAGTGCTCATCCCGTCAAGTGCCCCCCTCAGTGCCCGTCACCCATTCACCCCCACCCCCGCCCTCCTCCCCTTCCACCACCCCTAGTTCGTTTCCCAGAGTTAGGAGTCTTCATGTTCTGTCTCCCTTTCTGATATTTCCTACCCATTTCTTCTCCCTTTCCTTCTATTCCCTTTCACTATTATTTATATTCCCCAAATGAATGAGACCATATAATGTTTGTCCTTCTCCGATTGACTTATTTCACTCAGCATAATACCCTCCAGTTCCATCCACGTTGAAGCAAATGGTGAAGCCCCTCTATTCTATACAGCAGAAACAAGCAACTTTACTGGAGTCATTACCACTATCCTGAATTCAGTGTTTACTGTTGCTACATACCTGTTTATTGTTTTACCACATCTATATTTTTATGCATTGGTAGCATATATCATGTGTGGGCATTCTGGTTATCTACTGTTGTATAAAACATTGCCCCCCAGCCCGGGTGGCTCAGCAGTTTAGCGCTGCCTTCAGCCAGGGGCGTGATCCTGGAGACCCGGAATCGAATCCCACATCGGGGTCCCTGCATGGAGCTTGCTTCTCCCTCTGCCTGTGTCTCTGCCTCTCTCTTTCTCTCTCTCTGTGTCTCTCATAAATTAAAAAAAAAAAAATTGTCCCCAAACATAATGCCTTAAAACAACAATCATTTCCCTATGTCTTATATCTCGCCTTCTTGGAGGGTGATCATAAATGTTTTCTAGGCCGATGAGGTGGCAGTGGCATTATCTTCTGACATCTCAGCTCGAACAAAAGAATGGTTGTGAGAAATAGAAGGAGCTTACATTCTGAGCACTTGTACTTGAGGACAGACCCTGAGAATATGAGGCAGGGGAGAAGGGGTGTGGGGCTTGGGGAGGCGTTTTGGGGAGGCATTTGAGGTAAGGTGCAGATCTGACTGTCAAAATAGAACCATGAAACTACCTAGTGGCAGTGAATGCAAGGATTAAATAGGTTATAACAAGGACAATCAATTCTAAGGGCATTGTCAAGGTGGAGTGTGCTGTCTGCTGACAAGCCAGTCAAATTTCGGGAGCTTGGAATTAAGCTTGGATGTGAGATAGAAAAGATTTGGCTGCTTTCCACTTACAAATAAAATATGTTGATTATAATAAAGCCAATATAGATACCGTCCTAATCTAAAAGAAGCTAAAATATGCAATTCCTTCTGAGAGGCCTAGATTTCCCACTGACTTCAAAGGTATTCCTGAAGGCTGGGGAGTTATGGGGAGGATGTTAGGTGTGTCTGGACAGGCTTGGGGAGGGAATCATTGACTCCCCTGTTCTCAGAGGAATTGAAAACACATGGCAGTATTTCCTTCAAGCCAGAAGCACATTTTCTGTATCATGATGGCGACAGCCACCTCCTTCTTATTATCTTTGAAAAAATGTGATAGAATCTGATAATAGTCCCTAAAGAGTTCCTGACAATGTCCTTTTCTTTTGTACACTGATCTTCATTTAAAAAGCAGTCTCTGTCTACTTTTCCAAATATTCTCAGGCAGATCTAGTACACGGATTTGGATTTTTTTGCTCCTACTGCTAAGCTATTTTAGTGACTGCAAGACACCTATGAATTCTATAGATGCTGGTCATTCAAGTAGATGCTTCTGTTGCATTTAGGAGAATGTCTGTCAGAGGGCTCATGTCCACCCTTGTCCTGGACTTTGAGAGGTATCTACCTCCACTCCAGCTACCTGAAACAGTCTCCTGAACAACCAGAAGCTGCTTCTAGCTACTTAATGGTCTGTATAAATGGCTTATGATTATAGAGTTTTCAGTGTCTAGCTTGAAGACTGGCATGTAATCTAGAGATACCTGGTTAAGAACACAGGCCCTGGAAGCAAACAGTACTGCATTTAAACCTCAGCTCTTCAATTTACTAGTCACGTGAGCTTGAACAAATTATGTGACCTTTTATTATTTATTTATTTATTTATTTATTTAAAAGATTTTATTTGTTTATTCATGAGAGACACACAGAGAGAAGCCGAGGGAGAATCAGGCTCCCAGAGGGGAACCTGATGCAGCACTAGATCTCAGGACTGCAGGATCATGACCTGAGCCACAGGTAGATGCTCAACCACTGAGCCACCCAGGCACCCTTGTGTGACTTTATTTATTTATTTATTTATTTATTTATTTATTTATTTATTTAATTTGTTAAAGATTTTATTTATTTATTCATGAGAGGCACACACAGAGACAGAGGCAGAGATATAGGCAGAGAAAAGCAATCTCCATCCAGGGAGCCTGACGTGGGACTCAATACTGGAACCCCAGGATCACGCCCTGTGTCAAGCCCTGGGCGGAAGGCAGGCACTCAGCCATTGAGCCACCCAGGTGTCCCTTTTATGACCTTTTATTTTAAAATTTTTTTTTAAAAAATATTTTATTTATTTATTCATGACAGACACAGAGAGAGAGAGAGAGGCAGAGACAGAAGCAGGCTCTGTGCAGAGAACCCGATGTGGGACTCAATCCCAGGTCTCCAGGATCAGGCCCCGGGTGGAAGGTGGCGCTAAGCCGCTAGGCTACCGGGGCTGCCCCTTTTATGACATTTTAAACCTAGGTTTTGTCTTCTGTAAAAGGCTGATGATGCTGATAATACTTGCTTCATTGAGGTACTTTGTCAATTAAATGAAATTATGAATAGATATTATTATTATTATTAATTGTGTTTTTGCTTTTTAATCTCTGCTTAGACTCAGCTGCTTCCATGGAGAAATAATCATGATGACTATCATTTATTACGATGTGCCTAAATGGGCTAAACATTCCATCTATATTATGTGCAATCCTCATGACAAACATGCTACGAAGAGATCTTTATGTTCTAAGCAGAGGAAACTGAGGGTCAGAGAGGTTAATTAACTTTCTCAAGGTGACAAATAGAAGGTGCAGAGCTGGGGTCTGATCTCCAAAGTCAGTGTTCTTTTCACAAAGCCACACTGATGTTAACATAGCTCAGTTTGTCATTCTCTCTTGGGATCAACATGGGCTGGAGAGGTCATTATTTCCCTCTTGCTCTAGAGAAAAGTGGACATCTAAGATTAAGCAGCCCAGGTGGAAACTCATCTGCCCACAGTCTTCCATATGGAGTAACTGATTTTTTTTTTAAAGATTTTATTTTTTCTTTTTATTTATTCATGAGAGGCACAGAGAGAGACAGAGAGAGAGAGAAACAGAGAGAGAGAGAGAGAGGCAGAGACACAGGCAGAGGGAGAAGCAGGCTCCATGCAGGGAGCCCGATGTGGGACTCAATTCCGGGTCTCCAGGATCAGGCCCTGGGACTGAAGGCAGCGCTAAACCGCTGGGCTGCTGGGGCTGCCCAGCAACTAACTTTTTAAATGCTGGAGAAAAATGAGTGGGAAATATCAGGGAGGGAGACAGAACATGAGAGACTCCTAACTCTGGGAAATGAACTAGGGGGGGTGGAAGGGGAGGTGGGCGGGGGGTGGGGGTGACTGGGTGACGGGCACTGAGCGGGGCACTTGATGGAATGAGCACTGGGTGTTATTCTATATGTTGGCAAATTGAACACCAATAAAAAAAATTTATAAAAAATAAAAATAAAAAACCCCTGGAATAAATAAATAAATAAATAAATAAATAAATAAATAAATAAATAAATAAATACTGATGATTCTCAATGGGAGACAAACACAGTGATGCTGGAGAAGCATGCACTCCTGTCCAGGCTCCTGCAAGTAATAGCCTCAAGTAACCTTGATGTTTTTGGTTTGATCTTCCTTAGAGAATATAACCAAATGACTCTGGCTCATCAGCTTTAAATATAAGTAAAATCTCCCTGCCAGTCAGTAACCCAGAGTCCCTATTCTGGACTACATCTACTCTGGTTTCCCTCTTTTCCTGCAAAAAATGTCCTCTCTGCCCTTTCTCTCCCTCAGAATGTTTAATCTCAAAGAAAGCCTCATAGATAGCAAAGCAGTTTGCTAGCCACAGTCACTGCAACTTCGGAATTAACCAGTGGCCATTACCACTGAGCCTGCAGAGTTCACCTAGGGATGCTGGCCATTGGGTCAAGCTTCCTGGTTGCCAGTGCTCCTAACCCTGTCTGACCCCAGGCCGGTTCTCCAGCCTTGTTCTTCTTTTTGTCAACTGGGCCCTGAAGCAACTCTGCCTGTATGCAGAACTCTACATGGCCTCAGGGAAATGGCTCATTCATCTTCTGTCAGTGATTCATGCACAAAAAAGCACGTATCTTCGCATGAGGGAGCGGTAGTTTGTAAGCATGGTGTAGCTTAAACTATACTTCCAGAAAAAACAACACTGAAAACGTAACAAGGTCTCCAGAGATGCAATTTGCCCCTAACGTGGGCAACTTTTTTTATTCTCAGAGAATAAATCATCTCCTTTTAGCCTCAGCCATATCCAATACCTTTTCTATTGTAGTCACTACTTTATGTTTGCTTACCTGTTCTTTTACCCTTACCCTGCCCAGTTCATCTGATGCCCCCTAATCCAAGGGAGGAGTTCCCACTAGTGGATATCCAAATCTCTACTTCATATTGGGAAGAACATTCCTTCTATCTTACACCATCTCCATGGAGATTAAAAAGATCATAGGGTCTGTTCCAGCCATTTCTCATACTCTTGGTACCTTGTGCTTTCCTTCCATGGAAAACTCAGCAAGAATCCATGAAATAGGAGTGGGGACGGTTTTCTTTAGGAATCACTGCCTTTTCTCTTTGAGAAGGTGTTTTTCTTTCTTCTTCTTCTTTTTTTTTTAATAAGGATTTGGCCCATTTTGATTCAGGTAGAGTAACTGCAGACTGGGGAGGGGACAACATATACAGAACACCAAAAAGAGAAAAGTATATTAAGGAAAGGAAAGGAAAAAACATGGGAGACCAGACTGACAGTATTGGGGTCTTTAGAACTGAAGTGAGGGAAAACTAATGGCTCTGCTGTGTGATGTGTGAGTCTTCTGAAAGAACACACCTGCGCTAGGCAGTAGATAGTGAAGTGACTTCTCAGGCAAACTTAGAGGTCAGTAAGGACTTCGGTAGCTTTTTAGTTGATTCTATCAACTTCAGTTTAGCAAATGGTCTATGTTGTCCTGCTTATAAAGTGTTTATTTCTAGTGTCTTGGCAATTTTTTAGTGAGCAAATGACAATGTATAAATCTTTGTGGAATAATCCTTTTAGAGCTTTTTTCTTTTCTTTTTTTGTTTTCTTTTTTTTTTTTTAAAGATTTTATGCATTTATTTGACAGAGAGAGAGAGAAAGAGAGAGAGAGAGAACAAGCAGGGGGAGTGATAGGCATGGGGGAGGAAGAAGCAGACTCCCCATGAAGCAGAGAGCCCCATGTGGGGCTGGTTCCCAGAACTCTGGAATCATGATCTGAGCCCAAGGCAGACGCTTAATCGACTGAGCCATCCTGATGCCCCTTTTTGTCTTCTTCTTTTAAATACTATATTCTTCAGGCCAATAATAAAATAGATTATGTCCTTACAAAGCCAACTTTCTAAATTGCCTGTCACTCAGACATAAGGAGGATGCCACCGACAAGTTGATAAAGATCCTGCCATTAATATGAAAGCAGGGGAAAAGGTTATCATTCTTTGGATTGTGGTGGTGGGTCAGGTCCCAGAACTGGAATTAGAACCTTCAGACCACTTCAGTTACTCAAAGAATATTGCCAAGAACACGGAAATGCTTTTCCCCCTAGTTCACCCCCCCCCCCCAGTTTTGTATGACAACTGGGACGAACTCCTGATTCAGGTTAAATATGTATTTATTTATTTAAAAAAAATCATTTATTTATTTATTTATGATAGTCACACACACACAGAGAGAGAGGCAGAGACATAGGCAGAGGGAGAAGCAGGCTCCATGCACCGGGAGCCCGACGTGGGATTCGATCCCAGGTCTCCAGGATCGCGCCCTGGGCCAAAGGCAGGCGCTAAACCGCTGCGCCACCCAGGGATCCCCAGGTTAAATATTTAGATTGAATCTGTAGCTTTTCTGTAAACTAGCTTTATTCTTCCTTTTTGACTTTTCAGAGAAATCAAGCAATTTCCAGAGGTCCTGTGAGAAGAAAGGAAAAGGGAGTAATTATTAAGAGGAGTAGAGGAAATGGGGAAGCAAGTTCTCCAATTCTACAAAGCATGGTGATAACATATTCACAACTAAACATCTGAATGTACGATTTCATACAGAATAGGTGATTATGTATGAAAGCAGAATCAGCTGGAAAATCCAGACTGTATGGTTGGAGAATATGCTGAGAGTTTTCCGTCTCTTCTAGACATATCGAACAAGCTGTGAAGGATATTGTGAGGCTTTTAGCAGTATTCTATATAAAAGGAACAAACTGTATATCAGAGATTTGAGAGACTTTGGGTCATTAGTTACCCTATTTAAAATTTTTCTATTATTGCTGACTTGTGCCAATATTTTCTAAGATTTCTTCCAAGAAGGAAGACATAGACATTAGAATGTCCAAGTTAATTCTTCCCCCCTAAAATCAAGGCCTCTTCTATCCTCTATCATAGGCATTTGTTAGAAGCCCAAATGAACCACTTGCAAAGTAATTTTTAAATATCTTATGGGCAGTGCAGCAGGACAACTGGCAATTTGTAAAATAGAGAACATAATCCCATATCATCCAACCAGTTTTTAACATATTTCCAGTTTTTTCTATGTCCACACATATCTTTACATAGTTGTAATCTACTTTTTCCTGCTTGACATAAAGATATTCTTCTACTAAGTTGTTAGTTGTGATTATTTTTAATAACTGCATAGTGATATATGAAGTGTAAATTTTGATCAATCTTTAATCAAAGAGATGATTTTTTTATCCTTTAAAAGAAACAATTCAAGATTTTTTAAACATTTTTAAAATTATAAAACCCAAACAAATCCATTTTGAAAATAATTTCAAAATTACAGAAAAGTTTCAAGAGCAAGAATAAACATTGATCATCTATATGTTCTGTATCCAGACTATTATTAACATTTTGCCCCATCTGTTTTATGGTTATTTTCTTCCTTTCTGTCTTCTCCTAATATTATCTAAACCATTCTAGAGAAAGTTTGATACATGCTGGCACTTTAAGATACTCCTGTATGTATTTTGTATAAATAACACTATGTTTTTATAAATTTAATACTGTAATATTTCTATCTACCAGCCATATTTTAATTTTGTCAGTTGACTCAAGGGTGTTAGAACATTTTTGCAGTCATTCTTTGTCTTTTGTGACACTGATAAATTAAGATCTCTTCAGAAAGGAACCTTTGATTCTAAATATGGAGAATATGAATGGGTCCATAAGCCCCGGGAAATGGATACAAGTAGAAGAAAATTCCATTTATAAAATACGGAAGGAATAGTATTGAATTGTGCTAAACAGGTCTACTTTGGATGTATGACATGACCCTTTTCAAAATGTCATTTACTGGTTCCATAAACCTTTTCATGTCTGGACCAAGTAACAAGTGCCATGAATTACCATTCACTGTTTATGTAGCACATACAAATAAAAGTCATTTTGGTAAGTTAAAAAAAATTGGAAGAATATTTGAAGAATATCTTTTAAAGAATATATCCCCTCTTCTATTTTTTTTTTTCTTTCCTCTTTTAATAGAATGTTTTTTTTGTTTTAGGCCTATCTTAGGTTCCCTCATGGTTAGGTTCATTCCAGACTGGCATACTGCATAAATGTTTCTCTCAGAGCATGATATCTGGAGGCACATGATGTCCATCTGCGTCCTCATTGGTGATGTTAACTTTTTTTTTAAAGTATGCTCTACACCCAATGTGGGGCTTAAACGACCCTGGATCAAGAGCCACATGCTTTACCAACTGAGCTAGTCAGACACCCCTGGTGATGCTAATTTTAATCACCTAGTCAAAGTATCAACTAATTTCGGTTTCTATTTTTCTCTTGCAATTAATAAGCAAATGTGAAGAGAAACTTTAAGACATGCAAATCTTCGACTCTTCATCAAATCTTTGCCCCTAGTTTTAGCATCCATTAATAATTCTTGTCTGACCTAGGCTTTGCTATCATGGTTGCAACGTGATGACTCTTCAATTCTAGCACTGCCTTCACATTTACCAATTGACCCTCAGCATTTTACTGTAAATAAGAGTCCTCCCTTCATCTATCTATCTATCTATCTATCTATCTATCTATCTATCTATCTATCATCTATTTACCTATCCAATCTATCATTGGTATAGACTTATAGATTCTTATTTTCCCTATTTTCTATAATTCATTGTTGTCCTTACTTGTTTTGGTGCTCAAATTGTTTCAAATGTGGCCAGTGGGAGCCTCTTCTGAGACTTTTTGTTTTGTTTTGTTTTTTGAGTACCTCCTTCTTCTGCTACAAAAATGATGCTCATGGTTCATATTGTTCTCACCCTGATCAAGTTCTAAAATCAGTGGTTTCTCCATGGACATCTGCTTCCTTTTAGTAGAGAATGGTACTAGAGGCCAAGATTGGGCACTAGGTATGATTGTTGCTACCTGGGTGTCTTTGTTTATAAGCCTTTTCTGTGGCTAAGAAATGGAAATATATGCATGTATATACATATATACATTGTATATACACACGCATGCATATTTACACTTGCAGACACACATATACATATATGCATGTTTTATAAATCTTCAGTCCATATCAATAACTCCAATTTAGTTCATCCTATAGGATCCACCTTACTTCCCCCTTTCATTATTTGTATGTCCCTTCTTCCCCACTGAGAACCCTAGCTCTCAGCAAGAACAACACATTTATTTATCTATAATTCATCTAAAATATATTTACTCATATCTAATATATACATGTATATACATGTACATTATATAAATTGATTACATATAATATATATCAATATTATATATAACATATATATATTTACTGATCCGTAATACAGCTAAAATAGATTCAGAATTGCTTTGCCCATACCTCTACAAGAATAAGCCTACTAGAAAATGTTCAGGATTTGTTTGTTGTTCTCCCCCTATCCCAACCAAGACTGAGAAATATTTATAGTCTGATTCTGTGTTTGTAAATTACTTGGATTTGTTGCCTTTTTTCCCCCTCTTCAGGGTGGCTATTCATTTAGATATTGTTATAATTATTTATTTGGTTTGCTTTCAATTTTAGTAACTCTTTCCTGTCCTTGTTTATTTTTTTGATCATGTAGAACATGTTTTCAAAAGTCAACACTATATAAAACAGTATAATCAGAAAAGTGTCACTCCATTCTGTTTTTTTTTTTTTTTTTTTTATGATAGTCACACAGAGAGAGAGAGAGAGAGAGGCAGACACAGGCAGAGGGAGAAGCAGGCTCCATGCACTGGGAGCCCGACGTGGGAATCGATCCCAGGTCTCCAGGATCGTGCCCTGAGCCAAAGGCAGGTGCCAAACCGCTGCACCACCCAGGGATCCCCTCCATTTGTATTCTTTCTTATTCCCTCCCCAAAACCCCACCCCCTTAGAGGCAACTATTGTTTTCTGTTTAACCTTTCTGAGTTTCTTTTTGGACAAATAAGTGGATATACGCATGTTTTCTTATTTCTCCCTCTTATTTCTACCCAAAAGGTAGCATACTATATATGCTCTTCTGCAGTTTGATTTTTCCACTTTAGAATATCTCTTGGGAGCTATTCCATACCAGTTCATAGAGATCTTTCTCTTCTCTCTTTATAGATACAAATTGCCCCATCATGAGTATTTATCATAATTTATTTTTCTGATTACCTACAGTTGGATATTTCATTTCCAATATTTTGCAACTGCAAATAATGCAGTGAATAACCTTGCGCAAATGTATTTTTTTGTATTATTGGAGTTGTACCTTCAGAGTTAATGTCCAGAAGTGGGACTGGCAGGTCAAAGTGTAAATGCATTTGAAGTTTGTTGGGCAATGCCAAATTCCTCTCCATAGAGGTTGCACCATTTTGTAGTCTCAGTGAGAAAGTAGTGTGTGAGTGCCTGTTTTCCCCCATGTCCTTGACAACAAAGTGTAATCATAAGCTTTTGAAGTTTTGCCAAACTGATGGGTGAGAAATGGTGTCTCAATGTTATTTTAATTTGTGTTTCTTTTATTATGAGTGAAGCTGAGTATTTTCTCATATGTTTAAGGTCCATTTTTACAACACTTTTTTTTTTTTTTTGCAAATTGTGGACAACTTTTGCCCATTTGTTCATAGGATTTAAACATTTTACAGTTGTCTATTTGGAAGAAATAATTTTGGATACAATTTACACTAACTGAAGGCAGAATCCCAAAGTCCAAAGTACCTGCTGTGGATAAGCTCTGGTTTCTGTCCTCCAGGAATTCACAGTGTATATATATATTTTTTTTTAAAATACATTTTTTAAAGATTTTATTTATTCATGAGATATACAGAGCGAGAGAGAGAGAGAGAGTGAGAGAGAGGCAGAGACACAGGCAGAAGGAGAAGCAGGCTCCATGCAGGGAGCCTGATGCGGGACTCGCTCCTGGGTCTCCAGGATCACACCCCGGGGCCAAAGGCAGCGCCCAGCTGCTGGGCCACCGGGGCTGCCCAGAACAACAGTTTTTATTTTATTTTATTTTATTTATTTATTTATTTATTTATTTATTTATTTATTTATTTATTTATTTTAACATTTTTATTTATTTATGATAGTCACACAGAGAGAGAGAGAGAGGCAGAGACACAGGCAGAGGGAGAAGCAGGCTCCATGCACCGGGAGCCCGACGTGGGGTTCGATCCCGGGTCTCCAGGATCGCGCCCTGAGCCAAAGGCAAGCGCCAAACCGCTGCACCACCCAGGGATCCCCAGAACAACAGTTTTTAAAAAGTAATCTCCACACTCAACATGGGGCTTGAACTCAAGACCCCAAGATCAAGATTAACATGCTCTACCACTGAATCACCCAGGTGCCCATGAATAATTTAGATCCTTGAGCCCCTGAAACTCACTTTCTTGTGTTGGAGCGGTCTGTGTGGGCTGTAGAAAGAAACAAAACAAAACAACTAGGTAAACCAATTTTGACGGTCTTGTTCATTATTTGTGGTTTAACACATACGACAGTGTCAAAATTCATTTGTTAAATTAAAAAAAAATGAAGAATAAGTGACAGAGTAGTGAAAAATGAAGCTCAATACATAGGTAGGGTCCAAATCATGAAAGGCCTTGTCAACTATTCTGAAGAGTTTGGACTTTATCCTGAGCAGAGAAATCACATCAACAGATCTGCATCTAAGAAAACTCAAGCCAGTGGCTGGGTGGAGGACCCATAGAAGGGCCCACAGTGACATTACCTCAGTGCAGTGGGAAATGATGGTGCTGAATCAAGAGGAAGGCTGAGTGGATGGATTGGAGGTGAGCTGGACAGAGATTCAGAAGTCAGAACTGACTCGTATACTTGCTTGGTGGAGAGGGGAAGCGCGAGGAGGGAGAAATCTGAAGTAACACTGAGGTTTCACTGTGATGAGAAACAAGAGGGATAGCTGACTGGTGAAAACGAAGAAAGGACTTTTCTTTTTTTAAGATTTTATTTATTTAATCATGAGAGAGAGAGAGAGAGAGAGAGAGACAGGCAGAGACATAGGGAGAGGGAGAAGCAGGCTTCATGCAAGGAGCCCGATGCTGGACTCCATCCTGGCCCCCAGGATCAGGCCCTGAGCTGAAGGCAGACACTCAACTGCTGAGCCACCCAGGCGCCCCAAGGACTTTTCAACACACGCAGATTTGAGGTGACTGTGGGACAATGCTCAATCTCTTGACTGTATTTCCATTTGGCTTCTCCACGCTCCTTAAAGTCAGGAGTTGTGGGGACCTGTGCAGGGCACTGTAGTAGCAGTCCAGGATATACTTAGTGTCTAATAGTGGAAAGGAAAGCAGTTAGGCCAATAGACTAGGAGGAGTAGAGCTGTGAATCCTTGGGGGTCCATGATGGGGGGCGCTCAATACTAAGGTAACTGCTAATACTAACTAAAGTTTATTCTTTGTCTGCAAAAATACTCATCTTTGTATCTTCTCTCATGCCCAAGACCATTTCTTGCATAAAACAGATCGTGGGCAACATTAAATAGTTGCTGCATGGGGAGATTATGATAGGAAATCCGTCATTAAACCAGGCTTATGGCTGGGATCTTAGGGGCACTGAACCAGGATTCAGGGAGTTAGGAAGCCCAGGAGGAGGTCCAGCTCCCTTTCTAAAAAGACAGAAAACAGATGAATAAACAAATAGCCCAATGAAAACCCTGCTAGGATGGCACTGTGCAAGCTCCTAGGACACCAATGCTTTTCTAGAGATCATGCAAGATGAAAGGCTATGATTTTTAGACTTGTGAGAAGACCTGGACAAGACAGCAATTTGGACACCTGGACACCTGTCTTGACCAAAGAAAAAGAGTTTTGAATGCATTGGTGATGTGGTAAAAATCCAAAAGAAAAGAGACTGTGTTTCACAGAAGCTTCCAGAGGCTGGTCTGTCTGTCTGTGTTTATTGATTTAGTTGGTATTTATTTTAAAAGGTGACCTGAACTTTCTACAGGATATCACTGGATTCTCACAAGAAGGTTCATCATAGTTAGTAAAAGACCTCCTACAATTCATTTTCTGATGACAGTGCTTTCTGGCTTGTCCCTGCAGGTACTGGGGGCAGGAAAGGTTATGCACAGTCAAGAGGATGGGGGAGGGTCTCATGAGCAGATAGGAGCTAATGCAAATAAACCATAGGATGGTCTCAGAGGGGAAGCAACATTAGGGACTTGGGCGAGCACAGATCAAGAGGAGAAGCAGGGCAGGGCAATAGCCCGGGAGGGGGGACAGTGAGGGAGGAAGAGAACAGCCGTGGAGGAGAAGGTGGGGGATAAAACAGAGAAAGGAAGGCGTTCGCGAAAGCAACCTCACGTGCAGAGCGCGAGTTAACGATAATCAAGAAGAGCCGCAAGAAGAATTGGGTTACTGAACTGGGAAGGAGGGACCTGGTTCTCTGGAGATCCCTTCTGCGTTCACACAGACCAGCGCGGCGCTAAGGGGGTGTGGTGCTGAGCTCGGAGCTGTGCGGGGCGAGGCGAGGCGAGGCGAGGCGAGGCGAGGCGAGGCGAGGCGATCGCGGTCGCGGCGCCGCCCAATCCCTTCCAGAAGTGGGAGGCCAGGAAAACCCAGCGACCGGCGGGCGGGCGGGCGGGCGGGCGGGGAGGCTGGCAGGGCGGAGGCGGAGCGAGGGCGCCGGTGGGCGGGACGCGAGAGGGCGTGGGGAGGACACGGAGGCGCTGGCTGCTGGCGGCGCTAGGACCCGCGGGCGCCCCGCCGGCTCCCGGGAGGTTGATAAAGCGGCGGCGGCGTTTGACGTCAGTGGGGAGTTAATTTTAAATCGGTACAAGATGGCGGAGGGGGACGAGGCAGCGCGGAGGCAGCAGCCGCACCAGGGGTTGCGGCGCCGGCGCCGGACCAGCGACCCGAGTACCGGGGTTAACCACGTCTCGTCCACGACCTTCCTAGGTAAGCGCCGGCGGGGCGGAGGCGCAGGGCCTCGGTGCGGAGAGGGCGCGGGCCGCTCGGACCCGCGGGCAGCGGCCGCAGGCGGCGGGGTCGTCGTCCGTGGCTGGTTCAGCGCTCCTCCCGCCGCCGCGTCTGACGGCCGCCGGGCCTAGCCCCCGCCGCGCCCCGAGCTGTGGCGGCGCGCGGCCTGAGAGGGCGGCCCTGGGGCCGCGGCTCCCGCAGCTGTCGGGTGAACTGGCGGCGCGCGCGTCTGCGCCCGGCCCGGCCCCCTGCCCGCCCGCCCGCCGCGTGGCTGCCGCCGCGTCCGCCCCGACCTGAGGGGGCGGCCTTGAGCTGGGGCCGCAGACCTGGGGCGCTCGGAGGTCGGTGGCGCCGCGGCCGGGTGCTGGAGAGCTGCGGGCGCGGCAGGGCCATGTGTCTCCCGGCGGGCGCCGTCTGCCCTCTGCCTTTCTCTGGGAGACGGCGGAGACGGCCGGGGCGTTCTGGGCCCCGCGGAGGAGGAGGGCGCGGGGCGCGGGGCGGGCGCCGACCCCTCGCCGCCAGGTCGGGGAGCTCTCCAGACACCCTTCCAGGAGGGAACCGCAGTCCGCAGGCCAGGGCTGCGCCCCGGGGCCCGCCTGCTCGGACGCCTCGGCCCCGGAGCCTGTTCTCGCGGGTTGCGCGGGGCGAGGGTGCGAGTCCGGGGAGTTGCTAAACTAGGGTTGTGAGCCGGGCACGAGTCGCCCAGGCGGCGTAGTAGGGCCCGGGGAGACTGTGGTGCGTGTGGTGTGAGTCACCTGACCCGTCGCTCCCGGCTTTGGCTGAGTGTGAGCTGCTTCGTACGTGTACGAGGAGCGCCGCTGCCCCCTCCACGGCGCGTTCGCTGTGGCCGCGGGCCGTCGTGGGTCCCGCTCACAACACCCCTATTTTTAGGACGTTCGGCCTTTGAGCTTTTCGCTGCGGTGTGACTTGAACGCATGAGGTCCTGATGGAGAATCTTGGTAGTACTTAAGGCGCAAAGTTTTTTTTTTTTTCAGAGGTTTATCAACAGTAAAAAGCGTACGGTTAGTTGAGTGCGTCCGTGGCACGCGTTGAGTTTATAAACTACTCCGAATGTGGACTTGGCGTTCTTGAGATTCCGCTTTTCTCCAACCCGATAAAGGTTTCGTGAGATGAAATGTAAAGCATTTTGATAAGATGTTATCCACGAAGGCCAGCTTCAGCAGGAAAGTTTATGTGAAACAGATTTCATCATTTTATAGTGACCTTTGAATGTGTTGAACATACGTCCGAGGTGGTGACAAACTGTCGAGTTTTGATACAGGGAAAAGAGCAGGAAATAAAGCGTATTTCATTATTGCCTGCCAACAAAAGCACTTGACAGAACTGTGTACCTGTAGAAAAGAAAAAACACAACCAAAGAGAGGTTTTGTTTTGCCTTAGTGCCCCCCTTCTGGTTAGAATTCTCAAGTAATTAGTTTGGGAATGCTGATTGATTGATTTAGATCTCTTGGACCCCAGGGGCGTGTGTGTGATGTGTGTATACGCTCTTGCACTTACTCGTATGTATTTTTAAGATAGCCGTTTTAGATGTAGTTTCAGAGTGTTTTGTGTACTTGCCTTATTAAGAGAAGCATAACTTTGTGACTTAGTCATGATTATGAACATCGTTTTTATTTTATGGTCCATCGAGAAGAAATGTGCTTCTTAAGAGTTGATAAATAGGGCTCACCATTTATTAAACATGCTGTCTGCTTACAGGTTTTCCCTGCTCTTGGAGGTAGCCCTTCGCTTGATAACCATACCTATCAAATGGCTAAAACCTGCTGATTTGCTCTGTAGTCACTGTATGACATAAAAATCCAAATAAAACTTAAGATTTGTGTTTAAAGCGAGAGCAAACAGGCTGTGAATGAGTAGGGACTCAGCTGTTTTTGACTGTAGAAGAAACTCTTTGTCTCCCTCTGCTTTCTGGATAAGTAAACTTGAAGAATTGAGTTCAGGGGTGACTCAGGTGCCGCTCTACGCTCTAGTAGTTTAGTTTTAGGAAGAGAAATGCATACTCTCTTTAGGAATGCAGGATCTTTGTAAACATTTATGTACTCTTGTATTTTAATGACTTAACAGATGACAGGTTCTGTTCATGTGATTAAATATCTTGGAAATTATTTGGGGAAGAAGGAGATGTCTTATATACAGTAAAGAGGTATTTATTATAGGGAAAATAAACTGTGAGTTAAAATGAGATTCTGGCCTTAATGGGTACACCTATTTTGGGATTCAATTTTACTTTGCCACTCTTTTTAACTTTAGGACAAAGTTTTAAAGTATTCACAGATGAAAGCAACTTTCTTGAAATTATTAGACCATTTCCAAAATTATGCTTTTTCCACCTGTCTGATATTAAGCAGTTGTTAAAGAGTACAGAAGACTGTCACCTCATTCCATGCTGTAGTTCAAGGAATATTTTTATAGTTGGGAGACTTTTAACAAGAAGCATATTAAAAATTTGTTTATGTTCAAATAGGGCTCTCAACATTAAGAGACAAAAGAAATTTAAGGAATGGAAATGGAAGTTAAACTTTTTTTGTACTGGTGATTTACTGCTTTATAGGAGTTTTTTCTGGGTGGAGTGGCTGTAGGGAAATAGCCTTTTTTTTTTTTTTTTTTTTGTAGTGTAGTGCTATTCTGATTGTATTACTGTTTTATAGTTTTAAAATCCAAGTGTGTTACTTTCTTGGGCATTATTTAACTTAAGGAAAATGGATGTGAATATTGAGTCACTGAGCTTGATCCCCAAAGAATTCATTATTCATATAAGTTTCTTCCTATCCTTTACCGTTCCTCACCATCCCTCCTATAAGAATGGTTGAGTGCTTTCTCTATTGCTTTGAAAAAGAATTGCCAAAAACCTCCCACCAGTCTGAAAATATGATGGCAATAGAATAATCCTTGATATTTTATAAAGCGCTTTAAACATTTTGCTTTTTTTTTTATTTCTCCCTTAAAAATCTTCCTTTGAGGGAATCCCATTAGAGGGAGTGATTTTAACTTGTCTACAGTCACAGAAACTACTCAGAGGCACTCTTACTGCTGTGGACTTGGAGGAGAGTAGGGGCCCTTTTTCATTGAAAATTATTGCATACGTAATTAGAAATGTCTCAGTAAAACTGGTGAATGAATGACATCTGAAATCATACTAATGAGTAGTTGGAGCAGTTAATAGATAAGTAAAGATAGATCAAGTCACTAAGTGGAGTGGGAAATTTTGAAGTAGGAAGGGAAAAGGTAGATGTTGTAGAAAGAAGTAGAATTCATGAAATAGAACAATTTTGTTTGTTAAGGACATTGAGAAGTAGGAAGTGTTCAGAAGTGCAAAGCCAAGATAACTGTTTTACAAATGATTTTTTCAGGTTATTGGTAACCGTATCTCTGTGTGTTTAGGTGTAACATATATGCTAATCTTAGGTAGATTTTTGTAAAATGTGTATTTAAGTACCCACCTTCACTATCTACCATGGGACGGGTGGCTGCAGATAGTTGGTTTTATGGACAGGATTTAGGGGATTCCTTGGTAATGTACCAGCTTAATGAAATTATTCATACAAATTATATTTCTGTGACTAGTGTCAAAATAACCAGTAACTAATAACTTATTGGTGAACTATGTAATTTATGAAAGATGCGTATCAAGGATCTATAGTACATTTCCTTTTTTTATTGCATGATACTCTGTGGAGGCAGTGTTTTTTTAAGTATAGAGAAGGAAGGTAGTGCAATGGGAAAGAATAAGGAATCAGAAGCTGAGTAACTTCACTTAAACTCAGCCTTGAAGCCCCTTACACACTGCAGTGATAATAATCCCAAAGGAGGGCTGTTGTGGGAAACAAATGAGATGATAGGTACAGGTGTTTTGTAATGGTAAAGCTGTTTATGTGTAGGAGACTGTAATGTTTATGTAGGAATGCACCAATTTGATTACTTACTCTATTGTATATACATGTATATATTTGCAATCAGTCTCTTCTAATTTTTTTTCCTGCAGTTTGGACAAAGGTTTAGTTTGGGCAAAGGTGGTAGGTGAATTTTTTATCTGTAAAATGCTGATAATGTGTTCATGATTAGGGATATTGCAGGTATTAAATGTGATAAAAGTGCTCAACCCAGTGGCAGACATTCTGTTGATGGTAGTTATTACTATAATGTAGTTATTTTGGACTAAAAGTTAAGTTTCAAAATAGGTGACTTGAAAAACATTTGTTCTTCTAAGATAAAAACTTTGTTTTTATAAGATAAAATATATATTTATACTTCTCTGCTATCTTCAGTTTAATAAACTTGCACTTTAGAGAATCAGTCATATGGCAAAATAGTCTTCTGAATAGGATTCAATATGAAGTAACTTAGTTAAGGTCATGGCAGTTTTCAAGGAGAGTGCATTTACTTTTTAGATAGTAAATGTGCAGAATTTAATTCGGGTCTGTTTTGGACAAAAATGCCTAAAGAATGATTGACTTGGAAGTCCACATTTAGAGTCATGGATAGTGATTAGGACATATTTTAACTAAAGACTTAACTTTTGAATTCTATAAACTTCTTATGATCTCCTGAATGGATTTAGAATGGAGGCTTGGATTTTATCTTATTCTATTTTTTAATTTTTTTAAAGAGTTTATTTATTCATGAGAGACACAGAGAGACAGAGACCTAGGCAGAAGGAGAAGCAGGCTCCCCACGGGGAGCCCATGGGGGACTATCCCAGGACCCCAGGTTCACACCCTGAGCTGAAAGCAGATGCTCAACCACTGAGTCACCCACCCAGGCATCCCGAGGCTTGGATTTTAATACTAGCTTTGTAATAGCATTTTTTCCTTCCTGGTAGGTAATATCTGCCTTAGCAAATTTACAGGTCTTTTTTTTTTTCTTTTTGGATTATTAAATAGATAATCTGTGAAGGCACTTTAGAAACTTTTAAGGCCTTCTCTAACTTTTTTTAAAAGGGGGGTGAAATGGGCATGCTAAATGAACTTCTCATTCCATATTTGAATGAATGGGTTTATGAGATATTAAAAGTTAGATTACGTTTGCTCTTATCAGAATGAGGATAGCTGATTTTTGAGGTAAATGGTAGGGAAACTTTGACACAAACTCACTCTTGTTCTTAGGTTTTTTTGGAACATAGTTATTAATCACATTTCCAGAAATCGCTCTTTTCATCAGCACTTTAATTTTAAAATAGATATGACAATATGATCTGTGGAGGGTTTTAGAGTTGAGAGGCTTTTTATTGCAGGAGAATGGCAGTTGCCTTGGGTATGGTTTCTCAGATTCTGTAGCGTAGGCTAGAAGTTCTCGGAAAGGTTGAACAAGATTGTTGATGCCAAAAGTCTTTTTTTTTTTTTTTTCATGCCAAAAGTCTTACAATTAGATACTAAGATAGAAATTTACTGCCTTTAGGGGTGGCTGGGTGCCTCAGTTGGTTGGGCGTCTGCCTTCAGTTCAGGTTCTGATCCTGGAGTCCTAGGATCAAGCCCTACATCGGGCTCCCTGCTCCTGGGGATCCTACTTCTGCCTCTGGGTCTCTCTCTTTCTCTCTTTCTCTGTCTCATTAATAAATAAATACAATCTTAAAAAAAAAAAGGTATCTACTGCCTTTAAATTATAGCTAATCTTGTGATTGATCAGATCTTGTGATCATGGCTTTTAATCTAACATGGGTAATTTTATACCTTGTAAAAGTTTCATTTTTTTTTTAAATTTCAAAAGCAGTAAATCTTTGTAGACACTTGGGAAAATACACATAAAAAAGAAAAAAGTAAAAATCATACCACCTAGTGGTAAGCACTGTTAGCATTCTAGTATACATCTTTTAGTGTATATCCTTTTTTAATGTATAATTTAATTTTTTCTAAATTGGGATCTTTTGTGATTTTGTAATTTACTTTTTCATTTCATACTGTATTTCCCGGTGTGATCAAATAATCTCTATGACATGATTTTTAAAATGGCATAGTAGTACTAAACTAATCCTCCTGGATATGAGGTTATTTTTTGTGCATAATGATGGCTAACCATATTTGTAGATAAATCTTGACCTTTAGGATAAGGTTTTAAAAGTAGATTTCTGGATCAAACTACTTACTATACCTTTCAAGATTGAAGACACATCAGCAAATCCATTCAGAAAGTTTGTTCTGATTTATTCTGTGTTCATTTGGGTTAGGTTTTTTTGTACTTGTTTGCAAATACTTTTGTTCACAAGTGGGTATTATTTAAAAACAAATGCTAACACATAATAGGTAAAAAAGATCTTATTGTTGCATTTGTATTTCTTCAATTACAGTTAATTCTTAAATTTTAATACGGTAACTGAATTTGAATTCTTTTTATTGCATTTTCATATTCTTGGACCATCTCTCAGTGTTTATATTTGCTTTTTAATTTCGTGGGATTTGGGGAGGAATATTGTGTTTTTGAAAAAATATCTAAATGGTTCCATATGAGTGTTTTTCTTAAATAAATTGTCAACTTTTCAACTTCTTGGTGCTAATCTCTTCTGAATTTTTTAGGTATGCTACCAGAAGGGTTTTATTTTTATTTTTATTTTTTGAACTGTTTTGAATTCTTCCTGATACATTGTTTATTCCTGACTCTCTTAATGGCAGAGTATGGGCTTCTGCTTTGGTGCCCAGTAGCATGGTAGATTCGTTTCCTTAACTAAAAAAACATACTTTGGTAGTTTATAAAAGATAATGTCTTAAAAACACTTGGCATGTATTCAGTGTACAAAGAAAGTTACCACCCCTTCAGGGTAAAGAAGTTAGTTTTCTTTGGGAGTAAAGAGGTAGAGGAGGACAGGCCGATAGAAGACCATTTTTAGACAACTAGCTTTTTTTCCTCTTGATGTTATCTGTTGACATATTGAGCACCTACCTTACGAAAGGGCTCTTTGGTTGCTTGTAATGAGTACCTGTGTAGAAAAGTGTAGAACAGATCCCTTGTCTAAGCTTTCATGTAGTTGGGAGATCAGATAGACCTTATGCGTATTTGTGAGTAAAGTTTATCCTTAAGTTTATAATTTCACAGGTAAGAATTACTGTGTGCTGGTGTTACTGAGGAAGACTTCGTGGAGGAGGGTGGGCTTTATCAGGCCTTGAAGAATGAGTGGGTTTTAGGAAGCAGAGTGTAGGATATATCCCTTCTTTGAAGATAAAAAGGCAGTATTTGGTAAGGTTTTTTACAAAATAGTTTAAGCCCTTGTCTTTCCTAAGAATTTTTCCAGAAGGGATGTTTAAAAAGTATGTAAAAGCAATTAGGTAAAGGTAACTAGAGGATCAAATGGTGTTAGAGCATGTGTAATAAAAAGAGAATATGGGCAGTTTTTGTAGTCAAGTTGGGCAAAGAATTGATTTAAATAACTGGATGATTCCTAGAAAAACTGAATAGCCCCAAATGTGACTTCTTAAAAACTGTGAAGATGTGTTCCCGTACACCTGTTTTTGAGCATGTACATTTATCTACCATAAAGAATCCTGACATGTACTCTAAAAAAGTTGCCAAACTAGAGAAAGGGTAAAAGGAGAGTATAGTGAGAACCTCTGACTTTCTTATCCCTTTTGTTTTTTCAAAAAATCACATTTATCTATCTACTTGGAAGGATGTTTGTCTGTTTTGCACTATTTTTACAGCTGTTTTCTTAGTAGGAATTTTGCCTATTTTGAGCTGAGTTAGGGAGAGTATACTTTTTTTTTTTTTTTTTTTTTTTTCCAGTGCTGCTATAGAGGTATTTGGGTGGCTCAGTTGGTTAGGCATCTGACTTCAGCTCACATCATGATCACAGGGTCCTGGGATCGAGCCCAGCATCAGGCTTTCTGCTCAGTGGAGAGTTTGCTTGTCCCTCTCCCTGCATACACGTTCTCTCTCAGATAAATAAAATTAAAAAAAAAAAAATAAAGTGCTGCTATAATGAGTCATCCGAGGTAGAGAGTTGTGGCAAAATGGAATGTAGCATCTTATTTCTGGAGTCTTGGTAGATACCTATTTGAGATTTGTCATAAAAACCTTATTCTAAATTTAACCCTCTGTGTGTGTGTGTGTGTGTGTGTGTGTGTATTTTAACAACTCCTTTGCTAATTGGTTATCCCAAATTTCAGTAGCTTTTTAATGGATTTAATATTTTTTAACTTACTACTAAGTTAATTTTGGGGCCAAAAAGAGAATGATCCAATGTTTTGCCTGAGTCAAGGAAATCTAATCTGATTATGATGGATTCCCGATCTCTGTGTTAGAAAACCTTAGAGTAACTGTACCAAAATTACTGTTGGGAATGGAAATGTAGTACATTGCTGTTTTATAAAGGCTTATAAGAAAAGGATATGTTCCTTATAAAAATATGGAATAGTTTAGTGTTATCTGTTGCCTACTTCAGAGAAGGATGTTGAACTGGCTAGCTTTTGCATGCATTGCTTTCCCTTTTTGCTATCACCTTCTGTCTTTGGGCTTCTCATCTTATACTCAGGCTCTTCTAGTTACTTAATATCTGATTTCTCTGTTTTTAGATTCTCATTACACTTCTTATTCACTCATCACTTTTGGTTTATCTCTGCAGCTCAGCTTTGATCCTGTTACTCCTCTGCCTCAAAATTTTCCTTAGCTTTCAGGATAATGCTTTCCTTGGCTCTCAGTATTCATAGCCTAAACTTTTAAGGTTAGCCTTAATCAGATTTTCAGGCCTCAGAGAGGTACAGCCTTCTCCAGGATGTCTTCATTGATAACATTAGCTAAATAATCTAACATAGCACTTTCTTTATACTGTTCTTTTTTACTTGTTTTTGTTGGCTCCTTGAGAGTAAGAACCATTATCATCAGCAAATTATATTTTTCTAGTATCTAGTATAATGCCTTGCTTTCTAATTACTACTAGTTGGAAATATAATTTTATTGCATCTCATATCTTAAAAGTCTGCACTTTAAAAGTGCTCTTCTAGAAAGCTTATGAAGATAAAAAGATTGTTTCCCCAATGTTGGAGGATGGTATAAGTGATTTGCTGACTGTATAAATGATTAAATTTTGACAAGGAAATGTTTGGAAAGAGGGAAAAATAATCATATGTCAAGATTTGTTATAAAGATGAGAAACCGGGGATCCCTGGGTGGCCCAGCGGTTTGGCGCCTGCCTTTGGCCCAGGGCACGATCCTGGAGACCCGGAATCAAATTCCACGTCGGGCTCCCGGTGCATGGAGCCTGCTTCTCCCTCTGCCTGTGTCTCTGCCTCTCTCTCTCTCTCTCTCTCTCTCTCTGTGTGTGTGTGTGTGTGTGACTATCATAAATAAAAAAAAAAAAAAAAAAAAAAAAAAAAGATGAGAAACCCCTCTTCCTTTTTTTTTTTTTTTCCCTAAACAAATTGTGGTTAAGGTAACTTTTTTCAGCCTTTTAGAAATCTTGAGCATGTAAGAATTCAGCAAGTTTATTCAACAAACATGCTCATTTGGCATAGTTGGAAGATGATGGATTTGACAAGGACCTGAGTATGTGTCCAGATTTGAATACTTAGGAAATATATGTCCTTGCAAATTGCTTAATCTGATTCTCATTGTCCTCCTTTATACAGAAACTCATAGCTTACCCAACAAAGTGATTTTGGGGATTAAAGAGATAATTATGTAGTTATTAACTCAGAATAGGCACTGTTTTTTCCCTCTTCTGTAGTAGAAGGTATACCTAAAATTATTTCATACATTAAAGTATTTTGAAGAGTGAAAAAGTTAATAATGTTTTCACCTCTCTTCCCAGATACCCACTTCTTTCAATTCTCTGCTCAAATGTTTCCTTATTAGAGAAGTGTTGCCTGATTATTCTTTTATGAAGTAGCAAGCCCCTGTTTCCATTTCCTTTAATCTGCTCTATTTTTCTTTGAAGTTTTAATACTAGTCAATGTCCTATATTTGTTTACTTGTTTTCTATTTCCTCATCTTTAGGATGTAATAAACTCCTAATGGCAGGATTTTTTTTTTTTTTAATTTTGTTCACTAGTGAATTTTGCAATTCTTAGAATCATGTTGTAGGTGTTCAGTGAATGTTTGTTGAAGGAATAGAAATTTACGTGCTCCCACTTCTAGTCCTTTAACCTCGCTGCATCAGAATGACCTTGGTGGTGGTTAGTGGGGTGCTTGTTACACATGTAGATTCCTGGATCCTACTCCTGATCAGCTGAATCAACTCTGGAGGCGAGGTCCAAGAGTCTGTATTCCAAACAAGCCACCCAGGTGGTTCTTAAACTTTAGTGTACATGGGACTCATTGTTTTATGGTGTGGTTTTGGCTAATTAAATGTTGTCAGCATAACTCAGATCCATGTATAATTAAATTGCAGGTGGTATGACCATGCAATCGCAAAGTTGTGGGGTTTTTTTTTTTTTTCCTTTCAAGGAAAACTTATGTGTATCTGTAGTTTTGATTATTTTCGTTACTCTATTTTTTTTCTAGACTGCAGTTTAAATCCAGAGCTTTAAGGATCTAGAAATCTCAAATACTAGATGTTTATTAGTCCACCTCTCCCAACCAAACAAGATCAAACCCTTTAAGCCTACAGATAATCTGTACTTGTCTTTTTTACTCATAAGAATAGATGAACTGGTACCAGGGATCTGTTTTAAGTGATAAACATCCTTTCAAAAATAAGGACTGATTTGAGTCTCTTTTCTATGGCTATACCACTGGGGGAGCAATGATTTTTATAAGAATTACCCTGTAACGTAAAAAGTCTGGTATAAAGGAAGCAGGATGGACTTACTATAGAAAACTTGATGCATATATTTCTTTTTAGCTGTAGAATTTTGTAGAATTTCTTATTAAAAAACTTTGTCTACATTTCTTCTCTCTGAAATGGGGATAATTGCTAAGTTACAGGGCTGTTGAGAGGATTTCTGTCACGATGCCTGTCTTAAAGTCATAGTCACTCAAATAGTTCCTTTTTCTGTGGATGTAAATTCTTGAAGTAACTTAACATGCTTCATTAAAAACAATTGTAACATATTTCAAACTTATAAAAATGATAGAAAAATATTACAGATGTTCAAGTGCCCATTGTTGGATTTAATGCATGCTATTTGCCCTAATTGTTTTGAATCATTTTTAAAGAGAAGCAAACACTGTACAAGTTGAAGGGTTCTCCCAACATCTTTTTCTTTTCTTCCCTCCCTCCACAGATACACGCTCATCTTGAAGTTGGTATTCATATTTCCTGTTTTTTTTAATACTCTTATAAAATATATGTTTGTTTGTTTTGAAGTAGGCCCAACACTCTCCCTTAATGTGAGGCTTGAACTCAAAACCCTGAGATCAAGACCTGAGCTGAGATCGAGTTGGATGCTTAACTGAGCCACCCAGTTGCCCCTGTATATGCATTTTAAAAATGCATGATATACAGTATTGTGCTGTATTTAAAAATTTTAAGTAAGCAGCTTAAGCAGCTTGTGGTTTGATTTGTTTTTTTCATTTGGCATTGGTTTTGAATTTTATCCATGTACACACACTTATATCTTATTCATTAATTTTGATTTTCTATTTCATGGTTTATTTATCCATGAATATTTGGATTGTCTTTTTTTTTTTTTTTTTTTTTGGCGTTTCAAATAGTACTTCAGTGAACAAGGAACCTTGTTTTTCTCTTCCTTTGCGTATGCGTAAGTATTCCTCTAGCATATAAATGACTTTTCTAAAAATTAAATTTTTCAGTATTTTGGACTCTTAGTTCTTTAAAAACTGGGACCACAGAACAAAAATATATCATCTTCCCCTCTTCCTCCTTCCAAAAAAAGTACTTAGGGCAGATGCAAGACTCCTGGGTGACTTGGGTGAGATTTTTCACAAGACTTAACTTTAGAAGACAATCGGGAAAAACCTTAGTAAGGACTTAAACTGTATAGAACTTGAACCTATATAGAATTTTTCTGAATTTCTGTGTTGTAGTCCTCTGAGCCATTATTTTAGCATCTCTTAACTAGCTAACAAAATTGACTTCATAAACTGCATCCTCATTTAAAATATCTAGTTTAAATTAACTTTAGTTGAAAATTTTTTTCTTCTCTCAAATTACACTTGTATTTAAGTGTATGCTTTAAGAACTACTTAGTATTTGGTGATAAGCTTTGGGAAAAATACTTTGTGCTTATATATTTGTAGTCTATTTTACATTTTTCTTAATCTATTAAGGTAAATTCATAAAAACATTTTTATGCCTCAGTATTCTTTAAATGGGAACAGTAAAAATTCCATGACATCAGTGCTGGTTACTATGGAAACAGTAGTTTTCAAGTGGAAAATAATATATGAATCTTCTAAGAAAACAACTTTTGTGTATCTCCTGATTTGACAGTAATGAAGGAAGGAGATGAATTACATTAGATAACTCTTTAAGAGCATTTTTAGCAAAATGATTAACAAAAGTGGCAAAGCTAATTTGGGAAAGTATCTGATATCTGATGGTGTTAATAGGTCTTCTGGAATCTTTGAAGTTTTTATTTTGCAATTTGCATTATGGTTCATGTTTTCTATGAAAGAAGTGTAACCTTGTAGTTCTTAATAATACTATCTTACAGGAGCAAATAGATAAAACCTTTTCTTGAAGTACCTGGTAGGTAACAGCTGCTTCTCTTTTTCAAAAAAAACTATAGGATGGAAGTTCAAGTTTGTATCTGTCAGCATTCTTATTCTGGGCTGCATCTGTCTTGGGGGATGGGGAGGGCGAATGGAGGGAAGTCCAGGACTATTATAAAAGCTCACCCAGGTGGCTGATGATGACTCCAGTCCAATGATTTTCAAATCCGGCTATATATATCATGTCAAATACTAAAACATTTTCTATACTTATATTTTTAAAGTAGGGGTGTCTTGTGTTCACTGCCTTTTTTCACCTTATCCAGAATCCTCAGTGGCTAGCCTGGAGTGATTAGTTATATCAGAGTATTAGCTGTCTCAGGAAGAATGCAGGATTATAGTTTAGCTTGAAAACTTTCTTCCTCCTGTAAAAACCTTAACATCAGTAGAAACTACAAAATAAAATTAGTTTACATACTAAACACCTGTAAAATATGGTGATCCTTGGTACTCCATTAGTGTTGTATCACTTTGGAGTTAGAAATGTGCAGTTTCAGGCTCCACTCCAGATTTACTGAATCAGAATATGCATTTTAACAAGATCCTCAAGTGATTCATATGCATGCTAAAAGTTTGAGAAGCACTGCTGTGGAGGAAAAACACTAAGAAGACCTAGCCCAGTTCTCCCTGCAAATAAAAATCTAGTCCTGTGTTTTCCTTATCTGTAAAATTAGTGAATCTGGCTGCCGAATCTCTAAAGCCCCTGTGAGTGATATATTAGATTTAATTTTAAGTATTGAGGCTAATTTTTAAGCATATATTCTAGAACTTGAATGTCCTCATATGTCTTGAGATATGTATGCTAGGAAGCATATGCATAATCTGTTGATGCTTAAACAGATTATGGAATTTATAGGAATAAAAAAGCCCTCCCTCCTCAATATAAAAAGCTGTCTTGAGTTCTTTAGGAAAATAAGTATTAGTAGCTTCCTAATACCTTTTTATTTTCTAACCAAAATATTTTGGCATGATGTGGTAGTGGATTCACAGGAATTCATTCACAAAGAAGTACATTTGTCACCATTAGAAACACTCAAAATTATGTTTTCCAGTTCCTGAATTCAGGTCAAGAGAAAGCATTTTATATTGAATTTGAGTAGTGTCAGAATTGATTGACAGCTCTAGTTTTTCATGACATTGGAGTATAACCTTCATGGGTAATACTCCTTGAAGGGGACATTTTTGTTCTGGAAAATGATTAATCAATTGTTGTATTGCTTTATCCTCTCATTTAATAAATGAAAGTACTAAAGTTGGGGGGCACCTGGACAGCTCAGTTGGTTAAGCATCTGTCGAGCCCCTGCCTGGGGCTCTCTGCTCAACTGGAAGTCTACTTCTCCCTCTCCCTCTGCCCCTCCCCTCCTACTTGTGATCTCACTCTTGAATGAATTAAAAAAAAGTGCTAAGGGGAATAAGTTGCATTTGATTTTTCCAAAATCTGCCTTACTGAAATAATTTATATAAAAATCATTGATTTTTCAGTATAGTTTGATGAGTTTTCATGAATGCTAGTTTTGTAGCTACCACCACCACCACCACCACCAGTCATGTTACAGAACATTTCCATCATCTCAAAAAGTTCCCTTGTGCTCCTTTAGAATTGACTTAGCTTGGGCTGCTATAACAAATTACCATAGACTGGTTGGCTTACACACACATTTATTTATCAGTTTTGGAGACTAGGAAAGGATCAAGGTGCCAGCAGATTTGGTTTTAGTCCTCTTTCTAGTTTGCAAATGGCTTCTGCATCTGTCTTCACAGGGTGGAGGAAGAGATCATTTCTCTCAGGTCCCTTTCTAATTCCATACATGAGGGCTCTACCCCCATGACCTTATATTAGCCCCTCACAGGCCCCACCTCCAAATACCATCACATTGAGGATTAGGGCTTCAACGTACGAATTTGAGGGACACACAGTTTGTAGCAGTAGTCAATTTCTTCCCCTGCCTTCAGCTCTTGGTGGCCAATTATCTGCTTTATGTTACTATAGTTTTACTTTTTCTAGAATTTCATATATCCTTTCATTTAGTATATATCTTTTTAGATTTATCTGTGTCATTGTGTATTTTAGTAATTCATTTCCAAGTAATAGTCCATTGTACAGATTTAACACGGTTTATGCATTTTCCGGTAAATGGACATTGGGTTGTTTCCAGTTTATGGCCATTATGAGTAGAACTGCTATGAATATTCATTTTCAGTCTTTTGTTGTTATGTTTTAATTTCTTTTAAGTACCTAAGAGTGTGATTATAGATTGTATGGTAAATATATGTTTAACTTGGGCTCCAGTCTGGCTCAGTTGGTAGAGCGTGCAACTCTTGATCTTGGGGTTGTGAGTTCAGGTCCCATGTTGGGCATAGAGATTATTTAAAATATGTTTAACTTTCTAAAAGATATTACCAAAAGTTTTTCAAAGTGGTTGTATCATTTTGTATTCTCAACAGAAATATATGTGTCGTTTGCTCTTTACCAGCGCTTTCATTGGTCTTGTAAATTTTAGTTATTAGAGTATGTAGATGTATCTGATTGTGGTATTGTTTTTAATTTCCCTAACATCTAATGGTGTTGAGTATATTTTCATGTGCTTAATGACCATATATCTTCTTTGGTGATATGAAGATAAAATCTTTTGCCCATTTTAAGATGGAATTGTTATAGGGGTGCCTGGGTGGCTCAGCTGGTTAAGCGTCTGACTTATGCTTGGGCCATGATCTCAGGGCCCTGGGATCGAGCCTCATATTGGGCTCCCTGCTCAGCGGGAAGTTTTCTTGTCCCTTTGCCCCCCCCCCCCCCTTGTGCATGCATGTTCTCTTTCTCTCAGATTAATAGTCTTTAAAAAATGGAATTGTTCTTAGTGAACAGTTGTAGATTTTTTTTGTATATTCTGAATACTATATACTGAAAAATACTATATTTTTATTAAGGATTTTTATGTTTGTTCATGAGGACTGTTGGTAGTTTTTTTCTTGTAATGTTTTTGTCTGATTTGGTTAGAATAATAATATTGGCTTCATAAAATGAGTTGGGAAATGTTCTTTTCTTTTTTTCTGTAAGATTCTTTGTAGAATTGGTATAATTTCTTCCTTAAATGTTTGGTAGAATTCACCAGTGTAGCCATCTGGTTCTACAATTTTCTTTTTAGGGTGTTTAATAGATTTGATTTTAAGCCTCATTTTTTTTTTTTTCTTTTTCTTAGTAATAGAGTGTCTACTTTTAGTTAGCCAACTGATACTGAGTTTCTTAGGGATTTTGCTTTCAGATTTTAGGAGGGAAGGATTGATGTGTGTTTAGATGAACTGTTTTCATGGGGAAGTAGGTTGGGGGGAATGGTAGTGTAGATGTAGAATTTTACAATTGCTTGACCTTGTATATTTTGAAAACTTTCTTTTTTCCTTTTTTTTTTTTTTTTAAATTTTCCATGGTGTACTCCTTTGTTTCTCCCAGTCACCAAAGGACTGTAGAAGTAGAAGAAAGGTTGAGAAAGCTGCGTTATACAATCTTTGAGACTTCTCTCTCACTTCTAATAGCACTGACCTGTATCTCTGTCTTTTGTATTTGGATCTGTTTCATCTCCTAATGAAAACTTTAGCCTTGCTATTCTTTTTAAAGATTTATTTATTTGAGACAGTGAGTGAGAGAGAGCAGGTGTGAGCGCTCACGAGTTTGGGGAGGGCAGAGGGAGAGGAGAGAATCCTCAGGCATACTCCCCACTGAGCGCAGAGTTCCTGTGCGGCCTCAGCCTCAGTCTCATGACTCTAAGATCATAACCTGAGTCGAAATCAAGAGTTGGACGTTTAAGCAACTGAGCTACCTAGGTGCCCCTAGCTTTTTGACATTTTTTTTTTTTAAGATTTTATTTACTCATGAGAGAGAGAGAGATAGAGAGAGAGAGGCAGACACTAGGCAGAGGGAGAAGCAGGCCCCATACAGGGAGCCGGATGTGAGACTTGATCCGGGGACTCCAGGACCACACCCCGAGCGAAAGCAGATGCTTAACCACTGAGTCACCCAGGTATCCCGCTTCTCTACTTTTTAAAAGAAACTTTCTATTATGGAAATTTTCAAATATGTATGGAAGTGAAGAGAGCAATATAAGGAACCTGTGTATATACATCTCCCAGATTTTTGAGTGATTATTAACATAATGGCCATTTTGTTTTATCTATTCTTCCATAGCCAACCTGTCAGATTATTATGCCTTTGCTCTCTCTGCCTTAGCTTAATGCCTGAAGTGCTCATAAGATCTCTACCATAACTGGTCCAGAATGCCAAAGTGCCCCAATACTGTTTCATCTCTGGAGTCTATGTTCCTGTTCAACACTGTAGTAGCAGCTTTCTGGTAAGCTTTGCTAGTATTATGTGCCTTTGCACCTTGGCTCCACCTCTGCACAGCTTCTTTTACTCTCTGCCCTGTGTAATGGTTCCAGTTGCTTTAGCAGTCCTCAACTCAGATCTTTGCTTGTGCTTTGGTTTCCCATGCAAGGATTACTGCTTGACTCCTATGACTATTGTCCATCCTTGAAAAAAGATGCCTCATATATTTTGTCTAGTATTATAGTTTGCAACAGAGGGCCAGTAGTTATTCTAATGCCTGGAAGTCCCAAGTGATGTGTGTGTGTGTGTGTGTGTGTGTGTGTGTGTGTGTATATTTTTTTTTTTTTCTCCCTAAGTGTACCTGTGTTTTTAAAAGCAAAGCAAAACAAAACTGGAGAGGAGTTATAATAATTTGTGATCTGCCTTATTCCCACATATTTAATACTGATGTCTTAAATGTCCTTAATTTCTTAAATGTGTAGATGTGTTTTTAAGCTGCATAGTATGTCCACATGGTTAAGAGATCTATGGGGCCCATTTCCAATGGAGTTCCACAGTCAACATTAATTTTTACTACTGTAAATAACACTGGTCAGCAAACCTGTACATCTTTGCATCCTTATTTTTTATAAGATTCCTACAAATAGCTTTGCCATGGTATAACCTCTTTATGGCTTTTAAAAATATGTGCTAGAATAAACTTAAAATAATTAGAATAATTAATAATAAAGTAATTGGATACTGTTTCCATTTGGTTATAGAGTATAAATGTTGAGTATAAACATACCAGACACAAAAACATTGCTTTTGTCAAACTGCAAATTTTTGTAAATAGACTAAGTAGACTGAATCCAGGCTACTTTCCATAAGAATTGTTTTAAGTTTTTTTTTTTTTTTTAATTTTTATTTACTTATGATAGTCACAGAGAGAGAGAGAGAGAGAGAGAGAGAGAGGCAGAGACATAGGCAGAGGGAGAAGCAGGCTCCATGCACCGGAAGCCCGATGTGGGACTCGATCCCGGGTCTCCAGGATTGCGCCCTGGGCCAAAGGCAGGCGCTAAACCGCTGCGCCACCCAGGGATCCTTGTTTTAAGTTTTTAGTTGGAATGTGAATAATAACTTAAAATATACTTTCATTGCTTTTGAAAAGTCAATTATTCTTTATTTGGTTCTCTTTCTACAAGTTTAGTTTGGGGTTGAAATAATCTAATGTTAGTAACATTTTATTGTAATACAGATTTGTAGTATCTTTTTATTGCCTTAGCTTATAATTAAGCTTGAATGCAGACGGATCTAGGTCAGTTTTGAAGTGTAAATTTTGCTGTTGGAATATATGCTGAATGTATGAGTTTGGCAGATTTAAGATAAAGTATGTTTAAAGAGCAATCAAAAAGACAAATTTTTTTTTTATAGGTTTCTTTTTTTAGAGCAGTTTTAGGATCATAGCAAAATTCAGTGGAAAGTACAGAGTATGCATATACCCCAGGCCCCACACACATCAACAGCCTCCCTGCTCCAGACCAAAGTGGGTACATTTGTTAGAGTTGATGAATCTTCATTGACTCATCATTATTACTCAAAGCCCACAGTTTACAGTAGGCTTCACTTACAGGGTTGTATATTCTTTGGGTTTTGACAAATGTGTAATGCCGTGTGTGTACCTTTATAGCATTAGAGAGAATAGCTTATTGCCCTAAAAATCCTTGTCTCCTTTCCCCTCAACCCCTGGCAATTACTCATCTTTTTTACTACTGCAGGTGTCTTTTTGTAGGCCTTGTGGCAAATAGGTTAAGTATACTTAGTGTTAAGGCATGGGGAAATACTTGGGGAACAATTGATTTTCTATAAGTATATTTCAGCTTTTATCTTGAAAGATCATTTTGGGAATTGGAGTGGGGAAGAACTGACTTGGAACAGTCAATCAGGAAAATTTATTGGAAATCTGAAGTCACCTTAAGTCATTTTCCGGCATTGAAAAATGGAAATAAAATCACTATTCTCTGCATCGCATTTAACTTTAGTTTAAAATTTTAGAGTGATGCTAAATTTAAAAAGATTTCCAATTGTATGTAATCACTATGTGTTAATGTTTACAAGTAATCTAATGTACATTATTTTTCAGTTGCTTATATCAGTGTTTGATGAATGGAGTTCTTTATCTGTAGTTAGTACAAATTTGGTAGAAAAATCATAATGAGGGCGTAAACTTAAGTGAACCAGGTCACTATAATGTGCTCCATTATACTTTTGAAACATGGTTTGTGCACTTCACTTTGAAGTCTACACACTAGAAATGATGACAGAATCTAGACACCTGCCTATAAATCTGAGGTACCTATCTTTATCCATGTTAATCAAAGAAAACTGGCTACATGGTAACTATAGTCAACTAATCTAGGTAAAATTTCAAGTTAATAAAAATTTCCTGCCAAGTGATTTGTTTTTATTTTTCAAAAACTAATGCTTTCTTTATTGTAAGAACAAGACTATTTGTTGATTTTTTAACAAAATCAATCCAAGTTTGGTCATTGTGATATTTTAACCTTTAATCATTTTGGATTCTTTATAATTAGTGTATTACTTAATAGAACTTAATACTTTTAATTGTAATTTTGTGATAAGTACACTACTCTTGAGTTGCTGGAAGTATTTTCCCAAACTAGGTGATTCTCAAATTTGCTTTTAAAATACATAGGGGCAGGTATAAAACTCCTGAATGAAATGTGTAAGTTTCGTTCAATCAAGAAATATTTATTAAGCACCTGTTAGGTGCCAAGCACTGTTCTGGATGCTGGGAGATGGAGTGGTCATCAGGGTGATTGAGGTACATATATTCTGTGGAGGGAGAGATAATAAGATACACGTGTAAACACATAAAAAAGGGTCATTTTAGATATTGAAAAGGACTGTGGGGAAAGAAACCTGTTTTTTTTAAAGTGATGTGGAGGGGTCTTTAATTTAGACTTGAGTGATCAAGGAAGGCTACACTTAAGAGAATATTTGAGCTGAGACCTGGATGATGGAGAATTAAGCCACACGAGTTTCTAGGGACCGATCATTCCAGATGGGAAAGCAGGACAAAGATTTTTTTTTTTTAAGATTTTATTTATTTATTCATGAGACACAGAGAGAGAGAGAGAGAGAGAGATAGAGAGACAGGCAGAGGGAGAAGCAGGCACCATGCAGGGAGCCTGATGTGGGACTTGATTCCAGATCTCCAGGATCATACCCCGGGCTGCAGGCGGCGCTAAACTGGGGCTGCCCCAGGACAAAGATTTTAAGGTGGGACACAGGGGACACAGGTTTGGCCTGTTCAAGGAAAAGCTAGGGGACTAGATTGAAGGAACCAGATAACACAGGGCTGTGGAGGTTAAGGAACTTCGAGTTCTGTTTTTTTCTTTATATTTTCTGGTTACGGTGGGAAGCTAATTGAGAGTTTTAAACAGAAGATTGATAGTCTAGAAGGGGGGACATATTCTGAGACTTAAGGAATAAGTCTTATTGAATTGATTAGGGCAATGGCATGGAAAAAATATTCCAGACAAAGGAATATCATGAGTGAAATATGAGTCTAGAAAGAGCTGTAATAGCATAAGGATCTGAAAAAAGGCTAGCTTGTCTATTTGTAGTTTACAGAGGCGAGAGTAGCACCAAATGAGGCAGGAGAGATTTGGCAGTGAGTACAGGATTTTATGTAGGATCGCAGTTGTTAATCCTCTGTAACAGTGATTTTTAAGGAGAGTAATTTAATCACACTCACTTATGTATGTTACTTAGTTGCTACTCTGTGGAATTTAGATCAGATTAGAGGAAGGAGACCAGCAAGAAGAGACCAGTTAGGTACCACTCTGCATGTGTACCATGAAACTGGAAGTGATAATATCCTCTTTAATTAAATATTGATTGCTTTTACTTTCAAAGATTCTTCTTTGAAATGGCTTGCTCTTTATATTGTTATTGTTTGCAGTGCATTTTGAAATAGTATTGCTGCTTTTGCTACTTACAGTTAAAGGTGCCTTGTAATGTGGAAGTAAAGGCTCTCCTAGCTTTTGCAAATCAAAAGCTAGATTTTTCTTTCTGTAAGGAGAAAAAAAAATCCATTAATGTAGATACTTCATTTTTAAGAATAGTTGTTAGTTGGATAAGATATTCTAGCAGTGTTGGCTATTAATGTGCCACTTCTCATTGGGCTGTCTGCTGGTAGAGAAGGGACAGTCATTGCATTGAACAGAACAGATACTGTACATCTCCATAGATTGGGAAGGAGCTTAGTAGACAGGTTCAAGGGGGAGAGTCTCTTAAAATTGTTGATGTGGAAGAGGATAAGGTCCTCAGGAGTAAGTTGTTGCTACATGGGATAATTGATAGGGAGGAGAGCCAGACAAGGGATATAGACTCTGAAACCAGCTATTAGATGTTTTTGTTTATTTTTTAAAAGAACAGAAACCTAAACTTTAGAAACTTGTCTCTGCTGTTTCGGGTTTTATAGTTACTCATTTTTTTTTTTTTTTTCTTCTCATTGTTGAGTAAAGTTCTGCAAAGGTTACATTCTTTTGGTGTGCGGGGTGAATGAAGGAAGAGTTTATATAACTGTTTTGGGGAGATGTGTAATTTTGAAGTGGTGGCTGTGGTCTTTGGTGAAAAAGAGCCCAGAGGCAAATGAAACTATCTTATAGTTAGGCACCTCACTGTTCTTGTGTTTTCCACTAAGATATTAATCCTGTGCTTTGCTTTAATAAGGGAAGCTGTACTCTTAGGTTACTCTTACTAAATTAGGGACTTGTTAGCTTTACCATAAGTGTCCGTTTTAGAAACTTCTTATGACCCTAGCTTAGCCGTTTTAAGTTTCCCAGGGAGCAATGTTTACAACTCATGTTTTAATCTTTGTGGCTTAGAGTAATTTCCAGGTGATGCCCACAGGGAGAATTGGAATCTGAGTTATTCGGTAAAATAGACTCCCCTCCTACTCCCTTTTGCACAGATCAACTTTATGTGTGCATACAGGAATTGTTTATAGAATAATGCAGGCTCAAGAAACAGCTACTGTTCACGTTTAGCTGTTAAGACTTAATAGTAGAGGCTGTACTCAGTATTGCTGCTTATTGTATATATAGTGGGAAATCTTAGCGTATTCTTGGTTCTGTTATAGAGGAGGGAGTGAGAAATCCAGTATGTACTTGAATATTACTTTATATAAGTATTTTCAGATGATCTGCAATAAGGGGGAAATTACTTGAAATTTTGCTTTAGTTGTGATCCTTTAGAAATTTGTCATGCAGGAATTCAAGTAACCTCTTTCTCTTGTTTTAATTCTAGGTGAGAATTATGAAGATGATGACCTAGTAAACTCTGATGAGGTTATGAAGAAACCATGTCCAGTACAGATTGTTCTTGCTCATGAAGATGACCATAACTTTGAGCTCGATGAAGAAGCTTTGGAGCAGATATTGCTACAGGAGCACATACGAGATCTTAACATAGTAGTGGTATCCGTGGCAGGAGCTTTTCGTAAAGGGAAATCATTTCTACTGGACTTCATGCTTAGATATATGTATAACAAGGTGAATAGTGTCTTTTAAATTGAACCCAATTAAAACCAAAACCCAACCTTGTTTAAAAATAATAGACAAAAAACAGTGAGAACTGTGTCTTTAATTTTACCAAAATCCAGTTCTTGCTAAAACTACTCAGTTCTAAGACAGTAATCTAAGTTTGTTTGAGTTTTTGATTCCTCCTCATCTCCGTAATTGCTTTTTGCATGTAGTACATGTTGATGCATGTGAGTGAGAATCTACGTCAGAGTCATTGTAGCTCTAACCCGAGATGTCTGAGTATACGCTAAGGTCTCTGATACACTGTTCATCTCTCCCTTTTTGTTATTTCTTCACACATTCCCCCCCCCCCCCCTTTTTTAAAGATTTTATTTATTCATGAAAGACACACAGAGAGAGAGAGAGGCAGAGACACACACAGAGAGAGGCAGAGACACAGGCAGAGCGAGAAGCAGGCTCCCTACATGGAGCCTGCTGTGGGACTCCATCCCAGGACTCCAGGACCACGCCCTGGGCCGAAGGCAGGCACTAAACTTTTGAGCCATCCAGGGATCCCACACATTCCCCTTTTTAATCACCTTTCCAACAATGTGTGAAGTGGGCTGATAGAGACTTTTGTAAAAGTATACCTGTGCTCTTCAAATAAGTTCGCTTCAGTCACTATTACATTTTGAGCTAAAGTCCAGTTCCTTAGAGTGGCTTCCAAGGCCTTTGATGATGTCTGAGCTTCGTATCTTGCTTCTCTGTGTCAAGCATACCATCGTATTTGCAGTTCCTCAAGTGTTTCTTGTTATTTCTTCAAATGTTGCTTTATCTTTGGCTAATCTTTGCATAGCAGGCCTTCCCTGATTTTTTTTATTTTTATTTTTTTTAAGTAGGCTCTATGCCCAAAATGGGACTTGAACTCACAACCCTGAGATCAAGAGTCACATGCTTGTGACTGAGCCAGCCAGGTGCCCTGAGGACTCCTCTGATTTTTAAGACTATGTTATATTCTCCTCCCACCTCTGATGTACAAGTCATTTGTTTCATTGATACTGTTTTACTTACTTATTTTTCCTGGTGAGTTTAACCTCTGTCAGGAGTGGGTCTTATCTTGATTACCATATCTCCCTCATCTAACACATTAATTGTCCCGTAGTAAGCACTTCTTGTTTTGACCAGTGAATCTCCCCTTCTCCACAGATTTTCACTTTTTCATAATACCAAGCAATTGTTATTTCCTTCTTTCCCCTGATTTTGGCATTCTCCCCTGAAAAAAAGCAAAAAATAATTTCACTTGAATCAGAATGTTTTTCTAACCATTGAATATTGGGCTGAGGGAGGGAGAATTTGATAGGGACAAAGAAGGAGGACTTGGAAATTTGGAGTGCCGCACTTAGGAGGAAGAACTCTCATTACAGGGGCGTTTGACATTCAGAAGCCACATGAAGATGCTAGAAATAACGCTTTGACAGAATTATGTAATTGTCTAAACACATGTCAGGGTGCTCACCTTTACAAGTTCTATATCAATCTGTAACTGGGTGTGCATCTGCCTTAAGGTAAGTAACAAGGTAAACATTCCTAGCTGATTTTCCAGGAAACTTTTCAGTAGTAAATTCTTTTCATAAGATCTCCTCAGGCATGGTCAGGTATGCCTCAATATCAAGAATGTAGTTCATATTAAACAGCACTATGTTACATGTGTAGCAAACTGAGAAAAATGCATTATTTCATCCATTTAGATTGATTATTCTCAAAATTTTACATCTGAAATAGAGAAATGAATAAATAGTGGCATATTCTTTTTAAAAAAGACTGTACATTTAAAGATGATAATTGAGGTTCTGACTCCTTAAGTAAGCTTATACTATTGTATGGATGTGTGTCTTGAGATGTTGAGTGCAAATGTATTTGATTCCAGGTAGGTCACAGACAGAATGTTCAAAGGGGAAGGAAGTGTAGATCACTTACCTAGCAATGACAGATAAATTTCACCTCAGGTGCCATTTCTACATCAATCTCTGATCAATTGGTAGTGGTGGTTCAGGAGGGGAGTAGCATGTGTCTTGTATTTATCGTCTCTGAAGTAACACAATATCCCTTTTCCTGGGGGAGACACTGAAGCCATAGGAAGGTTATCAGGACCTGAGTGAGGTTATATACCTACTTAGTGGCTTCTAAGCTGAAATAACTTTACTAATTTTTGATTGATAAGGTTTCCATATAGAATTTCTGATATTAATAATCTTACTCTGTTAATTAAAAATGACGCTAAACATAGTCTGAATTTTGGGACAGCATGCCTCTACTTACACTGATTTAGTGGTGGGTTATGCTTTTCCTAGGAGAATGAAAGTATAGAAGGAAAGTCACAATGGAATAGTTCTGAATTTATTTCATTAACCATATCTTGCCTGCAAAGGTGTTATGATAGCTGAAGAAGGTAGGAGATGAGCAGTGGCTTGTACTGACTTTGTCTTTTTATTGACGTGAGTCAATTTATGTAAGGATGCAGTTCACTAAAGGAGCGAAATATAAATATTTTACTTTACGATTTAGAAATAGATGACTTCATTTTGAGTAATTAGTAAAGTAATACAAGATTGAATGTAGGCTTGTTTCCGTTGGATAAAAATGAAAACTTCGGTATTCAAATTCTTAAAACTAAGAATATTCTGAGGTTTTTATCAAACATTTCCAAATAATAGGGGAAATTCTGATTTTTAGGTCTTATATTCTTGTGAAGTAAATAGCTTTTTACACAGGGTTTTTGTTTGAGCTACCACTGTGTTTTGAAAAGATTGTTTTAAAAGTATAGGAGGAAAGAAGTTAGTCTTCTTTTGTAAACAAGAGATGAACTAGACATTTTTCTAGAATAAGATTCTGTTGTGTATTGGAATTGATCAATAACTACAGTTCAACTTTTACCATGAAATATAAGATATGAGAGGGTCACTAAAATTGTTGATTCTTGAATTCATAAAGTAGTAGCACATTTTGAACTTAAAAGGATATCACTTACGACATTCACTATGAATGCCACATATGAGGAATACTACAGAAATTCAAATATTGTTGGTGAACCTAGTAATTTGTAAGTAGAATATTTATTTTTTGTAAAAGAGTTTGAGTTTTCTCAAAAACTGAATTCTCAAAAAGCTGTAAATAATTATAAAAATTTATGTGAGAACTATTAGGTCTATTATGTCAGTATTTTAAAAAAATCATTATTTGTACAAGTAGGGAGTTATATAAGAGGAGATGAAAATCTGTAATGAGAAACAGAATAGGTGGTAGTGGTGGGAGAGAGGATGACTTTTCCTTGCGAATTATATATGTATATTCAAGTATTCTATGCCTTTCCCTTTTTTTTTTTTTTTAAATTTATTTATGATAGTCACACACACACACAGAGAGAGAGAGAGAGGCAGAGACACAGGCAGAGGGAGAAGCAGGCTCCATGCACCGGGAGCCTGACGTGGGATTCGATCCCGGGTCTCCAGGATCGTGCCCTGGGCCAAAGGCAGGCGCTAAACCGCTGCGCCACCCAGGGATCCCTGCCTTTCCCTTTCTAATGCTGATTTGGTTGTTGAGGGGTGTAGTTTAGATAAATGTGTTTTTTCTTTTCTTTTTTTCCTGGAGTATAATTTATATACAGAAAAGTATCCAAATCTTTAACTGTATAGCTTTCTGAAATTTTACACATGTACACACCCATATTACCACTACCCAGATAAAGATACAGAACCTCACCCCCCACCTTATTATATCCCTTCCAGTTAATATCTACCCCCTAGTTAATATCTACTCCAAAAGATAACTGCTATCCTGGATTCTTGTACCACAGACAGTTTTGCCTAGTTTTGAACTGCATGTAAATGAAATCATACTATAAAAGCTTGTGTTTGGCTTATTTCTTTGAGATATCTATGAAATGTGTCCGTGTTTTTGCATGTAGTGAGCATTCATTATTTTTGTTACTTTGTTATCTGCTATATGATTATACCACATTTTATTTATTCATTTAGCTGTCAGTGGATATTTGTTTTGATCTTACCAGTTTTAGTAAGTTGATTTTTGTGAATCCCCTGCTTCCCAAGTAGATTACACCTGTGATAATAGGAAGTATTAGAAGAATGCTGATCAAAAATTATCATGTAAAAGTAATTTGAATTTCAGGAATTGGTTTAGGAAGGTCAAAACTTAATTTAGAATTAAATTATGAATGTAAAACTTAATACTTGGGATATATGGGTGAGAGCTGCTACTGAACTCTTGTAGCTAGTCTTAATTCTGTACAGAGTTGCTTGTACTTTTATATCATTTTCTGTTTTTTAAAAAAATTTTACTGTGAGTTTTTAACACCTATGAAAGTAGATGATAGCATAATGAGTGCTCATGTATTTATAGTTATCAACTCAATCTCATTTCATCTATACTCCAACTCATTCCATACTTTATATGTTGTTTTGAAGTATGTCCAGGTATAGAATTTGTCAATATTATAGTATATATCTCTTTAAAGATAAGGGGTTTTGTGGGCATTACAATAATATCATGCATAAAAACGAGTAATTCGTAAGTTAGGTAATAAAAGGGATAAACTTTGCAGTTGACTCATATGTTTTAATTTAAAAATTTTTTTACAGTTCAAGTCAAGATTGAACCAAATGAGATCCACATTGTGATTGGTGGCCTTTAAAGTGCTTTTAATTCTTTTTAGGCTTCCCTCCGTCTCTTTCTTGGCAGTTTATTTTTTAAATAAATTAGTTGCTGGTCTTACAGTTTCTCCAGTCTGGATTTGCTGTTGTTGTTGTTGTTGTTGTTGTTTTTTATCTGAATGGTGTAGTTTTACATGTTCCTTTGTCCTGTGAATGTACTATAAATTGTGAGTTAAATCTATGGACTTGATCAGACTCAGGACTTGTTCGACTTTTTGGCAAAAGCATCTCATAGATGATGTATTCTTCCATGAGGAAGTACAGATTATCTCTTAAAATAACAGTTTCTGAATCTTTGTCGAATTCTAGGTATTCTGATTACTGGGCATTTAATAGGTATTATCTCACTCAGTATTCACATTACCCCAATACAGTAATATTAGTATTTCAACTTGATAGGTAAGGAAATGAGGCTAAATTTAAAAGACATGGCAAGGCTGAAACCAGCCAGACCAGACAGTTTGATTCCAAAGTCTTTATTCTTAAAACCACTATGTAAAATGATGTTTGGTCCTTTTCCATACTTTCACTGAACTGTTCTTTTGAAAATGGTCACTTTCAGTGTCTATTTCAGTAGTTGAGATAGACTGACAGGAGTGCATGCCTGTTAACTTGTTTGCTGCCCACTGGTATCTATGCTTAGGTGAGTAAAGAGTTTTGACTACATTTATAACATAATTACTAAAGGCATTTTAAGGGAAACTATATATAGTTTTTATATTTTACTAGAGTTGCTCCCTGAATGGCTTCCAGAGATCAGGAGTAAGAACTATCTTTAAGGATCATATGTGCTGCTACATATAATTTGCCAAAAGTACAAATAACTCCGAATTGGCCATATGGGATGTTGAACTTGATTTCACCCTTTTTTTCCCCTAAGGCTAATAACAATGTCTGAGATGTGAGACTTGTGGGAAATGTGTGGATGCATGAAGGAAGGCTTGTTTCATATTCTTTTCTAAGAAAGAAATATATTTAGAGTATGAATAATATTTTTAAAAGGTTCTTCCAAGGGTCATTATTTTTTTTTGTGGTATAACTTAAAATAAAGTGCATAAACCTTATTAGTATAGCCAGTGAATTTTTGTGTACCTATACTTTTGTAACCACTGCCACTCAAATCAAGAAAGAGAACATTACTAGCACTCTAGAAGGCTCTCTCATCGTGCTCCCTGCCAGGTATTACTGTCTTCAACACCAAGAGTCCGCCACAATCCTGACTTACATCACCACAGATTAGTTTTGTCTACTCTTGATTGAACTTTACATAAATGTAATCATAAAGTATTCAGTCTTGTGTCTCATTTCGTTCACTCAACATTGAATCTAAGAGATTTATCTGTGTTATCACATGCATTAGTAATTGTTATTGCTGAGTGGTATTTCATTGGATGAAGATAAATCACAATTTATTTACTCCTTTTGACATATGAGTTATTTGTAATATTTGTCTGTTATGAATAAAGCTACCATGAAATTCTTATATAAGTCTTGGTGACATAAGTACTTACTTCTGTCGGTTATATTCCCAAGAGTAGAAATGCTAGGTCCATAATGCCCATTTAACTAGATGGATTGCCAAAATTTTTTCCAAAGTGGCTTTACCAATTTGTACTTCCACGAGCAATGTAAGAGATTTACGTTCGTTATGCATCTTATGAACACTATTGTCTTTTTAATTTTAGCGTTCTGATAGGTATGCATTTTGTAAGTTTTAAGTCATCATCCTACTCTTTACAGGTTCATGTTTATAAAACTGTTGCTACATTTAATGTAGAAATTTAGCTTATTCATCTATTGAACTGAATTAACTTGTGTATTTCACTTACGACAGGTGAAAGGAATACTCTATATAACTTATGTGATAAGCTGCTGAAAATTTAAATTTTACATTGTTCTATTTTTGCCTATGCAGGAAGCCAGCAAAAAATTTTTTTAAGCCAGCAAAATTTGATCAGAATTTTAATAAAGAAAATAAAAATTGTTAGGCTTATTTTTATCCCTGAATATAAGCTAAAGGGTTGAGTTATGTGAACTGTGGATTACCGTTTTTTCATCAGCACACTGGCTTTTTTTTTTCCTCTTAGATTTTGATTTCTGGGCTGAAACTAACCTTCTGTTCTCTCATATGCAGGTTTAAAATTAGTGTGAGTAATTTCAGTTAGAAAAACTTCACCAAATGTTGCCAAAGCTAGAGGAATCAAAAGCAGATGAGATGGAGTAGTCTACAATATATTGTTCAAAGTCCTTATAGCAGTATCTTAAGAGAGGCTTTCTCAGTTGCATTCCTGAGTGTCTATTCCCTGAAAAATGTTGTTGTTTGTAGGCTTTGAAAACATCTCTCCAGCTATAAGCCCCACTTGTATATACTGCCTGTTTTGTAGTATCATCACAATTACAGTACCTGTGTCGTCATATATTTGTACTTGGGAGAACATAAATTGTTCTAACAGAGCTTTTTTCCATTCTGAAATCTGTGTTTCTTTTAAGTTAAAATTTACTATTTCTGGGGCACCTGGGTGGCTCAGTGGTTGAACATCTGCCTTTGTCTCAGGTAGTGATCCTGGGGTCCTGGAATTGAGTCCCATATCTGGCTCCCTGTGGAAATCCTTCTTCTCCCTCTGCCTATGTCTCTGCCTCTCTCTCTGTGTCTCTCATGATTAAATAAATAAAATCTTAAAAAAAAATAAAATTTACTATTTCTAAAGTACTTGATTTCATTTAGGTCATTTACTGAAGGATATCTTTAAGTAATAGACTGTTAATGTAAGAACTGATCAAACACATTAAGACATTTAGGGTGTTAAACAGTCTTGTATAAATTAAGTGCCTTTTATTATTAACTGTTGTTGAAGAATAGTTTTTTAAAGTTATTAACTCCCTGTCTCTCTCATTCTCCCAGAAAATTTTGCTGTTTAACTGAATGAGTTTTCGTTCAGGAATGTTTGTTCTGTTTGAAACATCATTTTCTTACACATTTTTAAAATCACTAATAGGATGCATTTTCTATAGATACTTTGGATAATGGTTATCATAATCTTACACATTTTTAAAATAACTAATAGGATGCATTTTCTTTAGATACTTTGGATAATGGTTATCATAATCCGTCCATCAAAAAGCAAGTTTAGGGGCACCTGGGTGGCTCAGTTGGTTAAGCAGCTGACTCTTGATTTCTGCTGGGGTTATGGTCACAGGGTCCTGGGATTGAGCCTGGGGCATCTGCTTGAGAATATTCTCTCTTTCTCCCTCTGCCCCTCTCCCCTTGTTCATGTGCACTTAAACGCGTGCGCGCGCTCTCTCACAAATAAATCTTAAAAAAACCCAAACAAGTTTAGTGGTGCCTGGCTGGTTTAGTCAGTAGAGTATGCGACTCTTGATGTTGAAGTTGTAAGTTTGAGCCCCATGTTGGGTGTAGAGATTACTTAAAAATAAAAACATCTTAAAAAAAAAAAAACTTAAGCCATAGGATTTATGACATGTTACACTAGTACATGGATATATAGCAGAACCTCCAGTGGACTTTCCTTTTCCTCCTAGACTTCTGTAGTAGTATGGGATGGATTTTGTATGACTGGAAGTCTTTGTTAAGCTTGTCTACTAAGTGTATTTGATTTTTGGTTTTTCTTTTAACAGCTTTATTGAGATATAATTCATACACCATATAATGCATCCAATTAAACTGCACAGTTTTATGGTTTTTAGTATATTCGCAGAGTTGTACTTGGAAGGGACCTAGAATAGACAGTCACAAAATATGGTGATAGTTGTCACCAAAAATCAAATTTAGAATATTTTTATCACCTAAAAATGAGAAAAATGAAGCCCTGTATCCTTTAACTATCACTTCCCCTTCTCTACCCCCAAAACCTCTGGCCTTAAGGAACTACCAATTTTTTTTGTCTCTATAGATTTGCCTCTTCTGGACATACACATAAATAATATATGTGGTTTTTTTGGTGACTAGCTTCTTTCATTTAGCATAATATTTTATTTTTTTTTAAAGATTTTATTTATTTAAGAGAGAGAATGAGTGGGGGTTTAGAGATAGAGGGAGAAGGAGAAGGAGACTCTCCACTGAGCAGGGAGCCTGACACTGGGCCTGATCCCAGGACCCTGAGATCATGACCTGAGCCAAAGGCAGATACTGAACCAACTGAGCTACTTAGGCACCCCTAGCATAACGTTTTAAAGGTTCATTTATGTTGTAGCATTATCAGTGCTTCATTAATTTTTAAGACAATATCATTTTATTTATAGATATACCACATTTTCTTTATCCAGTTTATCAGTTAATGGACATTTGGGTTGTTTCCACCTTTTGGCTTATGAATAATGTTATAATTATCTGAATACATATTAATATAATTCACTAATTATAAAACAGTAGTATATAATAATAATAATGGAATTAGGCAAGGGTCTAGCTTCAATTCTTTTGTATATGTCTATCCATTTGTTCCAGCACCATTTGTTGAAAGGCTGTTCTTTCTCCATTGAATGGTCTTGGTACTTTTTTTTTGTCGAGAATTAGTTGGTCATAGACATATGAATTTATTTCTGGACTCTCAGTTTTATTTCATTGGTCTATATGTCTATTCTTAATGCCAGGACCAGACTCTCTTGGTTACCAATTGCTCTTTAGGGAAGTTTTCAAATTAGGAGGTGAGAGTCCTCTTATTTTGTTCTTTTTAAAGATTGTCAATTCTTAAAAAATAAAAAATAATAGTAAAAAAAGATTGTCTGGGGATCCCTGGGGGGCTCAGTGGTTTAGAGCCTGCCTTTGGCCCAGGGCGCGATCCTGGAGTCCTGGGATGGAGTCCCACGTGGGGCTCCTGGCATGGAGCCTGCTTCTCCCTCCTCCTGTGTCTCTGCCTGTCTCTCTGTCTATCATAAATAAATAAATCTCAAAAAAAAAAAAAAAGATTGTCTATTCTAGGTTCCTTGCAAGTCCATGCATATGAATTTTAGACCTAGCCTGTCGGTTTTTTTTTTTTTTTTTTTTTTTTGATAGTCACACAGAGAGAGAGAGGCAGAGACATAGGCAGAGGGAGAAGCAGTCTCCATGCACCGGGAGCCCGACGTGGGATTCGATCCCGAGTCTCCAGGATCGCGCCCTGGGCCAAAGGCAGGCGCTAAACCTCTACGCCACCCAGGGATCCCTAGCCTGTCAGTTTTATGGGAAGTTAGCTGGAATTCTGTTGGTGATTAGGTTGACTGTGAAAGATCAACTTGAGTATTGCCATATTAATATTAAGTGTCCCACTTCATGAACATGAGATTTTTTTCCATTTATTTGTTTGTTTTAAAGATGTTTTTCTGTTTATTTAGATCTTTAATTTTTTTTCAAAAATGCTTAATTATTTGCAGAGTATGTTCTACTTTTGATAAATGTATTACTTTTTAAATGCTATTAAGTATGGAATTGTGGTTCTTTTTGTTTTTGTTTTTTGAGAGCGAGAAGGAAAGCAAGAGAGATTGGAGAGGGAGAGGGAGAAGCAGAAGCAGACTCACCACCAAGCAGAGAGAGCCCAGTGAGGGCATGATCATGACCTGAGCTGAAGGCAGATGCTTAACCAGTTGAGCCATCCAGGCACCCCTGAAATTGTTTTCTTAATTTTATTTTCAGATCGTTCATTGCAAGCTTCCATCAAATATAATCAATTTTTGTATATCGATCTTGTATCCTGTGACCTTGTTCAGTTCCTTCATTAGTTTCAATAGTTCTCTAGTGTGTTCTTTAGAGTTTTCTACATACCAGGTCATGTCATCTGTAAACAGAGATAGTTTTACTTCATCCTTTCCAATCTAAGTACCTCTTAACCTCTTTTTGGCTAACTATATCCTGTCTAGAATCTCCAGTACAATGTTGAGTACAAGTGGTAAGGTTGGTATTCTTATTTGTTTTCTTAATCTTTGGGGGAGGAAGTGTTGAAGTTCTCACCATTATCTATGATTTTTAGCTGTAGGAATTTTTGCATTTTTTTTTTAAATCAAGTTCAGAAGTTCCTCTCTGTTACTAGTCTGTTGGGAGGTTTTGTTTTGTTTTTTAATCGTGAATAGTTGTTGGATTTTGTCAAGTGCTTTTTCTATGTATCTATCGATATGGTCATGTGATTTTTCTTAGCTTGTTGATATTAATTTTTTGAGTATTGAGTCAGTTCTTGCATTCCTGGAATAAGTCTCATTTAGCTGTGGTGTATAATTTTTTTTAATATACATTGTTGGATTTAATTTGCTAACATTCTGTTGAATGTTTTTGCATCTGTGTTCCTGTGCTTTATGGGTCTGTAGCTTTCCTTTTAATGTCTGCAGAACTTTTTCACCTTCACAAACTGAAACTCTGTACCCATGACACTCCCATTTTTCCCCTCCCCCTCAGTGCCTGGTAACTACCATTCTCCTCTGTGTCTCCATGAATTTATTCTAGGTACTTCATATAAATAGAATCATACAATATTTGTTATTTTGTGGCTGGCTTATTTCATTTAGTATAATGTCATCAAAGTCAAGGACATCTTTTAACCAGTTTTTTTTTTTTTTTTAATTCTTCGTTAGTGTGCACCTAAGTTGATAGAGTTGTCCTTTGTCTGCGCTTGTGACTTGGATAAGTCATAATGTTATCTGTCTAGCCCCCAAAGAGAGGAGTTGGGCATGGGGTTAGGTAAGATGTTAGATAGTTTAAAACTGTTTTAAGACTCTAATGTTTCTTAATTTGTTCTAGGATTTGCAGAGGATTCTTATGTATTTAAATAAAAAGACTAACTGATGCTTTGTGGTCAGAATATGTATATTACTCTATCCACAATTTGGATGTTGATTGTTAATAACCTATCTCCTTAATTAGGTAGATTTACAAGATTAAAATTTTCATCTGTGGTGCTTTTGTGGGGGAATGTCTCTCAACTAGGAAGGGTCTCCTCTTTTATTGTAGTGTTACTTGAAACTTTAATTTCATCTCTTTTGTCAGTTTTTCCTCCTAGCTATGATAAGTTACTATGGTCTTTATTTTTCCAATCTGCCCATTGAAGGGTGTAGGCCTTCAAACAGGAAGTTGTGTGTGTTCTGACATTGACCTGGCTGGACCACCAACTCTGTTTAAAGTTTACCTAGCTTGTTTCACTTCATTGCTAGGGAGTGTTATCTTGCCTATGGTGAAATAAGAATTTATTTCTTATTGGGCAGCCCAGGTGGCTCAGTGGTTTAGTGCTGCCTTCGGCCCAGGGCATGATTCTGGAGACCTGGGATCGAGTTCTATGTCGGGCTCCCTGCATGGAGCCTGCTTCTCCTGCCTATGTCTCTGCCTCTCTCTCTCTCTCATGAATAAGTAAATAAAAATCTTAAAAAAAAAAAAAAGAATTTGTTTCTTATTATTTAGAGTAGGTAGGGTTTCTTTATTATTGATAATTATATTACATTGGTAAGTCTTTTTGGCAAGGCTTATGTTTATTCTCTATAGTATTTGATTATATTTAAAGTTCAGGTGTTTTTAGATTACTTTTTACCATTGAGATTCATTCTAAAAGATCTCTTTTTTTTACTGAAGGACTAAGATTATTTTTGGAATTCTGAGTTTTAAGGCTTTTTTTCATCTCCCCAGTAGTAAATGGCACCAGTTTACTGTATTTCAGTTCTTAGATTTATTTTTAGTAACTTATGACAAATATCATCTTTTTACAGTGAGACTGCTTTTAGAATTCCCTAGAATGCTTCTGAAGGGCAGGAAAGTTTGTTCTTGTGTACTGTTGTAGCCCTAGAACCTAGAACGGTAGCTGATACGTGGTAGGGGTTCAGTGAATACTTGCTGAGTGAATGTATGAATATGTTTCATGGAGCTTATCAGTATTCAGTATGATATAGTGATAGACTTCTTCAAGTTTTACCTTTCTTCTCTCTCTTTAAAAAAAGATTTAGAGAGAGAATATGAGTGTATGAGTGGGGGGAGGGCAAAAGGAGAGAATCTCAAGCAGGTTCCCTGCTGATTGTGGATCCTGACTCTGGGCTCCATCTCACCACCCATGACATCATGACCAAGACCAAGAGTCTGACGTCCAACCAACTGAGCTACCCAGGTGCTCCTCTTTCATACTTTTGTTGACTGGTAAATTTAGTGGTTTTTAAACATTTCCGTAACAGGGTGAACTAGGAAACCATGATACATAGTAGATTTTTTTTATGAGACTTTTTTTTTTTTTTGAGACATCAATTCTTTTTAAGTTTTGGAGAAGGTAAGATTAGCAAATATGTTGGCCTGTGATTTCAGTCATGTCTGCTTTTTAAAATTTGTTTTTACTTTCTTGTCTGTGTAATTGATTTTAGGAATAATAAAAGGGATCGTATTTCTTCCATATATCTTACCCATGCTCAAAAGGAAACACATTGAAGCTTAGTAAAATTTTTTGTGTTCATTTATTGAACAAATATTTTGAGTGCCTACTGCAGGTCAGGCGTTATTCTATGTCCTGGGAATACTGATCTGTGTTTTTTCTATGTCCTGGGAATACTGATCTATGTTTTGAGACAAAAAAAAAAAAAAAAAAAAAGACAAAACTTCCTTCTTCATGGAACATACATTCAGGTGACATCATGGAACTTACAGTCTCATACATTCTCATAGATACATAAGACAAGTAAAATATAGAATAAAAATTGATTAACAGGGTGGATTCTTTTAAGTTGTTCCTATAGGTTGGACCTTTTAAAAATAATTTATCAAGTACCACTTTGGCATTGTTAGGGGAATGAGAAGCCACATGTGAGAGCCTAAAATGGGGTAAGACACTTTGGTAGGAACAATTTGGTAAACAGGTGGAATTTATACCGTGTGCTCTGAAGACTCACGCAAGAAGTGCAGTCCAAAGCCATGTAAAGATAACCACCTGTAGTGTCAGCAGTATTCTTAGGAATTCATAAAAGTTAGAGTTTCTTGATTGCTGGCTCAGTCCACGCAGAGAACAGGTGGAACAAAGGTATAGATCTGCTAAACAACATACATATTTAGAATAGTGATCTTTTTGGTATGGCAGAAAAAGTGTGTGTGTGTGTGTGTGTGTGTGTGTGTGTGTGTGTGTGTTAGGGGGATCGTAGGGACTATTGGGAGCAGAGATAGGAAAAGTAAATTAAAAAAATTAAAAGTGGGTTGTATACAACAGAACTCCAGAGTTCTATAGATAAATGGGGAACTGCAGATGACTTTTTAAAAAAAGATTTTATTTATTTACTTATTTGGGCGTGGGACAGAGGGAGAGAATCTCAAGCAGAGCCCAACTTGGAGCTCCATCTTACCACCCATGAGATCATGACCTGAGCTGAAACCAAGAGTCATGCTTAACCAACTGAACCACCCAGGACCTCTGCAGATAACATTTTAGGACAGTAGCATGATTCCATTTCTTGTTGAGAAAATTAAGTGACTATGGAAGGATGGGTTGGAGAATATAGCATGGAGGTATAAGAAGACCTATGTGGAGCATCCAAAATATAGTCCAAGGGGCAAGACCACCATTGGGCTTGTTTAGGGGATATCATAATCTCTCTAATCCTTGGAAGGGCCCCTCCTGAAGTGCAAGTCCTTAGTATATAATGTAAATAGAGTTATGCCATGAGGTAGCTTTGTCACCAACAGGGATGAAGGGGCCTTAAGTTGAAGACACTGAAAAGTGAAGAAGACTGCAAGAGAATTTTGTGATTGATAAGATTGGTAACCTATTGGGGATGGGAGTTTTGTGGGATAATAATAACTATAGGATGGCTTGAAGTTTAAGGCTGATTTTTACATTAGATGATGGTCTAGACAACACTTTTTTTTTTCCCCACCTTAAATCTGTTTTTCATAAATTGTTTCATTCCTCATTGAGCCTACTTTAAACATCTTTACTCTTAATGTGACCTTTGCTATCTGTTTTGGACTATGTATCTAAGCTTGTTAAAAGTATTTCTGAAACAAATGAATTTTTCCTGTGGGTTACTTTTGAGTAAAGGGTATGTGGGCTAAAGTATAGGGATCTTGATATCTGTCAAACTTATTCATTTATTGTGTCCCAGAATTAATTTTCCAGATAAATTATCTTATTATGTATTAATTTTTATGTTATTTCACGATATTTAATTATAACCGTCTAGCCCTGTGGTTTAGGTAGAACATTTTATTTGGAAAATTTTAAACATAACCAAAGATAGGATAGTATAATGAACTCCAATGTATGTATCAACATTTTGTTGGTCTTGTTTCATCCGTATACCTCCCTGCACTTTTATTTTTTTGCTGGAATATTTTAAAGCAAATGCCGGGCATATTTTTTTACCATAAGTACTTGAGTATTTAACAGATAAGAACTCTGTTATTGTTAGTATTACCCACAGTACCGTTATCACACCAAACAGTCATTTTTACTGTGAGTTAGCACTGCCTAGTAAAATATCCTGTCTGGGTTCAGATGTCCCTTTTGGTTTTAAAAAAGGCTTTTTTTTTTCTCTTTTAAACCAAAAAAACAATTGGACTGTTTGAATCTGATTCTAAATAAGTGTTTTGGTTATTTTTAAAGTTGGTATTTTTTAAAGAGAAAATTAAGGCAGCGTGAAAACATTTTAGTATAAGCTATTTTAAGAGAGGAGTGCTTTTTTGACAGCCATTCTTTCTGGAACTTAGTTTTGCTTATTTGTACAAGATGTCACAATAGCTAGTATCTATTTTTTGTGATTTTTAAACATAGGAAATCTTCAAAATGGGGAGAAAGTGGGTATGATCTCACTTATCTAGAAGCCTAGGGAATGAAAATGTGAGATTTGAGATGTTTAGTTTGTAGGAGACTGTCTCTAAGACCAAAGCACCTCAGATAGGACTTGGAATTGCTTTTGTAACTACTTGTGTAATGTTAAAGTGTATTTTATCTTGCTGGGCTTACCTGCCTCATTTGTAAAATAAAGAATGGGTGATTTCTTACACTTCTCATTAATTAGTTCTTAACTTTTTGTGTTTTATTTTACATTTATGCTTGACTTTAACAGGATTCCCAAAGTTGGATTGGTGGAAACAATGAACCATTGACTGGCTTTACGTGGCGAGGTGGTTGTGAAAGAGAAACAACAGGCATACAAGTCTGGAATGAAGTATTTGTGATCGACAGACCTAATGGAACAAAAGTAAATGTTTATACTTTCTTTCTGTTTTTTTTCCTCCCATATTCTTTTTTTGATCTCTTTCCTGGTATTAAAGATCAAAACACAGAACTGTTAATGCGATGTTAACTTTAACATAACATATATGGATTATCATGTCAAAACGTGTGAGATACTTAGAGTACTTTCCTTGACTTTATTACTGATTTTGACATTTATCATTTTAAATTTGGTTTTAATAGTCACTGTTGGTAAAAAAAAAAAAAAAATTGGTCACTGTTGGTGAATATTTTACTTAGTATTTTAAACTTTTAAATTCCTAGGTGGCTGTGCTGCTAATGGATACCCAGGGTGCCTTTGATAGCCAGTCAACTATCAAAGACTGCGCAACGGTGTTCGCTCTGAGCACCATGACTAGCTCTGTCCAGGTGAGACACGAAATGGCATGGTATAATCAGTTCAGATAATCCTAATACCTTTGCTCTTTCTTCAAATGCTTTTTGAAAACAAAACAGATGAGCATAGGGGAAGTGGATGGGAGAGAGGGAAGCAAACCTGAACTGGTAAAGGACTCCACTATAGAGAACAACTGAGGGTTGCTGGAGAGGAGGTGGGTGGGGGATGGGCTAAATGGGTGATCTGGATTAAGGAGGGCACTTGTTTTGTTGAGTACTGGGTGTTATATGTAAGTGATGAATCACTAAATTCTCCTGAAATCAATATTACATTATATGTTAACTAACTAGAATTTAAATAAAAATTTGAAAAAGAAAAAAAATGATCCACATTGAAAAACAAATGTCTTTTGATTGAAGAAAGAAGGATTAAAATTAGAGTTATTTACATTTCCATGCTTTTCTGGTTCACAGTGTGGAATTTCATACTTTGAGTGGTTAGCTAGGAAGTAATAAACCAATAACCAATCCCTTTGTTTTTTCATCATAGCATCTATACTTTTTTTTAAGATTTATTTATTTGAGAGAAAAGACAAGTGAGAAAGTGAGAGTGTGTGCGCAAACCTGTGGGAGCGAAGAGAGACAGAGGTAGAAACAGAATCTCGAGCAGACTGCGCTGAGCACAGAGCCCTACATGGGGCTTGATCTCAACAACCCTGAGATCATGACCAGAGCCAAAACCAAGAGTTGGAGGCTTAATCCACTGAGCTACTCAGGCACCCCTATGCTTGCTTGATTTTTCTCTCTTTTCTTTTCTTTTCTTTTCTTTTCTTTTCTTTTCTTTTCTTTTCTTTTCTTTTCTTTTTTTTCTTTTCTTTTCTTTCTTTTCTTTCTTTTCTATTCTATTTTCGTTTTCTTTCTTTTCTTTTTTCCTTTCTTCTTTCTTTTTAAAGATACCGCATGTTATCTTTTTTCTTTTCTTTTCTTTTTTTAAGATTTTATTTATTTATTCACAACAGACACAGAGAAAGAGAGAGGCAGAGACACAGGCAGAGGGAGAAGCAGGCTTCATGCAGGGAGCCTGATGTGGGACTTGATCCTGGGTCTCCAGGATCACACCCCGGGCCAAAGGCGGCGCTAAACTGCTGGGCCACCGGGGTTGCCCCGCATGTTATCTTTAATTGAATTCAGTCATATGGTTCCCAGCTATATTATAGAGTATGTCTTTTATGTTTTGGCTAAACCAATAAAGAAAAGATCCCAAGTAATTAAACTTAGTTTTCTACTTGATATGTATGACAACTAGTACTTGATTATTTGGTGGTAGTAGAGGCAGAAGAATTAATTCATATTAAACTTACAAAATGTTATGTGATGGTCCTATAATACTCTAAGGACTTATAGGAACCATTTGATTTAGTAAAATCCCTTCTGTTTTTCACTTACTCTGTACTTGAATTGTGTTTTTTATTATATCAAGTTCTGGTCTCTTCAAGCTAGTCCATCTCTTTTCTGTATAATTTAGGCTGATGGACTGATTTAAACTACCACATGTCATTTTGTATCTCTTTACTTTTTTTCCCCTGAGATCATCTGTGGTTGATGCTCCTCTGGCTGAAGAGTGAATTATTGAGTATGGTGGTTAGCCCTAGCTGGTGGTGATGTACGCAGAAGTATATGTGCAAACAGTAGAAGTATATGCTCCTCAGATGATGTTTCTTATTGATGGTAGATCATAGGTGGTACTGTCATAGCATCTTGGAATTTTGCTAATGGTTTCTGGTAATATCTGGAACATATGTCCAGTCTCTTATAAGTTCCCATTTCCTTCCTTCCTCATTTTGAAATATCTAGCTGTCAGAATGAAAAGAAATTTTGGATATTATTATGAGATAAAACAGGAATGCTTTTCAGAGTGGCTTCTGTTTTTTTTAGGGCCGGTGAGCTCTGGTACTGCCAATTAAATAATGCTTTTGGGAACCCTTACAATATCTTTTCTCCATTTTGTTCTACCTTTTTTTTCTCTGATCTTGCAGGGTGGCACTACTGCCATTCCCTTGAGGCAAGCAGAAGCCAGTCTTTGTGCACTTCAGATTAGCTGGCTCTGTAGCTTGCCTTAAGTTATAATGAAGGAATTCTCTGTCCTGAAATTTGTACCTTGGTGTTCTTTTGTCAATTTATTTAACTTCACGATAGTAGGTGGCCTGGTTTTAGACAATCACTTAAAGCCATTCCACCACTTTCTTATCTGTAAAATGAGGATTTTACCCATCTTGCATGTGATTGTTGTGTGGAGGCAGAAATAAGATCTAAATGAGATAATATAGAAGAAGATACTTTGCAAACTATGAACAATGAAGGTGAAAATTATTTTCATTTTTTTCTTCATCTTTGAGGTTACATTTTTCTTTCATAAATTATCTGGTTGGTCGATCAATGACAAATCCATTTGTCATTTATTCTTTCAACAAGTGATTGTTAAGCATCTATTAAGTAAAATACAATATACTAAGTACTAATGATCTAAGATAAACAAGTCTCTCTTTGTGATTTGCAACCTGGCCCAGACAATGAAAATATCTTGACCTGTTTTCTAAAACCTAAGATCCCTATGGGTAGGAATAGGTTGGTCATGCTTTCAGATTTTACATTTAGCTCTAGTATAATCACCTCAGTCATTAACTACTTTTTAAGTTCCATGTTTGGAGTTAGTCTGTTGAGAATGTCATTTTAGGTTTGCTGGCCTGTTTTGGCTATTTATATTTTTGACATCCAAGTGATTCAGCTAGATTATCACTTATTTGCCATTAGAACAAATTGTTCTATTTTTGGAGTAACCCTATTTTCTTAGACCTGAGTTATTTTTCTGCAGGGGTGACATCTGTGGATACTCACTTTTCTCCCTCGGCAGACTGTCACTTTTTAGCCTGACTTGGAAGGATTGGACCTCTTTTGCAATTCCAGTCTTTTCTCCAGTTTTCCTTCCTTGACAGCACGCAAATCTTCAGCTCTGGGCTCTGTGCCCTGTAAAGCCTCATAAAAGATTCTAGAAAGGGCAAGAGTGCCACCTACTGTTATATTTTTCAGCTATCATAGGCTGGTAAAATGTTCATTTTAAGTTATTTAGACCAATGATTTACTTGAAGTAAAAAAAAGCCATGTAAAGTTGATGATAGTCAAGGCACACACTAAATAACTATAAACTATATCTGTCTATCCATCCATCTGTCCAAACACATCTGTTTATCTATCCATCCACCCACCCAAACACACACTCTTAAGATTATACTAGGGAGGAGTATATTTTTGCAGAATTATGTCCATTGACTTAGGAAAATAATTGTGGAAACAGTCTTCACTGTTAAAAAAAATGATCATGTCACAACATTAAAGAAACTTTGGGAAGGAGGAAAAAAAATCCTTATTACATAATATACCTTTAAAAAAATATCTGCCACTTTCTAGACCCCTTATGTATGTTTTCATGATTTTTGCGTAATTTACCGCCACTACTTCCCCCCTTAATGTTTTATCCTGTTAGGAAAAAAGAAAATTCTTTTCATGTGCCACTGGTTAAGCTAATGGCTAGGTGATTCTTTTGTGCTGATGTATAAAATACCCTTAATTTCAACAAGTAAAGTTGTACACAGCTAGGTATTAAAAAAAATGGATAAAAACTACAATTTTGTTTTAACAGGTATATAATTTGTCTCAGAATATTCAAGAAGATGATCTTCAACACTTGCAAGTATGTATTTCTCAAAGAATGTGTGCCAAAGAATTGAAAATATAATTCTTACTTGTGACTTTCCATCTAGAAACCTATTATAGTGTAAGAAGATTCAGTATTACATGGTTTTAAACTGAAATATAACTTCTTAGCTAGAAGAAATTTTAATGTATAACTAGTCTGTTAGAAAATTAAATGCTTGACTTTCAAATGATTTTAAAGGCTCTGACATCTATATGGTCTTACATAGAACGGCTTTATAGATAAATGTCTTCTTTCAATCTATTTGGGGGCATTATTTTAAATAACTTGCTTTAATAGTTATTTACAGAGTACGGCAGACTTGCAATGGAAGAAATCTACCAGAAACCATTTCAGGTAAATAAGTATTTTATCATTTTTAAAAACTTACATATAAAAAGCTGTCAAGCCACTTTATCTTTTAAGTCTGAAGATAAGAGGATATTATAACAAACTCATTTTTATTTTTATTTATTTTTATTTTTATTTTATTTTATTTTTTTTCAAACTCATTTTTAGTAACAGATTCAGTGTAGTTGAAACTAATGTAATTACCACCTGTAGTGGGCTAACAAGAGTAGGAAATAGAACAAATGAATATAGTTAGATTGTTAATGCTATGCTTAGATTAAGAGGTTAATGTTTCTCTTAATTAGATGTAATTTAATTCCTAAACTTGAGACAGTCATGTAAGTTTCTTTATACATGGAAAACTATTACAAAATATTGTAGGTTTTTTGTAGTTATTCTTAATTTTGGTTTCATATAGAAAATTTCACAATTTATTATATCTCTCCCTTCCTTCCATTCCCTCAATCCCCATATTTTTTACTCCTGTTAAATGCCAGGTACAGAATATTAAGTCAGAAATAAACCTAGGTGGAGTTATTTGAGAAGTATATGCTCTGTTTGCTTCTGTAGAGTCCTGTTGTGACAGAGATTTAAATTAATAAAAGCAAAGCTAATTTCAGGTGGTTTCTTTTTTCAAGTAAGTGTAATTTGTAAGTTGACATTAGTACTGTTTAGTCAGATGTGTTATAATAGGTGAGAATGACTCCACCCTGTTTGCTCATCAGTATGTGAAGTACTTACTGTGTGACAGCTGATGATCTTTAGTGTTGGTGGGTTTATATTGATTCTGCCTCAGTCTTATGTGACTCAGGTGATCACTTTTATGAAATATCGGGGCAGGCTATGGCTTTATTTTCTGTCTAGGGATGAAATATACTGTATTTGGCCCAAATCAGTTTTTCCTAATTGGGATAATTCTGTCACCCAGGGGACATTTGCCAATGTCTGGAGACATTTTTGGTTGTTACAGTTTTGGAGGGAGGTTAATGCTGCTGGCCTAGTGCATAGAGGCCAGAAATACTTCTCACCAACCAGCCACATGCAGAATTGTCTGGTTCAAATTATCAGTAAGGCTGCGATTGAGAAACCAAAGCATATATGAATAAGAAATTCAGTGAAAAGAATCAGTTGGTCTAGAATTAGATTAATTGCTGTTAGTTATACAACCTTGACTTAAAATTATGATCTGTATGCCCTAATAATGCCTTTTGTTGATTTTTTTAAGATCCCGTATTATTGCCTCTGGTGACTCTTCAAATACCATGAAGTTCTCAAATGGAAGCAATTGCTTGGTATAGGGGCTAGGAGTGTGTGTTGTAGGCTTAGGTAGGACCTTGCTAGAACTATGAGCAGTATTAACCATTTGGTTACTATAACTTTTCATAGGGATTGTTTAGGGGAGTGGTTGTTAAATTGTTTAGTGATTTTTTTTTTTTTTTTTTTTTTTTTTTTTTGTAAAATTTTTAAGAAATGATTTCTACTTTTTTCTGTCTGTAGACACTAATGTTTTTGATTCGAGACTGGAGTTATCCTTATGAACATTCATATGGTTTGGAAGGTGGAAAACAATTCCTTGAAAAGAGATTGCAGGTAAGCCCCCATTTCCTAGTGAGGAGAGCATAATAAGCATGAAGCCAGATGAAGGAGTCTGCTGTCTGGACTGTTGCTTAGACTTCCTGTCTCTTAAGTGTTGCCACTATAAATTGCATATCCCAAATTAGCCTATATAGAATTGATGAAAAGTAGATTGGTTGTACTCCTGTACAATATTCAAAGGATAAAATTTTGAAGGAGACTAACTTTTTTGATCTACTTGCATGTGTCTCTTTTTGGCATAGCTGAGCTTTCCAAACAATTGGAACAGACTAGGTATAGGTAATATGATATACATACATTGAACACAGATGATGTGTTCTGTCCAAAGAATACTGTCTCTTAGAGTGACAGCATATAGAGCTAGAAGAAGGATCTTAACCAAATCTAATTCAGCTTCCTTTTTTAAATATATAATGTAACTGAACCCAGAAAAGTGACTTGCCTTTGGTCTCTTAACTAATTGTTGATAACTGGAACTAGGACCCTAATGTCCAGACTCCTGATCCATGCAACATGCTACATTAAAGCATTCCTAGAAAATAACCTCACAGCATGATCCTTTGTTCCTGAGGTGTACCCTCCTATCGAAGTACTTGGGGGAAATTATCAGGTCAGATGTATCCATCTACTCACATACACAAAAGTTACATGAAAATCTCTTAATTTGTAAGTGGTAGGGTCCTCACTTTTGGGTAATAAAGTTTTATTGCCTGTAGGATGATGTATTTAGTTTCTCAACTACATTAAAAAACTCGGGGCATAATATAATTTTCTTATTAAAAAAATAAGAGGGAAACCAATTCCTCGTTCTTGGCTATTGGAAAGGCATTTCCAGACCCTATTGTCAGAGATAATTTCAATCATCAGAGTTTTCTCTGGTTTATTCAGAAGAAATGAATACAGAGCATATCAGACATACTAACTAAACTCAGAATTTTTTTGAACTTCAAAGACCACGTTTTGTTTTTGTTTTTATCTTATTGAAATGATACAGGAAAGTGCTCAAGTTGTAAGCGCAGCTTGATAAATTTATACAAATGAATGTAGCCATCTTCGGTACTCACCAGAAGTACCCACCTTCATCTATTACCCCCCAGCCCTCTACTTGTATCCTGACCTCTGACGAGCTTTGTGTGTACTTTTTAGGAAAGGAATCATATACATCATGTATTCTTTTGTGTCTAGCTTCGTTTGCTAGTATTATGTTTCTTAGATATTGTTACATGTAGTTTAGTTCATTCAGTCTCATTGTTATGCAGTATTCTATTGTATGACTGGACAACAATTTCTTCATTCTACTCTTGATGGAGATTTAGGTAGTTTCCAGGTTTTGTTGATTATAAATAGTGCATCGTTTTTTAAAATGGTGTTTGAGAAGAGTCATTGAGAGAGTATGTGAATTATACTGAGATGAGTAGTTATTAAACGAAATCTAAATTTAAGATTTTCTTCTAGAAAACACATAGCAATCTCTCTTCCCAAAACACTGATAACTAGCATAAATCATAAATAGTCATTTGGGGTAAGTAGTGAAATCCCAACAAGTTTCAAATATTTTTTAGACTGCATTGGAGCTTTTTCATTTTTAGCTGTTATTTTGCTCGGGGGTTGACCTTTTTATTTGTAGGCAAATTAGTACTTTGTTTTTCTCTTTGCTGTTACAAGTACTTTAAAGGCAAATTCTTTTTTTTTTTTTTTAAAGATTTTATTTATTTATTCATGATAGAGAGAGAGAGAGAGAGAGAGAGAGAGAGAGGCAGAGACACAGGCAAAGGGAGAAGCAGGCTCCATGCAGGGAGCCCGACGTGGGACTCGATCCCAGGTCTCCAGGATCGCGCCCTGGGCCAAAGGCAGGCGCCAAACCGCTGCGCCACCCAGGGATCCCTAAAGGCAAATTCTTAATTTATCTACTGGTTTGTAAACCACAACCACTACTTGTTAGTCTGGTGTTAGATAGTATGATTAATTATTATTTGTATTTTTTCATCCGTTCGCAGCAAACATGGGGGAAAACATCTTTTCTAGTTTTCAGATAAAGTGGGGTCTTACCAAAGTGGTCAGAAATGGGTCTTTAGTAAAATTTTATGTTGTCAAAAAACACCCATCTGGAAGTAGCATTGGAGTTAAGTGTGCACACTTGTGAGTATGCATGTGTATTTTCTTTAAAACAACTTCTTCTTCTTCTTTTCCAACTCCTCCCCCTCCTCCTCCTCCTCCTCCTCTTCCTTCTTCTTCTTCTTCTTTTTTTTTTTTTTTTTATTGTTTGCATCTTCACCCTGTTTCTTTCTCCCCTCAGGTAAAACAGAATCAACATGAAGAGCTACAGAATGTAAGGAAGCACATTCACAATTGTTTCTCAAATCTTGGTTGCTTCCTTTTGCCACATCCTGGTCTTAAAGTTGCAACTAATCCTAGTTTTGATGGGAGATTGAAAGGTGGGAATTCCCATTCTTGATAAAATCAGAACTTTAATTTTTTAGAGGCTGAGAGTTTAAAAGAAAAATACATGGTTCCTTAATGTTTTGTTTTGTACTGGAAGATAGTTTAATGAGGTGATTTTAATGCTGTGTGGTCTGTCTAGCTTTCCATTGGGTTTGTCACAGACACCTAGTGTATGGATTAGCATATTTTATAATGTGATCTGTTGCTTAGCACTAGTGTCCTAAAAATTCCAAAGGCTGAGAACATTTCAGTATTTCATCTGTTTGCAGTCTGTAAAATGTTTTACTAATATATTGTATTCATGTAATCAGATTTAAGACTGTTTTAGGGATGATGCAAATTTTTAGGTATGTTTTAGGATTAAATGTGATGGCTAAAGGCTGGAGGAATAATGAAAGTTTTACAATATAGCTGGAAATACAAAATCTAGTATTAAAATTTAGTATAATTTCAGGAATTGTTTGTCTTTTGAAAAAGACTTGGAATTTATTTTGGTAGATCGCAGTTTATTATTTGAGCTGAAAAAATTATTGGAGGATGAGGGAAATGGAATAGCAGAATAAGAGGAGTATTTTTTCCTAGGAGATAGGTGTTTGGATGAAATTTTTTTTTTAAAATAAATCTACTCAAGTAATAAATACTGTATGTATATTGTCGTTTTCATGAAACAAGATTTTATGAATCTTTACCAGAGGGGACTGCTTTTAATCTTTCTTTCTTTTCTTGACTAACATGCTGGCTTTTATCTCATCTCCTCCAGATATTGATGAAGATTTTAAAAGAGAGCTTCGAAATCTAGTTCCATTGCTGCTTGCCCCTGAAAATTTGGTAGAAAAAGAGATAAGTGGATCTAAAGTCACTTGTAGAGATCTTGTAGAATACTTTAAGGTAAAACTACATTAAATGACTTTGTCTCAGTTAGAAGTATAGCTGACTTAAAATTGATATGTATGTATACTTTAAAGCAAAAAAGTGAGGTTTATATATAGTTTCTTTTTCTACTTTGAATCGGCTATATCAGTTTTTAAGGATAGTTAAAATTACAGCAGACAACTTGTATCTCTTAGACAGTGATTTTATTTGTTTATGGAATTATCCTGCTTTTTCTTCAGCTCTGATATGAAGAGAAGACCATTCACCATATAATTGTCATACCATTCTATCATTTGTGAATGATGATAAATAATTGGGAATGTAATTCTGCATCTTGAGTTCTCATAAAAGCCTTCTCTCTGAGTTCTTGAAAACTTGATAAGAGCAACTGAAAGTACAAAACTGGTTTCTGAGTTTAAGTAAATTACTCATAGATTTTTTTTTTTTTTTCTCTCTCTCTCTCTCTCTCTCTCTGCTCTTTTCTAGTCCTCATAGCTTGCTTGCCAGAACAAAACCATTGTCAGGGTTCTTTCTGTTCATAGTAGTTAGAGATGGAAGGGAAATTCCAGTTGAAAGTATATTTTGGGTCATTTATTGGACAGTTGATGTTCACTTTCATACTATTTTTGTTATGAATTAATTTAGAGGTAGTAAGGAGTTAAGATGAGCAATTCCTATATGAACTTACCAAAAACTTTCATTTTTCCTTCTTATCCTTAAAGCATAAATTAGGTAATTTTTTTCTTGAACTGGAATATAATTTAACTTGGTCAAAGTGAAATATTGAGTAAAAATATTTTCTAACATTTAAAACAATGGCAGGAGGGAAGAATTATGAATGTCTTTTCATAAAGTAGATGGCGTTGTATAAATAATTTTTATATATGAGATAACTTATGCAAGTTGGAATTATATTTAGAAACAATCTCTAGGATATTATTTAGCAACTTTTTTGCAACATGTATTTTTAATAATGTTGAGAATAGGGTTAACTTTGGAAATGAGAGTCTATGATTTTTAAGATTTTAATTTCCTTTTTTTTATTTAGAATTTTTTCCTAGACTTCCCTTTTACAAGCATGAATTATTTTTATATTAAATGGTTTTTCTTCCTTCATGATGTAGAGCCAAGTTGTTTAACCTGCCAATATAATGTCTTTTGTATTTTTAGGCTTATATTAAAATTTATCAAGGAGAGGAACTTCCACATCCAAAGTCCATGCTTCAGGTAGTGTGTGTGTTGTACATATATTTATGAAGGAAAAAAGTCTTTGGTTTAGAAATAAGTGCTGGAGATGGAGTTGTGCTTCTTTCAAGCAAATAATTTCTTTTGCAGGAGATGGCTTAATATGGGCCTCTCTGAACCAAATTTCTTCTGTTCTCTGAGCTTTGACCATAAACGTTGGAAATAAAGTTTATTTATCCCTTTGATATTAATGATTTAGAGCTGCCTCTAGTGCATATAGTTTTTTTCTTTTTTTCCCTCTCCTTTTTTAAAAGCTGTTCTTTTAGAGGTGCTTGGGTGGCTTAGTCAGTTAAGTGTCTGCCTCCAGCTCAGATCGTGATCCCAGTATCCTGGGATGGAACTCTAAGCTAGCTCCATGCTTAGTGGGGAGTCTGCTGCTCCCTCTGGTTTTGTTCTCTCTCTCTGTCAAATAAGTAAATAAAATCTTTTTTTATAAAAAGTGTTCTTGGGATGCCTGGGTAGCTCAGTGGTTGAGTGTCTGCCTTTGTCTCAGGGCGTGATCCTGGAGTCCTGGAATTGAGTCCCACATTGGGCTCCCTGCATGAGGCCTGCTTCTCTCTCTGCCTGTGTCTCTGCCTCTCTCTGTCTCTGTCTCTCATTTTCTTGAGTAAATAAATAAAATCTTAAAAAAAAAAAAAGTGTTCTTTTGGGACAATGTTATTTTAACCTAGTTCATTTTTTAAGAGAAGATGAGACAGCTTAATTTAAGAGATCAAGAATAATTGTTATTTTAATGTCCATCTGTTCTTGTAACTTTTAAATATTTTTTATTTTTTTTAATTTTTTTTTTAATTTTTTAATTTATTTATGATAGTCACAGAGAGAGAAAGAGAGAGAGGCAGAGACATAGGCAGAGGGAGAAGCAGACTCCATGCACCGGGAGCCCGATGTGGGATTCGATCCTGGGTCTCCAGGATCGCGTCCTGGGCCAAAGGCAGGAGCCAAACCGCTGCGCCACCCAGGGATCCCTGTTCTTGTAACTTTTATATCACCGTGTTCATACTGTTAATTTTTCACTTAAATTTATGTTTAATTTTTTTCAGATGCATTTCTAGGTGATATTTTTGGGCAATTTCTCAGTTTTATAGTAGATTAAACAGTATTTATTTCTACAGCTCCTGCAATAAGCTGTTTTGTCAATTTGAAAGTCTCTTGTATAATACTTATAGGAGAGAGAGCAAGCATTGGTTCTGTACATTTGGGGGCTTGACACATTTTATGATCATGTCTGATTCTTTGATTTCTTGAGCACATACGGATTTTTTTTACAATCCTTTTTTTTTTTTTTTTTTTTTTAAGATTATTCGAGAGAGAGAGAACACAAGCAGAAGGGGCAGAGAGAAATCTCAAGCAGACTGCTGAGCACAGAGCCCAATTCAGGACTCAGTCTTATGACTCTTACTGAGCCAAAACCAAAAGTCGGATGCTAAGCCGACGAGCCACCCAGACACCTTAGCATACCCATTTTAATAAACCTAAGCAAAACAAAATTAGGCAGTCCTGTTAGAAGCAATTATTAGATATTTTATACTGGTCTTCCCTTCCATTGGAAAGGAAAACTGGAAGTAGATAATGTTTTCTCTGGTTCATTTTCAGGCATGTTCATTGTATATAATTTATTGTGTTAATCAGAATTTATAGAGCCATTGAATATCTTTTGCATAAAATTGACACATTTTGTTTTATTTTTTTAGGCAACAGCTGAAGCTAATAATCTTGCTGCAGTAGCAGGAGCAAGAGAGATCTATTGCAAAAGTATGGAGCAGGTTTGTAACCAACATTTAAATTTGACACTAGAGTAAGAGGATTTTTACATTTAAAATAATTGAACTAATTTGTGCTCCGCATGGATTATCACGTTATATCAGTTACTGATTCCCCTTTACCATCTCTACTGCAAATAAACTAAGAATATAATTCACATGGTTGGAGTGCAGGATACAGGTGGCAAGTTATTATATAAATTGTACTAAAATAGTTTTGACACATGATTCAGAGTGCTCTTATTAGTATCTTATGATGTAATATCAGTTTAAGGCCAATAACAACTTCTGTGCTAATCTTGCTAACTCAAACATTAAAATACCTTTTTTCTCTTTTTTACCCACTCTGTGCCAGCAGTCTTTTTGTATTCTAATGGTGTGTTGGTGGGCCAATGAAGTCAGGTATAGATTGCAGTATAATTGTTTCTGTCTTTACTGGGATTATTTATTTTGCCCAAGTCAGTTAAACATATAAGAAGTAATTTATGTGTAGGGTATTATGAACAAGTTGAACTCAACCATGTAGGTGGCTTGACTTTGAGACTAAAAACTGTGAGCAGGGAACTTCTTCCCAAATATAAATTACTTCTAGCCTGTAATGTGTCCTCCTGTAATTCTGTCTGTACAGGTATGTGGTGGGGACAAGCCTTACATTGCACCTTCAGATCTGGAGCGAAAACACCTGGATCTCAAGGAAGTGGCGATTAAACAGTTCCGTTCAGTAAAAAAAATGGGTGGAGATGAATTCTGCCATCGTTATCAGGACCAGCTTGAAGCTGAAATCGAAGAAACCTATGCAAATTTTATAAAGCACAATGATGGCAAAAATATCTTCTATGCTGCTCGTACCCCTGCCACACTGTTTGCAGTCATGTTTGCTATGTATATAATCTCAGGACTGACTGGCTTCATTGGCCTAAACTCTATAGCCGTCTTGTGTAACCTTATCATGGGGTTAGCACTGACATCTCTTTGTACTTGGGCATATGTAAAGTACTCTGGGGAGTTCAGAGAAATTGGAACAATGATTGATCAGATTGCTGAAACACTGTGGGAACAGGTTGGTATCTATCTTTTGGTTTTTCAGTGACTAATCTCATCCCTGTGACACTTCCCCACCCTTCTGCAGTATTTGCACACCTGCTTTTCTTTTGTATGAGGAATGTCAAGAGGATGTTTTCTGTTTTGTTTGGTTGTATAATATGAATATAAAAATGAACCGGAGAAATTTTTTCTTAAAGTCATAAATAATTATAGTGTGCTTTGATTAGCTTAAATCTGTAATATCCTTTGGATAGATTCTTAGTCATGGGCCTGATTATGCCACATGATGGGCAGGGCCAGAGTCTCTAAGGATTTTTTTCTTAGAGGAAAGAAAATAGAATCGGTATAAGGAAAAGAAATTTGGAAGTGCAATGCTTTAAGAAAGCAAAAGAAGTCTCTTAATAATACTGGCAAGAAGCAATGCATGCTTATTTGAGGAAAAATAGTGGATGGCATTCAGGTCTTTGTTGCCATCCATGAAGATAGTGGTGATTTGCTGATGTACTACAAGGAACAGTCTTGTAGAGATTTCTTTTACCAAAGGAATTTTGTTTGACTTCTGTACTTTGGAAACACTACACTCTGAACAAAGCAAAGCACTACAAAGAGAACCAGCTTCTCTTAATCGTAATCTTTTACCTCAGCCAGAATTCAAATCATAATATTTTACCTCAAACCAGAATTCAGAGTCGGGCCTGACAAGAATCTACTAAGGAAAGCCATGTTGTATATTGGCCAACTGTGTGCTGGAATTGCCTGTGTTGAGAAAATTCCATTCAAGGATGTTATTAAAATGATCATCATGAAATACTTGAGCATCATGTCAAGGATCAGAAGGAAAGCTGCAGTTATTATTGACGGACAGTATAATAATGGCATTTTCAAATATCATTTCTGGGCCGATGAAGTAATTGAGCTTATTTTGAAGATCTAGGATATGCAGGTTCATGTTGGTTTTGGCATTAAGTTTAAAGACTGACGAAGTAAATAATTTTTTGAAGGTTGATTGGGTATTGATTTTTCTTGTAATAATGTCATTATTTTATAAAGTGACCCACTATATTAATTTGGATTTTGTATTTATTCTTCAGAGAAATGCTCGATTTATTTGGATCTGATTTGGAAGCTTGTGTTTGGATATTTGTTAAATTTAACCTTTTATCTAAAAAAATCTCACTCTTCATATTCCTTTGATATCTTCTAATAGAGGATGGATTAAAAGCTATCAACAATCTCACTTTAAAAAAAATTACCTACTTTAAAATTTTGGACCATTACTAATTTTCTGCAGCATGAATTTTAATCATTGTACAGTGTTTTCTTTTGAAAGCCAGTCATTCTCCTGTATAGCATTGATTCTAGGACTTTAGAGGTGCCATTATTACAAAATAATTAAATGGAAGAATCTAAAGTGTGTAAAATTATTTTCAGTGTAGTGAAGGTAAGTTGATCACTAGTCAGAGATCTGTGCTGTGTCAACAAACCTTGCCTAAATTTTCTTGCATTTCTCTTTTCTTTTGCTTCAGAGGAGTCCCAGGAAGGTGAGAAACCCACAAAGTCTCCGATTCTTGTAGTCTTAAACTCTTTAACTTCAAGGCACTCTGAGTCATTGTCCTAACGAATCACTCCATGTTTTAGGTGTTTTCCAAACTGTTTGAAGTTACTAGACGTCGAATGGTCCATCGTGCTCTTTCATCAGCACAGCGACAGAGACTGTCATCCAACAATAACAAGAAGAAAAATTAGACAGTATTTTTAACTTTTTTCTCTATCTGAAGTGTTCCCACTAATACATGTAGGACAATAAGCAGGACCGTCTGGGCCGGTCTGCATAAATGCTGTATACTTACCAGATTTGATGCTGCATATAGGGTATGGAATTGCACATCCGTCTCCTAGGAATTGTAAATGGTTTGAATAGGAGGAAACTAGTTTTTGTTGCATTATCAGATGTCTAACTGCATTATTTGTAGCATCATAGCTTTTTTTGGGAGAAGCATCTTTTTATTTCCCACATTTCTGGTTATTTTCTTCATTGCTTTGAATTGAATTTTTATATCTATTTTTATATGTAACTCTTTTTTTACCTCATGTTTTTATTTGTTTTGCACATTTCTCATACCACAGGTATTGAAGCCCCTGGGTGATAATTTGATGGAGGAAAACATAAGGCAGTCTGTAACAAACTCTATCAAAGCAGGCCTGACTGACCAGGTGTCTCATCATGCCAGATTAAAGACAGACTGACAATTCATCTCCTCATGGACTCCACTCTCCCTTTTTTCATGCTTGCTGTACAATGAGAACTCAAATAAAAATAAACCAAAGTTTACAATCAACTGTAGAAGTAGTTTAGTATAACTGGCTTCACAGATGGCTGCCACAGAGTGTGAAAATTGTTTGTTGGTTTTAAGCATTCTGTTCTTGGCTCCTAAGACATGGAGATTGGCTGAGGAGCATTAGTTTATCATGCACATTTGTGCCATGTTTCTTTTATTTTCTTTTCCTTTTAATCTAATGTTAGTGAAATTTGTCTTATGTAAAAGGATATTTCAGGGAAATATTTTAAAAAATCTATTTAGAGTCTCTTTAACACCAGTGTCCCATTGAAATTTTAATTTTTAGTGAAGTTACGAATCACTGTATCAAGAATCAGAATGACAATGAAGCCTTTATTGAGCCACTACATTAAAAGTATATATTGCTTTACTGCCTTCAATACCAGTATTACATAAGTGCATGTATCAGAAATTTCACAGAAATTACATGACAACTCTTGTAGCTAAGAAAGTGATTCTGAGGTGTACATTTGTCTTGCCTTTTTAAATTTATAAACCTGCCCTAAAAGGAGATGCATATCTGGGAAACTGAACTGTCTTTATGCAGTTTAGCCTTCATGTACATAAAATATGCCATTAATTTTATTGGGGGAGAAATTCCATCCAAAAATGTTGCCTACAGCTATGAGTTAAGAGTGTCTGTACAGTGTGTAGCTTTTATTTTCTAAAATCACAGATAGGGCATGTATATGAATTATAAATATATAAATACGATTTTGTATTAAAAGTTTTGTAGTTTATGGCAAAATCTGGTTCTGTGGTAGGCTAAGTACAGTCCCTGTGAAGGAATGTTTGTGGCTCATGTCAGTGTGTGAATGCATAGACAATTTGAAGTTTTTGATATATTTGTGATATTTATCTTCTTGAGCACTGCAATCTCACCTCCCCCCCCCCAAGGGAATTCAATGGGAATGTTTATTGTGACTTTGTCCTCTGTTGCATTTTAAAGTTATTTCCTGTAATTTATTTTCAGTACATAATTAAAAATTTGTTGTATATATAAAATGAAACTTGTGATTCTTTTTTAAGGAATCCTTCAAGTATGTATTCCATTACATAAACCATGTTTGTTTAAACTGAAAAGAGCATGAGCAGGAAACACCCAAGTGAGAGCTCTAAGGTATTGTACCCAAAGCTGAGCTTGTAAAAATTATTTTTCTTTGTCTGTCTCTGTTAGGGAAAACTTGTTGTGATTAGCCTAGGTGTAGCTGGGGATTTGTTAATTTCTTTTCTCCCTCTTTCTCTCCTTTTTTTTTTTTTTTTTGATGGTATATGTAAGGCTAATATTTAATATTTTTGCAATATTTTTGTAGCCTTCTTTATAAACACTTATTATTAAAGCACCTAGTTTGGTTTTTAAGTAAAGAAAATTCAGATGTTGAGTTGCATGCCTGAAAGCTCTAAATTTACTTCGGTTGATATATCTCCTCCCCTCCTTCTTTCAAATCCTGTTTTTATATGGATTGTATTTGTTTCCATCTGTATTAAATTGCTACCGACTCATCTGTTCTTAAAACATAAAGAATCTACTTGAAAAGTCTTTTTATTTCTTCTAACACCCTGTTTTATGAATGCTGTGGACTGTTTTTATGAATGAAAAAATAAAAAGTTTGTTGTATAATAGCAATTCTTCTGAAATTAAAGACAGAGCTTACCTTTTTTTTTTTTTTAAACAACAACAACAACAACAAATCATAAGAGTTGTGAAATCTAGACCATGGATTTGTTAATATTTCTTATTGGAGAATGTGTTTCCACGAAGAAGATAAAATTCTATAAAGAATTCCAAGAAAAAACACTTTGGTTTCAGCTGGAAGACTGAAAATAATTGTTAAGTAAGAAGCAATAAAAGGGATTAAAGGCATATTCAAAACTGTTGACTGCACTAACTTTGGTGTTAGTATATTTTCTGTGGTACAATTTTGTAGTAGCCCATATAATATGACAGTTTTTTTTTTTTAAAGGAATGCTTAATGACAAATGATTTATTTTCCTAATTAAGACACAAATAATTTACTTTTATGGGAGGGACAGTCCTTCACAACCCTGCTACTGTCGTGTGTGTGTGTGTGTGTGTATGTGTGTGTGTGTGTGTGTATATATATATATATATATATATATATATATATATATATAAATTTTTGTTTTGAAAGAGAGTGAGCAAGTGTATGAGCAGGGATGAAGAGAGAGGGGAAAGGAGGTGTGAGGGTTGAGGAGGTGAGAATCCCAAGCAGGCTTTTCATGCCCAGTGAGACCAATGTGAAGCTTCATCTCATGACCTGAGCTGAAATTAAGAGTTGGATGTTTAATGGACGGAGCCACCCAGGCACCTCTGACATACACATTTCTCATGAAGATAGCTAGTCCTCCTCATTTTACTGAACTTCCTCTGTAGAATTGAATAGCAGTATTTCACTTGTGAGGGTTATATTTTCAGAAAACTCTGACTTGGACTTGGGCTTTAGTTATTTCCAGAATTGGATGGGACTAGGGGCTTTATCCTTGTTGAAGGCATGGGTACTGTTGGTGTTAGTTACGTTGTTTCATTATTATGGGATTAAAGGAAGCTTGGTCTTAACTTAAGGTTAAGGTTAAGAACCTGTTAAAATTTCAGTAAACGCTGTGGTGGTGCTATTAGTGGTGCACTAGATAAATATTCAAAGTGGCCTTTCACAGTCTTCATAAGTGCATGCTTAGCCTTTTAACCAGGGAATCAGCTTTTTGATAAGCTGCTTATCTGCTAGGGGAGGTTACTTGGGTAGGTTCTCCAACTGTTAGACTTTATTCATGGTCGAATTCCTAAACTTTGATCAGAATCAATCTGTGCGTCTATTTTCCCATTCCTGTCATAGTTGTGGGATGATGAGAAAAATCAGCCTTGAGAGCAGTTGACTGTGCTGCTGGCAGCCACCTTCTCATGCCAGCGTTTACTAATCTCACAAGGTTTGCTAACCAAGTGACTGTCTGTCTTGGATTCAGTTTGAAGCCTCTGTATTGGAACTTTGGGGAATCTGCCAGTAGGCCTCCTGGGCAAACAAAGTGGAATTGGGACTTTTCAAAGGAGGACAGAATTGCTGCTTTCTCTACTGAAGTCTTAGATCCTAGGGATTTCTCCTCCAGATTTGGGGTTTGCTGGAGTTAAGGTTAAGGAATTAACCACTCTTGACATCCTTCAGTGCAATACAACTTTTGTTATGTTCTTTTAGATTTGTGACTTTCTGGGCTCTTTGGAGCCAAAGCTAGCAGTTGACCAGTTCAAAATTGCCTAAAGATATGTACAAAAAGGTTGAGAAGAGGGGATCACAGCTTTTGTATAGCCCAGCGAAGCACTTTCACTTCATACAGTGGTCCTGTGAGGTTGGTAGGAAAGCACGTTATCAAAAAAAGTATCTGGGGAACTCAGGCTTGCAAACCAGGATGTTACTACACACCTTCAGGGGTTTCAGACACAGACAAATCAAGTTCCTCATGATGAAAGCTGTCTTGGTGGCATTCTGTAAAGCACCAAAAGGTGGAGGAAACACAATTTTATTAATACTGAAACAAGGTGAAAATCACCCACAATATTCCTTTATATGAAGCAAGAAGTGAAATTTTCCTGTTCTTTGTGTACCTCAGAGGTAACCATTATCTGGTATGCTGTAGAAATAACTCCTGTGCTTATTGATATGTCTGTTTATGCATAAGACATACTCTTGATTTTTATCTTGCACAAAAACAGAATTACCCTGTATGTGATTTTTTTTTTCAAATAACAGACATTTACCTAGGCCAAGAAGATCCTTTATGCTCATGTAGATTGCTTTGATTCTTCTGAGGGTAGATGGGGTTTTAAGGAGAGACCATTAGACCTTGGATTGCTAATAGTTGTCTTATTTTTTGAGTTTCCCCCACCACAGGATTGGTAAGAGAGTCAAGTAATAAAATGTGAAAGGTGTTTGGGAAGCAGGGATAGAAATTTTGCACTCAATTTTTCTTGTTTTAATGCTCCATGTAGTCTGATAACTTCCTGAAGCTTGTCAGGAACTTTTTTGGGTTGTGGGGTGGGGATCATTTGTGCATTAGTTTAGACTTCCCCAGTCACAAAATATGAAGATTACTTAAAAACTTGGAGGCATACTTAAATTTCAATTCCAGGAAAAGGAGATAGACCTTGGAGTTAAAACCGAGCTTTGGTCCCAGCGCCACCTTATCATGCTTTGTGAACTTGTGTAAATCCTACATGACAGCTTGGCCTCTGCTGTTTCATCTGCAAAATGGAGAGAATACCTCTCTCAGGGTTGTTACGAGGACGGGATGAGAACATGGATCGAAATCCTGGTAGACATTCTTTTGAATCCTTTTTTATGGAGAGAATGTTTGTGAAAAATGCAACTATCTTCCAAATCATACCTACTTTTGATTTTATACCCTTTGCTTCCTGAAGAGAAAAAACATGACCATCTTGGAGGTTAATGGTCATTGCTATTTTGTCTGAAAAAATGTGGTATCAGTAAGTTTCTCATCTAGATTTAGCTCCTTGGAAAGATGAAATCTATATGCATTTTGTAATCATTCACATTATCCAATATTCTTGTGCATGGTGAATATGCAGAATAACATGGGCTGGACTGGTAACTTCATCCCTTTCATCCTCCTCTCATACTTAACACATGTACCGTGTGCTCTAGATGAGCCGGCTTGTCATTTGGCAATCAATGTGTTTTCTCAAACCCTCTGCCTCAAAATGCTAGGAAACATTTTTTAAAAAATTATTTATTCATGAGAGAGACACAGAGAGGCAGGGTCCCCACAAGGAGCCCGATAAGGGGACTGACTTGATCCTGGATCCCGGGATCGCGCCCTGAGCCAAAGGCAGGCGCTCAACTGTTGAGCCACCCAGGCATTCCAAGGAAACAGGATTATTAACTAAAAATGTCTGGCAAAATAATTGTGAGGTGAGAGCAGTCTACCCTTACGGACCTGGATTATCTTTAGGACTTTAGTATACTGATTTGATCTGATGCAGCTTCAGTATCTGCTCTTAAGTTCTTCCAGAATTGGGTTTATAAGCCTGTCTAAGGAGTTAAAGAGTTGTTCTTATATTCCTTATGTGTCTCTAAGAATGCTGATGTTGCTAGAACGCACTACTGGGAGGATGGAAGCCTTTACAAGAGACCAAAAAAAACAAACAAACAAACACCCCAAATGAATACACTTCACATCTAAACTAAATACTGCCAGTGCTGGAGCAATAATTTTGGGGTGGCTATTTTTTACCTTCATTTTGATAGAGGAGTCATCCGAGTCTCAGAGGTTGCCCATGGGAGTGCGCTCTAGGCTTGGGAGCCAGATCTACTGGTTTTAGAGTCCAGATAGCCATGGACTGCCCACCCTATCACACAACCATGAAGCATAAATTGTCCTTCACAGGCAGAGGAAGGGAATGGGGAAGAGCTCAGCAAGGGGGAATGCAGCTGGGCTCCAGGAGAGTGAGATGGCTGTAGGGCAGAAGTGGATGTGGCTGTGGGACAGAGCTGTAAAGACAGACTGGTCAGATTGCGGAGTTCCTTACAGGCTCTGTGGCGGAACTTGGCAGTTAGATGTTGAGGATACCCGAATGATTCGTAGAAAAATGGAAGAGATCAGTTGAGTGGCAGTTTTAGTAGTCTTAGGATAGTTTTTCAAAGTTTGATTTTATTTATTTTTAATCAGAATCACCTGGAGTGTTTGTTTCAGATGCACACTCCTGCCCTCCCTCACACTGTATATAATGGATTTAAATTTGATTTCTAATAGGCTTCCCAGATAATTCTGATGCCCACTGAAACTTAAGATCCAGTATTAGAGTAGTATTTCCTAATGGGTAGTAGGATTATTCTCCTGCTGTTTTCATACTGACTAGGAAAGCTTTCTGCACAGAGCTGAAATTATGTTCTTGTATTTGGTTGTTTACCTGAGAAGGGTGGTCGAGCCTTGGGGAAGGACATGGTGACAGGTGAAAAGTGTACTCTTTGATATGAAGGTGGATATTGTTTCTGCCAAATTACCCATTCTTTAACCATTCTTTTAAAACTGCTGCTCTGATTCACAACCTTTGGACCAATTCTCCCTTTTAATATTTTTCTTGAGGAACAAACTAGTTTTAGGTACTGCAGTCATTAGGGAAATGTTTAAGAAGGAGGAGACTTTTCATAGTGTTTGTTTTTTCATCCACCTTTGAATGCAAAGAAAGAACATCAGGGCTAAATCATAATATCTAGAAATCAGATTATATCTGTCAAAGTATAATCTTCAAAAAAAAATGACTCCTATAAATATATAATGAATATTTGTCAAATTTATTTGCCTCCTTAATGAAGAAATCATTAAGGCTGCAAAGCTGGTTCAAAGCACAATTGGAGGAACAGGAGTCACATAGTCCACCCACAGAGGGTTTTGAAATGAGTATGCCGAGTCATCTGCCCTCCTCAGAGTAAATAGCAAAGATCAGTGTGTCTCAGACTTCTGGTCTCAGCACCCCTTTACGGGTTTAAAAACTGAGGACCCCAAATGATCTGTCAATAATTACTTTAGAAATTAAAAGTTTAAACGTATTAATTTAAAAATCAAACCCATAATGTATTAGTATTTTTATAAAAATAGCTTCAGATATACATACATATATATGTATACATGTATATATATATACACACACATATATCTTTTTTTTTTTTTTAATCTTTTTTTTTTAATTTTATTTATTTATGATAGTCACATAGAGAGAGAGAGAGAGAGAGGCAGAGACACAGGCAGAGGGAGAAGCAGGCTCCATGCACCAGGAGCCTGATGTGGGATTCGATCCCGGGTCTCCAGGATCGCGCCCTGGGCCAAAGGCAGGCGCCAAACCGCTGCGCCACCCAGGGATCCCCACACACATATATCTTGAGAAAAAAGTCATTATTTTACATGTTTGCAAATAGAACACTTAACTGGCTTCGAAGACAGCTGGATTCTCATATCAGCTTTCACATTCATATGTTGCAATATGTTGTTTTGGTTGAAGTATATGAAGAAAATCTGGTCTTGCAGTTATGTAGTTGGAAAAGGAGGACCTTCCAGAATCCCAAAAGTGTCTATTGGGGACTCATAGGGATCCTTGGATTACATTTTGAGAACCACTGCCCTACAGTAAAAAATCCCCTTGGCAGGCCTGTTAACACCCCTGTATGAATTTGAAAGGACAGGGTGTACCATCATTTGCTGTATTTCCATATTTGAGGTAATTTTTCTTAATACTTAGAAGCCCATGGCATGTGCCTGTCACCAGAAACAAATTGCACTGACCAAATTCTCCTTGGGAACAGTAGGAATTGGAACTGATACTTTAGGCCCATTTCTTTAAAATAAGCCATCCGCCCTGCCCCAAACAAAAACCTTTTTTTTCCATCAATATAAAATGTGTGCAAGAAATCTTCAAAATGTGCAAAACAATCACCCTTAATACTTGTCAAAGTTCAAAGGGATAAACACTGATTTCCTTTTTTTAAAGGTCTTCCAATCTGTTACTGTGTTAGTGTGTAAAAGTAAGTCTTTTTTGAGTTAATACCATGCTGTACATAATGTTTTTTTTGAAACTGCATTCTCTCTTTGATATATCCCGAATCTTTTTTCACAACAGAAATCACATTCTAAGTCTTTTTAAATGGTTACATTTTATTTTGTTACTCTTTACATTTACACTTATATGCTTCATAACATTGCATATTTGACATTTTCATTTTTGCTGTGTTAATACAGCAATGGAGGACCTTGTAACCAGCATCTGATGCATCTCTGTGTTAATAACCAGAATATTGGAACAAACTCTGGGAAGTAGAATCACTGCCCCCTAGAAGTCTTGTACAAATTACGTCCTCTCTAGCAGTACTTGAGAACACTGTCCCTCTGCCAGTGCTTCTGGGGCCAACCCCATTGTGCCTCACTCCCTATCTCCCCCATTCAACATCAGACAATGAAGTCATTTATCTCCATACTGCTTCACTATCATTTAAGCAAGTGGTTCACAACTCCGTATTAGGATCATGGCACCCCTGGAGATTGTATCCTAAATGGTCCCTACTTGGTTCTATTGTGCAGGTAGGATGGAGAAGCACTACCTACTCTTCCTCCGGGCTTAACCCTTCCCTGCCTTCCTGCCGCTTTCTTGGTGCTCTATAATCCACTGTTATTAGCAAAATTGCCTATAACTTGATCTCTCTCTGTGTGTTTTACAATTTTATTTATTTGAGAGAGATGACGAGTGGGGGGTGGATGTGTGAAGGGAGAAGCAGACTCCCCACTGAGCAGGGAGCTAGATGCTAGGACTCTATCCCAGGACCCTGGGATCATGACCTGAGCCAAAGCCAGACGCTTAGTGGACTGAGCCACCCAGACACCTTCACTGTGTGTTTTCTCTTAATTTCTCTCCTGAACTGAAACCTGGTTTCCTATTCTACTTTCCCAGCTGAATGTCTCCTGCGCAGCCCATTCAGAACACACCCTGTGTTCTTCGGGTACTAAAGGAGGGTTAGATGTCCTTGTCCTCCATTGCTGATATCAAATCTTTTTTCTATTAACAACAAAACAAAACAGCTTCTTCAGAGTTGTCAGAATGTTTCACTCGGCCCCCAGCATACTGTGGGCGTCTACTGATTTCCCTGCCACTGCCCTCTCCTGCACTGATAACTTTAGCACCGTGCTTATAGCCTTTTTACTCCTTTTGTGATCAGTCTTGGCAACCTTCCCTCCTATAAGTGCCCCATCCCACGCTATGATTTTTTTTCAGCTCTAAGGATATCTCCTTCCATTCCATCTCCACCCATTCGTAAGACAGCCTCCTGCTGTAGAACTCTCTGCCTCCCCAAGTTAGATTTTTGACAGCAGTCACTCACCTTTTCAGCTCATTTACTCCTATATTCCCTTTCAAGACATTCTCTAATTCTTTCAGATCTATCCCTCCTTTGGCCCCACTGCTTTTTCGTGCATGTCACCCCATCTCACTTCCCTTCCCACTTTTCTTAGGTGCAGTGTTCCAGCACTGTACTCATTCCTTTACACACATCCTTGGTCCCTTCATGGTATTTGTACCTCTTCTCTAGCGGTTCAATATAGCTGGAGAAAATAACAGAAGCCAGCCGGCAAAAGTTCCTTAAATTGCATGTCCGCAAATCTGAAATGGGTACTCAGCCTTGCCAAACAACCTGACCACACTTCTCTGGTAAATTGAAGGGCTGTTTTTTACCTTCTTGCTCCTCAGATTGTTAAAATCCTTTCTCTGCCCTACTTCTGCACTGATGACTTCACCTTCTAGCTCATAAAGAAAATGCATGCAAGAAGGCAATTATTTTTATCTTGCCACAATTGATCTATGAGTGTGACTCTAAATGTTCCCACATGATTCTGTGTTTCTTTCTGTTACATAATGGATGGTGTCCCTGTTCATATCTAAGTTCTGCTCTTCTATATGTGCTCTGGAATCCATTTTCATGAGAACTTTGATTCTGTAGATAGCCTTTTTCTTTGCATTTCTCTGCATCCTCAAATTCTAGGCTACTGTATCATTTCTTTTGGCTTTCAGACCTTCCTTAATTTCACCCAACTTCAAAAAAACAAAACAAAAAACCACCCTTCCCTTAGCCTGTCCTTGTTCCTTCTAGCTATAGTTCTGTTTTCACTTTTCACAGCAAAATTTTCTGAAAGATTTATATACACACACTGTCTCTGATTTCCGACCTGAATGGACTCCAAGCTGGCTCGCCTCCTCCAGTTTATAGAAATAGTTAGGATTAAGGTTATAAGACATCTTCAAAGCTAACGGTTAATTTAATAGCACAGTCTCTTAGCATTTGACAGAGTTGACCACACGTTCGTTCAAATGCGTTTGTGATTATTTCACTTCACTGGTCTCCTACTCATTGTCCTTTGCTGGATCCCATAACCACCATCTTTACACTGGTGACTATTAAATCTCTATCGCCCACACAGACTCTGTATTGAACTGATCCATATCTCCCTTTGTATGTCCATTTCAGTTTCTGCCAAGAACAGGTCTACTGATTGTCTCTCAGCCCCAACTGAGAATGCTCAAAAGCAATTTGTCTCAGTCAACAGTCTAAGAGCTCTCTTCCATTCTACTCTTTCTCTCATAGCCACATTCAACCCACCCTGGGCTCATCGGTTCTGTTCTAGAACATATCCTGAATTTGATTTCTTCTCTCCAGCTCCCCTGCTACAGCTGTGGTCATACACGGTCATCTGTCATCAGCCCAAACTGGTCTGCTCACCCTCTTTTAGTCTGTTCTCCCCAAAGTAGCCAGAACCACTCTTTCTCTAATAAGTGAGTCAGATCATACTTTGCTGTTTCATTCTCCAATGATTTCCCCTTACTGGAAAAATTAAGCTCTGGCTCCTTACCTTGGCTGAGAAGCTCATCTTCTCTTTTTCTCACTCACTGTGTTCCAACCACACTGACTCTGCCCTTAAGCATATGAAGACTATCTCGGGACTTCGATGCTTGTTGTTTATTCCACTAGGAACATTCTTTTTGCCAGATCTCCCTTCTCATCATTCAGATCTTAATCCAAATGTTAGTTACCTCCTTAGAGATGTCTCCTAACCAGTTATTCCAGTAGCTCTATTGCCTTAGTCTATTTTAGCATTTTCTTCGCAGTACCTGATAACATATTTTTTGCATATTATGTCTTTCTATATTAGTATGTTGGCTTCTAAAGGATAAGGGTTCTCTGTTCAACTGTCACATTTCTAGCTTTTAGAAGTCTGCCTGGTAGAGTTAAAATACAGTATTATTAACTACTTGAATTGTCAGAACTGTAAACACGTTAAGTATACAGTTAGGCAGTTTAACAGAGCTATTGGATGAAACAATTGCAGGTCTCTGCCACAGCAAATGGTCCTGTAAACACACTCATATCACAAATTTGGAGGGGTCTTGAGAAGTAAATGGATAAACTTAATATTGAAAAGAATAGTCTTATATCATTTATATTTAACTAAAAGTATTTGGCAGATAATTTCAATGCTTAAAAAGATCCTATACATACATTAAGCAAAACTCTCGTAAATCTTTCAAGGACAATGTGAGTAGAATAGTGGAGAAGAAGCTCCACAGAGGAGAAAGAAATTAAGGAGGCAAGTTTCAGGTAAGCTTCACAGTGGTTTGCCTTGAGTAATATTTCCCATGGAAGTTGACTCCTTGGGTGTCGGCAAACAGCTGTTGTTGAGTAAATGTCAGGATATTATTTCTGGGCTGTTTGTGGTGTCAGTGCATATACCTACAGACTATGTTTTTCTTGACTAAGGAGGTGTGGTGCCAGGGGGAAGAGATCAAATGAGGAGTTAATGTAAAAGTCCATAAAGAGATGCTTAAGGATATTATTATGAAGATTTTCAGACATAAAGTGGAACGGTATAATGAACTGCTATGTACCCATCACCCAGCTTAAATAGTTACCAGCATATAGCCAGTCTGATTTCATCTATGTACTCCCATTCCCCATCCCCAGACTCAGTTAATTTGAACCTCAGGTATATTATTTCAATCATAAATACCTCAGTATATACCTCTAAAACATTAGGACTTTCATTGTTAGCAAGCAATACGATTTTTTTCCAAAAAGAATAACATACTACTCAAAATCAAATATCTAGTTAGCATTCAATTCTTCCCAGTTATCTTATAAATATCTCCATATAGCCAAAGCCCCTGACCATCCACTACAAGAATTTGAACTAACTTTTCATGGACATTACCCTGGTTGTGTGGCATAAGCTCTAGATCTTAAAGATTCCTCAAAAATTAAGGATGATCCATTTACCTTACCTCTTAATTTTTAAGAATTGTGCTTCTAGGCTGAGTCACTGGGTTTCATTGATTAGGGCATTTTAAATATGAACAAATGAAAGAATCCCCCTATACCTTCTCTTCCTCCCACCCCCCCAAACAAAATTACATTTGAAAATTAATAGCTTTTTATTCTTGATAAGGAAAAGTTATGCTGTTGGCTTAGTAACTTCCTGCTCTGAATCTCACTTCTTGCCCAGGCAGAATTTTGCAAGGTGAATACAATGAACTTGGAAGGGCCAGGAAAGAGGGCTGTAGTAGTAGTAGTAGTAGTAGTAGTAGTAGTAGCAGCAGCAGCAGAAGAGTTGTAGAAGCAATAGTCACTCATTCATTTGATAACTCATTTACTCATTTGATAATTCAATTTATTCATTCCACAAATCTTTATTGGGTACCATATTTCAGACCCAGGTGTAGGCCTGAGGGAAACCTCAATGAACAAAAGAGACTAAAACATCAAGCCTTTGTAGGGAAGTCAGACAACAACAAGTATAGTAAAATGAATTATAAGGTTTGTTAGAAGGTGGTAACTGTTAGGGAAAAAATGAGTCTCCACTCTACTTCACACTAGGCTACTATCTCTTTTACAAAGTATGCTACTCATTCCTCAAAAGAGGAAGCCCTAAATTTTAATTTATTGCATTCAACTCTAAATTAAGGATTTGGGTTTGATGTTCATTCTTCTAATTTAAACACAATCTCATCTTAATACCCTATCATCTGTAAAATATGAAACGAATCAACAGAGACTATTAGTAGGGTTGGGGAGAAAAAGAAGAAAGAATTAGCATACATGCTTATGCACACAACTCATCAAGGATGGAGAAAAATGTCCGTAGTTGATATTTGTCCAATCCATGTTTCTTTTGCCCTCAGCTACTATTATTTCATCTGGCTTTACCTAGTAGAGCAACACAAACCTTTATTCCTGAGAGATCTGAGCCGTTGGTGGCCCTCTACCTCTCTAGCATTGCTCTAGGCCTCTGTTAACTTTCATCCCTAAACAAGGCAGGACAAGGAGGATCCCCTAGTTTCCAAACATTCCTTCCTGTCTCATGTAGTATTAATCCTATTTCCACTTCGTAACCAGGATCAATTACCTCAGCTAAAGTAGTAAACACTCACTCCACCCTCCATCTAGCCTCCATTTTATTTGCTTGTTTAGGGATATGGTCTAAAGAACCTGAACTGTATAAGTGTCTGTTTCAACTGGTAGAAATACTCCTTGGTGGAAACATTTGCCCCTTGGACATTTTGTATATCACAACTGGCACTTAATTATATTCCCTGTAGAACTGTTCTGCATATACTTATTTGTTGACTTCTCAGTGAAACCTAAGCTTCTTCAGGGTAGGTACATAGGTATATCAAATGTCAAAATCTTAGCCCTAACATGACTTCTTTCATATTCAATAAACCTACCTCCAACTAAAGATGATGCCTATCTGTCCCAACCTTGCTTTGCTACTCCTGGAGAGATACATGGGTAATCATTGGAGGGTTGGTAGAAACAGGGGTCTCTGGAGAAAAGGATGAAAGATAACACAGAGAACTTTATGATCTCTCAACTTGTTCTGCCATCTTGGAGAAAATTATATGGTGTTTTGTTTTGTTTTGTTTTGTTTACCTCATGGCTTTTAGATCCTAAGCTCTCAAAGACTTATTTCTTGACAGTAACATTTAGAAAAATCTACCTTTATCCTTAAAGTCTGACTATTCCAATTTTATTATTTTGTTTAGCCCAGGGGAATTATTAGAGAATGCTAGGCATGCTGATTGCTACCAATTTATTTCAAACACTTATGAAGAAAGAATCACAAGATGTTTGGACTATTTTTTTCCTTGGGCCAGTATGCTTTTGCTATTATGCCTATGTGGAGTACATAAGCCCATTTCCCTCACCTGTATGTTTACTCATTCGGCACATTATCTATAGAGGGCTTGCTATATTCCAATTCTGCCTCATTTCAGGAGCACAGTGCCGAACGACAGGCACAGGCCCTTTGACCACAGCCTTTATATTCTACAAGGAATGTCCGTACCTACCTACCCTGGCCCCATCTCCTGCTGTTAGGAAGTCCTGTCATTTACCTAGAGTACGGCAGGGGGCAGAGGAAGTCCATCTTTCAAAATCATTTGGCAAGGCCTAGCATTTCAGGCGTTGCAGAGTAGAAATGTTATTTAGTTCAGCTTTTGAAGGAATCTGGAACCGGGTTTTGCATTCTGCTCATTGTTTATCTGACTTGGGGTACATCTGGCATCAAATTTGGGAAAAAGACAAACATTTTGCCTTTCAGAGTAAATATTTTTCTGGAAGAGCTGTGAGAGAAGCTTGCTAAGTGAAGGAATTCTATTCTGAATGCTTTCAAAAATAAAGACAATTCAGTGGGTTTAATATTAATTTAATATTTTCAATGAATTTTCATTTAGGTGTTTGCTCAAATTGAACGGTAGTTGCGTTTTTATTGTTAGAGAGGGTAAAGAAACCATGATTCCCATTGGCTAAAATCTTATTCTTATTCCAGCCACAGTAGGTCTCAAATTTTGAGAGTGAATAAGAGGAAATTTTAGAAATATAGAGAAAGCAAACGTGTGTGTGAGTGTATGTAAGTGTGTGTGCATCTGTGTTTTATATACTGTTATGGCCATAAGAATGGTATCAGAGAGGCAGAAACAAAGGAAGGATCAGGGATGTGGGGTATTAAATTTTGGGCAAAAACCTCAAGAGATCATTTTAATTTTGGACTATTTATTTATTTATTTATTTATTAAAAAGATTTTATTTATTTATTCATGAAAGACACAGAGAGAGGGAGAAAGTGAGAGAGAGGCAGAGACACAGGCAGAGGGAGAAGTAGGCTCCACGCAGGGAGCTTGACACGGGACTTGATCCTGGGTCTCCAGGATCAGGCCCTGGGCCGAAGGCGGCACTAAACCACTGAGCCACCCGGGCTGCCCAATTTTGGACTTTTTAATGCTATGTTAGATTTGCTTTAAAACAATTAGTATTCATTTGAGCTATGAAGATAGATATTAGGTTTCCTTTGAAAAGGAAAATCTGAGTCAGAGAGAGCAGAATCACCTAAGCAGACAGCATTTTTTCATCCAGTATCTTATTGGACCTTGCATTATTAACCTTTGGTTTTCCTGGTCCCCCTATTCTGTTACTCCCTGTGGGACATACACAGGAAAATTGCACCATCTCTCTCTAGCTATGGATCCCTTGAGAGCTAGTGGGTGAGTAGATGTGGAGGAGGAGGGGGGTAAATCAATTTCTAGTGAATTTGAGAGCCAATTACATCTCATATTCTGTGGAATTATTTATCTTCCCCCTCAAGATAGTAAGTTCTGTGGGACAGGGTCATGTTTATCTTCCTCACCATTGACTTTCCTGTGCCCATGACATTTCTCATATGCCAATGCTCTAGGAGCATAAATAACAGTCCTCCCACTGACCTCATTAAAGAAAGACTAAAGAGATTAAGAAACATGGATAATCCTAGCCACAAGTTCTTTCGAAATTGTGTATGTGTGTACATGTGTGTGTGATTTCCAATCATTTGTCTCTAGCGCTCCTATGAATATGATGGGAAATGCAGATGTAATAAGTAGAAGTAGCTAAGTCAACTCTGACATGCCTTCAGACTTGGCCATCTAATATTCCAGATTCTTTGAATTAGAAGGGACCTACCCTGCCCTACCCATACAATTTAGGATTCCAGTGTCCCTACGGGGAAGTTACTCATATTTTTTTGGAATATTCACCATATTTTGAGGCAGCTATTTCATTACTAGACAGTTCTTGATTCTTTTTTTTTTTTTTTGGAGGGTGGGAGCAGATGTTTATAGAAATATAGAAAAAAGACAAGAAATACTTTAATGCCATTCATATGCCCGCTAAAAATTAACAAGCACTAATGTGTTTTCTGTTTTGCCTCAGTTTTTCATCATTGGGAAATAACTTTCCATGGATCTCTCACCTTTTTGAATATTTATGAGTGAACTACTGACTGCTCCTTGTTCTGGATTATCTTTTCAAAGATGTTTGTATTGCAAACAACTATGAAAGATATAATGATTCTCTTCAGAATAAAGGGTGGGTTTTTTACAACCTCGGAAGACAGAGAGTGTGTCTCACTCTGGAGCAAAGAGTGGATATGCTTAATGCTCATTATAAAACGATCAGATCAGGTTCCTTAAACTCAGGATTCTGCTCCTGTAATCCAACCACTGCATATGCAGGTGTCATCTGGTCCTCTTCACATCGCCCTGTGGGGATCAGGGTTTAAGAGATTGGCACAAATACACTGTTCTCTCACAACTGCTATTGCAGTAATAAACTGTCTTTTGTCTCTGATCCAGGAGTTTTGTGTCAGCATCTATGAAACTGTGGTGAGTTTTTTTTTAAACTATCCTAGGTTTAGAAATAGTTCCCAAGCAATATTAATATTAAAACTTGAAATAGTAAAGCCATTTTAAAATCAGGAATAAATAACACTGAGAGCTTTTATCACTACTTGGTATTATTTTGGAAGTTTTAAGGAATGCAAAAGAGCAATAAAATATGTAAAGTATTGGAGGAAAGCCAAATAAATTATCTTTTTTTTCAGAAATATATATTTAGAATTTAGTGATGTTAATAACCTCCTAGTCTGAAGATGAGAATTTGGTAAGGTGGTTGGATATGATAAACATATAAAAAGGTCAGTAGCAGAGATCCCTAGGTGGCTCAGTGGTTTAGCACCTGCCTTTGGCCCAGGGTGTGATCTTGGAGTCCCAGTATCGAGTCCCACATCAGGTTCCCTGCATGAGGCCTACTTGTCCCTCTCTCTGTGTCTCTGTTTCTCTCTGTGTGTCTCTCATGAATAAATAAATAACATGTTTAAAAATCATGTCAATTAACATAGAGTAAGATTGAAAAATGGAGATACACACCAATATAAGATTTAATTTGCAACATCAATCTTTATTAATAAGCCATATTACTATACACATATAATTCAAAATTAAAGGAATAAAACTCGTTATTTTGTGTAGGTGGAGGTATTAATGTTCCTATGGAAGAATAAATACCTGAGAGGAATTTAAGAAGGATGGCTTGCTTTACCAGGTAGTACAACTTGAAAAAAAACTACAAAATTTAGACAGCTGAGAAATGGTACTGGAATAGATCAGTGGAAAGAAAAGAGTGAGGAGTAGAACCTGTGAATATAGAAGCATAATGAATGCTAAAGGTGGCAATTTCAATTCAGTGGGAAAAAGAAGCTTAAAAAAATCAATTGTACCAGGTGTACACAGGTGTCTGTTAAGACAAAATGAAGCTGTACCTCTAATTCACACCTTACTCAAAAATAAGTTCCAGATGGATTCACAATACAAGTCTTAAAAACTACATTAGAAAAAAGATGATACTAGTCACAGTTTGGGGTTTCAATATTTTTCTACATTCTTGGCCCAAGATTGTCATAAAAACTAGATCTCTTCACAGTACTTAGTTTATTAAGGACCTGGGGAGGCCAGTCACAGAGAGGCAGTCTGTGCCATGGAAAGATGAGGAAGCTGAGACAAATAGACATGGATCAGAATCTCAGTTTGGCTCCATATTGTAAGTGGAACTTTGGGCAAGCCATTTAGTTTCTTTATTTTTCAGTTTTCTCTTCAGTGAAATGAGTATAATAACTTTTGGAAGTCCTGCAAGATAAATTTTGCTGCTTGACTCATAAAAGGGCCTAACTCAGTGCCTGACACATGCTCAGTATTCAATAAATGCTCATTTCCTTCTAACATTTTTGGCTTCCGAGTATTTGAAAAAGCGTAAGATTTTAGATGAAGTCTTTCTGAAAATCTGAAGATTTTTGTGAAGTCTGTCATTATAGTACTCTCTGTGAATAAGGATAAAACCAATATGGAGACCCTGATTTCAATTCTTTTGTTCTAACTTCTTTTGGAAACCTGAGAACTAACTTTCTCTTCTATATTTCTTTCTTTCTTTCTTCTTTCTTTCTTTCTTTCTTTCTTTCTTTCTTTCTTTCTTTCTTTCTTTCTTTCTTTCTCTCTCTCTCTCTCTCTTTCCTTTTTTCTTTCTTTCTTTCTTTCTTTCTTTCTTTCTTTCTTTCTTTCTTTCTCTCTCTCTCTCTCTCTCTCTCTTTCTTTCTTTCGAAAAGATTTTATTTATTTATTCACAAGAGACACACAGAGAGAGGCAGAGATATAGGCAGAGGGAGAAGCAGGCTCCCTGCGGGGAGCTTGATGTGGACCTCGATCCCAGGACCCTGGGATCATGCCCTGAGCCAGAGGCAGATGCTCAACCACTGAGCCACCCAGGCGCCCTGGAAACCTGAGAATTTTCAATATAGGCAAACCAAATTGATGATTCTGCCTCTTACAGAAGAAAATCAATAAACATTAGCTCTTCTGAGGCAGACAAATGACAGGAAACAGAAGTTCCACAGTGTTTCATAATCTTATGAGAAACACCATCTGAGTTACTTATGTTTCCTGGATGAGAAATCTTTTCTTACCAGGATCCACCGGCCAGAGCTAAATCCGGCTATGTCTCCTCCTGGTTTTGACGCTTTGCTCATCTGGTTCTTTAGCACTTTTGCCTCTTGTGAGCTTAGCCATCTCCTGATTTGGTGGAATCCCAGCCTTTCAGAGCCAGCCAGTCTCCACAGAGGGTCCCAAAAGGCTTCCTGGTCTGGCTACTAACCATTAGCCATCAGCTCCAGCAATAACATGCCAACCTGATGCTTAATTCTTTGGAATATTTTTTCTGGCTGCCTTATGGCTTAGCCTCCTCAGTATCTCTGAGGTTTCTCAGGGAGGTACCACTCTCATTATCAACTTTGGGATTCAGGGTCTGTTCTGGGCCACAGGCCCTATCTGAAGTAAGTGCTTTAGGTAAGTCCTTGTGTCTTAGCTCTCAGGATGTCCTCTTCCTTCTCCCTATGGATAAATTTGTACCTGTTAGTAGGAGGCTGTGTGTTGTTTGCTCAATGTCTAAATGAAAGATTATTTGGGTATAAAGAATAGATATTCCAACTTCCACTCCACCCCTAGTTTAAGCAAAGAGGGATTTATTTATTATACAATGTCAATGGAAAATCTCTTAGACATCGCAGCACAAGACACAAAGTACAGTCAGACTAGAAATGCAACTGGAATGTTGGGAACAGAAATTGCCCTCTGCAGTTGCAAGGCTTAGATAATCTTTCTCACATCTATTTCTCCATCTACTGTACTGGCTTCTTGGACCAATATAGCTGCCCCAGGCATGGCTCTACATAACACTTTCTGTTCAATCACCTACTTTCTTTTTCTTTTTTTTAATCTTTTTTTTTTATTGGAGTTTGATATGCCAACATATAGCATAACACCCAGTGCTCATCCCATCAAATGTCCCCCTCAGGGCCCATCACCCAGTCACCCCAAATTCCCCCCGCCACCTCCCCTTCCACTACCCCTTGCTCATTTCCCAGAGTTAGAGGAGTCTCTCATGTTTTGTCACCCTCTCTGATGTTTTCCACTCATTTTCTCTCCTTTCCCCTATAATCCCTTTCACTATTTTTATATTCCCCGTATGAGTGAAACCATATAATGATTGTCCTCCGATTGACTTACTTCACTCAGCATAATACCCTCTAGTTCCATCCACGTGGAAGCAAATGGTGGGTATTTGTCATTACTAATGGCTGAGTAATATTCCATTGTATATATAGACCACATCTTCTTTATCCATTCATTTTTTGATGGACACTGAGGCTCCTTCCACAGTCTGGCTATTGAATCATCTACTTTCATTTTATGATTTTAAAGATCTCTGTAACTGTTCCAATACTGGAAGTGTTTCATTGGCAGCTCATCAGCCAATAGACTGCTAGATTGGTCAGCCAATGGATTGGTCCAATCAGCTTTGAGCAGAAGGCAGGGTCAAGGACTAACCATTGGCTGTGGGGCAGAAAAGGTTGTCTGAGAAGGGGGCTTGGTAGATCCGATCAGCTACCCCAGAACTGGACTCGTAGCATCCTAGGCCTTCACATTTAGACAAGACCCAATAGTTTACAAAGTACTTTTACATACACTACATTAATTTTATTGCTTGCTTGCTTAATTTATTCATTCAATATTTATTGATACGGCCTATACCAAGAACAGGAATAGATACCACAGTGCGAGTTCCCATGTTCCAATATGAGTATGTTGTCCTCAAGGCAGTCCTGTTAGGAGTGAGGGTGCAGGGTAAACAGATAAACAAGGAATGTGATGGAAGTGCACTGATGGAGAAGGTGTGGCTCTTGTGGACAGTAGAGGATATAATTTGTGCTTAGTAGTAAAGGGAGCAAGCTAGGAAGCTAATTCTGTGGCTTGATCATCTTTCCACATCACAGTAATCAAGAGGTTAACAGGGCAGGTAAAAATATCACCAGCTATTAAGATAGCTAGATATCTAGGGCTCAGAGACATCAGGTGATTTGCCTGATACCACACAGCACTGCAATCCAGACCAGATCCGGATCCTCTGACTCCTGGTTCACTTCTTTCAATGGAGTTCTCCCACTCCAGGTTTGCTCTGGCAAGGCACTGGGTAGAACTCATCCCATTGGTAGGGGGGCTTGAGACTTGGATATTGGCTTGGTCAATACCTCAGTGCCTGGTGTGGTCACGTTCTATAGATCCTGCAGCTTTCAAAGGCAGGGGGTATGGGGGATAGAAATGGAAAAGGGGAGAGGGATCATGAGGAAGAGTTGAGAAACCTGTGGTCACTTTGCTTGGGGTGGGGGAGGTGGGAATTCTAGCTTTGCGGCAAGGGATGTCTGACATGCAGATGGCAGGGTTGGGCAATAGAGGAGAAATCAGGCCGACTTTGACACTGCCTTTAGCAAGTCCTACGTTAGGAAGGATACAAAAGACATGGCAGACCCTCTCCCTGCTCACAGGTCCTGGGGTGGTTTTGGCAGTACTGGAAACCCCTGTTCAGGGTAGGCCTGGATGTGTAGACCCTACTGGATGTCTGTGTTTAGGTAGGTGACAGGGCCATCCTTGGGTAATAATATGAACATTGTCTGTGGAAGGGTCTTGGGAGGAAGTCAGGGCAGATGGAAGTTTCAATATCCTTTCTCCTAACCCATCTACTTTTCTTATAATTGGCTTCCCTCTTGACCCACCCCCTCCTTTCTGCTGTCAAATAAGTGGTGAGGTCGATGTCAGGTGGACAATAGTCACCAAAAATCACATGTAGTTTTCAGAGTGTGCATTCATGCCCTTTTCTATTATTAGGAAAAATGTAGTTTCTTTGAGATTCCCCTAACCACATTTCTTGCTTTTGCTTTCTTTCTCTTGAAGTGTGGAGCCATCTAGGTCCACTTCTATTGTGATGGAAATATAGAAGGCACCTTTTTACTGTAAGAAGATCAAAATCATTGATATGAGGATCAATGGCAGCTGCTGCTGGACTGTAGAGCTGGGGAGGCCATGGCTTCTCAGTGCCCACCTCTGACTGCAATAGAAGCCCTCAGTCATCAGCTCTTTCTAGTTTTTAAGAGAAGCTAGAAATCTGAATTGAAAAAATTCAGCACAAAATTGGCTGCAAACAAACTATGACTTGATTTGACAGCAGATCAGTTTGTAACTTCTGAGTTACCTGGCCTTTAAAAAAATCCCTCCTGAGCATTTCATATCTGAGTATCTTCATCAAAACCCTTAACCTTAGTCTACTCATGAGATAACATCAGAAAACCCAAATAGAGAATTCTATGAAATATCTGACCAATACTCCTCAAAATTGTTAAGGTCTTGATAAACAAGGAAAAGAAGACTGAAAAACTGTCACAGATCAGGGCAGGCTAGGGACACATGATGACTAAATGCAATGTGAGATCCTGGAATACTAGTGGAAAAATTAGTGAAAAGCTGAATAATGTCTGGAGATTAGTTGATGGTATGTTAATTTCTTGATTTTGAGAAATGCAGCATAACGAAAGATGTTAACATTATTGGAAAGTGGGTGAAAGGTATGTGGTGACTCTCTGTACTATATCTGTAACTTTTCTGTAAATCTAAAATTATTCCAAAATCAAAAGTTTATTCAAAAGAAAAAGTCCCTTCCAAGCTCGAGATAACCTTTGGTTGTTATGGTTCTGCAAACGAAGCCGGGTTTCCAATGTCAAAACAAATGCTGTCCCACTGGTATTCCCTCTTTTGACCTGTGAAGGGTGCTTAGCACAGTGTTGAGCTTTAGTGTTATTTTCTTTTCTTTTCTTTTTTTTTAAATATTTTATTTATTCATGATAGAGAGAGAGAGAGAGAGAGAGGCAGAGACACAGGCAGAGGGAGAAGCAGGCTCCATGCGGGGAGCCCGACGTGGGACTCGATCCCGGGACTTCAGGATCACGCCCCGGGGCCAAAGGCAGGCGCTGAACCGCTGAGCCACCCAGGGATCCCCTACTGTCATTTTCTTTGAGAACACCAAGACTCCCAAGACGGGCCTGTGGTTAGCCCAGAAGCATGCAGGTGGTCATGCAACTTTGCTCTACAAAATGGCGTCTCTCTTCCTATTAGTAAGAGGTCTACTTTGCAGCCACACACACTGCTGCCCCCTCACTCTAACTGCCCTGCAGCAGCTGGAGTCAGTTTGGAATTCATAGGCAGAGGCTAAGGTGCACTGTGAGGACTGACATTTTGCCTACAGATATGGAGGTTTGACCTGTTAGCCAGGCCGGGCAGCTGGATCATTTTCTAAATGGCTTCTGGCTGGGTGTAGTAGAATCCAAGAAGACTCCTTCCTTTTTAAGAAAACATTCCCAGAGTCAGGAAAATTGCAGAGGCAGAGAGGGCTGAAGTGAACTGTCCGAGTGAGGAAGGGGCCAGCATAGGGGTGAGAAATCTTTACAAACGTTTTCATCTTCCTGAGGGGAGTTGAGTTTCTCTCCATCTGTGGTCCCTCTGACTGCACAGGAATTGTATCTTTCTGCGGCGTTCCCAGGCAATTATTCCTCCTCACAAGGCTGAGCCTCTGCTTTCAGGACCCAATCAAGTGGCCACAAATCAAAGATAGCTTGGACTCATTCCACTAATAGCATGGAAAGCCATTAGCTGAAGTTGTTTGAAAAGGGAAGTGGCTCAGATATCTCTCGTCTCACAAGAAAAGCTTCTGTAATGTCAGATTATGGTTACCAAATGGCTTAGCGGACTGAGGCATCACATTTCTCATAATGAGAGGTTATTTATTGCACCACTGAACCAACACACTCTCCCTTGCTCACTTGCACAAGATAAGATGAAGAGCCCTTTCAAGTTGAATTAAGTTTAAAAGGAAAAGCAACACACATGCTCCCAGCTAATGCTTGGGTTTAGCTCTGGTGGAGTAGGCACCGGGCGAACGTGGCTCCCTCTGTGGGTGGTCCCGGGGGCTCTGCGAGGCTCTCCTCGCCCCCATCTCCAATGCTTGAGGTTGAACTCATTCGGACCATTTCTTTTGGTGAAGACACGGATTCCAAGAAAGCCTCGTCAAAATGTTAAGAACCCATGCTGTCCACCATCCTTAACCTAACGGGAGCCCCTCTTTCCAGGGCGAACTTCTTCCCTGGGCTCCCCCTGCGGTTCGCAGCGGCTGTCAATCCCAGCGCTCCCTGCCCTGGGCCACGGAGTAGGCGGGCATCTCTCCCTCGGGCTACGGTGATTGGTTCAGGGGTGGGCACGTGACAGATTGGGCCAATCAGAGGCCTTTCCTGGGATCGTTCTGAGAAGACGTCAGGGTGACTGCATCTGAACTCAGGAGGTTGCAGGGAAGGGGCGGGAGGTTAGGGTTCCAGAGGCTGTATTTTTGTTTTTTTTTTTTTTTTTTTTTTTTTTTAGATTTTATTTACTTATTCATGACACACACACACACACACACACACACACACACACACACACACAGAGGCAGAGACACAGGCAGAGGGAGAAGCAGGCTCCATGCAGGCAGCCTAACGTGGGACTTGATCCCGGGTCTCCAGGATCACGCCTTGGGCTGAAGGCGGCGCTAAACCGCTGAGCCACGGGCTGCCCAGAGGCTGTATTTTCAGACACGTCCACTGGAGAGGATAAAAGCCATGTGGAGGTAAGGAGAGAGGAGAGACAGAGAGGGATCCTCGTGACTCTGAGGCCCAATCCTAGCACCCAGAACCCAGATGTGTGTGCAGGTGCTCGGGGGTCCTTCCAGTAAAGGCCCTTTTAATTAAACTTGTTTGAACTGATCTTCCACCACTCGCAGGAAGGAACATTCTAATGCACTCATCCATGTGCCTGTCTTCTGTGGCTTTCCATAAACACCATTCCTGCCCGACAGGTGCAGGCTGCCTGCCGGCCTGGTCCCTGGCGCTGGGCTCCGTGGTGCCAGGTGCCTCTGCTGGTCAGGAGTGGAAGGGAGCAGAGGAAGGAGAGTAAAATGCAGACACCTTGGAAACCACAATGGAGAAATGTGGGCTGTTCTTTCTGGGTTTCTGGTAAGGGTCTTTGGAAGAAAGGGCTCTGCAGCTCAGGTAGTTGAGGTGGGTGGCCTTCGAGGCCAGGGAGTTCAGGCCAAGTGCTGGGGACAGGGAAACCAGAACTCCCCCACCCCCAGGACAGGCTCCCCCCAGGGCTCTCCTAGCGGCTGCCAACCCTGCCCCAACCCTGCAGCGGCCCTCCCAACCCCCCGAGATAAGTCTGGAGGAAGCCAGTCCAGCCGTTCTGCCTCAGCTGGCCCTTCTACTCTGGGACGCTCCACCTCTGTCGGCAGGGTCCAGTGGTGCTGGGTGGTCTCAGATGCTTGAGCGCCCCCCCCCACTACCCACCCACCCCCGCCCGGAGGGAGCTGCTGCCAGCACAGGTGCTCCGAGGCCAGCGGGCGGCCGGCTGTGAGCGTGGCAGGGGGCCCAGGGCCAGGGCCAAGGGCCGGGAGATGCATGCGAGGGCGGAGGATAATAAACTCCTTCGTGGCTCTGCAGGCGCTTGCAGTCTGACATTCAGTTATAAATAATCCCGGATTTGTTCAAAGCTCCCCAACAGCCTCTGGTGCTCTGCAGCTGGGCAGAGCGGCCCACGTAGCTTTTTAGATCTCACAGGGGTGTGACAACCTCGCTGGGCCTTTACGGTGATGGAGGAGGGGCGCTGGGAACACACTGGGAGACAGGCATCGAGCTGAAATCAGAGTTACCAGCACACGTGTTTACTGGGCATGTGTGCAGGTATGTTGACAGCGCTGTGCTGGCGGTGGGAGCTTTCCCTGACACCGCCGGTCTCTGCCGAGCTCCTAGGGGACCTATACGCCAGTCCTGCCCGGGAGGCATTTGGGGCGCAGGGGAGGCATAGAGAAATAAGTTATCATCCCTGAGTTCCAATCAGCGGGTGAAGCAATCCCGAGAGGAAGATAATGTGCTAGAATACAGGCCTTTCTCAAATGTCTAGGGGAGGTGTGGAGGGCCAGCTGCGTGGAACTGGTTCTTGCAGGACAGTCAGACAACCAGACAGGAGGACTGAGTTCCCAGCCCAGGCAGGAAAGCTCAGGAAGCAATGAGAATCTGAAGTTCAACACTCAGGAGTCAATGGCAAGACAATGTGTCCAAAGCAGAGGGTCTTTAGACAGTGTGGGACCCCCGAAGGGCCAGAGGGTCCGGAAGTGGAGCGGGAAGCTGCCCCATAGCACTGAAACAGAGGGTGTGGTCTTCTGTTGTAAAATCTCTGGTTGGTGGCAGGAGAAAGACCATTCCTTGAGGAAGCACGAAGGGCCCAAGAGCTGGCAGGAGTGTTGGTCTTGGGGTGGGAGGCCCCGCTCTTGTGCTGTGCAACCAGGGTCCCAATCTGCTTCCACACCCAGAGCTGGCCATGGCCTGGGCTGAAAGGTTTTGGTTAGAAAGAAACACTTTTCAGGCAACACGAGGAAGTCCCAGGAAATATAACATTCGAAGAAAATATCCTTCTAGGGTTTTGATGTAGGTGGACGGAAGGCAGAGTGGAGTTCAAAATCATGTTTACACCCAAAGCAATGATAGGGTACATGGTGTCCTTTCAGACATTGCTCTGGGAATGTGTTTTGGGAATGCGTTGGCTGTAGGGCTATAGGAGAGGGTAAAATGATCTCACTGTAATTTGAGAAGAAGTGCCTATTTTCTTATTCCTTGAAGAAGTGAAAATAAAGTGTGAGTGTGTGTGTGTGTGTGTGTGTGTGTGTGTGGTGGAGGTACTGGCTGGACTATCAGAAGACAGGCCATCTGAGAAAAAAGACTTGTTATATGAGCTATTCAGTCAGTTGCCTTCGGAAGAAATTGTTAAGTCTTTTGAAGTCAACATTTTTGAGCCTCACAGCAAGAGTGTCCTGAGGCCAGTAGAAAAATACAACACATCTTTCCCAGTTCTGTTCTCCTAGTGCTCTCCTTTTCTCCCCTTCATGTTGTCTTCGTAGGAAGGAAGAACTTGATGTAAGGCAGGAAAGTTCAGGACACTGCATCAGAACTCTCCGTGCTCCCCCCCTAAACTCCACCTCTAATAGTTTATTTCCCAAACTTAAAAGGGTTTGTGGACTTACTAGAAGCCAGATGTTCCTGAGGATAGAAAACATGTCCATCGAAAGTCCCCAGGTGCTCAGAGCTGGCAGGACACAGTTGGTAGCAAAAGACCTTGTCTGGCTGTTGAATGTATGCAAGTGATGCCTAAGGGGATCCCAGGATGGTGGGGATGTGGCTGGAATATGAAGCAACCACACAGAATGTGGGAATTTGGCTTTACTGTCCTCCGACCCTGGAGACAAGGCTGGCTCTGGAAACACCAAGGTCATCATGAGAGGGATTGGGTGCTAGAGAACCTAGACTGTGATAGAGCAGAGAGGGTCAGGTCTCTGGGAATTAGGACGTTTCAGCGAAGCCCCAGTTCACTCCTCAAGCTCTAAGGATGGACGATGTTCCTCTCATTCTATCCTTCCCTTTTAATTGATTTCCTAAGCAAGATAGATGTTACTTCACCTCTCTGGGCCTTATCTTCCTTGTCTGATGAAGAGATTGAGCTAGATAATCTCTAAGGTCTTTTTTAGCACTAACCTCCTGGGTAGGGCTGGCTACATAATTTTTTGGGCTCACTGCAAAATGAAAATGCGAGGCCTTTGTTCAAAAATCGGGAAAAGTACTTTTTATTTTTTTATTTTTATTATTATTATTTTTTTAAAATTTATTTATGATAATCATACAGAGAGAGAGGCAGAGACACAGGCAGAGGGAGAAGCAGGCTCCATGCACCGGGAGCCTGACGTGGGATTCGATCCCGGGTCTCCAGGATCGCGCCCTGGGTCAAAGGCAGGCGCCAAACCGCTGCGCCACCCAGGGATCCCGGGAAAAGTACTTTTTAAGATCCTAAGATATAAATTGTTCCTTTTTCCTGTGTTCCCTCGACCAGTCATAATGTTTTCCATTTACTATTTAATGTTCTAAGTAAATAAAAATTAAAATGTTAGCATGAATTTTACCATTTATCTTTATATTGTGCAATGTCAGTTATAAGTTATTAATGGTAAAATCATTGAAATCAAAGGCACAATCACTGAAATTACACAATTCACATTTTGTAGCTTGCACATACACATATGTTATTTTGTTTTAGCCAGAGCAGAAGCACTGCACACAACTAACTCAGCTGTTTGCACTTTACTTCGTGATATGTACACATTCTACCTATGCTCTCTACTTTTGGTTTTCTGATGAGTAAGGAGGGTCTGGGAAGAAGAGGAACACCAGGGAGCTCATTTTTCCCTTTTACATTGTCATTAAGTGGTTGACTTAGGCAGGGAAGTAACGTGAATAGGAAAGCAAAAAGCTGATACAGGAAAATATCTCCTGTTTCTGTAAGAAGTAGTAAAAAAAAAAAAGGATGTAATATACAAAGATGTTACAAGAAAAAAAAGGAAAGGAGAAGTAAAAACAAAATATCAAGCAGAACACACACTCTAGAAAAACTTTTGCAGTCTCACTGATAAAAATGATGACAATAAAACAACACTGCACTTATTAGAATGGCCAAAATCCAGAACACTGACAACACCCAATATTGGAGGGGTTGTGGAGCAACAAGAACTCTCATTTATTGCTGGTGGGAATGCAAAATGGTACAGCCACCTTGGAAGACAGTTTGGTGGTTTCTTAGAAAGCTAAACATACTCTTACCATATGATTCAGCAATCCCACTCTCTGGTATTCACCCAAATGAGTTGAAAACTTATGTCCACACAAAAACCTGGACACAGATGTTTATAGAAGCTTTATTCATAATTGCCAAAACTTGGAAAGAACCAAGATGGCCGTCAGTAGGTGAATGGATAAATAAACTGTGGTGTATCCTGACAATGGAATATTAGTGCTAAAAAGAAATGGACCATAAGCCATTAAAAGGCTTGGAGGAACCCAAGATGCGTATTGATTATATTTGGTAATCTGAAAAGGCATATATATATATATATGTATACAATCATTTTGCCTTTTCCAGAATGTAATATAGTTGGAATTATACAGTGTATATATATATATATATATATATATATATATATATATATATAATACAGTATATATATACTGTATACATATATATAGTATAGTATAATATATATACCGTATATATATACACATACTGTATATATACATATACATATATACATATATACACAGTATATATATATATATATATATATATATATATATATATATATAATTCCAACTATATCACATTCTGGAAAAGGCAAAATGATGGTCAGTAAAAAGATCAGTGGTTGCCAGGGTAGGAGGGATGAACAGGTGGAGCACAGAGGAGCTTTAGGACAATGAAACTATTCTATATATCATAATGGTGGGTACATGGCATCATTCCTTTGTCAAAATTTGTAGTATGTACCATGCCAAGAGTAAACTCTAAACTATGGACTTTGGGTGATAATGATGTGTCAATGTAGCTTCATCAGTTGTAACATATGTACTACTTCTGGTGTGGGATGTTGATGGTGGGGGAGGCTATGCATGCCAGGGGCAGGATGTATGTGGGAACTCTCTGTATTTGGTTTTGCTATGGACTTAAAAACTTCCTTAAAAAATAAAGTTTGTTTTAAAATTATGACAAAATACTTTGGAATTAATTTCAAATGTAATCAAGAGGGCACCTGGGTGTCTGGGTCAGTTAAGTGTCTGCCTTGAGCTCCGGTCATGTTCTCAGGGTCCTTAGATTGAGCCCTGTGTCGGGCTCCCAGCTCACTGGGGAGTCTGTTTCTCTGTCTCCCTCTACCCCTCCCCCTGCTCATGCTCGCTCTCCCACTCTCTCTCCAATAAATGAATAAAAAAAAAAAAGAATTTGTTTGAACTGTATCTTGCAGGAAGTGGTGGTAAAAAAAGTAATCAAATTAAGAGCCTAAAGCAGAGATACAAAAGATCAGGGAAATAGATTGCAATAACAAAAGTTGCTGAAATGTAAACAGGTATAATATAAATTACCAAATAAGATTTAAGGGTAGATAGAATATCTATATAGACCAATTACATTAAAAGAAATAGAGAAAACTGCCAAACATCTATCTTCCTCAAGAAGCACAGAGCCCAGAATTAAAAAAAAAAAAAAAAAAGGCCAAAAAACCCTGTGATCAAAATTAAAGCTATATTGGAAGGAACATGAAGGAAAACAGACACTGCTGAATATGGAGTAGAGGATATAAATGAAAAATCTGAGCAAATTGAAAAGAAAGTAAAGGGCTTTAAAGATTAAGAGGCACTACCAGCCTGAGTAATCTGGAATAGACTCCTCCCTTTTACCTTCTGTAAAATGAGTTTTGTCTTTCTATGAATTGACTGATGGATCTTAAAAAATAGATCAAGTGGACAATAATAAATAAGGATATGGAAGATCTAAATGACCTAATTAGTAAGGCTGACCTAAATGATATATGTAATGAGATCATACTAAAAATAATGTTCTGCAATCTGTTTTTTTCACTTAATATTCCCTAGAGATCTTTCCATATTATTATAATTCTATCTCAAAAATGAATTGCCTGAAAAAATTACAGTGTGAAGTATCCTTTTGAAAGGTTACAGGTGATAGAGTTTGCAAATCTAGACAATCTAATGGCTTTATATTCCTTTTGACAAGTCACTTCCTACTCGGGATTTTTTTTTTTTTAAGGTTTTATTTATTTATTCATCAGAGACACACACAGAGACAGAGACATAGGCAGAGGGAGGAGCAGGCTCACTGCAGGGAGCCTGATGCAGGACTGAATCCCAGGATCCCAGGATCACGATGCTGAGTGGAAGGCATATACTCAACCACAGCCACACAGTGCCCTTTGTTTCTTGTTTTTAGAGCATGTTGAGTTTCCTTTTGGGGGTTATATTTTGTGCACTAGTGGAGGCAATTGCTGTTCCCTCTGCCTTGTCTGATTCCCAGGGTGAGGTGGGATTGAGTGACTATCAGCACAGAGGCAGGAGAATAGCTCTGACCCCTGGGACTAGCCTGAACAGAGCAGAATGAATGCCATGGGCAACAGTTGAGTCAAGAATGCAGCTATGGAGTAAAACATGGAAGGCAGAGAGGAACCTTACAGCTATTCCCCTTTCTGAGATTCCAGGCCTGTGTCCCCTCCTTCCTAAGGACATGGAGACATGTGTGCTTAGCTTAGAATACCTTTGAATCTTTGATATGACATCATTTCAGTTAAATGAGACTATTGGTAGAGTTATAGTTAACTGGAAAGTTAATTCTTTGTGGGGATCTTGGGTTGCAAGATTCTTCTGCTTTCCTTTGATTTCTTGTCTGCAAACACTCACTGTACATAGACCACCCATATCTGTCCCTAAAACAGGGGTGCAAAGCAAACAACCCATGCCCTCACCTTAAAGGACATGCGTTAACTCTAGACTTGGCACCTCCTGTCCACACTGTCTCTCTGCCCTCGGCCCCCTCCCCTCTTATCAGAATTCAGCCTCTCACCTTCCAGCCCCAACTGCCTCCACATTTCCTATTGCCTGTCAAGCTGTCTTTTAGACTATGAAAAAAGAGCTTTTGGGGTCAGGGCCTGCATTACTTCTGCTCACTATCAATGCTGCTAAAATCCAGTTGCGTAGTTGTCTAATCCAGCCAGGGCTTTGGGGCTATGTGCAGAGAAGGTTTACCCAAAGTGAAAATGCTCCACTGTGTAAATTCTTTCTGTGTCAGTTCAGTGAGGCAGAGAATCCTTTCCCTGGGAGGGTGGGACCCTCAGGCTGAGCGCCTAGTTGATCTGAACATTTTGTCTAAACACATCCCTTATGCCAGCTTTCTAATGCCCACCACCCCCTGAGGCCCTCAGGTGCAGAGGGATATACTGGAGAAAGTGAGTTAGGAAAGCTTGCCACTCTGGACAGTGATGCTCAGTGGGGAGGATTTTGAGAATTTTAGGAGTATTTTTTTCTTCCAAGATGATTGGGGGCTACTCGCTTTTAGTGGGTGGGGTTAGGGGTGCTGGTCACCCTACCATGCACAGCACATTCCTGCACATCATATACACTATTGCACATCCCATACGACTTTCTAATCTCACTGCATATTCACGTAAAAAACTCAATTGCAATTGCTTGAACCTAGATGTGAACTCCATTTTAGATAGAAATACAAATACTTTTTTACATTGTAATAAAATAGTTTGAGTTTTCCAGGAACGCAAGTGCCCTGTAAATCAATGGACTATTTTATCTTCAAGTAATAGTATCCCGACTTTTGGCTGATTTGATGTAGGTGTAATTTGAGAACTACACAGTTTTACTTTTCATTTAAAGTTTTCCTTTCTCACCACAGATCCATGAGGAAAAAGTCTGTGTAGTAGAAATAATTAATATACAACACATGCTGAATGGTATCCTGAACATATATTTGTAAGGCAAGATTTATGAAAGACCAATGATAGGTTAATAGACCACATGCTTCAAAATGTTGGCTGCTTATACCCGAATTTCTCAAACAGGAGAGTTATAGATTGACCCCAGATTCTCTAGAAAATGCTGATGTTTTGTGTTTCTGTTATGTTAGTCTAAAAAAGGATAAGCAAGCATGTTCTGGATTACTCAGATACCCACCTTCTGATAATTTCTGCCACCAATTTAGTACATGTGTTTTTGGTTTTGTTTATGATCAGCTTGGGAACAATAGCACAAATTTAATTATTGGCCAATGAGACAATACTTGAGAACTTAAGCTTCAGATATCAGAAGAATTTGTCTGAAATGCTCATTTCTTTAAAAAAACACATAGACAAGATCTTACTCTAGGTCTCAATCTACTTGCTTACTGTGTTCTACATGGAAGATGTAAAATGGTGGATGTTAGCTGGGTACCAATGGTTTAGATCTTCCCTCCTTAGAGTAACCCTATTCCAGAATAACCTGGAATAGCACTTACTGAAGCCTAAGAGCAAACAGTTTCTTGGCGGAATTGTCTCAGATACACATGTTCCTCACCTTTCCATGTATTTCCTCTTTCCTTTCTACAGTCTGAAAGCAAAACTCTCTCAGTAAAGCCAGTATAACCTTCTGCTATGTGACCCAGGCAAACATGTATTCTGACCTCAAGCTCTAGCTAACATAATTTGAAATGCAGTTGATAGAAAGGCTCATCATTAATACATTAATGCTCTTTAAGAAAGATAAACCATGCCACTAGGTCACTGTGTGGATACAGATGTTTCAAGTTAAAAAAAAAAAAAAAAGAGGCTTCCGATTGTCTATGAATTACTTCCAAATATTTAGCTTGGAATCAGGACCCTATAAAGGTGGGTTCTGTATTAATTAGGGTGTGGACAGCAGAAATTTGTGGTTCTGGAGGTTGCACAAGAAGCAGAAGTACCCTGACATAAATAAGATAGAAATTTATTCCTTTGTCATGGGTCTAGAGGTGAGTGTCCAGCTATGGTGGGTAGCTTTGCCATCCTTCACTTATGGATTCCATATCTGAGTTCAAGTCTGTACTTGTTGCCATTTGCATCCAGGAGGAAGAGGAACAAGGGAAGTCTCAGGAAGGGGGGCTCGGTCTTTAGGACATTAGCATGGTGCTTTAGTAGCATGTCATGTCAGTTCATGCACCACTGGCTCAGACCTAGTTACATGACCATACCTAGCTTCAAGAGAGGCTGGAAATTGTATGTAGTCTCTAGCTGGGTAGCCATGTGCCAGGATAAAATTGGGGTTTTCTTAACAAAAAGAAGAACAAATGGATACTAGGACATAATTATCAGTCCCTACTTTTTTTTTTTTTAAGATTTTATTTATTTATTCATGAGAGACACAGAGACAGAGAGAGAGGCAGAGACATAGGCAGAGGGAGAAGCAGGCTCCATCCAGGCAGCCTGATGTGGGACTTGATCCCGGGTTTCCAGGATCACGCCCCAGGCTGAAGGCGGCACTAAACCACTGGGCCACCTGGGCTGCCCTCAGTCCCTACTTTTAATTACGTCTTCCTTTACTTTGTCTACATTCCAGCTGCACAAAATATACTACCCAGATATGTGCTTTGTCTCCTGGCTCTGAGCCTCTTTGCCCATGTCTCCCTCTGTCTAGGACACTTTTCCCTCCTCCACTTATAAACAAAGAGCCAGAGGGAGATAGGGAGAACTGAGAATTTGGGTAGACTTCATGGAAAAAGTAGCATGTTATCTGTGCCTTGAAGTATGAGTATTTTGACAAGTAAAGGAGGCAAAATATGCCCCAGACAAAGGCAGTTGTGAGCACAAAGACCCAGAGTCAGGAAATAAAGCACATATTGGGGTAATCATTGGGTATTACCCATGGTTTACCTCCTCTTTCTTTATTTGTTAATTTGTGAATTTGATAGATTTTTTTTTGGTGATTATGTCTTATTTGCAAATATGTTTTACTTTTCATGATAGTTTGAAAGCTTCTTGAAACAAGCAAGGCTCAAGACTTGACATTCTGTGTTTGAATCCCAGCCCTGCCACTTAGAAGCCTTGTGATCTTGGCAAAGTTACTAAAACTTGCTACACATGGTTTTTTCCTTTAGTAAAAATGGTAAATAATATTATCAGCCAAAGGTTAGAGTTATTTCACATGAAGGGTTTAGCAAAGTGCCTGGCATATAGTATGCGTCCAGGGAATATAAACCAGTGTTATTATTGTTTTTGTTGTTGTCATTTTCTAGTGTTACCAGCATTTCCTATATTCTGTCTACATATAAGCACTAACTAAATAACTGTTATCTTGAAATAAGATATTTATAGTACATTTATTGTTATTCTTAGGGTAAAAGTATAATATCCAGCATTTGTACAACTCTTGGCAAAGTCATCTGTGCCTTACCATAGTCTTATAAGGTGGGTATTCATGTTCCCATTTTCAGATGGGATGAAGCATAGGGAGGTCAAATGACTTGCTCACTCAGGGGAGGCCATTTCTACAGCTTTGCTTTAAGAGCCTTTGCTAAGCATTCTTCTAGACAGGAGCTAGGGAAGGAGGCTGACTGCAAATTTCCCACAAACAAGGACTCTGGCTCTGTTTTCTGGTGATAGGGAAGGTGTAGAAAAAACAAAAGAGGAAGACTAATGATACTTGGAATTTTCACCACACAGAATCAGGAACTAGAGAACGCTGAGATTCAGAGATGTCATCAGTGCAGTAACTTGGAAACCACTTGCCTTGCTAGGAACTTAGTAACCTGGCATGGGATCAGCCAGTCTATTAAACAGTTATAATGGAAGAGAAAGTGCTTCACTGCTCATTCCACAGCCAAACCGCAGACCCTGGCAACTCCTTGCCTCAAAGGCAACAAAGACACATTCTTAGGGTTTGGCTCCTTTCTCCTGAATTCTACACCTTAAGCTAAAGAAGTTAGTCACGCGAGGCTGGGCTGCTGGGAAGTACATCCATGACTACTGCAGAGATCTCTGCCCTCCCTTCCCTCAGATATCGCCTCCCAGGTTCTCCCACACATGTGTTCTGGGAATGCTTGTTAATCACATCACTGATCATTTCTTCTGTTTTGCTTCCAGGAATCTTGGTTTGAAGACATTGACCCAGGAGAGAGAAGTCCTTGGTATCGCTTTTGGAGACACCTTGTGGGCAATCTGTCAAGAATTCTATGATACATAGCTAAATACATTGAGGGCCCATAAATTGTCAGACCTTGTGCCCATCTCAGAAAAGCAAAGATAAAGAAGATTGGAATTTTCTTTTCTTTTTATTATCCAACAGATGGTAGAGTATAGCATAGGGATTTGGTTCAAGGCAGGAAGTGTCAGAAGACCTGGATTTGGCTCCTGCCTTTGTTAGGTAAGCATGGAGCAGTGGCCTGTGTTCTCTGAGCCTCAGTTTCTTCTGTAGAAATAGTGACGGGCCTGGATGACCTCGCTGCCCTGTCTTCCTCTAACATTGGATGCTGATGAGTCTGTGAGCACAGGCAGAAACATGAGATACTGGAAGGATCTTGTTTCTGTGTTCTTAGAAAAGCCTGGTCGCTAGATTTCCCTTTTAATAGCTGGTATGTGCAAAAGAATGTGAATATCACACAGGTAAGTGGTAGATATAACAACAATAGGAGTACCTGTGAGCTTTACTTTGAGGAGAACATGGCTAATATTCTCTCACTGGGGGCTCCTTTCCTGTATCATGCCCTGCATATCCCTAGAGGTCACCAACATTCTGAATCACCAACATTCTGAATTTGATTTCTTTTTTCTTTTCTTTTCTTTTCTTTTCTTTTCTTTTCTTTTCTTTTCTTTTCTTCTTTTCTTTTCTTTTCTTTTCTTTTCTTTTTTTAAGATTTTGTTTATTTATTCATGAGAGACAGAGAGAGAGAGAGAGAGAGGCAGAGACACAGGCCCCATGCAGGGAGCCCGATGTGGGACTCGATCCTGGGTCTCCAGGATCACACCCTGGGCTGAAGGCGGCGCTAAACTGCTGAGCCATCTGGGGCTGCCCTGAATTTGATTTCAATGAACACTTGGTTTAAAAAAATAAGTTAGCACATATACATGCAATATCAAATAGTATATTATTTAATTTTGCTTGGTTAATTAAAATGGTATTATACTATACCCAGTCTTTTTTTCACTTGCTGTTTTCACATTTTATTGTGTAGAATAAATAATTGTTTATTCATTCTCTAGTCACTTTGGACAAGGGTTGTTTCCAGTTGTTATTACAATGCTGCTAAGAATGTTCCTACACGTAAATGCTGTGCAAGAGCTTCTCTAGGATTTATACATAGAAGTAGAAGCACGTGAATCTGAGGCATGGGTGCAAGAATTTCTTTAGGGTAGAACTTCTAGGCTATAAAGTATGTGATTGTTCAACTTATTTTTCCCAAAGTGGTTGTACCAATTGACTCCTGCCAACAATGTATAAAAATTCCAGTTGAGGGATCCCTGGGTGGCTCAGCGGTTTGGCCCCTGCCTTTGGCCCAGGGCGTGATCCTGGAGACCCAGGATCGAATCCCACATCGGGCTCCCGGTGCATGGAGCCTGCTTCTCCCTCTGCCTGTGTCTCTGCCCCTCTCTCTCTCTCTCTCTCTCTCTCTATCATAAATAAATAAAAATTAAAAAAAAATTCCAGTTGATTCATACCCTCACCAAGACTTTGACAGTGTTAGACTTCTTCTTTTCTGCTCAACCATTGGGTGAAAAGTAATGGTGTCTTAGTGTCTCCTTTATTACTAATGAGGCTGAGTGTTCTCTCATGTGTTTGTGGGCCTGTCATGTTTCCTGCTCTATGAACCTGCTCATTTTTCTACTGGGATTTATTCATTTATTTACTGGACTTTAAAGATAAAAAGAATATATTGTCTTCTTGTATGTTTTATTGGTTATACATGTTGCAAATTATCTTCTGGTTTGTGGGGTTTCTGATCACTTTCATCATGGGATCTATTGTTAAAACAGATGTTCTTAATTTGCAGCAGAATTTATTTATTTTTTGTAGTTTGTACTTTAAAAAGTATTTATTTATTTGAGAGGGAGAGAGAGAGAGAGAGATAGAGCATGAGTGGGAGGGGCAGAGAGAGAGGGAGAGAGAATGTCAAGCAGACTTGATCTCACAATCATGAATGAGATCATGACCTGAGCTGAGTCAGGAGTTGGACATTCAACCACCTGAGCCACCCAGGTGCCCCCATAATTTGTACTTTTTAAAGTAATCATCACAACTCCTAGATTCTGGAGATGTTCTCCTGAATCATCTTCAAAAATTTAAAGAGTTTTGCCTCTTATATCTAAGTTTTAAATCCACTAGGATTTGACATTTCTGCATGGTGTGAAGCAGGATCTGATTACAGGTTTTCTTTTTCATATAGAAAGCCAATTGGCCTTGTATCATTTGTTGATGAATCTCTTGCTCCCTTAGTGATTTGCAGTACCTGCTCTGTTGTACCCCAAGGACCCACTCCTCTCTCCTCTCTTTGTATTTCTGGGCTCTTTCTGTATTCCATTTGGCAATTTGTTGATAACTGTGCCACTACCACACTGTCTTTATTACTACAGTTTTGTAATGTATCTTGATCCTTCCCTTCAGGAGTGCCTTCTTTATTCTTAGGTCTTTGCTCCTCCATATACATTTGAGAATTATTGGTCAAATTCTTCCACAATTCTATTTGGGTTTTATTGGAATTGCATCCAATCTTTAGATCAGTTTGGGAAGAAGTGACATATGTATGATATTTCCAAAAGATTATATTATGGCCCTTGAGTAGCTGATGGTCTAGTGGGGGAAGACAGTTTTAGACACATGATTATAATACCATGTGGTAAATATTACATAAAAATGAAATACCAGGGAGGAGTTAGGGAAAATGTTACAGAGAAGGTAACATGTGTAAAGATTCTCAGTAAGCAAAGATTCTATATTCTGGCTTCATATGTACGAAGTCTGTCTATTCCATTTTGTCAGATTCCCTCAGGAGATAACCACCAAGGCTACCCTTATTAAAATCCAGGGTTTGGGCTAGAATTGCTGGGATGGTTGCACAGCTGGATCAGCTTTCCCTGGGCCTACATCCAAACCAGTGTGCCACATCCGTTCTTTCTCTGTATCCAAACTTGGACATCAGCACATGGCATACCTTCTTGTATTCTTTACTCCCAACTCTAAGTGTTTTGGTTACTTTAGTAGGTCTGACTTGTCTTTCCCAGATAGAAAGACATAGAAAGTCATAGAAAGACAATTCACAGTCTTTATGAAGCCAATTTATACCAGTTTTACAAGTTCAACTTGCAGTAGCTTTGCCTCCAGGATTTTATTTGATTCTGGACCACTTTTTCCTGGTGATACTTCAACAATCAATTAGTACAACCGTGGAGTGCCTGTTATGGAGCTAGACACTTTTAGGAGATATAGAGTCAAGGGATTTGGAATCAGGTAGACTGAGGTTCAAGTCTCTAACTCATTAGCTGGTTGACATTGAGCCAACCACTTAACTTTTCTGATTACTTAGTTATTCATGTATAACATGGAATAATAATTCTGGGTTACAGATAATACATATAAAAGGTCTTGCACACTTACTCTTTTATTTTTTTATTTTTTATTTTTTTTTACACTTACTCTTTTAATCAAAGGAGGAACAAAAAATGTTGGTTTCAAAAATTAGAACATCAAAGATAACTAGATACAAGAAGACAATCAGAACAAGAAGATAACTTGCTTCTGAGATAACTTTTTACTCAACAAAGTATATAAAGTGGTGGGAGTTCAGCCATGCATGGAGGATGTGCTGAGAGAATAGCACATGCTAATATAGTCCACAGAGTCACATAGACACTCCATTTTCGTCCAGAGAATATGGAAGATATCATGTAAAAATAGATAATCTAGAACAAGGTAACACATTAGAAAGGGTGAAACAGTAAAGGAAAGTCAAGAGTGGGGACATATAGTGTACAGTGAAGGAAAGAAGGAGGAAGGGTAGAAAATACACACTAGGGAGTCCATTCTACAAACTTGCTTTAAGGGGACCACAGATGTGATGTGATGGTGGCCTCCACCAATAGTCATGATGATAAGTATAGAAAACTACAAGGAATAACAAATATAGGAGAATGATGAGCCTGGAGAGGAGCTGGAAAGGGGAGACTCCTTGAACATGACGATGTTTGAGCCAGGTTTTGAAGGATGTTAGAGCCATCCTTCAGATAGAGGTAGCCACCCAAGCAAATACATAAGAGGAGAGGAGAGAGGTTGTCCTGGGGCATGGGACTCCCTTTGGATAGCCTCAAGGTAGTGTAGGCCAATGACTGAGCTCTTCAATACCAGTCTTTAGATTTCACACAAAAGGGAGCCCCAGCTGTCCCTGAGGAGAAAATACCCTGATGAGAGTGGTATTTGAAAGAAATGATCCTGGAACCACACAACTGCAATTTTCCCCTTTGCAAATTATAATTCATCACAAGCATTTAGGAAAACACTGTCACGCATGTCTCTCCTGATGTGGTTCACATCTGGCTCTGCCACTGGCAATACAGAATATTTAGAAAATCTGTGCAGCATTAGTGTCTAATAACCTTTGCTTTAAACACAGTGAAGCAAACCACAAACTTAGAAATGGCACATATTCCCCTACAGTAATTTAGTCCAGGTTTCCTATGTGACTTAGGAAATCCCTCATTTTAGTGGCATCTAGTAGTCTGGACAATGGCAGGAGTGCTGAAAACTAGGGAGGTTGAAATTAATCTTAGAAATAAAAGTAAACAGGGACTTTCACTTTCAGTTTGCTTTCCTTGCATATATAAAGTTTTGAGAGTTTATTTTTTTTAATTTTTATTTTATTTATGATAGGCACATAGTAAGAGAGAGAGAGGCAGAGACACAGGCAGAGGGAGAAGCAGGCTCCATGCACCGGGAACCCAACGTGGGACTCAATCCCAGGTCTCCAGGATCACACCCTGGGCCAAAGGCAGGCGCTAAACCGCTGCGCCACCCAGGGATTCGAAGTTTTGAGAGTTTAAAATGGCTCTAGACTTAAAAGGCATTCTTCTTAAAATATGGTACAATCAGCAGGGTTTTTAAGTAAAGTTATAATTTTGTAGCATGTGGACATCAGTGTAAGTTCAAATATTTAGATTTCAAATATAGGCTTGAACTTTTGGCCAGAGTTTTCCTTTGTTGTATTTTGAGGGGCTAACGAGCTCCTTCAGTGTCTTAAAAAATGAGTCTAATAGTTCCTTGGTTGTTAGCATGTCAGGAGCCTGTAGAAGATAGGAACATCAAGTACCACAGGCACTGAGCATTTGGAGGCAGGAAAAGATTTGAGGGAATATGTGCTTTGTCAGCCCCAGAGGCACCCCTTTTTATAAGACTGTGGCTGACCTTTTCTTGACTCCAGTTGGTTCTAATCCATTGCAAGCCATCCTCCAGCCCAGCTGTTACCAGGCTACATGGGGAAAGCATGTCCCCACTAACCTCTTGATGGAGAAGAGGAAAAGGAAAAGACAAGGCTTTATTGCTTTGATGGTCATGCAGTCACCTCATATAACCTAAGTGGCTGTTTTCTTTGGGGGGCTTTCCCAATTGACTCTTGAGAAGCAAGCTGAATTTGTTAAAGTGGATGGTAAAATGAACCACAGACCCATCTGTGTTGGTTTGTCCCTAACCTCAGGTGGGGAGGGAATTTCATTCACAAATGACAGAACCCTTGGGAGAGAGAGTCCTGGTGAGATTAGATTTTGACTTCTTCAGTGCCTACATGGATTGTCCAGATTTGGGTGGTTCATTGTGATCCTGGGTGATTTCTTTTCTTGGTAGGAAAGTAAAAGCACAACCCAGGAAAAATACAATAAGTGTAGAGCTTTGTGGTAAGTCAGTTTTTCTTTTCCTTTTCTTTTTTCAATTTTTATTTTTTAAAGTAAGTTCTATGCCCAATGTGGGACTTGAACTAATGACCTTGAGATCAGGCGTTGCATGCTCTGCCAACAGCCCGCCAGGCACCTCAAGTCAGTTTTTCTCAGTGAAATTCATTTATTCATTTATTTAACAAATTATTATGCAAAGTCTTCAATGTGCTAGCTTCTGGAGATATGACAAAGAAGGTAAATCATGGCCCATGAACCAATGATATGACATATGACAGAGTAACAGTTCTCAAAATGTATATGAAATGATGATACCAAGTCCATGATTCTCTTGCCTTCACCAAAACAAATGAATAAAGTGAGGGGGTGGGGGTCATGGTGTTGGTGGTGGATTTTTTTCTCAAACAAATTTGGGAAACACTGTATACTTTGTTTTGGAGACACACATTGTACCATAGAGTAATGAAGGCTTTGATATGTTCTGCTATAAATAATTGTGCTATTCATTATTATTCATTATTATTCATTTTATTTATAAATACTGGGTTGCCAGTATTTATCAAAAGTTAATAATTTAGTGACCATCCTCTCAGAGTTCTCTATCCACTACCCCATACACAAGTGCTTATCAAAAATGAAGTCATTTGGCATTTTTCACTTAGAGTGTATTGTGACAGGGCTGTCTTGTTTTCATTGTCCTTGTAGTGCTTCACACAGAGAGTGATTCTCTGTAAGTGGTCAATAAATTGGATGAACAAATGACCAATTCTAAGGTCTTTTCTGGGTTTAAGCTTATTTGATCTTTATTATTCTTTTTTTTTTTTTATTCTTTTACTCTGTGAATGTTCCATGTGGCTTCAATTTACCTTGTATTGATTTTCAAAAAATAATAGACCTAATTTTTTAGACCAGCTTTAGACTTACAGAAAAATTGAGCAAGTAGTACAGAGAGGTCTCATAAATGATTCTTCCCCACCAACCCAGTTTCCTTATTATTAACATCTTGCATTTGTGTGGAACATTTGGTACTGTCAGGTTTTTCCCTCTATGTTTTAATCATTTAATAGGCGTGCAGTGGTGTCTTACTGTTGTTTTAATTTGCAATTCCCTAGTGACATATAATGTCATCTTTTTCATATGCTTATTTAAGGTTTTGTATGTCTTATTTAGTGAAGTGTCTGTTCAGATCTTTTGCCTATTTTTTAACCAGGTTGTTCTTTTCTTATTGCTGAATTTTGACAGTTCTTTGTAGATCCAGTGACAATTCCACTGAGTACAGAATTCTAGGTTGATGGTTTTTCCTTCATCACTAAATATTTCACTTCACTTTCTTCTTGCTCACATAGTTTCTGAAGTCTAGTGTAATTCTTATCTTTGTTCCTCTATAGGTCAAGGGTTCTTTTCTTCTTTCAAAATTTTTCCTTGGTCTTTGATTTACTAAAGTTTGATATGTCTGGGTATAGATTTTTGTGTATTTATCCTCCTTGGTGTTCTCTGGGCTCTCTGGCTCTATGGTTTGGTGTCTGTCATTAGTTTTGAGAATTTCTCAGCCATTATTACTTCAAATAAATCTTCTGTTCCTTTCTTTGTTCTCCTTCTAATATTCCCATTTCCTAAGCACTCTGTGAAAGGTGGATTAAACAGTGTTCTATTTATTCTCACAACTCTGAGCAAGATATTGATAATTTTACAAGTGAGGAAACAAGAGTGATGGAGTATTTGTAACATCAGAGCTGGTGCATTGTGGGAGATGTTTGATGAAGACTCCTTAGGTAGCAGAATGAGCTCTTGCTCCTAACTGCTGTTCAGAGCTGCCTTTAGTAACTAGTTGTGACTGAGAGCTTTATGTAGATGTTGGGGATGACCATTGCTCTAGGCAAGTCTGTGAAATCAACATTTAGATGGACAGAACAGATCGAGATGGTCACTGTCACCCTGTTCTTCACCTGACTTGGCTACTTTGCAGATGCCCTTTAGGTCAGTGCAAATCACTCCCATGACTGGCTAAACAAAAACTCCTGAAAACACTTTCCATTAATAGTGTGGTTAGGGGTGGGTGAGGGAAAGGAGAGAGCTCTAGAGGGCTCCAGGCACAGGTAGATGATGATATGAATCACATCTTCCAGGGTTGGTTGGAGTGCTAGCTTGGTGAAATTCAAATGACCTGGTATGCTAGGATTTATTGAAAAAGTGAGTTATTGGCTAGGTTTTGGAGCTCATCTGTTTTTCAGAGAATTTTGTAGGAAAAGCTTTGTTGCAACAGTTTGGCCCAATTTAAAGCATAGTAATGTAGTAAGGGGAATATGGGGACACACAGATCGTTGTCATAATTTAAGTAAAAATATTTCTAGTCTTCAAATAAGAAGTACACTTGACAGACACAGAGAACAATTGACACCTGCAGAGTTCTGTCTATCCAGACATCTTCCACCATTAGATTGTCTGTCATTATCTTGGGAAGTGCATAGGGTGGTATTTTGGTCAAAGGAAACAGTAAATGGAAAGACCCATTATGAACACATGAAAAGATACCCAACATCCTGAGCTATCAGGGAAAATCAAGTTAAAATCACAATGAGATACTACTTTATCTCATCTTTATAGGCTGGCTGTAATCAGAAAGACAAATACTAACAGGTGTTGGCAAAGATGTGGAGAGACTAGACCCATCCCATGCTGCTGGTGGGAATGTGAAGTGGTGCAGCTATTTTGGAAGACAGTTTGGCAGCTCATCAAATGGTTAAATATAGAGTTACCATGTGACCCTCATGGTGTGCTCCTAGGTATATAGCCAAGGAAATGAAAATACATGTCCACAAGAAAAAAATAAAACCTTGTTTGTGTTTTTAATGTTCATAGCAGCATTATTCATAATAGCTCAAACATGGAAATAATTCAAACGTTCTTCAGTGAAACAAACTGTGTACATTAACACAATGGATGGTTCTGAAAAAAAAAATGATGTGAAGTAGTGATGAACCTTGAAAATGCACTAAATGATAAAAGACAAAAGACAAAAGACCATATATTGTCTGATTCCATTTTTATAAAATGTCCAGAATTGGCAAATCCATGTAGACAGAAAGTAGATTGGTGGTTGCTTAAGGCAGCATATAGAGAAAGGAGTAGGGAGAAATAGAGAGTGACCACCAGTGAGTACAGGGTTTCTTTCTGGAGTGATGAAACCATTCTGTTAGTGACTGTGGTGATAGTTATAGAATATACTGAAGCCACTTCCAATGGGTGAGTTATAAAATATGTGAATCATGTCTCAATCAAGTTATTTTATACAACTGTTATGAATAATAACCCCCACACCTCAGGAGTGGGATGCCATCGGCTTATCAGCACATTGTCCTTGATTTTCAACACTGATTACAGCCCCATTGGGCAGAGGGAATAAGGAAGTCACATTTACTAGATGAGAAAGCTAGCCACAATGAGACCATGGAGCTTTCCCCAGCTTATGAAGCTTGAAGATCCTTTAGGCATGCAGGTCTTCTGACAACTAGTTCCAGGCACAGTTGACAGATGTGTGGCTGTTAAGCTGTGTTCTAAGAGCCTCTTCAGGGGATGCTTGTGTGTGAGGGCAGTGGATTTGGGGTGGGCATGGGAAGTAGGGTTGCAGGTCAGGCGAGCTCTTGTCTCCTACCTGGTTTAAATCAAAGCACTTCTGGGTTTAAATTGACATATTGGGTTTGTGCATATTCTTTCTCTGGATAAAGGTCTCTCTGCCAGAATTTATTGTCCCTACACCCGTAGTTCTCAGATTGCAAAGACAGTGAACAGAATACTTCCCTCAACCTCAGCACCCAAAGCCCTGAGGGAGCTTTAGAAAAAGTCCACATTTCAAACAAAAAGTGAAAACTCGAGCTGCCAAGATCTTGTTGCTTTGGTGTTGATTCTTTTCTAAGGAATGCACCCACAAGGTATCTGTTTGCAACACTAATTGTCAATGAACAAGTGATAAATTGTGCCCTTGGCCAAAGTATATTCTGTTGCTAGAAAACAATGCAGCCAAGTGTTTATGAAATTATCAGAACACAGTCACTTATTAATAATATCGTACAAGATGTCCTTGTCCCCAGAAATGCTCCTATCCTCATCCAAGACTGTCTTAGAAGCAAATGTTGTTTCCCAACAAAATCAAGGTTTGTTCTCTATTTGTCTTAATAAGGAATGACATAAGTTTACCAAGACAAAGGAGTTCCATTTTTTGGTTCCTTGTGTTTAATCTGTACAGACAGAAGGCTGTAAATATCATAAGTGGTTATTGCTGGCTGGCCTTGTAGGGGCCCAGTTCGTTAAGGACCATGGTTCGCTGGTTTCTTGTATGCCTTCCAAGGGCCAGGAGGGTGCTTCCCCATCATCACTATGAAGCCTGGTGAACAAAAGCTGGGGCCCAGGAGCCTGTGTTGAAGGATGATGTGACCTTTGACCTCCACTAGCGGGGCCTAGAGGGAAGGAGGCAAAGTCAGGCTCCAGTAACGTTTAATGACAGATCTTGTTAGGGTTAAAAAAACAGCTCTGGCATCCAGCTGGGACTTCACTGGGGGAGGTGCTCAGAAGGCTTCAGCCACTGACAGCCCCCCCTCCCCTCCCCTTGCACAGTTGCATCAGGTGCCAGCCGAGAGCGGTCTTTTTGATCTTACTCTCACCAAGGACCCCCACCTCGTCAGTCTGCCTCCATAGGAAGACTCATTCTTTTACTTTCCCTCTTGCCTCCAGAGTGTCTCAGCCCTCCAGATGCTACAGTGCTGTTCTGTCAGTTGGCCAGGCACCAATCCTGTTTTTTCTTTTATAAAAATGATCACCAAGCAAGTGACACAAAATGAATATCCTTATAAAGGAGACCTGAGTGAGTGCCCCAGTCCCTTCTACCACTTGGAGTTACTGGGAGAGAGCGGTCGTCTATATAAGCCAGGAAGTGGGCCCTCACCAGCACCCCAACCATGCTTGGCACTTCAGTATCTAGAATTGTGAGAAATATATTTCTGTTGTCTATGTCTGGTGTTTTTTGTTTTTTTTTCAGCAGCCTGAGCTAAGACAACACTGTAGGTGAACGTAAGGAGCTTTTAGTGAGGTGTGATTAGTGTTTAACTTATAAGTCAAATGGAGTCAGATAAAGATTGTGGCTGTTTCTCCCAAAGGTAACATTGTGAACACCATAAAGCAGTCCTACAACCAGGATATTGACATCGATACAGCTAAGATACAGAACATTCCATCACCATAAGGATCTCTCCTGTTGCCTTATAGGGCCATGCTCATTTCTCCCTGACCTCCATCCCCTCTTTAATTCCTGGCAACCATTCATTTACTCTCCAGTTCTGTAATTTTATCATTTTGGAATGGCATATAAATGGAATCCTACAGTATGTGACCTTTTGAGATTTGCTCTTCCCACTCAGCATAAACCTCCAGAGATTCATCCAGGTTATTGTGTGTACCAATAGTTTGTTTCTTTTTATTGCTGAGTGATATTCCTTGATATGAGTTTACCATAGGTGGTTTAAAAAAATTTTTTTAAACCAGTTATCCATTGAAGGACATGAGAGGTTTTCCTGGTTTTTGGCTATTATGAGTGAAGCTGCTATAAACATTGTATATGGGCTTTTGTGTGAACATCCTTCTTCATTTCTCTGGGATAAATGCCCAAGGGTACAATTGCTAAATTTTGTGATAGTTAAGTTTTAAAAGAAAACTGCTTAATTTTATGATAAAACTAAATGCTTAGTTTCTTTGGAATCTGTCAAATTGTTTCAAGAGTGGCTGTGCCATTTTACATTCCCACCAGTAATGGGTGAGTGACTCAGTTTCTCCACATGCTTGTCAGCATTTGGCATCATTGCTATTTTTTTTTATTTTAGCCATTCTGGTAGGTGTTTAGTGACACTTTACATGCAGTTTACTTTTAACTTGCTTATATTATGTTTGAAGTGAGTTTCTTGTTTACAGAATATAGTTGGGTCATGTTTTATTTTTTATTTTTTTATTTTTTGGGGTCATGTTTTAGAATCTACTCTGCTAATCTCTGCCTTTTAATTGGTGTAGTTAGACCATATACATTTCATGTAATCATTGATTTATTAGGGCTTAAGTCTGCCATTTTATTTTTTGCTTTCTGTTTGTCCTGTTTTTCATTTTTTTCTGCCCTCACATGGGTTACTTGAACATTTTAAAGAATTCTATAACGGTTTATCTATAGTGTTTGAAAGTGTATCTTGTATAACTTTTAGTGGCTGCTCTGGAGATTACATGTGGCTGCTTTCAAATCTTTGTCAGATGATTTTAGTCAATTTCTCATCCTAATGGCAACATGTCTTTTTTCATTGAGTTAGAGATATTTCTGGTACTTGGTAGGATGAGTGATTTTTTTTTATTAAAACCTGGACATTTTCTAATTATGAGACCCTGGATTTAATTTAAATGATTAGTTTTAGCTGGCTTTCTCTGACATCACTCTGGCAGAGGGAAGCGGTGGGGAGAGTGCTGCCTTGTTGGTTCCAAAGGAGGTAGAAGTCCAGAGTCCCCAATTGGGGACTTGGCAGAATGGCTCCTCATAGCTGCTGGGCATGGGAAGGAGATCTAGCTTTCCAGATGGTCTACAGTAAGGGTGGCCTCATTACCCCTAGATGATAATTAAAGTCTTGACTGTCCACCTGACTCTGATACCACCCTGTAGAGAAGGGAGAGGGGTCATGTTACTGCCAGGTGAGAGTGGAAAGCCAGGCTTCCCACAAGGGGGAAAGGGAATGTTTGCTATCAGCCAGCAAAGATGAAAGTACTGGTTTCCTAAAGTTCTGGTCTCTAACACCACCCTAGCTGGAGTTCTGGGAGCCTGGATACAACCTGGCAAGAGTGGAAGACTTGGCTCTCACTTAGCCTTTGCATGTGTGGGTGAGGGTGGGCCCACAGTTTTTTTCTGTGGTGTTTGGCTGGAGTAGAACAATAATTATCTAAATTGTCTAAAAGTTTTCTGTCTTTCTAGGCCACCCTTTTCCCAGTCCTTTGGCTTAAGATAGCAATCTTCTCTTGTTTTTGTTTTATTTTGTTTTTGTTTGTTTTGTTTCTCTGCTCCTGTTGGTGTTTCTGGGCTGCCAGCTTCTTTGGATTTAAGTCTGGTCTATATGAAGAAGAAAAGAAAACCTATGGAACTCACCACCATGTTGTTCCATGGGTCTTAACATCCCTGGCTGGCTGCCTTCTTCTTCCTACCTTTCAGAGCTTTCTCATGTTTGCTTTATATATAATGTGCAGGGTTTTTAGTTGTACTTAGTGGGAAGAATGGAAAAGTACATCTCTTCTATCTTCCTGGAAGCTGAAGTCTTTTTTTTTTTTTAAAGATTTTATTTATTTATTTATTCGAGAGAGAGAGAGAGAGAAACAGAGATACAGGCAGAGAGAGAATCAGGCTCCATCCAGGGAGCCCGATGCGGGACTCGATCCCGGGACTCCAGGATCACACTCTGAGCCAAAGGCAGGCGCTAAACCACTGAGCCACCCAGGGATCCCTGGAAGCTGAAGTCTTGACACATTTTTGAGAAAAGAAAAAAAATCCATTCATAATCTCATCTTTTTTTTTTGAATTCTTTTTTTTTTTTTTTTTTTCATTTATGATAGTCACACAGAGAGAGAGAGAGAGAGAGGCAGAGACATAGGCAGAGGGAGAAGCAGGCTCCATGCACCGGGAGCCCGATGTGGGATTCGATCCCGGGTCTCCAGGATCACGCCCTGGGCCGAAGGCAGGCGCTAAACCGCTGCGCCACCCAGGGATCCCTATAATCTCATCTTTTCATTTTTACATATTCCTTTCCATTTCTTGCCAATATTCATGTAATTTTTTACAGGTTAGTAATAAGTGTATGTACGTTTTTATGTCCTTTTTTAAACTTATTATATTTTTAAAATATGGAAAATATTTCCCTGTGTGTTTGGACTTCATAATTACTGTTTAAAAAATCACTAACTCTTACTCTGTTAACATCCTATTTTACAAAACTTTGTACCATTGGTTGTTTGTTACTCCCACTTTTTTTTTCCTATTAGAAATAACACTGCCAAATTATCTTATCATATATAGTTTTCTGTTTGGCGTCTCTTGAACTTCTTCCTTAAGTTCTTAGGAAGGAGTTTTTTAGGCAAAGGATATTTTAAAATAAGTTTTGTGAATTGTGGTTCTGGTATTCTCTGGAAAAAAACAGGAATTTATGCTTGGTGTTCAGAGTAGCAGTTTCTTCATAACATCATATCTTCTGGTTTCGACTTTAGTTTTCTATGGTCCAGTCTTATTCTTACTTGAAACCCTGGAGAACTAACTTGTCCAAAATCCTGGGTATAACCTATCCACCCTAGCTCTTGCAACAGCAAGATTTCTAAAAACACAAATGATGCCTTTCAGGAAAGGCAAATTTCTATTATCCGATCTGTTTTTGTTTCTTTGGATCCATTTGTCAGCATATAGGATGGAGGTGCTATTCTGACTTTCATATATTTTTTTCTGATAGTATCAGCATTGGAACAAAACCTCCTGAATTATATAGGAATTTCAGTGAATCTAAGAAATTGTAAGGAATTTGATGCCATAAAAAAGACATTTTTGATGGCTCACAGAGAACATAGAAGCACCCGAGGAATTCAGTGAATCTTGTTCAAGGATCCATTTTTAAAAGAAGTGATATAAGTGGCTGAGATGCCCCTTGGAAATAATGGGAAAGCTAGGACAGGAGCAATACTTTATTACATCAATACTTACATCAATACATCCATATGTTAATACTTAGTTACAGCAAAACTTAGTTTCACCATGTGGGCTGCCAATCAATGGCATCACTGGAAAAGAAACTTCAGAGAGAACAGGTAAGTTGGCCTTTATGTACAATTGTCTAGGACTTCTCCCCTCTCCTTCCTACGATGGGTTTTTAATGGGGGAGGCTTCTTAATCTAAGAAACAAGAACAACACCCCAGCATTATTTCTAGAGGATAGGTATGGCTGCATTCAAACTTCTCAGCCAACGGAGAAAACCACTGTTTTTTTCCTGGGCCACATGCCTGGAGGTTTCTATCTAATGGGAACCCTGGCCAAACCATAGCCTCACTCTCATGTCTGGAGCACCAGAGAAAGTACTCTGGTGGGAACTGGAGAGGTTGACCAGACTCTTGGTGTCATGTTAGAAAGCTGCAAGATCTATCTGTGGTCTTAGGGACACTGGTTGTTCATCACTATTTCACTCTTGGTGAGAAAGACCATACTTCCTCCCCTTTCTCCCATTGTTCTCCTAAAATAGCTCCATTTCAAGTCCTAACTACTAAATTCAGCGGCCTTTCCCACACTTCTTGGGACTCTTTATATAAGTGGGTGCTAGCACTGCTCAGATGAACTCACCCAATGTGTTAGTGTCCATTCATCTGAGCAGTGCTAGCATTTGGCATTTGGCAGATGAGGAAATGGAAGATTTGAACCCAGAAACCCTGGCTCCAAAGTCCATACCCTTAATCACTGGGCCACATTTGCTGCTGCTCTGAGCTGCTCTTCTCCTCTTGGAAGCACTGTTCTGCTTTGCCTTATGTGCATGCATTTCTTAACCCTTTCTGACCTCTTTGTTTTTCTCTATTTTTCTTCTTCCAACACCTATGTTGGTAGACATTCCCCAAAATTCTTTCTTTAGCTTCCTCCCTCTTCCCTTTTGTCATTATCTACGACTGTTGTGATGAATGACACACATATATTTATCTCCAGTAACATCTTGTCAACTACTAACATAGAGCCACATTTCCTGCTTGTTGAACATCTGTATTTCTACAGAAATCATCATTTCTAATTCTAACTGTATCACCTAACCCTCAAACTTGCTTTTTCAGGGATACATTTTTTATTAATGTATAACAGAAATGCAGAAAAATGTGCCAAATAATAAGCATAGAGTTCAAGGAATTTTTACAAAGGGAACACACACTTGTAACCAGCACCAAGACCAAGGAACAGAACATTACCAGCATCCCAGATATCCCCTCTCTTGCTTTTTTCTAAGTCCTTGTCCCCTCACCCCAAAAATAACCTCAATCCTGATTTTTAACAGAATAGATTAGTTTTTCTTATTTTTGAACTTCATATAAATGGAATCATATTTATGTGTTTTATGACTTTTTCCATGCAACATCATATTTATAATATCATTTTAAGTTCTTACATGTAGAGAGAGTTTATTCATTCTCATTACTGTATAATATTCCATTATGTGAACATACCACAATTCTTAAAATCCATTATATTGTTGATGGACATTTAAGTAGTTTCCAGTTTCAGGCTGTTATTAATAATGCTACTTTGAACACTCTTTTAAAGTTTTGGGTTTTTTGGATACATGTGCATTTACCTTGGGTTTGTGCCTAGGAGTGGTATTGCTGGCTTTGTGATGTGCACATATTTAGTTTCAGCAGATATCGCCAAACAGTTTCCCAATGTGCCTATGCTGATTTACATTTCCACCAGCAATGTATGAAAATTCCATTTAGGGATCCCTGGGTGGCGCAGCGGTTTGGCGCCTGCCTTTGGCCCAGGGCGCGATCCTGGAGATCCGGGATCGAGTCCCACGTCGGGCTCCCGGTGCATGGAGCCTGCTTCTCCCTCTGCCTGTGTCTCTGCCTCTCTCTCTCTCACTGTGTGCCTATCATGAATAAATAAAAAAATTAAAAAAAAAAAAGAAAAGAAAATTCCATTTAGTCTATATTTTTGACAATATGTGGTATTTCCTATTTTTTTTATTTGAGTTATTTTGGTGAGTGTGCCATGTAATCTTGTTAGGGCTTTACTTTGCATGTCCTCAATGACTAATCAGGTTGAGCAACTTAGCATTTTTGCCCATTTGCATATCATCCTGTGAAGTGCTTTTTGAGGCTTTTTGTCCATTTTTCTGTTGGGCTGTCTGTTTTTCTCATACCAATTTATACTAGTTCTTTATATATTCTAAAAATGAATCCTTTGTTAGATATTTCCCACCACTCTGTGGTTTGCTTTTCGTTCTCTTAGGGGGTGTTGTATTTTGCTTTGTGAACAAAAATGTTAATTTTAATGTAATTCAAGATTTATTTTTTTTTTACTTTATTGTTAGCACTTCTTGTATCCTGCTCAAATATTCTTTTATTTTGGAGTTCTGAACATCTAATAATGGACTTCCCATTCCTTCCAGTCAAGAAAGCTTGCCACTTTGGAATCCCTTTGACTTCCTTCTCTACTCTGGTCCACGTTATTCACTATACCAATTTGATGTTACTTTAGAATTAATTCTTACATAGTTTTCATTTATTCAGCCATTGCCTCTGTTCAGGCTCCACTGAGCTGTTCACAGAAACTTATTAGTAGCTCTTCTCACCTCTCATCTCTCCTTTGGCCATATCCCTGGCATAGTAATCCTGCTAAAATACACCACAATCTCATCAAGAGTCAGATTGTCACTCAAACTTCCTACTATTACCTACTATTCAGACCTTCCAAGATCTGACCCTCATTGCTCACATTTCTTTTCACACAACTTGTGCTCCACTAATACCGTCCTATTTGCTGTTGTTCCCAATGCTCCTACATTCTCTCTTCATACTATTATATCCAGAGTTTCTTTATACTCAGCAGCTTTCCCTGGTGAGGTGCCCAGCTTAAGCACTAGTTTCTCTATGAAAATTTCCATGATCCTTGCTCACAGCACCATATTTGCTTCTTTTTAATGCTACCTTGTGTTACAGTTACCTGTGAATATGTTTGATTCCAATCATAGATTGTTAGATTCTGGAGGATAGGGACTCAGACTTATTATCTTTGTATCTCTCCATATGGCCTTAGACATAATTGGGTTTCAACATATATCTATTTATTATTAACAAGAAATAAGAAAGTAAAATAATAACTGCAATTTGTTGGGTCCTATGGTAAGTGTTAAACATGCATTATCTCAAATATTGTGGAGTTGTGAGGATTCAGTGTGATATTGCAAGGAAAGACTTTGAAAGATAGTAAGCAGTTAGTAAGTGGTAGCTATTATTAGTAGTATTAATCATTATCATTATTACTATTCCCATTAGTAGGTGAGAGAACTAAGGCAGGTAAAGTAAGACACTGCTCAATGTTGCATAGCAAGATGGAGTTGGAACTTGAGCCCAAGCATCTGCCTTTTTTTTTTTAACCTGGTTTCTTTCATTTAGCATAATGATTTGGAGATTCAGTCATGTTGTTGTATATCTCAGTAGATCATCCCTTTAATCAATGAATAGTATTCCTTGTATGATACACTACAATTTATTAATCCATTTACCTATTGATGGACAATTGGATTATTTTTATATTTTAGTATTACAAAATAAAGCTGCTAAGAAAATTCACGTATAATCTTTGTGTGGGCATACATTTTTTTTTCATTGGTTAAATATCTAGGAGTGGGGTGCCTGAGTGGCTCAGTTGGTTAAGTATCTGCCTTTGGCTCAGGTCATGATTCCAGGTTCAAAGGTAGAACCCGCATCGGGGTTTCTACTTGGCTGGGATCCTGCTTCTCCCTCTCCTCCCTACTCATGCTCTCTGTTGTTATCTCTTTCTCTCAAATAAATAAATAAAATCTTAGAAATAAATAAATAAATACATACATACATACATACATACATACCTAGCAGTTGAAATGATTGTGTTGCATGGTAGGTGTTTATTTTAAGAAACTGCCAAATTGTTTTGGGAGTGGGTGTGCCATTTTATATTCCTATCATCAGTGTGTAAGAGTTTTCAGTTTCTTCACATAATTGCAAAGACTTAGTGCTCAGTCTTTTTAATCTTAGCCAAAGTATGTGTAGTGGAACCTCATTGTGGTATTTGCATTGCTATATGTTTGCCACAACGAGGAATAATGATGTTGGACATTTCTTCATGTATTTATTGGCCACTTATATCTCTTCTTTAGTGAAGAGTGTTATAGAATTTTGAATTATAAGAGTTCTCTGTATGTTTTAAATGGAAGTTCTTTACCAGATTGCTGTGTTGTGAATGTTTTCTGCCAGTAGTTTGTTTTTTTGTTTTCTTATTGGTGTCAGAGCAAAGAGCAAAAGTTTTAGATTTTGATACAGTTTAGTTTTCAATATGCTTTCTTTTAGATAATGATTTTGGTGTCATATTTAAGAAATCTTTGTCTGCCCTAAGGTCTAAAGTATTTTTTCCTGTGTTTTCTGGAAGTTTTGTAGTTTCAGGCTTCACATTAAGCTACTGGATACCTTTTTAGTTGATTTTTGTGTATTGTAGTCATTAAGGATTGATACTTATTTTAAAAATATGAATACTTAGTTCATTGAACATTTATTGGAAAAACCTTTATTTTCCTATTAAATTGCTTTGGTATTTTTGTCAAAAGTCACTTTGTCTATTTTTTGACTCTATTCTTTTCCATTGATCTATATATCTATTCCTAGACAGTACCCTACAGTCTGAATCAGTATAGCTTTATTTTAAGTATTAAAATCAAGTAGAAGAGGTTCTTCAGCTTTGTTCCTTATTAAAATTGCTTTGGCTCTTCTAGATTCTTTGAAGTTCCATATAAATATTAGAATTAGTTTGTCAGTTTCTACAAAAATGCCAGTAGGAATTTTGATGAGGATTGTGTTGAATCTTGGAGAGAATTTGGGCAATGTTGCTATTTTATTTTTTATTTTTTATTTTTTATTTTTTTTTATTTTATTTATTTATTTTTTTTTTTTTGGCAATGTTGCTATTTTAATAATAGAATTTTCTAATCTCTGGACATGGTCTGTCTCTCCATTTATTTAGATCAGAATAGTTGGGATGGGAGACAAAAAGAAAAGAGGTTTAAGAAAGTTGTTGTTCTTAGGGATCCCTGGGTGGCTCAGCGGTTTGGCACCTGCCTTTGGCCCAGGGCGCGATCCTGGAGTCCCGGGGTCGAGTCCCACGTCGGGCTCCCGGCATGGAGCCTCCTTCTCCCTCTGCCTGTGTCTCTGCCTCTCTCTCTCTCTATGTCTATCATTAATAAATAAATAAAATCTAAAAAAAAAAAAGAAAGTTGTTGTTCTTAGAAAATAGGAATTTAATATAAATTAGAGGACAGACTATCTAATTTTGTGATAAACCTGAACTAGGTAAACAAGTCTATAATATTCTATAAAGAAACAAGAAAAGTTCATTATTAAACTTGTTCATTAAGTACTTTTTTTGTTCATTAAGTACTTAAATAAGAATTTCTTTTATGAGATAAATTTTGATATATTTTATAAATATATATATATATATATATATATATATATATATATATAGCTGATTTATAAAATATATCAAAAAAATATATATGGTATAAACCTTGGTCATTTTCTTACTCACAGGGACTCCTCACAGGTTTATCAAGTCCAGTTCCCTGAAAAGGGTGTCTCTGCCTAAAATGGATTATCCAATTTTGATTTTTCTCACCACATTCCTTTTGAATTCTCTGTACTTGGCACATTGATGAATGATTATAAACCATCCATGGATATGCACTTAAAAAGGGAGACTATGAAATTTTCTAGATGCTTTAGGTAAAAAAACATCCTGCTCTTGAGGTCAAAAGAGTTGTTTTAAAAAGAACCTTTGTTTTTAAAAAATCTATCAAGCTTAACTTATCTTGAATAAGCTCTTAATTTGTCTCTTTACTTTGGCCTTGCAGGCACAGAATATAGGTATACTTAAAAGACTTTTTTTTTCGTTGAATGGAGCATATTTTCTTCAGAAATTTTACCATGGACTTTTGTTTTTTGGTTTTGTCTCTGTAGAATTCTGGGTGACTAGGTTAACAATCATATTCCTTTTTTTTTTTTTTTTTACCAGTCTGATATATTTTTAATATTTTAAAAAGTCATGTGGTATTCATTCTCCAAGATGGCTCCCAAAGATTCTTGCCTCCTGGTATTCATACCCATGGGTAGTCCCCTCTCCCATCAAATAGTTTGAAGTGTAACCACTAGGATATTGTGGATATGATGAGGCATGATTTCTGAGGCTAAGTCACTAAAGAAGTTATGGCTTCTATCTTTCTCTCTTTGGGATTATCACTCTGGGGAAAGCTAGTGGCCGTGTAGTAAGAACACTCAAGTAGCTCTATAGTAAGGATGTGGCAGGAGCTGGCTAGTGCCTCCATAATACAATCAGCACTAATTTGTCAGACATGTGAGTGAGCTACCTTGGAAGCAAATCCTCCACCCCCTGACAAGGCTTTACATGATATCTCAGCTCTGGTCAACATCTTACTGCAACCTATGTGGTTGCTCACAGAAACTATATGAGATAATAAAAGTTTATTGCTGTTTAAGTCACTATGTTTTGTGATAATTTGTTATAAAGCAATTTGTAACTAGTACAACCAGTTAGAAATGCTTGAACAAAATATTCCTGAATCTCATTATAAAAATCCTTATCTAACTTTATTTAATTCAATGATAAGCTCTTTTTCTGAGATCTGACTATTTTTGTAAGATATGAGTGATTCTTGCAATTTTAAGTGAGGTGGTAAACAGGCCGGCATTACTTATGGCTTTTCTAGAGAAAGAGTTAAGACAAACAGTACAATATACACCCTCATCCTTATCTGTAGTATGAGAAAGGGACAGGGCATCCATAATGGTGATCTCTTTTCAGAGTCTCAGGCTCTAAATGAAGGTCAAGAGAACTCCAGGGTGGCTTTTTTGAACATCTCTGTCTCAGAAAACGTCCAGCAAAGCAAACAAAAATCTGGTTTCATTTCCCTATTGTTCCGTGGATGTATTTTGATGTGGCCAAATCCGTTCTTTGTGCCACATATCAGCATTGAATGATTGAGGTGTAGACTCTTGTGAAACTTTCATTTAATTACACATGAAGCTCCATAGAATTTCACCCAGAGAACAGTAGAGTTGTTTTGTCAAGTGTTCAAGACCTAAATTTGCTGTTGGCTCCCCCCCAGCGCAGTCATGCGATTAGTCACGCAAGGAGTCACAGACCCCCTTTGCCATAAAGGAATCATAGCTCACAGTCCCACCAGTGCTCTTTTCCCAAAGCATGTCTCTGAAAACTCAACTCAAACATGCATGTCAGTTTAGACTTATTTTTCATGTTTGTTTTGCCCAAAGCATGGACCATGTCAGGGAAGATGGAGACACCTTCACGGCCGGTTAGTCACATCTCACCAAAGCTTCTCAATGGGCTGTCAGACAAGAAAGGAGCCTCATGTAGCCACCTTAATCAGCATCCCCCATCTGTGAGGTCATCGGGATGTTTCAAACAATTTCCAGCTCTCATTAGTTGAGCGTGTTCCACAGGCAAGTCCTTATCTTTTGTAACTTTTGCTGCCACATCCTGAGAAAGCCTCTCTGCAGAATGACACTTTCCCCATGGGTCAACCCGCGGTAATGAGCCACCAATTGACGTGCCCTTTGCACTCACTGGCAGTATATGTTGATATTAACCTTTCGTGTTGTGAGATGTCGCTTTTACCCTTGGCTTCTGCCATGGAAGTCTCATTATTTCTAATAGGCTGTGGCAATTAGGGTCTTGGGGCTGTTGATCGCAGCCATTCGGAGCAGGGAAGGGGCACTCAGGGAGAACGGCCGCTTTTTCTTTACATGAACAATGTAGTGCATAGCTCAGCCCAAATCTGCAAATAGCGAGGCAGTGGTGGACCTCCAGCCACTGATGGGAAACTCCTCACCGAGTCCTTTCACATGTGCTCTCCTTACATTAGCTGCTGGCTATTTTCAGACTCCTTTTGTGCAGAGTGCCGTGCTCGGCACATACTTCAGCGCATGGGATTTGGCCTAATAAGGAATTCATTAAACAGGATTTTTGGGAAAGAAATGGGTGCAAAGAGATCTTTTCTTTTTCTTTCTTTCAAAGATAGTTGGCTGGAAAAGGAAACAGATGACGCAGACAACCAGCCATCTTGGGTGGCCCATGGACCCTCTGAGGAGGCAGCATTGAGCCTGATGGCCCCGGGAAGGCCCCTCAGGCTTGTGATTGGGAAATGTTGACTCCTGATGGAATTTTGTGGTTGTTGAACTCTGGTAGGCCTCTCATGGCTGTAACTAAGTAAAGAAGCTGTTGCTTTAAAGCTAGAACAATACTTTGGTTTAATCCTAAGGGCCCCAGGGGTAGGGGGGGTGCGGGTAAAGGGATGAAGGGGGGGGGGGAAGTCCACACTACAGTAAGTACATAGGAAACCACAAATAATGAAACATGTAGGGTCAGCATTTATATTCTCTCAGTTCTTTGACCTGAAGTGCTTTCTATATTAGAAGGACAACAAACCAAAATTAAGCATACTTGTTGCTTCAGCTGGGATGAGATCGAAGGCCAAGGGACAACTGAGAGGAAAGGTTGTAGCTTATTTGTAAGCAGTGGAGTTTGAATGTTCTACATCAGGATAAAATGTCTCCAAACAAATGCAAGAAAAATCCCCTATATTAATCTGGTGGTTTATGAAAATAACAGTTGGGAAAGCCCCTCTAATGAATGTCTCACATATTAAGGACATGCAGTGTCCGAGACCCTGGTGTGCTGCTGCTGAAATCATCACTCTCGGTAAGATAGTGGCATGGTCTGTTTCTGAGAGCCCCTTGGTGATGTATGCTTTACTCTGCAAAATGACACATTTAAAATGTAAGTCCATTTCAGCTGGGTTGGTCCATAGTATAAATATATGGCAGTGGTGAGGTGGAGAGTTCAAAATGTGTGACCAATAATCATTGAAATTCTTCCTTGAATTAGTAAGAAGTCTTCAGAAGCAAGCCATAAGTTTCCATCCTCTCTCCCCTCCTTCCTTCCACAAACATTGAACCAACTTGCATGTGAGTAGGGGTTGGGCTGGGAGGTACCAAAAGCCCACAAATGAGTGAAGCATAGCCTTGTTCCCAGAGGACTTTAGAGGGAAAGACGTGCAGAGGATGTCAACGTCAGACAACACAAAAAGAACAATTCAGAGAAGGGACAGTTGGAATCCAGAAGAGAGGTAAGACAATTAATTCTTGCCAGGCTCTGAGTACCACACTTTATTCTCACATTCCTTACCAGGGCCAGGCTCATCTAGTGGGATGAGCTCCTAGGACAGCGCTTAGCATCGAGATGCATTGAATAATTGTTCATGGAAAAACATAGACATCTTGGTAATGAAACCTCTTGGTAATGGCCTCTTATACTTCAGTGCTTTTTCCAGGTCACTCTCTCTGTTTTCCACCCCACCCTCAGAGCTCCATGATTGGGAAAAAGGAGTGTGATCCATGTCAAAAGGGAGGATACTACTGGGGAGATTTTAGGAGAGTTTAAAGGCATTTACATACTAATGCCATTGACTCTGACTTTTCTTTCTTGGATCATTTTCTTCACATTTGGAATCTTGCTCCTAGGCTTCTGGAGGAGCACAAAGTGCTTGGGGCTGCATTATGTGTGGGAGCATCCTGTTCTGGGAAGGCCAGGCAGGAACAGGGTAGAGCCCAGGGAAGGATGACTCAGGCCAACTGCTCTTAACCCCAGGGAGGAGAGCTCTCATTCCTTTTGTTCTTTGGGTTCATTCTTCCTGACTTTTTCAAATTGCTAGACCTTAGGCTACCAGGTGTAAGTGTAAGCCTCAGAGAAGAGGCCAAGTTAGCTCCTTTATTACTTTTGGTCTGGGCTGCCAAGGCTTCTGGGCAACAGAAGTCCTTTCTTTGTACCTGTGCAGCCTGGATCAGCAGATCAGCCCAGCTTGGCTAAGGCTCAGGCCCAAGGTCCAGTTCGCAATAAAGAGTTGACATGACTCTGGAGTCTCCTGTTACAATAATTTTCTCATGACCTTGTGGAAAGAGTTGGTGGCTTGAAAAAGTGGGGATGTGGGGTTCTCAGATGACTATCTTTTTATATTTGGAAATTGCAGAAGACTCTTTGTAATACATAGCACATCTACACAGAAATTGTTGGCTCTGCCAGGATAGTATTACAAAAAGGGATGCTTCTTATTGGATTTGCTGACTTTAAACACCAGAATCTTACTAACAATAGGTCTCTCTGCTCCAGATTATCATCTGTTTCTGTATCTATGTATCTATCTATCCATCCATCCAACTACCTATACTAGTTCTCTAAGGCTACCATAACAAAGTACCAAAGACTGAGTGGTTTAAACAACAGAAATTTATTTTTCTCATGGTTCTGGAAGCTATGAGTCTGAGATCAAGGTGTCAACAGGGTTGTTTTTGTTTTGTTTTGTTTTGTTTTGTTTTGTTTTGTTTTGAGGACTCTCTCCTTGGCTTAGGAATGGCCATCTTTTCTTTGTGTGTATCTGTCCTAATTTCCTTTTCTTAAAAGGACACTAGTCCTAATAGATCAGGGGCCACCCATATGACTTCATTGTATCTTAATTTTTAAGATAATTTTAATTATCCTTTAATCTTTAATTAAAGATTTAATTTAATTAATTAATCTTTAATTAACCTTTAATCTTAATCTTAAAGGTCTCCTTTAAAGACCCTATCTACAAATACAGCCACAATCTGAGTTACTGGGGGTTAAGACATCAAGAAATGAATTTTAAGGAGACATAGTTCAGCCTATAACATATCTATCCATCTGCCCACTCATCCATCATTTTTCTAACCATCTGTCTGTCCATCCATCCATCCATCCATCCAACCATCCCCCCTCACAATACCTAAAGAGGACTTTAGAAAATAATAAAAATTATTGCAAATGACCAAGCCCATTGAACAACTGACAGATGAAAAAAACTGAAGCTCAGAGAGGGCAAGCAGCTTTCCCAGGTCAGCACATCTAGTGTCTGGTGGAAGTTGCACTCAGTGCTAAGTTTTTAGTCTTAAAATCCACCCTTTGTTTTACAATGTCATGAGTCCTGGAATAGCTATTAAACTTCTTCTTTCTTACATTCCCAGTTAGGATCCCATAAGTGACCCTTATTAAGAAAAGTCTTCTAAATGTAATAATAGAGGCCGCATGGGAGAGGGTGAATTATGAAACTGGATCTGGGAAGAATTCCATGGCGTGACTGGGCTGTCCCTGCTATTGTCAGCTCTAATCCGAAAAGAGCTCTTACAGAGGACTTTCTTAATGTAGGGGACAGAGAATTTCAAGTTTCTTCTCCCTCCCCCGCCCCCCGAGTACTATGTCCATAAATGGCCAGAGGATGTGGGATCCTTTTCTTTTGTAGGTTTATAGTTAGCTTGTGCCAATATACAAGGTTGAGGTACTTCTTTCAGAAAATATAGTTAAGTATGCTATGGTAACCTAGTGTTCAGAAGTAAACTTGGTGGTGAATGGACACTTCCAGGCCACAAGGGGACCACATAGGGCAGCGAGATGGGCCCTCTGACCTTGGAGGGAAGAACTCTAAGGAAGAGTGCACATACCTTACACAAGGTCATCATTTTCTCCATAGCTCTTTCCGTATTGGATTACAAATCACGGTGGCTGTTCCTGAGACCATAGGTATTTTTTGGTTTAATTTCAAACTACCTCTCAGAATTGAGAGAATTTCACAACTTTACAACCTGATCAGTGGTTTGGCCTTTCAATTATTTGATGCATGGAAAATTTCATGATGAAGTATTTTATTTAATTTTATTTATTTATTTATTTATTTATTTATTTATTTATTTATTTATTTATTTTTATGATGATGTATTTTAGATAGAAGGTTCACATTCATTTGTATTTCAACTGGATGGTTGCACAGCAAAAACCAGTGCTGTGGCATCTTACAATGAACAGTTCCAGTTTGACAGTGGGTAAAATAACATCCCTTGGGTTTCAAGTTTTTGAGTTTCAAATGGAAAAATAAGCCTTGTATTGAACTGGTTGATTATAAAATCCAAATGACCTGTGATCATTCAAAGGTGAGAGGCAGGAGGGTGTTTTGGGTAAGGAGGGAGGGTGTTTGTGGGTAAAGAAAACTCCTACGGGCTTTACTCTCTGTACCTCTCCCTCTTGGGGAATATGCTATCCAGGATTAGTTTTTCAGACCTACCTTCTGTAGGGCCCTCTGAGATAGGGAAGGAAAACCAGGTTTTGCAGCTGGAAGACCAGGGCTTTTTGAATGAGAAAATTGTTCACAGCTGTGTGTTTTCTAGGTTAAACAGCTCAGCCTCTTCCAGCTTTGCATGTAATTATCTTGGCTGTATGAGCTGGAGAATTTGTCTGCACTGCAGTATGACTCTTAAATTCACATGAATGATTGCCTTACATGTAAATCTCAAGCATATTTGTATTCCATCTTCCAGTATTCCATCAAGCAGAGTGTAGAAGTGATGAATTGCTTTAGCTATCCTGCTATTAGGTCACTGGCGATGGAATGACCACTTCATCCCAGTTGGCCTGGGGACTGTTTGGTTTGAAAATGGAAAATCCTGCATCCTAGAAACCCTCTCGGTCCTGAGAACCCTAGAGTGGAGCACTGAGGCTGCTTGGAGGCAAAGAAAGACAGTGAGGGAGTAGAGCAGCAGGCAAAGTGCAGACGAAGTATTAGTCCTAATAGAAATGCAGCTTTGGGGTCATCTGGGTAGTGCAGTTGGTTAAGGGTCTGACTCTTGGTTTTCACTTAGGTTGTGATCTCTGGGTCATGGGATCGAGCCCCGTGTTTAGCTCCATGCTCTGCATTGCATCTGCTTGAGATTCTCTCTCCCTCTCTCTCTCTGCCCCTTCCGCTCATGCTCTCTCTCTCTCTCACTCACTTTCTCTAAAATGAGTAAATAAATCTGTTTTAAAAAAGGAAGCAGCTCAGGGAAATAATCAGTGGGCCAGGCAGTGCCATTGAGGAAGCTTGAGCCCTGTTGTTCTCTCTTGAGGACCCAGGCAAGGTTGTGTGATGCTATCTTGGGGAGGACGTGCCTCTGAGGGCTTCTGCCTCACTGTTTGGCTGGGAAACTGCCTACCTTTAGACTTTCTAGGAATAGTCACTCTATTTTTCTTATGAGACCCTGGCTGACAGAAATCTTATAGCAACGTAGTATGCTACATAAGGAAAATCAGCATGAATTTCTACCCTATGAAAACATCATTCCTGGCTCTGTCACAAAATAGGCCCCAAGAGTGGCTAAAGGCCTGGCACTTCTCTGTAACACACAGGCAAGAAGCTTGAACTGTCATTTCTAACATTATTCCTTTCTCAAAGCAATCAGAATTTCTTGGAAGTCAGTTGAATCCAGTTGTGGGACAGGAAAAAAAAAGGCATATGAACATCAAATAATGAATATGAATATAATGATGGTAAATTGGTACAGGATGAGTCTGTGAAAGGCCATGCATTCATCATAATACTCTTAAGCAATATGTGTATAAAAATGTAGTTCTGATACAAAAGAAAGGTGAATGCAGTTTATTAGTATACATAAGCATTCTCAAAAAAATATTAAGTATATATCTGTTTTAAAGTATTGATTTGTATTGGTTCCACGAGAGAAGAAATATAGGGACTTGTCAGTCAGCCAAGCTGTCCCTGAAGAAGTAATGTCTATTCCAAGAACAGAAGGAACTCATGGGCATCATCGGTCATATTTATTGGTCAGGTAGGAAGGGGAATACTGAATACAAGGAAGGCTCCACAACGAGTTTCCCACTGATGAATTATCCAATATTCTCAAGAGGGGAAGTAATCTTTCACTTCTTAAGAGATGGAGCCTCAACACAGCCCCACCAGTGAGAACCAAGGGCTGCTAAAGAAACCATTATTTTGAGTGTGGGGGGAAGGCAGAGCTTTTGTATTGGGCTGCGGGGGCTGTGGGCTACAGGTGGGGGTTGGTGGGGTGTCAGTGGTAGGGGTAATGGGACTGGATGTTGGCTGCATCTTGGCCTCCTCCTAGGCCCAGTTGAGCTACTTCTCCTTGTTTTACAGCAGCTCCTCATGCATCTCTGTGGAGAACTCAAGTTGAGGCCCTCAACTATGCCGCCACAGGGTAGGCCTCCCAGTAGATGCTGCAGTAGATGCACTTGGCCTTGTGGATGTCCTAGCTGTTGGTCCTGCGGGTGACGTGGGCCCCGGGGCTCAGCCTCGCTGGTGATGGCCCGGACAGGGTGCACAGCCTGGAAGAGCTTGCGCATGGTGCAGTGCCCCTCTCCGGATGGAAGCACAGGCTCAGTGGGTCCTTGGGTAGTTGATGGTGGCCGGCTCCCAGAACAGGACATTCAGGACCCTGCTCAGTCCTTGGAAGAGCTCAGTCCACAGCAGGGTCTGAGCCACCCTGTCAGTCACTGACTTTGTGTCCATCAAGGGCTCCAGATTGAATGTTTAGGAGCCTGTAGGTGGGATGCCCTGCACGTGCAGCCTGGGCCAGGGCACAGAGCAGCACAGCTGTAGTTAGGCCGTGCACCTGGAAGCCCTGCCACTCCTTCCCTTGTCCTATGGCTTCAGGCATTCATTTTTTAAAACACAGCTAATGGAGCAGTCCAATACAATTTTGATGACAATTTTTATTTCTGGGAAACAAGTCATATAAAAATGAAAATCTATCTAAAGTCAGGGACATAACTGTGCTATGTTGTGATATGAGGAGTGTACTAGATATCTATTGCTATGTAACAAATAGTCCCCAAAGCTTTGTGGAAAGCAGAGAAAGAGAGAAGGAAGAGGAAGAAAACCAAATGTCTGGTTTGGTGGCGGGGCTGACACCTAGGAATATTGATGCCTAAATTCAAAAGAAGTGGTGAGGGAGGTTGGCCACTTGGGATATTTAAGGGTAGGAGGGGATGATGGCTCCCCACACAAGTGCTTTTTAAAGCTCCCAGGTAGCTATATTATGCTCCCAAGGTTGAGAACTGCTGGTCCAGAGTGTGACCTGACAATCTGAATTGACTTTAGTCACACCATGTGGCTATGGTGGTGGGAAGGTTGCTATTAACATATGTTGAGTACCCGTTATGAATCAGGTTCAATGCTAGGAATTTCACATAGATTTTCTTACTCCTGGGGAGTTAGTAAGACAGTATTATCACTATTTTATAGAGGAAGATATAGAGACTAGAAAAATTTATTAAATCTGTCTTAAATGAAGCTTGTCTCTTATACCATATGAAATGGTATGAACTAAAGCCTCAAAGAGAAAAGACTATGGAAGATAATGCAGATAAGAGAGCTAGTTTGGTAGATTTCTTTTTCTTTTCTTTTCTTTTTTTTTTAAAGATTTTATTGATTTAAGAGAGAGAGAGGGAGAGAGAGAGAGAAAGTAGGGAGGAGGGACAGAGGGAGAGGGAGAAGCAGGCCCCCCACTGAGCAGGAAGTGGGGCTCCATCCCAGGACCCTGAGATCATGACCCAAGCCAAAGGCAGACCCCTTAATGGACTGAACCACTCAGGTGCCCCTGGTTTGGTAGATTTCAGCATGATCTCTAAATAGATTGAAAAAGATGAAGCGCTACTGGTGATATTACTAAACTGCACACAATCTGCTGTGAAATTTGGTCACAAAGAGAAACAGCATGTACTGGGCTACAGACAGAGGGTGTGGGGAATGGGTTCAACCAGGGGCAGCAGGGACCGGTGTGGGACAAAGGAGAAGGGCTGATCTGACCAAAGCTAGGGATGTGAATTATGAAGCTCTCTCCCCTCTGTGCCCCAGGGTGGCAGTGCAGAGGAACCCAGCCGCACAAAGTGAATAGCAAGATGGGAGCCGTGGGAACATGGTTCCTTGGCTCTAGTTAGCTCCTACTGGGTATTGAGTAACTTTGCGTGACAGGAGCAGGGAAGCTCAGGGAGACAGATGAGGCCAGGGAGGAAGGGTCAGGATCTGCAGATTTCAGAAACTGGGGAGGCCAGGAATGATTCTATGGAGCATCACAGCTGCTGCTCTGGGAAGCAAACAGTCCATTTCAAGATGAGAACTGGGTGTCTGGTGGCTTAGGGTTGCTGCTGTCAGCAGTTACTAGAAAATGTTTTGAAGCAAATGTGCTCATGCAAACACACCCATGTGCACTCATTCATTCCTAAATGCAAACTGAATTTTTTTTCTGCAAAGGCAAAATGCCTACAAAAGCATTTCAGCATTTTATTTACTTGGAGAGTAACATGTTAGGATTCCCTTCCTACAAGAGCTGTGTGTTCCCTTTGGAATGCAGAGCAGGTGCTCATGCTAGACCTGTGCTAGCTTTTCCTTTTTCTGAATGTTTGGTATCATCAAGCTTTATTTACAATCATGTGACGGTGTCTCTCATCATGTGGTTTCAAGATGATGTCCCTCGGGGGCATTTTTTAACTCTGGTAATTCACAAGGTGGCTTGTGCTGCCCTGGGAAATGATGTGAGAAGGACTTCAAAAACTCCTAGTGGCTGAAGAACGGTCAAGGTCAGGAGCCAAAACGAATGGAAAGATGGCCATGGTGCCAGGTACCAAATGAACATAAATGAAAGAAAACCAGTCACCAGATCAACCTCCCACATCCTACATGGTGCTTCATAGGCCATGGAATAGTGACTCTGCCTTCCCCAAACAGAAACCCAATTGTCAAGTAAGAGCTGCCTGTGTCAGAGGCTGCAAGGTACTCTTTTCCAATCACAAAACAAGAGAATGTGAGGTCACTGTCAGAAGTCTGAGCCTGCAGAGAGTCAGCTATCTCTCTGATACTGAGCTTGAGAGTTAAGCTTGCTCCAACTCCTGGGGAGCCCCCCCTTGGCCACGTCTTGATACCTCCCATCACTGAAGCTGTTCCCAGGCACCATAGGCTGTTTTGGGTGGTTGTAGAACCTAGCTCTGCAGTTAAGCTGGGGACATTCTAGAAGTCAAAGATGAGGAGAAAGAGGAGGCTATACATTAAAGAGACAAAAAAGGGGTTTTGGTTTTGGTGCTGGTATCTGAAGCAGTATTGGGACACAGATCTAAACTCTGTGAAGCCATTACCTATAGGGCATAGAGAACTCTCAGTCTGAAAGCTTAACAGTCAGTACTGAATACAGCTCTGAATCAGCTGCCTAGTGCTTCTCTTCTGTGTACATTGTTATAAGATGTATTTGGGAGTGAGAGTGTCATATGATCTGGGCAACAGATGGCCAATTAAGGAAGTGATAGGTTGAATCACTGGAAACTGCCATTTTGTAGGCTAAAAGTTATAAAAAGCCATTGAAAATGGCTGCCATTTTGACCTTTTTTTTCTGCCTGTAAAATAGCTCTTTCAGGAGGTTTTAATATTTCTAGTATTTTGTGCTTGGGTCTGTGCTAGGCACTGTGGAGGTACCAGAAGTGTCAGAACTACCCTTGTGTGTGGGAGTCAGCAAATTATGACCCATGGGCTGACTGGGCTGTCACTGGGACACAGACCTACCCCTTTGTGTACTTACTGTCTGGGACTGCTTCCATGTTACTGGAGTCACGTAGTTGAACGACGACCACACCATCCACAAAACTTAAATAGTTGCTGTCAAATCCTTTACAGAAAAAGTCTGCTGACTCCTGCATCACACACATGAGAGACAATGATCACTCATAAACACTACCATTTTTTATTGATCCCTAACACCTCTCCTTTTTCTGCTTTCCCTTTCATCCTTATTCTTTTTCTTCCTCTAACTATCTGAATTTCCTCCTCTTTCCTCAGTCTTCTTCACTGTTGTTGTTTATTCCTGGTCTGTTATTCCATGTTCCTTCATTCTCTCCTCTGTTCATTTTTCCTCCCTCTCTTCCTCTGCTTCTGCTCTGTCCTCATTCATCTCCACCTGCCTCCCACTTCTTCTTCCATTTCTTTCCCTTCTTCTTTTCATCAGTGCCTCCTCCTTGGAACATGTTGGCTGCATTGACTTAGGAGAAGTGGGCTGATTCCCCATCTTGCCACTCAGACCAGCCTTCACTTGCTTCAGTGCAGCCTTATGTGAGTTTCCCCCTTCAGATTTGCCCTGTCCATGGAGTAGGTCTGATATTTAACTGGTGAGGAAAGGTAGCATGTGAGAATCAGTGACTATTTAGGTTGGTTGGCTGTCTGCCCTGCTTGGTCATTGTCGAATATTCTGAAAGCCATCCCTGCCATGAGATCATCTGCCTTAGCCAGCCAGATAGCTCAAAATTTAGAAATGCCGTCCAGTTACCTTTTCTTAGGAACTCTGTTAGTCCCTGTTCATAGGCTCAGCCTCTTGGAGTTTTAATGAGGCACTTACTGTTTTTAATAGCATTGTGAGGCAATGTCTAGAATCCAGAAGTTAAGTCCATTCCAAATTAGGATGGGTCTGTGTGCTGGTTAGTGCCTTTCTTCCCACAAAGTAATGTGTTTTGAATCTAAGACACTTGTGGTCAAATGCTTCTCAGAAGCATGTACCACGGGTTGCTAAAGACTTTCTTATGCAATAGTGTAGGGGAAAAAGACCTGGATAATTTGGAGTTATTTTAAAATAATTTTCAAAGTTATATCAAACTTTGTCACACCACTCATCATCAATGCCAGAGTGACAAGTAACCTCATATAACTGGGTCACCAACCACCAAGCCAGCCCACAACTGAGTCAGCCTCAGACTTCACCTGGCATTAGAGAATGCTGCCTAAAATATATTTCAGGGGCAAAGACTTGGTTGCATTTGTCTAGAGCTTGAATCTATTCACTCTAGTTACTTTTCTTACCCTTTCAAAAATTTTTCTAAACACTTGCTCTTTTTTCTCAGCCCTATCATAAGTACAGCGATTCTGATTTCTGTAGAATACATTTTTGAAACTTTGGGGCAAACCACTTAATCATTTACCTAGCAGAAAAGTCATAAACTTGATATGGAAAAAAAGAGAAAGGGATTCAGCCAAACAATATATAATAGATATTTGGGGTTGATCCTGCAACTTCTATTATTTTTTCCCCATTAGTCCTTATTTCAATTTGGGGATTCATTTGTCTCTACAGAATCTGATTCTGGGGGTGGAGCATATGACTCAGATCACCATATTTGACTCCTTGGTCATTGTGATTGGTTCTGGGAGGATATGTGACTAAGCAGATCCAGTAGTGCGAATTTTAAGACCCTTCATTAGAATTCTGCTCTGTATCAAGGCTAATCAATTCTTATCTAATTGTCCCTTCTTTTCTTCCCTTCCTTTGTGTTCTTACCAACATTATATATGTCAAGGCCTTGATCTGCTCCCTACATCTCTGTATGTTGTATACTCCTTTGAATCCATCTTTCTCACTCTTGTTGGACTCATTCTCAAAGAGACTTTAAAACCTTACTGGATTTCACATTAATGGAAAAATAAAGTAAATATCACTCAATATGGCATTCTGTGCAGTCCATTCATTGCAGCCATTCTAGCTCTTCTTAATTTGGATTACCTACAACTTCCACTGAAACACAGGAATAGAATGATTGTCTTTTTTTTTTTTTTTTTTTTAAGATTTCATTTATTTATTTGACAGAGAGAGAGAGAGAGAGAGAGAGAGAGCACAAGCAGGGGGAGCAGCAGAGGGAGAAATAGGCTCCCTGCTGGTCAGGGAGCCCAATGCAAGGCTCGATCCCAGGACCCTGAGATCATGACCTGAGCCACCCAGATGCTGTAGGATGACTGTCTTTTTGAGGGTGAAAACGTTATGCATGAACTGTGTTCATAGTGACTTCCAAGGACTTTCTTTGGAGGCACTGAAATCTGAGAGTAAGTCTGGGGCTAGATGTGCATTGTGGGCATTTATGCTGGCAAGTACAAGCATGCGCAGTCTTAGAGCTAACAACCTCTGGCCCTGTGAGCACTACATCCTTTATAAACTCCTTGGAACAGTGTGTCCTAGCAAAATATGTATCCCTTCCAGATGTTAAATAAACTTATTAAAGCAATATGTATCTTGCATGTGGTCAACTCTGAAATGATGGCCATTTTAAACAAGTTTGTGATGGTAAAATAACCAAAACCAATATTGGCTAATGTCTAATTATTCTACCTTTTAGAACATATGTTAGTAGATCAAGTATACACTTTATTGGAATGCTCTGTAGTAGAAAGCCATGGAAAAAGTGTTGACTTATTGTAACCTGGAAATTAGTGGGGTATTGAGAAGAGAGTCTCTATTTGCTTTTTTAATACCAGAAAGCCTGGTTCCTGAAGGCCTGTGTGCTCTAAGAGAATGTGCCAAGCCCCAGCCTTATTTTTCTCTTGCTTTCTGTGACAGTGTGCTCCTCCCCACAAACCTTTGCCAAGCCATTATGCATGTTGAGTCAAAACATTCTGAATATGCGCTCATCACATGTGAAAAAGGGCTTAAACAACAGCTCAATATAGTACAAGTAGGATGGGCTTTGTCAGTCAGTGTCAACTAGAATTTCCTGAAGCTTAGATACTCGCATGTGGTTCATTCAGTATCTCAGCATCCCTCCTCTGGGCTGAAGTGAGGCACTTGGCTTCCTGCTGTAGACTAAATAAATAAATAAAGATTCATTTGAAGGAGCCCTGTGATAGCGCATTTATGGCTCTAGGTATTGTTTATCTCACTGGCAGACTTGGTGTGTACTTACCTATGCAATGGCCCATTGTGCTGATTCCACCGTCAAAATAAGAATTAACACTCATGAAAACCATCTCATCTGGCCAATGTTGATTTCAACTAGAAATCAAGTCAATTTAACTTCTAAAAGAATTACTAGATGTAATTTTTATCTATTCTTTATTTTCATGGAGGAAGGGAGATCTAGGAATGAATTAGGCTTCTTTGGGACACAGGGTCAGGGAAAACCTTGTGAGATGTATGAAGAAGACAAGAATGGCTTGGGAAGGGAGAATGGGAGATGGATTATGAATGAGTGAAAATGGGACTTAGTCTTCATGGCTATGTTAAGTCCCACAGGGACATCCACTTCTCTGGCACTACCTATGGTACTCTTGGAGGATTGCCTAACCCAAAACCCAAAGACCACCCCAGTCAGAAGGTTGCCACGCAATCTTGTATTTGTACTCAAAAAAAAAAAAACAAAAAAAACAAAACTGAATTTGATCTCTTAAAGCTGCCCTAACCTGAATCCCTGACTTATTTACAGTGAGATTGTGGAGAAGTATCCCTGATGTGACCTATCCTCCCAAGAATAGTGAAGAGGATGGATAGAAATCAGAGGAGGTGATTCACTGACCAAGGATTTATCAACAGTAGATAATATATAGAGGAAAATTTCTTCCTTTGAATCATGCATGTTTATCAGTTTTATATGGATACTGATTGCCTTTGCCATATCTAAAATGTTATGCTATTATGGAGCTTTTCTTAAAAATGTCTTTGGTCAAAGTCGAACAAGTTACTGAGTTGAATTTAGGGTAGAGTGGTCAGCCTGTCAGAAGGCAGACATTAGCTCAGTGGAAAGTAGATTCACAGAAGAAGAGGCTCTGAAAATATGAGACTCCTGGTATATGCTATGCTTTTCTTTTTCTCTTTGCTTCCCTTTTTTCAGGTGTCAAGTTTTTGAAGGACAAAAAAAAAAAGGCTTATCTTCTTTTGAGGAGTCTGAAGAAATGCTTACTATCAAGGATAGAGGTGAGTAATATATCTCTTTTATGGGACTTGGGGTTCTCTCAAAAAACCCAAGGTGCCGGGCTCTTGGGGAGCCCAGGATGGCTAGTGCCTTTCCAGATGCATGCTGGTGGGTAGTGTTTCTCCCAGGTCATGGAGCATGGCCTGAAAGGGACTTTACATTTCCTGATGGTTATACCCAGGTTGGTATGGAACTGGAGTAGAATTGGAATCCATGTTCTAAGAGAAAGACGTCTCACATTGAGCTGGGCTTTTCAACTTCTTAGATCCCTTCTCCTCTTACAAATCACATTTACTATCTTTACTGACCTCAGAGATGCTTGTTTTTTCTTTTCATCCAGCCTGAAGTCATCTTGCTGTATAGAATTTTGCTTTTTAGGGGAGGGAGTGTGTAGAGTCTTTTCTATATTACACAAGGAGAAAGGAACAGTCAATATTAGAAGATCATACCTCTTCCTGCTTTGTTACATAGTTTTGAAAATCACAGTAAAACCCCACTTTGAATGACTGGAGGGGAGACCAAGTTAGTGAATGATCTCAAATATTGAGAATTAGGAAGAGGAACAGGTTACAACAAACATGTATATGTAAGGACATGAACTAGTGGCTAAGAAAGTGTATTGGGCACACCCAGGTTAAGGGTTTGCTGGTTGCTTTAGCGAATTGAGAAATGCCATTTGTATTTAGCATGTTTCTTGTTGGTAAGCAAATACTTACTGCTGAAATATTTGAAAACAGCTTATGCTCCTGAGTAGCTTAGACTTCCTCCTATTTACCTTGTTTCTGACTCTAAAGAATACATTATAAAATGTATTTTGGCTACTGCAAGTCTTAGCCCACTTTGTCTCCCAGTAATGATTAGCACATCATCGATGACCCAATTAATCAGACACTAGCATTGGGGTTCCTATTGCTAGGACTCCACTGAGGAATGTTTAAGAAAAGGAGCAAAGCGGAGTCGAGCCATTCAACACATTTGTTGAGTCTCTCTCTTTCCTGCCCAAACAGTTTTTGATGTGGTAAATTGGGGTAATCTGAGTAGAGTAGCTAAAAACAAAAATAAACAAACAGCACCAGCACATTCTCCAAACCACACTGTAGCCACAGACACCTCTTCACTCCTCACATCTCTCAGCCAAAAGGCCAGCAGAGGGTAAAACACAGATTTGAGTTTCACTTCCTCTCCCTTATTCTACCCCAACTCTGGGGATTAGGGACTAGACAGTAGGAGGTTGAAAGGAGAAACAAAATCTGAATAACCACAAAAGCAAATGGCTTTGGGGTGAATTCTAAAGCAGACCACAGGAAAAGGAAATCACTAAATATTTTGGTTTTATCTCTGTGTGTGTGTATGTGTGTGTGTGAACTTTTATTTGAGTCCCACTTCTCTTTAATATAGTCTCTCTTTGCATGTATTTCTCTGCTCCTAATTTCCTCCACATCTTGAATGGGCCTTCATGTTCATCTCCAAACACTTTTTTCTATTGAAGTTCATGCTTCTTCCTCAACTTAGCTAAAATAGTGAACATTTATGAATTTCTTTATATTCTTTACTCTGGCTTCAAGTTTTCTGCCTGCTTTCTAGAAGTCATAACTTAAAACTTCTGAATCCCATTTTTTTCCTTCTCCAATTTCTTTTTCTCATAGTTCAATATTTGATCTATCACTCTGACTCATTCTGTTGCTCTGAGGCTTTCATTTTAATTCTCTCTGTCTGAGAAGCCTTCTGACCCAAAGGCTATGCTATAATTTACAGGAAACCAATAAAGTAAGGGAACAGAGGACAAAGTGCCGTTCAACACATGACTTTCTTTTGGGTGAGGACAAGAGATCCTGACTCATCCACAGCATGCCAACATCCAGCCCAAATCTACAGTCTGTCTGGCATAAACAGTTTTCAGCATAAAGGGCTCAAGGATTGGGAACATTAGGGCCGGGTAACATCTTCCCACCAGCCTCCCTCTACCTATCATTGCTTCCCTCTTTCATTTCTCAGGGGTTCTGTGGGTTCCGATGGACACAGCTGTCATTTCCATTTTGAGAATGCAGCATAGTGAGCAAGGGCCCTGTGGTAACTTTGGTATCAGAGTCAAGGCCATTGCTTGGATGGGTTCCTGCTTTCCTAGAAACTACCTCTGGAGCTGGGAGGCTGTGGTGGTGCCAGCAGGTGACTTGGCGGGCTGCTAGGGCCTCAATCTCTAACGGCGTTTGCAATAAGCATATAGCAAAGCATGTGGCCCAAATTATCATATGAACAAATACATAAAGTAGCTGGCAAAGCATGTGATCAAAGTTATTATCAAAAGCAACATTTGAACAATAATTGGCAAAGCATGTATTGAAAATGCATTCCACCATAATTTGTAGAAGGGAGATGTTAAGAAAGTGTCATACATACTTGGCCACTGGAAAAACGTATTGTTTAAAAGACAATATATCCTAGATTTCCATTCTATCAAGTTCATTAAGCAACTCTCTGGGTGGATTTGTAGCTGCTGGCACTGGCTGGTGAGCAAGGCAGCTAGTGATCACATCCACCATGAAACTCAGGTAACAGCTCATTCTCCTAGTAGCTGAATACCTCCTGCAGGCAATTTGTATCATCTCCCAAAACCCTCTTATGAAACAATCCCAGAGCTTCCACTGGCTGTGGGTGAGGAGTGCAGGTGCAGGGATCAGGACTGTGGGAACACTTAAGGCAGAAAAAGACTCAGTGATGGGTGGAGTTTGAAAACTTAGGAGTCCACTTTCATTTCTACTCATGTTGCTGCTACTGACTGACATTTGCTTGCCATTTTGCATGTGCTGAGAACTTCATATACTTTATCTGGAGTCCTTCCAACAACCTTGAATGGAAGATTTTTTTTCTCTCCATTTTCTTGAACCAAACCCATTGGTTAGATAAGTTAGAACACATTTAACGAGGCAGAGCTAGCCAAAGGCAAAGATCCCATGAAGATGTCTGACCATAAACCGGAAAGATGTCTTTCCCTGCACCCATGTCTCTGCCAGGATCGTAGACTGACCTGCAGTATATCAAAACCCCGGCCATCCTGAGATGACTTGTGACAAATTGTAGTCTGATTTTATGTACAACTCCGTTTGATCATTCAGAGATAAACTCATTTCCCTTTGCAGGCCCAAAAGGCCATCTGTGCAGCCCAAAACAACATTGTAAGCTCCCATCCAATTTCCTGTCTGCATATCTTTTTAGAGTAATTATGGCTCATCGCTCTAGGTTTTCCATTGATATCTATGTTTTGTTGATTTTCCTCCAGATGCATTGGGGGCACATGTCCAAATTAAATAACATTTATTTCCTGCCTCTCATTTTTAAGTTTCCTTTGCCCTTTACTCTCTATGGGGTTTTTGTTATATTCCCATTAGTATCTTTCAAATCTGGGCTGCAGGCTGTTAACTACACATCCATGTCATGAGACAATGAGCTCAAGGCATTCAATTCTCCTTGTTATTTAATCTTCGGCTCTTCACGATTAGACCTTGACCATAGGTAATGCTTGGCATCAACCACTAAAGACCACATCTGACTTTCAGCTTAACCACTCAGTTCCCCCTCTTCATCCTCACCAGCCCCCCAGGCCATTAGGCAGGGTGCAATTGTCTATAGCCCATAAATAAAAGTCAAGGCCAGCAAGATTGCAAGGCTTGCCTAGGCTTATGCAATGATAGAACCACAAACAGGACTAAAAGCTTTTGTGTCATGAGTATAAAAGATTAAAACCATTCATGCTTCACATGCAATTTATACAAACATAATTGACAAGTATTTATTAAATTGCTCTTTATTTGTAGGCATAACTTTCGGGTTATGCTTTCGGGTTTTTATTTTAAGTGAGTTTCACTCATCTTGGAGCGGCTCTGGGTGAAATGCTGACATCAGTGAGGCATGTTTTCAGCCTGGGGGGCTTCTACTTTCAGTTCTTTATCTCATGTTTGATCCCCAACACCTTATTCCTCTGGTGGGCTCAGTCTTCTTTGGCTGCTCTTATCTTCCCCCTGCCAATTCCACCTTCCAGATCTCAGCTTTGAAGCTCTGGCCTCTTGGTGCTTCTCAAATCATGGCCTGATGATGAGGTCCTTTGCTCTTCAAGTCAAAGGTATGGCTTTTGACAGATTCTCCGTCTGGGACATCTAAGCTCACAGTTCCTTTAGCAGAGAACTTTTCATTCCTAAATCTTTAAGAGATGCAGGCATGTACTTGAGAGATGATACTTTGATTTAGAGCCACATGAAGAGGTGACTGTTGTCATATCTGTTCCTATGCTGGCTTTAAGAAGCACGAGAAAGGAGGGCAAAGGCATGAGAATCTGATAGGGCTGGTGCAGAAGGGAAGCCCTGAGAGTGTGGATGAGGCACGTGGGAAGCAGCCTGGGAATGCACATTTTGGAACCAGTGGCAATGAGTGGGTTTCAAAATGCTACTGATTTCACAAGTGCACTGACCCCTCTGTGGGTCACTGCTTCTCACACTGATTGCTCCTTTCAAGAATTCTTGGTTTTGACAAAAAGAAAATCCACTTAATTATTCATTGCTGGAGAGGATATAGAGAAATAGATGGTGGATATTAGTGCATCCCTCTGAAAAGAAATTGTACTTTTGGCCAAGAGTCATAAAAATGTTCATGCCCTTTGAATCGGTAATCCTTTTTCTGGGAATCTAGCCTCAGGAAAGAATACCTCATGTAACCTGCAAACCTGCTCCACAGTAGGAGGGATGCAAATACCCATTTTCTAGGTAGTTGCCTGAACTTCTAATGCTCTACTAGCAGGAAGTTGAGTCTTGACTTTTTGAAGCTTCTCATCACTTCCTTTATTGGTTAAGAATACTAGGTGCTTTATTCAATCCAAAGAGAGTCAGAAAAGAAGGGGATTGGACTAGTCCACAGCAGAACCTCCAGGCTCAGTTACTGTTGCTTCTGTCATTACCACCTGCACTACTATTGAAAATGGTCCAGGGCATCCATGTCTGGGGTCATACTGAGATCCCTCTAAGTGCCAGCACTTGCCACAGGAGCTCTTTAAAACATAACCCCATGCTGCAAGGTTGAGATTATTAATAATCTCCACATCTTGGCTCCAAAAGTTCCAGCTCAGATGCTTGAGCTACATGATGAGTCCAAGTGTTCACTATGTTACATCTGGACCACTAGCCTAATATCCCTTTCTCCATGGCCTTTGTCTCAATAGTCTCATTGCCTTTCCTGCCCACAGGACCTGGGAGGTCATACCAGGTCCCCCCTCTTGGGTTCCTTAATTTTGAATTGTAGGAAGTAGGTTTTATGTATTAGTTTTTTCTCTGCTAAGACAACTACTCAGTGATCTTATATTGATAAAAATATCATCTTCTCTATCTTTTTTCTTAGAGAGAGTGGGTGGCAGGAGGGGCAGAGAGAGAGGGACAGAGAGAGAGCGAGCGATGCAGGGCTCAGTCTCATAACCCTGAGGTCATGACTTGAACCAAAATCAAGAGTTGGATGCATAACCAACTGAGCCACCCAGGTGCCCCTCAGCTTCTCTATTTTAAAAAGAAAAGTAGGGCAGTCCCGGTGGCGCAGCGGTTTAGCGCCGCCTGCAGCCCAGGGCGTGATCTGGAGACCCTGGATCAAGTCCTACGTCAGGCTCTCGGCATGGAGCCTGCTTCTCCCTCTGCCTGTGTCTCTGCCTCTCTCTCTCTCTCTCTCTCTGCATCCCTATGAATAAATAAAATCTTAAAAAAAAGAAAAGTAAATAAAATACCTATATGTGCATGCAGATATTCACTGCACAACTGTTTATAAAAGTGAAATATAAGAAGAATTGAAGATGCAGCATTGGGAAATCAGAATGTGTCCACTCCATGAGACAATGTGCAACTATTAAAATACTGATTATAAGATTATGAGAAAACCCTGGTGTTTCCCTCCTGTTTTCAAACTTTCTTTTAATTTGTAAAATTAAAAGGAATAAAAGACTCTTAGAATTGACTATGGATATGAAGCTGTTGCCAACAGGACTTGCTGATGATTCACTTGGGAAAGTGAGAGCAAGAGGACCTAATGATGACTTCCAAATATTTGCCTTAAACAAGAGGGTGCGTATTTGTGCTGTTTACTGAGACAGGGAGGCAAAACTGGGGACCCGGAACAGCTTTGTCTGTTGATACTGAATCTGAGATGCCTCTTTGACATCCCTGGGGATGCAGAGCAGACAGTGTGGTGCAGGGACCTGAGTCGGAAGAAGGTCACTGGTATCAAGACTAGATATTTTACATCTGAACAACATCAGTATGTAGATAATATTTAAAAACATGAGATTGTGTGAACTCACTTAGGGAGAGGGTAGAGATGGACAGAATAATATCTAGACAAGTCTCCCATCATTCCACTTGGAGATCAGGCAAAGAAAGGGAAACCAGCAAAAAGTCAGAGACGATGCAGCTGGTTAGGTAGGAGGAAAAGAGAAGTGGCATCATGGAATCTGGGAGAGAAGAAGATTTTAAGGAGGGCATGGTCAATGGCGTCAAATGCTCCTGCAAAATTAGTAAGGTGAAGACACAGAGGTAACCTTTGGATTGGCAAAGGAGGTTGGTCATGACTTTGAAATCTCCAAATGGCACGGAGAGGAGGAAGACCTGCTGGAATTGGTTGAGCTAATACTAGGAGATGAGGAAGTGAAGATGGGACTGTAGATCATTCTTTCAGGAAGTTGCGCTGTGAAAAAGCAGAGGAGTGGGATGTGCCTGGAGGGAGATATGACTGCTCGTGGAAATGAGAGGGAGAAACTGATCATGACAGGGGAAGAGAGAGATTAATTACGGGAAGGATGAGAGGATATATCCAGAGCATAAATAGAGAGATTGGCCTTTAATGGAGTGGGCATGCACAGAGCGTCCTTGGCATAGTACCTGGTACAGATAATAAATGCACAGTGAGTACTTGCCACAGTTATTACAAATGTCTGAGTGGAATACCAAGGGGAACAATTACCGGCTGGCCCAAGTCATTGCTCAAAAGTCAGGCCATGAATGATTGCCTCCACAGTTGATTCAGCCTGGCCAAAGAGGAAAATGATGAAAAGGCAGAGTGGGCCATTCCTCTCTCCTATAGCCCTGCTTGGACAGGGTGAACTCCCACATGAAGGGCACTGATGTGTGCTTGAATAATGGAAAGATCTCAGGGACTGATGAATAACTGGTATGACTGTCTTTTAACTGAGTCTGTCATTTTCCTTTTCACTGGATTGTGTTTGCCTATTAATAATACTCTTCAGAGTTCCTGAGAGCAGCAGCTGGGGCCATGGGGATTGTGAGGAAAACCAAAACCACAGTCTCAAAACCTCTCCTATTGCACAATCAAAATCTGAACCACTGTAACTGCTGAGACACATACCCGAAAGTGGTCATTTCCCTGGCCCCTGCAGAGAAAACCTCCTAACCAGTCTGTGTAGCAACCAAAGAGACCCCAAGTTATAGCTGTTGTTCCAGAAATTACTGTATTTAAGCCAGGAACTCAGAGTTTTATCTACATGGAATGTTATTGTTGATCATTTGACCTCACTGTTAAGATAGAGTGAGTTAATGTTCTTTGCCAAATAGTGAGGAAGAGAAAGTCCATGCCTTCATAGCATTGTTAAAAAAAGAAGAAGAATTTCTACAGAAATTCTACAGAAAATGTTCAATCACTTTCTCACTCAATAAAAATTTAGAATTAAAACAAAAATGTATCACTCAGGATTCTTAGTTACAAACATCAGAAATTAGCCCTAACAGATTTAAACAAAAATAATTTATCAAAAGAAGAGTGGAAATGACCCTGATGTCCATTTAAATGGAATGGATAAATAAATCGTGATATACAATGAAATATACTACAGTGAAAAAAGAATAAACTATTGATACATACGATGTTATGAATGTATCATGTAGACGTAATATTGAATAAAAGAAGGCTTATGATATTTCCATATATATTAAGTTTCAGAAACAGGCAAAACAAATCCATGGTGTTAGAATCAGTGTAGTGGTTAGTCTGTGGTGGAAGAAGGGCTAAGAGGGGGCATGAGGAGGGATTCAGGGTGCTGGTTAGACAGATGTGCTCAGTTTGGAAAATTCATTGAACCATGCATGCTTGTATATGTATTCTTTTTTCTGTGTATGTCTTCATGAAAGTCACACAGAAAGAAATCGACAGAAGGGCTATTTCTAGGTCAAAATATCACCAGTAAGTGCTGGAGACACAGGTTTGGGTTTGTAGGTCCAACCATGCCTCCAAATCTGGCACAAAACTTGAATGAGTTCATCTTGCTGTGGCCAATGAGTACTGGATGCTGTCCTTTACTTTGCAGACCCTTTGCCTGGGACACACACATATCCCTACCTGACATTTGGTTATATGTGCATTTGTTTATTTCCTGTCTCCTCACCTAGAATATGAGCTCACTGATGGCACATAGTAGGTACTCAGAAAAATATTTATTGAACGACTGCAATTGCCTTTTTCATAACTGAGCAGGGTTCCCCTTCTCATGGATACCTTTTTTCTTTAGATATGCTATCAGTTAGAATCAAGTCAAATCGTGCTCTTCCAGGAACACATTTGTTCTTTCAGGAGATCTGCTGTATTTCTTCTCTGATTCATCAGCATTTACTTTCAAGTTTTGGTCTCATCCAGCAATCTGATTTCCTGTTGTTCCAAGTTCATGTTGGGGGAGTTCTCCTACTGTGACCCCTTTGTACTCACAATGGAAACATGCAACCTCATCCTAAACATGCAATATGACACAAAATTACCCAACAGATGCAGCTAAGGCAAGTTGAGAGGAAGACAGCGGACCGAAATGAGAATGCATCCATCATTGGAAGAGTGATGAGCGGATGCTCCTGACCCCTGACGCCTGACCAAATGAGATTGTATAGACTCCTTCCATACTTGTTTCACTTTCAGCCCATTAACACTCATGTTTCATTTGTAGAACCGGCTGAGGAATCCAACAGTGGAATCTTGCCTTTTCATTGCACTTTCTTTTGTTTAGGATGTTTTAAGAAAGAACTAACTGACTCTTCAGATGGGTAATCTCTCGGGGGTGCTGGGCATATCCTACCAGCTTTGAGCCTCACCTTGCCTCTACCCCTAAATAAGGCATATGCTCTCCCTGCCCTGTGCCAGTTCCTCAAAGCCTGTCCTGGGCAGCAATGCACTGTGGCTCGTGGGGAGACTGATCAGGATGTTAGGTCTGAAGATGGATGCCCTTGTCTTAACTTGGTGGAGGGCAAAGTAAAGAGAGTGCGTTGCCCCTCATCATTTTACTTAGAATTCTCACACTTCTACTAAGGCTACCATGATTCTACCCAACAACAGAAAGTTAGGGAATTAATCCATGTGACCACATGTAAAATTTTGTCCTATATTTCTGCATTTCATTCCTGAATCGAGGTAGATGGTTTGGGAGGGGTGGCTGACAAAACTCAAAAGGCATCTGTATTTTGAGTTGAGAGAAAAGAAAAAGAAAACCCAGATGATTTCCATCCACTGCCCCCACTTTGCATACCCACCATTTTACTGCTTACATGTGATGTCTCAAATTCTCTTTCTGGCTTTATCTTCTCCCTTCAGCAACCAAACTCTGTTTCTTACTTTCTGGTAGACATTTTTGCTGGAAGTTTTGAATGGTGTCTTAAACTTAGCAGAGCTAAAAGTAGATTAATAATATTTTATCACAGACCAAGTTTTTCTTCTGGGGTCTTTTTTGAATTTAGTGACAGTATCATTCTTCCCTTCACCCAGGCTCCACATCAAGGACTTCCAAAGGCAATTGTTTGCTAAGTCTTGCCTCTGATTACTCCAGTTCATTTTACTTACCATGGCTGGATTTACTTTCAACAAGGGAACTCCCATCAGGCTTACCAAACTCCCAGTGCCCCACCCAGGCACTACTGAACACCTAACATTCCTTTCCATCCTGGCATTCCAGATTTTCCCTAAAGCACTTGTCTAATCTTCTGACCTCTTACTCCCCTCTATTTATCCCGTGTTCCAGTCAGATGGACCTTGGTGTGCTTCCCCACATCCTCTCCATATTACAGCCTCTGTGCGTTGACATACCCGTAACTACTGTTTGATTCACCTTTCCAGTCCTTTGAGGTAACTCAGTTTCTGTCTGATAACAAGATGTCTTTTCCTCACTTTCTAAAGTCTCAGCCCATAACCACACATTTCTGCAGGATGGCTCACTTTCTTCCTGGTTTAAGCTGCCCGTGTATTCATTTTATCCCTGCAGCTGGAGGAAACCTTGGTTCCCCGGAGCTCACATCTCCACACATCAGGAACGTGTGAACTGGAACATTCAAGTGTTCATTTTCCACTTCAGTTAGCAAGATGCAAAATAAGCAATTTGAGCAAATTCTCCAGGAAATTAGTTGGCTAGATCAAAATATAGGTCTTACTCAAAGTAAAAGCCAAAGCTGGAAAAATATTTGTGACTGAGAAATGGGAAAAATCTCCATTGTTCTGACTCAAGCCATGTGCTGCTCACCCAGTCTGTTTTCCTGGTGGCCTTCCTGCTTCTGGGGTCTCTTTGCTTCAGTCATGGGGGATGCGAGACTGTACACTGGCCTTGTCTTACACAACACAGGGAACCAATTCCAACTGACTGAATGTTTTCAAATGAAACTGATGCTTTTAGCAACAAATGGATGTGAATGTTAGCTCTCTTTAAACTATTTGAGGACAGTAAAAGTGTTTTTTAAAATCTTTCCAATTTCTCCAGAATCCATGCTAGACTTTTAAAACTCCACTTATGAGTAGCAATAATTTCCTTCAGACACTGACCACAGTCTTGAGGGTGTGGGAGGAAACCTATGAATCCTACCAGAAAGTAATGCTTTAAAAATATGAGGTTCCATTCTGTTTTAAAAAGGTTTAATTTAACTTCCCCTCCCTTCAGAGCCATATCTCACTTCATACTATTTTTGACTTGATTCAAGTGTTTTTGAAAAATCTTTTTTAAAAATTTAAATAAATCAATAAGATATTGCTAGTTTTGAGAGGATTGTACATTTAGGAAATCTTTTATGAGTGAGGCTAGGCCATTCAGGTTGAAAAGAATCATAAAGGCTTAAAATGTTTGTGTGTATGATCCAGTTTTTATAATTTTAGTATTTCGTATTGAAGTATATCTCACACTGCACTATTGGCCTATGGTTTCATAAATGGTACTCAAATATGTCAGGTTTGTTTGATGGACTTACCTGTCTACAAAATACCTCTTTTATTATTGTTTTAAAATATATTTATCTGATTTATTGCTTAAGAGCATATTTGTATTTGCTTTCCTCTTTCTCTTTTTGTAAAAGAATTGTCTTGGGAAAAATTGCAAGCATATATAAGAGTAAGGAAAATAGTATAATGAACTTCAAATATCAATTACTCATAATCTGGAGTTATCAGTATCTTCCCACTTTGGCTTCATCTCTACCTTTTTCCGTTCTTCTCCCTTTCTTTTGGCTGCAATCTTGGAGCACCTGGGTGTCTCAGTAATTTAGGTGTCTGCCTTCAGCACAGGTCATGATCCTGGAGTCCTGGGATTGATCCCTGCATAGTGCTCCCTACTTAGCAGAGAGTTTGCTTCTCCCTCTCCCACTGCCCCTCCCGCCCTGCCCCCCAGCTCATGTTCTCTCTCTCTCTTTCATACTTGCTCGCTGTCAAATAAATAAAATCTTTTAAAAGGGCAAATCTCATAATTGTGTCATTGCACCTATGTATTTAAGAGTAAATTACTAAAAATATGAGTATTTTCTTACATTACCACCATACCATTATCACACCTATCAGAACTAGTAAGAGTGTATTGGTAATCATTATAGTACACTGTCCAAATAAAAATTTCCCTCATTGTCTTTCTAGTGTTGCACTGCAATTGGTTTGCTCAAATCAGGGTGTGTGGCAAGGTCCACACATGTTATTGAGTATGTGGGGCCAGAGAAGAGCTATAGGGTTTGGCAAAGGAGAGAGTGTGAAGCAAGTGAAGGTGAGAGAGTACTGGGAGCTGGAAGAGAGGCTCTGAAAAAATGCTGCTGAATAATGTGTCTTCAAGACTGGCACTGTTTAGCTGCAAGACAATACTTCCTAACATGTAATTTCCTGTATAGATGGAAATTTGAGGGACTTCAGGCTTTGTTCCATTTGTACACATGACTTCCAGAAGAACTGTGGTACCTTTTCCATTCCTTCCTTTCCAGTAAATTGCACAGAATACCTTTCCCAGGCAGAAAAGAAATTCAGAGACTTCCAGAGTAGCCACTGTCACAGCTTTTACTGGAAATGCATTACAAAATTAGCTATCTGTATTTTCAGAAATGTATTACATGTCATCTCAGGCTCTTTACCTACTACTCCATTCTTGGTAAAATAGACATACTACTCCATTCTTGGTAAAATAGACATTGTATTCATTAGTTTGGAGCTTGCTCTGTGCTAATGCTAATGATTTCTCATGCCAGAATATATGTCAGCAACTCTGGTGTCAATAACTTAGTCTTTAGGTTGGTAAAAACCAACCTAAAGCAATCTTGAAGTATTGTGCAATCCACCTGTTCATTAATATTTCACCATCTGTGGATCCTAGCAAAAAATAGGTTTAATTCAAAGTGTTCACTTCAAATATATTTTCTTTGGCTCTGGAGATAAAATGAATTGGCAATAAACAGTTGGTGGGGCAGCTTCTATCAATGCACAGTGGGAGTCAGAGAAGAACCCCCCAACTCCCTCTTACAGCTCTTCCCAGCAGACTTCAAACACATTTTTTTTTTTTTTAGTCCAAAAGGGAGCTCCTAATCACCAACCCAGTGGGATCCCAAATGGCTGGGAATTTCATAAAGCAAAATTCCCCAGGGAGTTTCAACAGAGGTGCTCAGGAAGCCAAAACCCCATTAGCTCTTTGGCCCAACACAAAAGCCCAGCTGCAGACTAGCTTCCCACACTCTATGCTCCCAGTTACTGTCTTTAGTCGCTTATTCTTCACTTCAGTGTAAATTCCTGGCCATTTCAGGGTGATGTAGAGAGTGGGGAGAAAACATCACCATGCCCATCATCATCATCATGCCATACATTTCTCTAGCATTCTATGGTTGCAGATTCTGGTCATAAACAAGGTACTTTTGATCCTCATAGTGACCCCATAAGGTAGGAAATGTAAGATATTTTTAATCCTGTTTTATATGTAGACAGATTAAGTCTCACTAACACTAAAAACCTCATCCAATGTCCTGCACTTGTCAGAGCTAGAACAAAAGTGCCAGTCCTTGTCTTGTCTCCTTCTCCATGTGGCCTCGGTATAGGCTTAACCCTGCAGACAGTCTTTGGCTGACTTTCCAAACTGATGGACCCAGTTTGCTTGTGTGGAAGACAGGTATCCTGTCTTTGGGATCTGAGTGGACCTGGGTTGGCCCAGGACAGAAATCTCTTCCTCAAATGACATAGTCCTTTTACATGGGGCCATAAGATTGTTGTGCACAAGGACATGAAAAATGTTGCAGACCACTATCTTAAAAGAAAGTTTAAATATTCCCTCTTCCACTAAACTTAAAATCTGAAAGCCACTTGATATGCCCTAGTCCTGAAAAGTCAGGTCCATCAATCATAAATAGAAAACAAAATTTAATTTACTATTTTTCAGTGAATTAAAAAAATCAGCAACATTTTCCCCAATAAGCCTCTCATAACTTGCATTGCGAGTTGAATGCTATTCAAATACTTCTTTTTAAAAGCTTTATGGTCTATTGCCATAGAAGAACTTTTTGTTCCTTTTCTCTCCAACTTTACTCTGTCTCCTCCAACAGAGTAATTAATCTCCATCTCTCCCATCCTTTGGTATATTTAGACAAAATTCCCTGACCTACAGTCTACTTCATGATACTTAGTTCTGAAACAAAATGAGGTAGTCCCATTGCACAGAGCAATTTCTTTGTTTAAACTTCAAATTGGATTAGCTCATGTCATTACTCTCACTTGGGCTATTATGAAAATGTTTCTTCTCTCCATGAGTTTTGTTTTTATTAAGTTTTCAATTCTGGTACTCTTGATTCAGGTCCAAAAGCCAATTAATGGAAACAGAGCCTCAGACATACATAAGATGTTCATTTTTAATACATATCGATTCCTTCCATCTTTTCCTATTCTAGCCTCTTCCCTTAACACCCCATTCTAGCATACCCTGGGAACCTATACCCAGAGCATCATACATTTTCTATCCTCCCTCAGTTAACTCTCATATTGAGAAGGTCAATCCATGCTAAAATAGATGAAGATTACTTCATACCAGTTCTTGGTTTAGTATTTGCAAAACCATTTCTCATGTGTACACAAAATTCTGAGTGTAAGGGTGTCTATAAGCAGAGAGGTATTTTTGGGTCAGTCTGTCCCAGAACAGTATCTGGGTTATCCTTTTTCATGAGGAACCATTCAATGAAGAACATTATTTTATTGGGAATCTTTTCATTTAAGTAACAGAAAACCAAACCAACTAACTTAAACAAAAAGATAATTTATTTTCTCATGTAATTGAAAAGTCTATGGGTATACTCAAGGCATGACTGGGTCCAAAGCCTCAGACAGTGTCACAGAGACCCAATCTCTCTCCAACTCTTGTCTCTGCTTTCTTCTCTTTTCACATAGACTCCATTCCTTGTGGACCAGCAACTTCAGTTTATGTCCTCATGGCTACAAGTCCAGAAGTAAAGAGTTGGAATTCATTTGCTTGAAGACTAGTCTAGAATTAATTCTGATTGGCTTTATTTGTTTCCTGTCTACATCTTTGAGCCAATTCTTTGACCAGCGAGAGGTCATGTTCTGAGTGGCTAGGTCTGGGTCACATGTCTACCCCAAGGTTACAGATTGATTGCATATAGACTAAAAGTCAGGTAATGATGATTCCCTAAAGCACAATCAGGGTCCTGGGAAGGTACAAAACATGGGGTACTGCACAATTATGCAATGCAATTGGTAATGACACCATTCAGATGGTTAGTCTAAGAAGAGTGTAGACAGACAGTAAACTCACCTTGATATGGGAAAGAATAAAGGTCTTTGGCACACCTACAACTTATTAGTGTTCTTGGTGTCAAAAATATGCTTCTGACACAACCTCCAGAGAACTTGTTCTAAGTTTGTGATTGGGAAAACAAGTGCAGAGAAGCTGGGGATGGAGAAAAGAAGGTATCTGTAAGAGACCTGGAATCTTAGCTTCTAAATGTTTATAATACCAGGGCACTATAAAAAGACTAGAATATAAGGATACCCTGTTTGGGACCTACTTAAAGAACCATGAGACTGGTTGACAAAGATCTCTCCCATCTCAGTGAGAACCAAACTAAGGTTGTAAGAGTGAGGAGGTCAACAAATATAATAACAGAAACTATGATAAAAGCACACAAAAAAAATGGCAAGACCATGCTCTAGTCTCCCAGCAAGGTCAGCCAGTACCACCAATCAGAGCAGCAGTCTGAGCCAATGCATAAAGCACAGCAATTAATGGTGTGGATTTCCAGATCCAGACACACTTTGACTCAGATCCTCACACTTCATGACTGTATAAACCTGGGCACATTTCATCCTCTGTTAAGTGAGGCTAATGATATCATGCCTCCTCCTCAGGTTGTATGAAGATTGAGTAAACTCTGAGATGTTAAAGGCTTCACATAATAATAAATAGTAACTGCTGGGAAATAGATATTAATATCTCTGAGGCCACCATTTTAAGTTGTTAAGAAGGCATTTTGGGTAGAAAAATGCCTGGATTTCTGGGAAGAACTACTTAAACAGTCCCTTTTGTAATTTGCAGTTTTAAGGTAAATATTGACCTATTGGAGGACATTTTTTATTTGAGGTTTGATGCTGTTGTTATATGTTATCAGGCTGTGCTCTTCCCTCCCAAGCCTCATGTTTGTTTGCTGACAAAAGTTTACACAAGAAGTGATTCTCCTGAAGGAAGAAGGATTTGCACTTCAGATCTAACTATCTGATGATCAGAGTTGGCCCTAAGTGAAGCCATATGGCAGGGAAGGACTACTGATTCAGGGGGGAGAATGTAGACCAGTGAGTGATTCCCAACTCAACACCAGGATCCACCAGCCCAATGCAAATTATGCATCTTAGAGAAAAATGTATGTGTATGTGTATTGAAAGAACCTAACACTAGGAGCCCAGAGCACTCTAGACTTAGAGAGTTCTATTCTGAATACCTGGGACCTAGACTCACATAGAAAGAAGAACAATCTTCCCTTACATCTCAAGGAAGCAGCAACAAGATGGGGCTGGAGTTGGCAGAAATGAGGGGAATGGGCAGCCCTTGTTTTGACACGACTATAAAAAATGTCAAAGAGGAGGCAGCTCTATCTCAATGTTCATGGTACTCTTCTGCCATTAGCAATGAGGTCAGACTTAACATTTCTTTGAAAGGGGAGCACATTTGACCTTCCAATCCACCCAAGGGCAGATTTGGGTTCATTACCTAATGGCATTTAATAGACCTAGGACGAAAGTCTTTTATGAGTCCCTAGCTGCAGCAGTGATGTATTAACAATTCTTCTCAATTATGAAAACAGGCTCAAGGACCAATGACAGTAATTAACATTCCAGGTGCTTGTGCTGGCACTGTTATTAGTAAGTAAATTTCAGCCATTTAGATGTCTGCTAATTAGAAGAGAATGGCTTCCAATTTTCCATTGCTTCTTTGACCTGCCTGTGCCACATAAATGACATGTTGGAAAGGAATAAAAGCTGAAATCTTTATCCTAGAACAATATTTAGAAACCTCTGGGAAGAGCAGAGATTAAAAAAAAAGAAAAGACAAGCTTGGTGCTGGTCCAAGAATCTTCCTCTTGGAAATACATAACAATAAGTCTGGAGGGTTCACCACTGCCCTTTACTCCCAGAGTGCTGGAAAAGCAATGGCTAGGAAGTAGGTTTCAAAGAAAATGAGGCTGAATCTTGCCCTTTTATCCCCTCACCAGTCTCATCCTAACCCCTACCCCTCAAGCTCTCTCAGACTTTACAAACCAGGAGGTTGGAGGAGAGATAGAAGCCAAGAGCAGATTATGGGAGAAGACAGGCAAATATTCTGAATCAGTGGTTCTCAAACTTGGCGGCCCATTGGAGCCTTAAACATACTGATACTTGAGTCCTGTCCCCCAAAATTCTGATTTCAATGGTATTTGGTATGGCCTAGGCATCAGGATTTTATAAATCTTCTTGAGGGATACAACCAAGGTTTAGAACAATTGTCTTAAGTTGTTTGCATCTAATTCAGAAGAAAGAAGAGGGAAATGAATTCGTGATCACATCTTATTTGGTAAGACTCCTTAGTAGTTGTGTTTCTTAATCCTGGCTGAGTATCAGAACCATGCAGCGAGCTTTTTAAAACATCCCATACCAGGACCCCACTGTCTCAAATTAACTCAGGATGCCTGAGAGAGAGCAGTGGTGCTTTTATTTTTTATTTTTAAAGAAGATTTTATTTATTTATTTACTTAAGAAAGAGAGTAAGAGAGCGAGCACAAGTGGGGAAAAGGGGCAGAGAGAGAGAGAGAGAGAGAGAGAGAGAGAAGCAGGCCCCCGATGAGCAGGGAGCCTGACATGGGACTCCATCCCAAGACCCTGCGATCACAACCTGAGCCAAAGGCAGATGCTTAACTGACTGAGCCACCCAGGTGACCTGAGCAGTGGTGTTTTTAAACATTGATTCTCTCAGGTTGAGAACTACTGCTAAGGCATGCTTCTCAAACTTTTAGTATACACAGGAATCACCTGGTAAAACTACTAAAAAAATATATTCTTGCATCATATCTGCTGAGTTTGGGACTGAAAATCTTATTTTTAATAGACCCTATAGGTCATTTTGATGAAGATGGTCATTAAGACCATTTTGCCCACAATTCTGATTGCTTTACTATCCTGACCAAGATGTGCTTTGCTCAAGAAAAATACAACTCTGCCATCTGTTTACTGATGTTTCCTGATTGAAAGGTGAGTGAGGAGAAGCAGTAGTGTATTCCTAGGGGGCATCTGGAAATATCTAGGCTTCTTTTCCAATGATAATGATGAGAGACACAACAGATATTTAGTGAATGAAGGCTGGGGATACCAAACAGTTATTCCTGCAACAAAGAATTGTCCTGCCCAAAATATAAATACTGCTCCCAGTGAGACACACTGACAAGTGGAAAGGTTTGGACTGTGTATAATCTGAAGCATCAAGTTATAGACTTTAGCACCAGGCAGACATCAAATTTAGTAGCATGAGATTTAAGCAAAGGTCTGGAAGTTTAGAAAACCAAGATATATAATAAGCTTCTTTCTGGGAAAGCTCTCTATATTTCCTCTTGCCCTTGTCTTTCCAGGGGAACAAATCTAACTCCCCCATCCTCTCCATACCCTCACCCTGGTCCCAGTTTCTATTAGGGACCACAGATGGACCCAACAGTCTTATACTTATTTTTGGTAAAATCACAACACAGCCCATCCTTCTTCTGTCTCCCAGACTCCATCACTCCTAGGGAGGTAACCTTGGGTGAGTCACTTCATCAAGCAGGATCTAGAGTCTCCATGTATAAAATTGGCACATTGAGCTGGGTGATTTCTACAGCCCCTTTTATTTCTGACATTCTATGATTCTATTCCAGGTTAGGAATTCTTAGTAAAGAACTGTCCCAGGGACACCTGAGTGGCTCAGTCAGCTAAACGTCTGCCTTTGGCTTAGGTCATGATCCCAGGTCCTGGGTTTGAGCACCGAATCAGTCTCTCTGCTCAGTGGGGGAGCCTGCTTCTCCCTCTGCCTGCCACTCTGCCTCCTTGGGCACATGGGCACACACACACACACACACTTTCTCCCTGTCAAATAAATAAATAAATAAAATCTTACAAAAAGAGAGAACTATCTCAAAATATTGTTCCTATTTGTTCAGTTGATACCTGAAAATACCTTTACTGGAGCCAAACTTTCAGAACACAATGAGAGATCAGGCTTAAATCAAATCATCCTGAAAGAGTACAGTAATGTGAATTCCTTCTCACAAACTAATAGCTGTCACATGGACCTTGCCTGAGAGCAGAGTTTGATTGAGTGATATATACTCACATTATCTTCATTAAGCAGCATTAGTTACATACTCTTTGTTCTAGATCAAGGTTTCTATTGACATTTCTGGGTCTGATAACTTTTTGTTGTGGGACACCGTCTTATAGGATGTTTAGCAGCATCTCTGGCCTCTACTCACTAGGTATTAGTAGTACCACCCACCCAGTTATGACAAACAAAAATGTCTCTAGATGTTGTCAAATACCCCCTGAGGAGAAAAGTCCCTCCCAGTTGAGAAGCACTGGCCTACATGATGGGGTTCCAGTGAGTAAGATCCATTCACTGTTCTCAAGTATCTTATAGTCCAGACGTGAGGAGAGATTCATTGAACAGTTAGTAATGATACCTCATGGGGTTGCTGTGATGGAGGTATGAAGGGTATTTAGGGAGGAGAAAGGACCCTCAGCCAGGGAACCATCATTGGGCTGAGTCTTCATTGGCTAAGTGAGGCAGAGGTGCAGCACTAGAGCACAGGTGATGGCAGATACAAAGTCAGAGAAATAGCTTGGTGTCAGTAAGAGATGTCTTGCTTATCTGCAGGGCAGTGGGCAGGTTATAGGTGGCACTGAAGAGACAGGCAGTGCTTTGTAGGCCTTCTCAGATATTTTTTTCTAGGAAACGGGGCAGAAGGAGGCTTGAGGCAGAGGAGAAACATAGTCAGATTGCATTGCAAATAGGCCCACAGAACTACTGTGAAATGACTGGATTGTAGCAGACAGGTTTGGAGGCTGTTGGAGTAGGTAATACAAGCTAGAGAAGAAGGAGGCCAGACAGAGCCTGAGGGTGAGGTTGGGGTAGGGGTGGATAAGGGGCTAATGAGGAGAAAGGAGAAGGGTGCTGAGGAGCCACCATCCTAGGAGCAGCAACCAATCTATTTTTTAACTACTTTAATTAACCAGCCAAGCTTTAGACCAGTTTTTAATACGTCTACAATACCAGCATTCCTCAGTTTACAAGTCTACAGAAAATGAGTGGGATTCTGCTGATAGCAAACTGTTCTCTGTAAGAGAACATGCCTTTACATTTCCACATGCTCCTCAGCACATCCAAACTGTAGCAGGTCACCCTGGGGAATTTCTGAAACCAGGAGGGCTCCAACCGTGACCAGCTGCCATACTTTCAGCCCAATGTTCAGTGACAGATAAATGATTAAAGAGGATCACAGGAAGAAAGCAAGGGGCATGTGACACATGCTGGAAATGACAGGCAGTTAGACACGAAGGTGTGAAAGCTAGTTGGGCAGTAGAATATTTTCACAGAGCCCCTGAAACCATTTCATGTTGGTAACTAGATTGTGCCACAAGTTACTTTCAAGTTCAAGGCAGCACGAACTTTTCCTTAGCTTGAGTAATGCTCCTAAGAGGGAAGTAGGAGTGACGAAAGAAATTGTGGGAGTCCAGGTGGAGACAAGCCAAGCCTTGAAAACTGGCAGATGTGAGAAGATATTTTGGCATGCAGGGCTGGCCTGGGGCAAACTCAAGAATTAGACAAGCTCTGTCTCTCTTACCTCTATTCTCATACCATCCCCCAGCTTCCCAGGTCTTCTCACTAAGGCTGTTAGGCTGACCATGCCACAGGACACTCTGGTTCTAGACCTTTCCTTCAATCCTCCACCTCATGCAAATTCAGCTCCTCTGTGACTTGTTCTGCTCTCTGATGGCGAGGAGTGTAACTCACCAGATAGTAAGTAATAGCAGAGGCCCTCTGCATTCTATGGTTGAAAGGCTTTCTTCTGCTTGGCTAACCCATACCAACTCTATAAGGGTACAGATTTCCTGTTGCAAAATTTGGTAGTGAAGAGAGGGTAGATAGGGTTTGAACTGGTTACACTTATTTTATCCAATAATGGGGAAGAAGCAAGCTCACTGTCTCATCAAATGTGTCTTCAGATAGTTTGTTCCGGCACATGTAATCTACTTTAAATATCTGAGCCTTGATTTAAAACAATAGGAGAAGTATTTGACAAATGCTTTTGACTCACCACATCTGCTTCATGCCCACCAGGTAATACTCTATGTTCAAAACCATGAACCAACAAGGAATCCTGTTTACCTTTCACCTCATCCCCATGGCCAACTAAGTTTTAGTGTAAATAGATCAGGGGTGATGGCCTATTCCAGGTCAGGTTTAGGGAGTGATGACCTTCTGCCCAAAGAGCACAAAACAAAACAAAGCAAAACAAAAGCAGTGCACCATACTGTCTCCCCTCATCTGCTTCATTTCCTTCATCAATCTGAATGTTTTGATCTCATGAGTTGCATGACCACTTGACTTGGCTGAAGTCACAGCTAGACTTTCTCTTTTATTCACAGTGTTCTTCAGAGACAGACCACTTAGCAAAACACAGGATGTTTTCTTCCAATGAGGGCCACTTCTAAGAAAGGGCTAGTCTTCAGAGCAAGTGTTTCACTTGCTTCACTGCCAATAAAATGAAGTTGGAGTAAGCAGCATTTGGCAGCCTCTTCTTGGTCTATTAGCTTTATTAGAAAAGGCCCTCTTCATTTTTAGCCTTACTGAAATATGTATTTGTTTGGCTTCCTCTCCAGAATGATTTTTCTGGTTTGCTCACTATCTTCTGAGAAGAGTTAACCAAAAGCGAACAAAATTGGAGAGACCCCCAACTCCAATCCCCATTCTCAGCCTCTGCTCCACATGCTAGACTGCTCCAGGGTCTAGTTTGCCCTTCAAACAATGAACCTCCAGTATCACCATAGGCACGTTTGTCCTGGGGCCTTCTTACCCCTAGCTGGAGTTAATACAATATAAAGCATGGCTGGATTTATTGCTTGCATTTGGCTTAGTCAGTGCAATCCTTCTCTGCCAAGGGAAATATCAGCAGGGAATAGAGACTAGTAAGAAAACTGAAGAAGCCTAAGATTACTCCTCACAAACCTGAAAGCAAAACTACCATCTGTGTCCACGTATCCACTTCCAGGAGGCTCGGAAGCCAGTTCCCCTGACTTTAAGTTGGAAATTCCATATACTTGGCAGAGATTCTTGTAGCTTCCTTTGTAAGAAGTGCTCTGAAACCTTGCAGAATTTGAAGCTACCCTTTGAGTAACCTATGCACTGCCTCCAACTCTCAGTGTTTTAGGAGGAATTCATTGTAATTAATTCCTATTCCTTTTTTTCTTCCTGCGAAGCCTCTCTGTGTGGCTGGCCCTGCTCCGCTCACTAGTATCCCCTTCAGCACAGGCTCTTCTGCCCCAAGTTTTCTTTATCCGTCACTGGTTCCTGGGGCCAGCTGCTGTCGCTGAAGCTTTTCTGTCAATTTTCCTCCCACTTCTGAACTTTGCTTCACTTGGCTTGGTTTTCTTAATACACTATTATCTGAGACGGAATGCAAGAACTGGGAGGATAAAAACTGTTCTCCCAAAGCTGTGCCCAGCCCTGAAAAATGAACTGGAAAACTGGCCCATTAGCTGAGTTCCTTAGGCCTAAAAACAACCTTTATCCTCAAATAATGAAAAACTGAGCAAAATATAGGACTCCAAGGGGACTGAGTTAAACAAATTCTTACCCCATTTGCCATTCTCTTCTTGCTTACAATGACAAAGAAAGACTCTTTCAGTGGGTTCACCACCTGACCTCCTTCACATGGAACTTTTGTTCAGAATATGGGGGGTGGGAGGGGGCAATGGTAAGGAGGCCAAAGGGAAGGCCGGAGGCAGCCCTACAATAAAACACAAGAGGTTTCATGAAGAAAACAATGTGTACTTTCCTTCTTGATAAGGACCTTGTAACATCTTGTCACATAAACCAAAAGATGCCACCAATCCTCTGACCATCAAATTTCTGCCATTTTTTGAGAACCAGATACTTCCCTCCTCATGAAAGAGCAGAAGCATTTGTTTACTACATAAAAGTGCCATACTTTCCCCTTTTGGCAGATATCTTAACTATGCTTAGATCTCTGAGCTACCACATTCCTGTGAACTCTGTAGTCTACTACTGGTGTCCATGGCTTTCTTCTGGTAGGAATGTCAAAAACCCTACTGTTCCCTTGGGGGCATCACCACTCAGAAGTTGAAGGATGTGGTTACATTTTTTATTTCCTCTACTTACTCACAACAATGCATGCTCCCCTCCTCCAAGAGTCAGCCTTCTTCCCTCGTGGGCGGGCAGATGGATCTATTCATCTTTGTGGCTCTGCTACCCACCTAATGGAGTACATTGGCCTTAGCAGGTCCTCAGTAAATGGCTCTAAATGGAATTCAGTAAATGACTACTTTTGGTCCCTGAACAGCCAACACAAAAAGATATAGCCATAGTGTATTTCTTATTTATCATCACCTCCATTTTAGTTCTCTCTCAATTCCTTGTTAATATTCCCAAATGCCTAGGACTCCCAAATAGTTTCCTGTTGGGTCTTTCCCTCCCCTCTCACTCCACAATAAATCACCAGAGAACTTCTTCCAACAACAGAACTGATACATTAATGGATGATGATGGTTTAATTTTATTAAAGCAGTGCATTTTGTCTGATGCCTTCATATGAAGACAGAACCCGTCGGGAGAGTTTAGGCACTACCAGGGGGAAGGAATTGAGAAAGTTACTTTTGATCAATGGTCCTCATCACCAATGATATCAGTATTCTTTCTTGGAAGCTTATCTCCTTGGAGTATATACAACCGGTTGACTCAGTGCTCTCTGATAACTGAAGATAAGTATTTCAGTAAGTCCCTCTAGATAAACCACTTGCTCCCATCAACAAAAACCAGTCAAACCAGTACACTAAGGAAAAGGACCAAAAGTTAGCAGATTTTTTTAGTATATCTTATTTATTAGTTTAAAGAGAGAGTGTGTGCATGCAACTGGGGAGGGCAGAGGGAGAGAGACTCCATGCTGAGTGCAAAGCCCCACCATAGAGGTGGGGGGCTTGATCTCACAACCCTGAAATCATGACCTGAGTCAAAATTAAGAGTCAGACGCTTAACTGACTGAGCTTAACTGACTGAGCCTGTGTACTGTCTATTCCCTCTACTTTCCCCTCAGGAGTTGCTAGCCTGCTTCCTCATGCCTCTTTCATGAATATTCCCAAGTGTCATCTGATTCTTGGGTCTACCTTCATCATCATTCTATTTTGAAAAAAAAAAACCCAGAAAAACAATAATGAAAACAACAAAAAAACAAGTTCAATTTGGATACTCCCCATCAGGCACCCCCAGATGTTAGCTTTGAAGCAAACTGCATAGTCCATGATGAGCCAGTTAGGATCAAATCAAGATGCTGGAGTCCAGAACTTGGTATAGGCAGCAGAGTGGGGATCATTCCCTCTTCCTGGGAATGCTGTTTTCACTTGGCTTCAGTGATCACACTTCTCAATCTTCTTTTTTCTTCTTTTTCCCTCGTGTCTCTGTGAGAAATGCCATCATCCTAACAATCTGTATTTGTTTCATAGGGCTACTGCAACAAATTACCACAGCTTAAATCAACAAAAATTCTGGAGACCGTAAGTCCAAAATCAAGGTGCCAGCAGGATTGGTTCCATTTGGAGATTCTGAGACAGAATCCACTTCATACCTCCCTCCTAGCTTCTAGTGGTTGCTGGCAATCCTTGGTGATCTTTGGCTTGGGGCTACGTAACTCCAATCTGCATTTTTTTTTTTTTTTTTTTTTTTTGTGGGCATAGGGGATATGCCTTGCACCTTTTCACTGTTGCAATGTACTTTCTTTTAAAGGTTAGCATGAGTCTAGGCTGCAGACAGCATGGCATCCTGCTCTGGGTCCCTCGAGTAAGTACCTTGAGTAAGGTCCTTGGGCTGACCTCAGTCAGTGCACATGGATTGATAAGATAAGTGCCGGTCGGCTCTGTCTAGGTGCTGCAGTTCAGCCATGCTAGGTTCACACTTGACCAGGCAGTCCCCCACTTGGAAACCAAAGCCATGGCAATGGATACCATTAGCATTCAGAGGTGTGTCGGTGCCAGCTTGTACTGCCTCTTGAGAGTCAATTGTGCACATCTCTCCTAAACTCTGCATTCAGTGACATCACATTAACAGCTTGAAATCAGCCATGGTAGGAGCATTTTTGATACGGAAATGACAGACTTCAAATTAGGGCTTCCTTGGCTTCCCAAGAACCTATTGTGAAGCATTTAGCAGCAAATCACTGTTAGGTTGTAAGTCCAATGGTCACTTCTCCCAGTCCTCATCCTACCTGACTTCTGCACATGATGGCATCATTGATCACTTTCTCTTTTGGGGAGCACTGTCTTTACTCAACTTCTAGGAGACCATACTTCTCAAACTTCTCTGCTCATTTCTTGTCTTTTCTCTGATCTCTTAACATGGAGTGACCAGGATTTCAATCTCAGACCCTTCTCTTCCCAACCTGAGATCATTCTTCGTTGTCTCATTTTTTTCATGTCTTTAAATCTCATCTATATACCGAGGACTTCAAAAGGTGTATTACCAGCATGGACTTCTCTGATTCTAGCACTGCATTCCCATAGTTGCCTATTCTTTATCTCCTCTTGGAAATCTAATAGACATTTCAACTTAAAATGGGTAGAATCAGATCCCTGATATTCCCTGTGACACCTGCTCCATCCATAATTTTTTTCCTTCTCAGTTCATGGTGGTGTCATCCTTGCAGCTGCTCAGGCCAAAAACCTTAGAGCCATGTTTAAATTCACTATTTCTTTCCCAACCTCACATCTAATGCAGCAGCAAATCTTGTTGGCTCTGTCTTTGGAATGTATCTGGATTCTGACTACTTCCCATAACCAACCATAGAGATTCTCCAAGTCTAGATTTTTGCAACATTCTTTGGATTGTCCTCCTATTTCAACCAAAGCTGTTTGCTGTCTCTTGCTCAAAAAGCTCTTATTACAATGGGCTATAAGGCCCCATTGAACTGAACTTTCTTACCTCTCTGACCTCATGTCCTACCAACTCCACTACAGGCATATGAATCCCATCCTGGTTTCTACATGTCAGATGTATTACTGCCCTAGGCCTGTGTACTGTCTATTCCCTCTACTTTCCCCTCAGGAGTTGCTAGCCTGCTTCCTCATGCCTCTTTCATGAATATTCCCAAGTGTCATCTGATTCTTGGGTCTACCTTCATCATCATTCTATTTTGAAAAAAAAAAAAAAAACCAGAAAAACAATAATGAAAACAACAAAAAAACAAGTTCAATTTGGATACTCCCCATCTCCCGTCCCCTGATTTATTTTTCCCATAGTAGTTAATACCTTCTAATATACTATATCATTTACTTATTTTCCTTTATGTTTTCTTCTCTCCTCTAGAATGTAAACTTAATAAGCTCAGGGATTTTGTATTTTTTGTTCACTGTTGCATCTCCAGGGCTTACAATAGTCCTGGTACATAGTACAGTTGATTCTCATTATTCATAGTAATTATGATCCATAAAGTTTCTGCAAAAACTGAATTAGTAGATACTAAACAATTGCTTTTAGGAGAAATACAAAGTTAGGTTCTCAGGAACATTTTTGTTAAGTCATCAATACATAACCTTGTTTTATGTGTGTAAAAGACACCTTATTTAGCATATATCATTGATTCATTAGTATTGAACCCATAGCCAACAGCATTGAGTTCAGCATAGTCTGAATAAAACTATCTGACACGTGGATTTTCTCTGTAAGGCACATCACAGCTTTATTGTGCTTAGGGACACTAAATGGTGCTTCAGCAGTATACCAGAAAAATGTGGAAGATATGGCAGTGAATTGGCCATGAAAGGTCATTTGTTTATAGTATGGAAGAGTACAAAAACTAAAGGAGACAAAGCATTGTCTGGTGTGAACCCCGGTGTTAATGAGCACATGGGGCAACTCAAATTTTTTTGTTGCTCTTTGCATGTCTGTGGATGACTGTGATAGCATTGTGAATATTGATTTTGGGGTTACAAATAAATTTTAGAGAGTAAGCAAGTGTGCAGATGTAGAATCCATGAATGATGAGAATCAGCTGTATATGCTTACCATGTATTTGTTGAGAGTATAAACTTGACCCTTTGATACCAGCAGACATGTGGCCTCTGAAAAACTTGGGGTTCATGATCTGCACAGTCTTTACCTGGTGTAAGGTCTAGATCTCAGGTCATCTACCCTAGAGCCACAAGTCTTTTCCCTTATTTCCTCTAGCCTGGTTTGAAAAGCCCGCCAGGGGATTTACTCCTTTGGGATGCAAAATATTCATGTTATGTTGAACATATGTTATAAATAATTAGGACTAGGAGCACAGGAAGGTAGGGTGAGCTAAGGAAGGGAGAAGAGTGGATAGCACTTTCCCATTTGTACTTTAACATGTGATGGGTGGCAGATGGTATTTTCCAAAGGTGGCCAGTGTATCCCATCTCACATGCTCTTCCACAGTGTGGCCTTGCTCCTCTCTTCTCAAGAGAGGGTCTACTTTTCTTTCTCTTGAATTCGAGTGAACTTGTGATTGTTTGAACAGTAGATTAGGGAGAAAGTGATACTATTTGACCTAAGATGCTGTATCATAAAAAATGATGTGCCCTCTTCCTCTTTGTTTGCTAGAATATTAGCTCTTGGATCCCTGAGTCTGACTACCCTGAGGTCACCAGGCTGTGAGCAAGCCAAACCACGAGGAGAGGCCATGGGAAGATACTTAGTCACCAGTCCTGGTCTTTGAGTCCTTTTAGCTTAGGAACCAGACATGTGAGAAAGGGAGCCACGAGATGGTTTAAATTCCCAGCTATCAGGTAGACCACAGTCTTTGAATCTTTCCAGTTGAAGTTCTAGCATTGTGTAGCAGAGATAAAGAATCCCTCCTGTGTCCTGATTAAATATCATCCTGACCCAAAGGATGGCTGCACAATAATATGGTTGTTGTCTTAAGGCACTATGTTTTGGGAGTAGTTTGTTTCATAGTAAGTAACCAGAACAAATGGTTATTAAATTCACTGGTATTGCTAAGCTAGACCCTGAGAGAAAGGAAAACAAGACGTTACATATTTTGACTGAGGAGATAGTTGGCATACTTCCTTCTTCAAAAGTCAATCAACAACTGGGACCATTCAAGTTGATGCAAGATTGCTTTTTTTCTTTGACTTCCAGCATTCATCAACATTTGTTTAATAGATTTGCATTGAGTACCTACTGCAGGACACTTTTAAGAATAGTCCTTACAGTGATGAACAATGGTCTAGTGTAAAAAGAAGATGATAAGCAAGTGAGATAAAAAAAGAAAAACACAAATAGATCTTGTCATGTTTAAGGCCATAGAATCTGGCAAAAGGGAAGGTGGGCATGAGAAAAGGCAAAAGATTAGCAAAAGCAAGATTATGGAGTCTTTAGGCCATAGGAAGAAGACTCGACTCTCCTGAATTCAGGGGGAATCCATTGAAAGAGAGTGACATGATCATCCATCTTTTGATAAAGTAACTCTTGGACGAATTGGATGGAGCAAGAGTAGACATAAGGAGATTGGTTATTAGTTTAGGCAAAAGATGATGGTGCCTTGGACTAGGAAAGTGCCTGAGAAGATGGAACAAAATGGATAGTTTCGAGACCTATTTTGGAACCAAAGGAACCAAGAATCAATGGAACTTGAGTTGAATGTGAGCCCATTTCTGGGTCAAGAAATGGGTGAGTGGGCATGCCATTTATTGAGTTGGGGAAGATAGGGAGAGGACAAATATATTTTAGAAGGAAACAAGTGAAAGATTTGTGCATTTCAGATTTACAATGCCTGTGAGACATCCAAGTGCAGATAGACAGTGGGCACTGGGACAAATGATTCTGGAGCTCAGACCTGAGGCTTGAGATGTGACATGCTATTTAAACCCATCAGAATGATCTAGGTAGGAAGGGTAGAAAGAGAAAGGAAGCCAAACTCAAGAACTATAACATTTAGGAGAAGGAGTCTGCCAAGGCCACTATAAAGGATTGCCTTGCTAGGGCTTGTCCACCAGAGTGTACAGAGGCAGGGTAGAGGGAAAGAGCTCCATCCTTGGATCAGAATTATAACTTTGTAATATCACTAGTTCAGATCTGCCAATCTGTGTTAGGATGTCATTCATGCCTTTGGTCTGACAGTCACTCCCCACCTGCTCTTTCCTGTTTTTTGGGGGTCTTCTAACATCAACCCATTTATTTGTTTAGAATTTTTTGCCTGTCTGTTACCTCAAGTTTTGTTTGATTCTCTGGTTAAGAAGACATTTTTCCAGCCAGGTCAGACATTTGTCCCCAAAGCAGTAGTTTTTTTAACCGCATCTTGAGAACTGTTTAACCCCTTGACTGTTCAACTCTTGTAGGCTCCCTCTGGTGGGCCAAAGAAAAGGAAAGCGAAAAATTGAGGGCAACCACTTTCTCATCTTAAGTCTTTTTTTGGAAGCAGGAGTTGGTAGATGATCTATAAAAACATAGATAATGTTCTCTCATATTCAGTAATGACCCAGGAAACTATGAACATATGGCTATCGCAGTTATTCAGTCTGCTTATCTAATTTTTAACAATTCAGAATTCAGTTATTTTGTTTCCACCTGCTCTGCATACTACAGTTGGAAAATCACAGATCAGGAGCAAGAATGAAAGATGAAACTCAAATTCACCTAACAACTATTTATTGTTCAGTTTGTCTACTTTATACCTTAAAAGCCACTTTTTGTTGTTGCTGTTGTTCTTGAACAAGAAGACTCAATTCAGGGACTTTTGGATGTCTAGACTTTTCATTCATCAATTCCATTACTAACAAGGATGACAGATTGTCTGTGTTCTACTTTATTTCCTGAATTTCAGTCTGCATGATTATACTACTGTGTGGTTAGCCTTCAAGAAAAATAGCCTGACTATAGCTTGTGACAGCACTCTTCATCTATCAGCTTTCTGCCATAACAATCTCATTTCACTGAGAGATGGCTATGGAAGGACAAAGACTTTCTGGGAAACTCCCAGGATAGTGAGTCTAGCTGAGAAAAACTCCAGGCTAAAGTCACCTAGCACTGGTTCTAGATCAATGTTGGGGGTCTGTGTCAGGGACAGGAGCCGACACAGACCAGAGAGGATTTGCTGATCATGCAGGACTTCTGAAAGGCCAAGGCCAGCCACGGATTACCCAGGGAAGCTCAGGTCCTTTCTGGCATCTCAGAGGGAACCACCATTTGCTGGCTCTGCTTAGATCTATATAACAATCCACTAAGTCAACTCCGGATCTGATTGTCTCAAGGGGTGGTCTTTGGGGGCGGGAAGTAATCAGAACCCTGGCTAGGCCCATATCTCTGCAGTTGAGTCCACTTTAGGGTAGGTAGGTGGGGAAATGGTACATTTTTGGTCATTTGCCTTGATGTGACACATAACACGTTATCATTAGGTTAAAGGCCTTCTGACACACACACACACACACACACACCCCTACACAGAGTGATCTGTTTTAGTTGCTTTCCTTTTAAATTCTCTTTTCTATAACTTTTAATGATGGCTTGGGTACAAAGCAAGATGGTCCACTCTACAATACCAAAAGTGGGCAAGTGAAGCAGTTGGGACTCAGCATGAGACTGAAAATCACTATGGGAGCTGGGGTTGGCTCCGAAAGAAAGGGCTATTCTATCTGTGCAGCAGACAGGAGGCCATGGCATTCCACTAGCTGACATTGAAAAAGAGTTCCAGATGTAGCATAGGCTGCCGCTGGGCTGGACTGGGGACAAGGAAGGAAGACAGGCTCCTTTAATGCAAGGCAGAAGGGTCTCCAGTCATCAGACTGAAGAATAGGGCAGGGCTACTGTTCTCAAAGGGCTGGGCCCTAGTTAGAACAGTGACTACTAGAAAGTAGACTGGGTGCCTCCCCAGTCTACTTTCAGGGACCCCATTTAGCTCTCCATTCATTTTTTATCTCACCTCTGTTCTTCCCCAACTCCCTTCCTTCTTCTGCCTTCTCCCTCCCCACATTCCTTCTTCCCTCTTCAGATATTTATTGGGCACCCACTCTATGCCATGGGTATAGCAGGAAGTCTCTTCTCTATGGATCTTATATTCTAGTCAGGTGAGCCGTATTACAAACAAACATGACCATAAAGCACATCAAATGATTTTTTAAAAAGTGCTATAAAGGAAAATAGGTAGAATAAGGATATGAGCAGGATGGCCAGGAAAGATGTGTCTGCCAGAATGACATTTGAGCCCTGGATGAAATGAGGGAACAAGCCATAAAAATATATGGGAGCAAGACGACGATGGGTAGAGGCTGCGAGTGAGGAGCATGTTTAGTTGTCTGAGAATCAGTAAGGAGGCCTGAGTGGCTGCAGCCCTGTCTAGTATGGGGGAGAGTGGGAAAAGATGAAGTCAGAGGTAACTAAAGGACAGATGATGTGGTAATAGCTATCTGTGTCTAACTCAGCTTCAGGAATTTGTCTTCCCAGGGTAAATTTTCTTTTTTTTCCCCCCAGGGTAAATTTTCTTAGTGGCTTCTTATGTACTAAGGAAAATCAAAACCAAAATGAATGAGTCTAAAGTGTTCTTTCAAGTCTGGAGGAGAAGCAGCCCCTCTCTTCAAAGCCCATTATGGATATCTTTTGCAGCTTCTTCTCTCTAAAAGTTGTTTCCAGGCTGGGGATGCGGGGGTGGCAAAGGAAGGGGGACTTCCTGAGCAAGAATAGAAAACATCAGACCATGTTCTCTGGCAACAGATTTCTTCCCACTCAGTGGATATGTCTGGGCAGAGCTGCAAGGCAGGGGAGAGGCAGGAGGTGGGTGACATGCCAACTGTGGCCTGGGCCCAGCTGTCCCTGCCTTCCTCATGATGGCTATGTCTTCTGGTGACCTGAAACTTCTCAGGTAGTTATTCTTCCTGAAACAAGAGCAAGTCTTAAAAAGAATGTGTTCACAGAGTTTTGGTAAACTCATGGCTTCCAGTTGCTCTCTGGAACCCTTTTACCTTACATCTGTGGGGTTAATCACCAAAAGCTTTTCAGCTAAATGTGAATGTTGAAATGAGTTATTGATTATTTTGTTTTTCTTCTGAGAACTCAGGAAGCAAGGGGCTAGACGGCATTTTTTAAAAATATGCATTTAACATGTGGAGAGAAAGTTTCTACTTACAAAGAGAGAAGTCGGTTCATAGTATTTAATCAAGGAATAGAGTTCATGCTTTCTTTTCTTTTCTTTCTTTTCTTTTCTTTTTTTCTTTTCTTTCTTTTATCAAATACTTGACTTAAAGTTCTATTTTAGTGAGGAATGGAGGTCTTTGTGAAAGGAAAGGTCAATTTCTTCCAGTACTTTGCTCCTTTACTAATAAGTCACCTAAGAGCTTCTGTCCTTATCCTGATGTGTTTCTGAGATGAATTAAGGAAAGAAAACATCACAGGATGAGCAAACATAGATAAAAATGCCTCAAATTTATCTAGTCAAATTTAATAGTCAACAAAATCAACTTACTTAAGAATATTCCATCTCATGTTCCAGAACCTTACATCCTTCCAGCATGTCCATGGCCTTACTTGCCCCATGATAATTTTCTGCGCCTGACATCTACCCTATCTACTCTAGTTTCTGGATCATCCCTTGCATCTTCTCTCATCTTTAGTTTTTTTATCCTCAGACCATGTATTAGATTTCAGAAGTATCACTGTCTCTGTAGAAATTTTTGATATTAAGTTACTCCTGGCTATCAGTCATTGTTTCATACTTTGTATTAATAGTCTTCTTCTTCACTTCCCTTGGATTATCCTCTTCAATATCATCTCAATCCATATCCTACCCTTAGAAACATTGACTCTCTTACACCAAGACAATTATAGCCCAGCCTAATCAGAGGTTTGACAATGTAGCAGGGGATCCCTTGAAAAGGTATCTCCTCATATTAGAAGAGAGGTGTTAAAAAGTGGTAAAGACCTGGGGTCTATGGTCCTCTTGATGACACAATCATTTGGATGTCCTCTTGTGGCTTACAGATAAGAAGGTCAAAGTGAGCCACCAGTCACAACAGACAAGTCTTGATTATGGTTTCTAAGTTTATCATTCTGAGACTGAAACATCAATTTTAATATTCCAGTTTCATCTTTAATGAAGAAACAAAGAATTCTCCTGAGAAGCCTAATTATAAGTGATCAACTTATTTTGTTTCCATGTTACTTCATTTTCTGCTGCTTCATCAGTCCCTTTAGCATCTTCCTCTTTAGATCATTTCTTAAAAAGGTAGAGACAATCTGAGCATTATTACAAAAAAGAACAATGGAAGAGCATTTTATTCATTTATTCACTTGTCCCATAAATATCTATTGAACTGTACTATGCTTGATGCTTAAGATACAAGAGTGAGTAAAAACAGACATAGCTTTTAGCTTCATGGAGTTTAAAATTCAGCAGAGTTGTCACACACGAGTGAAGTAATCATAAATACTAGTGTAAAATTACAACTATTATAAACACTACAAATGAGAGGCACATTGTGCCAATGTAAAACTAGAAGAGTGGGTTGGATTTAGTCAAGGGGGTCAGGCAAGGCTTTCTCCAGAAAAGGACTATTGGGTTCTAATCTGGAGGAGGGGAAGAAGGTGTTAACCAGGTGATGAAGAGAGGAAAGAACATTTCATACAGATGGAAAAGCACAGACAAAGACCAGCAGCAGGATGAAAGCTAAAAGGAAGAAATAAGACTGGGACGACAGAGAGGCATAGGGCAAAGAAAGCATGTTAAGATGAGTCAAACAGGAGCTAGTCCATCCTATAATTTTTTTTATCCTAAAAACAACAGAAAATAATTGAAGCCTTCTTTTATTTTTTTTATTATTTATTTATTTATTTATTTATTTATTTATTTATTTATTTATTTATGATAGTCACACACACACACACAGAGAGAGAGAGAGAGAGAGAGAGAGAGGCAGAGACACAGGTAGAGGGAGAAGCAGGCTCCATGCATCGGGAGCCCGATGTGGGATTCGATCCCGGGTCTCCAGGATCGCGCCCTGGGCCAAAGGCAGGCGCCAAACCGCTGCACCACCCAGGGATCCCGAAGCCTTCTTTTAAACACTGTGTGTGTGTGTGTGTGTGTGTGTGTGTGTGTGTGTGTGTGTGTGTAGGCCAACTAGAGAGATCATGAGATTGGTTCTTGACATATTGAGTTTAATGTATACTATTATCCCTACACTCTGAAGAGTTTTGATCAGGAATGGATGCTGTATTTTGTCAAATGCTTTCTCTGCATCCAATGAGAGGATCATATGGTTCTTGGTTTTTCTCTTGCTGATATGATGAATCACATTGATTGTTTTACGGGTGTTGAACCAGCCTTGTGTCCCAGGGATAAATCCTACTTGGTCATGGTGAATAATTTTTTTAATGTACTGTTGGATCCTATTGGCCAGTATCTTGTTGAGAATTTTTGCATCCATGTTCATCAGGGATATTGGTCTGTAATTCTCCTTTTTGGTGGGGTCTTTGTCTGGTTTTGGAATTAAGGTGATGCTGGCCTCATAGAACGAATTTGGAAGTACTCCATCTCTTTCTATCTTTCCAAACAGCTTTAGGAGAATAGGTATGGTTTCTTCTTTAAACGTTTGATAAAATTCCCCTGGGAAGCCATCTGGCCCTGGACTCTTGTGTCTTGGGAGGTTTTTGATGACTGCTTCAATTTCCTCCCTGGTTATTGGCCTGTTCAGGTTTTCTATTTCTTCCTGTTCCAGTTTTGGTAGTTTGTGGCTTTCCAGGAATGCGTCCATTTCTTCCAGATTGCCTAATTTATTGGCGTATAGCTGTTCATAATATGTTTTTAAAATCGTTTGTATTTCCTTGGTGTTGGTAGTGATCTCTCCTTTCTCATTCATGATTTTATTAATTTGAGTCTTCTCTCTCTTCTTTTTAATAAGGCTGGCTAATGGTTTATCTATCTTGTTAATTCTTTCAAAGAACCAACTCCTGGTTTTGTTGATCTGTTCCACAGTTCTTCTGGTCTCGATTTCGTTGAGTTCTGCTCGAATCTTTATTAACTCCCTTCTTCTCTTGGGTGTAGGATCTATTTGCTGTTTTTTCTCTAGCTCCTTTATGTGTAAGGTTAGCTTTTGTATTTGAGTTCTTTCCAGTTTTTGAATGGATGCTTGTATTGCGATGTATTTCCCCCTTAGGACTGCTTTTGCTGCATCCCAAAGATTTTGAATGGTTGTATCTTCATTCTCATTAGTTTCCATGAGGGAACATTCCTCGACATCTTAAAAGCCATCTATGAAAAGCCCACAGCAAATATCATTCTCAATGGGGAAGCACTGGGAGCCTTTCCCCTAAGATCAGGAACAAGACAGGGATGTCCACTCTCACCACTGCTGTTCAACATAGTACTGGAGGTCCTAGCCTCAGCAATCAGACAACAAAAAGACATTAAAGGCATTCAAATTGGCAAAGAAGAAGTCAAACTCTCCCTCTTTGCCGATGACATGATACTCTACATAGAAAACCCAAAAGTCTCCACCCCAAGATTGCTAGAACTCATACAGCAATTCGGTAGCGTGGCAGGATACAAAATCAATGCCCAGAAGTCAGTGGCATTTCTATACACTAACAATGAGACTGAAGAAAGAGAAATTAAGGAGTCAATCCCATTTACAATTGCACCCAAAAGCATAAGATACCTAGGAATAAACCTAACCAAAGATGTAAAGGATCTATACCCTCAAAACTATAGAACACTTCTGAAAGAAATTGAGGAAGACACAAAGAGATGGAAAAATATTCCATGCTCATGGATTGGCAGAATTAATATTGTGACAATGTCAATGTTACCCAGGGCAATATACACGTTTAATGCAATCCCTATCAAAATACCATGGACTTTCTTCAGAGAGTTAGAACAAATTATTTTAAGATTTGTGTGGAATCAGAAAAGACCCCGAATAGCCAGGGGAATTTTAAAAAAGAAAACCATATCTGGGGGCATCACAATGCCAGATTTCAGGTTGTACTACAAAGCTGTGATCATCAAGACAGTGTGGTACTGGCACAAAAACAGACACATAGATCAGTGGAACAGAATAGAGAATCCAGAAGTGGACCCTGAACTTTATGGCCAACTAATATTCGATAAAGGAGGAAAGACTATCCATTGGAAGAAAGACAGTCTCTTCAATAAATGGTGCTGGGAAAATTGGACATCCACATGCAGAAGAATGAAACTAGACCACTCTCTTTCACCATACACAAAGATAAACTCAAAATGGATGAAAGATCTAAATGTGAGACAAGATTCCATCAAAATCCTAGAGAAGAACACAGGCAACACCCTTTTTGAACTCGGCCATAGTAACTTCTTGCAAGATACATCCACGAAGGCAAAAGAAACAAAAGCAAAAATGAACTATTGGGACTTAATCAAGATAAGAAGCTTTTGCACAGCAAAGGATACAGTCAACAAAACTCAAAGACAACCTACAGAATGGGAGAAGATATTTGCAAATGACATATCAGATAAAGGGCTAGTTTCCAAGATCTATAAAGAACTTCTCAAACTCAACACCAAAGAAACAAACAATCCAATCATGAAATGGGCAAAAGACATGAACAGAAATCTCACAGAAGAAGACATAGACATGGCCAACATGCACATGAGAAAATGCTCTGCATCACTTGCCATCAGGGAAATACAAATCAAAACCACAATGAGATACCACCTCACACCAGTGAGAATGGGGAAAATTAACAAGGCAGGAAACAACAAATGTTGGAGAGGATGTGGAGAAAAGGGAACCCTCATACACTGTTGGTGGGAATGTGAACTGGTGCAGCCACTCTGGAAAACTGTGTGGAGGTTCCTCAAACAGTTAAAAATAGACCTGCCCTACGACCCAGCAATTGCACTGTTGGGGATTTACCCCAAAGATACAAATGCAATGAAACGCCGGGACACCTGCACCCCGATGTTTATAGCAGCAATGGCCACGATAGCCAAACTGTGGAAGGAGCCTCGGTGTCCATCGAAAGATGAATGGATAAAGAAGATGTGGTTTATGTATACAATGGAATATTACTCAGCTATTAGAAATGACAAATACCCACCATTTGCTTCAACGTGGATGGAACTGGAGGGTATTATGCTGAGTGAAGTAAGCCAGTCGGAGAAGGACAAACATTATATGTTCTCATTCATTTGGGGAATATAAATAATAGTGAAAGGGAATATAAGGGAAGGGGGAAGAAATGTGTGGGAAATATCAGAAAGGGAGACAGAACGTAAAGACTGCTAACTCTGGGAAACGAACTAGGGGTGGTGGAAGGGGAGGAGGGCAGGGGGTGGGGGTGAGTGGGTGGCGGGCACTGAGGGGGGCACTTGACAGGATGAGCACTGGGTGTTATTCTGTATGTTGGTAAATTGAACACCAATAAAAAATAAATTAAAAAAAATAATGTATACTATTAAAACAAGTAGCAATTATCCTGGAGCTCAGAGGAGAGGTCTCAACTGAATTTATATGCTTTTTTTAAAAAAAGATTTTATTTATTTATTCATGAGACACACACACACACACACACACACACACACACACACAGAGACAGAGAGACAGAGAGAGGAACAGACATAGGCAGAGGGAGAAGCAGGCTCCATGCAGGGAGCCCGACCTGGGACTCAATCCCAGGTCTCCAGGATCACACCCTGGGCTGAAGGCGGCACTAAACCACTGAGCCACCTGGGCTGCCTTGAATTTATATGCTTTTGAATCATCAATGTATAGATGGTAATTACAGCAGAAGATATAGATGGAATTGCCTAGGGAGAAAGTATATGGGATAAAAGACAAGATTAAGATTGAGACATGAGAATTTCTAACACTTAAGGGTCAGATAGAGGACAGTGGGTATTAAAGAAGATGCACAGAATACCAGAGAAGTAGGAGAAAAATCCAGAGATTATTGTGTCACAAAGGCTAAGAGAGGAGTTTCAAGTATCTACAATGATCAGCATACAATCAGAAATTCCTTGACATATAAAGTAGTAAGAAACTGTGGCCTGTGTCTAGGGAAAAAAATAAGAGAAAACAGAACACACTCAGAGACACTGGAATTCATGAAGGCTTTAAAGTAGCCATTATGAATATGTTTATAGGTTTAAAGGAAGAGATAGACATAATAAGCAGACAGACGGGAAACTGCTTAGAGAAATAGAAATGATAAAAAGAACTCAATGGAAATTCTAGAATTGAAAAATAAAGTATCTGAAATGAAAAATTTCATTGGATGGATTTAAGCACAGAATGGATACTGCAAAAGAAAGGATCAGTGAATTTGAAAACAGAGCACAGAAAGTATCTAAACTGAAGAGAGGGGGGAAAGCCTGCAGAAAATGAAAAGGGCATAGCCTCTGTTACTTGTGAAACACTATTAAAAGCTCAGACATAAATGTAGTTGGAGCCCCAGAAAGAGAAAGAGAGATTGAAATCTTAAAAATCTTAAAGAAATAATACTCACTTTCCCCCCTAAATTTGATGAAAAGTATCAACACAGTGATTGAAGAAGTTCAGTGAATGAACAGCATACTGGGGGGGAAAACACAAAGGAAAGTTATAATCAAATAGTTGCATAGCAAATATTTTTAAAAAGCTTAAAAGCATCCAGAGAATAAAAGATACATGAGACATAGAGGGATAAAGGTATGAACAACCCCAGACTTCTCAACAGAAACAATGAAATACTATATCTTTGAAGTGCTAAAAGAAAAACTCTCAACTCTGTATTTTATAATCAGGAAAAAATCTTTTTAAAATGAAGGCAAAATAATGACTTTTCAGACAAACCAAAACTAAGAGACATCATTACCCATATATATATGGTCCTCACCTCTCTGGTATTTTTTTATTGCCTGTATATTTTCTGGCACATAAGCAATCTGAAAATGGTAGGCCATTCTGAACTGCACGCTTATTTTAAATTTGTATCAAATGAAAATGTTCATCTTTAGAGGGTTTTTAATAGAAATTGGGGAGCAACTTTTAAGTATCCAGTTTCCTGAAAGGACACTGGGTTTTCCATTAGACAAGCCACCAATATTGTTCATGCCATCTCTTTAACATTGCACTCTTCCTTTGTGTACTTAAATGTTTCTCAAAATATATAGAACCAATGTATGCTGACCATAAAAAAATAGTATATATATATATATATATATATATATATATATATATACTAAAAGAAATCTTTAAACAAAAATATTCTTAAAACTGAAGAAAAATTATGCCAAAGGGAAACCCATATTTACACAAAGAAATAAAAAGCACTGGAAAATAAAAATATGTGTATAAATACAGAAGTTTTAAATTTCTTGCTTTTTTTTTTTTTTTAAGATTTTACTTATTTAAGAGAGAGAAAGAGCACAAGCAGTGGGAGTAGCAGGCAGAAGGAGAGGGAGAAGATTCCCAGCCCAGCGGGCAGCTCAGTGCTCAATCCCAGAACCCAAGGCAGATGCTTCACTGACTAAGCCACCCAGACACCCCTTTAACTTCTGGCTCCTTAGCTTAGAATTTACTGACTTCCAGGTATGAAAACACTGATGACGGTCTCACTTTGAATCTCCCCGCACAACTCCAAAAACAAAAACAAAAAACAAAAGCAAAATCCATGAAACAAATAAGGAGAGAAAATAAAAAATAACACCACACCCTCAGCATTACTAAGGAATCAGAGAATATTATAAGTTTCAAATTATCAGCAAGCACAAAAATGAACCGAATTCCAACAGAATTTCTTTTGCCCACTGTTTCAAGCCTATGGGTGTGAAGAATAAAGTGGGAATTAAAGGACTACCTGATAAAAGCAGAGAGACATTAAGGATTTACATGAAGTACAGACAGTCTCAGCCCCAGAAAGAAAAAATCCAACTAAGTTAAAAAACAGTTTGGAACTTGGTAGTTCACAACAGCAGCTACAGGGAAAAGCAATTAAATCAGTGAGACCAGAAGTATCAGCCTTGGAGGAGCATTGCTTCTTGGGGAGAATAAGAGATAAGAGGCAATATCTTTGAGGGACTTAGCAGCAAAAGGAAAGAAGGAAATAAGAGGATAAAATTAATGATCCTGAAGGAAAAAAGATACATTAACCCCTCTTCCCAATCTCACCATCAACACTTCACATTAAGGAACCTGCCCAGAAAATGGTAGAGCTTACAGGAGATGCTGCCTTCACTGTAGAAACCTGTAAGAATAAATAGAAATAGGAAAAAAGAGGTCTTATCCAAACAAAATGATTGTTTAAAAAAATGCAAATCAAAATAATTTAGCTGGGCAGCCTGGGTGGCTCAGCAGTTTAGTGCTGCCGCCTTTAGCCCAGGGCCTGATCCTGGAGTCCCAGGATCGAGTCCCATGTCAGGCTCCCTGCATGGAGCCTGCTTCTCCCTCTGCCTGTGTCTCTGCCTCTCTCTCTCTCTCTCTCTCTCTCTCTCTCTATGTGTCTGTCATGGATACATAAATAAAATATTTTAAAAATATATAATTTAGCAGAAGAAAATACCCCTCCCCAAACCCCCATGTAATCATGAAAACTTTGGCAAAATACTCTAATAAAATTAATTATCTTTAACAAAGAATTATTTTAAAAGCACATTTTGAACCAAAAATATAAAACCTAACAACACAAGTGGGCCAAAAAAGAAAAGCAGAAGAAATGAAATCACAGTTGTTGAAATAAGGGAAGACACAAAAGAAAAGGAAAAACAAGCCTTACCAGAAATGAAAAGTAAACCACAAAGCTCAAGGAAGAGCACATTTAAAGAGAAATTCAATAAAAGGCATTACTGAAAAACAGGAAAAGAACCAAGAGAATAAAAGTGAGATAAAGAAAGAAGTAAAAAAGAGCCAAGGGAAAGCAAATGAAATGGAAGACAGGCAAAGTGGGTCTAATTAGAGTTCCTGAACAAGAATATCAAAACAACGGAACAGAACTAATATTTAAAATTATAGTCCAAGAAAACTTTCCAGAAATAAATTACAAACAATCTACTTGGTGAAAGAGTCCACTTGGTAAAATTGATCTAAAGGGATCATCCCAGAGATATATTCTAGCAAAACTGCCTAGGTTTAAAGAGAAAGAAAATAATCGGAGAAGGACAAACATTATATGTTCTCATTCACTTGGGGAATATAAATAATAGTGAAAGGGAATATAAGGGAAGGGAGAAGAAATGTGTGGGAAATATCAGAAAGGGAGACAGAACATAAAAACTCCTAACTCTGGGAAACGAACTAGGGGTGGTGGAAGGGGAGGAGGGCAGGGGGTGGGGGTGAGTGGGTGGCGGGCACTGAGGGGGGCACTTGACAGGATGAGCACTGGGTGTTATTCTGTATGTTGGTAAATTGAACACCAATAAAAAATAAATTTATTAAAAAAAAACTTAAAACTGCAAAAAAAAAAAAAAAGAAAAAGAAAAGAAAATAATCCATGGAGCATCCTGATGAAGACATGAAATTGCTGAGAGGGAGAGAATTAGACTGGCATCAGATTTCTCAAAAACGACATGTCAAGCAAGACAAAAATGGAGCAGCATTTTTAAGAAACTTGATAACCAGACAAGCTGTTCTCCAAGTATCAAGGATGTAGAAAAACAGGTAAAAAATGCAAGAACTCACAAACACTGTGCACATGTGCCCTTCCTGAGGAATCCACAAGAGAATGAGCTTCATTTAGCCAAGAGATTACTGGAGACGTTTCAGCAAAAGGACTGAAGGTGAGCATTTCATACATTTAATCGGAGAGTGAGGACTAATACAAGATTAGAGAAAAAGGTATAAGAACAGTATATAAACATTATATATTCTGACGGAGTAGAAAGAACGTATTTTAAATTTTTATTTTTTAAAAGATTTTATTTACTTATTTACTTGAGGCAGGGAGGGGAAGAGGGGGTGAGAGAGGCAGAGGCAAGAGAGTCTCAAGCAGACTCTATGTTGAGTGCTGAGCCCAATTTGGGGGCTTAATCTCATGACTTGGAGATCATGATCTGAGCCAAAACCAAGAGTTGACACTCAACTGACTGAACCACTCAGGCAACCTAGGATTTTTTTTTTTAAGACTTAATTTTTAAGTAATCTCTACACCCAATATGGGATTCAAATTCACGACCCCAAGATCAAGAGTCACATGCTCTTCTGACTGAGCCATCCAGGCACTCCAAGGATGTAACTTTTAAACATGAGATATTTCCAAAAAGTAAAGAAAGTACAACAAATAAAATAATGAACTCAGTAAATATAACACAATGCTCATAGCAATGATAATATAAGTTAATATGATGAATATGGGCCCAGAAATATCAATCACATCAGGAAATGTGAAAAACCTTAATTTATCTATTAAAAGAAAAATAGGGACATTTGCTTCCAGCCTTTGGTTATTAGAATATGAGATGAATATATAAAACATATGAAACAAAGTTCAAACATTGGACAGCAGGCACAATTTACAGTGATTAAGAGGAAAAGAAATAAAGAGAACCCTAACTGCCCCTGCCTTCCTGTCTGGAGGCAGTTTGCAATTTGCTGCAAAGAGAGGGACAGCCCAAACAGAGCTCTGCCATCTTACTGAGATGAGGAGTCAGAGATTGAAGTTTGGTAAAACCAAGGAGTATGACCACATTTTTTTAAAGGGCATTTTACAATGATAAAGGAGTCAAGAGAAAGGAAAGGAAGGGGAGGGGAGGGAAGGGAAGGGAAAGGAAGGGAAAAGAAAGGAAGGGAAGGGAAGGGAGGGGAAGAGAGCCCGGAGTCTTCTCGAAGAATAATTTAGGATGACTCCTTCCTGTGAACCACAAAAGCTAAGGAGAGAGAAAGTCAGTGAGTGTACCATAGACATGCTGGGGCCCATCTCCAGTGAGCCACCAGGGGACAAATAGATTTTCATTGAGCCCTTTCTCTACCTGCCTTCCTTCTACCCTAAATCCACATTTCTGAAAAAATAGCTTACATGCCCCAAAGTTCCAATGTGATTGGTCTCAACCAAAAAGGGTGTTTCTATTTTTAAAAAATTTTTTGAGAACAAGTAAAATCTAGTTGGCCATTTCCATGTTACAAAAAGCATTTTAAAAACAAATTTGGAGATGAAATTCTGCCACAAACAAAAGAGCTGATTGTTCAGTGTTTAGTTTCAAACAAAACAAGAAAATTAGGGGCAGCCTGGGTGGCTCAGTGGTTTAGCACTGCCTTCAGCTCAGGGCGTGACCCTGGAGACCCGAGATGGAGTCCCGCATCAGGCTCCCTGCAAGGAGCCTGCTTCTCCCTCTGCCTGTGTCTCTGCCTCTTTCTCTCTCTTAAAAAGAAAAAGAAAAAGAAAGAAAGAAAGAAAGAAAGAAAGAAAGAAAGAAAGAGAAGGAAAGAAAGAAAGAAAGAAAAAAGAAAATTAAACACAAGTGGTAGGCTCCCCCACACCAAGCATTTAATTTGGAAAATTAGAACACTCCCCAGAAACAACTTACCTTTTGCTCACAGAACAGCTGGATAGACCCAGTGGACAGCAGTTCTAGATGGGTGCCTCAACTGAATGAACACTGAATGGAGAGTAACTGCTTTGCATGGCCCACCTACTGCATCAGTGCCTGCTGGGCCACCTTCTGGTGAGACTTCATGGCAGCTCAGAAACAGGCATTACTTTTATCAGAGAGAATACTGAGCCTCAGCGATGTTCATTAGCATTAGGTCACTTCCATAAGTAGCAGAACCAGCTCTAAGTATAAATGTATTTGACTTCAAGGCAGAGTATCTTTGCTACCTTGCGGTAATCCATTGTTTTTTCCATCATCTCTTTCCTTCAACACCCCAGAGCCCGGAAGGGTGGCTGTTTTTGAGCAACTCACCTCTACAGGTATTCATAATGTCGAGTGTAATTGTGAACTTGCCTGTGACTAACTCCATGGAAGAGGTTAGTCCATCAACCCTGAAGATATCAAGATTCCCGGGAGAAACCCACTTGCCCCTCACTTCCTCAGACCCATCTAATAAGGCATCTCATGGGGGAGGGGGAATCGGAAAGGCCAGCAGAAGAGCACTCTGGAATCCATGTCAGGAACAACAAAACTGCAGCACAATGGGAGAGAACAAAGCATATCTGGGGCCTCAGACAACTCCACTTCTGTGTCATTCCACCGTGGTTCATCAGATCCAATTAAATGAGGACTGGCACAATATGGAAGAGGCTCTCCTGCCACAACTTGGGGAGTAGAAAGAGGAAAAGCCATAGGACCTCCAGTAGGAAGACCACACAGCCTGAGCTATGGACTCCACCTCTCTTTGTCTCCCAAATGTTTCTTGGGTATCAGATCTGTGACAGCTCTTAAGGGCATATTCTGAACCCCCATCACACCCATCCAGAAATCTCTAATTTCTTTTAGCTTCTTGATGATATGATGCTAAGAGAATATGAATATCTGCTTGTATAAATGCTATACTTCTAAAAAAAAAAAAAGTTCACCTATAAATCTATGTTGCCTTGAAAACCAAGAGAATGGAATAGGAGAAAGCATAAAAGGCAGATCTTCAGAAGAGGCCTGACACGGGCACCATTTGAAGGACCTCAGGAAAGTCTTGTGTTATTTCTAACTCAGCGCTATAGTGAACTGCATTGCCTTTAGCCCCACTACCTGAAACCTTGAGATCCTTGGCCTGTGAGCACCTGTTACATTTTGTAGGCAGGTCATCATTCCTGGCCCCTCTTTGCCGACGACACCCTGCTCTTCTGGAGACCCCAGGACCTCAACTGGAGAGGACTCACCACACACACACCCTCTCATTTCTCAAACACACGGCTCTGCATCCTGAACTCAGAGGCATCCGTTCAGTTTTGTCCTGTTCTCCCCAACCCCAGGCCCCAGAGCTCTCCCTGGCCTCTGCCCAGCCCTAATGGAGGCCCCAACATGCGTCCCATAAACCAGACAGGCCCTCAGAGTTTGGCAAAGTGTCCCGCACACACTAACTTTTGCGTCAGTGGTGCTCGCCCACGCCCCCCACGCCCAGCATCTGCAATGTCTTGGAGCCTATTAATGAACGAGTGCATCTTACATATTCATGATGCTGGTGAATTCCAGGGTTTGAAGAAGCTCATTTTCTGTATTTTCCAACTTGTGCTTCCCCTGGGAGGTTTACCAGTACCCGGGCTACAGGCGTTTCTATCTACCATCATCAGGAAGGCAGCCAGCCAGAGGAAGGATGGGTCAGTACGTTCCTGTCCTTGGGTTTTGCACAAACAGTGCTTCAAAAGTAAATAATGAGCTTTCAAAGAACTGAACATACAGGGTAATTTCCGACCTCTTTCATCTCTCCACTAATACTATAGAGGTTCACTCTTTTTATTGCCTCCCTGGGCACGGTTTATATAGTACCTGCCCAAGTTCTGTTCCTTTGGCCTATTTGGAGAAGGAAACACATTGAGAGAAGCCTCTGTCTAGCTTCTTATAACCCTAGCCTCAGGTTTAGGGGCTTCCCTGGGGCAATAATTTAAAAGGTTCAAGGAAAACTTGCTGAAAATGTTTTGAAACATGGAGGCTTCCAGGACATTCTTTGAAAGGATACATATCAAGCTGGCCCACATACTTGCTATTTTGTGGCTTTTCTGAACTGAATGGGAATGTGAGCCTCAGGAGAGAGGAAACAAATGGGGGTGCTCCCCCACCCCACGTAGGAACAAGAGAGGCAGCATGGGTCCTTGGGGGGGCCAGGTGGACAGATGATAGGCTTCCTGCATACAAGTGGTCAGGAGTGTACAGGTCACTGGGGCAGAGCCAGGGTCAGATAGTTTGAAGGAGAGACACGAAAGAGGACAGCTGCCTGCTTACAGTCAGGTCAAGATCATACTCTGAAAACTGCTGTCTGATACAGCTTGAGCTGGCAGGAAGAGGCTCATATTGTTTCTCTTTAAGAAAGGATGACGATACACATCTGGTAACACAAGCAAGAGACATGAAAGGTGTTGACTGAATGCCACTTAGCCCTCTTTCCCCTGTACTAGACCCAAGCTAAGCAGCCACAGTGCATGCACACACTGCTCACTGCTACTGGCAGCTCCACCCCGGAGCCAGGGGTCCCAGGCTGGCAGGGCTCCTATGCTTCCAGTTGGAGAATTTGGGAGGCTATGATTTGCTGTTGTGCTAGTCTGGAGAGTGAGGCTCTGCGGGGTACAAGGTACCTCTGACTCCCACTCCAGCAGCCCTTTCTGCCCAAGGCCAACACGTGGCTGTGCCCAAAACCTTCCTGGGGACCCACAGTGACACAACGCATTTAGGAGGCACATGATACCAGCTGTGTAAAGTTTGCCTTCCCTTATTTTCTGCACCAATTTTCAAGCATAGAACTCTCTGATTCATGAAGGAGGCTGGCAAACTACAGCCAAGTCTGACCATGCCCTTTCATGTAAATATTTTGTTTAAGAATTGCTTGCAAATGGCAGAGTCGAATCACAGAGACCGAAAGCCCCTCAAGGGAAAACAATATTTAGGATCTGGCCCTTTACAGAGACCATTTGCTGGCCCCTGCTTCAGAGTAAGGGCAGTTTTTCTGGGGATTATTTTTGCTTTTAACCGATGCCCCTGGTAGTGGAGAGAAGGAAGACCATCTCTCCCCGTGCATTCTGATGAGCAAAACCAGGGCCGTCGGTGGAGATGTCATAAGCCTTTTGGTGTTCTGGGCATCGGTGTCTTCATCTTGCACATTCTGGCAAGTTAGAACGGAAGGTTTTCGCAGTAGGAAATCTTGACTACTTGGAGGCTGCTCTAAAATAAAAATAAAAAGAATAAGTGATTCATGTTTGTATCCCACGCACAACGAATCCAGTTACGATACTGGTAAGCCTATTACCAGTCACTCTGATCTGGATGCAGCTGTGATTACATTTGGGCTTATGTGATTCAAGACTTCCATGGAACAGGCTTTGATCAGAGGTGGCCCAAACCACAGAACTACAAACTCTTTCCACCTCCAGGGCTCAGAAGATACCAGATAACCTTACACCCTCCTCAGCTCCTGCATATTTGCCACACCTGAACCTTGAGGTTCTAAATCCAAATTGTTGCAGATAACTGCTATTATTCTATCATAGTTTCCCAAAGGAACCATGTGTTGGAAGAGGATGACTGATTTTTCCAAAGCCATCAGTGCCAATTCCTGTGTTGGCAATGGAATCTGGGTCAGTGCTTGAAACCGGGGTGGGAAGAGGTTTTCAAACCCAACTAGGCCCTGTGGTGATTATATAACAGCCTCCATATGGAGAATCACTACAAACGTTTGCTTTTCTCTCATGCTGATGAATCATTTTATACTCTGGAGAAATATTCCAGAGGAAGGTGGTTGGTCAAAAACAGGCAAAGTGGAGAAGAGAGACATTTTAACAAAACTTCCATATGTATTTGGAGACATTTTAACAAAACTTCCATATGTATTTGGTCTCAACATGTAGACCTCAAATTTCTGTTTCCAATGAGCATTTCAGCAATGGTTATTCTTTGGTGTGCTAAAAAATGGCACATTGTTGAAATTATTTGTAAGTTATAAATAATACTAATATAACATCATTTTGAAGTTATTGGGATCTCAAAAGATCTTCTTTCACCAATAAGATAGTTTCCTCTTTTATAGATAAGGAGATAGAGCATTGTGGGAGCTGTATAACTGACTAAGGATCTACCATATCCTCTCCTTCCATGTATGTAAAATCCTTAGCCCGGTTGCAGAAAATGGAAAAGATTTCTCAGAAGAAAACATATGAAGACTATATTGACTCTATGAAGAAAATTCTGGAAACAACTCTCAAATTCTTCTTCTGCTCATTACCACCACCACACTCCACTAGCCATGTAACAAGAGTAATGTGCAGAGGAAAGAAAAAACAGAAATGGATGGAAGTAGCCTTTCTACACTCTTCCTACAATCACCCCATTGGTGGCCTGCTTGGTGGTGAGATAGTTGTCAGAGGTGCCCAGGGCCAGAGCTGCTGAAATTACTCATCTTTCTCTGTAGCCCAGGTTTTCCCCCTCTCCTTTCTCTAACTTCCAGAGATGCAATAGTAGATCAGAACTTCCCCTGGTCAACGGGACCACAGGTGCATCCTGAAAAGGTCCTTGATCTGGTATAAATCCTATCATGGGTTGAAACAAAATCTAGTCAGAGACAACATCAAGGGCAAACTTGAAAGGGAACAGAAGTCACAGAGCAATATGGGTAGGGGAACTGGACTGGTACACCAGTCATTTCCTCCCTGCCATACTCCCTTCTCCTACAAACTTACCTGGCCTATTGTTTCTAAGGGGCAGCCACACGGCTAGCACTCCTGACCATCAATAATTGAACCAGGCATGGACATCTGACCTGCCTTGAGCCAATCAGATGTCTTCATCTAGAACTTGGAGTTGGGACACCAAGAGCCTTGAAGCTGTTAGTTGTCTAGAAGAGCTGAACCCAATAGACCTTGTGGCTCCAGGCATGAGGTGGGTAGCCATCTTAAGTCATGTATAAATGAAGGAAACTGGAGTATAGAAGGAATGGAGCAGATGCTCAGAAACAAACAAAAACAGGAGAAAAGAAGAAGGAAGGGTAGCTGCTTCAGGACGCTAGTTCTTCAGTGCCACAGAATCGGTTTCATAATATTCCCTTACAAATTTACAAGCAATTCCCATTTACTTAAGTTAGTCTGAGTGAGTTTCTGTTCACAGCAACTGAATGTTTCCCTACCCTAAGATGAAATGGGGTGGAGGCTGAGGGCAGAGAGTGAGTAAAGGAGCCAGGAGGCAAGAGAACTCTGGGCACTTTTTTGGGATACTAAATCTTAGTGTCCAAGCACATGCATAATATCCACACATGCAAATGTGATAGATGAGATAGCCTTGTTTCCAATGTGCCAGTTTGCCAAGATTTCTGTTTATAGAGATATCTGCTTAAATATGCAATCTTAGTATTGAGAAGGTCTTCCTAAGTTAAGACACAAACCTGGAAGCCATAAAGAAAAAAACTGACTTGAGTAGACTTTCCACCCTTAAATTTTCAATGGTCTTTGACAAGAGAACTTGTGAACTAAATTAAAATGAAGGATCTACAGGACAGCTGGGGACCCCCTACACAGTTCCAGACAGACAGTCCCTCAAATCTGGTTGAGACAGGGTCCAACCCGAGCTTCATGGCCGCCATGACTACTGAGAGTGTTGCAACTGTTGGCAGCACCACTGTGACCTCTCACTGTCCCCAAATGAGGAAATGAAAGGGAAGAAAGAGGAAATGGGATGGAATGAAAAATGGATAAGAACAACAGTGAGGGAGCAAGAAACATTGAGAAAGATGGAAGAAATTAGCTGGTTTTCTCCCTTCTTCTTCTGTGACCTCTTCTTGGTGACTGACTAGTCACGCATTAACTCACTGAGCTGTTACCTCAGTCCTGGGCTTACTGTGGAAAGAGAGTTTTGAGAACTAACATTAACATAATGGCTGCTTAGGAATTCAACCCACTCCACCTGACCCTATGCCCCTGCTTGGATAAATTAAATGCATGGGCTATCCAGTAGGCTTCTAAGCAAAGCTTTTAGGTGTAGCATTTCCTTCCCAGCTTATAATTTCCTTTTTCTCTAAATTGCCTTTATTCTCACCACTCACCAGAATGGAGAATTGAAATTAGGTTCTTTTACTTAATAGCTTGCCAAACTATAAACAACTCTCTCAAACTAATCCGTATCTCATCTAGGGGAAGGGCAATAAAAATAATGATTTATGTGGTCAAGAGTCCGGTGAGACGTTTTTATAGTATTGCACATGGTTTTCCAAATTGCAGAGCAGCTTTATTTCTTTCTGTGTATCTCAGCTTCTCAGTCCATAATTTGAAAGTAATACTAGCTGCCCGTTGCCTATTACTCCAGTGATTTGGTTAGATCATGAGGGTCTATATATAAAAACACTTTGAATCTTAGAAAGAAGGTGGAGAAATCATTTGAGAATGAGAATCTCATATAAGGAGAGGATTAGACATGTTGAAATATTTGGGGGTCAATGCTTTGACTCAGAGAACATTTGACTCTATTTGGTATCAAGTTGCTTAAGAGGACTCAAGTCTCAACAGTGCACTGTTATTTCAGATACATCTTCTATAGAACACTGTTTGGCATGATAAATGGTGACTCTAAATTTTATAAGCATGTTGTGAAAACATGGTGATGATAGACAGAGTAATAATAATTGGAGTGGCCAAGTAGACAACAGTATGGTGGTTCCTCAGAAAGTTAAAAATGGAGTTACCGTGTGATCCAGCAATTTCCCCTTCTCGTATATATACTCAAAAGAATAGAAAGCAGGGTCTTGAAGAGATACTTGCACACCCACAGTCATAGCAGCATTGGTAGCAACCTAAGTATCCATTGATGGATGAAAGAATAAGCAAAATGTGGTAAATATTATTGTACATATTCACATATAATATATGAATAATATGAATATTGTTCAGCCTTAGAAAGGAAAGAAATTCTGATTCATGCTATAACATGGATGAAACTTTAGGGTATTGAATGAAATAAGCCAATCACAAAGACACAACACAATAATGTATGATTCCACGTATATGAGATACATAAAGTAATCAAAATCATAAAGACAGAAAGTACAATGGTGGTTGCCAGAGGCTGAGGGAGGAGAGGCAATTGGTGGTTATTGTTTAATGGATATAAGATTTTTCAGTTTTGCAAGATGAAGAGCTCTGGAGATGGATGGTGGTGATGGCTACAGAACAATATGAATTTACTTACTACCACTGAACTGTATGCTTAAATGGTTAAGATGGTAACTTTTAGGTTACATATATTTTACTACAGTGAAAAATTTTTGAAAAAAAATTAGGTTAGTGGTTCTTTCATGGATGTCATTCAACATTTTTCTTTGCTTTTATTTATTTTCTCTTCTGGGAAATTTCCTCTCTTAAATTATGGTCAAATACAATTATTACTTATGGTTTTACAATTGTCTGACTAAATGAATATACTTTTGATAGTTCTATCATATCTTTGATTGTTACAAGAAATTTTTTTGGTCTTCTAGGATTCCAGGCATTATAGTGGAAAATAGGTATTGATATAAAGGAGGGGCCATGGCACATACCCTCTAAACCCCATTTCCTCCACATTCTTACATTACATTTACATTAACCCATATCCTTGAACTTGGGACCAATCATAAGATCCAACATCTCAGGGTTCCCAGAAAAAGAACACGATAATTAAACACGTATTGAACATTGTCTGTGGGTGTGTACTGGGCTAAATTCTTGCCATGCACCATCCCATTCAATTTTCAACCTTTTAGGGCAAATACTATTATTAGCCTCATTTCATAGATGTAGAAACTGAGTCTTAGAAAAAGGAAGTAATTGGGGCACCTGGATGGCTCAGCTGGTTGAGTCTCTGACTTGTGATTTTGGCTCAGGTCATGATCTCCTGGGTTGTGGGATTGGGCTCTGTGCTTGGCAGGGAGTGTGCTTGGGATTTTCTCACTCTGCCCCTCCCCCCTTATGTGTGTGTGCTCTCTCTTTCTCTTTCTTTATATTTATTTATAAAAAATAAATTAATCTTTTAAAAAATAAGAGAAAAGAAAGTTTTTGCCATAGGTCACAGATCTAGAAAATGATGGAGTCAAAATTTGGACCAAGGACATCTGGATCCAGAGCCCATGTTTTAGCCACTGGTTATGGCTTTAATGCATCAGAATGTGGCAGCTGCAGGCCTGCTTGGACTAGTCTTAGACTCTGAATTGCTCTGCTCTTCCACAACATTTGACAGGTTCATGTGTGGTCACTTGCAGCTGGTGTCAAACTACCAGGTGTGGTATCTTCCCTGAGCCCAATTAAAAAAAAAAAAAAAAGATACACAGAACAGAGGAAGAAAGATGATATCAGATGGAATGTGCACATTCAGAATATATCCATATATTTAAAAACATGCAGTGCCTAATATTTAAACAAATTCCATATGCAGAGAAAATATACATGCATTTCTCTAAGTGGAACATAGGTTAGTTAGCTAATTCATTCCTTCTTCTTGATAAAATGGTTAGAAATTGCTTAGAGGGCAGTCCCGGTGGCGCAGCGGTTTAGCGCCGCCTGCAGCCCAGGGCGTGATCCTGGAGACCCTGGATCGAGTCCCATGTCAGGCTCCTTGCGTGGTGGAGCCTGCTTCTCCCTCTGCCTGTGTCTCTGCCTCTCTCTGTGTGTCTCTATGAATGAATGAATAAATAAAATCTTAAAAAAAAAAGAAATTGCTTAGAAATGCTTTTTATTTTACAATAGAAATTACCAGCACTAACCTCATGGACTACGTACTGTTTCTTCTCTTGTCCCTTCAATTCTTATCCATCCCCTCTCTTTCTTTGCCCTTTCTCACTACTCCTTTAAAAGGATTTAAGCAACTCGTTCAAATGTTAAGTCAAATGCTCTCCCTTTTGGGTAGAGATCACTTCCCTCCCTTCCATGACTGGCTGGTCCTGTTACCTTTCAGTAAGGACTTTGCCAGAGATGATGGAGGGATCGCATTTCCTTATAGAAATCCAGCCTGTGTGACATTTACCATCTCGTTATGGTTTTCTAAGTGTATGCTGTCCTTCCAGAAAAGAGGCCTACCCAGCAAACCTTCACCAAGTGCTCACTAGGTACCAGGCATGGTGAACTTGCTTGCTAAGGGTCACTAGTATGTGGCAGATTCAGGATTCCACCCAGGTCTGTCTGATTCCAGAGTGTATGTTCTACACTGGCTTTCTAGCCAAGGTCGGGCTCAATATGTTCCCTGAGGCTACTTTTCCTAGCTGTGCAGATAGTCATGGGAGAGCCTCTGGATGTCACCTGCTATAGCTAGCTCCTAGAAGTGGCACCAGACAGTGCTGTCCTTCCTGTTTCCAGGCTAAAGAAGAATGAGGGTGATGTGTACAGGCTGGAGGAGACCAAAATCCCCAAGATCTAGGGAGAAGAATGTGGCCAAGTATATGGCATCTGATCATAGCATTCTAGAGCTGAGTGGGACTTCAAAGATAATTTCCTCAAACTCCTTTATTTGCAGGTGAGGAAGTTGAAGATCTGAGAGACCAAGTGAATTATCTAAGGACACATAGCCAGTTAGCTAGAAGCCAGTTCATGACCTATTTTTTTGGATTCAGAATAAACTGCTTTTTTCACTCTACCTGCCTTCTGCTTGAGTTTTACTTGTTATCAAGAAGTCACAAAGATCAGAAAATTAAATTGCTTTTCACTATGCTATTTCATATGATACAGTTCTACTGAAAGTAATTATAATAATGATGCAAGCAGATCTCCTAAATGCAGGGGTTCCAAAATGTTTCTGCCTTTTGCACATATATAGAATTCCAAGGCCATATTTATACCACATAAAATTTTCAAAGAGCTGAGCAATTTCCTATAAAAACTCAGTTGTGTACTGATTACTAAGTTGGAAAACTCAGGGTTTCCTGGCAACTCCCACTTTTCTAGTACTTGGGGGGATCAAATTCCTCAGCAAAGAACCTCTCCTGACTTATCTTCTCCACGATGGCCATGACCCAGGTCCAAGGGGCCCTTCCGGATGTTCCTGTCTTCCTTGCCTACTTACTCTCTCTTGAGCCTATGATTTTGCCTCCAATCCTCACCAAATAAATGACCTTAGATGGAAAATTCTTAGAATGAAGAGTCCATATTTTTCTCCCATTAGAAGAACTATTGGATTAGAACTCAGGTGAACTCACTTCTGGTCCTGATTCAAACACTAAACAGTCCTGGTGCTTAGTTTCTTCATGGGTAAAATATGGACAAAAATCTCTGCCTTACCTTTTGGGGTTGTTCTAAAGATTTTGAAAGTGAGTCACAGAATCATGGGCACAAACTGGGCCTACTGAGTCTAACCCCTTATGTCAGAGTTGAGGAAATGGATACCTGGAGGTTCTAGGATACTTGTCCCCAACCCAGATCTTGGCTAATGGCAGAATCAGGTCCCCCCCACATCCGCCCCATTAATGCTCTTTCACTGTTCAGTGCCACCCATAATAGCAAATACAAAAGCATGCTTAAAAGGATAAATCATGAATCTGACAACATGTAATTATTTAGTTATTAATTAATACACACTGTGTATAGAGTCCGCACTAATCCAATTTTTTTCATGCCTTAAAAGGGTTATAGGTTGTCAGGAATTTCTAAAGATGGCAAAAATATTATGTCTAAAGACAAGTACTTCTCTTTCCAGTAAATACCAGGAAAGCAGGAAGTTTAACCAGAGATTAAGCTCAGCCTCCTCCAGCAGCCATCTCTTGTTGTTTAAAAAAAAATCATTATTGAGACATAATTCAACATACCATAAAATTCACCAATTTAAGGTGAATGCTTCAGTGATTTTTAGTATATTCACAAGGCTGTGTAACCATCACCAAGATCTAATTCCAGAACATTTTCATCATCCTGCTGCTTTTGAAATGTCAGTCTGGTCGGGTTGAGTGTAACTTCACGGAAGCATGGCTCTTGGTTCCAGCATATTATGTCGCCCCTGGTGTAATGATCTTCTTGGCTGAGATCAGATATCCCAAGTTCCCCCTCTACTTGGAGAGCTCTGTGTCTGCCAGAGGCCTGACTTCCTCAGAGATAGACCAGGAGTGAGATAGACACTGAATCCCAAAATAAGCCTTAGCAATGAGAATCAGTACCTGAAAAGCAAAAGTCAGCATCAAGACTGATCTGTAGGATCAAAAGAGAAGGTTCCAGAGTGAGCAGAACTGGAAGTGGCCAGGGTGGTGGGTTTAAAGATTCAGGGTTCAGTGATGGAGGGCTCTTCAGACTGTCCTGCTTTGGTGCCTGGGGTTTGGATGCATGCTGAATCAGCCTACCTGTCTTCTTCATTATCACTCGATCTAAGCCTACAGGGCTTCCAGAGCACCCACCCAAGGGCTGCCACCGGTTCCATCACTGCCCTCCTCCCCCATGTGTACTGTGATCACCTGTTTACTAGGAAGCATTCCTGAACGGACAACAAGCTTCCAAAGGAAAGGAGTCTTACCTTTTTTTGTTGCTCTCAGCGTCATCTGGCACCACATACAATAAAGATTTCTTGAACAAATTATTAATTTGTCCACAAGCCTAAATTTATTTTTCTACATCTCTATAATACTCAAAACTGAGAATGGACTCAGGCATCCCATAGTTCTCCAAGTAGATATACAAAACTATAATGATACAGATCCTGTAGTTTTCACTAAGGAACTCTAGTTCTGATCCAAAGAACAAAAGGGAATAAACCTCTGCTTTGTTCTCTGTAGTAACCCTTCAAGTATTTGAAATGAGCTGTCATGTCCTCTATATCTTTTATTTTCCAGTTTAAATATTTGTACTTCTTTGGCAATTATGCTTAAAAGTATAAATTACATTACTCATTCAGCAATTTTATTTATTTATTTATTTATTTATTTATTTATTTATTTATTTATTTATTTATAAGTAATCTCTACACTCAACATGGGGCTTGACCTCACAACCTTGAGATCAAGGGTCTCATGCTCCACTGACTGAGCCAGCCAAGAGCCCCTCAACATGTATTTTTGATTATGTTTTATGTATAAGACACTGTGCCAGGGGCCGTGGTTACCAGACAGAACATGACAGGGACCCTGCCCTAATGAAGCCTGAAGTCCAAAGTGGTTGTGCTATTCCCAATTTCTGGGGTTTCTTGAATTGCCCAAATATGGTTTTTGGAACTTAACAGTATATTGCCAAGTGGTCTGACCAGTGCAGAGTTCAGAACTCTTACTTCATGATATGAACCCTGTGCTTCCAAGAACTTTCGATTGCTCATGTTACTTTTAGGAAGTGCTCAGACTGTACTAACGTGGTGTGTGTGTGTGTGTGTGTGTGTGTTTGTGTGTGTGCGTGTGCCCATGCATGCCCACTCATGCACACTCATGTGTGGGATATAAGATGTTTGGTTAAAAGTTTTGTGAGATTCCTCTTTGTGATTAAACCAAGTATGTGATAGTATTTCTGGGGACAGAAGTTCAAGTCAAACACATATTCATCCCGCCAAAAAACCTCAAAAAACAAAATCCAACTCTTAGGAATAAGCAGATTGCAATCTTCATATCAAACCGAACTCATAAGGATGAACAGATTTTTTTTAAAGGGCATTTCACATTGTTGCTAATAGATCTTTATGATGTTTCTGAAAATAATTGGAAGGGAAGCATGGACATCTGGCATGTGAATAAAGCTGTTTCTAATTACAGGGGGGCTATTTGTCTTCAAAGCATAGCTGACACTGGGGTACCCTAGGATGTGCTCTTTTTTTTAAAGATACTTGTTGAGGATCTGGCCACCTCCAGTCTTTACCTATTCAAAGAATGTGGGATAGGCCAATTCCTTTCAGCTTCTGACCTGAATAACTTTGGACCTTAAATTCCTTTAGGCTTTTTTTTTCCCCTTTTGGGGTTTTGCTTTGAGGCTGAAAATGTGAATTTTTCATTTATGCTGTTTCCTGGGTACTTTCCGTCTGTTCAGGAGACAGAATCACCAGGGGCTAGAAGGTCAACAGAAGAGAAAGTGCTTCTCATCCATGACAACTGGGATCCATGTGGGAGAACTCTGCATACTTGGGTGGTCAGGAGGCCCAGGAATGGGTCCAGAAAAAGCACAGTGCATGAGAGTCATTCTGTCCTCCAGCAAATCTAATTGGAAGGAGGGATTATGCTGAGTATTTAGAAATTAGTGATTTCACTGCTTAATATTTTCAAATAATTTTTCCTGGCCTAGCATTTCTTCATTTTCGCAATACTCATTAGGCGCCAAATGCCAGGAACTTCAGAAATAATTATTATCATAAGTGTTGTCTTGAGGAGTATCTATACCTTTTTGTTTTCCCCGTGGTCCACAAAGCCCACACTCGTCAGCCATGGATACAGTGACCACTCTCTGAAGACAGCAGAGGGCAAGACACTTTAGAATCCTCCTGGGCAATGTTTCTTATCCTAAGATTTCATCAGCACTGAGGAGAGGTCCGAGGGGACCGTTGCATGGGCCACTGTGAGGGCTCTTGCCATTATTCCCGTTTTATTTCCAGAAATCCTTTTCTTAGTTTCAGATAACGTGGCAGCTATACATGAAAATCAGTGTTCTAGTGAAAAGAAAATTATTTACTAAAAAAATTTTGAACCTAACAGACATTCTAATTCTATTGTTCTCACAGAAGAAATCTTTTGCTATAGATTCTCATCAAAGAAATTTAGAAAATAGACATAAGCACAAAGCAGGAAATTAATCACTAATTACTCTAGTCTGCAAGGAGAAGCACTGATAAAATGTTGGTATATACTTCTCTTCATTTTTCTAGACATGATTTTCTTTTATAGAAGTTTTATGTATTTTTTAAAAAGATTATTTATGAGAGAGACAGAGAGAGCAGTGGAGGAGGGGCAGGGGAGAGGGAGAGAGAGAAAATTTAGAGCAGACTTCCCACTGAGCATGGAGGCCAAAGAGGAGCTCAATCTTACCACCCAGAGCTCACTACCTAAGCAGAAATCAAGAGTCAGATGCTCATATATATATATATATATATACACACACACATTTTCACTATCTATATATATATAGAGAGAGAATATATATTCATTAATTATATATATATGTATACAGACACACACTGGGATAAATATTCTTATATCTAACTCTTTATTCCCATTCATTATCATCATAATAATAAATTATAATAATTTCCTTATAATAATCCCTAGAAGTAGACTTTCCGGGTAAAAGGATAAACGAAAAATTTAAACGTTTTGAAATATATATAGAGAAGCCTTGGTTTCTGAGTAGTGATATTTTTATCCCAAGCTCTAACCCAAGTGTGTGACAAGGAGTGTAATTCCTCCATTGTAGAATAGGGAACATAGTCACAAACTCACTGTATTTCAAAAGATGATTCTGAAGAAGAATGCGGTAAGACTTTTGAAATATAGCATGTGGTAGGCACCAGTGGTGGCCTGCTCAGCTGGCATTCTTCATCATTTCAACAAATCTTGGTTTTGTCATTATTCACCCTTCCCCATTGTAGTCCTTGTACCTTTAGGGCAGGCCTAGATTGTCTGCGATCTTCTCACTCCTGCCAGTGATAGGTTCAGGAACAGGCCTGTGAACCAGTTTGGTTTCCTGAGATTCAACAGGAAGTTTGCTGGGGCTTCTGGCAAATTCCCCACTCTTAAGAGAGAACCATAGGAAGGGAAAGTCTCTCTCCCTGGACACTGAAATGTGTATGCATCAAGCTTGGCCATGCTGCTGCAATTGCCATATTATCTCAGCCTGAGAATGGAACTGAACACAGAGCTGTGTATCGTGGAGAAGTGGGACTGGAGCCATTGTATTAGTCACCCTGCAAGCCTGCCCAGCCTCTGTTGTCCAGTGAGACCCAAGTCTGGTGGTATATTCTCTTGGAATCCATCAACTTGAGTATAACTCCAATCCTGATCATCGTCCTTTTCATTTTCTGTCTTAATTATGGGAAATGAGTTTCAGTCTCTCATAGGTTTCCTTCCAGTCTCTTACAGTCTCCTTTGCCCAAATCTCCAAAAAACTACGCCTTGAGGGAATATCTGAGTGAAGAGGACAGTGCTCATGCAAACAATTCAGAAATGACTCACTTAGATGGGCTGAACTGGAAGAGCTCAACCCTGGCCTTGCAATTTGGTCATAGGACCAGAAGATTTTCCATGTGGGAAGAAACGCTGGTGTTCAACAAGTCCTGATCCTCTTTTGTAGAGGAGGAAACTGAGCTTCAAGAAGATTTAGGAGAATTTACTACAAAGTCCGTGCAAGCTGGGTGCTCCAAGGGCAGCAGCTATGGGAGCCTCATCTGGAGTGCATGACTCCTGCCAAGTTCAGTGGGGAATTAAGCCAAAATGTACCTTGATTGGCTCTACCCCCGCCATTTGTTTCCTGGTCAATCAAGGTATCCCATTTGTAGTCAGAACCCAAGGAGCACATTAGAAGTCCAGTCTTCTTCTAGTTCTTTCTAGTGATTTTTTGTAGAAGTCCCTGGGGAGGGGTCTCACAAGTAATCCAGACTTCCTCCTGCAGTTCTTCAGAGCATCTGCTCTTGGTCTACACCTCTTGCTGCCCTTCTGCTACCCTATTATTTGTCCTATATTCTAACAGTATTCACAATCCATGCTGCTGCCAAGTTCCCCCACATGCCATCTCTGTTCAGTCCATGTTCCTTCTGACTGTCTCTGGACTGCTATCCCTTTAGGTCTCTCTTCCTCTCCAGTCAATAAGACGATGCTTGTTTTTCATGGTTCCTGATTCTGAATGGGTCCCCCAATTCTGTCTTCACCCTCCTAGCCTGTTCCCTTCCAGAGAACAGGTACACTCCTGGAATGGGTTTTACAAAAACTGGCTCTGACACAGCACCACACTGTGTGTGGGTCCCCATCTCCCTCCAACCTGCAGCTCTGCTAGGTGGCTTATTCATGTGTGGTATTTCTCAGAAACCCCACTTCCAAATTATAGGGTGGGACTGGAGCAGGAATTCTCAATCTGTGATAAACTTTGGAGTGGAAGTTGGGCATCCACCAACACTTTAAAACTGTATTGAAAGTTTTGTGTAAATAACCTTTCAAGGGACCAAAGTCTCTCCTTTTGTATCAGAGTATCCAAGGGGTCTGTGACACTATAATGATTGAGAACCACTGGTCTAGATGGTTTCTAAACCAGCTGGTCTCTAAAGCTGTTTGAGTCTAATGTTCTGTGACCCTGGGATTCCATAATACAGGCTTGTCACAAATTTACCAAATGCAAAATCATTTGACCATTCTCAGAAATTACTCTATTTCATTCTTAAGTGGGTACAAGAGTTTATGCAAGAATTTTTTTCAGCTCTGTTTGCACTGGAGGTGTTAGTCTTAAGACAATAATAAAAGATAAGGAGTTAAAATTTTTATTAGCAAGATATTAGTACTCTATCCATAAAAGGATATTTTTTCTATATATCCTCAAGTACTGTAAATACTGAGAGACCTTTCTTTTCACAGCAGCAAGATCTTGGATGGATGCTGGGGAACGGATGGTGCTTAGGCTTGGCTCCCTTTCCAGGTACTCCTTCCTCTCAAGGAATGAGAGGCCTGGGGGAACCTTACTTCTCCTCTGTCTGGCCATCTACAGATTCACAGTTGACCCTTAAATGGCATCTTCTGTTAATATGGGGCAGGGTAACCACTTGCATGGGAGTCCAAGGTCGGTAAAACGGTCAGTGGGTCAAATGATAAGTGAAATATATGTAATTTTTAACCACAACTGGAAGATAGTGTTGGGAAAATGACACAAAAATGTTCCTATACTACTTACAGTAAAATTTGGAAATATTTAGCATTAGCCCAGCTGTTGCAAATATGATTTAAGTGTGATGTTCTGAGGATGCTATAAAATTTTTCTTTTAATTGTAGTAAAACACACATAACATAAAATTTACCATCTTAATCATTTCTTCTCTTTTTTCCAAAGATTTTGTTTATTTATTTGACAGAGCAAGAGAGCAGAAGCAGGGGGAGTGGCAGAAGGAGAGGGAAAAGCAGATTCCCTGCTGAGCAGGGAGCCCAATGGGGGGCTCAGTCCCAGGGCCCTGGGATCATGACCTGAGCCAACAGCAATTGTTTAACCGACCGAGCCACCCAGACATTCCTCATCTTATTTATTTCTTAGCATACAGAGCAGTAACATTAAGTACATTCACATTGTTGCACTGAAACTCCATACCATTAAACAGCTCCCTGTTCTCTCCCCCATTAGCAACACTCCACAACCCCTCCCACTTTTCTCTAGTTCCCTCATATAAGTAAAATCTTACAGGATTAATCTTTTGTGATGGCTTCTGTCACTTAATGTAATGTCCTCAAGAGGAATCTCCATTTTTACACCAATATCATCTTTTAATTTGTAAAGAAAAATTGGCAATTAATAAAAAACAGATGACTGACTATGGCTTCTGATCTGTGTTGTCCTGGTCTGGATACAGTTTACAACCAGGGACGTTTTTACTTTCTTTTATCAGGTTTCCAGGGAAGCAGAGCGAGAAAGTTAATCAAAAGTCAAATGTTCATGGGGAAAGGGTTTCGTTAATCCTTTATTCTTAGCCCTTCAAATGGTTAAATAGAAAGGAGTCAGAATGATGAAGTGATATGAAGAACTAAATTGCACAGTGAAATTTGTCATCTCTTTTTGGCTATGAGTCTGTTCCCCAACACACGCAGATTAATAGTGATGGAGCTATAATTAGAATGCCAATGCCTGACAATGTGCCATCAAATAGCACATTCTTTCCAAAGAGAAGGAAGAGAAAGCACGAGGAAAGAGAAGACAGTGGTGATAATCTATGAAGGAGGCAGCAGAGTGAGAAAGAGGAAGGCATTTTTTCCTGGCAGTGGTTGCCCCACTGGCAGCAGTTTAGCAGCCCGTAGAGATGCCACACAGGATTTCACATGAGTAAAAATGGGACTTGGGGCAGTAATTTGTGAACTCTCTGATCTTGCTAAAGAGGAGTCTCTTTTGTCTTTGAAAGAGGAAAGTAATTCACACTATCAGTCATTCTGCAAATAGAAAAACTGTGGACTGCTTAAGAGGTAATGGGTTTGGGCTGGGATCCTCCCCTGACTGCCTCTACTCTCCAGTCTTTCTTAAGGTCAGCATTTGTAGTCAAAATAGACTGGAAACATTGTTCTTATAGCTTTTTATTTTCATTGAATACAGGAGTCCCTCTCTATATGTTCTGTATTTAATATACATAAAGACATTTCTGGATCTTCTCGTATGATAAAGAGGGCATGATGAGGAGAAACTTGAAAGACGGTTGCAAAGCCACTATCACACTGAAGACAAGCAGATGAGTTTCTCAAGAAGCAGCTGGTGCATGAGTATGGGAAGAGCCGGTTTGAGGGATGGAAGAGGAAAGTTTGACCTGACCCAAAGAAGGTCCTATGAACAGTGAGGTCAGGGGAGGTTTCCTGTTGGACTGCACACAGGAGTATGATCTGGAAAAAGCCAACAAAATAACCTCTGTTCTCTGACTGAAGCAAGAACTCTAATCCCTACCCAGATAAGAGCTAGGAATAAAATGTCTGTGCTAAGAGAGGCTTGAACGGGGGAGCTATCTACCACAGCTGAACAAGGTCAAGTATCCATCTGTAACTTGAAGAGGCCAGAATGGAGTTCCTGTTCAGGGCACCTCCCCACACAAGTGAAGCTTGAGGAAGACAGAAACTTTCTTCTTGTAATCCCAGTACTTAGCACTGAGTAAGCTATTCAATATAGCTGAACAAGCATGGCCTGTAGGGAATACAGCTTGATGTTTCACTACTGAGACACCAATCCTCCCCCAACTTTTCCGGGGTATTCTTAATTTCTGATTCATGGCCAACCAGTGGGCCATGACAAGAAAATGTACTTGCTCTACGGATGTGAAGAACTGTGGAGTGTTATCATCAATGAGATGGACACACAGGGTCTCAAGAGATGACATGTGAGAAGACCAGGAATCTCTTGTGCATGTGCACACACACACAAGACACACACAATCTCTCAGTTCCTCTTTTAGGACATAGTTTCATTTGGAGTTTTTTGTCTTGTTTTGTTTTGTAGCTTGGCGACATCTGGCAGCATTCAGTCTCTCTCGTTCAAACTAATGCATAAAAAACTAAGGTGACCTGGTGTTACTAAATCGTCACCAGCTGTGTCTAGCTTTAAAAATCTGTTATTAATACCAGAGCTGGATGTTACATATTAGCCAAACACTGCTTATTAATCATTCACAGGTATGTGGTGGTGGTAGAGTTAAGCTTCCAAAGACAATGCCCTGGCAGCTAAGGATTTATGGGTTTTCCTAAAGAGAACAACAATAGGATGGGAGAAGGACCAGTAGGACCCCAACCCTGAATATGAACCTTCGCCTAATCCACTGTTCTGTTTAAATTGCTCTTTAAGCTGCTTAGAGAAAAGGAGTGGCACTACCTGTGAGGATGGGAAGCAGTTACTGTCAGAAGAAATCCAGAACCTCCAAAAGTGAGGCTAGGGCAGTTCTCCCATTTTCTCCTTCAGCTGAGTGCCAACAGCTTGTGGGTGCTCATCTGCAGAGTCTCTCTCCTGTCCCCGGAGCTCAGCAGTTTTAGGATTCAGCTCTCTGGAGGTGTCCTCTCTAATCCTATAGAGTGTGGTGCCCCGGTGAGCCCTTCTGCCAAAGGGCATAGGAGCAAAACTGCAGGCCAGCAAACCCTGGTCCCCTCCCCTTCTTTCCCTCCCCCATTCCAGAGTGTGATGGCAGAGACTAAGGCCAGGGTCCCTCATGGCCCTGTTACCACTAAACTGGGAATGACCACCTGCTGGGAAACCTTGGTAGAAGCTGGGGGTTCAGTTGTTGGAGATCATCTCCCCTGAAGCATGTTCTGAGGTTATACCGGGTTTGAGGGTTCGCCAGAGACAAAAAGGATTCTGGTTGAGATGGGAGGAATAGCCCAGAGCTTTGGGGCACCCGTGTGCATGTGTGTGCATGCACACACCCCATGTATTATACCATGTATGCATGTGAATGTGCAATTGTGAAGTGTTCGCACTCATGGAACCAGCTCCTCTGACCAAACTATACTTGTGCTCTCTTTCTTGGATGACAGTAAAAATGTATGATCATTTGTAGGGGGAAAAAATCCGAAAACACAGCAAAGCACAAAGAAGAAAATAATCCCATCACCAAAAAAAAACCACTTAAGCATTTTGTATCTGGCACTCCCATCTTTTCACTTGGCATATTGAGAGTTCTTTATTCTGTTTTTCAAAATTGGGATCCTACCCAATGTACTGCTTAGTGTATGTTAACGATGTACTACTAAACTATTTTAAGTTAAGGATGTATTGTGAATGTTCCCCCATATTCCCATGATTTTCCATGCTGGTCTAGTAGTCCAGGTCTGGATGCACCCAGCCAGATACTTTAACTACAATCAGGATAAGCACGTTTACTCATGACCTTGGCTCCAGGCATAAATAAAGACAATGAGCCCTCAGCCCTGCCGGCCAGATAACCCCCAAAGTCCCATGACACAGCATTTCATTGGCAGCTGAGGGCTCAGAGCAGGGCTGTGTTCTCTTCCTTGTGTGTGTTTCTGGGGACAGAGACCTTTCTCTTCTCTCCTGGAACTGGATAGGTTTTACTCTTTCTTTGCTCAGTTGTGGTCTGTGGTTTTTCAGGATCCTGGGTCTGTTTGAGCAACAGAGTGGTTCAGAGCCTGAAGTGGGGTGGGGGTTGGGGGGAGCACTCAGGGAAATACAAACCTCTGCTTCTTGAGTGCCTGTCAGTCAGCCAACTGGCTGTTCCCTGGGTCTGAAAAGCAGCTCTAGTGCTTTCAGAGCTAGTAGAACGGGGAGCCCAGGACAGGAGGCCTGTGGTGTGGGTGGGGAGCCCTAACTGCTCCTCCTCTCTGCTACCATTTAAAACCATCTGGAGGCTGGGAGGTAATTCGTTCAGCCCTTCAACTCGTGTGACCACACACATTCTTTAAAGAGATAGTTACGAGCTTCACAGGAAAACAGAATTCTCCTCAGCAAAATTCAGGAAAAGAGTTTCCATTTTCTCTACTTTCCCCATGTATGACTCTCCGCAAGAGAGGTATTTGTGGTCTTCAAGCATGCTTCAGATTTTCACTTCAGCTTTGGTTTTTCCCTCACAACTTCCTCTTGCTACTGTGAAATGTGGTCGCCTGAAGTGGCTTTTCCTTTCTTTTCTGTCTTCCCATGATAATCCATGGGCTCATGTCTCAGTGGGGGATCAAAGTAGGAAGAACTTCATAGGATCATCCCCTGACCCTGCTCAGCCTTGCTCTGGGGAAGGGAGAAGGCCTAGGCTCCTGACAGGACCCACTGGAAACTGGACAGAAGCTGGGCAGAAAAGCATAGAACCGTTTCTTTCTTTCTAATTTTTAAAAAATATTTTACTTATTTGTTCAAGAGTGAAACAGAAACAGGCAGATACATAGGCAGAGGGAGAAGCAGGCTCCCTATAGGGAGCCTGTGTGGGACTTGATCCCAGGACCCTGGAATCGTGACCTGAGCCAAAGGCAGATGATTAACCACTGAGCCACCCAGGTGCCCCAGCACAGGACCTTTTCATTTTTTAGAATTCTACTCTGCTTTTCCTTTTTATTTTGTCCCCTGTGTCGGTGACCCAAGAATAAAGCTAACGAGAAAGGGAAAATGTGATCCTTCAGGCCTACTTAAGGTGAGGAAAGGCAGGATAGAACAACAGATATTAATAAAGAACAAAACATCGCAGCTGATATTTCTCACAGTTCAGAGAGCGATTTCATCTGCATTGTCTCCCTAGCTCCTCACGATAGCCCAAAAAAGGAATAGATCACCTTTTAGTCACCTCTGTAACTGTACACTGGGAACTGCAGGTCTGCAATGGATGCTGTGGTGTGCTCTTCAGGTGTCCCTTCAGGACAAAGAAACTCAGCTCCCCCTCCCCCAACTTGTAGGGAGTATCGGCTGCTAAGTCTCCCAGGGGAACTGCTTTCCTTCGAAGGGCTCTGCCTCAAACAAGGCTTCCCTCCCTTCCTGGGCCCTTGCTTTGACTCCAGACCCCTCAAAAGAGTCATCCCAGCTCCTGGCCACCCGGTAGGATCAGCTGAGGACTCAGTAGCTACTGTATCAGAGTTCAACACATCAGATTTTATTCTATGTGCCTTTTGAAAACTGCAATATTTTTCTCAATAACTCATCTTGGCTCTCTATCCATATCAACAAGTGTAGACATATAGTCTTCAACAGCTGCAAAATATCCCATGGATATCTCATAATTTATTTATCTGATCCCTTACTGTTGAATATTTAGGTACTTTCCAATTATTTTCTATCAATTATACTTTGTTGAACATCTTTGTATATACATCTTTGCAAACTTGTTCAACTATCTTTAGGATGAATTCCTACAAGGGGATTGCTAGGTCAAAAGATACTGCTCTCCAGAAGAGTGGTATCAATTTATATTCCCACCACAAGCGTTGGGAAAATCCCCAAATCCGTCTGTCTCAGTTCAAATTCATGATGATAAAATGCAAATGGACACTCAGCATTACAATCCTACACATATTCCTACGTAGTTTGCTTTCCTACTTTTCAAGATAATTCGTTAAATTGGTTTCATTTCTTCTTAACCCTATGGTATCCCTTCCTTCCCCTCACATGTCCGGCTGATATCCTGGTTTCCTACCTAAAAAAAAAGTAGAAGTCATAGAGGGTATCTTATCCATCCACCCTCAAATCAATGCACCTCACCCCAACTCCCACCATATGCACTATGTACTGGAACCTCATTTTCACCTTCTCTTTCACTGTGGCAGAGTCCACATGGCAACATCTTACTTGAACCACATTTGCCCAACTGCTCAAGGACTTCTCCCTTTCCTTCTATCATCATCATCATCATCATCATCATCATCATCATTATCATCATTATCATCATCATCTCTGTCTTGTCTTTCCTGGATCATTGCCAACAGCATAAAAGAAACTCTCTCATTTCCCATCTTAAAATACAAATGAATAAAAAATAACAAATAAAGCAAAACCCCTCTCTTGAGCCCATGGCCCCTCTAATGTTCACTCCATTTCTCTTAGGTCCTTCCCAGCAAAACCTTTGGAACAAGTAGTCTATACTCTCTGCCACAAATTGTTCACTATCCATCTACTCTTTATGTTCTCCCAGTGATTGATTTCCTCTGCTCACTCCAATTTTTCTTGTCTAGATCACTGATTCCTTTCATGTTGCCACATCTAAGGGACACATTTTTGTCCTTGTCTTGAGTCCCAGCAGCAGAGACAGTGTCTACAACCAACCACTCTCCTGAAAATACCCAGCCACCCAACTTCTATGATAATATGCTCTGCTAGCTTCTCTTTTAACTTACAGGTTTCTCCTGCTCAGATTTTTTTTGTTGATACTTACCCCTCCATGTGAACTACATGCAACTGGAACACCCCAGGGTGCAGTCCTTGGCTCTTAAAACCTGTTTCTTTCCTACCTGACCCCTTTCTCCTTCTTAGTACCATTACTGAGAAGGTACATAAAAGTTACATAAAATAAATATCAAAAGTTGACAAAGACAGCTCCAAAATAAATAAATACAAATTAATGTCATAGTATTTATCCACTCATTCAATCACATTTATTGGCGCCTCCTAGGTGCCAACCACTGAGGGACGAGAATGGTGAGCAAGATAGACAAAGTCTCTGTTCCAGAGTCACATGCCATAAAGTGCAAAAATCTCACACTCAGAGAAGAGGTGTGTTCATTGCCAAGATCCTTCAATGGAATATTGCATATGAAGGCTTTTTTTTTAATAATATATTTGAATTGAGGCTTCTGGCTGGCTCAGTTGGTTGAGCATCCAATTCTTGATTTTGGCTCAGGTCAAGATCTCAGAGTGATGAGATGGAGTCCCACATCAAGCTCTGCACTGGCTATGAAGTCTACTTAAGATTCTCGCTCTCCCTCTCTCTCTGCCCCTCTGCCCTCCCCCGTGCATACACACATCCACACACACTCTCTCTTTAGAATAAATAAATAAATCTTTAAATATATATACATGTGGCTTTATTAAAAGTTTTGGGTTTTTTTTTTTTAAGGATAAGGGAAAATAGGTTTATGCCTCTGGAGAAAATTTTGGCAGAGTTTCTAAACAAACACACTAAAGATTTTCTAATCTGCTTAGAGTCATAAATGAACTATTTCCTTACTTAAGTACAATTAGGAATTGCTTATTTTCTCAATTTTAAGTGAGTTTCTGAAACATATCACACGACACCAAGGATGAGTGGAAATTAGAAGCTGTTGCTTCTAATTGCTCCTTCCAGGTCATGAATCATAGTATCCTGCTTTTCTTCTACAATTTGCTGCAACTAATGTCTGAAATCTAAGACCCTCATCCTGAATTAACTTATAATTCAGAGTTAAAAAGACATTACCCAACTCAGCACTGTGATTATTTACATTGTGCATGTGGTGATAAATTAGGAAATCCTTGTGTATTTAAGATCTTCCTCTTAGAACATTTGGATATCCCTATAATGCTGCCTTTAGGGCAAAAATTAGATAGGGTGGGAGTTGGTCTGGAGTTGTTTTTAGATATCTTAATAAATGTTTGGACTAAACACAAGAGAAACCTATATATATATATAAAAATTATTTTATTCCCCAAATAGTCACAGTGATGAACATCTCTGCATGTATACCTACTTAGTCTGCTGGCTTTCTGGCTTTATATTTCCCTCCCTTTCAGACTTTGTGGGGCCCACTGTGTGAACATCTTGACTTATGAATTTTCTTGGCTAATTATTCCAGCAGATTTAAGCCCATTGGGCACGGAGTCAGTTGTTGGTGCTATTATGACTCTAGAGGCCGAGGATAGGCCAACTCGAGATGGGCCACTTTGGCATGAAGATTATTTTGAGCTGAAGGCAGTCGAGACCCCATGTGCTCCAGAGAAACTCTTTGCCCCTCCCTTAACTACACAGAAGAATCTAAATTGGAAATCTTTCCCAGAAGAATATTATTACCAGAGATAAATTTTATCTGAGTGACCCATCTGTACATCAGGGCAAACATCTAATTACCAAGCATCTGCTCTCTTTCTTACTGCCCTGTGAATTGTATTTGTTCTCTTTGAAGTCCCAGACCCCTACTCTCTTCTCAGTTCAGGATGACGTATATACCTCATTTTGCCTGTCTTTGGAATTTCCATGTCTATGTGGATTTCCAGTTAGCGCACTATGAAATGTGATTTTCTCCTGTTAATCTGCTTTGTGTCAATTTGATCCTTAGTCCAGCTAAATGGACCTTCGAGGGGACATGATTTCTTGCTCCTTGACAGTTGGCATAGTTGGCTTTAGGATTCTTTTTTATAGGATGCTTTAACAGTTTAGAATCAAGTCAAAGCCCACCTATATTTACCAATCTCCAAAACTCACCCATTCTTCTCAAAATGTTTGTGAATGTTATAAAATATCAGGACACCACTCTCCCTGACACTGGCTGCAGCTGAGAGACCTGGGACATCGGATACCCAGCTGGCAGAAGGCAAAATCTTTTACCATGTCAACCTCCCGGACCCTCTATCTGCAGAGTCTGATGAAGTGAGAATGATGAGATGAGAGTCTTTTTCCTCTCTTCCTAATTTAGATTAGCAGGAGAAAATGTTTGTGAAACTAGTTCCTTGGGCTAAGTGACTCTTTGGTTAAATCCGATAGAATACTCTGTGGTTGCTGATCCATTTCCTCCCAGAGATTGTATTTATTTTCCTTTGCCTGTGTCTTTTACATTATTTGCTATATGAATTTTGCTGTGGGTCTGGGCTTGGGAAGGAAAAGCCGCTGCTAAGGGACATCTTAGCCAAAGCCACAAAATGGTGGGCATGGGTCAAGCAGTTAAACACTGTCAGAGCACTTGCTACCTCAGGAAAACTCCTGTGTTAGGATGAGTTGGTTATGGAATAAGTTAGATTGACACTAGGTCTCCCAATAAGAAAACTGCCACGCAATGACGTACACTGTAAAACACCACAAAGCCCCTAATCCTGTGGCACATCCCTCCTAGGTGTTAGTTTGGCTCCAAGAGATGCAAGGCTTAGATAAAGCTGTTAATTAATGTAGACTGGATAGCATTTTTCCTTTCATCTTGTCTTATGGCCTAAGAGCTTGGCTTTGTGACCAGTGAGAATATTCTCTTTGGTCTCCACCATCCAGAGAATGCACTAACGGGGGTACACATTGGTGGACAAATAGACTGGGGATCTAAGTCTCTCTCTGTCCAGCCGTGCCAGCTCTCAGGGGAGTTTGTCATGAGAAGTCTCGGCCTATAGGAACCTTCATCATCTTCACCTTCCCATTCTAGTAGCACCTGCTCAGTATCATTGATCAGCACGTCCGTGGCTGGAGGCAGCTCACCATTTGGGGGAAGACTGGTGACACTGTTTTTGCCACACCTTCCTTACCACCTCTGTGGTGAAAGCTTTTGCTTTCTTAGACTACTTTCAGGAGTAAACTTTTGGATCATGGGGGTTGCATCCTGTATGCCCTCTCTGGACATGTCTTATATCTTTGGTTGAGCCATTAGAAGGCTTGTTGGTTAGAGTTGCTATTAATAGATCCTACTCATCATTTATTTATTTTTTTATAATAAATTTATTTTTTATTGGTGTTCAATTTGCCAACATACAGAATAACACCCAGTGCTCATCCCATCTAGTGCCCCCCCTCAGTGCCCGTCACCCATTCACCCCCACCCCCCGCCCTCCTCCCCTTCCACCATCCCTAGTTCGTTTCCCAGAGTTAGGAGTCTTTATGTTCTGTCTCCCTACTCATCATTTAATGGTCACACAATGGATCCTTTAAATTGGCTAATTTATATAGAAATTAAATATATATATATAAAATAAATGAATATAAAATATATTGGATATATAATGAATATAAAATATAATGAATATAAAACCAATTGTTTTATTAGTATAATGACTAGTCTTAGGGACTCCTTTGACAAAATATTTTTCAAAATTAGACTTAGGACTTAAAAATAAATGTTCCTATCCCAATGTAAACTCCCTTTCTTAAAATCCAGGCTCATTTAGCCTGTTTTAACTTCCCTTTTCCCAAAAGATTTACAGAGAGCACTCTGGCCTAATCTCTAGATTCTAAGTATATTGGTTGCTCCTGTCAATGCTCCTGTAAAACACTGAAAGCCAGAAAAGGAATTTAACAAAAAAGCCCTTGAGACTGGCAATAAGACTTCCTTTGTTCCTACCTCTCAGGACTCTAATTAGGCTCTGCAGGCTTCAGGCATTCCTGCACACTGTCCTTTCCTGGTGTGTCCTAGACTGCCTCCCACAGAAGGATTCATGTCTCCTGGACACTCATATCTCCCGTAAAGCCCTCTGACCTCTACTTTCAGAGGTCAAATTGCTATCCAATTTAGAGAGAAACTACAAGGAATGTTTGACTATATTTACACAACCTTCCCTTCACAGAAGAAACAGAGAACCTAAATTTCTCATCGGCCCTCCTACAAATGATCTGCAAAAGGCCAATACACAGGGGCTAACAGAAGTCAGGGTTAATTGCATACTCAGGAAAAAGGCTTTTGTTAAAATGCTTTATAAGCATAAGCATATAAGCATAAACCTTTTAGTTCCCATTTTATTAAAAAATCTCCCTGATAAAAAGAAGGAAATTTAGTTTAAAAGGTGGGCCAGTCCTTTGATATTCAGACTGTAATTTAAGTCTTTGAGGAATTATGGACAACTGTCTTTATTGTACAAATCTCTACAAAACCTTATTGTACAAATCTCTACAAAACCATAAATGCAATTTAGAAACAGGTCAAAGCCCACCTAACTTTACCAATTTCCAAAACTCATCTATTCTTCTCAAAATGTTTGTGGATATTTTTATTAAACTTTTTTTTTTTAATTTTTATTTATTTATTTATTTATGATAGTCACAGAGAGAGAGAGAGAGAGAGGCAGAGACATAGGCAGAGGGAGAAGCAGGCTCCATGCACCGGGAGCCTGATGTGGGATTCGATCCCGGGTCTCCAGGATCGCGCCCTGGGCCAAAGGCAGGCGCCAAACCGCTGCGCCACCCAGGGATCCCCGGATATTTTTATTAGATCAGAATATTGAAACAAAATTGTCCTGCACTTAAAAAAATAAAGTTAAATTTTAAATTGCAATTATTCTGAAGCTCTAGGGGAAAAAGAATCTTTTTACTTTCTTTCTCTGTCCCTTGAAATTATAAATCTTATCATGTTTTTGAAATATAAACACAGCCCACAGTCTCCTGAGATTGAAGGAAAAAAAGGGTTGGTGGGGATGGGGGTGGGGACAAGGAAGAGGCCTTTTAATTTTTTTATTTAATTTTAATTTTATTTTTTAAAAAGATTTTATTTATTTATTCATGAGAGACACACAGAGAGGCAGAGACACAGGCAGAGGGAGAAGCAGGCTCCATGCAGAAAGCCCAATGCAGGACTCATCCGGGGACTCCCGGATCACACCCTGAGCTGAAGGCAGGGGCCAAACTGCTGAGCCACCCAGGGATTCCAGAAGAGGCCTTTTTAAAATCCAAACTGCTAAAAAGACTCTCAGGTCCAAATTCTAGCACATCTGAGGCAGGTATGTTCCAAATATCCACTTTAGAAAAAATCAAAAACTTGGGTACTTTCTCTGTGTTTTTGTGATGTAAACTACCTCGCCCCTATCCTTCCTTCTCCAGAATCTAAGAGGCATCCTTTGAAATAGAAACTTCAGGGAGAAGTTTTTCATGGAGTGAGGGGTGGGGTAGGGAAATATCTGGAAATTATATATAATGTTCTCTCCACAAATATTAGTGATAAAGCAAAAGTTGTAAAAGATTTTGTTTGCATCTTGTCTTTGTATTTGTGTGTGTGTATATGAAATACTTTCTTTGTCTCTGGATGGTATTGCTAAAATTAATTTGTGAAAGGTCTCTTTTAGTCGGTTTGAAGGCAAGCACTTATAAGGATCAGGCATTCTAAAACTCGGAAAACTAGAAGCTAACCTAAATGTTTTTCAAGTTCATGTGATGTGGGGAAATGTCTGAAACAAAAGCTAATTTAAAGTTGCTGGCTTAATTGAAACAGACATATCTTTAGAGTTACCAGCATTAAACCTAAAACTTTTATTCTGCTTGTGTTTATTAAAAGTCAGATAGGTTCATGTTGACTCTCTTGCCAAATTTGTCAAGGAAAAAAACAAAAACCTTGGCATAATGGATGACTTTGTCTAAGGCCTCATGAAGCTTTGTGGATAGCCTAAGCATGATTGTTAGGAGTAAGTGAATTAAGTAGATGTCAGTAAGATAAAAAAAAATTTTGGCAAACCTTAAAATAGCTTCTGAAATCTTTGGTACACTAAAACTTTAAAGTGTTGCTGAGTTAAATGATGACTAAAGTTAAATTCATTGATTATCAGATCATTTCCCAGTAAGATAAAATAATGAACATTAAATACTGAATATAACTTATCTATAACTTATTACAGAGAAACTCAAGATAAATTTGGGTCTATTCATAAACATGTTTTATGCTTTATTGACATATTATACTATGAAAAAACACGTTCTTAGAAATTATGAAATATAGTCATAAATTTGCCCCTCTGAAGAATTGTGGGAAAGCAGACAATTCACAATTTCTTACTACTTAGTTTTTACTAAAAGTTAAAGTTTCTAAGCAAGAGGAATTCTAATAAATGTAATTAAGACTACTAGAGATATGGAAGAACTCTATGCAAGGAAAGTAAGATGTGTTTTTTGTAAGGAAAATTACGAAGAAAAAAAAGTCTCTGTTGAAGGAAAAGAAAATAATTTTGTCCTAAAGTGAGACTGGTTATTTAAAGAAGGAAAACTTAGGGTAAAATCTGAATACAAAAATGAAAGTTGCAGAAGGTTTATAGAGAGACTCTTTGGAAAGGAATTTTGTGCGTGGTTAGTACTGGCTGAGATTAAGATAAATTGAAGTAAGTATATTAAGTTTAATATCAAAAATACACTGATACAAAATTAAAATTTTGTTTTCTCTTTGTGAAAAGGACAAAACTTCCTTAAACTACAGGTTTGCTTTTAAGGAGAAACTGTAAACAAAGGTTTTTCTTTACCTTTTAAGTTATCTGTCTAAAAAACAATGATTCTGTTTTGCCAAAATAATTTCCTAAATTTGCCAGGTCTTTTATTACTTAAGAAAGCTGAGTCTGTTTACTAAAGGAGTTAAATTTTGCTCACAGCTATGTAACCTGTATTTGCCTTTGAAATCTTTTATTGTCATTTTGGTGACATGGATCATTAGATATTGTTTCATAGTGAATTGTGATTTTTTTTTTACATACTTCCCAAAATCAAATCTAAAATGCTATTTTTGACCACAATCTAACTGAACGTTTCCAGAGAGCCCCTGGAACATTTCAAAAGTCAGTTTGTGAGATATTCAAGTAATTAGGCCTATTTGGTGTGTTAAATCACATGGGAAACATTGTCTGATAAGCAGTAATAAAGCCTTTTAGATGACATTTATGTAGATACTCAAATCAGTGTGTGTGTGTGTGTGTGTGTGTTTAAATCAGTGTTCTAAAAAAAATATGAAATGCCTAGAAATCTGATGTCTTGATATGTTATTATCTCCACCTGTTGTGGGTCACAACACTAACCAGATATCCTTGTCTATAGCATTGTAATGAAGTATGATCAGATTTTTAACTGTGGCCATTTTTATTGTTTCCTGACGTTATACTTTTACACAGATGCTTTTATAAAAGCTTCCCGCAAATGTGCTTTATCCTTAGGGAGAGTCATGGAAAGAACTCTGAGTACAGGTTTCAGACAAACTCAAGACCATAAAACTGAAACCAGGTAAGAAAAGAAAAAACAAAAATATAAGAAAAAAATTCCAGAACTAGTGAAAAAAAAAAAAAAAAAACAGACTCAAGGAGAGCAAGAATTAATAATAACATGGGAACTGAATAAACTAAGGAGAATAATTATAATTTTTATCTTTTTTTATTTGAAACATTGCTGACTTCTTAAAAATACTGTTTCTTCCAGATTGAAGAAAATTTTTTCTCTTGGGCTAACCTGTAGCAATTTGATAAAATATACCTCTGTGAATAAATTGAAATGCTTCTCTTTTCTCCCTACCTGAATTCGCCAGAATTCAGAAACTCTCAGTGAGTATTCTTTTTTAAGATTTTATTTATTTATTTATTTATTTATTTATTTATTTATTTATTTGAGACACAGAGAGAGAGGCAGAGACACAGGCAGAGGGAGAAGCAGGCTCCATGCAGGGAGCCTGACACGGGACTCAATCCCAGGACTCCGGGATCATGCCCTGAGCCAAAGGTAGACACTCAACCACTAAGCCACCCAGATGTCCCTCAGTGAATATTCTTATATTTTTATTGCAATATATTTATTTGCTTCATTTCAATAAGAATCTGTTCTCGTTGTGACAGGACACAATTGGAAATCTTGGTTATATCACCAAGGCTTGAGTGGAATGGCATATTTGAGAGAGACATGCATAGTCTCAGCTATAAACAGACAGCTTTAAGGAACTAGGGTTGACTTTATGGAGCCAAGAAGGCCTCTTCAAAATATCAGCATGGTGCCTTAATTACAGAGTTCCCAGGAGTCTTAACCAGGTGGGTAAAGATCACTTCTTAGCAGGTACAGGAGTTTAGGGTATTTTGGGAACCTCGAGAAGACAGGAATTCACCCAAATCTATAAGTATTGCAGAAGAAGTCAGATGGCAAGTATTTGGCTTGGGTTCTGGCCTCAAGAGGTTATTAAGAGTTCATTCTAGAGATTCCTTATGAAAAGTTCCAGCAAAGCAGAGTTTTAAGAAACCTGTATGGTCAACCACTATTGCTGCACATATGTAAATAATCAGGCCAACTTGTGGAGGTTTTTTTGTTTGTTTGTTTTTGTTTTTGAAGTGAGACTTATTTCGCAAACAAGTTAGTGTTGAGTTGGCTCTCTTTGGTAAAAATGAGGGTGATTATAGAGACAATAGGTTTCCACACACTTTGGTAAATATTAGATTTTGACGCTATTCATTATACACTGGACGAGACCCTGATTTCTTCTAGCATCCTCCCATGCCTGGCTACAACTCTCCAAACATTTTTTTTAAATTGATTTATGATAGTCACACAGAGAGAGAGAGAGAGGCAGAGACACAGGCAGAGGGAGAAGCAGGCTCCTTGCAGGGAGCCTGACGTGGGATTCGATCCCTGGTCTCCAGGATCGTGCCCTGGGCCAAAGGCAGGCGCCAAACCGCTATGCCACCCAGGGATCCCCCAAACTAACATTTTTGAATGGTCTTCCATCTTTCTGACTTGGAATCATTTGAAAACGAAAACTACCTTTTTTTTGCAAAGGCTTGCAAACTTAATATAAATGATCTGATGTAAACTTCCAAGAAATCGCCACAGTGGCCCACGTAGTCTCTGTGCCTGCTGCTGTACGGGCCTCAGAGGATCCCCAGAGACATCTGAGCTCCAAGCCAGGAAAATGTGTCAGACTGCCATGGCCTGCCCTCACTCTACTTCGAGCCTGACATCTAGAAGTCTTCTCAACTGGCTACCCCCAGAACTCAGAGACTGGTTTATAATTTGATCTAATCATTAACCACTGCTTTTCCTCCATTCCCATAGAAATGCCTCTTATTTAACACCTCATTGCTCACTATATAAGGTCTAACTTAGAGAACGCACCTGCATCGGGACCTCCTGAAATGAGTTTAACTAAACTGACCTAATGTCAAGACCGAGTCGAGTGATTCAATGAGACGAGACAATCCACCAGTTCAGCTTTCCATGTGTGAAACTTCAGGAAGTTTCAGGGGATAGAACTGTATGGGCCACAGACAGGCAGCCCCAACACGGGCCACTTTGGCATGAAGGTTATTTTGAGCTGAAGGCAGTTGAGACCCTGTGGGTCCAGAGAAACTCTTTGCCCCTCCCTTAACTATACAGACGAATCTAAATGGGAAATCTTTCCTAGAATGGTTATTACCAGAGATAAAGTTTTATCTGAGTGACCCATCTGTACAGCAGGGCAAACATCTAATTACCAAACATCTGCTCTCTTTCCTACTGCCCCGTGAACTGCATTTCTTCCCTTCCAAATCCCAGACGCCTACCTCTTCTCCTGAGTTCAGGATGACGGATATACCTCATTTTGCCTGTCTTTGGAATTTCCACATCTCTGTGAATTCCCGATTCCTACACTATGGAATGTGATTTTCTCCTGTTAATCTGTTTCATGTTGACTTGATTCCTTTTTTTTTTTTTTTTAAGATTTTATCTATGTTTATTTATGTTTTCATGAGAGATGACTCGATCCCAGGATCCTGGGATCACGACCTGAGCCAAAGGCAGACACTCAACCACCCTGGTGACTTGATTCCTAATCTAGCTATAAGGACCTTTGGGGGGAGGGGGGAAGGACCTTTGAGGGGACAGGAATTCTTGCACTCTGATATTAAGGTAAACATCCTCTCCCATTTCACTTTTCTCAGAATCTCCAAGAAGAGGTTTGAAACCCAAAGAATTGCCTCCAGGGCCCCAAGGCCTCAGAGAAAGGCCTGCTTCTCTTGGGGTCACAGATACCCTCGGATTACTACAGTTGGCTCACAGAATTCTAATTCCAATTTCACAGAGTGTTGATAAAACAGACATTTCTCTAATGGCACCTTTAGAGCAGAGGTGCTCGTGGTATCACAATCTTTGCAGGATTGTTGCTGGAGATCGGAGCAGATGCCACACGCCTTCCTGGCATTGCTGGGGGCTTCCCTGTCCCTCATGCATGGCTCTTCTCAGCGTGAAGTATCCCCCTCAGATGCAGAAAAGGAGAACCCCCCGCCCACCATGCTGCTTTTCTCCCAAAGCTGTTCCTGCTGTGCTTCCATTTCTCTGCTCCGTCTGTGGACCTCGCCGCTGGCAGTCCTGCACCCAGGCTGCCAGATGCTGGCCTTGGTTCAGCCCTGTTTCCCCCTCCAGCTCCCGCTCCTATGCTCCTGTCCACCACAGGCCACTGCTACCTTCCTCAGTCCCCTCCTTACCGTTGAAAACCAGTTGGGCCCTGTTCACCATCATTGCTGAGACATCTTAAAAAATAAAACCCCCGACCCTTCCTTTTCTTCTTAGCCAGCATTCCAGGCCAGCCAGGAGGGGAAAGGTCAGCACTGCATTGCTTCTCCCCTCTGGGACCTGAGATTTCATTCACTTCCCCTCCAATCCTGGAATGTTGCCCCCCGCAATCTGCACTTGCGGTGGCAAACAGGTTTTATCTGCATTGTTCCCAAGCATGTATGTAAATTGTCTCAGCCTTTCCTGGCTCTCTCCTTTCTGAGAATGTTTTGTAAAGCTGCACCTCTTAGGTTTATCCCAATTATTAAAGCAAAAGGACACTAACCTGCCATCCATTGAATTCCCAACACAGCGCTCTCCCAGGCACCAGAAACGACGTCTGTTCCTCCTCTGGCTTTTCGTGAGCCTGGGTGAAATGAAATCCCCCCTTTCCTCACCATTAGTGACCTACATGTAACAACCACACAGATTCTTCTGCAGACATCTTTGGTGAGATAACTGACATATTTTAAGAAAAGGACGCCTCCAAGGACACAGTTATATTAGCTCTTCATTCTTTCAATACTTACAATATTTTTACCACTATTTTCAGCTTTTCAATTAAACTGATCCTTTTCTGAAGAAATTGTTCAAAGTTTGCAGCACCCATGATTCATTCTCCCATGAAAGAGCAACAATCAAGGGTAGACTTCAGAGCCTTTTCAGGGGTGGTTGCCACTCTTTATTACAATTTTTGTTTGTTCATTTTCATTGTGAAAAAGCTTTGCTGAAAATAAAATCACTTTTCCAATAGCACAGCTCTTCCTTATCTCTCTACCACTGTGTTTAAAGCACTTCATCCAAACCTTTCTCAATTAGGCTAACTTCAAATCCTTGTTCATTTAAAATTTTTGTTTTAAATCCTCACTCATTTTGAAATGAGAATCAGATTTTCTGCAAAACCTCTATCTAGTAAAAATTAAGGAATTTGTTCTAAATTAGAATTTATATTCACAAGAAAAAGAGAAGCCCATGCAGGGCTTGATGCCTACAAACATGACATTACACCAAAGGCAAGGAAGGTGTTGATGCATGCAGGGGTCCACCTTGGAGAAAGACATTCTTACAAAACATTCTGACAGGAGGACCGACCAGTTGGTTCTAAATAAATGTGGCTAGAGAGGGTAATATGAAGCCCCTCTTATCAAGTGAGGCTAGACCAACCTTTGCCCCCCACTAAGAAGCCAGCTTTCTCCTGCACCCCAAACATTTGCTCCTGGGATCCCAACCAGCCCCCCAAGCCCAAAGCATCTTCCGGTTCACCGGCTTCATCAGTGATCCTTGGGGGGATGGGGATCAGTGCTGCTCAGCCCAGGCTGTGAACTTCTAACCCTCTGAGCATTCTTATCCTACTGTGATAAAATCCACAGGGCTCAACAGTTTAATTCTTCTACGAACACTGAATGTATACCAGGTGCTGGGGGAAGGAGGGGGAAGGAGAGCAGCGAGGCTATGCTGTACAGACAACCAAGTCCCCACTCCGCAGGTCCTAAGGGTCTGGTTAAGCAGAGATGTATTGGACATGAAGCCAAAAATAACATAATAGAATGAAGTCAATGGAATAATAGTGCAAATGCTCAGGGGATTCAGAGGAGAAGACAATTGGTTCCACAACGGGGAGGGGAGCAAAAAAGGGAAGGAGGCTTTTCACAGCAGAGAAAGGGAGGGGGCACTTTTAGCTGAGGGAACAGCCTTGACATGTAGGCTGCATTTAGAGACCATTCTTCGCTGTCTGGCGAGGTTACAGGGGAAATTCAACAACGTGATGGGAATGAGTCGTGATAGAACTTTCACATCAAATCTTGCCATTGGAGGGGTTGGGCTAGTATCCTTCTGGTTTCCTGGGAGCAAGGCATATAAAAGTATTTTTTGAAAACTTTAAAAGAGGATTTGCCTGGCTAGTGAATTCTTTGGAATTATAGAAGAGACTCACAGATAATAATAATAATGATAGTTATAGTAATAATAGCTACTATTAATATTTTGTCGTGATTTAGGGCAGACATCATCTTTTAGAGCTGAAAGAACTTTAAACACCACCTCATCCAACTCGCTTATTTTACACACAAGGAAACTGATGTCCAGAGAAATTTTGTCTCCAGACCCTGGCCAGTGAGGGGCAAAGCCAGGTTGAGGTACAGACCTCCCCCTTCCTAAACCAGTAAACCAGATTACTTGTCACTAAAAACGTGTCCATCGGCACCGCTCCCGGCTATTTTTCAGAGAAGGAAAAAATGGGTGATTGGAGTTTAAGCGGTTTGCTGGAGTCCTGCAGCCACCGGTGGCTCACGTGGGACTCAAACCCCAGACACAGGGGACAATGAGCCAGCGCCCTCCTATAAGCATTCTTACTAAAATTAAACCCATTCACGAGGGATGAAGCACGAGAAAGAAGAGTGAGTATGGTGATTAGAGCCCAAGAATGCATGTTTCTCCGATCACGACCTGGGTAAGAAATCCAGGGGCTGTGAGGAGTCTGCTTTGCCTCAGCTGCCATGCAGCCTAACCACACACACGCCAAGATGCAGGGAGCTCTCTTTCTTCACCAAAGGGCTTAGCTGCAATATGGTTTAAATTAGACATTTCTTGCCTGAGTAGAGCAAATCACTTAGGTTATATGCTGACAAAAAAGGAACAGTCTGCATGCTTGGAAAGCTTAGGGGGAATTAAATTATGTGCTGTCACTTCAGAGTTGTTCCTCTGTCCTCTCCACCACCATCTCTCAATTGCCTGCAGGAGTCCTGGAGCCTTGCGTGCAAGCTGAGCCATAACCCAAGGCTTAACATAAACTTCGGACTCTCAGGTCATTGGGAAATAACAGGTATATCCGGTTGGGCCTTTTGTGCTTGTCTGCACGCAAATTAAAAGTTCGTGCAAAGCTGAACTCCTCGGAGCCTCTGGTTAGGGAGAAGGGAGGATGCCTTGGAAGAGAATTCTCACACGATCTCCCTGTTTATTTTTTCAGGGAATGGCAGATAGAGCTTGTTTATGAGAAGTTCGCACCTCTGGGAGCCTGAGCTCAGAAGGGGCGGGATGTGGAGGGGGCCTTGTGCCAGATGGTCCGTGGGGGAGCAGGGCTCTGAAGGACCCCAAGGCAAGGCGTTGAAGGGGTGTAGTTCTCACAGACCTTCAAGGAGGTGGGCTCGGGTGGGTATGCCAATTCCCACAGTTGCCCCGCTGGTGGCAAACAATGGCAAGATGGCTTGTGGGGGCCGAGTTGGGTGGGGAGGGTCATTGGGGGGCTCTGAAAGCACAGCTCTTCCTTATCTCTCTATCACTGTGAGTGTGCTCATACACTCAGAGCTGTCACCTTGGCTCCTCACTGTCCTGTCTTCAATGACCCCAGTATGATTGCAGCCTGGAAGCCTCTGAGAAGGTGGCTGGAGCTGGAAAGGGTGTGCACTCTGCTCCCCTGCTTCATCCAATGGGAAGCAGTAACATTCATGCCTCCTGCCCTCAAACTTTGATTTCTCTCCTTCAGGAGTTTGCCCACTTTGTGTGGCTGGGAGGCAGCAGAGAGTCTGGGCTGGTAGACCTGAATTCAAATTGTAGCTCAGCTACCTCAGGAGTTTTGTGACCTTGGTTGACAACTCTAACTGCTCTCACCTTGCTTTGTTTGTGTAGAAAAGGGATTATGGTTAATGGTTACCTCAAATGGTTGGTTGTGAGGGTTTAATGAAATGATTTCTGTTAAATGCTTGGCACACTGCCTCGCTCCAAGTGCTCAATAAATAGTAATTCGACATTATTGGTAGTATATTATCATTGTTGTCATTGTTAAGATTGGCTGAGCTGCCATCCAAACAGCTGCTGCATTTCAGGCTGTGCCTCAGATGCCCTCCTGGCCTCACAACTGAGCAGGATCCCCTAATCCCGCCCCCCACCCCCCTACTTCTTCCACCATGATCTCCCAGCCACCTGATTCAGACATCCCCTGGGCTCTGGCAGCAGAGATGGGGCACCAGCCTGCCTTACTTGGGAGTCAAGGTTCATTGTCCCAGCCAGACGCCTGGGGATGGTACCTCCGGCATAGCTCAGCAAGGTCGCAACATGATTTGAATGTGTCCACATGTGTCTCTAAGGCTTTCCTCCTCAAACCAATAGCTGAATCATGGCTGCCTCCAAAATTGATCCCCACTCCCACCAACTTCCTATATCAAGACTTTAGCCCCTTAGATATTGCTTGGATGGAGAGACGCTCCAAAGGAAAAAAAAAATCACACTTTTAAGCTTAGACAGTAGTTCTCAAAGTGTGGTCCAGGGACTCCTTGGGAGTGTGGGTGGTCCCCGAGACCCTGTCAGGGGATCCACAAGTTTAAAATTATGTCGATAGGATAATCTTTGCCTTTCGCTCTCTCCCTCTCTCACCATTACCAGGGGCCTTTCAGGGGTCGCATGACATTTGTGATCTCAACAGACTGAATGCAGAATCAGATAGGAGTATTTATCTGTCTCTGTCAAGTCAGAAATTAAGGAGATTTGTAAAAATGTAAAACAATGCCACTCTCGTTAATATTTTTTGGTTTGGGAAAATATACTTATTTTCTCTAAAACATATTATTTATGTTAACATAAATGTATTAGGTTTGTTCTTTTCCAATGAATAAATATTTTAAACTTTGTTGCATTTTCATTTCTAAAATTGTGAATATTGATAGAACTTAGATTGGACAATAGCTCTTTGATTTCTACAGTAATTTTTTAGAGTATGAAGATGTCCCGAAAACAAAATACTTGAGAAGCACTGAGCTAATAATTTGGCATTGTAGTCTATGAAATCATCCCTTTGCTCACTTACTTCTAAATAAAACCATCGTTTCTGGAGATCTGGGATAGTGTGAATTTTATAGTAATCTCAGTATAATGGATTTGAGTGTAGCAGATCTAGTCATGAAGCCCATGTGGAATTTTCTTTCCAGCTCTCAGCATTTTCCAGCCACTGTTTTAAAGGAAAAATTTCTAAGTTCTCCCAAGACCAGACTGTAAATTATAGAGATTAAATTGTGCAGGGAAGATACCAGGGGTAGGTTCTGCTGCGAGCGGGGGACAGGAGTTGAATTGCATCTGTCACGGGATCCATGACTGCTTTGACTGCTGGAGTCCTGGCCCTCTGGAGGGAGTCATCTCTCCTGGCAGGATGGGTGGAGAGACTTGGGGTCACCCGGGGCCTTAGCAGCCATAATCCTGCCAGAGAGGTCTATACTCAGTGTAGAGTGGGAGGGAGGGGCTTCTGTAAGCTTCAGACCAGAGGCAACAATTAATGGATCTTTCCTGTTGGGGTATGGATGAGCTTTGCAGCCTGCAGACCTGAGTTCAAATCTTGGCCGCCTCTCTTACAATCTGTGTAACACTGGGCAAGTAGTTCACTGTCTCTGAATCTTAATCACCTTGTATGGGAAGTAGGCTAAAACCAGCAATACTTTCAGGATGATTAGGAGAGGTAAATAAAATTGTAGGTGTAACCACAGAAAACAGTTCCTGGCACTGGGGAGTATATTAGCTCCTTTTTTTCATCTGTCCCAACTTGCCTTTGGTGTTAGGCACTCTAAGAGCACAGGGGGCCTAAAGCACAGGCCCTGACATCAGAGAGCAGGATGGTCCCTCCAAGCCGGGCACTCACAGTGGATGTTTACTCCATGTTGAATTCAATGTTATGTGCAACTGGATTTTTACTTCTCTGGTCTGTCTCAGGTATGGTGCTCAGAGCCCAGGAGTAAAAAAAAAAAAAAAAAAAAAGAGAAATGGGGGCTCCCGGTAGTCCAGATTCCTCTGGTGTCCTTGCTGGCAGGAATAAATTTCTATTTTGCCCCATGGAGCCTGGTGCTGGAACCTGAGAGCTCAGGTCTCCATCTCATTCTTACTGCATCAGGAAGTCCTTGATGGGATGAGCACTGGGTGTTACACTATATGTTGGCAAATTGAATTTAAATAAAATATTTATTTATTTTTATTTTAAAAAAGATTTTATTTATTCATGAGAGACAGAGAGAGAGAGAGAGAGAGAGAGGCAGAGACATAGGCAGAGAGAGAAGCAGGCTCCATTCAGGGAGTCCGATGTGGGACTGGATCCTGGGACTCCAGGATCACGTCCTGGGCCAAAGGCAGGTGCTCAACCACTGAGCCACCCAGGTGTCCCTACATAAAATATATTTAAAAAATAAATGGGCAGCCCTGGTGCCCATTTTTATATATATTTAAAATATATATATATATTTTAAAAAAGAACAAATATGAAAATGGAAGGTGGGTTTCATATTACTTGAAAAATATGAACTTGTTCACTGTTAAAATTTGCTTCTTTTTCCTAATAAAGAATTATATTCTAAGATATATATATATATAAAGAAGTCCTTGAAATAGGGAACAGAGAGCTAGGGGCCTGAGGGCACAGCTGGTGGTAAGTGGCCTCACCCACACCTGAACAAACCAGGGAGGATGCCATGCTTTCAAGGCCCAGAAACTGCCAGGCCCCTCCTTCCTTCTGCATCCAAACCCTTAAAATGAACGGGCCACCGGGGACTGACTCAGTGCAATGGGGAAAGGAAAAAATGGAGATTAGTCACCACCAAAGTACAGACTATTGAATTTAACTTTCCATTTTGGATGGGGGAATATTCTGGATGATTTCCTCCCTGGCATTTAAGAAGGCGTAGCCAAGGGCCACCCCACCCTGCCCTGCCTTGTGGTTCTGGCCGGTGAGATGACCTCAGCCTCTTCAGGGTAGTTGTTAGATGTGCCTGGTGCTGGTGCCTTGGGTCTGGGGCCACCCCGTGCTTTCAGCCACACCTGCAAAGGTAAGAAAAGGAGGCTGGAGCCTTGGGGGAGCTGGAGAGCACCGTCTCATTTGTACACATCGCTGGGAGGTCTCTTGAGCTCTCTCCCACTTGCACCATGGAGAGTGATGCCTTCTGGACTTTCCTCCGAGGCCTGAGTGTTATCTCAGGGCTCATTACCCGAGAGGCCCAAAGCACTCAGGAAAGCCACAGTGGGACTGGCCCCCAGCCGAGCTCGGAGGACTGAGCCTGGCTCAGCCTTGCCGGGACTCCTTCAGGAATGGGAAATCCTTGCACCCGAAGACCTGCCTCTGTACTAGGGTCTGGAGGTGAAGCACATCAGAGGTGAGGGGACACGAGGTGAGTGCTTCACAGCTGCTGCCACCTGCCAGCAGGAGGAAAATGCAGATTGGCTCTCATGCTGAGTCTTTCTGCCAAGAGCACCAGTGGAGGGGTGGTCAGCCTCCTAAGGGCAGCAGCAAAAGGATTTGCACAGAATAATGACAATAGCTGACACTGTCTGAGCCCCGGCTGAGGGTCAGGCCCCATTCTAAGAGCCCAACATGTGGTAGCTCAGTCCCTACTGCAACTCTGTGAACCAGGTGCTAATCATTTTACCCATTTAACCCAAGCATAGCCTGGCCCTAGGGAAGTCATTTGCAGCAACTGGAGACACACCACCGTGGGTGGGAGAGCCAGATTCAGACCCTGGCTGGCTCTGTACCGGTGCCTCAGAAACATGAGGAGTGGGTGACTCGGGTCACCTTAGGCTTTCAGAAGCTTGCACGTGGGTAAAGGTGTGTGGCTTTCACATGGAGCCAAGAAGCCCATGTTCCTACCCCTGTGAGCTCCAAGTCCTTGCAGATGTCTGACTTTACTGGAAAGGAGTAAGAATTTATATCTGACCAAAACACACACACACACACACACACACACACACGCGCAGGCTTAGTAGTAGTCATAGTGGTAGTAAACAACAACAATAGTAGTAATAGTAAGGGCTAACGTATTGACAGCTGGCTCTTTGCCATCAACCACACTAACAGGTTTCCTTACCATATCTAAATTAATCTCTAGGAGTGCCCTCTGAGATCATGATCATATTACCTCTCTTGCACAGAGGAGGAAATGCAGGCTCAGAAGAGTTAAATAACCTAGCCGAGGTCACTGTTTATAAATAAGAAAGTGGGGCCTCACACCCAAAAGTGCCTGCACAACCACCCCCCTCACCCCTCCTGGCTGCTGGATCCAAACTCCTAATGATGGCGGTATGCTGGCTTTACTGTTTTTAATCTCCTCAGGAGGATTAGACAAGCCTGGAAGGCATTTGGGCTTGTGCCCAGGAGCCTGTAAAGAATTGTCATCTCAGAAGAGATATCCAGGCACACCGAGGTCATCTCTCACCCTGGCGTCTGTGGTGTCTTCCACAGGGACGTGGAGCTCTGGAATGTTCCCCCTTTGACGTTTCACCGGCTATAATCTGGGGATTTCCCTCATCTGTCAAGAAAAGGAGACATCCAAACACAAGCACACATATTCTTTAAAATAAGGAAAAGTTCTGAAAGACAAGTAAGATTTTTGTTCTGTTTGTTCTCTTTCTACACTTGCAAAAGCTATATGAAAGCAATCGCTCTTTATAGAAGGAAGAAGATTTGGGCACATACTCCTCGGTATAAAACCCTAGGTTCCTGAGGATGCAAACTGGCGCACCTTTCTGGAAAACAAATGGGGTGTAACAAGACCCCTTACAATGCACATGCCCATGGTTTAAACATCTCTACTGAAGAAACACTTGCAAGTGTATATAGAGTTGTGCAGAAAAATAAGTGTCTCCAGTGGAGTCTATAACAAGTGAGGCACAACACGAATGACCATATAAGGGTTGGTTATATATAAATTCTCTTATAGTCATTCTTTACAGTAGTTCAGAAGCATGAGGTAGATCTGTACCATTTCTGGTGGTCACCCAGACAACTATTAAGTGGGGGGGAAAAGTCCGAGAACACTAATCTACAATCTCATTTGTATTAATCATACATACATATGTACAAACATATGCACGTACATAGACAGAAGGTACATGGTTCCTATGGTTACATCTGAGAAGGGATGGCAGTCTGGACTTTCCTATTTTTCTGCATATTCTTAGATTCTGATTAAATCATTTGCATCAAGAATCTATTTACCTGCTAATGTGTTTTAAGAGTTTATATCTGACTAAAACAGAAAATATACTTTATATATATATGTGTGTGTGTATATATATATATAAATACATATACATGTATATGTATAATAAGTATATATTATATATATCCCCATATTATTTTCCTGCACCCAGTCTCTGGCCCTCAGGGTCAGCAAGAGTTTAACATGGCCTCCATGATTGGAACACTGTCTTAAAGCCCCAAGATGCATTTAATAGGAATTAATACAAATTAATTGTTTGGGGTTTTTTGTTTTTGTTTTTTAAAGACTTTATTTATTTATTCACGAGAGACACAGAGAGAGGCAGAGACATAGGCAGAAGGAGAAGCAGGCTCCCTGCGGGGAGCCTGATGCAGGACTCAATCCCAGGACCGGGGATCAAGATCTGAGCCAAAGGCAGATGTTCAACCACTAAGTCATCCAGGTGGCCCTGATTCTTAGTTTTGTTTTTTTTTAACCAATTGCCTAAGGGCAATTAAAGACTCAGAATGGTATCAAGTCTTTTTTTTTTTTTTTTTGTATCAAGTCTTATAACAAAAGAGAGATGAAGACTGGTTGATAACCAGCTTAGTGTGGGCAAAACAGTGGGATGCAGATTTTTAAACCAGTAGAAAAACTTTCGTTTGCATTAAAAGGAACACTGTGAGTCTGATGGGAAGTAACCATCCCTCTGGGCTGGACAGCATGTCATCTCTGGGGGTATGGTGTTCAGTTTCAGGTACGCACTTAGGCATATTGAAAAATTACATTGTCTAGAAGGCACAGATAAGCTAGAAACAGCTCTAGAAACCAAGTTATTTGAAGAATGCTTGAGGAACTGGGACATTTCTTGGTTGGTGGAAGGACGGCTCCGTGGCAGCACAATAGCCATCTTCAAGTATACGAAGGGCTGTTACGTGAAGGGGAAATTAGTCTTGGTTTATGTCTCTCCAAAGGGTAGCTCTAAGTTCAGTAGAAGACAAAAACATTCACTCCAGATTCCTTTGTAACTTCTCAGAACTTCTCACTTCTAGAGCTTTCTAACTGAAGCAGTCCACAAACAGGACAGGCCACAGCTAAGAAGTGAATGCTTCCATCTATAGGACAGAAAAATCCTGGTGGGGGTTGATGGTCAAAAAGCCAATGTATAATTATCCAGCCCTCACGTTCCCTTTCGGGAATGGGCAGGGGAGGAATAACCACATAAGTAGCTATTTAACTATCAAATATTTTTTTAAGCCCTGGATGTGACTACAGTTTTTAATCTGAAATTTTGTCCCTTTGTGGAAAGAGGAAAACCTGTTAAGGAATACAGATCTAACCCTAGAAACTAAGAGGTTCATGGAGTAAAAGAAGACTGGAATCTGGATCCTCAACCAAGAATGTATCCCAGATCTGGACGCCATACCAGTCACCACACCCGTGGCTGGACGTTGTGATATAGCTGAACCCAAATGTACACTTTTGTATGTTTGCTGCACTTTACTTGCTCTGCTTTATGCATTTTCTTGGTAACCTGGTAAATATTCATTTTTTAGGAAACTAAAATGAAAAACAATATCCTTCATTTGCCTAGAGATTTTCTCTGCTTAATCAAAGTTAGGACATTTAAGGGGTTCTCTGTTGACCAAAGTGGTGGACAGCATGCTTGGTTCAACTGTTAGAAGGGTGAATTTCAGGAATTGGATGGGTGGTTGTCAAAACTCATGGAATGAATGTACAGAAGCAAGCCTAGACCTTGGCATCCCTTCCCTATCTTTGAATCATCGCTGTCCTGAGTTAGTGATTGTTTCCATCCCGCAAACACAGAGCAGGAGAGTCCTGTTAGGTGGGAGCCTGCATTAATGGATCACCGGGTTATCCATGGATATTTTATTTTTTTCTTTTCTTGGTTGTTCTATCTCCCTGACCCCTTTCCTTACTTTCTTCACTCCTCTTCTCTTTTTTCCTCTGCCCCTAACTCTACTGTTCCTGGAAGAGAGAAACAGTGAGCAGAAGGATGTAGAGAGAAAGGAGACGGTGGTAGCTCGAGAAGGGAGGTCTCGGAGGGAACACAGGTGCTCTGAGGTGAGGCTAGGCCCAAGGAAAGGGGGAAGGAGAGAGAACAGGAAGCAGAAAAGGACATTTGCAGAGCAAGGGAAAGAAAGAAGGCCGAGGAGGAGGAAGGAAATGGAAGGGAGCAGGAAGAGGTGATCCGAGGACTGTGCCATTGGCCACTTCTACACGGCTGTGAAGTGAGTCATGTCTTGGAAATGAGAACACAGTGGGACTAGGGGCATGGGCTGTTTACACAGTATATTCCTTTTATTTTCAAAAGGAATTGAAGAAGATCAAAGACCCAGATACACTTTAGAACATTCAAAAAGCAAGGATGGCAAGGAGGAGAAGGGGGCAAGTCAGATAGGAAGCTGGGGAAAGCCGTCCCAGCTGAACCCAAACTTCTTCCCAGCCCTGAACCAGGAGCACAGTGTCAGATGAAGGACATGCCAATCTCAGGTTCTTTTCACTGTCCTTTCTCATAAGAGACTCACAAGAGAAGCTGAAGAGACAATGTAAGGTCATAAAATTTCTTTCTCATGCTCCTATTTTCTATTCTTAGTAGCTTAAAAATTTTTTTTTGAGTAACTTTAATTTCGATACAATTTCAGACTTACAGTCACGTTGTGAGAACATCACAAGGAACTCCCATTTACCCAAATTCTCCATTTATGGACATTTTTACCATGTTTGCTTTATCATTTTCATCTCTCTCTCTCTCTCTCTCTCTCTCTCCCTCCCTCCCTCCCTTCCTCTCTCTCTGTCTTTTTAACTCGAACTATTTGAGAGTATGTTGCAAACACTGATGCCCATTGACTTCTAAATACACAAGAAAATATTCTGGCGGGGAAACTGGAATAATACACTGTAACTTTGTGGCTCTCACTAATACCAGACTATATGGAAATAGCTTAGTGGGCACTCACCTTGGAAGGAGAGGAGAGCTAAGAGACTGGGTCAATAAAATTAGCAAAATCTTCCAAAGCAACTTCTCCCTATGCTTTACATGGAATTGAAAAAGCATCAATTGTTATATCAAATTTAAAAAATGGAAGGGGAAATGGCTTTGGTAGGTAACACTCCTGGCTCTATCTGCCTCATCTAAGAGCTCTCAGGACCACTACTATTTAATATTAAGGCAGAGAATCCAGAGGATCACTGCCAGTGTGCACAGTGCTCTGTCAATCCTAAAGCACACTTAAAATGTTAACATCTGTGAAAAGAGAATATGTCTTATTGATCAGTGGCATAACTACAAGTGGTAGCCCCCTGCATTTATATTAATGCATAAAATAACAGTGCAGCCCACAAATGAGGACTTCTTAGAAGAAATAAGAAAGTTTTGTTTTGTTTTTTCAGCTCTGTGCTTCTTACCCTGTGTATTACCAGGAGGAAGGAAGCAGAAGCAAGTCAGGTGGGGCCAGGGTGTTGGTATTACTTCCTCAGAATCCTCTCAATTCCCAGCATATCATTTGTAGCTTCCTATGGCTCATCCCCCTGCCATCCTCTCAGTCACAGTCCCCTTGGTGTATCTCTTGATTTCTGTTTTCCTTCCCACTAGCATGGGTCTGATGACTAATTCTTGTGCATCCCACATGTCAAAAACTTGCCAGGGACTGTTCCTTCTATTCCACTCTCATCTCAGTGCCTGTGCCTATGTGTGCTTGGAGGGGCTTGGAAGAGCACAGCGTTCAGCCACAAAATTGACATTACGCTGGAAGATTATGATAGAGGGAAAGCCCATCAGGAAGATGGACTTCCAGCCTGATGACAGAAGTGCTGATGTTCCTGGCTATGGGCTCCAGGTGTAATGCATCTATCTGATTTGCTGATTTAAAATGATGATGAAAGGGGCACCTGGGTGGCTCAGTCGTTTATGTGTCTGACACTTGGTTTCAGCTCAGGTCATGATCTCAGGGTCATGAGATACCCGAGTCAGGCTCCAGGCTAAGCAGAGTCTGTTTGTCCCTCTCTCTACCCCTCTGCTTCTCCCCTACTTCTCTCAAATAAATAAGTACTTAGAAAAATAAAATGACCATGACGACAATAAGATATCCTTCAGCCCAAAAGGTAGTGATGGGCAAAAGTGAAATACACGAGGACTGAGGCAGATTTTTTCCTTTGGCTTCCTGACATGTTCTCTCTTCCTCACATCTCTCTTTTCCTCGTATCAGACCTAGACCGTTGGCCACAGGGTGGCCTGATGCTGGCTGGGCACGTCAGAGTCTAGTGTCTTGTATAGTGACCCTGGAAGAGAGATATTCTCTTTTTCTTGGGGTGGTTAATTTGAGGCTGCCAATGGCCAGCCTCTCCAGCACACAAGGGAAGTCTCCAGAAGAGATCAGCATAACAGAGACTGGGGAGAGCAGCCCCAGATCTTTCCATCCTGTAAGGTACCACATTATCCTTCCCTGCACATGAGCCAGTGCATTCCTGTTCTGCTTAAACAAGCTTAAGCTGGATTTCTGTTCTTTGGAATCAATACAAAATAAGGTATTTTAAACTTCCACTTTAAACTCTCTCTCTAGCTTAGCTGTTCTTTTGAAAGTTATTTGCACCAAACAATTCAAGTTTGGGATTTGGGAGGGCAAAATTCCCATATCCTGTGCTGTTGATTGAAAGGAGATCCCAGGGCCTTAAATACTACTGGCTTTGGTGAGAAGTTGTGTTGATAAGTAAAGAACCTGGTGTGGATTCTCACTATAGGGAGAATCTTGAACTGAGCTGGGGTTCCACAGGGCACACTGGATTTACCCTATGTCTCCATCAAGTACCAGATGGGTCCTCCAACAGAGATCTGTGCCACCAAATCTGAGAGAATCTGAGGTCTGCAAATTCTGAAGAAGTTGTTACCATAGCCAGTTATTTTGGCTTGTCATCATCAATAAGGACCTGTCCTTTTTCATATATATAATTTTTTAAAGATTATTTATTTATTTCTTCATGAAAGACACAGAGAGAGGCAGAGACATTGGCAGAGGGAGAAGCAGCCTTCCTGCGGGGAGCCTGTTGTGGGACCTGATACCAGGACCCCAAGATCATGACCTGAGCCAAAGGCAGACGCTCAACCACTGAGCCACCCAGGTGCCCCAGGACCTGTCTTTTTAACAGTATGGGCGCAACTGGTTACTCTGCATTTTAAACCATGTCCTAGAACAAGAACTGAGCCCATGGTACCATAGCTTGGAGGATATGCTTAAACTATTCACTACGGCAAGAAGGTATGCATCTACTTTGTCTAAAAACTATACAGTATTATTCAGGAATTATTAACAGGAGGTCTTAGGAACAGCCTTGGGTTATACTTTTGAAAATAGTAATTTACTTGGTTTAAAGGCAACTCCCATTTGCTCTGTTTCTGGTAGAGATACTAGGTTAGAGGCTTTGAGATATGCTGATAGCTCAGAATTGGCATAAGCCCATGGACAATTCCAGTCTATTAAATTAAAAGCCTACTGAGAGATTGATGGGTGCAGCAATCTTGAACTTAATTATTAGGCAGGGGTTTTGCTAAAGCTGGACATTGTAAGGTTATGAAACTCATTTCAAAGGATGTATAGGCCAACACAATTCTGGGAAATTCTGGGAAACCAAAGCTTATTCACCCCGTTGCTCAAAAACAACTTTATCATGGATTGGGGTACTCCATTATAATGTACGAAATCATTTTGGGAGAACCTCTCAAAAAGTATTGGAGACTTTTACAAAAAGTATTTTCTGGGACGCCTGGGTGGCTCAGTGGTTGAGCACCTGCCTTGGGCCCAGAGTGTGATCCTGGAGTCCCAGGATCGAGTCCCACCTCAGGCTCCCTGCATGGAGCCTGCTTCTCTCTCTGCCTATGTCTCTGCCCCCCCCCCCGCCCCCGTCTCTCATAAATAAATAAGTAAAATCTTAAAAACAAAAAAGTATTTTCTTATCAGGTCAGGTATTTTGTTGGTTTCAGGCTCTCACAAAGTCTAATTTTCAGACACCTCTTCATGTGTCTTTATTTTTTTATTTTTTTATTTTTTTTTGTCTTCATGTGTCTTTAAAATTTAACCACTTGGGGCACCTGGGTGGCTCAGTGGTTGAGTGCCTTCCACTCAGGTCCTTATCCCAGAGTCCTGGGATCAAGTCCTGCATCCAGCTCCGCATAGGGAGCCTGCTTCTCCCCCTGCTTAGGTCTCTGCATCTCTGTCTCTCATGAATAACTAAAATCTTATTTTCTTTAATTAACCACTTATTTCAAGGTCATAGTCCCCAGGTCTCTCTCATCCAATTTTATTGCAAAAGGTGACCACACGATTTCTGCTTTTTGATCCTCAGAGACCCCACTTCTGTAAACAAAAACAACCATTTGAAAAAAATTCTTCCAGCTGATTTATTTTTTTTTTTTTTTTTGAGGCAGGAAGGATGGCATTTGTGCTTTTTTTTAATCTGAGGATTTCCTTCCACAAGAACTTGTACGATGGATCTGAAATGCGACTCAGATTCTGGATTCACCTCTTGATAGCTGGTAAGAGGTGAGGAGAGGTGAAAACCATCAAACATTTCAGTTACTTCCTTGAAAAGAGGAATCATTTAAAATTATATTGTATTTTTTAATTTTTACTTTTTCAGAGAGGGAGGAAAGAAGGGCAGAGGAAGAGAGAGAGAAAAATCTCAAGCAGACTCCATGCCCAGTGGGGAGCCAGACATGGGGCTACATCTCACAACCCTGAGGTCGTGACCTCAGCCTAAATCAAGAGTCTGAGGCTTAATAGACTGAGCAACCCTGAGCCAGGCGCCCCAAGATTACCTAAGATTATATTGTATGACTGTAATTGTATCATTGCAGTGTGTGTGATCTTGGTTAAGTCACATAACCCCTCTGAACACCAGTTTCCATATCTATTAGCTAAGAAACAACTGAACAATAGAGATTCTCAGCACGAGGAAAACTCAACGCGCAGGACTGTCTCGAGGTCAACGCCCCACTTTTATATGGACGCTTGGGGATCCCGGAGGCCTGGAGATACAAGTCCCTCCTGGTTAGCTACCATCCATCCCACCCTTCCCGGGGCTCGCCCTTTCCCCAGCCTTCCGAGAAGACCTTTTTCTCTGCAGGGGCTTGAAAATACTTTGTGCCAGCCGGTGAGGAAGGGCGCAGCCCGCGGGGGAAGGTGCCGGCCGAGCACGCCCCGCTCCGCATCTCGCGATCCGCCTACCCGCCGCCGAGTCTGGGCGCCCGCCTCTCCGGCCAGCCCGGGTGCGGCCGTGCGTGCGCCGCGGAGGGTGGTGGCGGCTCGCACCCCGCCCTGGGCCGCCGCCGCCGCCGCCCCGGCGTGTCAGGTGCCGTGAGAAGCGCCCAAGGATATGACCAGAGCCGACGACTTTCCAGAAGCCGCGCACGCAAGGCACAGCTCCGCACGCAAGGGGGAGGCGACAGCAGAGGAAACTTTCAACCCCATAAAGTTCAGAGGCGCGAGATCGGCGCCCTCGCCTCCTCCTCCCCCTCGGCCCTCCCCACGGGGGCCTCCGAGCGTGCTCCCTCGGCTGCGAGCCCCCGCCTTAGCCCCAGCGTGGTCCCGGGCTCCCGCCGCGGGTCCCCGACGCGGGGCGGGGGGCGGCGCCACCTGGGGGCTGCTGAGCGGGAAACCGCGACCAGCTGCGTCCCGCTGGCGCTGGCCTTTGTGTGCCAAGCGCGGCCGGGGCGCGGGGGCCGGGAGCGGCGTCCTTGGGGACTCTCGGTCTCGCCGCTCGAGGTGGAAGGAGAACCTGGCGCGCCGGGGGGCCTCATCCGAGGGGCCTGTTTGCAAGGAAGTTACAATAAAATAAAACAGCTGGGGATGCTGCGAAGGCAACCGCCACGCAGACGCGGCTTCCCGCGTTCCCCAAACTGACAGGTTCCCTCTCCGGGCCTCGGCGCCCAAGGATCCCGAGCGGGTCCATCTCGGGCAACGGAGCTCAGGCACCGAGAGGGGACGGGGGGTGTCAAGCTCCCCGGGGGGCGCGCTCCCCCCCGACCGGCAGGTTCTGTTCCCAGCGCGCTTCAGGGCAGCAGCGGCTACGATGGGGAGGGACGGATTAGTGTGGTTTTCCGGGAAACGGGAAGTCCGCACTGCCGCTTGCAGCAAAGCCGCCAGCCACCGACCGAGGCCGTCGGGGAGCATCGCGGCCGCCTCGCGTGACCGCGCTAGCGCCGCGACCCGGGTCGGGTCTGAGCCCCCGGCAGCGTCCCGCAGGCCCCGCCCCCGCAAGCCCCGCCCCCCGCCAGGTTCCGCCGCCGCCTCCGACGCAGACCTTAAAAGCCGGGGAAGCGGGATGGCGCGTTTTGACTCTGGCGTGACTGCGCGCACACGGGCCACGCCCCTGCGACAGCAGCTGTCAGACGCGCGGGGGTCCTGAGGCTGGGAACCGGCTGCACCGGTCGACCCCCCGTCTCAGCGCGCACTCTGTGTGGAAACCCCCGCTTTGCCGAGGCCCCAGGTGCAGCGGGGCTCGCGGCAAAGGAGGCCGCCTGCTCGGTCCCCATCCCAGTCCCAGCGCCCCTGGCTCGGAGGCTCCAGAGTGGGTGCTCTGGCTCCCGGAGCAGCAGGTGTCCAGGCGAGGCCTCCGATTTCCCGGGGACTTCTGGCCCTCCTCAAAGGCCCCAGCCCTATTACGGAGCCGTCCATCCCGCGCCGCCGGAAACCGCGCCACCTCGCAGGTCAGTCTGTCCGCGGAGCCGCCTTCCCGCGGCCTCGCGGGGCGGGGGTGGTAGGCAGTGAGAGGGGACTGCGCGCCTCCGCCTGGATGCCCTCCGGCCTGCCCCGAAGTGCTGGAACCGTTACACAGCTGGGGGTTGAGGTGGGGACGGAGAGTCCGGGTCACGGAGAGGCGGAAGCATGCTCTTTCCCTTCTCCTCTAGGGGATGGGTTTGGGATGGGAAGAAGCGTCCTCCGCTGCTTCCCCGGAGAGCCCGCCCCGCCCCGCCCCGCCCCGCCCCGCCCTGCCCTGCCCTGCGCGCGACCTCCTCGCTTGCCAACGGCTCGGCGTAGCCCGGCGCCAGGGGTAGGGGCGCGGGGCGCCCGCTCCTTTCCCTGCACACCTGAGGGCCACGCCTTCGCCCCTCTCTCTCCAGCATGGCCACCAGCCTCGGGCCCGACGCTCCCCTGCAGCCGAGCGCGCTGTCCGCCCAGCAGACCACGCTCCTGCTGCTGCTGTCGGTGCTGGCCGCGGTGCACGCGGGCCAGTGGCTGCTGAGGCAGCGGCGGCGGCAGCCGGGGTCCGCGCCGCCCGGCCCGTTTGCGTGGCCGCTGATCGGAAACGCCGCGGCGATGGGCCCCGCGCCGCACCTCTCGTTCGCGCGCCTGGCGCGGCGCTACGGCGACGTGTTCCAGATCCGCCTGGGCAGCTGCCCGGTGGTGGTGCTGAACGGCGAGCGCGCCATCCGCCAGGCGCTGGTGCAGCAGGGCGCCGCCTTCGCCGACCGGCCGCGCTTCGCTTCCTTTCGCGTGGTGTCGGGCGGCCGCAGCCTGGCTTTCGGCCAGTACTCCCCGCGCTGGAAGGTGCAGCGGCGCGCGGCGCACAGCACCATGCGGGCCTTCTCCACGCGCCAGCCGCGCAGCCGCCGCGTCCTCGAGGGCCACGTGCTGGCCGAGACGCGCGAGCTGGTGGCGCTGCTGGCGCGCGGCAGCGCGGGCGGCGCCTTCCTGGACCCGCGGCCGCTGACCGTGGTGGCCGTGGCCAACGTCATGAGCGCCGTGTGCTTCGGCTGCCGCTACAGCCACGATGACGCCGAGTTCCGCGAGCTGCTCAGCCACAACGAGGAGTTCGGGCGCACGGTGGGCGCGGGCAGCTTGGTGGACGTGCTGCCCTGGCTGCAGCGCTTCCCCAACCCCGTGCGCACCGCCTTCCGCGAGTTCGAGCAGCTCAACCGCAACTTCAGCAACTTTGTCCTGCGCAAGTTCCTGCGGCACCGCGAAAGCCTGCAGCCCGGGGCCGCCCCCCGCGACATGATGGACGCCTTCATCCTCTCGGCGGGGACCGAGGCGGCGGAGGGCTCGGGCGACGGCGGCGCGCGGTTGGACATGGAGTACGTGCCGGCCACTGTCACCGACATCTTCGGCGCCAGCCAGGACACGCTCTCCATCGCGCTGCAGTGGCTGCTCATCCTTTTCACCAGGTAAAGCCTCGAGGAGGCGCGGGCGGGCCTTCCTTTCCTGCCGGGTAAGTGGGGGGGGGGGGGTGTGGGGGGCGGTAGGATATGCTGAGGTCTCCACGCACGCCCAGAGTCTGGGGTTTCGCGCCAGCTCCCCACCTCGCAAAGCTGAGATCGCGGCGCGAAAGCCGGGCTCGGGAAGGAAGGCACAGCGCGGGCCGAGAGCGCGCCCCCGCCCCCCGGCCTCCACCCAGCGGGGACCCGCCCGCCCGCCCGCCCGCAGCTTTGATCTTGTGGTTCGCTACCTCTCCAAGTGGGGGACAAAGCTATGAGAGCCCCCTGAAAGGCACGATCTTTTAAGTGCCCGCAGATCAGCCCCGGATCTCTGCCTCCCTGGTACAGCAGGAGCAAAATTGGCACAGTTCCAAAGAAAGGGCAACGGGAAACTTGTTAAGTAAACCCAGCAGCTAGTCGGCTGGGCCGGCCCTCGGCGCAGATCGGAGCTGCCAGCCCGGCGCAGGGAGCGCTCGGAGGCCGGCCCCGCCGACCCATACCCGGCAGCGGAGCTTTCGGAGGGCGGCCAGAGGCCAGCAGGTTGCGCTGGGCTTAGGGGAGCGCCGCGCTAGTTGCGTTAGAAATCCCCGGGGGAGAGCCGGAGCGGTCGCTTCTCGGAGCGCAGAGCAGCGCCTCGACAGGCGCGCGGGAACCCGGGCAGCGCGAGCGGGCGGACTCCCCTGGCGCTCGGGCCCGCCGCCGAGGCAGCCTAGCCTAGCCCCCCGCGGCGCCCGCCCGGACTAAGGTCGCCGACCCTGGGAAGCTGCGCGCAGGGAGCCAGCGGGTTGCTGGTATAGGGTGCTGCCAGACTCAGAAAATGAAAAATAAAATGTACACAGGGCATATTCTTGCTGAAAGATGAACTATTGTTTACCAGAAATTTAGATTTAACATAGCAGCCTATTTTTGTCTGGCAACTCTGCTCCAGGAGCAGGTGTCTCACTGTCTTACTTCACTCACGGCAAATGTTGGTTGCCTTGAAAGACCTGAGGTCCTGGTTGTGCCGTTTCTTGGCGCAGAAGGAAGTGGAGGGGGATGCCGAACTTGCTGGCAACCCAGAAATTGGAAGGCAAAGGCTGGTTCTTTTCTTATTAGAATCCTGCAACCTATATATATATATATGTCCTTAGATCCTGTGCGACTACTTTCGTAAGTCGAGTTTTTGTGTATTTAAAATTGCTTTTCAGTATTAAGAGCATGGAAACCCATATGGGCAATGAGCAGAAATCAAATAAAAACAAGTCGATAATAGATCAGGAAAAAGACATCCTAAAATGATATCAATAGGTCCTTTGCATCCCACCATAAGCTTATCATCTTCTGAAACTTCGTTTTTTTTGTTTGGTTTGTTTTGGTTTTTTCCCCATCAGAAACTGAATTGGGCAGCAAAAGTAAATAAAACAATTTTGGAGTCACTCTATTCAATATAGCTGATGAATACATTTTTCTTCTTTTTAGTGAAAACACAGTACGAAGGAAGTTGGCAAATTACACTGCCCATTTTGGTATGTGTTTAAGCAAAATACAACCATGGCCATTCATTTATGTATTGTCTGTGGCCGCCTTCACAGCACAAGGCAGAGCTGAATAGCTGTGACAGAGGGAGGGTTTGGTTGGCAAAACCTAAATTTTTAGTATCTGGCCTTTCATGGAAAAGTTTGCCGACCCCTGAAATATGATGAAGCATACTTCATGAAGTTCATGAAGCAATTTTTAAAATCACCCATAATTTTATACCATACACGCTTACATTTTTTTTCAGAGATGCAATAATTATTTACTTAAAAAAAAAACTTAAGACATTTTCATTTAGTGTAATGGACATTCTCCCATCTTTTAAACTTTATTTTAGTGATTTCTGATGGCCCCCTAGTATTTTTGTCATAATAGCACCATTACGTATAATCGCTTCTTTTAACATTGTTGATTGCATTTTTAAAATTTCGGTGATTGTTGTAGTTACATATTTTTGTACCTGTTGTTTCCTGCACATACGTATCTAGGCGTGGATTACTGGGTTTAGAAAGTGGGGGAGAGTTACCCTTCTGCATCTTGCTTTGTACTCAGATTTTGTTTTCCAAAAGGACAATACTATTTGTATTGCCAACAGTAAAGAAGCATTACAGTTTGTACCGTAATCTTTCTAACATTGGGAATTTCCTTTTAAATTTAAATTTTGAGGATTTGTAGCTTTATCTATCAGGATAACCATTGTGTGCGAGAGCAGTGTGTATGCTAGAATTTATCCCAGGAGATGAGAGAAGAAAAGGGTCTGCTTTTGGGGCTGCTTTTTTGCTTTTCATGGGCCCTGGATGCTTTTGCCTCTTTAGACTGTTTGCCCCTCAGAAGATCTTAGTGACATTTTATTACTACATTGGAATAAAGATAAATATGTCAAATTACATATTAAAACATTTTCTTTAATCTAACAGGGTTTTTTTTGGTGTATGTTCTGATTTTGAAGGAAATGAAAACATTTTCACGAGCCCCTGAAAAATTTTGCAGGTCCTTGGCATGTCTGCTGTGCCTCATGGAGAAGCTGGCCTTGTCTGTTAGGAGCTTTTTCAGGCTAGAAAACTTCAGACTGTTTTTGACTTACGATAGGAAAGAGAGCATTACCCATATGAAACTAATTACGGGAAATATAACTATTGATTTATCCATCCTGTGATTTAGTGAGAAATGAGGAAACTGTTTTGGATTTTTTTTCTTTTTGGGGGTCTGGAAGTACTAACTCATTAATGAAATAATTCATTAATTCAGTATTCATTCAGATAAAGAAAGTGGAATTAAAGTGCCATGTGCTTTCTAGATGAAAGAAGAATCGATTTCCCTTACTTATTTTCTCCTGTGTTAACGACCAAACAGGTATCCACAAGTGCAGGCTCGGGTCCAGGAAGAATTGGATCAAGTCGTGGGTAGAAACCGGCTGCCCTGCCTGGATGACCAGCCCAACCTGCCCTACACCATGGCCTTTCTTTACGAAGGCATGCGTTTCTCCAGCTTTGTGCCCGTCACCATTCCTCATGCCACCACCACCAGTGCCTGTGTCTTAGGCTACCACATTCCCAAGGACACAGTGGTTTTTGTTAACCAGTGGTCTGTGAATCATGACCCAGTGAAGTGGCCTAACCCAGAGGACTTTGATCCAGCCCGGTTCTTGGACAAAGACGGCTTCATTGACAAGGACCTGGCCAGCAGCGTGATGATTTTTTCAGTGGGCAAACGGCGATGCATTGGGGAAGAGCTTTCCAAGATGCAGCTGTTTCTCTTCATTTCCATCCTGGCTCACCAGTGCAATTTCAAGGCCAATCCAGAGGAACCCTCAAAAATGGATTTTAATTACGGTCTGACCATTAAACCCAAGGCATTTAGTATCAACGTCACTCTCAGAGAGTCCATGGAGCTCCTTGATAGTGCCGTCCAAAAGTTACAAGCTGAGGAAGACTGCCAGTGAAAAACCAGAAGCATGCTAAAATTTTACAAGTACTCAAGTTTTGGGGGGATAGGGAGTAGAATTTTCTAGCTCCTCTGGGCCACTCTCTCAATTAGCCTCTAAAGTGAGCATGAACCAACTGATCCGCAGGTGATGTGCTTCATGCGTGTGTGCTCAGATGAGCACTGGGCTCCGAAGGAGCTCCTGGAAGAATCAAAGAATGAAAGGATCCAAAGAATTTTTACAGAATATCGAGTTCTGATAATAATGTCTTGAGGGAGCATGTACACACACAAATGACCTAATGAAGAAGAGTTTTGATAACCATGCCTTCGTGTACGGGATCCAAGCTTGATGTTCTGCGTGCTGAAATCTGCTCCAAAGCAAATTGTAGTTAGCCAAGTTTCAGAATATATTGCTGAATATGCAAAGACAAATAATTTCCATGTAAGACATGTGATTGAGGGTAATAAGGGAAAAGGGTAAAGACCAGGAATTCCCCCTTTCTCACCTCTTCAACAAAAAATAGCTTAGTTAGGCTGTAGTTATCTATGGATGGATTTATCTTTTTGCCTACTGATACGCTTTCTTTCTTGGGGGGTAAGTCCTAAAGTCATTTACTCACAAAGAAATTAATGGTGGTTGATTCACTGATTATAGTAGCTGTTCCAGTGATGTATTCTGAATTTTAAAAGTATAAGTTGTTAAATTGTAAAAAAATTCCAAGCCAAAGTCATATCTCTGTTGTTGCCAAAGTACAATGTCAATGATGAGCAAAAAAAAAAAAAAAAAAAAAGATTTAGCAGCCTAGCTAGGCTTTATCTTATATGATTATAATGCACTGATTTCAGTAAGTCTTATAGATTAAAAAAGTCACCAAATACTATTCAATGTATTTACATATATAATTATCCATAAGCAGTATGTATTAGTTATTGTATTATTATATAGTATTAATTATTTTGGTTAAGAAAAATTTGAATAAGATATGTCTTTCCAAAAGAAAGACCAATCAAAAAGTACAATTCTGGGCTCAAATATGTGAAATGAGCCTATTTTGACATCATGGAAACCAAGATGAAGCAAAATCCATTCTCTCATCTGCAACTTGAATGAGAACTGAAAAATCTCAAAATTGGATCTATAAGATGTATTCCTTATTACTTTACAACATATTTTCTAAAATGATATTCATAATCTAGAATCTTTTTATGAAATCAATGTAGTTACTATAATTCCAACCTCTTGGCATGCTTACATTTTAATTTTAAAACCATTCTGATTGTTGAGTTCCAGTTGAAGTTACTGGAAATCTGACCATTAGCCTATGCAAGGCAGAGAAATTTAACCTGTGTCTGCTTGATGAATAGTGAAAAATGCAATGAATTATCCGGATGTTCTCTTTATTAGAGAACCAGTGGGGGAGGTGGATTCCCATCATAAAAGGCCTAGTTTCTCTTTTAAGTTTTTTAAAAATAGCATTCATGTCTGTGTTTTGGAAAGTCAGAATCAGAAGGTCCTGTTGGGAGACTGTTTTGAAGATTGCATCACATTCCAGTGGAGCTGATCAGATCAGGTGTGCTGCTCAGGATGGCCGGCCCGGGAGCAGTCACTTTGGTAACTGTGAAAACATAAAGCCTGAAGGAAATACGTATGTTCCATTTATGTAAAGAGCCTGAAAACCTTAAAAACAAAAAACAAAAACAACACCACATACTGGAAGATTGCAAAAGTTCAAAGTGAAGGTTGGAGCTTTAACTTTCATTGTATGTGAACTTGCAGAGGAAGGTATACCGTATCCTGAAAGCTTACTGCTTCTTACATTCTATTAAGCTTTTGGAATCTTTTAGTTAACATTATAAAGAGAAGAATGTCTGACGTATGTGTGTTGCGGTGGTGAGAAAAAAAAGCAAAAGAAGAAAAGGAAGAAATATGGTTAAGCCTTTCTCCACTCATTCCAAATTAATTCATCTGAAGCACAAAATTTGAAGTATGAACACTTAGAAAAAAGATGATTTGTAGGCCGATGTTAAATCCCAAGTAGACTTTAAAAAAAAAAGATCTATTTTGTAATTTGAAATTCTTTGATTAATAAAAATTTCATATAATTTTAATCAATAAAATCTCATAGCTCTGCCTCTTGAGTATGGAGAACTGTGCCAGTATTTTTAAAGGCACTAAATCCACCTGTAGAAATCAGGCTTACCCAATACCTTAAAATTTTTTGTCACCAGCCATTCCAAAACATGACTACCCCCCACTCCTAAGCAGGGCTGAAATAGTGATTGTTGGCTGCCCTAGCCCACTTACTCTGAGACATATGTGGTACCAAGAGTAATCATGTACCAATCTGGATGCCTCATTAAGTCAACCAAGTCCAGATGTGCTCTAATCTGTGCGAATGTGGGCTCAGTTTGCTTGGCACTTCTAGCAATGGAAAAGCTGTACTTTATAGGAGGAAGTAAGGTGGGCTCTTGGAGGTCACCTAGCTTATTTAATACAACTATTTTATGTTTTATAATCTAGTTAAAGGAAGGATAGCAAAACCAAAAACAAATTAAAATAACCAAACTTGGAGGCCACAATAATCAGGCTACTGGTTTAATCAGAAAACCTTATTTCTTCCAGAGAAAGAAGGTATTTGCTGGTCACTATTGTAGTCAGAATATCTACTCCAGATTATTGTTAATAGTTCAAGTATATCGTTTATTAAATACTTCCTTTATGTATTGAAGCTTTGACTTTGCAAGAAGATTGCTTTTTTTCCAAACAAAAAGATGTCTCAGGTTTGTTTTGTGGGTTATCTGAAAGCTTTTTTTTTTTCTTTTTTTCCTCTGAAAGCTTTCATGTCTCAGAACTTAGCCTTCACCTGTGAAATGCTATTACGGCCTTAATATGTCCTTATTAGATCTATATTAGATCAAATAGTTGCATAGCATTTATATTAATTTTATATTTTTTAGCTATGACACACTGTGATACTCTGGTAGATGCTTATAGCTCAATGATAATTTTTTATTTAATCTTTTCTTATTTTTGTATTTTATCATGTGTGCTTTTAATATGTACAGAACAACTATAATACATAGTTGTAACTGAAATACATTTCAGAGGCACAGCGTTAACATGTACCTTTTACTGTTTGATATACCAGATTAAAAACATTTTGTATCTGTAATTACCTGTAACCGGACACCTTTACCAAGATAATAAAAATCACTCTTATAATCTTGTTATGGAATTTTACTTTATGTTGTAGCAAGTATGCTATATCTTTTTCAACATGCATCCATTCATTAATGTATCCATTCTTTTCAACTACCACTTATAAGTGCTTAAATTAAAATGTTGCATTATGAACATTTTATTTGGCCATTTGACATTTTAGGCTGCTTGCTCTTTTTAAAAAATAGGCTTTTAGCATTCAGTTTCCTACCAAATTCCTAGTCTCTATATTTTTGAGTTTATGAGAACCAACACAGAAGTTAAATTTCAGTGGCAAACCTCTAGAAAAGTGGGAGTTAATTTTTAATTTTGAAAAATAGACCAGATTGAGATTTTAAAGACTCTGATCTTTTATTACTGCTTCATCCAAAAAAAATGCAGAACACATATTTGTCCCTCAGCAGCACATCAGTCCTTTCTGTTAGTATTTCATTCATTTATTTTTTTTCCTTTTGTCATGAAAACTTCTGTGTGTGTGTGTGTGTGTGTGTGTGTGTGTGGTGGTTTTGTTGTTTTTCTTTTTTTTGAAAGCTTTTGTTTTCAGTTTGGTTGCTATACATTTATTCATTCATATTTAAGGTACGTGTGCTTTAATTAATAAATGCAATTCATGTCCAATAAAAGAAAAGAGGAGAGCATTCTGTCCTGTAGTATGTGGAAATATTTTCTGCTGACCTTTTTACCGGGTAAAAGATGTGACTTCACAGAGCCTCTGCTGTGATTCTCCAGGCTCTCACTGCCCCACCTGCACAGATGGCAGGGTGTACGGTGCCAAGGGTTCTTATTGCTTCCAGACCTAAGCTCCCATTACTGTGAAAACAGGAAAAGAAATCATGAAGTACAATTGCACACAGTGTCATTGATACTTCGGCTTGACAACATCACTTCAGCAACTAAAAGGTATGGCTATAAATTGGCTTAAGAGAATACTCACTTGTTTTCCAAATCTGCTAACATAAGATCTTCATAATGGCCGTAAAATTTTAGGATGAGTGAAATAAATTTTCCACAGGAGAAATTTTAACAAAATTATGATTAGGGTCAGGCATTTGCAAAAAACGTCAAGCAGAGTTGAATTCTACACAATCAATCCACTAAAATAGAAGGCGGGAGTGCAGGGCAGAAAATGACTGTAGCTTTAGAAAGAAGACAGCCGTGATTGCTGCAAACGCGCAGGGGTTATTTCTGTAACCTCAAAGCCAGTCCATTTTTCTGCAGCAGTTCGGCTATTAACACCCCCTTATTTTACCTCAGTGACTCACATGCTCTCTGCTTTCCAGTTCTGACCTTCTAGCTCTAATTCTTAGAGAAGGGAAGAAAGAAAAGAATACATTCAGAAGCATTTATTTTTAATGGGAAAGACTGGAGAAAATCCAGTTTAAATAGCTATGGGCAAGCTATAGGCAAACAACAGCTTATGCCTGTAGCTCCTAATCCACTTACAATACAAGCTGTGTGGTCTCCACTGACACTTCCCAACATGTGTCAGGTATGGGGGGAAGAAATGCAACTAGAATATGTTGAGCACTTCTTAGGTTTGAATCACCACGCTAAGCAGAATCGCACCGCAATTCTGTGCAGGAGGCAGTAATGTAATATATAACATGTCACAGTTAGACGTGGCAGTGTCTGGACGCTCCCAGAGATGAACTGACTCCAAAGCCCATTGTCCTCGTGCTGTAGTGTCACCTTCCGACCTGGCTGTGTTTGGGTGGATAGTCTAGTCTGTCTATTTTCAATCCCCATGATCCTTGGGTTTCACAGCAATGCATTTCCTTTGTCTAGGGCACATTCCACACTATAATCAGGGTGTAACTGACATTGTGAAGTGCCAGAAAGACTCACAACATTCCTCTTTCCTGAGGAAAGCGTCCTCACACTGTTCTTACTAAAAAGAAAGAAAAGGAAGGAGGGACAGAGGAAGAAAGAAAAGGAAGAAAAAAAAGAGAGAAGGAAAGAAAAGAAAGAAAAGAAAGAAAGAAAGAAAGGAAAGAAAGAAAGAAGAAAGAAAAAAAGAAAGAAAGAAAGAAAGAAAGAAAGAAAAGAAAGAAAGAAAGAAAGAAAGAAAGAAAGAAAGAAAGAAAGAAAGAAAGAAAGAAAAAAAGATCACACTTTGTTTTGTAATCTTAAAACCCCTATCCTATAAAACTCTTTTTGGGCCAGGGATCCTTGCCTGAGCCAAAGGCCATCCATAGGAAGGAACAGTTGCCTGTGAAGTGGCCTGATTCAAGAATTCTCTCTGATAGGGGTGCACCACACTGGATGTTAGCTCATGTGACCAATCAGAACCTTTCGGGCTCTCAGCGAACTTGAGTAGGGTAAACAGAACCGCCAGAGAAAGTACAAAACCGAGGAATGAATCAGACAGGTGTGTTGACGGGAAGCCTGCCTTTGAAAACAGTTTCCTGGAGCTACTGGAACTGGTATGGGACTACTTGAGATCCCTTTGAGCGATAGGCTAAATAAACTAACTAGCTAAATAAGTATTATACTAAATAAACAACACAATATTGCACAAATTGCACAATATAACAGCACAAACCCAACAGCCACGGAGATGCCCTTAGATCAGAGCTAAGGGTCACTCCACCAGCCTGAAAAATCTTCTAGGCTCTTTAAAAAATTTTTAATTCTGTTTTTTCTTCCTACCTGCCTATTTTTGTTTCTCTCCCTCTTTTGGTGCTAAATGGGTACTTTTTGTTTGCATGTGTTCCAGCAAATTTCGTATTATTGTTTTGTATACATGTGGTTTTAATTTATGCAAGTACTCTATCTCATCCTGTTGCTTCGTCTTCTACTAGTACGATACTTTCAATATTGTCTAATCCCATGGCTTCTCCCCACTGCCTATTGCTTCCAGGCATTCATCCACCACATTTTCTCTATCCAAGTCTCAGAAATGGGCAACCAAGTGGCCTCTGACTTCATGTATCCCCAAATAATGCTGCAAGGAACACTTTTGTACATGTTCCCTTGTGGACCTGTGAGAAGTCTGTAATATATTCACCATAACCACGATCAGCACGGTCAGGCCAGCAAGTCTGGGTCTGTGTGATTTAGGGACTGTAAGCATGTTCTCCAGGATGCCACCCAGCCACACTCCTGTCAGCCGTGTGACGGTACCTCTACTATATGTATGCCCCTATCAATATGTGGAATGACCTTATTTTTTTTTTACATGAAATATACCATTTAGGAAGGTATCATGCATTAAATTGATTTTTTTTAAAGAGACATCTACCGTCATATGTCAATACATCTTGTAGATGTATTTGTAGTTCTATCACCTCTCTTCTCATCCATGGTACGTTTATTAAAAGCCACCGGGTGCCAAATATTTGCTATTGAATGATAGTTTGCATGTAAAATTATGAATGAACAAAGGAGTGAGTTCTATTAAACCTGCTTCTCAACACTAATGACACCATCTTTGCCCTGCCTCCATTCTCAATCCGTGCCCTTAAGTCTGACCAGGTTCCCTTCCCTGCTGTAGGGCTGAGGTTGGTTAAGGTTCTTCTGAAGGTTCTTCTCGAGGTTCTCTCTGACTCACTCTAAGCAAGTAGAAATGCCAACCCTGGGTCTTCCTCCTGTGGTATGAACAGTGGCTTTCAAACATGTTTTACCATAATCCACAGCATGAGCTATGTTTTGTATTATGAATTAGTACGTACCTATTGTGTGTGACTATGTACTCACATACTTATATCAGAATAGTCTTTACCATTGTTTTCTGTGATGTGATCTGTTTTCAGATCTACTTTATTATTTTTCATTAAAAATATGCTGTAATGAGATACCACCACAAACCTTTGATTGAGGCCAAATGATCATGACAAAATGCTAGAGACAATGTGAAGCTCCTAGAGCTTTCAAACATTACTGGTGGGGAGTACATACTGGTACAGTGTGAACCAGCAATCCTACTCCTAGATTTTATCCTAGAGAAATGAAAATTCATTCGCATAAAGGCTTTACATTAATATTTATAGCAGCTTTATTCATAACACCCCAAACCGGAAACAACCTAAGTGTGCTTCCACAGGGGACTGGCTCAACCAACCTTGGTTTATCCATACAAAGGAGTGACACTCAGCAATAAAAAGCAATGAACTCAACTGAGCTACACAATAGCTTGGATGAATTTGGAGGGAATACCACTGAATAAAAGAAGCCATCCTCAAATGGTTATATACTTTGTGAATCCAGTTTTGTAACAGTCTTAAAAAGACAAAAGTAAAGTGATGGAGAGTGGATCACAGGTTGCTAAGGGTTAGGGGCAGGCATATTCTACAGAATATGGTGGAGTTTGGGGGTATTTTCTGATTGTGGCAATATAGTTACACAGAGCTATACGTGTGTTAAAATTTCTAAAATTATACTTTAAAATAGACTGAAAAATATTTTTGAGGGAGAGTTGGTGCAAGTGATCTTCAGTGAAGTGTGGGTTGGTGGATAGCACAGCAGGTGCTGGCAGACAGAGTAGCACCAACAAAGAAGGTCAAGTCCAGGTGTGCAAACCAGGGTCATGGCCTGTGTTAAGTCCTTGTAGACTGGGGGGAAAGGGTGATGGCAGGCTCTCAGAGCATAACGGAAAGAAGGACGCTAGTGTTTGTGATGAACAACAGCAGCTAAAAGCCATGAGTTGGAAGCTGCCACAGGGTACAATTTAAATTCAATACCGTAAGTGTTCATGGAGCACCTACTGTATGGCAGGCACTGTTCTGGGCACTGCAGATATAACAGCGAGGAAGATACTTGGCTCTGAGTCCTTGAAGCTGATCTTCTGGTGGAGGGGGCATGGAGAGAAATGAAAGAAAGAAGATTTAAGTTAGGAATAAGTGCCCTGGTGTGGTAAAGACAATTAAACAGTGTAGGGTGTGTGTGTGTGTGTGTGTGTGTGTGTGTGTGTGTGTGTGTTGGGGGACTCGAGAATAAGTAGTCAGGGAAGCCCTTCCAAAGGAGGTGGCAAGAAGAAGTAGAATTAAAGACAAGTATCCTCTTCCTCCCACCCTATGTGAAGGAAGTAACCGGCACTGAGCTTTCAGACATAAATTAGTTACCTTAAAAAAAAAAAAAAAAAGCTAGTTACAACTCATTAAATTGATTCTATGGTCACTAATGAGTCACAGGCCACAGTCAGAAATAAAATAATTTCAGCACACCCAATGACAGATGTGGTAGGCTGGCCCTTAGTCAGTTTTGGCTTTTGGTTTCGCCACATGGCATCCCTCTGGTCCAGACCGTTTCCTGCCTTTGACTCCCAAGCTCATTCCAGATCCTAGTCCTCTGGGAGCATTGAAACAAGTCCTGGAGCATCCCCAGCGAGTAGGCTCTCTATGTATGTAAATATATAGGCGCTGACATGCTTGACAACGATGCTTTGAAAAACACAAGTTAACATGGCCTGCGGATTCTTGAACTTTACAAGCAGTGAAGGATTTCAAATGGATTCTTTGGAGCACTAATGGGTCTTCTGGAATATTTCACAGACGCTACCTCTGGCCCTTGAAGGAAACTTTTATTTTATCTGATTGAAAAGGGTTTCCACCCTAATTTCCGTGGGCTTGCTGAGAAGAGCAAGGAGTCTGTGCCCAGGATCTTGCATCCCCGGTATGGTGCCGCACATCTGGCAGAGCTTTCTTTGTGTGCCTTGCTTTGCTGTTGTATCCCGCAGTTCTGGCTGTCGTCGAGGCCCTGGGACACCAGAGCGCGGGTCACACCCAGCTTGAGAGTTTGCACAGCTCCATCGCCCACGCTTGGACAAAGTTGCTGGAGTCCCGTCTGGCTGGCAGGCTCTGTGCTGGTCCTTCTGACGCCTCCTCGGGTGCTCATCCCCCACATTTCACTGTTGCCCCACTTCAGGGAGCCACGGGGGCGCCTCGGTTCTCCTACTGCCTTCCTCTGCAATCATCATTTTATTTATTTTTATTTTTTTAAAGGTTTGTTTTATTCTTTTGAGAGAGGGACAGAGAGCACAAGCAGGGGGAGAGGCAGGCGGCGGGGGGGGGGGGGGCGGGGGGGGAAGCAGACTCCCTAATGAGCAGGGAGCCTGACTCAAGGTTCGATCCCGGACCCCGGGATCATGACCTGAGCCGAAGGCAGAAGACGCTTAACCATCTGAGCCACCCAGGCGCCCCAGCAATCCACATTTTAATTTAAGACTCTGCTTCTGCAATTTCCACAGCCTCCGAGCAAATCCTGTTGGCCCTCTGCTTTCCTAGCACTTGGCATTGACGTTGAGGGGAAAAAACGGGGGAAAACATGCTGGACAAAGAGGTGGAAGAACAAGATTTTTTTACTGTTGTGTTTTCCAACGTGGTTTCCAGAAACTCACTGCGGCAAAAAGCTGAGCGAGCCTGCTTGCTACTTAGTTTTAATTTTTAACTTCAGGAGATGGTTCTGGAAAATACATATCAAGGCTTTGTTAACAAAACCCAACGAAAGCTGTCTTCCCTTCACAGGGCCCTACCAGGCTCCTTTTCTTTGTGACTGTGTGGCTGGGGGTTCAGTCCATGATCCAGAGCTGCTACTTGGCTCTGCAGTGTCAGCTCCTTGGGCACTTTCTCTGCCCAACCTGCTCCCTTGCCCCTCTCTCCAGTGAGCTCAGCCCTCAGCTGCTTGAAGAAGCCTACTTTGACCACCCACCAGACACTCTCAGCTCACCTTATCTTACTCTACTTCTCCTGTGTTTCTGTTTTTCTTTTTTTATAGCACATATCTCCTGCTAATATAACATAAATTTAACTTTCCTTTTATTATGGTTTATTGTCTGTCTCTAAAAGACCTCACTCCACAGAATGTAAGGATGGGTGTCTTTATGTTGCTTGGAAAGTAACATCCAACCATCTTGCTAGGTTTTCTACACAACACCTGTATGATCTGATCACTGCCCTAAATAAACAATCCATTCACGCACACACAAAAATAGTTAATGGATGTCATATAGATCTGTGCTGTCCAATAAGTTAGCCACTAGTCACGTGTGGCTATTTAAATTTAAAGTAATTAAGGTTGAAAAAAATTAAAATTCAGCTCCTCAGTCATACTAGCCATATTTCAGGTGCTCTGTTATCCATGTGTGGCTAGTGGCTGCTGTTGTGGACAGCACAGATATAAAATGGTTCCGTCATAGCAGAAAGTTCTATTGGACAGCACTGCTAGAGATGAATCAGTTTGTCGATCCATTGGATTTTTTTCTTTTATTTGAGTGGTAGATATCTATTTAGTGTCTACCTGGAGTAAGGTACCATGATAAGAAATACATGTCACTCAGGAAGAATTCAGAGAACTTGCTTCTTTCAGCAAGTGAGTCTGAAGATAAATATAATATGAAAAGAGATGTGTATCAAAAGCCTTGAGGTAGATACAAATAAAGTACTGCAGGAATTCAAAGGAAGGAGAGTTTATATTTTCCAGGTCAGGGTAGGAAATCAAGGAAGACTTCTTGGAGGAGGGGAGTCTGAAACAGAAAACTGCCCATTATTTCCATTCAAAAGCACAGAACACTCAACACCTTGGGATAATTGGAGGAGAGGACCTGTATATAGTAATAATCTGATGGGAATGTTAACTCCAAACAAGGAGGTTATTTTTCTTTTAAAGATTTTATTTATTTATTCATGAGAGACACAGAGAGAGAGGTAGAGGGAGAAGCAGAGGGAGAAGCAGGCTCCATGCAGGGAGCCAATGCGGGACTCGATCCCGGGCCTCCAAGATCAGGCCTTGGGCTGAAGGTGACGCTAAATCGCTGAGCGACCAGGGCTGCCCACAAGGAGGTTAACAGTGATAGTTCCCATGGTCTCGAATTCTACTTTTACTTCTCTCTAACCTTTGCCTCGGGACAACGAATCCCCCAGAAACAAAGGCTTCTGGTCTGGATGTCCTCTGCTCCCACAGAGCTGGGAAAAGCAGGTGAAAACTAACACTTGAATGGTTGCTTCCCTGATTCTTCCCTCTGACTGGGAGTTGCAATGCAGGGAGAATTTTCTCCTAAGGCTGCTTCCCCTTGCTGAACAAAGCTTGAAGTCTTGACCTAAAGAGCTACATTGTAGGATGATGAATGATTGAATGTAATTTTTCAGATATCTGAGATTTTCCACCTGGGCTCATTGACCCCCTCCCCTGAGCCCACAGGTACTGGTCCTGTTAGCCTGGCCTTCACTCACAGGTGGAGAATCCCATACTCCTGGTGGAAAATGAACTCAGCGCAAAGGAAAAAGGCATATGAGGAGCACAATTATTTCTACAGAAAATAAATTTCTAAGAGCTGGTATAGCTCTCTAATGCCATTAGTACGATTTGAATACTTCTCAGAGTGCTTATTCTGACATGGCTCAGATAGTGGACTCCACTGGCCACCAGTCATCTAGACAGATACCATCTTGTGTAGTTTACACCAGAAGTCAGCAAACCACAACCCATGGACCAAATCTGGCCCATGGCTTATTTTTTCCCACCTTTTGAGCTGTGACTGGCTTCTATGTTTTTAAATGGTTGGTAAATATCAAAAGAAGTATAGTATTTAGAGACACATGAACATTTTATGAACCTTGGAATTCCGTATCTATAAATAAAGTTATGCTGGAACCAACAACACTCATTTCATTTGTTTGCTTTTTGTCTGTGACTGCTTTCCTTCCACAGAGGCAGAGTTGAGAAGCTGTGACAGAGACCATGAGGCCTACAGAGCCTAAAATCTTTACTGTCAAACCCTTTACAGAAAAAGGTTGCCAATCGGGGTCTTTACCATCAAACTCTCCAGGCACCAGCAGATATTGATCATAACTTCCTCCTGTTCCTCAAATGCTCTATGGCTGACAAAACACTTCCCCATGTACCATTTTCATTTTTTTCATCAATTGTCTTGGGCTCTGGCTTCCTGGGCTGCTGCTGCCTGTCTCACAGACAGACATGAACCCACAAAGCCAACACCCCAGGGGAGCTCATTAGGGAGCAGAAACAGGTGACAGGCATTTTTTTTTTTTTTTACCAAGGCAATATTCCAGATTGTCTGAAAATGTAGGCATTTAATCACAGATGAGAGAACACAAGCAGTTACATTCAGGCAACGTTCAGACCTATGCAGTGTAGTGACATCACTAAAACAAAATGAAAAAATACACAGATGAGTTCATTAAAAAAAAAAATAGATTGTGGCTTCAGGACTTGAAGATCTTTCTCGATTATTTTCCTCTCCCCAAACTATTTGGTTTCTGTAAGTTTACATAATTTGAAAGGTTGCCCTTCACAGTTTTAATGCATACCCTGAGATAATGCAGTCAAACAAAATTCTTCCTCTTATATGGTCACAGGGGACACTCTGAAGAGCGTTTTTTAGGAATTCTCCTGTTGTCTTCATGCAGAGCATAGTATTTTTTAAAAAGATTTTATTTATTTATTCATGAGAGACACAGAGAGAAGCAGAAACACAAGCAGAGGGAGAAGCAGGCTCCATGTAGGGAGCCTGACGCGGGACTTGATCCCAGATCCCAGGATCACGCCCTGAGCCAAAGGCCGACACTCAACCACTGACCCACCCAGGCGTCCCCATGCAGAGCATAGTAAATCAAGTATAATCTTATTTGAATTCAGATAATTTATTCACACCCAATGTATGCTTCTAGCCATTGTTAAGCACTGTTAGCTTTTGTTATAAGAGAAAACTACTATAAAAACACATTTCCTGATTTGGTGATCGTTATTCTCTGTCTGAGGAGACACACTCAAGCACCCCAAATACCGTGGGATGGATGCGGCAACAATTTCTTCTAAAGTGCAGTGGGAATCAAAGTTAGAAAATACCTAATTCTCTTAAGGAATGTGAGGGGATGAGGGTTGGGAATGGCTCTGCAGAGGAGGCTCCATGTGAGCTGGGCCTAGAAAGATGCTTAGGGTAGACCAGAGAGACACAATACTGGGAGAGGGAGGATGAAAAGGTCCTGGATTGGCGCTGAGGTGAGGAAGGGCCCGGTGGTCTGTCTTGTTCCTGCTGGGCCTTCAGTGCTTGTGATGGTGCTGGCGCCTCCCACGTGCTCAGTACATACCCGCCGGCTGAATGAATATGATGTGCTTGGGGGTAGTGACAACCCAGATGGAGTGAGGGGTTGTTTGTATGCTTCATAATATGCTATTTGGAAACCATTGCAGAGACCTGATGAGACTGACTTTTTTTTTTTTTAAGATATTTAAAATTTATTCATGAAAGACACACACAGAGGCAGAGACATAGGCAGAGGGAGAAGCAGACTTTCTGTGGGGGGTCTGATGTGGAACTTGATCCCAGGACCTCAGGATCACAATCTGAGCTGAAGGCAGACGCTTAAACGCTGAGCTACCCAGGTGCCCCAAGACTGACTTTTAATTTGACTTTGTATGTGACTTTCATGTGTCAAATCACTCATCTTGCAGCCCCTGGAAACAGCTTGTACTCTCTCTTCAGGAGCATTTTTGAAGCTTTCTTCTGTTCTGGCACATGTGGTAGACATTGTGTATGCATCTGACATTCCTGTGAAACCTCCCCAGCTGCTCAGGACACTTCAGCTAATAGTACTGAGATACCCAAATGTTAACAGTTGGCCAGTAACAGCTACCTGTGGGCTGTTTGGTCTTAGGTAAGACCGGCTGTGCATCTCTGGCAATTGTATTTGGAAGGCATTGTTCTTTCTCTCACTCAAAAAACCTATCATGATTCAAATGAGAAAGTTTTTATTATAGCAATAATCTTAAATCAACTGCTCTCAATCAATCAACCAACCAATCAATCAATTAATTATTTATAGCATGCCAAGGAGGGGGCAGAGGGAGAGAGAGAGAATCCCAAGCAGGCTCCAATGTGGGGTTTGATCTTAAGGCCCTGAGATCATGACTTGAGCTGAAATCAAGAGACAGTGGTTTAACCTAATGAGCTACACAAGTGCCCCTCACTCATTTATTTTTAAGGGACATTATTATTTGTATTTGTTGGTACTTTATTTTATATGAACAAAGTTCTTTCAGTCTTTCGGTGAATTGGGATGTAGTAACAGATTGAGAACCAGTGCTTTGTATTACAAAGAGCCTTGACATTTATAGATTTGGCAGTCGTGGAGTTAGTGACAGAGGATCCATTCGATATAGTGATTTTTCTGAGGCACAAATTTGAATCCCATGGCTAGCGAGACTGGAGGATGGAAATGAATCCATTAGCTAGTGAACCCAGCCCACAGCCCACCTGCTCATGTCAAAATAGTATTAACATTTTCTATTTGACTTTAGAGTCCTGTAATTCTTGGGAACTAATTAAGAAAAAAAGTTTGTAGAAACGTCCCCAGAACAAACAATTGCTGGTGATGACAATAAAAAGAGAAGTCATGAGACAAAGAAGGAACCTCAGGTGGGTTCGTCAGTGCTTGTGGAGAATCATTAAGAATATGAAGGTCACTCAGAATTTCCATTTCCACTTGACTGCATGGTACAGAGGGCATGTAAAACTCTGCTGCCATTCACAAACCCCTCCAGACACATCCCACCTGACCGCGAGGGGTCAGCTCTATCTTCAACACTCCCCAGCAATTTGGTTTTGTTATGAATCTGCATGACCCTGAAGAAAAGGGTTGGCAAATCAAAGATAACATCAAACCAGACTTGGTCTAATTGCATAAATTCCAGGTTGATGAAGCCTGAGCTAATGAGGTTTCATGCCCTGAGGGAAGTCTTAATCCTTGTCACTGGGCTTGGGGATGTCTTTCCTGAAGAGGCTGACTCCCCAGGGCACAGCCAGCCTCCTGAAGTCACGTTCTAACTTGCCCTCCCTCTGCATATCCGATTCTGGCCCTTAAGGGGTCTTTGTGATACTTTCCAGGTAATTCTTCCAGGTGGAAGATTCACAAAAGGAAGGGATTACCCATGAGCCTTCTTTGGATGCTGCTTCTCCTTTCATTTCCTTCTGATACGTAGACATCAGCCATGGTGGGGTGGGGGATGGTTGTCTAACTTGAGTTTAAAGTTGGACGAATATCTCACAGCCAAGAAGCTAGACTCAGATTAAGAACTGCTATTCAATTTCAAAATATGATGCTTCTACTAAGCATGTTGGGAAGAAACCATAAATAACGATCCTAGGCCTAATCTCCCGAAATAAGAACTCGTTTCAGTTTGTTAAACTCAGATCTTTTAAGAAGCAGATTGATTTCGAGAGTGGTTCTAACTTTTTAAGGTCTTTTTGGATCGACTGTTTTTTTGTTTATGTAGATCCTATAGATAACAACACAAATCACAGTAATCCAATAGAATGATAAGTTATACCAATACAGTAGATAAGGTAGTGAATGGTCCTCTGATCTTTCTTTAGGAAATACATGTGGTATTCTTGCAGAGTCATATTTTCTCTTGGTTCCAAGTTCATAATGAGGTGACCAGGAGCTCTATTAGAAATAATTGAACCATGGGGCGATATCCAGGGCCCTTCTGCCCAATTTAGAGACTAGATTGCAACCCCATTGATCAGGGCAGAGGTCCTATGGAGTTTTTAAGACTCCACGAGAACATCTGAGATCTGAAAACAATGTAATGGACTGGTTGTATTGCTTGCTTTTTCAGGAAACATAGAGGAGAATCAGAGAAATTGGGGCTGTATGTGGGGATGTGTGGAAGGAGATGTATGATCAAGGGATGTGTTTTGTCAAAATAGGTAATATTTAGGCAGGTGTGTGTGCTGGCGACAGCAGTCCTACAGGAAGAGGAGAGGAATGAGGCAGGACAGAATGGAGCTGGTTGTAGGAGAGAAGTCCCTGGGAAGGCAGCAGAACACGGGGTGCCCAGCACAGGGGGACACTGGGCCAGGGACAAGGAGTTCATATAAGGTGGGGCTAAGAGCTTTCATCAAATCTTGGATTCAAATCTGGTCTCTGTCAGTGTAGAAATGTGTGAATTTGTGCGAATTAACCTCTAGAAGTGGCCATTCCCTTCATGTGTAGAATGGAGGGAGTAAGATCTCAAATTCAAGTTCCTACCCCTGAGTCATGCATGCATGCGCACAAATCACTCATCTGTGATGAAAAATGACATCCTCAATCTTTCCACAACTCGCCTTCTGGTATTCTCTGTCCTCCAATCCCACATTGGCCTTCCCCCCACTTGAAACCTCTCATTGCTACTGGCCCACTGGGCGCCAGAGGGCCAGAGTCCTCACCTGCCTGGGACACGATTGTGCTGGAAAAGCAGAGAGCCTGGCTGGGAGAAGGCCGTGGCAGGACAGCCCGAGGAGAGGAGGGCAGGCGGGGAAGTGGGGAGGGGGTAAGTGGGGCTCGCTGTGTGTTTGTCCGACACTGCGCTGGGCATGTTCACATTCCTCATCTCATTTAATCCTCACAGCAAGGCCTGATCCCTGGTGTCCGGGGGCAGGTGGTGAAACAGGACCCATTAGGGCCTTAGGAGGGCAGGGCCAACCCCGCATCTGTCCTAACCCCTTGGGAAGCAAACACGGTTCAGCCTCAGCCAATGGACGAGTTTGTGGCGAGGCAGGAAGAGGGGTCTTCCTTGTCTGTCTGCAAACCTGATTCCTTTGTGAGTGGAGGCAGGGCCTTCTGGTTAACAATGGGAGTGAAAGGGATGGTGAATGTTTCCATCAACACAAAAATGATGATCAGAGGAGCAGGGGGTGACTTAGGAGGGTCTGTGCCCTTTAAGTAAAGGAAGTCATGGCTTCGGAGGAAGAAGTGAAAAAACAGGAGTGCCTGAGGATGCTCAGGGAAAACTTTACAGACTGCGTGTCACCTGCCAGCCATGGCCGATCTATGGATTTAGGAATCAGACAGTTTTGAGTTAGAATCACATTTTTGTGACTCACTAGTTCTATGGCCTTAGAAAAGTTTGTTAGCCTCTCTGGACAATAGTTCCAGCACTTTAGAATGGGAACACTCCCAAATGACTAAAACCCTAAAGGACGATCCTAAAATGAAGATTGACTTCTCCAGGACAATTGTATGCATTAAAATTATATATATATATATATATGTATATATAATAGCATCTGGTTTTTAATTGTTGCTTTAAAAAATCGTTACTGTATTTTTGTCACTACTTAAAAATTTCAAATCAAGTTTGGGTGCAAAAAAACTGCGCTCCCTGTTTGGCTTCTAGGGGACATACCCGAACCCGAAACACGGGCCTAACCCTTCTAAACCCTTCTAGTGCTGAGGGGAGTAGAACCTCTCAGGGCAGGGCTGGCAAGGGGAATGCCAAGAAATGATGCCCGGTCCTCTGATATGGACTCCAGAATCGGGTCTGGTGAGACCGAAGTGTCTGCCTCTACCTGTCCAAGGTCAGCCTGGTACTCTCAACCCTGTAGGGGTCCAAGAAGCTCCCAGTGCCCCCCAAAAGACTTTTACCAGGTGCCTACTATGTGGCAGGTTTTATTCTAGATGCTGTGGGTACAGAGACTAAAGACGTGTGGTTTCTGTGTGCTTGCACCACAGCTCAGGAAGGTGGAAGGAAGCCACCGACCATGCCCCAAATGTGGAGGCCCTTGCCCTGCAGACCCAGACGGCCCCGCGTGCGGGGAGCAGACAGCGGGCTGTAGCCCTGAGCCACGCAGGAGACAGTTCTGAACTTCCCAGAAAACAGCTTACACAACACGGAGTATCAGTTTTCTCCTTGGCTCCTTCCCCTCTGTACCGAGATAACCGAACCAGTTACACAGAACACTCAGTTTATTTGATTGTTGGGAAAAACCGAAAACGCCCCAAGGGAAGGCAGGCCAAAGTGGCTTGTGCAGAGACTGGCAGCTAGTGGTGGCCTTGCTCAGAGGCTCCCTGCCCGCCTGGGGACGAGGCCTGCCTCCCTGCAAGGCTCCCCCCAACAAGGCCAGGCTGAGGCCCTCCAGCGGAAAGTCCCAGAAGGCCTCCTTCTGGGCTTGGGAGACTTCTGCTGGCTAAAAGGAGCCAGTAAGCGCCTTCCATGTTCTAACGGCGGGAAGAAATGGAAAAAAAGGAGAGGAACGACGCAGAACAGAGATGAGACAGAGAGGGAAGGTAGCCAGCGTCCCGGGTGCCAGACTCGCAAGCGAGGTCAGAACTACCAGGCTCCAGAGCTCTACAGGCTCACAAAACACTGCAAAGGATTGCATTTCATCTCCCGTTCGAGTTCTCTTTCCCTAACAGCTCTTTCTGGATGCGCTGGCCTGACTCCCCGCTCAGGCCGCGAGGTCTGTCCCACAGCGGGAGTGACTTAGCCTCAGGGAGCTGGTGCTTTCTCACCTGTAAAATGGGCATAAGGACCTCGTGGGGAGAATTAAAGGGCCAAAGTGTGTAAAGCATTTCACCCAGTATCTTCGGTGAGCAACTGGTGAGTTTCCTGCCTTGAGTTTCTTTCAAGCTCTCAGTAGCCAATGGGAAACTGAAAATGCTATCGAACAAAATATATGAATGCAGGAAAGACTCACCAGGATTCTGAACTATTTTTGAGATCCAATTAAGTCAAGAAAACCGACACAGATTCCCCAGCTATGTGTGGAGCATATGGTATTGGTATTACCACCAAGGTCCTCCCCCAGGATTTGCAGACTCCTTGGATGCTGCCAGGCCCTTCTCCTGGGCTGCTGGGCAGTGAGCTCGTTGCCCGGCCTGTCTCTGTAGATACTCACTCAACAGCCAGAATCTAGAGGAGTAGTCAACAAGCATTTACCACATTCTTTTTGTTTTTTCAAGAATTTATTTATTTATTCATGAGCAACACAGGGCGGGGGGGGGGGGGCGGAGGGCAGAGACACAGGCAGAAGGAGAAGTAGGCTCCATGCAGGGAGCCTGACATGGGACTCATCCTGGGTCTCCAGGCGGCGCTAAACCGCTGAGCCACCCAGGCTGCCCCATTGACCACATTCTTACGTACGTGGGGGCCACTTTAGTTACATGACAGGATTCTAAGGATTAAAAGCAACATGGAAACATCTAGGAGAGATGTGAATAACCGGCAGAGGCTCTGTCTCCACAGGAAGGAAGCTGAGAAATCCTCTCCATTTCAGTATGTCAATTATTTTACTTGCGTTTATTCGATCTTTCTCACAAAATCTTGCATCATACGGATTTTTAGCACCATTTTATGAATGAGGAAACTAAAGCTCACAGAGCTTAAGTCACTCATGCAACTTTGTGCACGGGTCAAGAGCCAGGTCGGGATCTGAGTCTGATTCTGAACACAGTGCTTGTTTCTTTTTTATATCATGCCACCTTTCCCTGGAAGCCTAAGTTTAGGGGAAATAAATGAACTCTAGGGATAAAGCAGCATGTTCTTTGCTCTGCAACCCTTCCTACTCTTTCTCTGGAAATAGATAATGAAGCCACCAGGACCCCCAAGGTAGCCGTGGCCAACAGCACAGTGGATTTGGGGCCTAGTTGCTTCTCATCAGACTTTTGCATATCTGCCAGGTCCGTACAGCACATCATCTCTGGCTCTGATGTTTCCCCACAGGAACCTGAGAGTCTGTCTCTGTATGTGTTATCAGACCAGCTAAAGAGTTACACATGTCAGCGCAGAAAAAGAGAGCTTTGATGTTGGCTCCGCGTCCAGGAAAGCCTCACTGCTCCCCTGCTCTGGCTTGAGCTCTGCGTCTTTCATCAAGTTCCGCAAGACGCCTCGCTGCCTGCCAAGACGAAGGCAAATGAAGCAGGATGCTCACAGGGTGAACGCTCCTCCCTGGGACCTGCCTTTGGACGGGGTGCTGATTATTCCATGGCTCCCAACCTTAACTTCCTTTGGGGGAGAGTATCTGAATTCTTGCTGGGTCTACATAGCCCATGGCTCCTTTAGAAATAAAAGGTGACAACAGTGAGAAGAGTGCATGTTCCAAGCAAGGCTCAACTCAAAGTGAACACCTGCCTCTGACCAGAATTTGCAACGTGTACTCACATTTGTCATTTCCATGCCCTTCTTAGGGGAACCCTATAGCTGGTCATAGCAGGAAGAAGTATCCCCAACAATGTGTACTTGGCTTGCTAATCACCCTGAGCCATGCCTCTGGGCCCCTGGTAAGAGTGTCCTGCAGGTGATGAATGTTTCTGGGTGACACCTCAGATTACTCTGTGATGAGATCTCCATGGTTCTCCATCACCGGCACCTCTTTCCTTATCCTCAAGTTGGGCCTATCAACAAGGGTCCTCTGGGTGTGTGCCCAGTGAGGCTCTTTTCCCACTTGTCCTCATTCCCTCTGAATCTTGAATTCCTTCCTGGTTGGTATACTTTTCCCTGCTGTGGTATTCAGGGCGAACGAGTGTCTGAACTTCACTGACCAGTTATTGCGTGTCACTCCAGACGCAGTGGTGCAAGCCTGGAATGTGATGATCCCTGTGACACCTGCGATGCCCAAAGTGCAGCTGTGAACAACTGTGCCACGGGAGGACGGATTTCAGGATGCTGCTGCTTCCAGCTGGGAAACAAGTTTTCTGTCTTTTCCACCCATCTTTCTTCTCCATCTTTCCCACTCCCTTTTTCTCCCAAGGGCTCATTTACTATAAAATCCATTTTATGTGCCCCCTTTATTGTATATTAAATTTGCATGTGTATCTGGGTGTATTTACAGCCTCTCTGTTTCACTGATCGGTTCCTGTATTCATTCAAAATACTGCTTTAATGCGTGGAGCTTAATAACACATTTTTTCCTATCTTGTAGGTATGCTTGCCCTTCCTTTCTCAACCTTTCAGAGTCTCCACAGCTCCTCTTGCTGTTGTTTTTCCATTTGAATCTTAAGACACAAAAAGATCTTGTTGGGAATTTTAATGGGAATTGCTAAATTTGTAGATTAACTGAGGAAGCTTTGGTAACTTTAGGATGCCGTCCTTGTAGTCAAAATACAGCAAGTCTTTCTACTTGTTCAAACCTTTGAGGTCCTTCGATTTCTGCTTGTCCATCAAGCACGGTTCCTACATTTATTCCTAGAGATTTGAGTCTGTCTTGTGGTTATTGTACATAAGGCCTGACCTGCCATTACATCCTTGAACCAGCTACTTGTATTTGTGATGGTTGTTGATCTCTACACATTGGCTTGTTATTGCATGAGTCTTAGCAAACTCTCTCTGTTTGAAAGTAGTTTTTCCAAAATGCCTGTTTAGTTTTTAAAGATGGAACTCCACCCTTTGCTTGGTTTTAAGTATGTATGGAATGTTATGATAGGACATAGTAGTAGTGGTGGTCAGACAAATGGAAATGGTGGGGAGACAAAAATATACATGTGAAATAAACTCAGTATTTTAATAAAGTAAAAAAAAAAAAAAAAAAAAAAAAGTAGTTTTTCAGTTACTCCTCTCAGGTCTTTTGTGTATACAGGCTGACTTACCTAAGTAATGATATTTATTATACTCTGTTAATATATTACTTCCAAATGGACTCTGTAATTTAAAAATTTGACTTTTTAAATTAGAGCTAGCACCAGGGCATATTCAGTTGGTTAAGTGTCCAACTCTTGATTTCTGCCTCTGGTCACGATCTTGGGGTTGTAAGATTGAGTCCTGCATCAGGCTCTGCACTCAGCCTGGAGTCTGCTTGAGATTCTCTCTCCTTCCTCCTTCTGCCTCTCCCCCTGCTCATGCTCTAGAAATAAATAAATAAATAAATAAATAAATAAATAAATAAATAAATAAAATCAATCTTTAAAAAATTCAAGCTAGTATCTCTAGAACAATATTAAATAATAGTAGTGATAATGTCATCTTTGTCTTGTCCCTGACTTCAGAACAAATGTCTCTCAACTCTGTGTTAGCAGCATGATGAACTCAGATAAATATCTTTTATCATTTTAAGAAAGTATCTTCTTATTTCTATTTTGTTAGGAATTTCTTTTATACCCAAGAAAGGAGGCAATCCTAAACTTTGAAAAGTTCTATATATGTGTATATTTTATCATGAATATTTTAAGAGTTTCAATATTTATAATTTATAAATAAATGAATATAAATACGTTGGAGGATGCCAACTTTTAAAAACTGAATCAAGAACGCAATTGAAAAAGCTTGAAGATCAATGGGCTTACAAGATTGTATAAAATTACTTACATTAAAATATTAACTTTTACCATATACAATTTAGCTTTTTGTTTTTAAATACAGAAGGCCCTTGAGGATCTTGAATGCTGTAGGCTCATCATTTTGGATATTGGTTATCTTATCAGTTGATAGAGGATTGGCTAATCAAGCATCAGTCATTAGAAGGCCTTAGTTCACCTCTGAAAAAGTCTAATTTCTGTGGCCCTCTGAATGTCCTCTTCTACATAAGATGGTTTCAGTGAAGCAGCAATATGCTTGGTTTCCCCAGCCACACTGCCGTTGTAGAGGCACCATAATATGACAGAGGAGAGATAAAGGGTGGGCCTGCCTCTCTGAAGCATGCCTTGGATAAATAGAGTGTCCTGGTGGAAAGATGCTCTTTCTGGCAGAGGCAAGGTGGTGACACACCTATGGGCAGACCACTCAAAGAATGGGAATGAACCAGACCTCATAAAGACTCATTGCTTCAGCACAGTGGGACTTCCTGTTGGGGCCACTGCCAGAAGTCTTTTTGAGTAGAAGATTCTGACAAGTAAAGAAACACAAGTATTCTTTGTAGTCATAAAAAAGGAAAAAATGGCTAGAGGGATAAACATCTCAACCAACAAATTCTTTTTATGGGATGTCTGGCTTTCTGCAAATTTTTACTGAACCAAGACATGTGTTCTTTTTAAATTAATACATGCAGTGCAAAAACTCAAAACAATATGCTGATTTATTCCATAAAGATAATTCCCAGGCTAACTGTGGTTTGTTTTACATTGTCAACAAGAGTAGGGAATTGGGGGAGGAATCTTGTAAAGTCCTGGAGATGAAAAGTTTGGGTCCACATGGAATGACTACTCTATAATCTAGAGTAAGTTCAACCTCAGCCTCCTTCCTTCCCTTCATGTTCCTCCCTCCCCTTCTCCCTCCCCTCTTTTCTCTCTCACTCCTTCCCTTCCCCCACCTCTCTCTATGTAACAAGCATATATGTTGAACATTGCAAATTTAATTTAACTTTACAAGTACTCATTGAGCACCATGGGAACACAGAAGCAAGATAAGATGGAGTGCCTTTTAATCTACTTAAGGAGGGGAATACATGTGCGTATAGGGGTGATAACAATTCAAAGAAATACAGATTTGAATAGCAGAATAAGAAGCATGGACTGTGTTGCAAGAGGTCAGAAAACTCATGACTGGCTGATGGGATTGTACCAGTGGGGGTTCCTGTAAGTATAGCAGAAAGTATAGCAGAGCAAGCAGGGGAAGAGGGACATATGATTTATCTTCCTTCTCCCAGTATTGTTCCAATGTCACAGGCTCAATCTACCTGCTAAAGTTTCTATACATGGGGCTTCTGAAGATCTGTTTTGATGACCTCATCTTGCGATGAGGGGGCAAATCAGAGCTCCTGTCAGCTTTCTTATGTGCTGCCAGTGTTAAGGCAAGAAGGAAAAAGTAACAACCTACCAGCAAGTGACAAGGATGTTTTTGGCTGTCAGGATGCTTTTTGGCTGATTATTGAATTTAGTGCCATCTGCTGGTCAGAACAATTGAGTCAAGGAAGAAAATGCCCAATGAGCACATGAAAAGATGCTCAGCCATTAGGGAAGTGCAAATTAAATCCACAATGCAATGCCGCCTTACATCCATTAGAATGGCTAAAATTAAAAACAGGCTGACAGTGCCAAGTATTGGTGAGGATATGGAACTCTCATGCATTTCTGATGGGAATGCAAAAGGATGCTGCCATTGGAAAAGCAGTATGACAGTTTCTTGTAAAGCTAACATATGCTTACCAGGTACTGACAATTCCATACCTAGGCTTTGGTCTCCACCTTCCAAATAAAAACGTGTCCTTGAAAGACTAGTATATGAATGTTCACATCAGCTTCATTCATAATAACCCCCAACTGCCAACAACCTCAAATATGTGAATTGATAAGCTATTTTTTTAAAAAGATTTTATTTATTTTTTCATAAGAGACACAGAGAGAGGCATAAGCAGAGGAAGAAGCAGGCTCCATGCAGGGAGCTCAATGTGGGACTCAAACCAGGGACTCCAGTATCAATGCCTTTGGGCCAAAGGCAGATGCTCAACTGCTGAGCTACCCAGGTGTCCCTGATAAGCTATTTATGACACTCCAGTTATATGATATTACACAGCTATAAAATAGAATGAACTATTGATATACGCAATACCATGGATGAATCTCGAAAGTATGCTCAGAGTAAGAATGATTCCATTTATGTGATATTCTAAAAAACAATTAACCTGTAGTGCTAGACAGCAGATTTATGGTTGCCTGAGGATGGGGTGGGGGCCGGAGATTGAGTGGGAAGGGACAACAAGGGAACCTTCTGGAGTGATGTGCATATTTTATATCTTGATTGTGGTAGGGCTTAAACTGGTGTATAAATTTGCCCCACCTCATCACACTGTACACTTAAAATGAATGCATTTGTTTGTATGTAACGTATACCTCAATAAAGCTGATGTAAGAAGAAAAGGACCCCTCCTCTGATGAATGGGCTTGCGGGACAGGTGAACCCCAGTGAGAGATAGCATTCACTTCTGAGAAATGCCTGGTGGGTAATGGGACAGTGAACATCTCACCCCCACATCTGCTACGGGGCTGTACAAGGATTGAGACTGAGTGGTAGGCTGGCAGCCACGGCACACAATCTCCTTGGTTGGATATGTCTTTTGAGACCCAACTCAATTAATTGGCTCCTCTCTTGAATCTTGAACAAGAAACTTAAGTTGGGGTCTAGCTAACTGTGGTTAAAAAAAGCATTTCCCCTGGGCCCTGTGCATTCTGCAGAGGGTCCCTGCCCAGAGCATTTCCAGTCGGAAACAAGGTGAGAGATCAGAAGGAGACAGGCAGCTTTTGCATCTGTGCCCCTCGCAAGTTATCCTCTCTGTAAAGAAAACTGGGTGTTAACAGGACATTGCTGAGTTTGGGAAAATCCAAATAAACTTCTTTACCCTTGAATTTTTTCAGCCAACTCAGTGAGTCACATTGGAACAGTCTAGATGTGGGGAGGGGAGATTTGCAACTGTGAGATTGATCATAATCTCCACTAAGTACATTTTGAAATGTAAATTATAGTTATGGAACAGTGAAGATTCACATAATTACATCAGAATTAAAAGGGAAACAAAGTATGAGCAGCATCTTGCAGAAAAATTACCACAACCAGATGTATGTAAATTGTTCCCTGAGTAGAATAAGGCATCTCTCCAGGACATTCCCATGAATTTCTGTTATATGGACACTGAGCTCCCTACCCAAAGCCCATCTTAATTATTATTTTCCTTTCCAATGAACCATTTCTCCCACTGTGGGAGATATGTGTGTGTCCTTGCTAAATTAACAATTACACAAATTTCCAGAAGTCTATCTTTGTAAGATAGACTACCATAAGCACTTTTCAGTAAAAAAACAAAAATAAAAACAAAAACAAGGGAAAATGAAAGAGTTCCTAAACACATTAAATATAAAATGGTTTAAAGCTGATTATGTGGATCTGAATATGATTTCTTCCCTCACTGCACATGCCAGGGCTGGGAGTCAGGGGACCTGGGGCCCGTCTCCACTCTCTCATTAGCTGGGTCCATGATTTCCAGCATGTCTAACCTTGTTCCGGTTTCTTCTTGGTCAAGATGCCACCATGTCCTACCAATCTCAGCAATTAAAGAGTTTGCAAGGAAATGTTACATCTAGTGCTAATACTCTGAAAAAGTGGAAGTCTGATATGAATATAAAGCAGAGATTTTTTTGCATTTAAAAGACAACTTTTAAAATGTTATAAACATATGTGCCATCACTATATGTACGTGTTATAGGATCAATCCCCAAAGCAATAAAAATCTTGTTTTCAAATTTTCCAATCTGTTAGCAACAAGCATAAGGGCTAAGTGTTCTCCACGAGCAGTGCTCACTCTCACTGGGTTGTTAGGAACAGTCCTCTGTCGCCGCTCTAAATCAGTTTAAGTTCAACACTGGGGTATTGCAGGAGTTATTTTATTACTAAGCCAGTAGATTACAAAGTGAAGCCTAGAAATGGAATATGAATTAAAACTTGAAAAAGAAAAAGAAAGCGATTGGGTCATAGAAATGCCATAATGATGAAGCCTAATATATGATCCATATTCCATTTAATGCAGGTCTAGTAAAAAATAAAATGGAATGTCCAGGATCTGTGTTGTTTTGGGGGGAGTAAGAGAGTACTAGGAATTTGAAGTCAAGGGCTGGTCTTGGCATTGCCTCAAGCTTACGGCCTCTGGCCAGTCCCTGAGCTGCGGGGCTGCTCCATTTCCTGCCCTGCTCTGCCTCCTGCCCTCTGCTTGCTCCCTGTCCCATCATCTCCGAGGGCAGAAATGACCCTACATTTTCTCTTTTAGGAACCCTAGGAACTGTGAAGCGCTTTTGTATTTCTTGCGTTGGTTTAGGTGAACACATGTTAACTCAGTATATACTGCTAGACAGGCAAGTGAGTAATCCATGGTCCTTGCCCTTGCCTTGCAGGAGATCTGATGGAAGACACAGGAAGTGCCTTGCTATTTTGAGGAAGGAGAGAGCATATTGAGTTATGTGCATTGGGAAGGTTTTATGGTAGAGCTTCCATCACTTGAGCCAGGCCTGGGGGGGTGGGCGGGGGGGAGATGTGCACAATGTGAGGCTAGATGGCAGGACCCTGATAACATGACCTGAGCTGAAATCAAGAGTTGGATACTCAACCGACTGAACCACCCTGGCTCCCCTGACTGGGACTTTTTAAAAATGAGAACAGCCAATGTTGGGTTCCAGATGAATTCCATACACACTATGGTGGGACTAGTCTACCTCACTGGAAGTGGCTGGCCAACCAGGGCTCTGCTAACAGCACAGTTAAGTGACATTAATAATTCCTAATGCTGTTTCTACTTGCAATTTATAGCAGATTCTTTTCCCAGTCAGGTTTCTCAATTTTAAATTAGTTGAGTTGGGTAAATATAAAGTATTCCAGAAGGAAGAAAGGTATAATTTAATTCTTCATATGCAAACTTTGCCAAAGCTTAATAATGCTATTTAAAAACAAACACAAATTATCTGAATTGTAACCGAAGTCTAATTAAATAATTTCATAGTACAATTGCTCAACTTGTTTTATATTATAGAATGGAATGGGTACATCTGAACATCATAGAAACTTGTTTTAAAAGCAATTTAATATGTTTGCATTTGTGGTATACAAAATAATGGTTTAGAGGACTGGAAAGTGCTCCAGAATTACAACTCCTTGAAGTTACAATTTCTGTTTGAAACAGAACATGAACATGAACAAAATGACCTAATTTTTTTTAAAAGATTTTATTTATTTATTCATGAGAGACACAGAGAGAGAGAGAGAGAGGCAGAGACATAGGCAGAAGGAGAAGCAGGCTCCCCACGGAGAGTCTGATGTAGGACTTGATCCTGGGATCCGGGATCACACCCTGAGTCAAAGGCAGATGCTCAACCACTGAGCCACTAGGCATCCCAGACCCAATAGTTTTCAAGTTATTGGACAGTAAGAAAGAAGGACAGTAATCAGTCCCTGAGAGATTGTAACAAACAAGATAAGCCCTACAATTGCTTGGGATCCCTGCCTTGAGAGACTTTCCAGGCAACAGTGAAAAAAGCGGAGCCTGAAAGGAGTCTCACAATCTCCTTAAGGAGCCAAATTGATCAACAAAGTCCCAATCAAAATCCTTGCTAGATTTTTTTTTTTGAAATTTTAAAAACTGATTCTAAAATTCATATGGAAATGCAAAGAATCTAGAATGGACAAAACAAATTTGAGAAGAAATAAAGCTGGAGGAATAACAATATCTGACTTCAAGAGAATATAAAACTACAGTAATCAATACTGTCATATTGGCATTAATATTGATAAATAGATTGATGGAAAAAATAGAAAGTACATACATATATGGAAAATGATTTTTGACAAAGGTGAAAAGGCAATTCTGTGGAGGAACTATAGTCTACAACAGATGGTACTAGAAAATTGTATATCCGTATTCACAATGAATGAACTTTGATCCATACCTCACACCATATGCAAAAATTAACCCAGAATGGATCCCACATTTAAATGTAAAACCTCAAATAAAAAATTTTTAGAAGAAAATATAGGAGAAAATTTTTATAATCTTGAATTAGGCAAGAGTGTTTAGATATAACACCAAAACAACATACATGAAAGTATAAATTGATGCATCGAAATAAAAAACTTTTGTTCTGTCAAAGACACTGTTAAGGAAATTAAAAGACAAGCCACAAAGAGAAAACATTGGCAAACTGCATATCTAATAAAGGACTTTTCTCATACCGGATATATACAGAACTCTCAAAATTCAATAAAAAAGAAAACCAGTATCTCAATTAAAATAATGGATAAAAAATTTGAATAGATACTTCACGAGAGATAATACAAATGGCAAATAAGCACATGAAAAAATGCTCATTGTAATTTGCCATTAGGGAAATGAGAATTAAAACCAAATAAAAAAAATGCAAATTAGATATTCCTACACATGTAGAGCTGTAGCTAAAATTATGGAGAATGACCATACCAAGTATTGTTAAGAAGGTGGAGGAAGTGGAACTCTCATTCATTGCTGGTGGGAATAAAAAAAGGGATAATCACTTTGGAAAACAGTTTGACCACTTTTTAAAAAATTTAACCATAGATCTATCACATGATCCAGCCATTCTACTCTTCATGTATTTATCCAAGAGAAATGAAAGCATGTGTTCATTTGAAGAATTTATGTGAATATTCATAGATTTGTTTGTAATAATCAAATACTGGGAACTCCCCAAATGTTCATCAACAGATGAATGGAGAGAAACAACTGTGGTATATCTATGCAATAAAATATCCCCAGCAATAAAAAAGAATGAACTCAGTATACACTATGAGATGAACAAATCTCAAAATAATTTTGTTGAGTGAAAGAAATCAGACAAAAAAAGAGAGAACATAATGTATAATTCCAATTATATAAAAGTCTAGAAAATGCCATCTCTGGTGAAAGAAAGCAGGTCAGTGGTTGTTTGGGGATAGGAGGTGCAGGAAGAGGCAGGAGGGAGAGGTTGCAAAAGGGTCTGAAGAATCTTTTGGGGGTGATGGAAATGTCTGGGGGTAATGGTCTCAGGGAAACATGTATATCAAAACATCAAGTTATACACCTTAAGTATGTGCATTTGGTATGCCAATTATACTTCAATAAAGCTATTTTGAAAAGTTATCACTTGACTTTAGCCACCGAGAGCAAAATCCTGGTTTGGGAGCTGCAAGTCACGGAACCTCAAGACATTAAGTATACTTGGTTCTAACATGTAACGTCTTTAACTGTAAAATAAAATATTCCTGTTAACTGCCCAACAATAGGCCATAAAGGCTCTACGGAGGTTCTCCCTCCACACAAATTGAATGGAACAAGTCATTGAAAGCAGGTTTCACCATCTCCTCTCTCCCTCCTTCCTTATCTTGGGAAAGGAGATGATGGGAATACGAAAATAATATAAGGCAAGATACACAATAGGTTGTTGGAAATTTATGTGACATTAGAAAATGAGTATCAGTATCCAAAAAATAAATACAAGGAAAAAAATTTTTTTGCTCTCTTCTTTTCCTTCTTTCCTTACCATCTCTCTCTACCCCCATGCTCCCTCTGCCCCCCACTACCCTGGCTCCGTTTGCAGGCAGGATTGCACAGTTCAGACTACAGCGTGGACTGGAGCAGACTACCCAAGTTCAAATCTAATTAGATGCCCTATCTGTTAATAGGGTAACACTGAAGGTTCCTTCTTATTGGGCCACTGTGAGGATTAAATGAGCTAATGTAGGGAAAGCACTTAAAAAGGTAGAACCACGGGTTAACACCATGCAAGCGTTACCATTCTCAGAGCCCCTAATCTACAACAGACACGTTGGGCTCCAATCAGTTAAATATAAAAAACCCTGGGCTCAGAGAAGACGGAGGAGGGCACAAGGTCCCTGACCCCTTCCCTGTTAATTTTGCATCAGAGCTTAGACTTATTTACAAGGGAAGTGAGAAGGCTGGTCTAGAAGACTGTCTCTGTGGTTCCATCCAGCTGTTAACACTGCTCCTTAGAATTCAAAATTACACAAATATTATCAAACGAAAAGCCTTTTGACCACTGTAAGGCACAATGGGGTCTTTTTCATGTTCCAGTGAAGGTCATTCATTATTTAGTAAGAAAGGTAACTAACCTTGCAAATTAAACGGACAGGACAGTTGCCAAAGTTTTAGCAGAACACTGACTTCTTTAATGTGTTATGAGAAATTTTAACACACAGTTTATTATCTTCCAAAATCAAATATATTCGAAATTCTGGATCAGATCTTGTCCTTTTCAAAGCTGAGCATGAAGTCTCTTGAAAGTTTAGGAGTTTATGTACTTTGCAGTAGACGGCACACCACTAGGTTGGCTTCAGTGACCTCTCCCACCCCCCAAATCATTTCAGAAGTGCTCTGTAGCCATTGGCTTCTCCCAGGTCAGCAGCGGGAGTGGCGAGTGGAGTAACCATAGAAAGAAAGCTACAGTCAGTTCATAGGACTCACTTCATGAGAAATTCACTGGAGTAAGTGTAACAATCCACATATAGTGCTGCCATCTGAGAAAAACACTCTGCTTTTAAAAGGGGGCAGATTTAATGTGGAGGCTGTCTTCAGTTGTGACCTCGCCAGCAGGGCTTTAATGTTAATTTGAAGGGGGATCCAGTATAACCATGAGGAGGAGGGAGATTTCCTCTGCTAACATCCTACTGAAGACATTGTCAAGTGTGTCAGGAATTCCTAATGCTTTAAAGAGTCAAGTAACTTTCAGGAATGTTACACTCCCAATGGGGCATGTCCTTATCCAAAAACTGGATCACTCAACCCAGGGACATCAGTCTGTCTGCTGAAGACATATTGACTACAAGGACCAAACAGGAATTTTGTTTAAACAGAGATGGATTAGATGGTCCTCATAATTCCTGGCAGAAGTCTTTGCATTGCTCTTTGCTGGGATGAGCTGCTCCCACAACATGGCTGATTTTGTCTTTTGCTGGTAGTGACAATCACCTGCCTCAACTGGCCCATTCTTTTAGCTGTTTAGAGAAAACCAGAGGCATCCATAGCCTTGTGGACACTATGTATCTGTGCAAAGACCTGCCAGACTCCTGTCCTTCTAGCCAGTAGGGTCAACATTAGACCTGTTGTCAAGAGTTTGGGCCAGAAGCAGTTAAACTGATTCGGGTACCTTGATGGGTCATTGTAAACGACCAGAGGGAGGAATTAGCTTAGTTTGATTAAATGCCATCTCTAGGTCAGGGCTTGAAATTTTGAGTGTATCAATGTATGTGTGTGCCCCTGTATTTGGGATAGAAAACAGGAAATTCAAGTTTTGATCTGATTTCCAGGATGAGGTTGGTTAAAGTGTAGTGAGGAATCTTTATAGATCATTGCTAGTTAAGTTCAATGAAAAAATCCTTTTAGTTTATTAATCAGAGAGTGAGACAAACCATCATAGGAAACAAACTGAGGGTTGCTGGGGAGAGAGAGGTGGGGGGATGGGATAACTGGGTGATAGCTGTTAAGGAGGGCACGTGATGTAAGGAGCACTGGGTATTATAAGACTGATGAGTCATTGATCTCTACCTCTGAAACCAATAATACATTATATGTTCATTAATTGAATTCAAATAAAATTTTAAAAAATTTAATTATCCATTACAATGGATAATTAAAGTGTTATTTTGGTAGTGAAAAAAATGGGAGATACAAGAAATAAAACCTAACTCCACAGAAATATGAACTGCTACCAGATTAGTATCTTTCCAATAGACGTTTTTCTGCAAATATTTTCATATAGTTGAGATGTTTTGTATACACTATTTTGCCTTGTACTTGCACTTAACACGCTTTGTGCATTTCACAATTTTTGGAATTTTTTCAATGTCAAAATAATACCCTGTTGTAATTATTTATATTTTAATATGGTAAACTGCTTTCTATTGTTCCACATAGTGTTTTGCTAAAATAAATAATGCTGTTATAAACATTTGTGCATAAATAATTATACTCTTTCTCTTTAGAGCTATTTCATTGAAATCACCTTACAAGATTAAAGAGTTAATACATTTTTAAGGCTCAGGATACATTTTACCAAATATTTGTGTCAAAATACCCTTCTGCCAGCTGTGGTGGAGAATGTTTCAAGTCATAGCATCATTATTAGCACTGAACATTTCTTGAAAGAAAAAAAAATTCTTGCTAATTTGATGACAAATCAGTATCCTACTGTAATTTTATTCTCATTTCTGAGTACTAGTTACAATATATTTACTCTTTTGTTTTTCTTCTTCTATCAATGACTTGTTCATGACCTTTGCCTATTTTTCCCATTTTTCATACATAGTAATGAAATTTTGTTTTAAAAAGTCTCCACTGAAGCAGAAATAAAAGAATCGCTAGGGGTCATTTTATTGAATTGATTTAAATATTTTATTTAAAGAAATATTCTGAAGACTATGTTTATTGATAGGAAAAATATAATCATACATGTTTAAAGATAATTTTGTACTGACATTATGGGAAGTTGATTTCTTCAAATAACATGATTAGTTTTGTCTACTTGTGGAATGCATTCTGAAGAAATGTGATTTTACCTTCAAATCTGAGCACATCATCCTTACATCAAAAAAGAAAAAAGGATAATAAAAAAACACAACTTGGATTAGTTTGAATTTTAGTAGACCACATCTGATTTGTTGAAGAGTAAGTTCTTTTATTTACCTCTTCAAGGAAGTGCTTATTTTTTTCACTTCTTTCTGTGCATCTTTATCCTATAAAAAAATACAAATACATAATGAAATTTCACACATTGATCCTGCTACTCTGGGTACTCGGAAACAATTTTTGGTGGAGTGAGGTGATACATTCTAAAGAACCATTAAAAAGAAATTACATATTTCTTAGAACCAGGCATGATTCAGATCTCTGAGAACACATATAATGTGGAGAGCTATTTCTAGGCTCTTCCTCTACCAGGTTTGGAGTGGTGGGATACAGGAAAAAGAGAGCCTTCCCTGTAGGCTGACATGCTGGATCTTACTAGTGTGTTAATGGTAACACTATTTTCTTCTTCAACTGTATCATGTGCAAGAAGTCCTAACCCTACTAGGAGAGCTTGAAGAAATGTGAGATTCCACTGCAAGATCCAGACTAGCAAATACGCATTTCATTACTGACTTTATCAAGTAGTTTATATTTAAGATGAGAAACCAAGTATATTTTATAGTACTCCACATGTATTGTTATTCCTTTAAAACAAGAGTGGAGGTTGGAAACAGTGGCGATAAATTCAGATGACAGGGAACTCCTCTACACTTTTGCATTTGACATTTATTGAGAGGCGCCTGTGTCAGTAGGTTAAGCATCTGCCTTCAGCTCAGGTCATGATCTTGGGGTCCTGGGATTGAGCCCCACATCAGGCCCTGCTCAGCGGGAGTCTGCTTCTCTCTCTCCCTCTGCTCCTCTCCCTTGATTGTGTGCTCTCCCTCTCTCTCTCGCTCCCTCCTCCCCCTCAAATAAATAATCTTTAGAATTTTTCAAAAAAAAAAAAAATACCCCTTGGTCTTTTCCCCTGCCTTTAGGAAAAAGGTACACAAGGCTCTCATCTCTTCTCTCCCTCTAGTACTCAACGTTTCAGCCATATTGTACATTTGGTTCAATGCTTTTAGGCATATTTCTCAATTCCAAGCCTTTGCTTTTAGTGTCTTATAAAGTAGGGCCTGTAAAAAAATTTTTAAAAAAATAAGTAGGGCATGTACACCACCCACATCAGTATCCTGAAATATCTGAATCACATAGCGTGTGTTTATGTGTTCATGTTTCCATTCACCCTTGCCATGTAGATACATATTTCAACACTAATATAATCATTAGAACACATTATTTTGTATTCTACATTTTTCAATTACATTAAAAGTTGTTTTCTGTTTGAACAAAGTCTTTGTAAATTTGTTTAGAGCTGCATAAAAAATAGAAACTAATCAACTTTCAATAGTGATGAAACAAAGAGAAAATGGCCTGATTACTCAGCATAACATTTCATGATTGAAGACAAATGCCAATGTATTAGATTTTCTATACACAACTTTTATTAATCTACTGAGGAGGGACTATCTTACTGCCCATTACATTTTACCTATTCTGCATTCAACATTTCCAAGAATGCATTACAGTTCTACCTTTTTACATGACATGATCTTCAGTGCCACACCCTTTGCCAAAAGTCTAAATTATAGGTTGAATTGCTAAATTGTGTTCTAAAGGGTTCTTGATCATTTTGTTCTCCAGTAGGAGTTTTCTTACATAAATGGCAGATAAAGGCATTCCTACTTTGACTAGAAGCCTGAAGGACTCCCCAGTGTGAGAACTTGAAGGTATGTGTGATCATTGAAGACTTTCCTTCATTTGTGATACCAAGAGTGTTTTATTCAGTAAGAATCCTTACATGTCCTGGAATGTTGCTCTATGAGGAAACAGTTTCTCATGTTTATTTCATTGAATTGCTGCTCTAACATAAATTATCTGGTATTTCTCAAATGGCTTCCTCCTCCTCGTAAAGACTTGCTGTTCCCCATCTTGTTTTTGCTTCCAAAGTTTGAGGTTTGGCTAAAGGCTGTAGGGTGTCTCCCCTGTGGAAACTCTTGTGTCTATAAAGGTTAAAGCTGAGGCTGAAGGCTCTTCTACACTCATTACATTTATAGGATTTTTCATGATGGCTAAGGTTAGAGCATCAGCTAAGGGCTTCACCACACAGATGACATTAGGATAGTTTTTCTGCAGTGTGAATTCACTCATGCTGTTTAACAGATGAGTTGTTCCTGGAGGCATTTCCACACTGATGACAGGCCAAGGGTTCTTCTCCTGTGTGAGTTCTCTCATGTAAACAAAAGTTAGTTCTTCAGCTGAAGGGTTTGCCACATTCATTACATTTGTAAGGCTTCTCTCCAGTAACACAGGCTAAGTCAGTGGAGCTATGGCTCTTTCCCCAACCTCATTATATTCAAAGACCTCCTCTCCAGTGTGAAATCTGAGGGAAAGTAGAGCCTGCTAGAGAACTGCCTATATCCATTCATCTATTCATTTTTCTGCATATGAATTCTATGCTGATCCTTGAGTGATAATCTCCAATTAAAGTTTTTGCCACATTGGTTACAGCCATATGGTGCGATACTCTCCTGCATGTAAGTTTTTTCCTTCATAACATGTCAACTGCACAGCTATGTGATTAATTCTGAGGTCTTCATTATGTTTCAAGCACTCGGTATATTGGCCATTTTTGTGCAAATGTCATCTTCTAAGGATTTGGGTTATGGTTTTGAGTTCAGGTTATCCTTTCTTCCCCAGATTCAAACTACCCAAACCATTCTGTTGAGACAGCACACGTTCTCTCCATAAAACACTGCAGTTTCAGATTCTGGGAATACAAAGTTGTTCACATGCATGAATCTAGGCCCTAGAGCCCACGGGCTGACATTTTCAATATCAAGTGCAGTGTGATGAGCTTAGAGCTCCCTGAAAGGGACAGAAGACATGTCACAAATAACTATCGTGCCAGAAAGAGATTTATAAACACCACAGGAAAGAAGCACATATGGGAAAATATGTCAATACTCTCTGCCAAAAACTTCAGATAAGTAGGAGAGAGAAAGACTTACTTATATTATGTTGTTATACTCCTGGCATTTGGAGAATGATTATCAACATCAATTTGATTAGACAGGGTACATGTTAAGAATGGCTGATTCCAAACCGATGCTGTGTCATCAGTTATTTTAAGAAAATTATTAAAAGGAGGTCTAAGAAACTTCTTTCAGGTGTTTTTAAGATCAACTTAAAATATACAACCAAGGCCATTATATATGGAGAAAGCTCAATGAATATTTTAGAATGTCAATCAGTAAAAGATAAGAGCCCAAAGAGTAGAAATAGAGGAGTATAGACACAGTAGCACTCTCCGCCTGCAACTCATGAAAATGTCTGTTCAGAGAGTGGGAAAACTCTGTCCATCCTCTAGTGGCCTTATTAATTTATTTTAAAATGTACCAGGAAGAATGAATTCTCAAGGCATGGATAGCACAGATGAGTTAATCTATAAGAAATAAGTTCAAACCAGAAATAAATAGGCAAATCAGAATTTCTAACAAATGGGAGACCTTGGACAACACTGCTGGATTTCAGTAAGTGACCTGCTCATCACACTAAGCTGTGGTATTCCCTTAACAGGAAGGCAAGATGAACATCTGTGGATGAATTATATTTTATAAACTTAACTGAAAAACCAGTCTCTTAATTTAAAAAATCAGGGATCCCTGGGTGGCGCAGCGGTTTAGCGCCTGCCTTTGGCCCAGGGCGCGATCCTGGAGACCCGGGATCGAATCCCACGTCAGGCTCCCGGTGCATGGAGCCTGCTTCTCCCTCTGCCTGTGTCTCTGCCTCTCCTTCTGCCTGTGTCTCTGCCTCTCTCTCTCTCTCTGTGTGACTATCATAAATAAATAAAAATTTAAAAAAAAAAAAGCTTTCTAAAAAATCAAATATGAGGTCTTAATTAAGACAGAAAATTAAAAGCAGGATTAGGAATTGTATTACTAAGAGTGGTTACTACTCAGAGGGATGATTCTTAATCTATGTAACAGCATGGAGATACAGCCCAGGATTTTAAACAACACATTAACTTCCAAGAACTTGCTAGGCAGGATGAAGTATTCCTTACTGTGAGCACTCTCAGAGTCCTTAAAAGAGCAATTAATGTCACTTTCAAATATTACAGAAATTTAAGAACAGTTTGTTTCTTTACCAGATTAGCACCTCCCTTGTCATAAAACATGATATGACATAGTACTTTTTGAGCGGAGCTTTTGCAGCATACTCCAGGTCAATATGACTTGGACCATTCCTCCAGGCAAAACAACTCCCAAGCTGCTGGTGTGGTCATGACTTCACTCATCAAGCATTCTTACACTGCCTTAGACACAGGATCCCTTTTATTTTAAAAACGGGATGTTTCTCAGGACCTGAGATTACCTTCCTAGGGTCAAGAAAAGTCCACATGAATAATAAAATACCGCAATTTCAAGTTCTGGGAATCCAGAGCTGCTCACATGCATGAGTCTGGGCCCTAGAGCCCAAGGGCTGATGTTCCCAGTATCAAGGGCAGTGTGATGAGAGTTCCCTGGAAGGGATGGAGGACATGTTACCAGTGACTCCAATGCCAGGAAGAGGTTACAAGTGCCATGAGAAAGCAGCCTATAGGTCCTGCGAGGTCACCTGAGGGAGAGAGCACTGATGGCCGGGCCAAGAAGGGGTGTTCAACCGTAATTTGTGGCTCTGCTAAGCATTTTGGGTATGAATAGACTGGTCAGCAGAATCACTAGCGGGATATATTTCAGTCAGGAAAAGCTTACAGAGAGAAGGGGTACTACAGATAACTCTCCTCAGCCTAGTTTCTAATTAAAAAAGAAATTGAGATATTCCTGATAGGTCATTTACTACTTAAAACAAAACAAAACAAAATCTCCTAGAATATACAAATGGAAACATCACTGGAAAAAAAAAGTAACATGGAAATATTCACTACTGCTGTTTTATTACATAAATATTTCCACAGTGCCCAGGTCTCTTAGCTACATTCATAATCAGTCTTATTTATTAGTACTACTGGCACTAATATTTTTATTTGCAGGGTATTAGTCTTCTGATTCTTCCTGCCATGAATGAATGCTTATGATCTGCCAGGCATGGCAACTGGTGCTGGGAACAGAGGAGTGAATGAAACACATCTAGCTGTGACTCTCATGGAACAATCAGACAAATGACTATGCAACCACAACCCTGCTAAAAAATATGAAAGAAAAGTACGAGGTACTTTCTTGCCTGGGAGTGTCAAGGAAGTCTTTCCTAAAGAAATGACATTTGTGGTGAGGCCAGAAGGGTGAGTAGCAATAAAGGTAGTAAAGGGAGTGGAGGGCTCAGGGCGGGGGCGGAGGGTATTACAGGAGGAGGCAACAACAGGTGTAAGGCAGGGAAGAGCAGGGTGCAGAGGTGGGGAGAGCGGGGAACATACATCAGAGCCATGATGGACATGCTAAACATTTCGGACTCTGAAGCAGCAAAGCGACATACTGAGGTTTGTTTCATCTGTTGCTTTGGCTGCTATTGAGAGCCAAGAATGACCAGGAGGGAGGAAGAAAGCTGTGAGACCAGTGGGAGGCAATGTAGTTTGGGTGAACTTGGGTGTATCCTGCTTGGAGTGGTGGAGTAGAGCAAGAGGGCAGTTGGATGACTCATGGCATGTTTTAGAAGAGGAATTCTGAGAACTTGGGGACTGGGTGGATGTCTGGGTTGAGGGCTGAGGGAAAAGGAAGTATCTAGGATGATTCCCAGCATTCCCAACTGATGAATGAATGTGCCAATTAGTAGATGGGAAGATGGAGAAAAGCAGATCTAAAGGCCTGATGATGAGTTAAGTTTGAGATGTCTGCAAAACCTCCAAGTAGAGATGTTACATAGGAAGTGGGATAAATAGGTCCAGAGCTCAGAAGAGAGGTCTAGAGATACAAATATGAAGACTCCTGGCAGGTAGATAGCATTTGAAGTCATAGAAAACAGGCTTGTGAGGTAGGGAGGAGGAAGAGTGAGAGGAGAGAAGAGACTTAGGGACCAAGGACCAAACCTTGGGGGTCATTGATATTTAGCTCTTGTGTGAGCACTCTAAATTTTATGCACAAATATTTGCATGTCAAACCAGGTGTTATGCCTCATTATCATACTGTGTTCTAATCTCAAATTCTTTTTTTTACATTTTTAAAATTTAAATTCAATTTTCCAACATATAGCATAACACCCACTGCTCATCCGCTAATCTCAAATTCTAATAAGAACGCATAGGCACTCAGTTTAAAATGACTTTATGTAACCTAAACTGACATTCCAGGAGAGGTGGAAAAGATGGTAGGGTCCCCATCACTCATATGAAGCAAGCAACCAGAGGAACAAAATCTATTTTCTGCCCCCCAAATCTATAAAGCATCTTCTGGAGAAGTGCCACTACTGATCCTGCACTGTTGTGCTCAGTACTGACCAACAAAACCAACTCAGGGATCTGAGTTGGAAGGATGATCGACCTTGTAGGAAATCCCAAACATAGAAGTCATCTAAGACATTGTACAGGTGGTTGCTGGAAAGGTCCATGGACGCCTAATAAGTCCTGTGTACAGACGTGGGCACTCCTGAACCCTGAGGCTCCCGGCAGGTCTTGTTCCACTCCCCCACCACCACCGTCATCCTTATTTCCCATGACCGTCCTGAAAACCCCCTCCCCTCCAGGCGAACAAATCTTTGCTTTTCCACCTCTATGCCTTTGTTCATGACCTGAGATGTGCTTCACGCACAGCTCCACATATATCTTCAAAGCCCACCTCTGATGCTACTTGATCTTTTCTAGGTGAAAATAATTTCCATATTCACTATTTACATAACCAATTACTTGTACCTCTCTTAGCACTTTAGGCTTTCCACCCTGAGCTATAGTTATTTGGATATATAATTTATATTCTAGGCTGTAAGTTCCTAGAGGGCTGTGGGTATGTCTTATATGTTTATATTCAAGATCACAACAAATAGTGAAGCCACCGTTGCTCCAACAGAGAAGAAGAAGGATGCTTATTTCTGAGGCATTTTTTCCTTTTTTTTTTTTTTTAAACATAGGCTCCACACCCAGTGCAGAGCCCAACATGGGGCTTGAACTCATAACCCTGAGATCAAGACATACTTTTGAAATTAAGAGTCAGACACTTAACAACTGAGCCACCCAGGTGTCCCTTGGGGCATTTCTTTTAGATGTGATTCAGAGGATGATAACGTTTGGTGGTATGAGAAGGGAGCAGGAAAACATTCATCTATTTTTCTTTTGTTCCCACACCACCAATATATGGCTCATAGGAACACTGAGTAAACACTGAGTGTTTACTCTGAAATTCCTAAAACAGAGCACATCCAGAATCCTGAATTTGTGAACAAAAGGACAAGAAGCAATATGATAGTTTCTTCTTCATTAGTGGTAGGTTTTCAAAGACCAACACAATGTTAATATATTATTTTAAATCTTCTTCATGGTAGAAGATAGTCACACTCTGCTGTGGGGTTGAAGTTGGGGATTGAAGATGGCAGCCATGTGGACAGTCCTCTTGCTCCAAGGTGGGCAGCCTACTTGTCCGTTGCCTCTCACAGTTTAATCATTGGCTTCCCAGAATTAGGCTTTCCTCCTTCGTTCTCAGTGGGGTTGGCCTATTCCCTGCTGTCTAACATTAAACAGACATCAGGATGTTTTAACTGCTAGGCCATGATGTGTGTGTCCCTTAAAGATACAGGGAGTCTTCTGGTAAAGGGTTACCTACAGCAACTTTAAGAACCTCATAGGATGTGTTAAATACAAAACGTTTTAGTGTGGAAGAAAATCCAGATTTATCTAAGCCAGTTGTTCATGTTTGAAGCCAGAAAAGTACTAATAATATAACAGCCCTCATTGTCACTGTTGGGACTTACCTCTTTGGTAACACAAGGAAGCAACACTGCCAAATTACAAAACTTCACAGCGTTATCTGCTTGTTCAAGATCAATGTAACACTAGAAATGAAAAATAGTCAATATGAAACACAATCACATCTTTATGTAATGGACTCAAAGTGATCTCAAAACAGCAGGCTTCCTGGGGTGCCTGGGTGGCTCAGTAGGTAAGCCCTCAGACTCTTGATTTTGGCTTGGGTCATGATCTTGGCGTTGTGGGATTGAGCCCCATATAGGGCTTCTTTCTCAGTAAAGGGTCTGCTTCAAATTCTCTCTCTCCCTCTCCCTCTGCCCTACATCCTACTCGTACTCTCTAAATAAATAAAATCTTTAAAAAAAAAAAAAACCCAAGCACCCAAAACAGTAGTCTTTCTTACCTTGGCCAAGTACAAGTAATTGGACTTAGAAAAACCAGGGTGTAGTTCTTCAACCTGATTTTAAGAGAAAACAGAAAAGAGAATAACAAGCCAATATTGAAACAACCAGCAAAGATGATATATCTTAATAAATCAAATATTAACCAAATTGTCCTAAAAATTTAGGTTGATTACGTTACATTAGCATCATTTTATCAGTTCAATATCTTTTAGATAGAAATACAGCTTTTGAGGTTATACAGCTCATAGGGCTCATGAAACAATGAGACACAATACATTAAGATTTTGAGATTCCTTTGTATAACCTATCCTTTCTCTTCTATTCCTCTCAAAAACAAAAACAATTGGTGATACATTCTCCCAGGACAAGTCCTATACAATTCACAATCTATTTAGGAAATGAGTAGAGGATAACTGGTATCCCATGGCTAGCATCCTCCACTCCACTGCATTAGTACTTGATTTCTTAGGATTTCGACACATCTCATGAGTTGAATCATATTTGAAGTCCATCACATCAAGTATTTTGAAAGAAGAGACAGACTTGTGAAACAACCAGTCAAAGTAGCAGACCTACTTGCAGATTTTAATAAGTGGGTATTATGTAGGCACTTTACTCCTCATCTACTAAACTCTTATGCACCAGTTCCCTTTCTATATCTCTGGTGAATAAGAACTTTTTTTCAGGCATCTGGCACTGCTACTAGAAAGCACTTCTTAACCTAAGTCAATCTTTGGTCAGAGTCAGCTTCTGCTGTTGTAAAGGCCTATGCAAATAAGCTCCCAATCTGACCCTGGAACTCAATCCAGAGAGATGCAGAACCCAAGAGAAGGTTTCTTTAAAAAACTTACAAAGATGGGCTTGTTTTACAAGATACAAATAATATGGACATTTTTAAAATTAAAAAGTGGAAATTTCTTTGTACTAATTTCATCTTCAATTTCAATCTCATTCCCCAGGGGTAACCAGTAGCAACAGTTTGACATGCATCCTACCAGACCTTTTATCAAGTAAACACAAATTTTTTAAAAATTCACTTTCGAAAAAAATTAATAAGGGAACATTTCTACATATTGGTCCAAAACTTTTTTCCCACAACATATCACAGACACATTTTTTTTGTTAGCATTCACAAATCTACCTCATTGTTCCTAAGAGCTGCATTTCATACTACACATATGCCATAATTAAACTGAGCATTCTCTATTAGAATTTTTTTTTTACTGTTACTAATAAGGATCAATGAACATACTTGTTCCTATATGCTTGTGCACATGTGTGATCATGTCTGTAGGACAGATTTCTGGAAGTTGAATCACTGAGTCAAAGGATACATACATCTTAAAGATGGAGGGGAAGCTAAGAACTAGGCATTCCTGTGCTAAGGAATGCACATCTTTAGTAAAGAACATTTACTGTCTATAAAATTCAAAAGGCAAGGATTCTAGAGGAGGTGGAGGACAAAGTCTTTTGGACTAGGGAACCACATTGGGTATAACTCTTTAGGACCAAGTAGATGAACAGTGTATGGATCTGGCCAAGAACTTGCTAGTGAGATCACAAGGCTGCCAACAGATGAAAGACATTGTCAAGCCCAGTCCTAGCCAGAGCTTTGAAAAGCCTGGAGAGTCATCCATGGTGCTGATGGATTCTGGTTCTGCTGCTCCACTCCTGTCCCATTACTTTCATCTCAACTCTTTGAGTCTAATAAGTGCATTTCTTGAGTCACTCTAATAAGAAATACCTCAATTAAACTTTGTTCAGTTGTACCTTCTATGTCTAATAGTTGTCCAGCTCTGTCCAAATCCTGTCTGGAAAATGTGCTCCAACATATGAGCATAAGCAGCTTATTTTTTTTAATGTTGGCATTTTAATTCTGATACATACCTTAGCACTTATGTTTAATTATCTGTAAGGACTATAAATTAGAACATCTCTTATGTGCTCATGATTTTTAAAAAAAGTCAAAGGAATATATACAAGCTACTAACAATACCAACTTCCTAAAATGGAGCAGAGTCTGAGTTTTTACCAAATGGCTTACCCGAATAACAAGGAAGGTAGTGTTGCTCAGTAGAATGTTCTAGTTAAGGAGCAGTTTCTAGCTAGGCTCTTCGAACACTCTATAATAACACTGGGCAGAGAATATTGTGGTTGTTTACTTGGTCTTGGCTATACAAGTCCCTGGAGGCAGGAGCTGTGTTGATCATTTCTGTATCCCCTACATTTGACACGCTGGTACTAAGTATGTGCTTAAAAAGATTACTGAATAAACTAGCATTATTTTAAGAAATCTCATAACCTCAAGCAGCAACCCTCCATTGTATCAGGACACAGATGATGGTTCTGCAGGTGGTAAAACCACTAAGGGAGATCCAGGGATCATATGTTACAAAGAGTGGGGGAGACCAGGGCCACCAATCCCCCAACATTGCCACACCTGTTACCTACTACACACACTCAGGTACTGGTCCTGGGCTGTCAATCATGCCATAGACTGTACAAGAAGAGCTTTAAAAACACAGATCAAGTTTTAAAAATACTTCCCTTATGACCCAACAAGTCCATTCCCAGGCACTTACCAAAGAAAATTCAAAACATATCTACATAAAAGCTTGTATATGAATGTTCATAGGAGCTATATTCATGGTAGCCCCAAACTGGACACAACTGACATGTTTACCCTACCTACCAACGTAAATGCATAAGCAGACCATGGTATGTACACAAAATGCAGTATTACTAGGCAGTAAAAAGGAACTACTGATACATTGATAAAATGAATGAATCTCAAAACATGTTGAACAAAGGAAGCTGATATACACAAAGTACAAGCTCTATGATTCCATTTATATAAAATTTCAGAATAGGCTAAACTAATCTATAGTGACAGAAAGCAGATCAGTGGTTGCCTGGGGCGGGGAGTGAGGGAAATTGACAGTAAAGGGGCAAAGATAACTCTTAAGGGTGATGGAAATGTTCTATATCTTAAAATGGTGGTGGCTACTCAAGTATATAAATTTGTCAAACTACAATGATCTGTAGACTTCAAATGGGTGCATTTTATTGTATATAAACTATACCTTAATATATTCAAAGATTCTGAAATAATTAGTCTGGGTTGTGGCCTGGACTGGCCTTTTTTAAAGCTCTCCAGATGATTCTTGTGTATAGCCAAATTTGAGAACCACTGCCTGAGGGAACCATGCCAGAATTTTGGATGAGGTGGAAAGCATGCTATAGTTTGAGGAAATTCCCACAGAGGATTCATAGATGACTCTTGGCCAAAAACCACCTCCCTAGTGGCTGTGATGCTGTGGAGGATCAGATTTCATCAGTTGGAGGAGCTATATAATAACAGCAGCTAACATTTATTTTTAGTTAGAGTACTTAATGTGCTAGACCCTGAGCTAAGAAAATTTTATGTATTAATTTATTTATCTTCACAAAAACCATATAAAGTAGGTATTATTATGTCTGCTTTATCGATGAAGAATTTAAGACTAGGAGAAATAAAGAAACATGGCCAGGTCATACAGATAGGAAAAGGTTCAGGTCTCAGACTGTCTGATTTCTAAAGCCAGTGCTCCAGATCTCTACAAAACGGAGCTGGATGGTCTGGGGACACATTCCTGGCCCCTGTGAACCCTCTTTGGAGGGACTGAGTTGGGGACAGGAGTCCTACAGTCTGGGTTCCAAAAACATGACCTCCTGCTGGGACCACAGGTTGCAGACTCCCCTTGGGTGTGGGATACAAGTTTCTTTCTCACCTTCCACCTCCCAGTTTTCTTACATCCTTTCAGCCTTTACCCTTAGCACTCTGGACTCCTCAGCACCCTCAGCTGTGGCAGCTGATGCAGGAAGAAGCTTTCCTGATGCCTTCTCACTCCTTAGCAAACACCGTGAAGCACATTTTCAGATGGAATCTAAGTCATGACTGAATTGTCAGGTCCCCAAGATGGTTTGCCACGGTGTTGACAATTTCATGGAGTTAAAATTCTTACTAGGTGTGGAGTACTAAGCAATTTCCTTGCGTTTACTTATTTAATCTTCACAACACACTATATGACTCAGGTACTGTTATCTCCATATTATTGATTAAATTGAGAGGGGGCTAAGAAACTTATTCAATGAACTGGAAAGGGGCAGAACTGAGATTTAACCAGGTGGTCTGGTTCTAGAGGTTGTAATCCTTACCTCTACATTATTGGGCCTTTGATCATTTTTTATTTATCTGGGTAGTATTTCAGGTACACTAGCAACTTAAGAATTTCTGTGCAATGTCCTAAAAACCTGAGCCCCTGCTTATAACTTTATAATATGAATAAATGAGTTTCAAGTCCAAATGATATTTTTCCTAATTAGCTTAGCGTCTTCTACTGAACTATTTATCTTAAATATACCATGATCTTAAATTCTTATAAAATGTAAAATAAAAGAACAAATTCTCAGGGGTAGGAAAAAAGGTGAAGAAATTGGAATGATATAATCTTAGACTACATTCATATCTTTGGTCTGCCACTGTGTAACACTAAAAAAATTAAGTTCCTGAGGTACTGATTTCCTTTTATAAAACAAAAAAGATCACGTTAAATAAAAACTAAGACATGTCTGCCCCTTGTGCTTTTATACCCTGCATTCTTTTCCATTGGGCTCGTACTTGATCTCAGAACACTTATTTTTACCACAGAGCCCTGGAGGTAGGCACGAACCATTCACTCAGTAATGGAAAGTATAAATGAAACCTATTTGCGATCTGAGAATACATATTCTTTAAATTCCCTTTCAGTTCTATAAGATCAATCCCTAACATACAACAGAAAAATATGAGCATGTACAGTATGTTGGATAACACAGTCTAGAGCCTGATTTTGTCTGTCTGTTGTTACAAATCTGAAATAGGTAGATCAGGAAAGAAAAAAACATCTTAGGGTCTATAAGATTCTATAATTGCTTCCAGAGAAAGACACAGGGATTAGCCCATGAGGAAGCTGATTATGTGCACACACACATGTAACTCTTCAGAGTTTTATTAGCATAGCAATTATACATTTTAGGATAGGAATGAAAATACTAGTTTGGTCTGATTCTCCAAGAATATTCCATAAGACTATCTGCAACTTATGTGATGGCTTTTAAAATAATAACTCTTCCTTCTGGCACCTTTTAGTTCTTCAAGATTTTTTTAAAAAGATTTTACTTATTTATTCATGAGAAGGCAGAGACATAGGCAGAGGGAGAGCAGGCTCCCTGCAGGGAGCCCAGTGTGGGACTGGATCCCGGAACTCCGGGATCACACCGTGGTGAGCGGAAGGCAGACGCTCAACTGCTGAGCCACCCAGGTGTCCCTAGTTCTTCAAGATTAAACTGGCTCAAAAAAAAAAAAAAAAAGATTAAACTGGCTCTCTAGTAGGCTAATTAGTAGTATTTGGGAACAAGTCTAATAATCACAAATGCTTTTGCGTATACTCACATGACCTGGAGAGCTGCTCTTGGATTTGGTAGTAAGGGCCATGCAGCTAGGACCCAGGGCATAGCTAGCTGCTCTGGGAAGCAGTTTGGATATGCTAAGACTAGGGTTCAACCACAGCTCCCATTAGAGAGCTATTCACGGAGAGGGGTAGGAGGGACTGGTACAGGCAGCAGCCTGTTTGATACTAAAATAATGGATAGACAAAGTATACCTTAAGGAAATTTTGCAAAGCTTCTTCCACTGTTGAGGATGGTATTTTTCCAAACAGAGTAGCAGCCATTTTTTTCTCAATCCAGCTCAGTTTGGAGACCTGCAAACACAGAGGCAACATCATTCTTAGGAATTTGTGTACATTTTGAATAAATAATCTCTCCTCAGTTAGATGTTTGGTGTATGTACGTATACGTATATATATAAATATCCTTAAATAACATATATGATAGAGATCACCTTTATGGCATTAATATTCTACCTTTTTTTTTTATAGTTCTAACAAAATATGAGCTCTAAAAGCACTGGTTACCAAACCAATTTGAAACACTCATGATAAGATTTGTGTTCAATCAGAGAAAGGGATGGGAAATAAAGCTGATCCTGTTTATTCAAGTGATTCAAGATTCTGGGATAACCACCCAGTATTTCTTTGCACAAAATGTAGGAGCTACTAGACCCCATCTTTGTTCCTTCCTGATTACTCTGTGTTATCAACCTGACCCAGAACACAGCATCTCAGAAATGTACATAGAACAAGGATCCTCAACCCAGAAGGAGTATAGAGTGAGGGCCCAGTATACATATTTACAATCCAGAAGAAAATTTTTTTAACCAATAACCACCAAAATTAAATTTCATATTATCATTTATTTTTTGCTTCCTTCCCCTCCCCCATTTTAATTCCAGTATAATTAACATACAGAGTTATATTTGTTTCAGGGATACAGTATAGTGCTTCAACAATTCCATATATTACTCAGTGCTCTACAAGATAAGTGGACTCATAATCCCCTTCATCTATCCCCTTAATCCCCCACCCACCTCACCTCTGATAACCATCTGTTTGTTCTCTATAGATAAGATTCTGTTTTTTGGGTTGTCTCTTTTTTAGTTCTCTTGTTCATTTATTTTGTTTTCTAAATTCCACATATGAGTGAAATCATATGGTATCTGCCTTTCTCTGACTGACTTATTTCACCTAGCACTATAGTCTAGATCCATTCATGTTGCTGCAAATGGCACGATTTCATTTTTTATGGCTGAATAATATTCCATTGTATGGTATAATATACCACTTCTTCTTTATCTATTCATTTATTGATGGACACTTTGGTTGCTTTCATAATTTGGCTATTGAAAATAATGCTAAAATAAACAATGGGGCACATGTATCCCTTTGAATTAAAGTTTCTGTATTCCTTGGGTACTCAGCAGTGTGATTACTGGATCATAGGGTGATTCTATTTTTTAATTTTTTGAGGAACCTCCATATTATCTTCCACAGTGTCTGCACCAATTTGCATTCCAACCAATAGTGTATGAGGGTACCTATTTTTCTACATCCTCACCAACACTTGTTATTTTTTGTGTTTTTGATGTTAGCCATTCTGATAGAATATCAGAAGTGATATTTCAATGTGGTTTTGATTTGTGTTTCCCTGGTGATGCTGACCATCTTTTCAAATGTATCTGTTGGTCCTGTGTACTTCTTCTTTGGAAGAAGATTTTCTCTTTATGCATTCTGTCCATTTTTAAACTGGATTATTTGTTTTTGAGTGTTGAGTTGTATCAGTTCTTTATGTTTTTTGGGCACTACTGATATGTCATTTGCAAATATCTTCCCCATTCAGGAGATTGTTTTTTAGTTTTGTTGGCTGTTTCCATTGCTGTGCACTTTTTATTTTAATGTATATACAATAGTTTATTTTTGCTTCTGTTTCCTTTGCCTCAGGAGATATATCTAGAAAGATGTTGTTATGGCCAATGTCAGAGAAATTACTGTCTGTACTCCCTTCTGGAATTTTTATGGTTTCAGGCCTCACATTTAGGTCTTTAGTCCATTTTGAGGGTTTTGTTTTGTTTTGTTTTTTGGTGTATGATGTAAGAATGTGGTCCAGTTTCATTCTTCTGCACTTAACTGTCCAGTTTTCCCAACACTGTTTGTTGAAGAGACTTTTTCCCATTGCAAATTCTTCTCTCCTTTGTCAAAGATTAATTAACTATGCAATTGTGGGTTTACTTCTGGGATTTCTATTCTATTGATCTGTGTCTATTTTTGTGCCAGTATCATACTGTTTTGATCACTACAGCTTTGTAATATAACTTGAAACCTGGAATTGTGATACTGCCAGTTTTGTTTTTATTTTTCAAGAATGCTTTGGCTACTCAGGTGGTTCTATACAAATTTTATGATTGTTTATTCTAGTTCTGTGAAAAATGCTATTGGTATTTTGATAGAAATTGAATTAAGTCTATAGAATGCTTTAAGTAGTATAGACAGTTTGACAATATTTGTTCTTTCAATCCATAAGCATGGAATGTCTTCTCATTTCTTTGGGTCATCTTTAATTTCTTTCATCAACTTTTTATAGTTTTCAGAGTACAGGTCTTTTACCACTTTGGTTAAGTTTATTCCTAGCTATTTTATTATTTTTGTAATTATAAATGGGATTGTTTTCTTACTTTCTCTCTCTTCTTTTTAGAGATACAATGGATTTTAGAAATGCAACAGGATTTTGTATCCTGTGACCTTACTGAATTCATTCATCAGTTCTAGTAATTTTTTGGCAGAGTCCTTAGAGTTTTCTGTATATAACATCATCTCATCTGTGAATAGTGAAAGTTTTGCTTCTTCCTTACCAATTTGGAAGCCTTTTATTTCCTTCTCTCGTCTGACTGCTGTGGCTAGGACTTCCAGTTGAATAAAAGTAATGACAGTGGACATCCTTGTCCTGTTCTTGATCTTAGGGGAAAAATCTCTCAGTTTTTCACCACTGAGTATAACATTAGCTGTGGATTTTTCATATAAGGCCTTTGTTATGTTGATGTATGTTCTCTCTAAACTAACTTTGTTGAGGGTTTTATCAAGAATGGATATGGTGCCTGCTTCGGCAGCACATATACTAAAACTGGAATGATACAGAGAAGGTAAGCAAGCCCCCTGCGCAAGGATGACATGCAAATTCGTGAAGTGTTCATACTTTTATATATAAAAAAAGAATGTATATGTACTCTTTCAAATGCTTTTACTGGATCTATTGAGTTGATAATATGGTTTTTATCTTTTCTCTTAATAACAGGATGTACCACGCTGATTGATTTGCAAATACTGAACCAACCTTGCATTCCAGGAATAAATCCCATTGATCATGGTCAAAGATTTTTTGAATGTATTGTTGGATTTGTTTTGCTAATATTTTGTCAAGGATTTTTGCATCTATGTTCATCAGAGATACTAGTCTGTAGCTCTTTTTTATTGTCTTGTCTATAACTGGTTTTGGAATCAGGATAATGCTGACCTATTAGAATGAATTTGGAAGTTTTCCTTCCTATTTTACTTTTTAGAAAAGTTTGAGAAGAATAGGTATTAACTCTTCTTTAAATATATGGTGGAGGGGATCCCTGGGTGGCTCAGCAGTTTGGCGCCTGCCTTCGGCCCAGGGCGTGGTCCTGGAGTCCCAGGATCGAGTTCCGCGTTGGGCTCCCTCCATGGAGCCTGCTTCTCCCTCTGCCTGTGTCTCTGCCTCTCTCTCCCTTTCTCTGTGTATCTCATGAATAAATAAATAAAATCTTTTTAAAAATATATGATGGAATTCACCTGTGAATACATCTAAACTTTTTTTTGTTAGAAGTTTCTGGATTACTGATTCAATTTCATTGCTGGTAATTGGTCTGTCCAAATTTTCTATTTTTTCTTTTTTCAGTTTGGGTAGTTTATATGTTTCTAGGCATTTATCCATCTCTTCTAAATTGTCCAGTTTGTTGGCATATACTTTTTTATAATATTCTCTTATAATCCTTTGTATTTCTGTGGTGTCAGTTGTTATTTCTCCTCTTTTGTTTCTGATTTTGTTTATTTGAGTCCTCTTTTTTTTTTTTTTATGAGTTTGAGGTTTATCAATTTTATTGATCTGTTCAAAGAACCATTTCTGGTTTCACTGATCTGTTCTATTTTTTTCTTTTTTTTTTAGTTTAGTTTTTATATCATTTATTTCTGCTCTAATCTCTATTATTTCTTTCCTTCTCCTGGATGTGGGTTTTGTTTGTTCTTCTTTTTCTAGTTCTTTAGGTGTAATATTAAGTTGTTTGAGATTTTTCTTGCTCCTTGAGGTAGGCCTCAGTCGCTATATACTTCCCTCTTAGAATCACTTTTGCTGCATCTCAAAGATTTTGGATCATTGTGTTTTCATTTTCACTTGTTCCTGTGTATTTTTTTTTATTTCTTCTTTGATTTCTTGGTTGATCCATTCATTGTTTAGTAGCATGTTATTTAACCTCCATGTAGTTGTGGTCTTTCCAGATTTCTTTTTTTAAGAAAGAAATCTAAACAAATATAATGTACATCCAAGCCCCAGACTCATGTGATGTTGGGTCAATGGTTTTTAAGCCTGAGGATTTTCCTACCTTAATGAAGATTCATATTCTTAATATTTAAAACTGGCATAATAAAAATTGCTTACAGAGCTGTTTCAAGGGTTAAAGGACATAAGAAATAAAAAGTATAAACTGCACATTTGTTACATAGCAGGTGTTTAGTAAAAAAGCTTCCTTCTCCATTCCCAATCCTCAAACCTCAATTAAAAACTTCCTCTTTTGCTTATGCTAATTTTCGCATTCAGAAATAGCATTTCTCTTCAGCATAATTTTTTCATGCATCTCTTAAGATAGATTTTCACATTCTGTTAATTTTCTATAAACTAACATCATTTAAGACACCAGATTTTACACTTGCCAGCTGCCTTGATTTATTTCTATAGGTTTCGTGTGCCTTTCTAAATTCAGTTCTTTGAAGACAAGAACAGTGGGCATGTAATTTATGCTCAGTATACTCTGATAAATGAAAAAGTCCTCTCACAAAACAAACAGTAATGTGCCAATATAGGACACATGCAAGTAGATGATTGGTCACCACCTGAGAGCACGAAGGAGACAAGTGATTGCTGCAAGGGGAAATAGAGAGATGGTAAAGGGAAAAAATTATATACTGTATGTAACACAATACAGAAAACACAGTAACACAGTACAGAAAGAAATCAATCATAAACTCATAAAATATGTATGGATTTTACCATTTTCCTTATAGTAGGCACTAAGTAAAACACTTAAAGAATAAGGCACTGAAAATATATCACATAATCATAGTGTATTTAAATAAGACTTATAGATAAAAATACTCAACTCACAGTATAACAGTATCTTCCTTTGAGGTAATACAAAAAGGGTTCTTCAGGTAAAAATTGGATTGCTTTATCTAGGTGTTCCTGAAAGAAAATTCAAAATAAATATCATCTCTCAGATTTCAAGCAGTGTTGAATGGAAGTGTGCCTAGTAAGTTCAAGGGGCTTTACGTGTTGTTTGGTACTCCTCCTCAATCCCTATCATTAATACAAGTAAGTCTTACCAGTAATTCAATTATCAAAAATGATTGCTCACAAGTAGAACCAGACTTTGACTATGATTTAATTAAGCTATGGATAATTTAAAGCCAAATGTGACTATGAAAATAGAAAATATCTGGCTGACATTTTTGTCTGCCCATGCCTTGCCTAGCTAATACTTATTATTAGTAATGGAAGCATGCTTGCAAATATCAAATGATTAGGATATAATGGAGGAAAGAATAGCAGAACTAGGTGGTGGAGGAATCTACTCTCCTGACATTATTAAATGGTTTTAGAGAGCTGGAAAACAGATTCTGACCATTTATATTGAGTTATCAAAGCTAAAGGCACATTATAAATGATGTACACATACATTACTTATTTTATTCACTTATCATGTTAAGTTTAAGCCTTAGATTGGATTCTATTCCTTCCACCAAATCAATATGCAAGAAATGTTAACTAATTAGTCCTAGTCATGTTTATGATGTTGGTGAGCTCATGACCAAAAGACTAATCCCCCATCTTTGAAAAAGTAATACTCATCTACTATGTGACTTCTTTCAAGATCCAGAATAATTATCTTCAATCTCCCAAATAGTTTTATTCTTTTTGCACAGTACTATGTAAAGACTGTCACTTCATTTAAATAAAAAAGATAAATTCCTTGAGATTAAATTGTTGAATAACTTGATTTATATCTTTAAGGGGAACATACAGCTATATTAAAATATTTTTAATTTTAAGAAATACCTTGAAGCGATGTCCATAGTTGATTTTGTTTTGTAAGCCCTCAAACTCAGATACATAGCCACACAAAACTGCATACCTGAAAAGGATAAAGACAGTGGATAGTCTGTGAACTTCTAATCAAATACCACCAAATGTAACATTTAAAAAAAATATCTCTAAATCATTCATTAACACTTGACAGAAGTATTCATATAGAGGCAAGGGCCCTAAAAATAAAAAATACCTGACACTACATGAGGCCAGTTTCCTCATCTGTAACTGGGGATACTGACACCATCCATCTCACATGTATGCTGTAAGGGCAAAACACTTCAAACACACAAAATTGCTTAGAGTACTACCTGGAACTCTTAGAGTGAATTCCAAGAAATATGAGCTGCTGCTAACACCAATATTGACATCAACGTCACAAAGAGGCTCTCTGAAAAAGCCTAGTCACACAAGTAATAAATTGAAAAATATATTGCATCATCATATCCCTATTCCTCCTTAATAAAAATAAAAATTTCATAGCCTCCCTTAACGTCATCTGAAAACAAAAATAAATATCATGACTAAAACAAAGTCAAAGGTGACTTCAGAACACACTTTTCTGAAAAATTCCCTTCAATTCCTTTAATCCTGCCTTGTTAGCACTGCATACTAGAACAGGGCATCCCATGAACTGTTTACTTTTTTTTTTTTCCACTGAGAATACTAAAAGTTACATTAATAATTCTTTGACATACATTCTGTGCAATATTTGTTCAGCAATTTGCTCACTCCAAAATCGGGGGATATGTTATTTTTATATCCAGAATGTTTCTGTCTGTGCCAAGTCTCCAGAGTATTTCAGAGTGTTTCTGTCTGAGGCAAAATATTCATTTACCTAAATATTTTAAGAGTAAGTATTAATTATTACTTTCATTGTCATAGCTGAAATGGAAGATGTAATTTTGGGTATTTATCTCATCATTTCTGTGGATAAGCATAACTTTCAAGTACAAAAATGAAGTGAACGATTTTATTTAGAACAGTAAGACCATTCCTGAACACAAAAGATCACATAATTCACACAACTTAGGACAACCAATAAAACAGTCAGTTTTCAGTGCTGACTTGTGTGACCTCTGAATTTTCAGTTTCTATATAATCAACCAAATCTGCTACAGTAGAAACAAGAGTGAAGACCAAATCAACCTATCAAAAGTGGTCTGAGAACATAACTAGAGTAGGAGATATCACAAATTCTATGATCAGACTACTTTACACACACATCTCTACACCCATCAGAGATTGAGCATGTAGGAAAGGATTACTGGAAAAACACTTGTGAATTCCCTTGTAGAAATGCTATGGTCACCATGTTCTCTTGACATGCTGTCATTTTGTTCTATCATTCCTCCTAGGGAGTTCCAGAAAATAGAACAAAATTCCATACAACTACATCCCCACATTCCCCCATTTCTGTTATGGGCATTATCATTTTCTGACTTATTCAGACTTAAAGCCTTAGGTCATCTTTTTTTTTTTTAATAAGCTTTTATTTTAAAATAGCTTGAGATTTATAGAATAGTTGCAAAGATGGCACAGATGGTTCCTACATACGCATATTCAGTTTTCTCTACTGTTTTCACCTTACATTACTAGAGTACATTTATCACAAGTGTACTGATACTATCAAACAATACTGATACCTAATTTTTACAATGTACCAATATTAATATATTATTAACTAAACTCCATGCTTTATTCAAATTTTCATCTATTTTTCCCTAACTTAAATTTTGATGCTTTTCTCTCTATCCCTCCTTCCACATTTATCCCTATTAAATCACACATGTGAAGATCTTTGGAATTACTATTGTCATTTTTTTTTTTTTTTTTTTAGTAAGAGATCAGTTTATGGTTAACGGTATGGGACAGACCGGGAAGATACCAGGGCCCATAGTAATGAGCTTCCCAGGAATAGACTGACAGACTTACAAGTAAACAGAGGGGCAGGGAAACAAAGCCAAATGGCTGAGAGACCCAGGCCCAGCCTCGGTGGCTGTACCTGGGCCCTAGTTCCAGTTCTGCCCTGGGAACCTGGGGGATGAGCAGGACCTACAGGTGCCTCAGTTCTTGTAAGGCTCCCATCTCCTCACTCCCTCCTGTCCCCTACCAGCAGGCTGGGACTTCTCACATGTGGTGTATTTCCAGGGCTAGGGAATGGCTGGTCTGGGAGTGGGAAGGCAGAGGCCTGGGTAGTACGGGGTTAGCAGCAGCACTGGGGGGAATCTGGTCAGGCACCAGGTCATACACTCTGTTCCTCCTAATTTTATGTTACTTGCAACTTTCATAAACATATGTGTTATATCTTTACCAACTGACAATTTTACACAACATATCAGTGTTTATAATGAAGACCTGGAGCCCTAGAATCACCTCCAGATTGACAAAGATGTTGCCAACAGTTACTCTGTTGAATAGCTGAGGCTTGAACCCTCCTCTCTATACGGGTAACCCAGAGACTTGCCCACATTTCTACATCTTGTCCACAGGAATGTTAGACATAAACTTACCTTAATGCCTTGTTTAAATCCAGATATACTAGCTCACTTGCCCTATCCTATATGCTGACAAAGAAATAAAAAACAAATCACGCCACATTTTTAGAAAAATTTGTTGGATCTTTTTGAACTTCCTCCTCCAGAGACTTATGGAGCAACCCAAATATTTGTGCTGGAATCAAAAGAAAGGAATCTATGTTTGCCAATCTAGAATGGTGGGATCAATCATCTATTTCCCAAACATTAGCACCAGAACGACTTAGTGCACACCACTAGGTATATACAGTGCTCTCTCAGCACACTCTCTTCAAGCTATTCTGAGGAAAAAAAAAGGAAAAAAAAACCCTATGACTTATGAATTCCATTATATGAAATATGTACATTTTCCTTGTAAATAATGTCATACAGTTTTATGCTTTTCATAATTTTTTTGAAGTCTGTTTTTGTTTTTTTATGTTTTTTGAGCTAAGATCAAGAGTTGGATGTTTAACTGAGCCACCCAGGCACCACTTGAAGTCTGTTTCTTTAAAGTTTAAAATATAAAAAAATAATAATAATAAAGTTTAAAATATTATTTATCTTCCTACATACCCTAGTTCAAAGTTCACCTAATCAGTTTTTCTCAAAGGATCATCGCTTCTTTTCTGGCAATTAGTTCCACTTATGTCTCTCTGTGTGTGTGTGTGCATGTGTGTGTGTTCTTTTATGCTGTTCATCTTTTAAAACGTAATTTAAAATTTTATTTCATAAACCATCTCAAGTGGATGGGAACGCTAAAGTATGTTATTTCACAATATGGTCTATTAACTCCATCTAGAGGTCATTCTCATCATACATGCTTTGACAAAAATTCTGTGTTTTCTTTGCATTGATATTGAATATATCTTTAATAAATGACCAACACTCCTGTTTCCACAACTACCAAAATAACTCCATTAGTTTATTATTTATACTATGAGAAAGCAGTAGAAAAATAATGTAATAGAAGAATTACTGAGTATCTAAGAATAAAAAACCTGGTTTTTGTTTTTCTATTTATTGTGTGACTCTTGCTTACTATTCAGCATGACTCCCCCACCCTCACCACACACACCCTAGGCATACTACCTTGCTCATCCTTATCTATAAAATGGAAACAGGTTGTTCTGTGAATCATGTGCTGCAAGGCATATGGATATAATTTGTGAACAGTAGAGCTCAACAAATATGTAAGACATTATTTGTAATTAAGGTCAGGCCTATTCAGCTAACAAACTGCAAATCCACAGTGACTTTACTCTTTTGATTCTGGAAGTATTTGAGGCTGAGTATAACAAAAACAACAGAATTTGTAGCAAACATTTTCAGCTTTGAGGTCAGATAGTCAAGGTTGCAACTATTCAACATCATTGCTAGGCACAAATCCAGGGGAGTGGCTGTGCACCAATAATAAATAAAACTATTTATGAAAATAGGCAGTTGGCCCAGAGCCATAGATTGTCATTTATGCTGAATGAATGAGAAAATGTCTTAAATACTGAAAAAGACTTTTTGATGATATTTTCTTACAATTAATTATGGAATCAGTTAACCTAAATTTTAACCATGGCTCCTCTAGTCAGTTTTAATTTCTCTTTTTTCATTATGCGAAACTTCTACTATTTAAATGAATGAGAACTCTTGTATTTATTACATATAATACATTCTAAGAACAAAGATAATATTGCCATTTGGATTTATTAAATTTTATCAACTGATTAATTTTAATATTCTTTAAATTAAAAACTGATACTGAATAAGAAATCATGTGTAACACAACTAATCATTACTCTGTGTGTGTGTGGGTATGTATGGGTGTGTGTGGGGGTGTGTGGGTGTCCATAAGATTTAAACTTGGAGTTAAATAACATAGTTATAAACAAGGCAAATCCATTCAAAACAAAAAGTGAAAGAAGATAAAAGAAAAGTAGCCAGATTAGTGCAGGCCAACTGGGTTACCTACTAGGGCAGAGTTACATATACTTTCTTCTTAAAAAATGGATTTTAAGGTACTTGTGAAGCCTCCAAAGAAGACTTAACATTGTTCCTCTATGAAAATTTGAAGTTTACACAGACAAATGCCCCCAGATTGAGGATTAAAATCAATTGTACGTTTTAAATGTGATTCTTCATGGATGCAGATGTATGTATGGGAGAAGGAAGAGAGCGACAGAGGAAGAGCAATGCAGCGGGAGGGTGAGGAGGAGCAGCTCAGAGTTAAAAGTAGGGCTTGGGAATTTATTCTGCATGTAAATCTGACCAACCAGCTCCCAAACACCTCCAATATCAAAGGAGATGAGGAGTGTGTGGTTTGATCAGTACAAATTCATCGCAGTTACAACTAAAAGTAGTACAACAGAAGTACCTGAATGCATACATATATTAATTTATTAATACTAATGTGCAAAGTAGATGAGAAGGTATATTTGGCTGTAGAAATAACAGCCAAGACTGTTACATACTGGGAAAATGATCTTAAAGATATGTACTAGGATGTTAACTACAAAACTACCTTTCTCCTAAAGTTGTGGTAGAAGCACCAAGGGCATAGAAGAATACTCTATTAGGTGCTCCAATTCCTAAAGCAAGATGCTCTTGCATGCTCTTGTATGATATGCTAAGGAAATGATCCACAGGTCTTGCCAGGCTATTAGCCCTTTACCCTTCTCCAGGCTACAGAAGAAGAAGGTAAAGAAGGATTCCTGTAGATAAAATTGTTAGGGGACTGTGGGTTCCACCTCCCACCTTCTCAGGGGAGGGGGCAGAAGGAAGGCTTGCGCCTCATCTTAAGCCAAAACGAGGGCAGATCAAAAGATCTGTTTTTATTTTGGCTTGTGTCCCTTAGGGGACAGAAAATAGGTTACTTGACTCGTAAGCAGAAAAGCTTTCAGATAAGAGTGTGAATGGAGCTCCCCCTGCTGGTGGTACAGTAAAGAAACTGGTCTGCTTTGGGAAAATTGGTTTGCATTTCAGAGTCAGCTGGTGGAATGAAAATGAATTTCCTGTGGGGCAAATGTGGACCAGCAGAATGGGAGCCATTCTGAGAGAGACTGTGCCTAAAAGTGCTTCAGAAGAATAACAAGAATCCTGAGAAGGGGTGGATTTCCAGAAACCTAGGTCTGAGAGAAGGGTCATAAATTAACTTATCATTATCTTCCTAGCACCTAACGTACCTGTATTGCTGTAAGGAACTAAAAGATGTTGTAAAAACGCAGCCACAGGATGTTAATTTAAAATGACATATTTCTTTTTATTTGTGTTTTATAATTCTAAACATAAAAAGGATCCAAAACAAAACATATTCAAGAATAAATTTGTTTCCCCAAGGATCTTCACCTACCAAATGAATTCCCTTTGTTTGAGCTTTCTTATATTCTATTATATTTCTTATATTAAAAATGGCTTCTCTTTGACCTATAGAATTTGTACACATGGACTCATTAAGGTATAAGAAATGAGTGACGTGCTTTTATTCTTTGAAGCATTCTTCCTATATTTCATTTAGAAACAGGACATCACTTCAGTATGTTTTCAAACAAGAAGTTAAATTATATTTAATTAGAATTTAACATGTTCAAAGGCACTGCGCTTGCTAGATTCACTTATGAAATCTTCAATGAAAGTTTACTTTGGATATATTTAGAATATGCATACTGCAAAACACATGAGAATAAGAATAGTTACTGTGCTATCTATTAAATATACTTTTCAGTGAACGTGACAGACAGGTTAAATGGGTCAATAATATCTTAAAAATCAATTGTAACTTAGGTTGAGGCCTATGAGAATTTAAAAGACTGGATAAGTTCTTTGTACTTACCACAAGTGACAATGTCCATTCGTGGGTGCTCTAGTAATAGCTCTTTCTCCTAATGTCTTTCCTGAAAAGACAAATGTACTTATGTTTAGTACTTTCATGTGAGTTGGTGGGGGAGGAGGTGGATTATTGAATTAAGTCAGTGGCTCCCAAAATATGGTCCCAAGACCAGAAGCATCATCTGGGAACTTGTTAGAAAAGCAAATTTTGGGCTCCAAGGGAGACTCATTCCATAACAAGGTTTGGTCTCGGCAATCTGTTTTAACTAGCCTCTAGAGATTCTGCTGTATGCTCAAGTTTTAAGCTCACTGGACTAAGTGATGTAACCAAGTGCAAGAAAAGTCATTCAGTCATTATTTAAAAGTATTAATTTAAGAGATTGTTTTGTAATTAACCCAACCAACATCTACTGCGTGCTTTGTACGTGCCATATAACCTCTGGGAATAAAAAGTCAAATTAAGACACAGTTTTTGACTTCCAACATTCACGTTTTAGTAGAAAGTAGGTATATAAGCAAATAAAACACATGCAAAAATTAAAAGCAAGATGAAAAAAGAGAAAGCATGGCAGAGAAGAGAGTGACTAACTCAATCTAAAGGGAAGGCTTCCCAGAGAAGTGCTTACCTAATCATGCACTATTAATAATGAACAGGCTCTGTACATAAATAATCTTCCCAAATCATTTCACTTAGTTTTAGGATAACTTTCATAATGTCATAATTACTTTGGATAGAGGTTTGTCTATTTTCCTGAAAAGTCAAAATTCTTGCAACAAAACTGAACATTCTGAAAATCCTTCTCAAAAAGGGGCTGCTTTGTTTTATGCTATCTCCTTTTACCTTGTTCCATTTTTCTGTTGTTGCCTTGAAGAGAACATCCAGTGATCTGCAAAAATGTTCTTCTAAATAAGTGGTTGAGACAATCTTTATAAATAAAGATCTTTTATTCTAAACCATATTATTTGTTAATTTGTTAAGGTGGTACACTCTGTATTTTATAGCTCTATCCATTAAGAGAACCATTCTGTGTAGAAATCTATCTAAACTGGAAAAAATTAAAAAGTGAAGTGTTTTAATACTGATATTACATTGTAGACATATATTAAAAGGGTATCTTTTAAGTAAATGACTGAAAAACATAGTTTAAAATGTACATTTAAATATTAAAAACATAACCAACATTTTAGCTGCTTTGCCAAAGGAACAAAAATAGCTTTTAGTGCACTACCACAAGCCTAACATAGAGGAGAGTCCACTACCCTGAGAATATAAAAGGAAGCTGGGTAGTATATAGACTGGTTTGGTAGTCTCATTTTTGCAGCTGAAGTCTGAAAGGAAAGCTGTTTTCTGTACAAAATTATACTTTGTGATCTATTTGAGGCACTTGTATTGATTATTTAATTCTGGAAATTATAATAATATTCCTTTAGATATAATATTCATATTTTATTTGGAATACAAATCATGATCAGAGTACTTCAAAAGATGTACTGCACCGCAGCTACAACCCAGCTTGAGGACTCTGAAAGAATTCTGCACTCCCCAGTGATCACATCTGCCCTTAGTATAACAATTTTAAATATGCTATTATGAGGAATAACATTTAGCACTTCGTCCTCCCTCACGCCGAGTTCCAGTGTCCTCTAACACTGGTCTCAGCTCAGTGCACTCTGTCATCACCTTTCCTAAGAACTTATGACCTGAACCCTTAAGTATGATGGGCTGTCTCCATGCAGATCTATCTAGTAAGTTCCTTAGCACAGCATCCTCTTAATCACATTCACCTCCCTCCTCTCTCCCTTCTCTTTCCCTCCACCTCCTCATTTTAACATTGTTCCTGGACACACTAATTTCACATAAATATTTCTTAAATGTACAAAAAATATTTTTAATATATTTTAATATCTGAACAAATGCATTTGAGGCTTTCACTCTTTTTTCTTGATATTTTAAATGTTTCTCTCTTCAAAATATATCATATTCCAATCTATGCTCCATTTTGTCCCTTGATTCCTTCCAGCTCATTTCTTTTTTCATTTTTATCACCTCATACATTAACTCAATCAAACTTCTATTCCATTTAAAAATAGAGATCCCAAGTAATATCACCTATGTGAAACTCTTACTTCCCCCAGGAAAGACTCCTGGCCCCTGCCATCACATTCTTTCTGTTATTACTCTTAGCATCCTGCATTCTCTTTTACTCATGGTGGGTTTCCATCCGCTTCTTTAAGTGTATGGTTACTTCTATAATAGTGCTCCCCTCACAGAGCTATCAGTTCATCCAGAGTCTGAGAACGTGTGATTTTGCTATCATTTCTACCTCCTATCACACATAGGAGGAGCCCTGATGCCCGGGGTAGGAGAGGTGCTTATGGGAAATAAAAAGAACTTAATACTGATACTGTGATTTTCTCAGTAGATACGAACATAAGCCAGTTTTTTCTCTTTGTGCAAAAAAAGAGAATCTACAAGTAGAAGGAATATAATTACAAGGAGTTTGAAGATACTACCTTCCTTCTTGGAAATAAAAATGACAGGGAATGAGATTGGAATGAAGTCTGTAGTATCATCATGTTTTGCTGTTTCTTCCTTGTGCTACCTTAGAGAAAGTAAGCTTGGAAAAGGGGAAGTTTGGAATAAAATAAGAATTAAATAAGTTTTGATGTCAGATTACTCTGCTAAAACTCAGAGAAATGGCAGCTAAGGGGATTTTTGCAAGAAAGAGTTTTGATATTAGGTGAGAGTCAAGGTGAGACATATATGCATAAGAGATTTGACGTTCTGGGTGTTTTTCTTTTGTTGTTACTATGGAGAATTTCAAAAATACACAAAAAAGTATAAAGGATAGTATAATGAAATACCATGTACTGTACCCCTTAGTTTAACTGATGATCAACTCAAGGCTAATTTTGTTTTATCAAGATAAATTTAGAAAAAAAAAAGCACTGAAGTCTGAGTAGTTATTTCTCTGCAGCAAATAAAGTTCTACCTTATGGAATCAAGGAGGGTTATTTTTATTTCTTTAAAATATTTTATTATTCATGAGCGACAGAGAGAGAGAAACAGAGACACAGGCAGAGGGAGAAACAGGCTCCATGCAGGGAGCCTAATGTGGGACTCAATCCCAGGACTCCGGGATCATGCCCTGGGCTGAAGGCAGCTGTTCAGCCACTGAGCCACCCAGGCATCCCTCAACCACTGAGCCACCCAGGCATCCCAAGGAGGGTTATTTTAATTCCGCTGAAGACAGCTATCCTCTGCCTCTTATTGCTCCTCATATATTACCTCTTAAATGTTTTGCCTGTGATTTTATAAACTTTAATATCTGAAATTTGAGTTTTACAGTTGCCTATTCTAATATGCTCAAACATTTTTAAAGAATATATACTTCTGGGGTGCTTGAGTGGCTCAGTTGTTTAAGCATCTGCCTTTGGCTCAGGTCATGGTCCCAGCGTCCTGGGATCAAGCCCTGCTTGGGCTCCCTGCTTAGTGGGGAGTCTGCTCCCTCTCCCTCTGTCTCTGTGTATTCTCTCTCTGTCTCTTCCTCTCAAATAAATAAATAAAATCTTTTTTTAAAGAAAAGAATATATATATATCTTAGTCCTAAAAAAACCTTTCTGTCCTTAGGCTTTGTATATTTTTCAGTACTAGGATATATTAAAATAGATAAAACATATTGGTTTTAGCTAAGATAATTTAAATTTAATTAAAATTCATTAATAGGTTATTATAGATAACGATTGTCATTTGAGGATAATCAATCTTTACAAAATACTTACCAATATTGGCAAAATGTTTCTTTTCTTGTGCATTAGTAGATAGCTCATACATGTCTCCATAAGCACGAGTTAATCGCCAAGTAAACTCTATTTCATCTCTAAACTGAAAAGAAAAGATAGAACTGTATATTAGATTAACTCAGTAACTTGGCCAGGCTATATGAATGTTTTGCAGTACAACTTCTAAAAAATTTAGGCTGATGAACTGGAATTTATAGATGACTGAATCTACTCATGTGCATATAACATTTTAAATTCAAATATTCATGACTACAAAATATGATTTAATATAGAGTTACATTTGGATCTTAAAACTAATGAATGTTATCCAGATACTAGCTCTACAACATAGAAGAGAATTGATAGGTGCCAGAATCTTTAAGTTTTTCCTGGGTTGTAGTCTCTTCTTATTTTCCTTTCTAAATTACTACCTTCAATATAATGCCCCAGTGAGCATTATAGATCACATATAGTCAAAAGAGCAGTCACATTTCTAACCTAAATTACCTATAATCATAATCTTTGTATTTAGAGTTGCTAAATCCTCACGCAAAGGGTTTAAGACTTAAATTGCTCATAGGAAGGAAAGATTCATTGCTCAGTGGGATACTGAGAACTTCCTTCCTTCCTTCCTTCCTTCCTTCCTTCCTTCCTTCCTTCCTTCCTTCCTTCCTTCCTTCCCTCCTTCTCTCTCTCTCTCACTCCCTTTCTTTTTGGTGGTAGTAGTGGGAGGGATGGGCTTTCCCAATTCAGTCCAACGATAAATGCTAAAAAATGATCATTAGTAGAAATACACTGAAATACTGATGGCTTATTAGTTACACTATAACTATAAGGCAGAAAATTTATTTATTTATTTTTGTTTGTTTTTAAGGCAGAAAATTTAATATGTAGCTTTTCCTGTCCCAACAGAAGCAGTAGGTCTTACTCTTTATGTTATAAAGTATGTATTAAATACGGCAAATTAATAAGAATCAAATAAAGATAGATGTGTATAATCATACATCTGGGTCTCATTTTCATGATCTTAGGGCCTAATAAATTCCTATAATTTATTTTTTAAAGATTTCAGTCAGATTATAGAAATATTTTGCGTCAACTATTTAGCTTGTGTAAACTGTAACACAGTTGTTAACAGTCATACCGTGAATGGGATAGCAGATTAAAAATTAAAACTATATAAACATTATTGTCTCATATCTCTTACCTTTTCTTTGTGATCACAAAGTAGTTCAAAACTCTCCATCTTGCCACATTCATTCATACGTAAATTATCAGCCTTTTGAAGAAGGACATCTAAATTTAATTCCTCTATGTGTGTATTAAATGCCTTAGAGACTGGAAAACTCTGTTCTTCTGTGTCAGTATTAGCTGTAATATACCTAAAATTGCAGAAATAATAATGATCAAATCTCTTGAAAGTAATATAATAACCAGAGTAATTCTTTTAAAATATAAGCCAATATCTATAAGAACAGATGAGTGACTGATGAAATAAAAGAGGCCAGAGGCAGATCCAAACATATATGGAAATGTGTATGATGGAGTTGGCATGTCATATCACTGGAAAAGTAAGGGAATGGGCCCGAAAAAAAAATTCCTATGGAAAACAATGAAATTGAATCTCTACCATATAATATAAAAATAAGTGTGGAAGGAATTAAGTGTTAAAATTTTCTAAACCCTAAATAGAAACTATAGGTGAATACCTTAGTCTTTGGAGTAAAAAAATTTTCTTAACCAATATATGAAAACATTAATTATAAAAGATTATTAATTATGAATGATTAAGAAGTTTGGCTATATTAAAATGAAAAACTGCTGCTAATCAAAAGACACTCAAAAATATAAGAACACAAATTGAAAACCAGGAATTGATGTTTTGAAACACACACAACTAGAAAACATTGATACAAAGAACACATAAATTCTTTCCTAAAATAAACACAGTGAACTCAACAGAAATTTGCTTGAGAGATATAAATATATTGGTTTCCCAAATGAGAAAATACATACAGTTAATAAGCTAAGAGAAGATGTTCAATGTTCACTAGCAATTAGAGAAATACAAATAAAGACCACAAAGAAACATTGACAAAATGTAAAAAGTCTGACAATAGCAAATGCTGGGGACTGTCAATCCACAGGATCTGATTTGAATGCAAACTGGTGAAGCCAGTTGAGAAAGCACTTTGGAGTTATCTTCTAATATTGAACTTTCACATACCCTAGGACCTAGTAACCTAGTCTCTTGCAGATGTGGAAAAAAAAAAAAGGTATGTATAATAGAGACAGTAGTACTTTCAAATAGCAAACACCAGGAAACAACCTATATGCCCATCAAAGAGTGGATGAATACTATACAAAAATCAAAATGAAAGAAATACACTGATGTGCAAAATATGGAGGAATATTAACAAATTTATTATTAAGTGGAAAAATAAGCTCTTAAAACTATACACAACACAATCCTCTTTCAAAAAAAATCAAAATTAAATGTGCATCTTAAGGCATATACATATACATGCAATAAAATGGTATATTAAAAAAGGAAGCAACAAACAATATAGATTATACATTCAGGATAATAGTTACCTTCAGGTGAGGGAAGAAATGTGTACATATGTTTATCCAATCATAATAGTCCATAACTGGAAAGTACCAAATGCCTGTTAGGAATAGGAAGCTTATATATTGTGGTAAAGTAACACAATGGAAGAGCATTTAGTAGTGAGAATAAATGGACTACAACCACACATAACAAAATGGATGAATATCACAAGATAACGTCAACTGAAAGACGCTAAACACAAATAAGTATGTAGTGTGTTATTTATATTAGTAGAAACATAATTTTAACTAATGTATGCATTTAGAAATCAAGGTGGATTATACTGTTGGTGCCAGGGAGTGACTGAATGAAAGAATGTTGGGAATATGTGAGGTACTGATAATATTCTAAATATTATCTCTAGTCTCTAAATATGGGTTCTGACTTTACCATTGTATTCAGTTTGAAAATCCATTAATTTAGTCTCTAAATATGGGTTCTGACTTTACCATTGTATTCAGTTTGAAAATCTACCTGTGTACTTGTTGTTTGTATGCTTTTCCACATGTACTCTGTATTTCATAAAGTTTTAAAAGAATTTAAAAAAATACACCTCCCATGTAAGAGAATGTAAAAAAAAAAAAAAGAAAAAAGCAGAAGTCATTATAAACACCATCAGGAATGAAACAAAGAACCATTGTTACTACAAATAGAGTATGGATTTACATAGCAGACTACCATGAACAATTTTATGCTAATAAATTTAAACTTTGAAATGAAAGGCAATCATCTAGAAAAATGTAACTGGCTAAAACTGTTCAAGAAAAAGAAACAATCGGGATCCCTGGGTGGCGCAGAGGTTTGGCGCCTGCCTTTGGCCCAGGGCGCGATCCTGGAGACCCGGGATCGAATCCCACATCGGGCTCCCGGCATGGAGCCTGCTTCTCCCTCTGCCTGTGTCTCTGCCTCTCTCTCTCTCTCTCTCTCTGTGACTATCATAAATAAATAAAAATTTAAAAAAAAAAAAAAAAAAAAAAGAAAAAGAAACAATCAATTTGTTCAGAAATAAAAGGTGCTCACATTGAAAAGAAGTAATCTCTAATCACAGATGATATCATCTTGTTCATATAGAATCCTAATGAATCCATAAAAAGTTATCAGAACTAATAACAAGTTCAACAGGTTGCAAAATACAAGATCAACTTATAAAAGTCAATTGTATTCCTATACATCTAGCAATGAACAATCCAAAAAGGAAATGAAGAAAACAATTTCACTTACAACATTATTAAAAAGAATAAAATTCTGGGGCACCCGGGTAGCTCAGTCAGTTGAGTGTCTGACTCGTGATTTCAGCTCAGTTCATGATCTTATGGGTGGTAGACTGAGCCCCACACTGGGTTCTGCACTTAATAGGGATTCTGCTTGAGATTCTCTCCCTCTGCCTGCCCCCAAATAAATAAATAACCTTTTTTTAAAAAATGGATAAAGTTCTTAGGATTGAATTTAACAAACTATGTGCAAGACTTGTATACTGTAAACTATCAAACAATTGTTGAAATTAAAGAATAGGATCTAAGTACATGAAAAGAAATATAATGCTCATGAACCAGAAGATTTTGTTAGGATGACAGCATTTCCCAAATTCATCTACAGATTCAAAGTAACTTCTATTAAATCTCAGCTGACAATATTTTCCCCCCAAAGCTGACAAGCTGATCCTAAATTCCATATGGAAATCCAAGGGACCCAATATAGCCAAAGTAATGCTGTAAAAGAAGAATTAAGTTAGAGAATTCACACTTCCGGGTTTCAAAATTTACTAGAAAGCCACAGTAGTCAAGACAGTACTGGCATAAGGATGATAGACATATGGAATAGAGATTAAGGAAGGGTCTATTAAAAATTAAGAGTCCAGAAATAAACCTTTATGATTATGGTCAATTTGTTTTGACAAAAGCATTAAGACAACTTAGTGGAGTATACAATTTTATTTTCAACAAATGGTACTAGGACAAATATATACCCACATGTAGAAGAACGAAGTTGACACTTTACCCCACACCATATGTAAGTATTGACTCAAAATGTATCAAAAACCTAAATGTAAGAGCTAAAATTATAAAACTCTTATAAGGAAACAAATATTTGTGACCAGACACTAGGCAATCATCTAGCACAAGTGACAAAAGAAAACAAAGACAAAAGAGATTTTACAAAATTTAAAACTAATGTGCTTCAAAGGAAATTTTCTTCATCAAGAAAATGAAAGGATAATTCACAAAATGGAAGAAAATACAAAATCATATATTTGATATAGAATATATAAAGAACCTTTACAACTCAATAATAAGAAATAATTCAATTTAAAAGTGGAAAAAGGACTTAATAGATATTTCATCAAAAGATGATAACAAATGGCCAAAGAACACATGAAGAGATGCTCAATATCATTAGTCATTAGGGAAATGCAAATCAAAAGCACAGTGAAATATCACTTCAAACCTCCTAGGTCAATGACTGTTGACAAAGATGTAGAAAAACTGGAATCCTCCTATATTTCTCATGGGATTGTAAAATGGTACATCAAGTTTGGAAAACAATTCAGTAGTTCCTTAAAATGTTTAACATGAGTTATCATATGACTCAGCAATTACACTTCTAAGTACACACCCAAATGAACTCAAAGCATGTGTCCACACAAAAACCTGTATAGGAATGTACATAGAAACTTTATTCCTAATAGCCAAAAAATGAAAACAATCCAAATGCCCATCATCGGACAAATGGGTAAACAAAATGAGTAAACAATGGAATATTATTTGGTAATATAAAGGAATGAAGTACTAGTGCATGATACAACATGAATGGACTTTGAACACATTATGCCTAGTGAAAGGCCTGCCACATATGGTAAGATTCCACTTCATGAAATGTACAGATTAAGCAAAGCCATGGAAACAGAGAGTAAGAATAATGGTTGACAGGGCCTGGGGATGAGGGGAAATAGACAATGTGTGGATACAGGGTACATAGCCTTTTTTTTTTTTTTTTTTTAACTGATGAAAGTGTTTGGATATTAGTCAGGATGGCCTTACAACTCTATGAATAAACTAACCCCCCACCAAATTGTATACTTTAAAGAGGTGAATTCTACAGTATATGAATATATCTCAATAAAAATTTTATTTTTATAAGAAAAAAATCCCAAAAAGTGTGAGTATTCCTGTAGCCATTAAATAAATTAAGCCAGATTCTATATATTATTTCAACAGACACACACACACACACACACACACACACACACACACGGAAAGAGGGAGACAGAGACAGAGATTGAGAGATAAAGAGAGAGGGTCAGTTTTTTTCATGGGGAATTTTACCAAATATCCAAAGAATTAGATTTACTCAAATTCTTCTAAGGAATTCAAAAAGAGGGAAGGAACACCACTTAGCTTATTTTTTGAAGCTGGTAAACCTAACACCAAAATCCAACCCGGACAAGAGCAGAAATGAAAATTATAGACCAATTTCATATATAAATATAGATGTAAAAATATCAAAGACATCAAAAATATCAAAAAACTGTAACAAACATGAAAGAATGCATCATAACCAAAATGGATTTCTCCCAGGAATTACAAGCACAGTTTAACCCTAGAATATTTCTTTAGCACAATAGATAGGATGTGAAAAATTGCATGATCATTTCAGTGGTTACCAATTTTTTTTTTCAACAAATTCTGTTCTATTTTAGGACAAAGAAATACCAAAGCCACAAACGGAGTAGAAGGGGACTTCTGAACAAAAAGTTATATGCCAAAACTATAATACATTTCACACTTAATGGTGAAACATTAGAAGCATTCTTCTTAAAATAAGAAATAAAGAAGAATGTTTAATATTGCTTCTATTCAACAATGTACTACCGGTCCTGTTAGCACAATATTAGAAGAAAACAAAAATTATAAGAATTGAGAGAGAAGAAACAGAACTATTATTATTTGGAGTTTATGGAATAGAATACAAAACCCATCAGAATTTACAGATAAGTAAATAAAACTAATCAACATTTATGATCAATTTTTGAAAATCAATTATGTCCCTATATCTATAAAACAAGTTAGAGAATCTAATTTCATAAAACATTTACAGGAAAAATATAAAGTACCTAAGAAAAAAATTCCACATAGGTTTTTTCTTTTTTCACTTTTCTATATAAAATTACAAAAATATTATCTGAGGGCAATAAAGAATATCTAAGTAAATGGACAAAGATACCATATCCATGGATAAGAGAAGTTAACATTAAACCAATTTCATATGGCCCCAAATTTAACTATACTTTAATGCAATTCTAATCAAAACCACAATGGGGGCAGCCCCAGTGACCCAGCAGTTTAGCGCTGCCTTCAGCCCAGGGTGTAATCCTGGAGACCCGGGATTGAGTCCCACATCAGGCTCCTTGCATGGAGCCTGCTTCTCCCTCTGCCTGTGTTTCTGCCTCTCTCTTTGTGTGTGTCTGTCATGAATAAAAAAATAAAATCTAAAAAAATAAAAAAAAAAAAACAAAAAAAAACACCAAAATGGTTTTTCCTATGGAACTTACCTGATTCTAAAATTAATATGGAAGGGCAAGTGCAAGAAGAGCAAAGACACTTTTAAAAAATAGCTATCAGGACTACAGTATATAAAAGATAAAGCTGTAAGAATTCAACATGGTATTGGTATTAACAATAGACAAACTGACCAATAAAACAAAAGAGAACATTAAGTTAGTCTTTTCTCCACATTTAGAAACACTCAAGTGTTTTCCTCCTTTGCACAAGAATCTTCTACCTATTACTGAGCATTTATCAAAAATTATAAGAAAGTTTTAAAGCAAATTTTAAAAATAGGGCATATCTAAATAGGCTTGGGAAAATTCAAACATATGTATTAATTTGGGGTTAGAGCTTAGATTTGCAGTAGGGAAAAAAAAAAAAAAGGCAGTTCATAGCCTATCTGTGGGAAAACAGAATTTTCCCACAGTGTTTAAGCAGGTCTGGAGAGATTCATCCTTAAATGTTAAAATTACTTACAAGCATTTGGAATTTCGTATACTTTTCTGGCCCTATTTTCTGCTCCCAATTTGAATAAGTACTATGCCATTTCCCTTATCCTTTCATTTCTTCTGCATAATCAATTGCTTACTTCAATGGCAACAACAGCATCTCTGAAGGTATCACTGCACAATTTAAAGGGAAGATGACATTATTTTCTATGAAAATAAGGTGATGTATTTACAAAATCAATCTGCGTTGCATCAGAATAGGCCTACCTACAGTACTGTGCCATCTCTCTATATCAGGCACCCTGATCTAGTATCTTTTGCTCAGCTTTACCCAATACCTCATTTCCCAATTTTTAAAAAATATAGATGCCAAGGGAGACTGAAGTCAGCAAGATAGCACAGAGGAATCTCTAGGCCCTCATTTCTACATGGAAACACTAGATGAACAATAGACAGATTGAAACAGCTTTGTGGGAGATTTAGAAGCCAGTCAAGGATTTGCAGCAACCAAGAGAATGCCAAATCAAGAAAAAGCCATACTCAAAATGGTAGGAAACTTCATAGTATTTTTGTTCATCCTTGCCTCACCTCTGGCATCATATTGCATAGATGGAAAGTTTCCAATTCCCAGCTCCTCCCCTGGGACAGAAGGAAAAGAGTGGAACTTGTTTGCAATGTTTTAGCATGTCTAACTGCTTCCTGAAAGACTGTTTTCTGTTTTGCTTGCCTCAGAGCTCAGACAGAAATGAAGGCATCATTTCAATATCAGATTGGAGGTGGTTGAAAGCAGTAGCAGGTACTGTGGCATATGAGAACTACAAAGGGTCCTACAAACTCATGGGTGACTCCATGCAAGACATTATGGGGAGAAGAATACAAGAGATTATACGGAGAGAAATACAATGAGACATCTAAGAACGGGGTAAGACTCACTGAAATTAAGATATTTTAAAACAGTCATGTATATGGGATAATTAGAGAGGGGAAAAACCACACACACACAGGTCCAGGGAAAACTAGTGCCTAGAAAACACCTGAGAACACTGGGCTAATTAGCAAGGTTCTTCTGCTGCATGGAGCCAATCAACAAAGGCTAGGATATATGGCTGTTTTTCCAAATGTGCAATTTTCTTTTCTTTCTTAAAGTAGGCTCCATGCTGAAGCCCCACTGTGGAGTTTGAACTCATGACCCCAAAATCAAAACCTGAACTAACATCAAGAGTTGGACGCTTAACCAACTGAGCCATGCAGGCACTCCAAAATGTGCAATTTTGAACAAAAGATCACAAACCATACAAAGAAATAGGATAGGAGGGACAATTTAAATGAATAAAATAAATTTCCAGAAACTGACTCTAAAGAAATACAGGTTTTAGACTTATTAAGACAATAATTTTAAAATAATACTTGTAAGTGTACTCAAAGAGCTAAAGGAAAACATGGAAAGGGAGCAAAAAGAAATCAGAAAAACAATATATGAACAAAATGAGAATACCAACAAAGAACTAGAAATTATTTTTTAGAATCAAACAGAAACTCTGGAGCATAAAAAATAAAATAAGTTGAAAAATTCACTAGAGGGAATTAACATACTCAAACAAGCATTATTAAGAATTGGCAAACTTGGAGACAGATTTTAAGTTCTTGAATTTGAAAAGCCAAGAAAAAAAGAAAAGAAAGAAATGAAGAAAAGTGAACAGAGCCTAAGAAACTCTGGAATAACATAAACGACCAACATACATATTATTAGAATACCAAAAGAAGAAGAAGAGAGGAAGGGGTTGAGAGCTTATTTTGGGGATAATACCTAAAAACTCCCCCAAATTTGAGAAAAATATGGATATACAAATGTAAGAAGCTCAGTGAATTCCACGTAGGATAAATTCAAAGAAATCTACAACAAAGACACACCTTCAAACTGTAGAAAGTTAAAGACAAATCTTAAAAATCTTGAAAGCATCAAAAGAAAAACTACTCATTTCATATAAGGGATCTCCAGTAAGATTATCAATATATTTCTTAGCAAAAAAAACTTCTGGCATGAAGGCAGTGGGATAATATATTTAAAGTGCTGAAAGGAAAAAAAAAAAACAGTCAACCAAGAATTCTATATCCAGCAAAACTGTCTTTCAAGAATAAGAGAAAAATTAAGACAATGCCAGTTAAACAAAGCTGTGGCAGTTCTTTATCTTTAGATCTGTTCTCCAAGAAATGATAAAGAGAGTCCTTCGTGTTGAAATGAAAGGATATTGGCAGCAACTTGAAGTCATATGAAAAAATATGAAGTTTTTTGCTGTAGCTAAATACATGGATAAATATAAATACCAGTATTATTATAATTTTGGTTCAGAACTCCATTTTTTATTCTCTTACCGTATTTAAAATAGAAAACCATAAAATAATGATAAATTTATCATTATATATATATTTAATATATAAAGATATAATTTCTGACATCAATAACTAAATGAGTAGAGCTGTTAAATGAGAAGTTTTTCTATGCAATTGAAGTTATGTTGGTAGCTGTTTAAAATAGATTGTTATAACTTTAGGATGCTACATGCAATGCCCATGGTAAACACATGGAAAATATCTACAGAAGACACATAAAAGGAAATGAGAAGGGAATCAAAATGTGTCATTTCAAAAAAATCAAGTAAATACCAAGAAAGGCAGTAACAGGAAATGAAGGCCAAAAGCATAGAAGACATACAGAAAATAGTAAAATAGCAAAAGTGAATTATTCTTTTTTAAAATGATTTTACTTATTCATGAGAGACACAGAGAGAGAGAGAGAGAGAGAGAGAGAGGCAGCGACAGAGGCAGAGGGGGAAGCAGGCTCCCTGCAGGGAGCCCAATGTGAGACTCAATCTAGGGACTCCAGAATCATGCCCTGAGCCAAAGGCAGATGTTCAACCACTGAGTCACGCAGGTGCCCCAAGTTATTCTCTATTAATCAATTTAAATTAATAATTTTGGGGGTGAACATGGATGGCTCAGTTGGTTAAGCATCTGACTCTTCATTTCAGCTCAGATCATGATCTCAAGGTACTGAAATTCAGCCCCACATTGGACTCTGCATTCAGTGGGAAGTATGCTTGAGACTCTTTCCCTCCACTCATACTTCTCTCTCTCTCTCTCTCTCAAATAAACAAATCTTTAAAAAAAACAAAATAAATTAATAACTATTTAGTAATTCATTTAAATTACTAATTAACTAATTTGTAATTAATTTAATAAATGGATTAAATTCCCCAATAAAAATACACAGGTTGGTAGAATAGATTTTTAAAAATCAGGATCAACTACATGTTGTCTATAAGAGACTCACTTTAGAACTGAAGACACATATGAGTTGGGCATAAAAAGATGAAAAAGATGATTCATGTAAATAATAAACAAAATAAAATAGGGTTGGCTATACTAACATCAAACAAAATGACTTTAAGTCAGAAACTTACACAAGACAAAGGAGATTACATAATATAAAAGACTCAATCTGCCAAGAGTATGTAATGATAATAAACATATATGCACTAAATACTAGCCATTCTAAATATGTGAAGCAAACACTGACAGAATTGAAGGAAGAAATCGACAGTAACATAGTAACAGTAGACTCTCAATCTCTCTCTTTTAATGATGGATAGAACAACTCCATAAAAAAAATCAATAAGCAAACAGAGGTCTTGAATATCATTATTGATCAATTTGACCTAATAGACATATATGGAATACTCCACTCAACAATAGAAGAATACACATTCTTCTCAAGTAAACATGGAACATTCTCCAGCATACATCATATATTAAACCACAAAAGAAGCCTTCATGAATTTTAAAAGATTAAAATCATACAAAGCATCTTTTCTCATTGCAGTGAAATGAAAGAAGACATCAATGGCAGAAGGAAAACCAGAAAATCTACAAATATGTGGAAATTAAACAATACACTTAAACAACAAATGAGTCAAAGAAGAAATCACAAGGGAAATTAGAAAATATCTTGAGTGAAAAGAAAGTGAAACACAGCATACCAAAATGTATGTGGATTCAGTGAAAGAAGTAGTAAGGGGGGAATTCATAGTTATAAATGCTTTCATTAAAAAGAAATATATCAAATCAACAACCTAAATTTATAGCTTAAGAAACTAAGAAAAGAGCAAACTAAACCCAAAGCTAGCAAAAGCAAGGAAATTAAAAGATTAAAGCAGAAATGAACATAATACAGAATTTTTTTTAAAAAAGAAAATCAATGAAACTAACAGTTCTTCAAAAAGATCAACAAAATTGACAAACCTTTAGCTAGACTATGAAAAAAGAACAGAAAATCAAATAACTAAAATCAGAAATGAGAACTATCACTATCAATTTTACAGAAATAAAAAAGTTATAGGAGAATATAATGAAAGATAATATGCCAACAAATTGGATAACCTAGATAAAATGGACAAATTCTTAGAAACATACAACCTACCAAGACTGAATTAAGAAACAGAAAATCTGAACAGATCTATAACTAGTAAAGAGACTGAGTTAGTAATCAAAAATCTAACAAAAGATGACAGAACCCATGACCACATGGCTTCACCGTTAAGTTCTACCAAACAGTTAAGGAATTAACCAGTATTCCTCAAATTCCCTAAAAAATTGAAGAGAAGGGAATATTTCCTAACTCAATTTATTAGGTCATTATTACCCTGATCCTAAACCTGTATAAATACAGAATAAGAAAACTAGACCAAAATCTTTGATGGCTATTGATGCAAAAATCCTCAAAAAAAATGTTAGCAAACAGAATTTGAAAACAATTAAAATGATTATACACCATGACCAAGTGGAAATGCAAGGATGGCTCAACATATGAAAATCAATGTGATACACCACATTAACAGAATTAGGGCAAAAAAAACACATGACCATCTTAACTGGCACAGAAAAAAAAACCCACTTGGCAATATTCAACACTCTTTCATGATGAAAATGTGTAACAAACTGGGCTCCATGCTAGGTGTGGAGCCTACTTAAAAACAAAAACAAAAATGTGTAACAAACCAGCAATAGAAAGAAACAACCTCAACATTAAATAGAGGCCATATGTGAGAAGCCCATAGCTAACATCATACTCAATGGTGAAAGACTGAAAGCTTTTCCTTTAACATCAGTAATAAGACAAGAGTGCCTGCCTTTGCCACTACTATTCAGTACAGTACTAAGAGTCCTAGCCAGAGAAATTGGACAAAAAGAAGAAATAAAAGACATCTAAATCAAAAGGAGGAAATAAAATGTCTTAGCAAATGACATGATCTTTTATGTAGAAAATCCTAAAGATTTCTCTCTCTCTCACACACATACACACACACACACACAAACTGTAAGAATTAATAAAGTCAGCAAAGTTTCAGATTATAAATCAACTTGTAAACTCAGTTGTTTTGTTTCTATACATTAACGAGAAGCAATCTTAAAAACAAAGAAAATGACTCTATAATAGCATCAAAAGGAATAAAATACCTAGGAGTAAACTTAACAAAGGAGATGAAAGATTTGTATACTTAAAACTATAAAACATTGATGAAAAAAATTAAAGACACAATTAGAAATCCCATACCATGGATTTGGAGACAAATATTGTGAAGATGTCAATACTACCCAAAGCAATTGATAGATTCAGTATAATCCTTCTCAAAATCTCAACAATGTTTTGTGTTATGAGAAAAATCCATTCTAAAATTCATGTGGAAGCTAAAAGGACCCTGAATAGCCTATACAACCTTGAAAAAGAATAAAGGTAAAAGTCTCACACTTCCTGATTTTAAAACTTATCACAAAGCTACATCAAAACAATGTGGACTGACATAAAATCAGATATATTCATCAATGGAATAGAATAGAAAGCCCAGAAGTACTCTCACATATATGGTCAAATAATTATTGACAGGGGTGCTAAGACCATTCAATGGAGAAAGGGTAGTGTCTTCAACAAGTGGTGCTGGGAAAACTGGATATTTACATTCAAAAGAATGACACTGGACCCCCTCTATACAAAAATTAAAAATTAACTCAAAATGGATCATTTACTAAATGTAAAATCTAAAATTATAAAACTCTTAGAAGAAAGCATAGAGGAAAAGCTTCATGACATTGTTTCTGGTAATGATTTCTTGGATGTGACAACAAAAGCATAGGCAATAGAAACAAAATAGATAAACTAGGCACCAAAATTAAAATAGAGAATTTAGACATCAAAATTAAAATGAAAGCTTATGCATCAAAGGACATAATCACAGAGTGAACGACAGCCCACATGGTGGGAGAACAGATTTGTAAATCATATATCTGATAAAGAGCTAACATCCAGGATATGTAAAGAACTCCTGTAACTTGACAACAAAAAGCAAGCAACCCAATTAAAAAAATGGGTAAAGAACTTGAGTAGACATTTTTCCAAAGAAGATATACAAAAGGCCAATAAGCACAATATTCAATGTCACTAATTATTAGGGAAATGCAAACCACAACGGGATACCACCTTGTACCAATTAGGATGGTTACTGTCAAAAAAACAGAAAAGAACAAGTGTAGGCATTCATGTGGAAAAACTGGAATCCCTGTGAACTCTTGGGGGAACATAAAATGGTGCAGCTGCTCCTGAAAAAAATGGCAGTACCTCAAAAAAATTAAAAATAGAATTACCATATGATCCAGTAATTCCATTTCTGAATATACAAGCGAAAGAATTGAAAGCAGGGTCTTAAAGAGATATTTGTACACCCACTAGCAGCATTATTCACAATAGCTAAAAGGTAGAAGCAACAAAAGTGTCCATCAACAGATGAATAAATAAGTACAATAGGATATATACATACAAAGTAATACTATTTAACCTCGAAAAAGAAGGAAACTCTGACATAAACTACAACATGGATGAACGTTGAGGACATTATGCTAAGTGAAATAGCCATTACGAAAAGACAAATACACATAATTCCATTTCTTTTAAAGTACCTAGAGGAATCAAATTCACATAGAAAGTAGAAAAGGGGTGGCCAGAGGCTCGGGGGATGGAGGAAGGGGAGTGATTGTTTAATGGGTCCAGAATTCAGTTTGGAAGATGAAAAAAGTTCTAGAGACAAATAATGATAATGGTTGCATAACAATATGAATGTAATTAACGCAACTAAACTTAAAAATGGTTAAGATAGTAAATTTTATGTGATCTGTATTTCACTACAATTTAAAACACTGAAGTAGAAAAAAAATTTTAAGACACATGCTAAAAGGTGGAAAAAGCACAAAAGTAAAAGTAACATCTTAGCCCAATGATACAGGTTTAGGGGGCATTTTATCATGATAAATAATTGAAAATAATGCCAATTTCTTCCTTTTACAAGGACCAACTATATACTAATATAAGTACTTTTAATTGTTCATATGCATTTTTCCTTCATTATTTGTTCTGAGAAATATATGTGTAAACTTTAATATAATGGAAAAAATTGAAAGATATTTATGCAAAAATAAAATTTTGGGAGATACTTTTTAAAATAAAAATTTTATTTAAAAGTTTTTTAAAGTAAAAATTTTGGAGAAAAACTGAAAAATATTCACTCTGAAAAATAACAACTAATATATGAATTTATTACCTCTGATCTCAGAGTTCTCTGAAGTCTCAGACGTGCACATACAAATGTGCATTAAAATTTTTTAGTTAAAATACCAATTTTAACTATATTTAATTTCATATATTCTACAATATATTCTACATATTTCAACTATAATTTTTTTATTTATAATTTGATCCTTGTATTAGTAAAAATATCTGTCAGTGGGCTATCTGGCATGAGAAATGTACCAACAAGGCCAATATAAATGAAAATTTGTGAATTACTTAATATAGCTCTATAGATGACATAGGAATACTGTCTGTAATGACTAGAGTAGGATAAAAGAAGATGCAAAAACTCTCAGAGAATGTCACACATGTAGAAGACTTCTATATCAGTGCTTGATGTTATTTTCAGACCACCAAAATATTACAATAGTCATCCAGAAATTTGAGACAGGTCAACCTGTCAGCAGTCAATCTGTTAAAAGCCTGAAACAGATTAATAATCTGTGACTTCCAAATTCCAGTGATGTCAATAAGCTATCTTTCAAAAAAAAAATACAGCAATTAAAATTAAATTTAGACTGCAAAGTGGAAGTCTTTTTTTTCGAAAAGGCAGTAAAACTTAGTGAGATAGGAGACTTCTAGGAGGGCTGAGCTGTGACTTCTACAGTGTGTCTGGTGGAAAAATTTCTGATTTGAGCTACCTTTCTAAGAGAGGGGAAAGTCTGAGGTGACCTTATTTTAGGAATTGCAATAGATGAAGATCTGTCTTCATCTTGAGATGAAATAGCAATGTTTTCATCTTCAAAGGAATCTGAAGCAACATCATTCTGAGGTGGAATAAAGCGAGTAGCATTTTTATAAAGTGAAGAAAATCCAACATTACACAAAACAGGGGAAGTTACTCTTTGAGAGGGATGCTGCTGAATCACAGGTAGAGAATGATCTGTACGGTGACTTTGAGAACCAGGATGAAGGGAAACTTTCCTTAATTGGCCTCTTTCTTCAATGTTGGTGGCAGTTTCATTTTGTTGACAGGAATAGGAAATAATAGCTGGAAGAGAAAGGATGGTTGCTGTGCTGTGTTGACAGGTGTTTCCACCAATGGTGTTCGGAAAGGTTGAAGGATTAGCTTTTGCTCCCAAACTCATAAAATGTGTAATATTATATCCAGAAGAACGAGAGCTTAGGTATTTTTCAGCACCACTAATACTTGGGTTTTTAGAAACTATTTCATCTGGATTAAAGATGTTATGCCCACTTGATTGAAGATCAAAAAAACCAGCAATATCATAACAGGAGATTATACTTAGTTTAGGGGCAGAGAAAAGTCTTTGGGATCTAAGGCCACGATGGTTTGAGGACAATTTCGAATCACTGGAGTTTCTTTTTTCTTGAAAGTCAAAGTTAGCTCTACCTTGTTGATGGTCAGGGAAAATATTGCTTTTCTGTAATTTGGCAAATAAAGAATGTCTTCTTCCAAAGAAAGATGCATTTGATGGAGAACATAAATTTTTACTTTCTCTACGTGAACTGACATTAAATATTGCAGATAGATGAGCTCTTTTAGGATCAAGAGATAGAGTTCGATGAGTAAAAGAGGTTCCATGGTGCAGGGAGTCTGAAGGAACTTGATCTGCAGGATAATTTAGTTGGTAGTTCTCATCCTCTTTGTAGTGGCTAGAGTGAAAAAAGTGTCAAATGAGGAAAAAATAGGGAGCAGAGGTGGAGACCTGCCAAGACTCCTGAAGAGTAATATGCACTTTATCAATATGGAAACAATAGGGAATGAGAAAATTATGACAGCTGAATTGATGGTCACACAGATGTATCCCCCCAAAATGCCCTAATCTAAAAGATTATCTCTACCTACGTAGTACCTGCCCAAACAATTAAACCTTAGGAAGACCATTTAAAGATTCAGGGAACTACTATATTTAAAGGAGTGAAGTAGAATAAATCTATGCCCTGTTGACTAATACATTTTAAAATATTAACCATGGATAAAGCAGACCTCTCTGGAGAGAATACTTCAGATAAATATCCATAGTCCAGATATTCAGTTACTGTGGGAAACTAAAGAAAGCATTAAAGCTTGATTTCTGAACATGTCCATGTTCTCGCTATTAGCACATGAAACATGGGAAGAGTGGGGTGTTTTTTCTTTTCTTTTTAAAGGCTTACCTTAAGCATTTTCCCATATTGAATTTAATCCAAATTAAATCTCTCCTTTCCTTCCTAAGCCATCATCCTTAAGCCATAAAATGCCCTGTGTAGGTGGAACAGGTCAGAAGACTGAACACTTAAGTTGCATGTGTAATTAACACGGCAACAGCACAGAATGTGATGACAGCAGACTCTAGAATCTCATGACATCAGGTTTAGATAAAATTGTTCTGTGGCTTGCCTTTCTGAGAAGTGCGAGTCACATGATGGGGGAATGTATATTCTAACCTCACCATGTTCAAGGAGTCAGCCAATAAATCAAGGGACAAGAAAACAGGATGAAGGCAGTAACATATATAATATCTACATGATCCTTTGCTTGGGACTGTCTCTCTCACTAGCCGCCCTACACACCCCTGGCCTACTAATTCATTCTACCTTCACACGAACACTATTCACCCCAGTTTTTTATACCCTTCAGTGATATGAAAAAGTCACCAATACAAACTTTGGTCCAAAAATATATGGAGAAGGAAAACAAAACAAAATCATACCTGATCAACATCACTGCCCCCAGAATGAAGTAAGCTTCATCTTCATCGGCAATAAAGCATGCCATCTGATCGTGTGGGCCACATGCACAGATTATGGAGATCGGCTATACTACTGTTTCTAACCTCACCCCTTAAAACAACTCCTACTCATTTAAAGACAAGGGTAACAGAGTTATCAGGAAAGAAATATTGCTCTCTCCTTTTCCAAACCAACTTGGAGCACTATCCATATAATAGGTATGTGTGTCAAGTCACTGATGACATAAAACACTGCCTCGAATATAAACTTTTTTACTTCTCAATGTCCTGAATACCCACTACCACCTTGTGATTTTGTTCCCTTCCTAACAATCTGCTTTGGGAAACCTTTGGACAAATTATTCTTCAAAGGCCTAACGCTCTCTCTTTTTCATTATATAATTGTCAATTTGGTAATCTGATTTCACCCTACATATAAGCTAATACATTAATCGGTTAATGTCTCACACACAGTTCTTAGGTCAGAGGGAGAGGACTTTATTATGCACAACAAATCCAGCAGTAAGATCGCTGGCATATTTGAGCTGGTTTTCCCAGACCCCAGGTCCCACAAGGGCAATGCAGAGGGCCCCAGAGACTCTTGCACTTACACTGACTTGTGTTACAAAGAAAAGAATGCTGAACTTAGGGAACCCACTACTTTTACCCCAAGCAGTAAGAAAATTTGCTAAATGTGCTTTTGGGTCTGGAGGGGACCATCACATCATTCCTCATGGTTTCTCCCCACAATCCTGTCATATGGCCTAGACAAAGGGAGGTTGGTCATGCAGACCTTACACCCTTCACAAACATGAACTCAAAATGGAACAAAGACTTACATATAAAATGCAAAACTATAAAACTGCTAGAAGATCACGCAGGAGAAAACTTAGATAAATTTGGGTCTGGCAATGACTTCTTAAATAGAACACTGAAGGCCTGCTCCCACTTCCTTGATCATCAGTCTTCTGTCTTTCCTTAAAGGCTCACCCACCTCTGCCCTCTCCCTTAGTACTGGTTCCAAAAGGCTCTGCACTCCGCCATTTCACTCTTCTCATGCAACATATTCTACCTAAGTAATGCTATCCATTTCTATAGCACTCTGCATCATACACATACTGGTGGGATGCCCAGCAAAGGAACAACTTCCCCTGAAGAAATGCTTCTTTTGCCCTTCATCGGCTTCCTTTCACAGGCTACCAGTGAGTGCATGCTCATGCTGGCCATGGCTTCCATCTTTTGGCAAGTCCTGCCTAGGAAGGTTTAGAATGCAAGAGGACTTGGCCCTTAACTGATCTGTTCTTGGCTTTTGGGGCTCTGGTTAAAGCTAGAACACAACATCTCTCTTTAACATTTTGTTAGTTTTTTTTTTTGTTTTTTTTTTTTTAAATCTGTTTGACTTGAAAGACTTTGTTTCCTAATGTACATGGAGAGCCTACACAGTGCCTGGCACAGAGTGAACACTCATTGAATGAATAAAGAGGACCCAACTATTAGTGTTACCTTCCTCTATTGTTTCATTTTTAAAAGAAATTTATAGATGAGGAGACCAAAATGCAAATGAACTATGAAGAGATGCCCAATCTTACTAGTGCTTGGGGAAATGCAAACCGAAATAATAATTAGTTACTACTTCATCTCCATCAAGTTGCCTAAAATTAAAAAGTCTAACTATAAGAATTTGTATGGAAAATAAGAATTCTCAAATACTAGTACACCCCGAAGAGTAGTTTAGTAATACAAAATAACACTATATTTGGCCGATAATTCTGCCTCCACTTCTAAGTAAATACTTTAAAATTATTCCACACGTGCCTAAGGAAAAAGGAAGGCATTCAATAAAGCATTGTTTAGAAGAACCAAAAAATGGTGACCTAAATAAACATCCATCCATAGGGAAATAAATTAAGGCATATTCATACAATGGAATGCAGCATAGCAACTGAAAAGAATGAGATAAATTTACTTACATCAATCTGGAAAAACCTCAAAGAAACATTTGATGCAAAAATGAGTTATAAAATGTTATATGGCATATATCACCATTTATGTAAATTTTAAGAACCAAACATGATTTATTCATTTCTGATGTAAACATACACATATAGGAGAAAAATCCAAACTTTCAAAGGAAGACTCTGTACCAACTTTAAGATAATGGCTACCTCTGAGAGAAAGGACTACAAAAAAGGATTTCAATTATGTGGTAATGTTTCATTTTTGAAAATTCTAAACAAAAAACAATTTTTTGTATACAAATGTGCTCTTCTACAACATGAAAGAATACCAAAGCACCACATCATGAATATCTGAATTTGTCTTTCTCTCAAGGCCTTGAGAAATTGAAGTCCAACAGTAAAACTGACTTGGCAGAAGTAATAGAATAAAAAAAATGTAAATGAATAAAAAGCAAAGACTATATTTGGCTCATGAAATGAAAATTTAAGTTTTTTCTTTTTTAAGATTTATTTATTTAAGAGAGAGAGAGAGCGTGTGGGTGTGTAAGTGACCAAGGGAAGGGGCAGAGGGAGAGAGAGAATCCCAGGCAGACTCCCTGTTGATCATGGAGCCCAATGTGGGGCTTGGTCTCACAACCCCAAGATCATGAACTGAGCTGAAGTCAAGAGTTGGACACTTAACCAACTGAGCCACCGGCACCCTAAGAATTTAAGTAGTTTTAAATAAAATCTCAAAAGCCTGTTTCTGTCTATGGTCTTGCTGGCATCACCATCCTCTATTATTTGTAGAGTAATATCTAAGGTTCTAGGTATTGTGGCTTGTATTACAGCTTGGTGCTCTTTTGGTGGTAGATTTACGGGGTTTTTCTTTTCAAATAATCCTAATTGTGCCTAGTGTCAACAGGCGCAAAAAAAAAAAAGAAACAGAAGGTCCGTAGGGTCACTATACAACCCTGATTTTCCTAATAGAAATGTCTCATTTTGAAACACATCTATTCTTTGTAAAGCTCACTTAGAATGAAGAACTATGAGTTTATCATGGGATATGATTTTAATCTAAAATGGAATAAGATGGAACTTTTGAAAGAGAGGTTTCTAAAGCTTTACATAACATTGTCATATAATAACTTTTTAAGCTCGTGGTTTGATAGAACAGTACAGATAAAGGCTGACAGAGAAAAAGCAGTGAGCAGCTTGAGAAAGAAAATGAGCTAAAAAAGTTTTCAGAAATAAGGAAGGGCTTCCTTTTAAGCTGAAAACACTGATGTGAACTTATAACCTTGAAAATATTTAGAACAATTTTTCTTTACCCTGACCTAAAATGGGCCCAAACAAGCTCTCGTATCACCCTGCCATGTCTACACACCAAGATGCTGCTGTCTAGTACTATTTGTCACTGAAAGGAACCAACGCTGCCAACGCAGTGACTGTCTCCAAGTCATGGAGCAGGGGAGAAAAAAATCAGTTGAAACATAATATTATCAAGAAGCACAGATGCTTTCCAAGACATTCACACTAGCGCTAAGAAAAAAAAGGCCCTCTGATGGCCACAGTATAGGAATCTAAGCCTCAGGCACCATCACCCCCACAACCAAGATAAAATTAGCTAGGTCTAAAAAGGCATAAACCCCTTTGTCCCTAATGATACTGTGTACTAAGACAGGCATGCAGAAGATACTGTTTGCAGAAAATGCATTCTACTGATCTATCCACTCAAGTTTTTGACACTACCTAAGGACATAATTCATTTTCTCCCCTTTTCTTATATAGAACAGTGTCGGCAAATTGTGACTGTCATCTTCTTTACTAAGAGAAGTCAAAAGCTCCAGAAACCTTTGGCAAAAGTTAAATCTAATGTATGGAACATGCAATTATCATTTGATGTTTTAATTTTGCTGCAAGGACACTGTTGTATCAAGGATACATCTTACGTTAAATATGCTAATGGGACTAAGACTGTATCTTACCATGACCAGTCACTTTGTACTGTGGGAGGTTTATCAGGACGGGCAATGTAAAATTTACACAAATATACTTTATAAAGACCTTGTTTTTAAAAAGTACATTATTTATTTTAAAAGTTTGTCTCTAGGTTTTTATTTAGAAAGAGGGTATTAAATCTTTGTGTCTTATTCCTCTCTCAAAAAAAAATCCACAGTAGGTGTTGGTTTGCTTGTTTTGTTTATTTTATTGAAGTATAGCTAAATAGGAAAGTTTCCCTCTATTAAGAGCCATTTACTATAATCTAGTCCAAGTCATGAGGGCTCCCTTGCCTCAATTCTAGTATTCTATTGCTAACAAAGGCACCCAGGATTGAGCAAGAAGGGGCAATGATGTAGGCAACAACCTACATCAATCTTAAAGTTTTTCTTATTAGCTGTCTGTGACTATTATTCACAAATTTCACAAATCCTTCCTGAACTCACATAAACAATTTATGCCTGTACTATTACTTGAAGTTAATTAAGTCCCACAGTTATCTTCTTTTCATTTGTCCCAAACATCTTAAACTTGTCAAAGGTTGCCTCTCTTCCTAGAATTTTAGAATTTCTTGAACAAGCCTGTGCTCACCCTAACCCGGGTCTTTTTAGACTAAGGTCCACTCAGCCTTTTGGCCTCCACTCCTTTACCAGGACTGCCGTTTCTTCTCTCGGTCTAGGGGATCTTCTCTGGCTAGTCCTTAGCTCCATTATGTCCTTTTGAAGATGAGATTGCCAAAGTTGAACACAGGATTCCTTAGGAGGAAATGCCATAGATTTACATAAAGGTATAACCATTGGTGATCTTCAAGAACTCTCCCTGATGTCCTATGTTGTGTTGGGATCTTTGTTCCTCATTAGAGTACTAGGTTGCTATTCTCTATACCCTTAATAATTAATAGTGCCTTTTTCAAGTTACAGTCCTGGAGTATTTAGAAATATTGTGAATTCCTTTTAAACATCCCACTGCCAGTTTTAAAATCAGTCTATGACTTGTTGTTCAGGAACACAAATGTTTAAGACCTTCCTGTTATCTAGATCTATCGTTTGTGACTTTTCTCTATCTGAAAGATTTTTCATACAGTTATGTCTCCAGTTCATACATAAAAATACTAAGTAATTCCAGTCCTCGCATGATGTCAAAGACTTGATCAACCATTTACATTTCTTTATCTATGAAATCACACTTTTATCCCTACCCTTTGTTTCCTCTCTTCTTCCCTCTCCTTCCTTCTCCCTTCAGATCCCTTCTCCCAATTCCATGGTGACTTAGCAGAACATTCATTCATTCGTGAAATATTCATTGGTGTCTACTCTGTGCTAGGTACAAGAACAATGTGTTAAGAATATAACAAAGAAAACATAGTGTCCTTGCCCTAAAGAACATCTAGTGATTATATGCTTGCCTTTTTTATTCTTCAAAAACACTAGTTGAGCATGGGTTTGTTTTTTGGGTTTTGTTTGGGGTTTTTTGTTTTTTTGTTTTGTTTTGTTTTGTTTTTACTTATAAATCATGTTTTTCTTCTAAAAGAATATTATTTATGTTCTTGGTTTTAGAATTCAAAGGATTACCATTGAGGATGGTGAGGATGAAACTGAATCACTTGTACATTATCAAATCTATTTTAGGTCTGCATTGCTCAATTCAGTAAGCCACTAGTTCCATGGCTATTTAAATTAATTATAATTAAATGAGATTAAAAATTCAGTTTCTCAGTTGCACTAACTACATTTCAGGTGCTTAATGGCTAATGTAGCTAATGATAATTGGCAGCATAGATTTGTTGGACAGTTCTTACATAAGGGGTCACATGGTAGCCACATATAAAAATAGGCTACATATTCTGGTAAAAATTACTGACTTTTTCATTAACTCATATGAGGTCACGAGGTACTAGTCATTTACTTACATTCTTTTTGTCAATATAAACTATCTTAAATATAGACCACTACTGAATAGTTTTAATTATGATGTAAGCCATACAATCATTTCTTTTTTTATCTTATTAGTAGCAGTATATATACCTGGAAGTACATAATGAAAGAACCTAAAATAATAGCAATAATGAAATAAATAATTCGACATGGGAAACATCGTCAAGAAACTTACCCTCCTTCACTTTCTGCTTCCTCTGAACTATTACTTGTTGCAGAGCTTTGAACTGTGGTAAGCCTTCTTTTTCTAGCTCTGTGCTGAGGACTTATCTTATGAACAGTTATCTTCCCTCCAAGTTCACCTTGTATATATTCCTCCAGCTTTGGAATGGTTTCTTTAAGAACTCTGATTTCCTCTTTGAGTTCTTCCATATTTGTCAGTAATTCATTTAACTTCTCCAATATCTGAAGCTGCCTTCCTTGAAAGATTGCTGCTGTTTCTTGGCCATTATACATTTCATCTTGAAAAGTCATTGAATCAAACTTACTACCCAGGGAAAGAAATTTAGGTAAATTCAATGTTTTCCTGGATTTACGAACTTTGTGGTACCACAAAAGAAGCAAGCTGATTCCAGTAGTTCCCACCATGATGCCAAGTATCAGCTCTTTGTTTGTGGAATGAGGCATTTCTTGGGTTTTGTTTCTAAAATTGAAAGCACAAATGTAAATGAGTGTTGTTTCTGTCTTTGCCCAAGACAAAAATATTAAAGCTTTCTCAATCAACAAAAGCCAAGTCTACATCATAGACACACCCACCTAAACACACACGATAAATCATAAACTAAAATGTATTATAAGCAAAATACATTTACCTCTAAAATGTATGTGGCCAATAGAAATATTTACTTTAAGAATATTACCAAAGTCCATTATAAAGTATCAGTTTTAATTCAGAATTTGTATTCTATATGACTGGCCTGAAATTTACTCTTTATCATATATTTTTATTTATTTTTTTTTTAAATTTTTTATTTATTTATAATAGTCACACAGAGAGAGAGAGAGGCAGAGACATAGGCAGAGGGAGAAGCAGGCTCCATGCACTGGGAGCCCGATGTGGGATTCGATCCCGGGTCTCCAGGATCGCGCCCTGGGCCAAAGGCAGGCGCTAAACCGCTGCGCCACCCAGGGATCCCTTTTATCATATATTTTTAAAGAGTATGATAAATAATGGTAAAAGCATCATCATACATTTCTGGGAAAAGAAAACTATTTAAGAATTCAAATTGTGCTTAACTGTGTTTGAGCCCCTTATCGATATAAAATCAGTATGCTGACTTCTGAGTCTTACCTACTCTTTAAGGAAGTCCAAGGAACTTTTTCTTAGCACCTAATTCACACGTATACTTAGAGTAATAAACATTTTAAAAGCTCAAGGATTTGGAATGTAAACTATATTAGAGAGCTCTGTCAAGTTTGGAGCTCACCTCATCTCTGTTTTACTCAGCATGGGGAACAAAAATGCTGACACATGCAGGCTTCATCTCCTTTCTCCTTTTGACCCAGAATGCCTCTGCTCCTTACATTTCTATTTCTGTCTGAGGTCTTCATGTTATTTTTTTTCAAATGATCCTTTTTTAAAAAATAACAAAAATGTCCTCTTCTTAATTCTTTTCTCTGAACTTTCACTGTTTTGCACTCAAGGCTCAAGCTTTAGCCTGCCTAATTCCACATAAACTCAGCTACTTTGAAACGCACCATAATCTTTCTTTGGTATATCCCATCTTCACTAGTTTTATTGTTTATCTCTGTTCTTAAAATCAGAAGGCCATTAACAAGAAACAATAACATAAAGCCCCCTTTTCTTCCAAGATTTTAAGATAGCAGTAAGTATATTAGCAGTACAATAAACCTCTGTGGTTAGAGCAAAATATAGTGAGGCTTTTTTTACAGACTTTGAGGTTCCAGAAATTATTTTCTCACCAATATCCACTACATTGTAAACAGGTAAACATCTGTATTAAATTTTGTTAGCAATTTGAGACAAATGTTACAAGTAATGGTATACTATCCATTACAGGAATTTAAATTCACAAAATTTTTTTGTTTTTCTTGACACCTCTTCAAGGAGCATACTAATGCAGCACTGCCATCTTTGATCCCCAAGATAAAGGAAACACATGAGGTAAATCCTATGACCTCCCCAGATGTTTAATTAGAGGCAATTTCTGGACTATGGCGCTGGAAGGGGAAAACCAAACAAAGCCTAGTAGTCTTCTGAGTTGAACAGAGAATAGAGCTCAGAGAAACTGAAGCAACCTAGAATTTGTGTGGCACGGTACTGTGAGGAAAGTACGTAGAGAAAGAGCCCTAGAAATATGCATAGGAGTCTTCTTAAATCTTTAACTGAATATCAGTCTGAACATGTACAGAGGAAAACCCCATTAGGCCAGGCAAAAGAACAATTTCCAGGAATAGAACAAATACCAGGAAGCTGTAAATGGAACTATTCCTAAAGACTACACAAATTGCCACCAGAGTAGAGAGTATTTATCAAATATCTGAAGCTTTCAGTAGAGATCTCAAAAGGGTAATGCCTTAGAAATGAGGCCTAATTAACCCAGAGTTAAGATCTATTTAGAGTTGTTCTAAAACAGATTAAAAATGGGCCTCCAAAGGATCAAACTAATTCACAAATAATTTAACTGCCTTCAAGAGAAAGTCCAACACTCTTTAAAGGAAATGAAAAATTCAATAACATAAAATCACAATGTTGATCATCCAATCAAAAATTACTAGATATGTAAAGAAGCAGGAAAATGACAGACATGATGGAATTAGCAGACAGGATGTTAAAACAACTATTACAAATATGCTCACTATTTAATATAAATATATTTTTAAAAGATTTTATTTATTTATTCATGAGAGATACAGAGAGAGGCAGAGACATAGGCAGAGAGAAGCAGACTTCCTGCAGGGAGTTTGATGCGGGACTCAACCGCAGCACCCAAGGATCACACCCTGAGTCGAAGGCAGATGCTCAACTGCTGAGCCACCCAGACATCCCTATTTAATATAAATATTAAAAATATGTTAAAGAAAAACATAATCATGATGAGGAGAGCAACAGAAGTTATTAAGCAGAACCAAACAGAATTTCTGGAGATGAAAAGTAAAATATCTGAAATAAAATTGTATTAAATGGGATTAACAGAAGAAAAACCATGGTGGGAGAAAAAGTGAGCAAATCTGAAGATAAAACAACAGATACCATCTACTACAGACTAAATGTTTGTGTCCCCTCTAAATTCGTATGTTGAAATCCTAATCACCAATGTAATAGTATTAGGAGGTGGGGCCTTCAGGAGGCAGAGCCTTCGTAAGTGAGATTCGGGCCCTCATAAAAGAGAACCCAGAGATATCCCCCCACTCTTCTACCATGTAAAGTTACAAGGAGACAGTGCCATTTATGAACCAGTGAGCATCTTAATATGTATATATACATATTAATCTATTAAGCACAGCTTATAGCAATATCAAGCAGTCTAAAACATATACAGTTAAAGTTACAGGGAAGAAAAGTGTAAAAAAATATTTGAAGGAGGGCACCTGGGTGATTCACTGGTTGAGCATCTGCCTTTGGCTCAGGTCATGATCCTGGGGTCCCGGGATCAAGTCAGCCTCTCTGCAGGGAGACTGCTTTTCTCCCTCTGCCTATATCTCTGCCTCTCTCTCTGTGTCTCTCATGAATAAATAAAATCTTTAAAAAATATATTTGAAGGAAAGATGGCCAAAAAATTTCCAAATTAGACAAAAATGCTGACAACCAGTGATAAAGAAGAAGTGCTAAAAGTAGTCAGTGGGAAAAAAGTGACATATCATGTACAGAGAAAAACGGATAAGATTACAGCAGTGATTGTCTCAGAGACATCACCTTAGAAACTATTCATGTAAAAATACAATGGAGTGACACCTTAAAGTACTGGAAGAAACTGTCAACCTACATTTCCATGTGCAGTGAAATATTTTCCAAAAACGAGGGTAAAACAAAGATTTTTCTAGACAAAGAAAAGTTGAGAGAATTCATTGCCATCAGACAAGGACTACAAGAAATGCTAAAAGAGGTCCTTTAGGCAGAAGGAAATGGCAATAGATGAATTAAAACAGTAGTGGCAAATAGGGTAAATATAAAAGTCATTTTCCTCACTTTAAGATTTCTTTATAAAATCTTTGCTTATTATAGTAAAAATAATATTTAACCTATTATGGGGTTTATAACTTATGTAGAAGTAAAAGGTTAGAATAATAGTCCAAAGTATGGGAGGGGACAAAATAGATACACTGTTGTAAGGGTCTTAGATTATAATGCAGTATCATAATAATAAACTAAAGATGTACAGTCATAAATCCAAGGGCAAACATTAAATAAACAAACAACAATAACAGCAAAAAAAAAAAAACCCACTAAGGTATAAATAATAAGCCAAGAGTGGAGATAAAAATGTAATACTAAAGATATTCAATTAGTCCAAAATTAGTCAGGAAAAGAGGAAAAAGAACAAACGGGCATACAGAAAGCAAGTAAGGAGAGAAGAAATGATGTCGTGACTATATTGGAAAATGGTGCCAAAAAGATGGAGAAATAACAGCATTTCTGTTATGGGAATGGACAAGATCCAATTTTTTTTCAAAGGAAGATAAAATGATGAAGTAAAGAATCAGAGAATCACTGTGGCAGTAAACTTGAGAAGGCAGAGGGATGGGTGGTCTGCAGTGTACAAGTACTGACGTTGACCTTTGATGGAAACACAGGCCATTCATTCATAGAAACAAAAGAAAAGGCAGATTATGTGAGCAGATTCAGGAAGGTGGGTAGATGTGACAGTGGAAGCTGATGGAAGTTCTCTGTAGTTGCTTCATTGTTCTAAGTGAACTAGGAAACAAAATAAACAGCTGGGAGTGAGAACAGGGTAAGGCTCACTGCAAAGATGCAGATTCTGAATTCAGCTGTGTACGTGAAATGTGCCTTCCTATGGTCTATATCCCATGATCTCATATACTTAAGCAAGGCATTGTTTCTTATACTCTAAATGACCAACTAAATGTGACGTTTCAAATGATGCCCTGTGGGAGAGGGAATAATATTTCCAAGAAGTCTCCCTAAAAGAATGTCTCATTAGATTCCGAAATCTTACAGTAGATGATACGCACTGAATGCAGGGAGTATCCTATTTCGATGCTCCACTTCATTATAGGTGTCAGTGTAAGAGAGAAGGATTAATGATTTTAAAATGATAATTTTCCAGAAATTACCTCAGATGTTGGTGAATATAATATCCAAAAGAATTAAGACTCCTTTCTAAAGCCAAAGATTCTAATAGCAAGGCCATGTGCTTAATCTTGCCTGCCTGACCTCAGGGAAGTTTGCCTGGAATTAATTTAAAAAAAAAAAAAAAAAGCATTTTTACCTAATTGGTAGAACAGAACTATAAGTCTAACCATTTGTCCTCCCCTATCAAATGCAGGAGACATGCCAGCAGTAGATTAGGATCAGTTTGTAACTTCAGCTGAATAATACTTATTATTGGCTTTACACTTTTATTTCCACACACAAAAAAATAAAACTAAATTTTGAAAGATTATTACAAAAATGCAACAGATAATAAGAAAAGCTGTTACATGCCCAGGATTCCCATTAGCATCACATCTAATAACCATGCATCAAGCTTGATCTTGGCTTCTTGTCAATAAAAAGATTAATGCAGCATGTTCATATGCTAATCTGGAGGTCTATTAAAAGAAATCTTCTTATTGTGATTGCTTTCTTGGTTCATTCCTGCTGGGCCTTCCTTGAATTTTACATTAAAAAATATAGCCTAGTTTGAAATTCTTTTCATTTGATAAAGTAAATAAATAGGAAGTCAAAGTCTATGTAGGAAGGCGATCTTATCCCTGAGACCATACCAGGTTTAAATAGGTGGCCAGGAGCATTAATTTTTCTTTCACCTTTTGTTTAGGAATTATACCAATTCCAAATTATCTCTTGGAGGCAGGTCCTATTATTATCTCTATTTTGCAGATAAGCAAACTGAGGCATACAGTTGTCATTTACCCAGGGGCCATCTGACTAGGACAGGAAAACTGTTACCCTGATAACTCTTAGATGTACTGCTGCATGACGAAGATTCAGAATCAATAAGGACATGAAGGAGAATGCTGACTAGGCAGAGATGCTCAGAGGTGAAATAGGATTTTAGAACTATAAAAATCAACTACAATCAATCAATAGAGCAGGTATTGCTTTTAAATAACCACAGTTAGAGACTAATAGTACAAGCTATTATCAAAATAAATGTGCTTCTAAGCCACCAATTTGAAAAATGCCACTCATTAAAAATAGTAACTAGTGGGGGCACTTCAGTGGTACAGCCTGTTAAGTGCCAGACTCTTGGTTTCCACTCAGGTCATGATCTCAGGTTTGAGATCAAGCCCCTCCTGCAGCTCAGAGCAGAGTCTGCTTAAAATATTCTCTCTCTCTCTCTCTCTCTCTCCCTTTCCCTCTGCCCCTCCAACCCCACACACTCTCTCTCTCAAAATAAATCTTTTAAAAGAAACAGTAGTTAGCAAGGTAAGAAATCAGAACACTTGCTTAGCTGTGGTATAATTTCAAAGGTTATATTACATTAAGTAACTTTTCTATGTGTAATTGTCAAATTAGTACACACCTATACTTTTGTATAAAAACACAGTAATCAAAAGATGTATTGACTAGATGATCAAATGCTAAGTATTATTCCCATTACATGTGTTGATTTGTAAGGTGCTAGTAATATTGATAGAAAATGAAACATTAACAAAAATTATTGGCATCTAAAATTAATGGGTAATATATAATTAAGTTACTAGCAGATGAGAACAAGAATCCTACTGAATAAATCAAAATTTTAACGCTAAAGAAATTTCTTTTTTTTTTTTTCTAAAGAAATTTCTACATTAAAAATAATTTTGGGGAGCGTCTGGTGGCCCACTTGACTATTTGGCTGCCTCCAGCTGACTGAGGTCATGACACAGGGTCTTGGGATGGGGCCCTGTTGGGCTCCCTGCTCAGTGGGGAGTCTCCTCCCTCTGCTGCCCCCCTTGCTTATGCTTTGTCAAATAGATAAAATCTTTAAAAAATAAAATTTTAGAAAAGGAAATTGTGCTTTACACCAAGGTAGTTACTGTGTTTTCAGCAATGTCTAGGACATATATTCATTTAATGCATCAGCAGACTCTCAGCGGGAAGTACATGAAATGTTTAACTCTGGTACTTGGAAGACGTACGAAAGGTCTTGTAAGAACGATAAAGGCACATCATGGGTTACACTCGAGTGTGAGGCTTGTTTCCCAGAGGGTTATACCTGAGACCTCGAAGTGGCCATCAGATTCCCCACGGCGACCTGGATGATCTAACACTTCCTAAGTGAACTCTAACTCTGTTTCATCAGGTTCTCACTACTTTTCCTAGTTTAATAACTTCTTTTAAACTCAAGGGCTTGCTGATGTCTGGCGCATTTGCAAACGTTGGTGGCACTACCCAGCCCTCCTCCCGTGGAGGGCGGGTGGAGAACCGGACGGAGGGCAGAAGCCGCCGCCGCGGGGTGTTTGCGCGCGGCTGGGAGGGAGGGAGGGAGGGCGGCGGCGCGGAGGCCAGCGGAGGCCAGCGGGGGCGCAGCGGGCGGGAGCGGGGGCTCCGGGGGCTTGCGGACCCGCCCGGCCGCCACGCAGCACCCGCCCGCTCCCGCGCACCCAGGCCGGCGGCGTCCCAAGGCCGGCGGCGTCCCGCGTCCGGCGTCCCGCGTCCGGCGTGGACACACCGGCCAGTCCCAAGGCCGACGCTCTCAGACGCCGGCCGACAGGGCAGCGCGGGCGCGGGAAGCCCCCGCAGCCGCCGTGCCCCGCGCAGTGTCGCCGCCGCAGCCGCCGCAGCCGCCGCAGCGAGGATGCCCCCGGGACCCGGAAGTGCCGCCGCCGCGCCGCCGGAAGTGCCGCCTCAGCCCGCCGCAGCCCCGCCGCGGCCCGGCCCGGCCCGCCGCCGAGCCGCCCAGGGCCCACCCCCGCACGCACCTGAGCTCGCCGCGCGGGCCTCTCCGCCGTCGGGCACCGGGGACCTGCGGCCGGGAGCCGAGCGGCGGGCGGACAGCAGCCCCGAGCCCGCGGGTCCCCGCGGCCCGCCCCGTCCTGACCCAGATAGCGGAGGCGCCGGGGGAGGAGCCCGCGGCCGCTCGCCCCGCGGCTCCCGCCTCCTCCCGCGGGGGGTTCGACTTACCCGGGCGGCCTCCCAGCGCACCCTGCCCGGGAGAGACCGCTCCGCCGGCGCGTCTGCGCGCACCGCACCCCGTGGCCGGACGCCGCCTCCCCGGGGCCCCGCGCCGGCCCGCCGCCTTCCGTCCGGTCGCCGCAGCCCCGCACAGCCGCGGCCGCGGCCCCCGCCCCCCGGGTCCCCCTCTCCGACCCCCTCCCGGGCACGACCTTGACGTTCGACCCGCGGTTCTGGGCAGCGCCGAGATCGCTACCATCAGCGGGCGGGGCCGCGACCACGGTTTCTTCGCTTTAGCTCACGTTCCAGTTTAAGGACTGAAATCCCCAACCGCTACTCTTTTTTTTTTCTTTTTTTTAAAGATTTTTTATTTTATTTATTCATTCATGACAGAGAGAGAGAGAGAGGCAGAGACACAAGCAGGCTCCATGCCGGGAGCCCGACGCGGGACTCGATCCCGGGACTCCAGGATCGCGCCCTGGGCCAACGGCAGGCGCCGAAAGGCTGAGCCACTCCGGCATCCCCTGCCCCCGCCCTTCTGAGCTGCTGTTAGCTCAAGACCGCGGCCCCCTCGGATCCGTAACGTCAGCGACCTTACCAGACCTTACCCAGCTGCATGGGCTGTGGTGGGTACGATGAAGGCAAACTCTTGACAAACAGAAACAACGCACTCCTTTCCGTATTGCCCTCACCTTGAGTTTTAAACGTAGGCTTGCGGAGAACTTAGTTTGGATTCCAAATCCCCCACCAATGTGTACTAAGTGGAATTAAAACCGGAACATTCCTATTTATCGAAGAAAAAAAAAATCCTGCTCTCTGAACAATAAAAAGGCTCATTTTATAATCTATACAATGCTGTTTACCGACGGGGATTCTGTAGGATTCCCGAGACTCTAAGGTGTTTGGAGATTCAAGCAGGCCGCATTAAAGAATTCAGTAAGCCTAGACATAGCCACGGTCATTTTGTTGAAATAAAGTTGTATTTTGGAATACAGCAGGCTAATGCTTTTAAGATTTGAAACTAGAATAGCCCTCCATTCCAAAAACCACTTTCATCTCATTTATGGTTTGCAAGGATGTATTACAATATAATCCTAATATTTGCTTTATTTAACCAGAATACAATAAAATATTATTGTATTTATGTATTATACATATAATACAATAAATGTATTATACATAAATACAGTGATGCGATTATACATAAATACAAAACATATTATTGTAATATGTATTGTATTTATCCTGTTATGCAGGATGATAATAAGTGTTTTTTTGTTTTGTTTTGTTTTTTTTTTTAGTTAGAGTCAAATGCAAAAGAAACTATACTGTCGGGGATCTCTGGGTGGCTCAGCGGTTTAGCGCCTGCCTTTGGCCCAGGGCCCCATCCTGGAGTCCTGAGATCCAGTCCCACGTTGGGCTCCCTGCATGGAGCCTGCTTCCCCCTCTTCCTGTGTCTCTGCCTCTCTATGTCTATCATGAATAAATAAATAAAATCCTAAAAAGAAAAAAACTATACTGTCTCTTCTGTAGTACTTAAAGTACCTATCAATTTAAGCTTTTCCAGAAGCAGCCCTCTGAGCGGTCTACTGCTGCGGCCTCAGCACACAGCACAGAAGAGGTCCAAAATAAAAATATGGAGTATAGGCTGAGAACAAGGCCTTACCCCTCTCTGCTCCTAGAGGAGGATGGCAGCTGGTGCTGACTGGTTAGTCAGGTTCAGGAAGCAGGGGAAGATAACTGTGGACTCCTGTGTGTGTACATGACACCTGTTCCTTCGCCTGGCACCGGTATCTTTGATTCTGATCCTGGCTCTGTAAAAATTACATGAGAGGTAGAAACAGAGATAGTGGTAGCCGTTGATCTTTGGTAAAGTTCAAACTAAATAGCATAGAGAGGACCTACCCTTGCCAGGCTAACTAAAAAGAAGAAATGACTGCTGCACCCTTATTCGCAGAATAGCATAAAAGGAACTGCAACAGCTAGGGGAGGCTGCAGGAAACAACTGCTAGGACTTTCCAAGTTGCTGATCATCATGGACACATGTTTGTACTCCCCCAAAGTTCATATATTTAAACCCTAATTCCCAAAGTGATGCAATTTGGAGGCGGAGCCTTTGGCAGATAATTGGGTTACAGGGTTGGAGCCCTCGTGAATAGGATTACTACTCTTATAAGAAAACTAAGAGGCCAGAGGTCTCTTTTCTACCATGTGAGAGTACAGTGTCTGCAACTTGGAAAAAGGAGTCTTACCAGAACCTAGCCATACTGGCACCAGGATCTTGGATTTCCAGCCCCCAGGACGGTGAGAAATAAACGTCACTTAAGCCACTCAGCCTATGGTAATTTGTTATAGCAGCTGGACCTAATTAAGACCCTTTTCTCCATCACAACTAGCACAGTGCTACAATTATCTGGCCCTTCACAATTTGTCCTCACTGGCTTTTCCAGCTCTTCCCTACCAGGCATCATCCTATGCTTTAGCTATAGCCAAACTGCCATATCCTCTTTCCGTAAGCCACAGATTTTCCAGTCTCTGTGTCCTTTTCAGATGCACTCTGTGCCTCGAACACCCTGCTGTTTACCGCTTGTCAAAAACCAACTCATCCAGCAGATTAATTTTAATCTGCTTCCATTGAGAGGCTACTCTGTACATTTTCCTCCTCCCCAAAAGATGTATCCATCCATGCCCCCATCAAAACTTTCGTAGAAGGATAAGGATTTCAACAAACCCGAAACCCTTCTCTGCCTCCTTTCATACACGTCTCTCTCATACACTGAATTATTACTGCTTGGTCAGTGACTGTTGGGTCCTTGAGATTGAGAATCTTTTCAAGGCAAGGATGCATCTATCTTGATACCCCAGTGCCTGGCACAGTGCACATACCCAATGTTAAATAAATATTTTGAAAAAAAAATTTTAAAGTAATATGTATAGTGAAAAGAAAAGCATTAAGAAATGTGTAGTCCTTCCTGTAGTAAAGCGTGTGTTATGAGTTTATCAGGTTTTTTTGTTTTATTTTTACTTCTCGGGTTTTATCTGTGTTTTTATTCCTGGAGCAATTGAATGACCAAGTTGATCTTAGCCCTATAACAATAATTAATCTAGTCTGTAGTTAATTATTCTTATATTTCCTTATGTAATCATTTCCTTTTTTTTTTTTTTTTTTTTTGTATCACCTATCAGCTTACTCAGGGAACGGACCATTAAGGGCAAAGGAACTATTTAGTTGGAAGGCAATCAGGGGTTTTGCTTGCATTTCCTTGAGAAGATATACTCTCCTTTTGTTCTAGAAATTTGATCTAGATTTTATTTTAAGGCTCAGGAACTGGTGATGGTCAGGTATTACCATTTACATTCCAATACATTATATTTTTGCTCTTCAAGTTAATTTACCACCTGAATTTCTGTGAACTGCAGATTGAGCTATAAACGTTAAGTACTACTGTCACCCTCAACTCCTATCTCAAAAGAGCAAAATCTACCTTCTTCTCCAGGCTTGGGTCAGAGAAGTATTTTGTTGCTAAATAATTGAAGAAATTATTTTAAAATTAAGAACACACTAACCACGAAGAGAGAGAGAGAGCATGCATGCAGAGATCTATGGCTGGCTGTGCAAAGAGCAGCAGTGGAGAAACCAGCCAGACACAACTCAAACTCCAAGTTTCCCAAATCAGATCTGGAGACCAGAGGAGAACCAGTAACAGCAACAACCACAGCATAAATAGTGATTGGGTCTTACATCCAGTTCCTGCTTCCTTCTTCATATGGATTGTCTTACTCCATCTCCTCAGCAATCCAGTGAGATCAATAACATTACAGGTAAGGAAACAGAGGCTTGCAGAGGTGAAGAAACTTGGCCCCAGGCACAGTCATTTTTAGAGGCAATAACCCAACTTAGCATTGTCTGAGAGCCTTTCCTCTCAACCACATCCTGTGAGTCGAGACTGGATGGCTGGCCTCGATGCCTGAAGAACATTCGAAGGAGGTTCATGAGAACACCTTTCATAAACACAGCACAGAAATTCGCACATGATATTGTCCTGTCTGCATCTTCCATATCAGTTATCAATGGAGCCTTCACTGCTCCATTTACAGGAGGGCCTGAATCTCCAGATCAGAGCATCTTACCCATGGGAGCTTCTCAGTAGGGGTTAACCATTATCTCTAAGCCACAGGGTACATACAGAATTATGGTGGGTCTAGATGTTCAGGTTGGTGTAGGAATAGACTTGGGGACAAGAGGAAAAATAATACCGTGTCTAATGCAAGTGGGAGTGTTTTGGAGGGCATTTTTCCTTTTAGAGGACACCTAAAATACAAGAAAATTACCCCCCCCCCAATTATAAAAGTAGTATGAGATTACTATGGCCAACTTGAAACTTCCAAGGGAAAAATGCTGTCTTTGAAAAAGGCACAAAAGTTAAATAAAATCTTAAAAAAATAAATAAATAAATAAATAAAAAGGGCAGCCCAGGTGGCTCAGTGGTTTAGCACCGCCTTCGGCCCAGGGCCTGATCCTGGAGACCCAGGATGGAGTCCCACATCAGGCTCCCTGCATGGAGCCTGCTTCTCTCTCTGCCTGTGTCTCTGCCTCTCTCTCTCTCTGTGTTTCTCATGAATAAATAAAATCTTAAATAAATAAATAAATAAATAAATAAGAAAAAGGCACAAAAGTAAGTTTATTAACTGTTTCCACAAGACTAAGTAATGAGTGTGATAAACTATTAATCATTTAAATATAATAAAATAGTTGGCCCAATATTCCTGTGCTGAATAAAACTTAAATGGTATTTAAGAAAAATATGTACAAAAGAAAAATTAGCAACAATATTTATGTAACACTACTTAGCAATCCAGTGTTGAAACCATTTATTAAAAATATGATGACCTCATTGAAATATGGAATTCTTATTAGAAACTGTTGATTTGGCTAGAAAAATTAAGTTTTTGTTCAATGAAGGAACAGTCATTTTCAGAAAGGCGTATACTTTGCCTGATTGATACCAACCTTGCTCAATGATCAGCAGTTTTCCTGGGGCACTTGAAGATAAGAATGAAATTTCTTCAGAAATTGCAGAAAGCTTTCTAAGTCACATTCTTACACCAATTTCCTGTAGTCAGCCTGTTCAAAGCACGGTCTTGCATACACTTGAAAATGGAACTCAACAGATTCAGAGCAAAGAGGAGTCTTGCCCCTCCCTTCTGCATTTTTTCTTCATCTTGAGAGATAATGTTCAGGGACATTCTTGATGATTTGTGTGTCAACTTCAGAAGCCAAGGTCAGTTTCCTCAGGGCAGGTTCAAAATAAAGTCAAATGTTCATCAGTTAGGCAAAATATTGTTACTATATATATATATATATAAAAATTAGTATATATATAGTATAGTATATATTATATATACATATATATATAAAAATTAGTTAAAATAACTGGATAGTTTTAATTATACATAAGTAGAAAAAAGATTTCATTTAGAATTTGGGTGGTAAGTCAATTTTGTTCAAGGTTCTGCTGGAGAAAATTTAGGTTAGCAGTTTCCCAGACCCACTGTTCTCAGACTATATAAAGACAAGTTATTTTCTCCTTAGAAGCGAATCTCTCTCAAAAAATTGTTCAGGAGAGGCAGCTTCTTGGTATGCAAATAAATCTATACAAGAGTTCACTCTTATGGCTCAATAGAGACCTTTTTAAAAAATGATTTATTTATTTATGTTAGACAGAGAGAGAGAGGCAGAGACAACAGGAGAAGCAGGCTCCATGCTGGGAACCTGACGCAGGACTCGATCCCAGGACTCCAGGATTGCGCCCTGGGCCAAAGGCAGGTGCCAAACTGCTGAGCCACCCAGGGATCCCCCACAATAGAGACATTAATTCATCAACCATTGTTAAAAGTTTATCCATTTTATAAAGATTGTAATTCCATCATTATAATTAAGACACATAGAAAAGTGAAAAAAGTGAATCTAGAAAAAGATGAAAATTGAAATTCACCACTGTTATGATTTTAGAAGAAAGCTTGCCTTATAGAGGCAAGTGACTAATCCATAGTTATTATGACCCAAAATAATTGTAGTTAGTTTGGAGCTTGGAACATATCTTATGAAAACCACGCTATAAATTGTGGTTTGTTTTCCAAGTAACCCCACAAAATCCTTCATAATCTATATGAAAACATACTATACAGTTTTAGCTGAATTCTCACTTAGAACTGTTGATGACAGGATATCACCAATCTGTAGCCATGGCCTTAGCTGTTTCCACTTAGGAAAAAAAAGGGGGGCTTATCCCTGCCAGCTGCAGTAGCTAATAACTTTCCAATGAAAAAAGAGACCCCCATCTTCCAGGTATGGCATCTGCTTAGCAGCTACTTAAAAAAAAAAAAAACACCTTCCTACCTCCAACCACAGCCTTTAATGAGTTTTCTAGCAAGAAAAGAACTGGGATCGCTGGGTGTACTATCCATCCAGCCACAGGGCTCTTTGATTTATCACCTGAGGCAAAACAATTCTTCCCTGCTCCTTTAAAAAAAAAAAAAATAAAAATAAATAAATAAATAAATAAATAAAAGACAATTCCAATAGTAGTGACATTTACTCTCTCTCTCTGTAATGGGAACCTCCCATTTCTCAAACAGAAGGGCACTGGGAGAAACTTTTCTTCTAGACATAATGACAGGTTAGTCACTCATGGTCTAGGAAGACACCCCAAGGGGTGTCTGTATTTAATAAATGAAAGACTGTTAAACTAATTTTAATCATTTAGATATTCACATAGAAAAATGTAATACAACTTTATAGAGTGACAGTAATTTCAAAAAAAATAATTGTGAGACGCCAACTTTCAACATAAAGGCATTTTTATGCTTTTCCTTTACTAAGTATCTACAATTATTATTTTTTCTTAAAGATTTCATTTATTTATTCATGAGAGACACAGAGAGAGAGGCAGACATAAGCAGAGGGAGAAGCAGGCTCCCTGTGGGAAGCCCCATGTGGGACTCGATCCCAAGACCCCGGGGATCACCACCTGAGCCAAAGGCAGACGCTCAACCACTGAACCACCCAGATGCCCCAATATTTACGGTTATGAAGACATGACCAAAAATAAGTAGCATTATTTTCTCCCCTTTTTTTTAATTTTTTTTTATTTTTATTTATTTATGATAGTCACACAGAGAGAAAGAGAGAGAGGCAGAGACACAGGCAGAGGGAGAAGCAGGCTCCATGCACCGGGAGCCCGACGTGGGATTCGATCCCGGGTCTCCAGGATCGCGCCCTGGGCCAAAGGCAGGCGCCAAACCGCTGCGCCACCCAGGGATCCCTTTTCTCCCCTTTTTAAGGTATAAACACTGTAAAGATCTTTCAGCAAGACAATATAATTGCCACTATAGCTTAGGTTAGGGCTTCAGCAGCATCAAACATCTAAAGGAAAAATGAAAATTATAGTTGATCTAAATACTTTAGTACCACCAATTATCCTTCCTTAAAAATCTTCTTAACCCTGCCTCCCCTCTGGTGTTTCTACTCTATCTCACACCTGGCACTACCAAAGACTGTAAAAGAAAACTTTCCATTCACAGACTTGTCTTCCTGATTCCCCTACCATTTATCAGCCCAGTGCAGAAACCACAAAAACTGCTCTTACAAAGGGGACAAAGTTTTCCTGATTTCCCAAATTAGTGGCTTTTGACTCTTTGAAACAGGACTTTCAACCTCAGTGGTATAGACTTTTGGCACTTGAGAATTATGTGTTGTAGGTTGTTTAGCATATTCATGGTCTTCACCCAGCGGGTGCTGGTGGATCTACAATGAGTAACCCAGTCAAACACAGGTACATTTTCCTAAAGAATGAAATACTCCGTGGGCAGTCTTGTTAAGCAATGCCCTGACATGGAAAGAATGTGATGTGAGTTCTTAATTTCTAAGTTTAGGTCATTTTTTCTTAAAAACATCAGCCATGTCTTATTCATTTTCTACCTTCAATTCTTGACATTCAGTAATATACACCTTGAATGAAATAGATGGATGGATAAATTAAAATGCTTCTGCATCTGAATTCCTTACTTTTCAACCTGAAGTTTTGACAAGTTTACACATATGTAACTGGCCTACCGATTGCTTTAAATTTTGTTGTTGTTGTTTTTAATTGGTTAATCCCAGGTAAAGTGGGTTACAGAAGAGAAAGGCCCATTGGTCATGGATTATGGAACTGTTGGAAGGCTAAGAAAGGAGAACTCAAGTTCCCAAAATTAAATGGGAATTTTTTGCTTCACCTCAAAAACCTAAATTTTGCCTAAAGCTAACTCTGTTTATCAAACTACTTTTCTCATCAGAATTATACTATCCAGTGTTTGGAATTCTTTCTAAATATGTGTATAGTTCAACAAGATTTAGTGTTACTGGTTTCTGCTTTACAAGGCCCACTAAATCTTTTAGGTAGCATTTGTAATTAAAATGGTAAACTGAAAGATTGGGATATTTATGTGCATGTACATCAGCTGGGTTGCTTGCTTATTTTATAGATTCTCTGACCACCAAACCTTCAGATTCTTAGCTCTGAGATGGAGCCCAGGAATTTGCATTTCAAAATATTATTCTGACTTGATGTTGCATGGACCACCCTTTGAGAAACATTGCATGTAGCAATAGGGATGATGAGTTACTGCTGAATTTCTAAAGTAAAAATGAGGTCAGGCAGCCTTATACTGGAGGATACACTGTTAAATCTGTTCTTTATTCATTTTTGGTGTTTTATGCAAAAAGAAATTCAAAGACAATATTGAAAGAAACCAAATGAAATTCAGATTTGGGAAGTTGAACACCTCATTAGGAGGTTCTTCTTGCAATTTCTCCTGCGAGTGAGTGAGAGGGAGAGAGGGCACAAAGATAAGGAAGGATAAAAAAGGACCACATTTGCTACAGGAATCACTGAGGAACCATTCTCAAGATTCCAACTCAAAGAGAATATGCCTCTTGGTACTTTTTGTTTATCCTGTCCATACGGTTTAAGGAACTTATTAGACTCAACTTTTTGAGATCATCAATTAGATCATTGAAAGTAATACACAGGCAATCCTTAAGAGTTGTGGAAGAAAGAAGAAAACCATAAAGAATGAAAATCTAGGTGGAAACGGGGTGACAAACAATAGTACAGAAGCTCACCACCTTGTGCTCATGTAAGTTTGCAACATCCAAATATCCAGGATAATAAGGAAGTCATTTATTTGGTCTGTCGTGGTACAATGCAAGAGCCATCTAAATGCACTGCAAACAGAGTTCCAGAGAAACCTCTATTAGGAACAGATCCAGAATGGGAAGAAAGGCGCTGAGAGATGTGGAACAGGGAGCTGGGAGTCAGGCGTGTGGACCCCAAGAAAGAATGAAGCATTTACCTCTGGAGAATGGGATGGAGGGGAAAAGGAAGAGGTGTCTAACACTAATTCTAGAGAATCACAGCAGGAAAATTAGAACACAAATTAAAATATTTTTATTCCATTTTCACAGTTTATGGAAATTAGATATCTTTCTTATGACTTTTAATGTATTGCTTGGCTGCAAGTAATAGAAAACCAACTTGACATGCCTTAAACATCTAGGGTTTTTCTTTCTCAAGTCTCAAAAAATCTGGAGATCTGATTGATTCAGCATCTCAACAGTATCATTAGAAGCCAGATATTTTCCATATTTCCAGGCTGCAACTCATGGCACACTGACTTTCATCCTAGGCCTGCATGCTCATGGCTGCAAGAGGGCTGCCACAGCTCCGGGAATCATGCATCTCACAACTGCTTCAAAAAGCAGGAGGGAAGAGGCTATCCTCCTGCATCTCTTTCTTTTTATGATTAAGGAAAATTTTGTCCCAAGGCCATAACTGCTCATACCCATGTTATCATTGAAAGGGAGCTGTTTTAGAAAAACAAGTGTCATTTGCATGTCTGTTGTAGGAGATGAACTCTGTCAAACAGCCAGAATAGGAAGGCTATCCGTGCAAAGAAACTTGTGGGTGAGCAAACAAAACTGCTTCATGAACAGATCTGGTGCCTCTCCTTAGATGTTTCAATACAAGTGAGTCAGATTTCTAAACCTGACTTTATATTATAATAGCTCAGGCCCAGATATTTCCTGTCTCCTGAGAGTAATTCTCTCTGATTAACTGACTTTAGAGAACGGGGTGCTGATCATGAGCTAGCTCTCCTGCTAATGTGCTTTTGCACTTGAAGGAGCAATGCCTGTTATGAAAAAGGAGAATGTGTTCCAATATATCATGTTGCCAGAAACATAATTAGCAGAGGTCTAATAATAGAGGAGGTCAAGAAGGAGTTTTGTTTTGTATAAATCACATTTGTATTCATACAAAAAGAGCTTTTACTGTTTTTTCCTTTGTACACATATAAACAAATTTCCCATTGGACATGAAACATTTGTGGAGGTGCTCTATGTCTAATGACACTTTAAAAAAAGAAAAAGAGATTCTGGCTTTCACTTTCAACAGTGTAGGAGTTAGGGCATTAGTGCATCCTTCGACAGGTCTACTACAACATCCTTCAGTCAAACAAAATACTGCTAGTACAGCAGATAAGACTTGCAGTCATAAGATTCAAATATGCAGAAATGTCACTTGCATTCTTCATCTGTCACTGAACTCAACTGTGGATCTTTTCATCTTGGCTGGCAATGAAATGGGAGGGATCAAAATCGCCTATTATTCAAGGTAATTCAGTTACTTCTAGATTTTGAGTCTGGGAATCTTCCACTCTGATGCACCTTCTCTCTCTGTCTCTGAGGCTGAGCTAAGGGGAGGCTCTTGGGGAGGCTCATGTATCATCCTGGCACCTGGCCAATGGAGCCATGCTCCATTCCCATTCACTTCTCATGCCAGAGAGCTTGTTTTCTGCCCCTGAACCCTGGCCTTGGGTTCAGGCTCTGGACGCAGCGGCTGGTGCCCCGGCCTTTGGTTTCAAGGTCTAGCATTTGGTTTCTTTTGTGTCCCAATCATAAGCTTTTCTGCTCTCTGTCCTTCCCAGCACTATGCTCCCTACCTCCTCACTTCATCCCTAGGGGTTCTAGAAACTCTTGCCCACTTTCCTACCTGGGTGGGGTAGCAGAACTTTCTGAGACAAACCAGTCTACTCATAAAAATAATAGTGACACAATAGAGCACAGATATCTAAAGAGAGACTTCCTGACCACACCAGATTTTCCAAATCCCTACCTTCCGTTAACACACTGGTGTGCCAGTTGTGGTTATCCTTGAGGGAAAACAAGAAATCAGCCTCGTTTCCAACAGCACAAGCATTGCTCTGGGAAAGTAGGAAGAATTTGATCCTCTCTTCTTAGATAAGGGAACAAAGTCAGAGATAAGATAATGTTGCCTTGGGGGAAAAAATGTTTGCTTTCAGTGATTTTCCTCCTGGGAGCCTGACTGGTCTGCAGGGACTCACTACTCCGCTGAATCACTGTGGGTTTTGGTGCCAGTGATCTGTGCATTTAAAGCATTCAGCTTCTTAAATGAATACTAAGTACCTCCACATGGAATCAACGTTGCCAGGACCTCAGTGACGTGGGGCTGTGTACTGAAACTGAAGTTCTTGTGTTTTAAAAAATAAAGCATGGAAAGAAAAAGCTGATGGATAGTTTCAGTTTCCAAATGTTCTTTCCTACAGGCTAAAGGGTTTTGAATGATGACCCTCTATGTTAAATATACACCATGTGGAAGGTTGAAACTTAGGTTAGAAAGCAGGTTTGCTTTGGTGTTGAACTCCGAGGAATTTTTATGGGGATGGTGGTGGCAGGGGTTGTTTATAGTCTTGGGAGCTGGCTTGATGGAACAAAGCTGGGAGGGAGAGCTGAGTGGCTATTCCAGCTTCTGAAATCCATTTCCTTGGTGACTTCAAGCGAGTCACCTTAAAAGACAGTCACAGATGAGTCAAGGACCTAGGCTTGAACTTGTATGGAGGACCAAAGCCGACAGACTCATTAGTCCGAATGCCTGGAGCTTCTCCGAAGGGCGGGCGGTGCTACAGAAAGAGCAGGTGTGACTATCTTGTGCCTTCTTGATGAACCTGATGGTGACCTATCAGAGCTGCAAGAGGCCTCTACGGCCATCCAGCCCCACCCCACCCCTAACAGATGAGGAACCCAGAGAGGTTAAAATAACTTAGGAGGGTCACAGAGATGAGAAGTGCGGAGCAGGACCCCTAACTCAGGTCTCATGGTTGCCGTGAGGATCCCGGTGTCCTCTGTGTCTAATGATGAATCAAGAGTTTATGCTAGAAACAGCGTGAGTGCTCACGGTGTTCTCAATAACCCGCCAGGCTCTGTGTCCTAGAGATCAGAGGGATGACTTGAGGAAGCATCCCCAGTGAGCCAGGCAGAGGCTGCTTCCAGGGGTGCGTTCCATCAATGCTGTCATCCCTAGGGATGGGCCATCTCACAGGCCTGGCGCTGCCACCTTCACGGGCTCCTCACCCTAAGTGCTCCCTGCTCCTCACCCCGGAGATTTGGCTTGGGAGGGCAGGAGGAAGAAAGAACTGAGTAAGCAAGGCAGGGGGGAGGGTAGGAGCAGAGGCCTGGGGGGGTGGGGGGGTGGGGGGAGGAGTGTTGAATGTGGGCCCTGAGGGTGTCACACCTGAGCCTATCAAGAACATCACTTTTTTTTTTTTTTTTTTGCTTTCTTGTTTGTTTTGTTTTGCTTTCCTGGGCTGCTTTGAAGAGTTGCTTTGAGGGATTCAACTGTTAGATCTGAAGCATGTCCCCGAAGTGACACTGGATTCAGAAGCATAGTGATAGCTGCACATGGAAGCCTCAGTCCCCAGACTCTGTGGGACAACAGAGGATGTGTGGATATATGGAAAACTATCTGCTGAAAGTGTTAGTGAGGAGAAAGCAGTGGGAAGGGGAGGGAGGGAGCCAGCAGAGAGCAGACAGAAAGGGGGCTCCCCTCTCCTGATGGAGCAGGGTTGTGGCCCATCTGATGGACAGGAAGGGCTGGTGATCCCTGGGCTTGAGGTTCCAGCTGCTGGCCCGGGGCCCTGATGGAGTTTGGAGGAAACGGACAGGATGGAGTCACACTGGAGCATTTTCCAGGTTGTTCCAAAAGGAGCCTTTGGGCAACAGATACTTCTAAGGTCTCCAAACAACTCTGCCCTGAAGATACAGCCCTTGGAGTCCTAATAGGCCTGGATTTCATAGTAAATAATAAGTATATTTGCTAAGTACTTCCATGTGTATGAAATGTGATAAGCATTTTTTCATGCTCTGTCTCATTCAATAATCACAACAAGCTTTAAAAGTTAAATATTATTATCCTTGTTATACAGGGGAGGAGACTGAGGTTTAGAGATGTTCAAACAGTGTCCCAAGACTATCAAGCATATAAGCAGGCAGAGATTCCAATCCAATTCTTATTCTAAATTCTTTTGGGGGATGCCTGGGTGGTTCAGTGGTTGAGTGTCTGCCTTCCACTCAGGTCATGATCAGGGGTCCTGGGATTGAGTCCGGTATGGGGCTCCCCACAGTGAGCCTGCTTCTTTCTCTGCCTGTGTCTCTATTCCTCTCTCTGTGTCTTTCATGAATAAATAAATAAAATCTTAAAAATAAAAAAATTATTTTCCATCATTACATTATACTATCTTCCATTGGGCAAGTTATTGGCACCTGGGAGCAAAGTAAGAATTTATTCACTCAAGAGGGGTCAATGACCACGTACAGCAAACTCAGGATTCTGACGGGGTCTAATCTGGGGACAGAGATTGGGCGAACTGAGCAAGGACCCTACACACTTGGATTCTGTCCCTGGGGTTGGTTCCAGGCTCTTCCTTTGAGTTATACCAATTCTATGACTTTTCTGCATGAACCCACCTATTCCAAGCTCTGTCAGGAATCAGAAACCCTGACTGATTGGGGAAAAGAAAGAGAAAGGGAGGAGGATGGAGGATGGGGGTGAAGAAGCAGCAGGCACCGAGTGTGTTCAATGCAGCCTCAGGGCATTCATCTGCCTCAGGGCTGCATTTCTCTGTGGCTTTCGATTCTCAGCCTCTTAATAGCTCTGGTCTTGTGGAAGCCAAAGAGCAGGATAGAATAGTGCAGGAGGGCCCAGGACCAGGGAGGGTCTAGTTAGACCAGATGCTTGTTCAGGCAGAAAAGAAGACCAGGTAATTTGGGCAGGGGTGTGCAGATGGTGCATCCAGGTGGGTAAGCAGGATACAGAATCAAGCCCTCTCTGTGGGCAGGGAGGACCAAGCATCAAGAGGGTCTGGAGCAGGTAGGAGAGGTTTTTGGGTCCATGAGGTTTTTGGGTCCTCCTGTCAGGAGGAGCTCGGTTTAAGTTATAAGCAAGTAAGCCAGGCTAGAGCACTTAGGACTTCAAAGAGAAAAAGTAGACAAGCTAGTGGGCCCTAGGTACTGTGTTTTGGCATCTAGTTCAATTGTACAAGTCCTCAGAGCTGGCACCAAGCCTGTACAGACCACTGATCCCAAGGCAGAGTCTGCACCCTGGCTCATGTTGTCTGGTTTACTCTGTTCCGTTTGGATGAAAAAACTGGCCACGAGAGGGCAGTAGGGAGCCATCCCTGAGGCTGTGTACTGTGGGGGACTGGGTGCTCTCAACCTTGGGCAAAGTGACACAGATTCCTAGGCTGCATCTTAGACGTTCTGATTCAGTAGCCTGATGGGGGCGGGGGGGGGGCTGGGGAGGGTGAGGGGTGGCTGGCAGTCTGTAGTTTTAACACACGGCTCACACGACTCTGATGTGACAAATCTACAGCTGGCATTTTAAAATGTTCTGAATCTTCTATTCAGCTCCCTTAACCCAGGACGATTGTTCAGAGAATAATACCTGTTAAAATGTTTTATTGAGAAAATAGATCACATAACAATGAATATCTAAAACATATGCTCATTTCAAAGAAGAATAATGAACGAAAAGCTGTGCAAACACCTGTTAAGTTGAGAAGTAGAATGTCAGCAGCACCTTAGAGGCTCCTGTGTGCCTGTCTCACCTCACATCCTCTCCCTCCCTCCAGAGGTAACCATAATCCTGAGGTTTGAAGAATCACCCCCTTCCTTCTCTTTAGAGCTTAACACCTCTGGGTTTTTGGTATTTTTTTAATCCCTAAATTACATATTATTTAACTTGGGCTGATTCTGAATTTTTAGTAAAAGGAATTATTTTTTTCAGTTAACAGTAGGCTTTTGAGACAAATCCATATAGACACATGTGTTTGTATTTCATTACCATGTATGGACATGCCCCGCTGGATTTCTCTCCTCTCTCTCTCTCTCTTAATATTTTCAAGTAAACTCTACCCCTAGCATGGGGCTCAAACTCATGACCCCCCAAATCAAGAGTCACATGACCTACTGACTGAGCCAGCCAGGTGCTCCCATCTCCTCTCTCAACAGACATTATGGAGCATCTAGGTTTCTCCCTTTACATTTCTGTGAATATTCCTGTACCTGGAGAATTTTGCAAGGGTTTTTCTAGGATATACATCCAGAAGTAGAATTGCTGGGTTTTAGTATGCATAGTAAGCATTAATCATAAAAAAAAAAACCCTGATAAATCTTTAAAGATAATGGAAAGGCAAGCCACATCCTGAGATAAGATGTTAACAATACAAAATACCGATAGAGCACTAATATCCAGAGTATACAAAGAATCACAAATCAGTAAGTAACGGGGAGACAACCCGGTAGAAAAATGGGCAATGGTCATATGTGCTTCAGAAACAAGGAAATCCAGAAGGCCACTAAAAATACTAGAAGATGCCCGACCTCATTAGTTATCAGAAAATTGCAAAGTAAAGCCACAAGAAGATATCAGCACATAGCTTATGGATTGTTCAAAATGAATCAACCCGTATTAAGTGTTGTTGAGGTTATGGGACAATAGAAAAATCCACTCATTGCAGAGTAAATGGTATAATCACTTGGAGAAATAGCCTTATTGAACTAATCCTCTCAAGACTGTGGTCTTACAACATAGGTTGGAGAATGCAGTGGAATCTGAAAAGCCAGGTGCCCAGTGCTGAAGTGGGGCTATGAAGGGGAACTCGTAGGGGGGATCTCTAGGAAGCTCTTGCCTTGGTGTAGCTAAGGCCTCTGTGGGTTCACAGCCAAGCATCTGATGAGAGGCCCAGGCTGCCATGGCTCAGCAGGGCCTGTAGTCTGGAAGAGCTAGACATGTAACACAGGAGAGGAGCGTACAAGCATCTGATGGACCCTCCAGGGCACCTTATCATGAAGACTGTTGAGAGAAATGGCTCTTGCTTCAATTCCTCCCACTTCCCAAATCTTGTCCAAGTTTGGCTTTTGGCCAACTCTAACTGGGACATATAGGCAAAGGGATTCTGGGAAATGTGGTTTCCACTGTATTCGTTTCCTATTACTGCTGTAACAGGTCACCAGAAACTCGGTAGCTAAAAATGCAAACTTAGTAGCTTACAATTGCTGAGGTCAGAAATCCAAAATATGTTCGACCTGGTTAAAATCAAGGTATTGACTGTGCCTCGCTCCCTCTGGAGACTCTGAGGGAGAGTCCACTTCCTCATCTTTTCTAGCCTCCAGAGGCTACCTGCATTCTTGGTTTGCGGTCCCTTCCTCCATCTTCAAAATGTGCCACTCCAACCTCTGTTTCTGTTGTCATATCTCCTTTCTGACTGTGATCCTCCTGCCTTCCTCCTGTAAGGACCCTTGTGATTATATTGTGCCCACCTGGATAGCTGGGATAACCACCCCCATCTCAAGATCCTTAACTTAATCATGTCTACTAAGTCCCTCTTGCCACATAAGGAAACACATTCACAGGTTCCAGGGAATAGAACATGGGTGTGTGATCCAGATCATCGCAGCAGCACAGCTCAGCTGCCTTCTTACCGACTGGAGCCTTTTTTACTGGATGATTTTCAATTTGCTCACCTAGGTTCTCCCACAGAGTCTGGCTCTCTTCTTTCAGGGATGAGTTAGACTGGTAATTTATAGATCTTCTGGCTCATAGATCTTTCCAGTCTTTCTTTCTTCTCCAAGCCTTGCTGCTATCCCACTTTTTAACATACCCAGCCATATCCCGAAGATGTGGGAATTCCTTTTTACCTTGTTTTGTTGAAGGTGTCCTCTGCATTTTTCTTTCATCATCCTTGTAGCTATGTCTGTTTTTTATGATCTGAGGGATTAAATAAAACTCTACTGCCACCAGTTCTTGCTGCCTGAATGGTTTGCACTCTTGCATTGGTTTTGAACCCATGTGTAGACTACTATTTTTTTTAAGTGAAGTTAGAAGATGGGTATGATAATAAACATTAATGAAGGTTTTGAAAAGACCTTTTCTGAGGATGGATTTCTTAGCCAATCTCTTCTCAGTCCATCCCCCTAAATATGGCTCAGCACTAAACTTCAAAGCTGAGTAGCTACTTATGCTACTAGAAATAAAATTGGATATGAGGGTTATGTGGCCAAGATATCCCTCCATTATGGTCAGAAATGAATTTGCAAAGGTTTAGGGTCATGATATTTTCTCAGTTGAAGTATCAGTTTCAAATACCTATTTTAAAGATTCTCAAACAAAGTGGTTTGATTTCTTGGTGTCTTATAAGTATTTGGTTTCACTTCAATCCAAGTGAGATTTTAGACTATGAGCCACATTGAAAGAATCCCCTGGACCACCTACCTCAAAACGTTTTCTTGCAACCACGGAACACACACACACAGAGACACATACACACCCCACCACCACCACAACCACACCATTTGAAGTGTCTACTTAGCATGTGACCTTCATTGTGGTTATAATCATCAAATATCTATTTCTGTACACTTTTTATGGAGAATTCAACTCTCTTGCAGAAAGTACTCTTTGAACAAAACCTACTCATTGCATTTGGGCTACCACAGACCACCTGGAGGGCCTTCAAAGACCAAAGTTTCAGAAACTACAATTTAGAGCATAAAAAGGATCATGGTGCCTTGAGTTGAGGAGAACCAAAAAGATACCTGGTACAAGCTCACCCCAAGTTTGAAAACTAGCAAAGCACACAACTTGTACTGGTACAAATATATTTTTAAAAATGTCTTAAAGGGATTAACTATGGAACCCAGATGTCAGCCAGGATCACCTACCCTTTAGAGATTTAGGCTGTGCTCCTGCATGCATCAATGTTTTTCTGTTTTGTCTCCCCCTCAACCTGGAAACTCAGACCCTTGGAAGTTTCTGTAACTGGTACTTCCACTCAATCATCTCTAGAAGTTAATGGCATCAGAGAGATGTCAAAGGGGTCATGGGATGCCACACCTCACATCTTCCCTCCTCCTCTTCCTCCTCCTCTTTTCCTAATTCCACCTCCCACGGAGGTGTGGCTTCGGCACCAGTCCTCCCAACCTGGCCTGGACTAATCTGCAATGAGTGGCCCTGGTGAGTGTTTCCCCAACAACGATGGGCTTCCTGTGAAGAGAAGTTCACCTACCAGCCACTGAAAGAACAGAAATGTCTTCACCTCTTTACACATATGGCAAGCAAAATGATCATAAAACCAGGGAACTACATGAAAAGTTATTCAGTCTCTTTCTCCACAGAAGAACTTCCACACAGAAAGCCCAGACAGTCAAGGACAGAAGTGAGAATGTCTGAAGCTGCTCTGAATCCTACCCTTAGCAGGCTTAGCAAACTTGCGTTACCTGAATCTTTGCCTCTCCCAAAGCTTCAATCAGAATACGCTGTTCTTTCTTCTGTGTTTTTTTCTTATTCTTTTAAAATTTAAATTCAATTAATGAACATATAACGTATTGTTAGTTTCAGAGGTAGAGATCAGTGATTCATCAGTCTAGTATAATACCTGGTGCTCATTACATCACGTGCCCCCCTTAAAGCTCATTACCCAGTACCCTGTCCCCCCACCCACCTTCCCTCCAGCGACCCTCAGCTTGTTTCCCATGGTTAAGAGTCTTCTATGGTTTGTCTCCCTCTCTGATTTCATCTTGTTTTATTTTTCCCTCCCTTCCCCTATGACCCTCTGTTTTGTTTCTTAAACATTCTTTCCAAATCCTGGGAAATCTTCTTTGCCATGAACTATATCTGCCATCCTATTCTTTCTTCTTGCTTATGGGTACACATCCAGAACTTTCTAGTGCTAGGTTTTGTGTTTCTTTCACTTGTCAAAACGGAACGTTGCGACAAACTGTACTTATCAGCAAAGAAATCAGTTAAGTTCTTACAATAAAAGAACAGGCTTTTGTATTTTTCATTAGGAGTTTCATGCATCTACGTATCCTTTTACCGACAAGGCGGAAAGTGCCTGATACCGGCTTACATTTCCTTGTAAACTCCGCCTCCCTCCTCTGGCTGCCTGAGAAATGAACAGACATCACTAAGCTTGATGGGGCTGCTTCCCACTAAGGCAGACAAAAGAGGGCCCTATCTTTATTCAAAGGACTTTAGGAAACAACATAATGCAAAAGGAAACATTGGATTTAAAGTCTGAGGACCTGGCTTCAAAAGGAGTGCAGGCAGGTTATGGCAACTCTGGGAGTTTCTTTGGTTTCCTTGTTTGTAAAGTGAGTAATAATCATCACTGCCCAGCATGGGGTTGTCATGAGAAGTGAATACAAGTGTGCCTGTGAAAGTCCTGTGCAGACTGCAAAGCATTGTACAATATTGAGATCTTAAGCCAGGGTCTCACCATTAATACAAGCCATATATCCAAAAAGGAGGTAAAGGGAAGGAAAAGTGGATGCAGTTAATTCTCTGAGTCTGCAGGTACATTTTTATGGACTGGAGCTTCAAATCCTTTTCTGCAGCTTGAATTTTGATGCAAACCTTTTCTTTATCTCCAACAGTAGTCTTGAGTTTGCAATGGATTGGCCTCAGCCTGGGTCAGCTAAGTACATCTGAGCAAGCAGCTTCACTCAGCCCTCACAGAGGAACGTCCCACTGAGCCAGGGTGGATGTGTTTGCCTCTCCACAGCTGTGGATTCCAAGCCTGTCTCTGTGGATCATGCCTTTTTCTGCTTTCCCGGGCCTTGCCTGAGCAGTGTACCAGTGCAGAGACGGAGACGCCATCCAGACAGCCGGGCTGGGTGATTTTGGGCCTGAGCAAATCTCCATCTCCCCACCCAGCCAAACCCTCTGGGAAGGCCACCCTCATATTCTATTGTGGACTCAAGGAGGCTGGATTGCCGGATATGGCAGGGACCTGACTAGGGTGGGCATGGCAGTGACTTACCAAGTCTACAGGACTGGTTTGGGTCTGGAAGTCCCCTGCTGAGTCAGGCTTTAGCTCTTTGTTGCTGGATCATGAGAGATGCCGGGGCAATGAGAAAGTACAGAATGGTTTGGATAGTGAGGGTAGGGAGGTTGCAGAGCAGCCCTTAAGGAAAGTGTGCCAGCAGCCATCTACCCACCAGGAGGAAAGTGTTTTAATATTAAGACCTGGAACACTCTTACAGGGACACACAGACTGAATACCAGCCCAGAGATTGAGACACCATCTAGTCTGTCCCCTTGGCTTCACCCATGAGCAAGGTGAGTAACTGGGCCAGGTCACTTTTCCAGCAATGGTCTCTTTGCTACATTCTTTCCATCCATTTGTCCTCAATCTTCTGGGCTTCAAAACATGAGGACTGCAGAGCGCCTGGTTGCCATGGCAACCAGAAAACAGATGCCATGCTGGGACATCCCTTTATTTAATCAATTAAAGTCTTGTTACTGGTGCCTTTGATTTGATTTCCTAATGCTTCCTCCTGTTCCTTCGTCAGGAATTCACATCAACACAACTTTATTAAGTAGCCACTGTGTAGAATGGGCTAGATTGTCCAGGAACTTCAGAGGGCCAGAGAGCCTCTGGCTTTAAGGAGACTGCAGGGAGAAGCAGACAGAGGTGTTGTCTGAGGGAGGCCAGGAACTCCTAATGAGCTGAGTGGAGAGGGGGAGGAGTGTTCAGTCAGGAGCCCCATAGCAGGGAGCCCCAGCCTGAAATGGAGACAGGCAAATGGAGTCTGGTAAAGATGCACTCATTGAAAAAAAGACACGTCTGTAGATTTATAGGTGGAATGAGGCGAAACAGGGAACTAAGCACTGAGAACAGATACAAATGGTGGCAGATGGGTTAGGCAGTAGTTCTCCAACTTTTCTTGGGAGCAAATCTTATGCTAAAGCTGAAAATATACAAGAGATTAAAGCAGACCTGTGAGGTGGGGGTGGGGTCAGATGGAGAACACCAGGGAGGGGCAGGCCTCCCAGAGCACAGTTTGGAAACCATTGGTTTAAAAGAAGGCCCTTAGTGGCTGGCAGATCTTACAGGAGGATAGCTCGTGCACTGGTCACCTCATTCCAGCGTCCCCACAAGGAAGGCCTCAGATTCCCCCGACCCTGAGAGATTAACATGGATCGGAGACTAACTTTGGAAGACTAGAATAAACAGCAAGATGTCAGCAACTGGGTTTTCAGTGGACTGGACTCTTTACATATTCTTCCTGTCGTTAAACTACGTGGCAGACTAAATCATAATCAGAAAGCACTTTACTACCCACCCCAGCATAAGCAATCATGGTCACTGGTCTAGACATATTCAGTCTGGATCTTTGGCATTCTCCCTCCATATAGACATGCATCCGTGGCAGGACATAACCAGAAGAAACCAGTACAAGGGGGAACTAAAGAAATCAAATCTTTAATTGCATCCAGCTAAAATATCCTGATATTCCTATCTTGTTATTCAGTGGACTTCAAATATTATGGATTGTGTATCTCAATTAGAAAAAACTGTTGGAGCCCATATCCCCAGTATATGTATGTTTATTTATGAATTATGGGTACTGTCTACTGATACTTTGAATATTAAATATGAATACATTTATTAAAAATGAAAAAAATTCTAGTATTTTATTTCTTCGTAACTATGGAATATTTAAATGCTCTTTGATGAGAGAAATGGATTTAGTGTCCATGGATTTCCTATGTGTGAACCTCTTTTCAGTGGAAAAATTCAAAACATTCTACCAAACACATAAAGTGCACTCACCTTTCTTCGGTGGGCATATTAGGATCATTATCTACCTCACTTATAGTTGTTGTCACCACAGTATGTAGAAACTGTGATTCTAAGCTTGTAACTCATGTGTGTACCCTTTGATCTTATCTAACATTGAAGAACTTGCTGTCTTCCTTATTTTTACATGGAAGTACAATGACTGATAGACATATTGAAGACATCAAATAAGTAGGTGAGTCTGGCCATCTAGTTCATATCCATAGAAGCTGGGGTGAAGGTGGTTTTACTTTGCAGAAACACTATGAGCTCTTGTCACAGTTCAAACATTCGGGAGTCGATAGAACTTTTTCCCTCGATAACCATCATGCCTCACCAAGAAACAATTGTTTTTGTTATGGATCAGTGTCCATATTAGCACATAATAAAGAGAATGATTTGGGCTGAACATATCGACCTCAATGTGATTCCATTTTTATTATACCAATAAACACATCAAGTAGTTCAGCCAAATTTTTAAGAATTTTAATTTTCATTATTTTTATTTTTTCTTAAGATTTTATTTATTTATTCAAGAGAGAGAGAGCATGAGCTGGAGGGAGGGGCAGGGAGAGAGGGAAAAGCAGACGCCTCACTGAGCAGGAAGCCTGACCTGGGCTGAAGGCAGACGCTTAACCGACTGAGCCACCAGGGATTTTTAATAAGATTTTCTAGATAAATAAAGGGGTGACTGATTCACAGTCACTGGTGCAAGCTTCTTGGTACCAAGCAAGTATGAAGAAGCTTGTCTAACCTAACTTGTCAACTTTCCCTTTCCTACTCATGCCTAGGTCTAGAGACAAAGACTTTCCCATCACCTCTTTTCTATTTCCTATGTGGATTTTTATGGCTATATGGTTTTTATCTGTCAAAGAAAGAAATAAAAGCATGTGGAACAACTTTCTCTCTCTCTGAATTAAGCCTAAGTTTTAAGCTTAGGTGTGTTGCTACAAAAATCCTATTTTGAATAACTAAAGCTGTTATTCAAAATATCAATTTTTCCCCTCACTTTGCATTCCTCCTATAACAATCTTAATCCTGGAGATGGAAGATACATCAGGCTGCCCAGGGAAAAGGACACATGCCCCCAAGATGTAGAGAGAAAAGCACATTGACATTTTTAGACTTCTTTACAGGACTTGGTCAGCTGGCCACAGAGGCTTTGCAGTATACCCTACAGAGCCCGTTTGGCTGGCCTTACATTGTGACACCAGTGGCCACGTGATGCTGCAGCTGGCAGCTCTCCGAGGCCTCTCTATCTGGGTTCTCTGTCATAAAGAGTGTTTCCCCATAACACTATAGCTATGGTGATTTCTGGGCTTTGTTCTTTGTTCTTTTTTTTGTTTTGTTTTTGGAGTTCAATTTGCCAACATATAGCATAACACCCAGTGCTCATCCTATCAAGTGCCCCCCTCAGTGGGCTTTGTTCTTGAAGCTCTTCCTGCCCATTGTCACCAGGGACACTCTCACCCACCCCAGGAAGTCTCCAAGTCATGAATGGTCTGTGTTTGGAATGTCTGTAAGCCCATAGCCTTTGAAACCCAGAACTCATTTTTCTGTAGAGAGGGTGTTTTAAATGTTTGTGGATATCCAGGTCAACCCACAGAGACTCATTCAACCCCTAGTACAGGTAATGAATTTTCCCTTTGCTCTTTTTATATATATCATAGAATTACAGAATGTCAGAGCTAAAATGGAATTTAGAACATCGTGTTATATGCTGCTAACAGAGTTGTTTTCCACTGTATCCTATTGCAAATGCCCCACATTCCATCTACTTTAGACGTTAAGTGGGGTCCTGTGGTCTAGCCTGGAAACCCAGTCATCCTTTACAACGTCACATAGTCATAAAGCAGGAATGGTCTTGCCACAGAGAACTTCGCCTTGGCTACTTTTCTTTTAAGCCTTTGAGGCTCACCGCAAGGGCCAGGTCTTTGCTGATGGTGGCCTTACACAGACATGACCAATACTCACACACCTTAAATCAATGTGATCATGGGAGCCCCATCAGGAAAACCAAAGGGCTCAGGTGTGGAAGCAAAGGTGTGAAGGAATACTTCCTGGCATTCATTGATCCAGGCATCCTTCCATCATAAGGGGGCTTTTATCTTTCCTGCCCTTTCTGAAATGCTTTTCCCCAGATATTGTCATGGAACACTCTCTCACTTCATCAGCTTTTTGCTCAAGTGTCATAGCTCCCAGAGGCCCTCGATGACTGTCCTATCTGAACCAGCACTTCCCTGCACACTAATTTCTCCCCACCACCCCCGCACTTTGCTTTGCTCCATAGCACCATTTATTTGTTTATTTGTCAGAGTCCCTGCTTGCCATCGTCCCCACCCCCTTTTCCCCAACTCCCATGTCAGCTTCAGGAGGGGAGGATTTTATCTGTTTTGTTTACTGTCTACCATCAGTACCCCAAACACTGTTTCCCCAGCACAGAGTAGGAGCTCAGGAAATGTACTTGGAGACGAAAGGATGAAGTGAGGGAGCACTGTCCCAGATGCTCTGTACGTGTTATCTCACTCTGTACTCAAAGCATTTCCAGGTGGTTAAGTTTCTTCTTTTCTAACACGTGAGTGGTGGAACACCCTTAGGTTTCAAAGCAACTTTAGTAATGCAATTTTATGATTCATATATGCATTTTATCAGTTTCTAATTGTTGGTATTTTTGAATCTCGGTAAAATCCTCTCACGTTCCCTACAGAAGACATTTGAATGAAAAGAAATTCTCTCTGGACTTAGTTCTCAAAAGGGGGAAGGATGGCACTTTACAGTGGTTTGTCAGTAAGTGATGATTCAATTCAAGCCAATAAATCTTAAATGATCACTGTTGCTGGAGGGGATAGAATGTAAAGTCCTTGTCCTCAAAGACCTTATGGAGGCATCATCTCTTTGTCCTGGGAGAAATAATATGTAACCATTTTTTATCCATCCATCCATTCATTTAATAAGCATGAGTTCTGTCCTTGAAGAATTCTATTCCAGGAAGAAAGAAGCTTTGTAAAAAAAAAAAAAAAAAACTTTGATAACACAGTGAGATAAAAGTAACAGAGAGGTCTGTGTAAAATGCTGAGAGGACATGTGGACCTGCACACTTATCATTCTTTTCTTCCTTGGTTATGGTCAAGGTTACATGTCAAACTCTCTAAGAGTCTTCCTAAAATTACTTTCTTAAATATATGTATGTATAGCATGGTCAGGCAAACTTGGCACATCTACACAATATGAGATACATGTGTCAGACCACAAAGGATGGGGCCCGTATCAGTACATGATGGCCTCCAAAGTGAACATCCACAGAAATATATCAGAAGGGAATTCAGAGCCATGTTTTGTGAGTTGACAGGATGAGAACAGCTTGGGAACCAGATGAAAAATTGGGTTTAAACCTGGCTCTCACTTAGTTGGATAATACTGGGTGTGGTGCCTGCTATCTCAGAAACTCTCCCTTTCACAGAATTGCTGTAAAGATTTCCTAGCACAATCTGATACTTAGCATGTGCTTAGTAAATGTCAAAGAACAAAGCTACCTTCTTCTGCTAGCTCTGGGGCAAGTTTTACATACATCATTTAATCAACAGAAGGCCCTTATAATTATTCATATCTCCTACACGGTTCAACTGAGAGCCCGTTTTTTCCTCTTCCAAAGTTAGTCCTCTTAAGCATCACATAAATAATTATATTTTAATTTCATCTGGTTATTTATGTAAGTTTCTTAAGGAATTCCATCTAAAATAAAAGTGTGTGTACCCAAATTTATATTAGCTAAGTCCCTAGGGGTACAAAATGGTCTTTCCTGGGCAAGCTGTTGCAACGCTTTGTGATTTTATTTCGTGTGAGGGTGTGGTGTGTGTGTGATTTTATTTCTTGACAGTAGATGGCGCTGATGATTGTCAAAAGAGACCAAGATGCTGCCGTTCTTCCCCCACCCCCATTCCCTTCCTTAGCCATTAAAACAAAACAAACAACAAACAAAAAACTGAAAGACATATGTAAAAAGAAAAAAGGTTGAAATTAAGAATTTGGAACTGCCATGCAACTGAGCTGGATGTATATATGATCCATGTGTGTTTAATTTGGGACTCTAGGGGAAATCTCCACAGCTACTTGCAAAATTTCATTAACGGTATTAAAACAAGATATAGTAAAATTTAATTATCCAGGCAAACAATAAACTTAGAGTTACTTGTCAGATTTTATTTTCTGCATCATAATTTTAGGAAGAGATGAATATTAAGACAACTACCATTGTAGTTAAAAAATACATGCATTTACATGACTTGCAGAGTACTGAAGACAGAACAGAGGAGTACAGAGGAATACAGTGGTCACGATGAGCAACAAAACAAGACAATTTAATTATATGACCCTCGGGCAAGTTAACATCTTGGGACACAAGTTTCCTCATCTTGAAAACTTGTCTAAGTCACAGGACAGTTGCCTGGATGGAAGCCAGTGTAAACAAACGCCTTGAGAATGATCATGTCTTATATCCAAATAAGCTTTCATTGATCTTTTCCACGCATTCAACCCAATCTCCTACGGGCCCAGTCTTCACATGGTGACACTAAAATCCAGAATAAAAGACTTGAATGGTCAATTTTCTCATTGGTCCATGAACTACTTAGTAACCTTTAATGTATCAGATTCATGGAAAACCGGGGACTAAGGTATTTTCAACCACAAGCAGAATGTTTAGGTTAATATTCAGCTATCCAGAAAATTAAATAAAAGAACCCTGAATCCAAAGAATATCTGTTCATTGAGGTAGCCTGTACTTTCCTCTCCATTTTCACTGTCTTTTCCTCTGCAGGAGTGCGTGTGCCCATGTGTGAAGGCAGTGGGTGTGTGTGTCTGTTGGATCCACGATTGTGAGGTACAGCTCAGCAGGGGTGTACTTTAGCTCCAAGAGAAGATCATAGCCCTACAGAAGCCTCTGTGGGATTTCTCCCCTGACTTTCACAAGAGGCATAGACATTTCCTCTGCTCTTCTTCTTCTTCTTCTTTTTTAAAATAGTTTATTGAAATATCTTTGACATATAAAAAATAGACACTTCTCAAAAGAAGAAATATCAAATAGCTAACAGGTTCTCAGCATCTTTAAGCATCAGAGAAATGCAAATAAAAACCACAAGGAAATATCACCTCACACCTGTCAGGGTAGCTATTATCAAAAAGAGAAAAGATAGCAAGTGTTGTCAAGGATGTGGAGTAAAGGGAACCCACGTGCACAGCTGTTAGGGATGTAAATTAGTGTAGCCATTATGGAAAATAGTATGGAGTTTCCTCAAAACGTTAAAAATAAAATTACCATAGTGCCCTCTGTTCTTTTTTTAATATTTATTTATTTGAGAAAGAAAGAGAGTGCATACGATGGGGGCCTCCATCTCATGACCCTGAGATCATGACCTGAGCCAAAATCAAGAGTCAGAGATGCTCAAGAGTCAGATGCTTCACACGAACAGGCACCTGCCCCTGCCCCCCCCCCCCCCCGTACTTCTTTTAACAAAAGGTTCACAAATATTTGTGATGATGTATTGTCATTTCTGCTTCAGCAGCCCTGGGCATCTCTTGGCACTGGTTCCTGGGCCTCAAGCTGCTCTCCCTAGAGAGAAACATCTTCCACACCAGGAACTCTAGGCAGCTAGATTCAGCTTCTCAATTCTTGTCAGGAATAAGTGCCCTGTCTCCATCCTCTATGATTTGATCTGGGCTTTGGGGACATAAAGCATCCTGACCAAGGCCAGGGTCTGGCTGGCTTCTAAAAGCACAGGGGGCAAATTCTTCTCTCTTTTACAGATTCCATCACTCCCTCAGACAGGACTCCCTGCCTGGCTCCCGTCTTGCTCCCGGCCCTGGGGAATATTCCAGCATTTGTGATTAGACAGCTGTTTCTATGGTTGTTTATTTCCTCCCACTAGACTTGAAGTTCCTGGGGGATATGATGAGGCAAATCTGTCTTTTGTCCTGCTGTGTCCTCATGCCTGCCACAGGGCCCAGCACAAAATAGGTGCTCAATGAAGAGCTGCTGAATGAGTCAAAGACTGATGAGCTTTAAGCTTCCCTGGAAACAGCTAGCAGGCATCTGAGGGTCAAACTAACCCACCAAGTGCCCAGACTGGCAGCCTTTATGGCACTTCTCAGGCTTTTCAAGACGACAGAGTGGGGAGAACTTCTGGTTGAGAGAGGCTGGGTTTTCAGGCCTCCAACCCCCCCATGCTCTGAGCTCTCCAGAACCTTTCCTGCTAAACCGCCCACCCCCCAGAGGGCCCCTTCCTCCTCTTTCCTTCATTGCTCCCTGTGGGCACGGGGTTGGCATGGAACTTGATCCTAAGTAAGAGTCTGTTCTAACAGGAAGCAAATAATGTTCCTCCCCTGATGGAGGTGTTTCCTTCTTAAAGAAGTTACAAAGGGCTCTTTTCAGAGGGAAAGGGGGCGGGCATGGTGTGTGGCCACAGTGCTGCCTGCCCTGTACAGATGCAAGCACATTCTGGAGTCAGGGCCTCTGAAACGAACCCCAAAACAGAGTGGCCCAGGCTATCTGAACCGTGGTCCCTTTACCTGCTGGTTATGAGCCTCCCTGCCCCCGGATCCCCTAAAGTCGTTGTGAATCTTTTTCTTTTCTCAGCTTCCAGAATACAGCAGGCTGGGATTTCTTCCTGTTTTCTCAAAGTCCCCTTGCTGGATCCACTTCCTCTTTGTAATCTCTTCCACACAGGTCCCCCAGACCTGTCCTGAGGACTCTTCTCCACCCACACTCACCTTGGGATGAGCACACTGAATATCATGGCCATAAATTCTGTGTCCTGAGGAATCTGTCATGTTTTATTCCAGCTCTTGCTTTGTCCCTGGACCCCAGAGTCTTATAGCTACTTGCTGACTCTGCATTCCACTGGGATGTCTACTAGGTGTTTCACATGAACTGGATCTAAAGCTGAACTCTCTCTCTCTCTTTTTAGAAGACCACTTATAATGAGTAACAGAGCATTAATGTAGACCCAATAATTGATACTATGAGCCATAGTGAAAAATTAGGGGCCTTCATGTTACAGGTCAGAAAGAATGGAAGGAGGTAGCCATCTTATGCTATTTTAACAATAATGAGGAGGCTCTAGCCAGTTAAATAAAATGAGGGGAGAGGGTAGAAGAAAGGAGGATGAAAATTATTCTTTGTAGATGATATGATTTCAAAACCGCAAACCAAAGAGAATCTAAAAGAAAATAATATGAAAAGACACATCAAGTAAGAGTTAATTAGAAAATAAATGTGCATATATTAATACCTTGCACTAGTTCTAACAAATTCAAAATATAATGAAAGAGGTGCCATATATGGCATAATTTTTTTAAAAATAAAATACCTCAGAATGAACTTCTCAAAGAGGTGTAACATGTACATTTTGAAAATTAAACTACATTTAAAAGCAAATGACAAATCAGGAAAACAACTTCCAAGTAAATGACAAATCAAATTTCCCTATCCCTAATATGTAAATAACTCTTACAAATAAAGAACAAAAAAGAAGAATTTCAGTTAAGAATTGCAAAGGTTGGGGATCCCTGGGTGGGTCAGCAGTTTGGCACCTGCCTTCGGCCCAGGGTGTGATCCTGGGTTCCTGGGATCGGATCCTGTGTCAGGCTCCTTGCATGGGGCCTGCTTCTCCCTTTGCCCATGTCTCTGCCTCTCTCTCTTTCTGTGTCTCTCATGAATAAATGAATAAAATCTTTTAAAAAAATTGCAAAGGTCAAAGGATTCACAAAAGAAGAAATATCAATAAATTTATGAAAAAAGTTTGGCCTTGTTAGCCATCAAAGATATACAAATTAAAACAGTAAAATGTTATTTATGCCTTGTCAAATTATAACCTTTTTCTAAAATATTGTCAGCATTGATAAGATGTGAAGAAACTGGGATAATTATATGTTGCTGGTAGGATATAACTAGCTGTGCTTTTCTTGAGGACAATTTGACAATATGTATCAAAAGCCTTAAGGCATCCTTTGACCTAGAGATTTCACTTCTAGAAATATAACCATACTCATTATAAAAAGCTTTGCTGCAGAGATTTTTGATATGGGGGAAATTCTGGGAACAACCCAATTGATGAACAAGGGACTGGTGAAATGAACTACAGTTCATCCAAAATTAAAGAGACTATGCAGCCTTACACATGACATTATGGAACATAAAGCTGAACTCTTGTTCCCACCCTCCCCACGCTCCAGCTGGCCTTTCTCTTAATCTTCCCCACCTCAGTCAGTGGCTCAGTCCCAAAACCTTGCAGTCATCCTTGACTCCGCTCTTTCCTTCATAGTCTGCATCTAATCCACAGGCCTGTCAGCTCCACCTTCAAAATGCATCCCTTATCTGACCTCTTCCCACCACTCTCGAACACCCTAGGCTTGATGGAGACCAAGCCACACCACCTCGCTCCTGGACCACCTCCACAGTCTCTCTCTTTTACTTCTACTCTCGTTGTGCTATAGGCAATTCTCCATATGGCAGGCAGACTGAACTTTTTAACTATCAGAACATGTCCCCCCTCCTGCTTGAAACTATCAGGGGCTTCCCTCACACATGGAATAAAATTCAAACCCTGTGCAATTGTCTAGCCAGCTTTGCTGGCTCTGGCCCCTGTGTGGCCTTCTGATTTCAGCTCATATCTCTGCTCTAGCCACACTGGCCTTCTTGGTATTCCTCAGACTCACAGGCTTGTTACTGTCTCACATTTGCACTCATGTTCTCTCTCTGGGGTTTCCTCTCCCCAGTTCTTTGCATGGCTTTGCTCTTAAAAGTACACAAAGAGGCTTATTTGATCATGTAAGTGAAATAGCTTCCCATCACCCTCCAGGCCCTCATCTGCCTTCTTTTTTGTCACTGTATTATGACTCTCTGTGTTAGGAGTTACCTGTCCTTAGGTGAAGGCTAGTTGAAGTAGAAGAGGAGTTTGTTAATAGAAAGAAGCTCAAGGAATGGTTAGGAAGGCTCAGGAGTTCGTGACCAAGAGCAATGCGTAAATCACACCAGTTGGTGAGAACTCTGTTGCCCTGCTGCCTAAAAGTGTGCCACCAGTACCACTGTTCCAGACACTAGCTCTGCTGTACCCACTGCACTCTTCATCCTCCTGCAGATGCTGCCACCACAAGCGAGGATTTTCTGCAGGCCCTATGCCCTTGAATCACTGGCTCCTGACCCAAAGTATGGGCTCATGTGTTTGATTTACCAAGCCTTGACCATAGGTCTTGGCTTATTCTGCAAGCAATCAAACTACTATCTGGAGATTTCTCTTTCTATGTAGTGGACCATGGGCTCTGCATCCCAATATTCCACAAGGTACAGAATCACTAGAAATAAGATGGAGTTTCAGATTCTGAGTGGCCAAAAAAGGATGACAAATACCTATTGCATTATCTGGTTTTCTACTATATGTATATTTGTCTATTGCCTATCTCCTCTGCTAGAATAGAAGGCTCACTAGGTCAGGGACTCCGTCCCTTCCTCTCTATATCCCCAGAGTCCAGAACAGTGACTGCACAGAGGTGGCCTTCCAAGAATGTGCATAGACTGAATATCAGATACTCTATTAAAAGCATTCTCAATCATAAAGATTAAACAGTCTAGTTGTTACCATTCCTCTTTTGGGTGGTGGATGCTCCTGGCCCCCTCTTCTGGCCTGTAACTTCTCCCCTAGTTCCTATAACAAAAACAAGCCAGTCTGGCCTGATGTGGCTAGAAACCACATTTCTAGGTAGAAAGTATCAGAACTGAGTTACATTGTAGGACACCCAGCTGATGCTGCAAATTGCTTGGTGTGGGGGGAAAACCTTCACACATTTGGTGACCAGAAATGAAGTGTTCTCTGTGTTAAAGTCAAGGAGACACACAGGGAAGAAACACTAGTAGGGAAGAACTGGGTTTTTCCCTACATAGAAGGAGGAAAATAGTTTTTTCCCTGACAAAGACACTGACATATGAAACTCCAGCATGGTGGGGAGGGGAGGATGAGATGCAAAATTTTTCTTTTTTAACTAGAAGGAGAGAAAATGATAGTGAAAATAGTGTCTGGGCTGGACTGTCTGCAAGAGAGGGATGCGTGGAGGAAGGAGAAAGAAAAGAAGCGGGGAGGGGAGAAAGAGGCAAGGAAGGGGGCTCTCTGAGGGAGAATCTGGCTGCACAGAATGTCGAAGGAACGCTTCCTATATTCTATTTATAGATTCTAGGGACCTGCTAAGAAGAGACAGTGAGAGCTGGCTTAGTTGTGTTAAAAGATTCCTAATTACAGTCATTTATGAGACTCGCTGCTTAGCATTTCTAGCTAATCACTGTGCAGGCAAGTATTATCTATATCGTGAATATCTGCCAGGGTGTCTTTTGTTGTAAATTTTATTTGATTGCAACACCTGCTCGTGAAGATTCCCTCTGTTCTGGTGCAGCATAGCTGCCTGCTCAGGACTGAAACAAAGCAACCCAGAAGGAATGCTTTCTAAGAATATAGGGGGGAAATGCTTGTAAATATACCACGTAATTTTTATTATTTTGGGTGATGGCTGGTAGAAGAGGATCAACAAAGCACTAAGAATTTTGTTTTTATTTTTTCAGCTTCCTATATCCCCATTCTTTATTCTCATCACCATCACACACACACACACACACACACACACCACTCTTTGCACACTAGGTCCATGACAGATTCAGAAACTGAAGCATGTAATCTGCAAACCTCTCCATTATGGTGTTTTGCAGATGGACAGAAGTTGCTTTTACCATTTTAGAAAAAAGTGCCTGCTACTAATAGTGCCTAGGCCACTCAGGAAATCTGTGACATATTAAACAATTTGGGATTTGGGTTAGGACAAAAGGTTAAGTTAAATCCAAGCCAAAGCATCTTGACTTGTAACTTAGAAACGTGTGCAGCTCCTTCCTTTAGATTCAGTTTTGTGAAGTAACTTTCCAAAACACAATTTGTGGGTGTGTGCGTACATGCATAGCCCTGTGAGCAGTTTGGAAAGAAGCATGGCCTTCACTCTCAACCATGTCTGCCACTACCATCTCTCCATGGAGGCGATAAACTGGGGCAGCGGACCAGGGCTTCTCTACCAAGGCTGGAATGCAGACAGGGAATTGCATACGTAGAAAAAGAAAACAGATTGGAATCACTCGGTTCCTATGTACATTCATCAACTTCTATCCAGTCAACATTTGGCATCAGCCCGGGGGGAGTCAACCTTTCCAGGCCTGTTGTTCAGATGAAGACATTACAGAACACAAAAGGCACGTCAAGTCCTCCAACACAGCAGCAGGCCTGAGATAAAAACCAGACTTTGGAGTCAGAGTGGAAACAAGCTATACCGTTTTAAAATGTTACTTACTGTTAAAAAAAAAAAAAGTAAGGAATCAGGAATCAGAAAAATTAAACCTAAGGGCAAGATTTTAAAAATCAAGCATTTTCTTCTTAAAATATACAACTTCTATGTAACATTGTGAACCCCCAATAAATGCATTATTGGTTAAGAACAAAATGATGAAAACTTAGAGGTCCTCAAGTGCAATTCTCATCTGATATTTGAATCCCCTCTTGGTGCCCCAACATCTTGTCATCTTGTTTCTGCCTCAAAACTTTAAGTGACAGCAAACCCATTGCCTGTTGGGGTAACTTATCTGTCTCTGGAGCGTGCCAGTTGAGAGGCAAAACACCCTGCTACCGTATCACCCCGTGGTCCTGACATTGCCTTTTGGGGACACACAAGTCCAATCTCTCTTTCCTGTGCAATCCCTTCCTGCACCATTAGGAAACCCTAGTCACATGCCTTTCAAGACTATCTGTATGACCCCAAATCTACAAATACTCCTGGGTCATGGTGTCAGGTTCCCTCATCAGCCCTACTGCCTGGTTCCAGTTTGCAAATGCTCCTCTTCAGTGTAATACTGGCAACCAAACCCATGCCACAGCCTGAGGTCTGACTGGGCTTAGTATCTATCTGACATATTTTTGATCACCCAGCCAGTTTTGAACATCCCTCTCTTAGGAGCCTGGTTATCCCTAACGAAGTAGTCAGAACTTGCTTTGTAAGCCTCCCCTGCAGCTAAGGTTTGGCCATGTGATCCAGACCCCTCTGTTTACATATAATCACATGAGACTGTGATTCTCGAACTACAAATGTGAAGAAGGACTGCACTGAAGCCATTCTGGTAAGACTGGATGTAGTGACATCCAACATTTCACAGACAGGGCTTATGAGGTCCTTTGGTAGAGCCCAGAAATTGAACGATGAACTACTATGGTAGACAGACATGGCTACCATATTGGATGCCCTTGTCCAAATCTTTATAACCTGAATATGAATATGAGACTCATGTGGCAGATGTGATCAAGCTCAGGACCATGACATGGGAGTTATCCTGGATTATTTGGGTGGACTGATGTACTCTGTAGAGTCGTCCTAAGGGGGAGGCAGGAGGGTCAGAGTCAGGGAAAGCAATGTGATGACAAAAGCTGACTTCTGACTTTCAGAACTATAAGAGAATAAATTTGTGTGTCTTCAACTACTAAATTTATGGCAATTTGTTATGGCAGCAATAGGAAGCCAATACCTAGATGCCTAAGTCTTCAGCCCAGTTATGGTGGTAGTGGGGGTTACATGAAAGCAGTTCGATGCAATTCAAGTGCTCCTCTTACTGCAAAACTTGCAAATCTGATTCTCTGGCTCCCCTAAAAACTTCATAATCATTCTTCTATCATTTAACAAATTCATTTTCTTCTTAAACCAGATCAAATACATAAGTTTCATGGCTTTCAACAAAGAATCTGGTAACTCTGGCCACCCATCACTCTACATTTGTCCTTTCTTTTTGTCTCTGGATTATCTCTCAGCTCCACCTTTGCTGCTCTATCACTCCTGCCTTAGTTACAGTTTCCACTATTCTTTACCTAGACCATTTTCATGCCTTCCTAATTGGTTTCCTTGTCTCTGGCCTCTTTCCTCTCCATCTTTCTCATCCACATTGCTGCTTTGTCATTATCATTCTGAAACTTAACCACAGGACTTCATTGACCTATTCAAAATACATTGATGATGTCCTGTTGCTAACGGGATAAAGACCAAAGTCCTTACATGGCTTAGAAGGACTCTTATCACCTTGTCTGAACCTGCAAAGCCTTTGGTGCTAGTGATATCTGAGGAGCTCTTGGACCTTGGGTAAGTGGAGCCTCATCTGTAATGTAGCAACAGTAACTAACCTTCTTCACTGGTAAAATGGTGATTTAAGAATTCCTAACTCATAGCATTGTCATGTAATTAAAGGAGATAATGCATACAAATGAGATTGGCTCAGTGCTTGGTATATAGCAGGCATTGAATTATATGTGTGTGTATGTGTCACTCCCCACCTTGTACCACCAGATACTCTCCATAATACCCCTGGATTTTATGCTGATATTTTTTCGACTTCAAAGTCCTTCCCTTCTTCTCTTTTGCCTGGAAGACTATTGTAGAATCAAGCTCAAATATTACCTCCTTGTGGAACCTTCTTTGATCCTTTAAGCAAGGTGGTCAGTTCCTACTTCGAGCACCTGATGTGATTCTGTTGCAATGACTTGCTTACAAAGTCACTTTCTCTGTGGAGAGTCTTTTCCATTTTGAGGTTGATAAAGCCCAAAGTGGCATCCAGCAAACAGAAGCCTCTTGATAAATGTCAGGCTAACAGATGAATGAAGCAATGATGAAAAGGAGAAGATTGGAACCGCCTCCTGCCCTTTCTGGAAAGTAAGATTTGGCCGAAAGCATGAAAGTTCAAACCTGAAACTTCACGTGGTTGCATAGCAAATCTATATGGGTGTTCTAGGTAGGCTTGAAGAAAGTTGAAAGTTACATAATGGGTGAGTATGAAGGATTTTTAGGCACATAAAAGAATTGTTTTAAAACCATGTTTTCTTGGGATACCTGGGTGACTCAGTGGTTGAGCGTCTGCCTTCATCTCAGGGTTTGATCCCAGGGTCCTGGGATCGAGTCCTTGTGGGATCCTGCTTCTATCAGGCCTATGTCTTTGCCTCTCTCTCTTTGTCTCTCATGAATAAATAAATAAAATATTTAAATTAAAAAAGCAACAACACCATGTCTTCTTTAAGAGGAAGTCATCCAGTTGCCATAGGTAATTATTTATTTAATAATTCCAAGTGTGGGCAGGGCAAAACCTCAGTGGTAGCGACCACTGCCCAGTGAGGTTGTATCTGCAATGAAGACAAAGCACCCCAGAGCCGAGTGCCAGTGAGAAAAAGTCATTACTAGACGCACAGCTATTTACATGTTTGTGTACAGTGAAGTGCATCTGAGTGGTATTTATTGCTTTTTCACGGAAGTCAGCAAGAAGTTTCAAACAATCCAATGTATCTATATTTTCAATGTCAAATAACAAATTGCAACTAAGATCTCCGAGAAAATGGTTATTTTGTGAGTTACTTGGACTTTCAAACAAAGTATACAAAAATGGAGACTCCTCTTTCAGGACCCTATTAACTGGTTATAAAAATGTAGTTTACAACTCATCTGGGCTGTAACCCACTAGAGGCCAGAAACATTTTCCATGGGTGGAAATTGCAGCGAGGACCAGTGGTCCCCTCTTACCTTCGCCCTGCTGACATTAGCAGTAGAGCCACATTCAGAAGTTCAGAGACAAGTGAAACTTGGTTGGGGTCGCTCAGGCCATGGAACCTTCACAAGAACAAAAAACAAAAGGTCATGACCTTGGTTACATCTAAAGTAAAGACTTCCCTGTTTTAGATTATAAACTGGTCTGGATGGAAACCAGCTGATGTGTGGACAATCTGATGGGTTCAATAGGCTTTTCAACCTTTGTAATTATCTCTTTGCTAAAGTAAATGTTAGCATAACCATGAACATTTGCTGAGTTATTTTGTGCTACCCAAGATAGAAGACAGATAAACTTTTATCATTTTTTGAGGAGTTAATAGACATTTCTTATCACAGAACACTATTTTTTCTTCCTCCTAAAACACTATTCTGTTTGGTTGTTAGGATGTACAAGAATATGTTCATCTACAGTTAAGTTCAAATAATTGTACATGTATGCAAGTTTTTCTGTTTCCAGTATGTGCACAGTTTTTAAAACACGGCCCTCCTTCGCAAACAAATAGTGACTTTCCTTTGCAAGGCTGACGATGAGGCAGTGCAAATGGAGATGCTGGGTTGAGGACCTACGGGGGGAACAAACCAAATTAAAGATGAGTGGTTTCATAGGGACCACGGGCTTCTTGGGGTATATTTTTTGCTGATACTGATTACATGTACTCCAGCAACATGAATAGTACCACTTCTCAGATTAATGAGAACAATTTCCCTTGAAAGATAGAAAACATACCATTTCTCAAGAAGGAGACAACCTGTCAAAATTATGCATAAATAAAATCATAACTAGAGGGCCTCAGTCATTTATAGCCATTAATCTCTTCCATCCTCTTTGAAAACCCTAGGGGAAGAGGCAAGTGACAGCAGTTCACACACAGAGCCATGGGCGTACCAGGGACTCCTGCCAACTAGACAAGATCTAAAATAGTCCTTTGGCAACTGAGCAGAGAATGGATTCCAGGCCCCAAGGCAACTGTGCACATCAGAGGAATGGGTTCCCTCCCTTCAGCTGGGGCAGAAACTAATCCTGTGGTCTTCCCAAGACGGCAGCTCTGCTCTGAGGGCAGCCAGCTAATGCTTGACAAAAGCCAGCTTGGGGAGCGGCCCAGCCCAAGCTCCTACCCGCATGCTGCTACTGAAAATGTCTTAAAGATTCCTAACATCTTATTTACACTGCTTAGCAAGAGCAACTGCCAACGTTCTCCTTCCTTTCAGAGTAGCAATACCAACCTCCCTTTGGAGTTCGACCAATAAACAGCAGTCCCCACCCTGGGCATTATCAACTTAAGGGTGAGTTGCCTGAGACTGTTTTATTTCACATTCAACAAGCATTTCCTGAGTGTTCACTATGTGCAGGGCTCTGTGCAGTGGCTTGGGAAAAAGTTCAGAGCGGAGTAAGAATAATCATTAAAAAAAAAGATAGCTCAGGGAGATGGAACAAAAATAAAAAGATTCACTTCAGTGTATCCCACTCGTATAAGGCTCTGTGTTGGTCTCCAAGGTTGCACAACTTAATTGCCTCATTTGGTCTTTGGAACAACTCTGCAAGGTGAATATTTTCATTTCTGTTTTACGGATCAAGAAACGAGGCTCAGAGAAATTATGTGACTTGGCAAAGCTCAGAATATCAAGGTTTGGAAGGGAATTGATTCAGTGGCGAACAGGGGAGTACTTGAAGGTTGTTGAGCAGTGATGTGACCTGAGCAGAGACTAAAGAAAAGAAATCGGGGTGCCTGCGTGGCTCATTTGGGTAAACGTCCAAATATTGATTTCCGTTCAGATCATGATCTGGTCCTGGCATTGAGTCCCACCACCACCACCACCACCGGGCTCTGTGCTCAGCAAGGAGTCCCTTTGAGGAATTCTCTCCCTCATTCTCTCCCTCCTTCTCCCTTTGCCCATCATGTACACATTCTTTCTTTTTATCAGATAAATAAATAAATCTTAAAAGATAAAATGTGCACTGAATAGCAATAGGATAAATGAAGAAGTGGGAAGATCAGCCAGGAGATCAGTCTATATTTGGCAGAAAATGTGCTAGAGGTTGACCTGCAAATCTAAACAACACGCATATATGCATATGTGTTTTAAGAACACAATAATCTGCAATAAAAACTACAAAGAAAAGCCAGGTAATTGCAAATGCAAAAATTGAGGGCAGTAGCTACTTCTGGGAAGGATGAACAGAAAAAATGGGGAGGGAAATAATTAGAGTCGAGGTTTCAGTGGTCTTAAACTGTATTTATTTTTATTTTATTTATCTTATTTTATTTTTTCAACTTTATTGAGGAATAATTAATAAACAGAACTGTAATCTCTTTAAAATATACAATCTGATATTTGTTATACACACACATTGCAAAAGGGTTCCCACTATCAGATTAGTTAGCGCATCACTTATCTCACATATTCCCTTTTTCTTTTTCTTTTTTGGTGAGAACTCTTCAGTTAAACTCTCTTTGCAAATTAGAATTATACAATATAGTATTCCTGAATGGCAGCCACAAAAGCTGGGGCACCAGGCATGTGTATATAAGCTCTTCCCAGAGAGAGGTTGGCGATCCGGTTGCTACAGTTGGGGTGAACAGAGGGAGAAGGTGGAGGAAGTGCCCACTGGCTTCCCCAGGTTCCAGTGAGGGTCGCAGCTAGCCCTGAGAAGCAGGCAGATTAGAAGCTGGACCCTCAGGTAGTCGGTTGTAAGGTCAGCAATCAATCCCTTGCAGGGCAGGACTGGGAGATGGGTCATTTGCCTGCTGCCTCTGTGCTGGTCTCTGGGCTGACAACCTCAGCAAGTGCTCGCCTGCCTGTTAAGAACTGCTTCTTTGCTTTCTAGAATCCTGTGGGATGAAAAGCATCATTGGCTTTTCATAGGTGTCTGGGGGCCCGTCTCTCTGGTGGGAACCTTGAAAGTTGAGATTCTAGATGTGGGGTCCAAACCCTTTACTCCCTCAAGGAGAAGCTAGGAGATGAGGATCATCCTGACTGTACTGTAATGTGGCCAGACTTGGGGTTTACAGAGTGTGTATCCCCGTCTCTGACCCATTTTGATGTGGGCTTTTTCTGTCACATGGTGTGTAGGAGTCATTCAGCCAGTTTCTTGATTTCTCTCAGAGAGAATTGCTGCGACTATAGCTGTACATTTGGTGAGTCTGTGGGAGGAGGGAGCTCAGGAGCCTCCTATGTCCCCATCTTGATTCCTCTGCTTGCCTCCTTCAAGCAGTAGTTAAATGCTCTATGCCTTGTGCTTTTTTACAGGCATGTAGGTGGTCAATACATTCTTCTTTGAAACCCTTATGTACTATGTATAGTGTTTCACAAATTCTCTCAGCTCTTAGTGTCTCAGTGAATTTTCAAGTGTTCTGAGACAAAACCAAATACTTTATAGCTTTGTTTTTAAATAGTTAGGTCCAAATAACTTCGAAGTAATGGATTATGTGGTGTCTCTGAAACATTTAAAATATCCAGTGGTTCACCTATGATTTCCCTGTGGTCTTCTGGATGCCTCAGCTTACAATATATCATCATATATGCTCATGTGTATGAAATATTTCAAAATATATATGTATACATATTTAGATATAAGGATTTGTTCAAAGATTAAACCGATGGAGATGTGAAAGGGGGTTAGGATTTCCTTGGCTTGGTGACTGACTGGATGTGAGGAAGGCGAAGACAAAGACCTTAGCAGAGCGTTGAGGTAGAACGTTGAGAAAAGTGTAAAGTCAATGGTAGGAGCTAATTGAGGGATTATAGGAAGAAATAAGAGTAGTTCGGGACATAGTGAGTTTGTGGCAGCAGATGATATTCAGATTTCCAGAGATGGTTGAATAATTGAGACAAGCTTATGTCCAGAGATTTGGACCCAAGAAACTGCTTTGGAGACCATCTGCAGACAGCAATGAGGCTGGGGACCCCAAGGGCAGAGGATAGGGGGAGCATGATAGGAACTGGGAGCAGAGACCAGGGAGAGAAACTTGTCAGAGAGAGTGAGAGAGGAAGAGAGCAAAGGGTGTGTAGCTTCAGAGAAATCCGAGAAAGGGATTCTAGAAAAGGGTAGGGGGAGAGGAGCTTGTCAATGGAGCCCAATGCTGCTAGGCAGTCAGAAGAGAAAGATGGATAAAAGCCACGGGGATGAACAATCAAGAAATTACAGAAAACAGATCATGGGTTAACTTTGCTCTTTCAATAAATTTGAAGATAAAGCTCAAAAACTCACTAGAAGAGATGAAAAGGGTCAAAGGACTTTTCGTAGTTGTTGCTGTTTTGTAAGGAAGCATCTGTCCTGATCTACAGGGAGAGAGAGGGAAGCCAAGGGAGAAGAAGGAAGCTTTAAAGCAGAAAAATAGGAGGGATTATGATTGGAGCCGAGTGCAGAGGAGACAAGAGGAAACAGGGTCAGAGTAGGGGCCAAGGCAGACAAGTGCTCCTTCCTGGGAGACAGGTGCGGGTGGAAGGGGAGGGGGAGGACCAACGAAAGCCCAGGGGAGAGACATAAAGAAAGGTCCTACCTCAGGGCTTTAAGTGTTTCAGGAAAGTGGGAAGCAAGACTGAAAGAGAGTGTTTTGTTGAGGACTTGGGGAAAGCCAAGATCAAAGAGGTCAGAAACCAATCCAAGTGTTCAAAGGATCCTCCGGCACCCACGAGGCCTACATGGAGGCTTCATGGTCCCTGTCTGGGGGCTCCAGTGAGCTCCGCTCTGTGTCTGTCTTCCATCATCAGTGCTTGGCAGCTCAAAGGAAGTGCAGATAGGACCAGGGTGGCAAGGGCAGGACTGAGGCAGCGAGGTCAAAGGCACAAGGACATCACAGAGATGTCTGGTGATCATCTGGAAGGTAGCAAGGGCCCCAAAGCAGGGAAGGGTGGAGGGTCTGACAGTTGCAAGGAGGGTGGTGTGGAGGCTGTGGAGGGGTAAGATCTGGGAGGTGCAGAGGCCGGAGGCTGTGCAGAGCCGTGTTGCCCCACTGTCAGCATAATCTCAGGTCCACCCCTACTCCTCTCAGGCTTTTTAGCCCTCCAGCTTGCAGGCAGACTCCACCAACCCCGGCACCAGGGGTGAAAGAAGGGGAGACTTGAGGCCACTTTTCACTTTCTTCCCTCCCTGTTGGCATCCCTGGCAGTGGCTGTGTTTCCTTTTGGGCTCTTGATCATAGAAGGAATGCCCTCCCTCCATGGTCCCAGTTCCCAGGGAGCAGCCCTTGCCTGAAGACCCTAGTTTCTGGCCTGACTATGCCACCTCTCCTGTTGATCCTCCAGTCCTAACAGTGGTCATGGGTTACTGCAGTTGTGAGTATCTCTAGAACCTGGAAACTAGTGCCCTGCTTGAAATATATTCAGTGATTTCAGTCTTCTTAAGTGACTTTCATGGATACATCAGACTAGAAACAAATAAAAACAAATACTTCCTTTTTGATCTGCTCCCATCTCCTTTTTTCTTTGCCTCAAAACAAGTGAGGAACAATATGTAGTTTTAAAATTATCTAACGGAGAATAATAAAGGAGAGTGCGAGTGTGGACCCCATCTCCACAGAGTGTGGCCATCCCAGCCTTGGGTTGATTGTGAGAGCCAGCACAAACTTCCTTGCCACCTTTCTGAGATAGAGGCCATGCGGACACAGAGCCAGGGGTGAGTGTATGGTCATCTACATGGCCCTCTGACCCAAAGTAGCTCCACTACCATAGATCTTGGTACCTGAAATTCCTCTTTTTCTCCCCTTTGATTCAAGTTACTCTGCATCTCCAAATATAAGTTACTCGTATATTTAAATAGAATAAATAAATAATATAAGAAAGGCCCTCAATTAGACCAAGATGGACTGGAGAGTTTGCAAAAAACTCTAGGCGATTGGGCCCCTATAGAAAGTTTGGGTTCGAACAGGCAGAGAGGAAAGGAGAAGGCCTTTCAGGGACTATCTGGGTGGAGGGTGACCATGGGGACCAAAGAACAGAGAGGCAGAGGTTTGCTGGGAAGAGACAATGAGCACCTCTTCCTGGCTGGTGCTGTCAGCAATAGGGAGAGAGAACTCGAGACAGGTTGGCTGGACCTTGACTACAAGACTATGGATCTAGCCTTCACTCAGAAGGCAGTAGGAAACAGTCAGAAGTTTCTGAGCAGAGCTACAGCATATCAAAAGTGGTTATGTGAGGAAAAATCAAGGCCTGAGCCCAGTGGCAGTGTGGAGAATGGATGAGAGGCAGGGAGAAGTTGGGGATGGGTAGAGCGATGAGGAAGCCATTGCCATAATCCAGGGGTGTTGTGATGATGATTTGAGCTCGAATAATGGCAAGAAGCCAAGAAAGAGAAGAGTGAGAGAGATATCAGGAAGAGTATTCCATAGGATTACACTGATGGGATAAAAGACTTCTAGGAGATGGATGAGATTCAGGCAAGGTTGATTTGTTGGATGCACTTCCAAAATGTGTGCTTTGTCATGAATCCACAGATATTTATGACTCCTCGAATGTCATTACCTAACTCATTTACAATCTGGAAATTCACATCCACTTTATCCATCATATGGGATTGACTCGTACTCTATATGTCTTTATAGAGAGATTACCTGACCCTGTACAGAGGTTTTTATACCATATAACATGTAATTTTTTGTTTTTGTTTTTCTAAAAACTAGACTTAGCAGAATCTCAGAACTCCCAAATCCAGACTTGGTCAAGGATGACTAGAGGAGCTCAGGACTGGGAGCTAAGCATGAATTCAGTTTATCCAACTGAGGGGCAAACAGCACTGTTCCACAGGCCAGCTTGGGCCATGTGATTGACAACTCAAAGCCCAGGTGCCTTCTCCAGGAATCACTCCAGTGCCACATGCGTGGTCCCTGCACTATGCAGGAGGGTCATGTCTGCCAGAAAAGGAGACCATAATCCTGTCACTAAAGAAATGGTTATTCTGTACATAATCTGATGGTCAGTAGAGGCTTTCTTATAAGTTTCCAAAGCTTCAGCCAAGGCATTTAGATTTCAAGTGTGAATTAAACAGACCATGCTGTGTGTATAAAGGTAAAGATGTCCTGGAAAATAGACAATATAAGTAATAATCAGAAAGAACTGTAGTTTGATCCAATTTGTGTAAAGGGATAGAAGTTTTACTGCCTTTGATGAAAGATTTTCTTTTGTATAATACATAAGTAATAATGCTGTGATCGCTACTGCTTTTATGTAGAGAATAATTCCCCCACCAGTCACTAGGACTATATCCTCAAAAGGAGAATTTCTACTTGAGCAGCTTAAGATGTTTGAACAGCAGGTACTACTTAGTGTGGTGAGCTTTCTAGAAGCTTCCACATTTATCCCCCACAGTGGATGCGGGGCACCAGTGCTGTGAGGCCCCTGGAAGACCCCATCAGTTCACTGACCCAGTTGTCAGCCACATACCGCAGCCCATTTTTCTCCCCTTTGCCTGCCCTGCTTTTGAGTGTTCAGCTTGTCAGCTTCATTTTCCCATTTCCGTCCTTCTTCCCCTAAGACTCAGTACACCATGTTCCCTTCTAACTCTGACCTCGGTGCCTCTGGGTGACATTCTGATGCTTCTACTCTGACCGTGCTCTCTATTTTCAGAGAATATTAAGTTTATTCAATATTAAATAATTAAAATAATAGTAAGTTGCCCTCCTCCCGATTTAAATGTACACTTCTGGCAAGGTCCTAGTATTGAGGCAACATACCCATTCATTTACCAAACATTTAGTAAGCACCTCCTAAGTACAGGGTGCTGGGTCAAATGCCGAGATACCAAATAAAAGTCACATCCCCAACCCCAAGGAGCTCTCCAGTGGGAAGCTCTCCAGTGGGAAGGGAACACACAAGCACATTCAGGCCACAAGAATCTCTCTATTTGGATAGGAATTGGCTACCCTCAGCCCAATCTCAAAATAAAACACTTAAAACAAACCCAGTCAGAAGGACTAGGCAGGAGTAAAACTCTGTTTTGTTTTGGGGGGTCAGGAAGGAGTTATATTCTTATTTAAAATTCATATTAATGTTCAAACAATGTTTATAATTAAATACAAAAATAAATTTTGGATCATGTCTGCTGTGACCAGCAACCCTACCACTCGCCTGCCATTTCTGGTGGAGATGTCTGATGAGTGAGGTCAGACCTCCAAGCGGGAGCTGGGAGCATTACTCATTAGCCCTCTGTGGACACTTTTCTGCCTGGATGGGACTGCAAGAGCCCCAGAAAGGTTCACAATGAACACAAGATAAGTTACAAAGTTCCTTTCTTCAGCGCTCTTCCACCTTTCTGCCTCTCCTTTGCTTACCCTCTCTTTTGCTTCACCCCATGGGTGCTTGTCTACTTTTGATGAGCCCCGCAGTGTGTTGGGCACCAGGGTCCATGAAAAGGCAATAAAGTCCCTGCCTTCCAGGCCTGGCCATAAGTGAGATTCCAGGCATGACCTCTGGGTGAGAGGTTGGGGAAGGTGGACAGGGTGGGCTGAGGGCAGGACTAAGAGGGAATGTCTATGCAGTAGGAAGGCAGTGTATAGATGTCACAGCATCAGTGAATGGGGTCCTGGAGCCTCATCTGCCACTCAGCTTGGGAGCCTAAGGAGGCCTTTGGAGGGGTTAACCGAGGTGAGGTGCGTAATGTAGCCAGGGCCATTGCCTCTCAGGGAGTTCACAGCAGGACACCAGAGTGCTGTCAGGGTTTGCTCTGTGGCGACTTCCAAATTAGGAAGCCCAGCTAGCCTGGAAACCCGGGAATGCAGGAGGAGAAAGAAGCATGTTCTAAAGAAGGGGTGAGTTAATCTTGCCTCACAGCCTGGGAAGGAAGGGCCACAGGTTCTCTCTCTGCCCAGCATTCTGATCACCCGCTCCTCAGAGGAAGAGGGGTCTCGTACTCCTAAAACTCATTTTGTTTAACTTCTGACAATGAGAGTGTTTATCTTAAACACTTTAAAGCTTAAGTTAAAAGCTTAGAATATGTGTAACTTCATGAATTGTGTCTCATAGTCTATGATAGAAGAGGAGTCTCTTTTAAGTTATCAGTGCCAATAAGCAAATTAAAATGGGATGGACTTTTACCTGGTGTCAGGGATCTAGGCTCAGGCACACCACCAATGGTTGTCATTTGTGGTAGAATTTAAAGTAGAATTTTGGTTCATGAATCAGTTATTGGCTATTTGGTCTGAAAATAGGCAGCATACATACTTTTACATGGAGGCTCAAAGGCAAACAGATGCTGGTCTCTTGGTTGTTTCATGGTGGCTGGTGGGTTAGGATGGGTGGGAGGCAAGAAGCAGGCCAAAGCTGCATCTGTCTTGAAGCCAGATGGGAAGAGATGCAATTTGTTGGATCGCAGGCCCTCAGGCAAATGTCTCCTCTTTTCTGCCATCTTCGTGTCTTGCTATGTGTCCTGGGTAAGCCCCTGCCTTGGCCCCCAGCTCTTTGAGGGTGTTTGTGAGGGGCACAGTTTCTGTTCTCTGTGTCCTTGGGTCCCAGGCCCCAGCCCACGATGCCAGGTGACCCATCAGGCTGTTTTCCAGCACATAATTTCTCCCCTGATCGAACTGCTGCAAACCCACCCACCAGCCCCCGCCCCGTGTAATTCAGCTGCTCAGACCAGGACACGTGAAGACAGGTAGAGGGCAGAGGGTGGTCAGCAGTCCAGCTCTCCCCACCCCAGCCCATGCCCCAAGGGAGTCAACCGTAGAATACTGTACCTATAGTTATCAAAATTGTATTGTGCACTTGGACCTTTGTTAAGATGATAGATACCATGTTGTGTTCTTACTATAATAATTTTTTTTAAAGGGAGTCAGTCAGTCAAGCTGCTTTGGTTGCCTTATTTCTGAGCTTGTGGGAAGAGAAGAGCAGGAAAAGAAACTGAGGACCAGAGGGACAGTGACCTGCCTGAAGGTACGTCGTGAGGCGAGTATGAAGCGGCACTAGAATCCTGGCACCAAGTCCCAGAGCATCAGCCTTGCCCCCACTCCTCGCAGGAGGGAGGCCTGGAGTAAGAGACTGACAGGCCTGGGCTGGGACATTCGTGCCAGGCCAGCAGTGAAGAAGTCACCAATGAGCCTTGTGGAGCTTCTGTGTAGCTGGGAACAGAGATGAGCATTAGGTGACTGGCCTACATTGTGCTGAGGGCTCTGAGTAGGGGCTCAGCCTACTGTGGGAGGGACACTCTCAGCCTCACTTGGCTTCTGGGGTGGGGGATGGGAGAGGACAGGCATGGGTCTGCAGGCTTTTAGGGGCAAGGAAGAGGGTGTTCTGAGCAGAATGGCAGTAAGTTCAAAGCAACTTCTGGCAGGTAGGAGGAAGAATGATGGATTCTGGGAAATGGGTGAGCCTGGAGCCAGGAGTGTGAGGGGCAACACTGGGAAGGAATACCTGAGAGAGGCAGGAGATTGAGCATGAGGATTTCAACGTCATGTTGGGGTTCAGGCTGAGTCAGAGGATTCTGGGAAACCATCAGGGGTTTCAACTGAGTAGCACTGTTGGATCTGCACCTGGAAACGCTCCTTGTGGCTAGAGAGGAGATGGGGTTGGAGGGCATGGGAGTGGTGACCAGCAGACCTGGTGGGAGGGACGTGCAGCAATCCTGGAAGACAGCACGGCTGGGAGAAGCTGGCCTCTAGGCCACTGCCATGTCACCCCACCCTCTCCCTGCTGGTGTGCAACTGGCCTCCCAGGTGCTCCCCTCGACAGGCCAACACTCCCAGTGCCGGATCATGGTCAAAAATGCCCTGTGACCTCCTCTGAGCCTGGCAGGGCTGGGAGCTTGGAGCAGAGGAGGGGAAGAACAGGGCTAAGAGGAGAGATGAGCAGAGCCGTTTTCCTGTGGGCTGTGTTCTTGTCCTTCTCTCTGTAGGTCACCAGGCTTTGGCAGACGCCCTGTGGACAAATGGGGAGGAAAACAGGGGAGGAGGCTCTTGCAACTTGTTTTCGATTTCCAGACAGCCTCACTAAATGTCATTCTTATTTCAGGAAATGAGTTTGAACTTTCCTAGACCCTCCAAGCCTAAGGTGACAGAGCAGTCTTTGCTGCTTCTGAAAGCCCCCTGATGGCTAAGGTATCTACTGGGGTCTCCTGGCCAACTTTGAACTCCCTGACTATGGCATTTTGCCAAGCCACTGAACTTACCTAGACCTCTCCACACTCCAGGGAGAGTCAAGACTTGTCTATAAGTTACCGCCCCAGTGTCCATGCAGAGTAGGTCTCAGGGCTAGGGATGTTGGTCTTGGCCACCAGGGAGGGGAGGAGCAAGAGGAAGACAGCTAAGTGGGCTGCGCTGGCAGTGCCAGCTCAGGGGAAGGAAGCCTTTGCCAACTGGCCACCCTGACATTCCAGCTGCAGCCCCTGGGCCACCTTCCATGTTGCTCTGTTGGCTTGAACAGTGTAGAAAACATGGAGGTTTTTGTCCAACAGATTTGTTTTTGTGTTTCAGACTCTGAAGGAAGAAACACATTTGCTCCTCTGGCTCTGCCATCTGCCCTCCCTTGACCCAAAGTGACTGTTTTCCACTCTGTGCCTCCCATCCTCAGAGAGGCTGTCTGCTGTCCTACCCTGCTGTGTGTCCTGGAGATGCCACAGGAGTGGCATGTGGCAGCATGTGGCAAACAGCATTCCTGGCCCTCTGCTCTGCTGCGCTAGTTTGAGCCTATATTTCTTTCCCTTCCTTTCACAGTCTGTTGGCCCACAAGACTTGACTAAAAGATACCTCATTTGCATAATGAAGGTTCAGGTGGACATGATAAAAAGCGAAAAGCCGGGGGTTGACTCTAGGAGCCCCCGCGACCTTGTGAGTGGCGTCGAATGTGAGCCTCGGGAGCTCCCTCCCTGGCTCCTGCCCCTGAGCAGCCCAGCAGCTCCAACAATAGGCATGGCTCCTGCCAAGGAAAGTTGGCTGAGATCCGGGAGGGCAGCACCCGGCTGCTCCCACCTCCCAGGCAGGAGGCATGGGATGGACGAGAGCTCAGTAATCCACAGCAAGCCAACTGAGTTCCTGGGGATTGCCCTACCTTGGCCATTAAGACTTGCATGCTGATGTAAGCAGGATAAGGTGTTCTGTTAGCCAGTCCTGAACTGTGTGGCATGGGCTGCCATGGTCAGAAGAACCACGGGAAGGGATAGGTGACATGTCATGGGCCTCTTGGGGTCAGGGGGGCTGGGCTTCTCAGGGTCTGTGCTGGAGAGTTTCAAGTCTATAGCCAAATGCCAGTTTTGCCTCCTTTGAATCACCATTTAGTAGGCTTTAAGGCAAGTAGTAATCACTGCTGATCCCCTGCCTCTCTACCTGGCCACTGTGCAGACATTTACACAGCACCAACTCCATGCTCTACCCAGGCCAGATGTAGGGAAACCATAAGACTGAAGGGCATGGGGCCTTTCTTCAAAGGCCCTTGAGGCTTGAGGCTTCAAGGTTCCTGGTCATCGATCCTTCTACCCTTTGCATTCAGTACATTGCCCCCAGGCAATGCCCCCATGACCAGGGCTAACCCCACCAAATTGTTCGGATGATCCTTTGCGTAGAGAACAAGGACTTATGATAGAATTGGATGACACAGGGTGAATCTTTTTATAAACTGTTGACAGCAAGCTTTTTGACATTTTCTCCAAATGGAAGGCTAAGGAAGCCACATTCACCCCTGTTACCACCACCTACCCACTCAACACAGGATAATTAAGAGGCCTGCACTGGAGTTCTGGCTCTACCTCTTCCAATATTGAGCAAGTCGCCACTGCTTTGTGCCTCGGTTTCACCAATTGGAGATAAAACATAACAACAACCAAAAGACCCCAAATAGCAAAAATTAAAAATATATGCCACGACAAGCTGCTAAGTACTAATGGTATCATACTATGGAAGAATCTGTATAAGCTTATTATAATGCTACAGCATAATCAAGTTATAGTACACAGTTCTGAGCTATATCATAGATGCTGGGGAATATTAGCTTCTGATTTTCCCCAACGCAGCAAATATTCAATTAATTCATGCAAAACCACCTTGGGTACTCGGATGATGACTGGCTTTCCTTTAATGGATGTGGCTTGGGCTCCCAGTGAAGCAGACTCTGAGATGAAATTTAACATGCCGGATGTTTATTGGAGTTTCTTTTTGGAACAAACACCTGCTGAAGGAAGGGGAAGGAAGCAGGAGTGGCCAGAGGAAGTCATGTTGCAATGAGGGCCTGTGATGACCTCAGTGGGCCACATAGGCTCTGGAGTGAGAATGGCCTTTGGGTTATCCCATGTTGTGCCAACATGGCCAGGTCTTGCCTGCACCCATCTATTGTTTTCTTTTACTTTTGTTATATTTTGCCTCTAACTGGGGAACCTGAAGCATAGAACAATGGGGACCTGCCCCAAAATTGGAAGAGATAGGGCCAGGACTCAAACCTACACCTAATGTTGAGTGTCATGTGATGTGTCTACAACAATGTGCCTTAATCCCTTGTTTTATCCATTCATTTATTCAATAAATATATTATATGCTTCCTTTTCTATAGACACTGGTGGTTAAAAAAATGAATAAGACACCATCCTATTGTCTATGCTCTCACATTTTCCCCTCTCTTATAATTATAGGCTTATTTTGCTAACAAAGTTTATTTAGAGTTTCTGTAATATCAATGAGTGCTTCTTAATCTTTGATGTGCTTGTGACTCTCCCAGAATCTTGTCAACATGCTGATTCTGAGTCATCAGGATGTGATGCTGTTGGTCTTAGACCACTGTGAGTAGCAAAGGTCTACTCTTTAGAAGCAATTTCTACTTTGGTCTCCTTAAGTCAGCCTCGCCACGTAATCTCCTTTCAGCTGAAATGTTAGTTGGGTTGTAGCATATCAGAAAGATTCCATCCACTGATAGTATAGCATCATGGCTAAAAGTATTTGCTTGGGTGTCAAGCTGATTTAGGCTTGAATCCTGGCATTACCTCATACATAGAATTTGGGCCATTTCCTTAAGCTTGCTAAACTTTCAGTTTTTCTTCTGAGATGGGAGTGATAACAGCTTCCATTTGGCATCTACCTTATGGATTGTTGAGGAAATTCAATGTGTAAATGCACATATACTGTTTACCACAGTTCCTCACACATAGTAAGCACCCTGTAAATTCTTACAAATAGTAAAATACCAATCTTTTTGGGCTCCCTGCAAGATGTGGATCCTAAGCTGATGAGTCTATCTACAGCTAAAGAATGATTTGCATTCATTGGAGGGGTTACAGGGCACAGGGCTATAGTAGAGAAAGGGTCTTTAATAATCTTGCTCCTGGCTCTTGCAGAGGTCCAAAAACACTGCCTGGTTTCCTGGTCTAGTGTTTAGTGGATGCTTCTGAAAGAGGGAGCAACACCATAAGAAATGACATTTAATGAATGACCTTCTGTTGTTAATACTTCTGAGTAACTTTCTGGCACCAGACAACATCCTTTGGGTGCCCAAACTGGAGTGAGTAGGGGGTTTTCTGAGCCTTTTTTTACAGTTCCTACAAGGATGGTGGATGCCACTGCCTCCACTTTCACTATCAGGAGAGATGGCAATGGCTTTCTGTCTGTCAAAAGTATTTAGCTCTGGAAAACCACACTTGTTCATGTGGATCCTGACCAATGACAGGACTAGACCATCAGCTGACCACTGAATGTGCCTTTAGATGGCAGGATTGGGACCAGAGAGCATCCAAATGGAATCCATTCATTTTGCTGGGCCAAGGTCTATAGGAAAATGAAGAATTATTTCCAAATTAGTGCACAACTTCTTCCCAATGCTGTTGACGGGGCCACTCTCTACTATGTTTAAATGCAATGTCTTTGTTTTTCTTTTTTTCAATACACAGTTGCTGCTGATGCTAAATTTATAGTTTGCGTATGTGCACATTTTCCCCACATGTGTAGGTGTCAAACATGTTACTAGCCTAACAGTTGGTGTATCTCCAAACACATTGAGGCTAATCTCAGGGAGGACTCACAATGCAAGGGTGTGGTTGATATTAATGCATAGGTTGCTTCCACTTTTGTCTCAGTAAGGAAATAGGCTGCCATAGTAACACATTTTTGGGGTTTTATTTCATGGGGAAAATAGAAAATTGCCTTGTGAAGATAGCTCCACCCAGTAATTATTCACAGAGTTTCAGGTACTGAAACTCCCCCATTTCTGTGTTTTATATTAATGGCTTCTGTAAGCTAAAAAAAATTAAAGTGCATTTCACTTTCCCTCTGCCAAAGCAAGCAAACAGCAGTGGGAAGACCAAACTAAGAAGAGAATTTACTTCAGGAACTTTAAATAAGGGAAAAGAGCTTTCAAATTCGTGGCCCAGAACCTCAAGAAACAAGATTTAACAAATTTAAGAAGCACAAATTTAAGAACATGAGATACTGCAAGAGAGAAAAAGCAGAGTTGACTCTGACCTCAGGGAGTACTGTGGAGGGCAGGACCGAGATAAGGAACAATTTCGACAAATAAGTTAATTAAATAACTTCACATCCTGATTAGGACTGTAAAGGAATAACAGGAAATGTTCTGAAGAATAACACAGGGCGCCACCTACTTCGGATGGGGTGGCTAAGGCGGACCTTCCCGAGAAGAGGCATTTAAGCTGAGATCTGTGAAATGAGAAGAAACAAGGGTGTGCTCTCTTTCTCTGGCAATTGAGTTAATGTTAATGAAAAGGATGGAAGAGATAACTTACCCACTTTCCTGGCCAGGCCAGTTCTCCTACTTCTCCATGCTTGGGAATGATACCGTAAGACTCTGTGCAGGAGCTTCCTGAACCCCAAGCTCTATGAGATGGGATGCGTCCCCACCTTCAGAAGCAGCAGACCGTTTGAGAGGTTAAGAAACTCGGCAAGGGCATTACAGAGTGTACCAGCCTTGGTTGGTGAGTCCCATGTGAGGAAACTACAAGCACTGACCATTTTGAGTTTTCTGAATAACTAGTATCAACTTTTTTTTTTTGACCAGCGCCCACCTTGCACACGCTAGCTGGGGAAAAAATGTAAAACAGTTTTAGCAGTATCTAAGTGCATCCAAATGCATTTAGCTTGACTTGGCAAAGCTACGTTTGTAGTCTGACCTGGGTATTAAAGTTGTGGTGTTGGTTCCCTCCACCTCTCTATTCCTAGCGCCCTCCTTACCAGCACCGATATTGATGTCTGGGGCCAAGCCTGGGAGAAGGAGGTTCCTGTGCTTTTGTCAGCAGCGGGCAGTTTGACTTGGCTTGGTCCTCTGTTGGTCGACTCATGGAAGATGTGTTGCCCACTGGCCCCAGAGTTGGGCTCTTCTCTGGATTCCTGCATTGGTTCTTTGGCTAGTGGTGGTAGAGGCGGGGAGGATGAGTCTGAACCACCTTTTTTCACTGAACAGTGTGGGGTCCACTCCTCAGCCCTTTGCCACTATGGTTTCTTATCCTTGATGCGTGGACTTGGGAGGGGACATATCAGGATGGCCTAAGACCCAGCTACTTTCCACACTATCTGACCCATACTAGGGAAGTTACTATCTTTGTTTCTGAATTGAGTGGTAGAAAATCAGACTGTCTCTCTCCATCCCTTCCCTGCCTCCCAATCAACCCTCTTTCCATCTTGTTCTCTTTCTATTCCATCTTCTCCCACACCCTGGCATCACCAGGCATCTCTGCCAGTTCAGTGGGAAAGATGAGGGAAGGTGAGGGGGGACATGTTGGAAGCCTTTGATTGCATGAAAAGGGAAGAAAAAGCCCCTAAAGTGAACTCTCTTCTTTTTGCTTGCCTTCTTAATGAAGATGAATGGTAAGTTATCATAAAGATTTTGTTGATTTGCTTCCTCTTAGAAACCCTACAACAGGATGTAGCTCCTTCTGTTCTTAGCTATGAGCTATCTGTCCAGCCTTGCACTGGGTTGGGTTGGAGGCAGGGTGCCCCATCTATATGGAAAAGCCAGAATTCAAATCCAGGCTTTTGTGGCTCCAAAAGCCATGTTCTCTACCTGATGCTACCTCCACCATGTACCATATTTTAGAGATGGAATATGCTTTGAAAAAAAAAAAAAAGCCAAACCAAGAAAAAGAATATAATTATGTATGCTGTGGGGTAAGGAGTGGAGGTGAGTTCATATTTTTTTTTTAAATTTTGATTTATTTATGATAGTCACAGAGAGAGAGAGAGAGGCAGAGACACGGGCAGAGGAAGAAGCAGGCTCCATGCACCGGGAGCCCGATGTGGGATTCGATCCCGGGTCTCCAGGATCGCGCCCTGGGCCAAAGGCAGGTGCCAAACCGCTGCGCCACCCAGGGATCCCGAGTTCATATTTTTTAAGTCCTTGCACAAAATCTAGGTAGAAGGAACCAAATGGGATGAATTTGAAGGAGCTGAAGCTAAAATATTTGAATTGCTGATACTAACATTAGATGCTTTGCCCAAGGACCTTGTGCTGACCACAAGGAAGTGGAATAAAAGTCTAGCCTCATCCTACTTCCACTCATGATAGATGGCTCCAGTGTGTGTTTTCTTCTTGAACAAGTATGCCTATAAAGCATGGGGTTGTGGGGAGAGAGCGAACATCTGTAGGAGACTGCAGAAGGGAAGGGATGTCATTGTCAGAACTAGAAGCTATGTTGAACTGATAGTGTTCAAGGCACAGATCTCAAACCAGCACACTGGTAATAGAGGAGAACCAAGGATGAGGTTTTGATCTGGGGAGCAAACATGGGGCAGAGTGGTGTTAGTGGTGCAGGAAGGAGACAGTGACAAGGTAAAGGTGTGAGAGCACCATCCTCTTTCCAATCCGAGATCCATTCGATTATTTTTCTCATCCTTGTCATTATATATTACCCCATCCAGCACACCCAGTTCCCTATTTATCCAATACATCTGACTGAGGGGCTCAGATTCTTTACAAATTCTTCTTAGAGGCTGAGTGGTTTCCTCTGACTAAGCCAGCCAATTGATGAGAGTAAGTTATGTTATCTGAGAAAAGATATCTCAAGTCAGGGTGTGAGCTGAGGTTAGATTCACTTAGGTCATGTTTAAGGAAATTTGGCTGTATATTACCAGGAAGTGCAGAGGCCCACTCCATCCTATTTTAATCATATTGGGTCTTTAAATCTATGGCTACTTCATTCAATTAGTTAAAAGAGTCCTTTCCAAATATTTTATTGATTTTATTTCTATTCATTTTCCACTTAATTCCTTATGACTATACAGTGATGACAGTGTGTAGCTAGGTGATTCCCTATTGCCAAGGGGAAGGACAATGAGGCAGAGAAGTCTGTACATACATAAAACAAGATGACAGTGACTTACGAAAAAATTAAAAGTTGTGAGAATTTATCTAATCTTTGTAGTTTAATGATGATGATTTGAGGACTATTGAAACTGTTTAGTGTTTGTTATGTGCAGGGCACTGTGCTAAGTATTTTACATACTGCGTAGATTTAAACCTGTAAGGTGGGGCAACAGCATTCCAGGCAGAAGGACCAACATGAACAAAGGCATGGAGAAGAGTAGGCTCAGGTTAAATGTACAAACAGGGCAGTGTGGCTAGAATGTAGCCACTATGTGAAGGGGAATATGGGTAACAAGGCAGCAATGGTAGCTGGAGTGTGGAAGATCTTCCTTCTATAGGTGATGAGTGGCCATGGATTTTGAGTGACTTCTATGATTGCTCCCCTACCATTTGATTGAATCTGCATTTTCTTCCCTTGTGCTATTGTACCCTGTATAGTTTGTGGAAGCATCCATAGCTTCTGTATGTTTCCAGGTATGCCAATTTGCTTAGTTACAAGCTTCCCTGCAGGGCCTGGTGCAAAATAGGCTCTTACATGTTGGCTGAGGGAGTCAACATGCTGTTAAAACACGTCTGGCTACAATGAATAGAATGAACAGAGGAAGAAGAAGCCCAAAGGCAAAGAGATCAACAAGACAGAACATGGAAAAGGAAGGGTGAGCTGGGATAGTGTGAATTGAGAAAGAGATGCTTATAACCTGTGAGAGGCATTTTGGAAATCAGTGTTGGCAAGATACAGCAACTTTGATTTGAACTGTGTCGGGGCTGAGATAGGATGAGGATAAGTCAAAGGGATTATCAAAGGCTTCCATGGATATATTGCCAAGGTAGGCAAAAGGGATCCTACTCAAGGGGAAGAGGACACTAGCCAAGAAGATTGTGTCTTGCTCAGCTGATTCCTTCACCTAAAATTCCCACTCTTACTTAAGCACTGAAGTTATTGCTACCCTTTAGAAACATTTCAAAAGCCTCTGTCCTTCCATACACCGAAAAAGTTCTCTGTCTCTAGGTATGATCATTTCCTCCTTTCAATGCTTATAGCATTCTGCATCTCTCATTTGGCATGTTCAGTTTCATATTATACTTACTGCTTTTCTTACCTCTCCTTAACAGAACATATACTCCCTTTTTTTCTGTGCTTATCCAAATTTATTCATTTGAGTGGCACAAATGCCCTGATTCCAAAGCTTTCTTTGCAGATCCAGAGAGGAGAGGAAGAAGTCAAGAGTGACTCCCAGGTTTTTGCCTGAATAACCATAAGGACAGAGTTGCCATTAATTGAGATGGGTGAAAACTAAGGATAGAGTATGATTGGTAGAAAAGATCAAGAGGTCAATTTTGGACAATATATGTTTGAAATGTCTATTAGACAACCTATGGGAGATGTTGAGAGGGCAGTTTGACATGTGAATTTAGAAGTGAAGAGAGAGTTAGAAACAAAAGGCATACATTTGGGAGTTGTCAGTTCATAAATGGCATTTAAAGTCTTGAAACTAAATGACATCATCAATGGACTGCATGTGGCTAGAAAAGGGAAGAGACCCAAGGACCGAGCCCTGGGGTACTCTAGAATTTAGCAAGAATCAGCAAAAGAAACTGAGAAATGGCTAATGAGAAAGAAGAAAAACGAATAAAATGTGGAGTCCTGAATGCCAAAGGATAAAAGGACTTCCTGGAGAAGGGAATGATCTACTATACCATATTCTGCTCAAACCCAAGTAAGTTGCTGAAAGTTGAGTTAGCAATGTGGAGGTCATTGGTGACCTTGAAAAGAGTGACTTTGGAAGAATGGTAAAGGCACAGGCTTGATTGGAATGTACATAGGAAAGAAATGGAAAAGGGAACAAGGAGGCAGAAATTTTCAGAAGTTTTCTGTAAAGCAAACAGTGAAGTGAGGCAATAGATGAATAGGAAGATGAATTGAGGCTTTTTAAAAAAGATTTTATTTACTTGAGAGAGAGAACATGAGCAGGGATGAGAGGGGGGTGTAGAGCAGAGGGAGAAGTAGATTCCCTGCTGAACAGGGAGCCCAACACAGGGTTGGATCCCAGGTCCCTGGGATTATGACCTGAGTGGAAGACAGATGCTTAACTGAGGCTTTTTAAAGATAGGATAAATACGTATATGTGTATACGTTTAGGACTAGTCCAGAAAAAAAAGAGGACAGTTAATGCAGGAGAGAGAGAGAGAGAGAAGAATTATTGGAGTGATGTCATTGAATAACTGAGGGAAAGTGGGAGCTGGTGACAAAGTGGAGGGATTAACCTTACAAATACAGATGGTAATAGGAGGAAAGGTAGAGGAGAGTTGCTGGTAGGTAAGCAGATGTGGGATGGAATTTGTGGAAGTTCTCTTATGTCTGATTTAATTTTCAAGAAGGAATGAGAATTATCTGGATACCAAAAATAAAGAGAAAATTCACCCGGGAAAACAAGCTGTGTGTTAACGCTGCAGGAAGTGTGGGGAGGTAATGGGAGTTGGTCAGGTTCTGCCTTGGGTTGGACTTTAATAGCCATATAGGAACAGAGACAAGATTATGTGCTGGCAGAGAAACTGGCATGTCTGCTTAAAGCCTGAACTCTTAAAGGACATCAGTGAAAGTTTGGACTAGAAAACATTCTGCCCAGTAGGCCAGGGAGATCACAGGAAAGTTCTATGAGCTCTGCTGAGGTTCTAAGTGAATAAAAGCACTCTGGAAAGTGGAAATCCCTGGGCTGAGCTCCTGGAAAATTAGCAGTTCAGAATCTGCAAACACCACAGTACAGATGCCCCAAAGTCAGAGAGAGTGATGCCTATGAGGCACCTGCAGAAGTGAAAGAAAAGCAAATTACCTCTATTCCCCTTCACATCCCTCTGGAGGACTGCTCCCACAACCAAGGCTGCAGGAGATTCTCACAGAAAACAATTCCCACTAAGGATGAGTTGCCAGTAAAATGTTATAAAATACAAGAGGTTTAAAAAAAAGTCCAACATGAATGAGAAGACCCAGTTAATAGGAGGATTGCAGGCTCAAATACTTCAAATAATAGAACAATTGCCTAGAAACTTTAAAATAAGTGAATTTAAATTATTAAAGGCATAAAAAAAGAAATCAGAAGCATAAGAAAAGAAAAAAACAATGAAAATAGAATATATGAAAGTAAAAAAACATTAATATTAAAAACTCAGTGAACAAATGAAACAGCAGATTGGATGTGAATGAAGAGAGAATCAACAAATGAAAAGATCTGTTTGAGGAAAATTGACATAGAAAAATAAAGAAAGCAAAACTATGAAATAGACATGAAAAGCATGGGGGAAAAATAAGATGTCTGACCTGTACCTAATAGGAGTTTAAGAAAAGGAAAAGGACATTTTAGTGAATACTAAAGAAAACCCTAATGAGTGGGAATTTCCATAATTGATGACATGGCATAAGAAGTACAGGGAGTCTCAAAGAAGTTAAATAAAGTCAGGTTCACATCCAGATGTCTTGGAGTAGAAATGTAGAACATTGATAAGAAAGAGAAGCTCTTGAAAGGAGAGACAATTTATAAGTTTATAAATATAAAAGGGACAATTTATATTAAAAAATATTTAGACTTAGACATCTTACCAGTCACAATAGAGTAGATGACAACGGAATGATACATCAGTGAATCGAGCAGAAAAAAAACCTCACTAGAATTCAAAACTAGCTAAATTGTCATACAAGAGTGAGGGTAAAATTTTGACATTTTCCAGCAAAAACTGGAAGAGTTTACTGTTTGTAAGTATTGCTGAAATAACTACTAAAGGATATGCTCCAGAAAGAAGGTAGGGTATAAAAGAAGCAATGGTGTCTGTTTTATTAGTTTTTGGATATTTCTGTTTTGTTGCAAAAATGAAATAAAAACTTTTTATTTATGTACCTCTATTTATCTATAGAAATATAGCTTCTGGTTACTGCTTCATAGGTCTTCCTGCTGCTTCATAGATCTTCAAAAAGTTAGGTCCTAGACTTTGGTTAATTTGAAGATAGTTTTCTTACTTCACTGAGACATGTTCTTTTTTTAAAAAAAGAGGAAAGAAAGAGGAAAAGCAGAACCTAGGAATCAATCCCTTGAGAATTACTCTGATCAAAGTTTGTGAGTCTCAAAACTTTTGAAAGATATGATTGCAGAGGCAACTTCTGGCTGAAAACCAAAGACTATTACCAAAAAATTACTGAAATTGTCCACAAGCAGGTGAATCATTCATTTAGAAGGCAGCCAAAAGCTCAGGAGACCTTGCTAATGCAGATGAATGAGTTAAAAAGAATGCTAAGCCTTTGGTTCACATATTTTATTTCTCTGACTAGATACTTCTTTGAGAGTAGAGGGAAGTACCTTTCTGGGACAGTAAAAGTTTGTAAACATATGAAATTCATGGGACATTCCTAAGGAAAGTGTAAGAGAACATTTTTGTGTGTGGAAAATGGGAAGAAGTTCTGTAAAAATGATGGATGCTGGGAAACTGATGTTTAAAAACCTGTAAGGAATATAAAGGTGCCAATAAAGAGAACAGTACCATACTGGGAGATGAAACGTGGCAATAAAAATATCTATTCGGGAAAGGAGCTTTCCAAGGAGAGAGTCTGTAATTCTATCATTTGGCAAAGGTTGGAGTCCTCTTTTGGGTTGCCAGGAAAGATGCTTAAATCACAATTTTTATAGTTTCCTTCAATGGAACTTCAGGAAAAATAGCCAAATATGCATGATTGAATATGGATTCAAATTTGATGGGCTGAGTCGTGCACTATATTGGGACTTGGATCCTCAGTTTGGCTCCTTCCTTAGGTTCTCAGGTCATCTTTCACTCAGAGAAGATTTATTAAGTCTGATACTGAGCCAGTCAGTGTGCAAGGTGTCCAGCGGTTCTACTTCATTTCTCTGGGCCATCCTTCTCCTTAGCTATTATTTCACAACTTTTCTCACTCATCTGTCTTCCAGTACTTTATCTATCCTGTTCTCTCGAAGCTAATGGCCCTTCTTCTCATCTCACTGAGAAAGCAGGAGTTAGCAGAAGAGAACTTTCACAGACTCTGCCAACTTTATCTACACAACCATGCTCAGCCCTCTTTCTGGTTACAATGATTTAACTGTCTGGACTCCTATGTGGAGCCAAACCCTCCATAGGATCACCGGATTCCTTCTCTCTTCAACTCAAGGATGTGGCTCCAGCCACCATCCTCTTTCTCCTGCATCTCTGTACAGGGACCATTTCCAGCATAGCCAAGTATCTCCCTTGATTCCATGTACACTTCCAGTTCCAATTTCTCTGCTCTTCTTTAGTAATAATAATAATAATAATAATAATAATAATAATAATAATGTCTTCTACAAAGATTTGTCCATATTTATAGTTGCCACTTCCTCTTCTCCCTTGAAACCTTTTAATCAAGCTTTCATCTTTACAGCTCTACCAAGACAGCTCTTGCCAGATCCACTGACAACCTTCCTGCTGCCAAGTCCGATGGTTAAATCTCAGCCTTCATCATCTGACACAGTTGATCACTCTTTTCTTTTTGAAACTGTCTTTTCACTTAGCAACTAGTTCACCACTTCTCTTGCTTCTTCTTCCTTCTTCCTTGCTTGCTTCTTCCAGTGAATGCACTTTCTCAGTGTCTTTTGCTTTACAAAGTTCTTCATATTCCTAATTTCTAGCTGCTGGAATGCCCAGGACTTAGTCCTGAGAATTCTTCTGTAAGTATGATCCCTCCAAGGTTATCTTATATAGTCCTATGGCTATAAATACCATCTCTCCGTAGATAATTTCCAAATTTATAAATCCAACCTGACCTTCCTCTTGAACTCCAGACTTCATCCACTTTCCCATTTGACATCTCCACATAGATATCCAATATGGATGTCAAACTACATTTTCAAATATCTTTGTTTTATTTATTTTTTTTTATTTTTATTTTTTTAAATATCTTTGTTTTATTCCTACCCCTACCCACAATCTGCTTCTCCTTCAGTCCTCCCCATTTCATTTAACAGTGGTTCCTTTCTACTTGCTGTTTTGGTTAAAAGTCTTGAGGTTTGACTCCTTCCCACCTCTCAACCCCAATTTTGTGGCAAATTCTCTTAGTTTTATCTTCTAAATATATCCTAAATCTGATAACTTCTTACCACTTCCAGTACTTCTACCCTAGTCAGAGTTACCACCATCCCTTGACTTCTAACTGGTCCCCTTGCTCCCCTACAGATTACATGCCATAGAGCCATCAGTGATTATTCTGACATGTAAATCAGACCACTTTCCTCTTTTGCTTGAAACCCTACATGACTTTTAGCTCATCTAGGTAAAATAGTCAATCCTAACCAATGTCCTGCTTCTCCTGGTATGTAAGGGGATGTTACGACTCTGACCTCATCTCCTCCTTCTCTTCCCTTCTCTCACTCCTTGGAAGCCAGGATGGCCTGAGCATGCCCCCAACTTTGCCTTTACCATCAGTGTTCCCTCTGCCTGAATGCTTTTTGGATACTTGCATAGATAGCCCCCTCTATTCTTTCAGGTCTCTACTTAAATGTCACCCCATCCAAGAGGCTTTTGCAAACCATCATATGTAAATGGCACCCACTCCCTATCACTATCACTTGCCTTACTATACTAGAATGTCTTGAGGATACAAAATTTTCTTTGATTTTCAAAATAGCACTTACTCTCAATTAATTAAAAATTTAAAAACAGTTTAGACTTCATCGATTTGGGACTGATCATTTAAGGTGAAGTTAAAATTGTATATATTTGCATCACCTCTTTTTATATTTTTCCCTCTAAATAAGTGTAAACAAGATGTTAGGGGCTGTTGTGTGTAGTGGAAGGGCAATTGGACTGAGATTTAGGTAGTCTGGATCCTAGTCTCAGATCCACCACCCAAGACTGTGTGCTCATGGGCCTGTTGGCTGACCTCTCTGGTCCACTGACCTCTCCCCTCCCAGTTCCTTCCTCTGTAAAATGAGGATGTACAGTAGTGCTGCCACTGGCAAATCAATCTGAGCTCTGAGTAAGCACCTTTTACAACGAACTCAGTCCCATTCCAACCAATAAATGTATGTCAAACATCTACCATGTCCAAGGCACTATGTTAGTGACAATGAGAAAAAAGATAAAAGATACCCCTATCATAATTCATAAGGAACCAAAGACCTTGCATATTAGAATTGATGTAAGTATATTTTTTAAAAATGATGTAGCATGGTTTTGTGCCCTACCTTCATCTTTTTTAAGATGTATTTATTTATTTATTTATTTATTTATTTATTTATTTATCTATTTATTTATGAGACTGTGCACATGTGCAAGAGTGGGAGTGGGGGAGGGGCAGAGGAAGAGGTCAAGAGAATCTTTAAGCAGACTCTGTGTTGAGCACAGAACTCAACATGGAGCTTGATCTCACAACCCTGAGATCATGACCTGAGCAAAAACTAAAAGTCAGGCACTTAGCTGACTGAGCCCCCCAGGGACCCCCTGCCCTCATCTTGAGATGACAAAATTGAAATGATGTTCAGAAAGGTAATTTATTCAAGAATATATGGTTACAAGTAATAGGGTTGGGGCTTTCCAAAGAAGTCAACAGGTTTTTAATTCCAAAGGTAGAATTCCACTCATTCCTCAATATTAGCTACTTTAAAAAATCAGAATATAGATTCCGAAGCTGAAGTCTTCTTTTGTATTTTGATAACCTTTTAGAAGCAGTATGAGAGGTCTCTTTGGGAGAAGATCTTTATATTTTTGCAGCTTGATAGTCTGTCTCTACTACTATGTAAGAGCAGGCAGTATTTAAATGCCTAAAGATGAACAGCCTGTCACCTGTGTACACAGTCCAGTGTTTGGACAGGATGAGCTATGATTAATTTAAATCAATAACTGAAAAACAAGACCACCACCACTCCACCCATCCCAGAAGAGAGGATCATGAAATTCACAAAAGATACCTGAAACAGCCCGTAAAAAACAGGCATTGTTAATGCCTGGGTCAACACAATCCACCTTTGATTTAATTTACACAAACTATGAGAAAGAAAGCCACAAAGGTCTTGACACACCCATCCTAACTATGAACAAATTTTCCCTAATAAGGGAACACTTTTCTCCCTTCCTTCCTTCCTTCCTTCCTTCCTTCCTTCCTTCCTTCCTTCCTTCCTTCCTTTCTTTCTTTTTCTTTCTTTCTTTCTTTCTTTTACAAATTTATTTTTTATTGATGTTCAATTTGCCAACATATAGAATAACACCCAGTGCTCATCCCATCAAGTGCCTCGCTCAGTGCCCGTCACCAGTCACCGCCATCCCCCGCCCACCTCCCCTTCTACCACCCCTAGTTCGTTTCCCAGAGTTAGGAGTCTTTCATGTTCTGTCAGGGAACATTTTCTAAAGAATTCAGTTCCTTGCACTTGACCTTGCTTCATGACTTCAGAGTGAAGAAGAAAACGACTGCCAGATTGAAAGAGAAATCCTTTGATTTTTTGGCCAGACTCTGATCAGCAGAGAAATAAGATAATAATGCCTGTTGAGTGAGCACCCCCAAGGAGCCTTCCCTCATCTATTGCTGTGGGAAACAGGGAGCAGCCACGTGGAGCAGCCAGGCTGCCGGGGACTTTGCAAAGTCGTTCTCCAGGAAATGAGGTTACTGCCTTCCGAATATGTCTTCACTCAAAGGGACCTGCATCACCACCTGTCGACCCCTTCCCTTCATAAATGTGTTCTCAGTTTAAAAAGCACTGGTCCAGCACTATCATGTTGATAGGGTAGCATAGACGTCAGTATTTCTATTTTAGTTGAGAACATGAACTGAGACCAAGTTCAATGACTCACCCAAGGTTACACATAGCTAGTCTGTCTGGGAGAAGGTGCCTGAACTATAGTTGTATCCTCTGAGTTTGGTAACTGGCCATTGCTAATTCTACAAACTGGAACCTGAAGCTTATCAAGATAAGATAATTTCCCACAATTACCTAGGGAATGAGCACCACGGTCAAGATTTGAGAGCAGGCCTCTGATTATTTAGCAATGCTGAGGAGTGCAGTCATTGTCCTTTCCATGTACACATGTCTCCCAGGGCAGCATCCTATTTCCTTCTTTCCTGTCCCTTAAATGTCTCAGAGATTGGCCCACCTGCCTTTTCTACTCCTATCACCTGTTTCTCACTTGAAGTCCAATGAAGAAAATGCCACAGAACCTTGACGTACAATGCAATCCCTTCCTCCCCCTACTCTGAAAATCAGGAAACCCTTTCCTTTTGGGGAGTTTTGTTTGGTTTTCAAATTTAATAACCATGGGGAAAAATAAGACAAGTTAATGAGGTACCAAAGCTTCCCATTAATAGAAAATTTTAAAATAATGGTAATCATTTTCCTAGGATAATTACCTCAGGGGCTTAGCATAGGGCCTGACCTTCTAGATGCTCAGTCAATGGTAGATATCCTCCTCCCTATTCTAATTACTCTTGGCCATTTGGCAGAAGCATAACCAGTCTCAGGCTCGTCGCACAGTGCTCTACTAGAGTTCCCTAGGATGTGACGGTTGAACCAGGCAGGGGTAAGAGAGAGGTTGCAAACCCAGAGGAGGGGGTCTATGAGGCTAACAAAGATGGGACAAATTACAGCTTATCAGCTACTCGGGAAAGGGCATCTAGGGAGGGTTCCTGTACGGGTGCTGGGGAATGCGTGGCTCAAGTGGAATGCATATATTGCTTGGCTCCTCGACAGGACTGAAAAAGCTAAAGGATTTATTTGGCTGGAGAGGAAAGGATTGATGAGAGTGGGGCAGAAAACATCACTTGTGCTGTCTGCTCTGCCAGGGTGCAAACCCTTTTTCCTTTGGGTGCAGAGTGAAAGGAGGAGATGCTGAGAAAGGAAGATCTGGGGAGTTTGGAAGGGATGGGAGGCTGGAGGAAAGGAAAAGATGCTTCCCTAAGCTCTGGACTGCTTCTAGACTATCCTACTTGTATACTGGCCAAGAAGTCGCCCCACTCTCCCCAACCATGCCCACCTCCCTGCTCCACTGAGCATTGCCCACACACCCTCGAATTTATTCCCATCTCTGTCCCAGATGGCTGCAAAGCCCAGGGATTCCATGTTTTCCCTCCGCTGCTCCCCCGCAAGCCTTTTCCAAGCCTCCCCTCCCCAGAGTGACGCCCCACCCTCCCCCAGGCTGGCCATGTGGAGTCTGTCTTTTTCCTCCCATCTCTTTACACTTGTGTATTTGGTCTTTGACGCAGGGGCTGACCCCACATGTTATATTACCGTGTGCGGAGAACATTCTGCGGGCGAATGACTTACAGCACATGCTTCGTCTTCTGTTCTTTCTATTAGGGACGTGATTTAGAAGATGAATGTTTATAACATGACCCAAGGAATTTCATCCTCCTCTGGAAAACTGTGTAGGAGAGAATCCTAATGGATAAAGAGTAATGCCTTCTGGGCTCCTGCCAAACGTTTGGACTTGTAAAAAGCCTCTGCGCTCACCTTTTCTTGTTTATTGTACACTCGCTACTTCACCACTTGTTGGCTCTTTCTGAAGGGAGTGGTCACAAATAAGTGAGCATCTCATTGGTTTTCACAGAGAAACAAATTGCAATTGTAGTGATGATGTGTTAATTCTGTATTAAGTGCCTTCTTGACCAGGCACCAGTAAAAGGATGCAGCTCTCCTGCATCGCACTGGTGGTGGTGGTGGGGGGGGGGGGGGGGAGGGGGCTGGAGGGGGGAGGGGGGAAAATCTGAATGACTAATCACATTGAAGTGTGAATACCTAGTGGCAGAGCAGCTCCTTGTCAGTGGAAAACAACATAGCAGTGCTCCCTCCTGTAGGTCCTTGGGAGGCCAGTCGGCATGATGGAAAGACACAGGTTTCGTTAATCCTGGTCCAATTGCTTGGGAGAGTGACATACCCACTCTGAACACCTCATCTGCACATGAGGGTAATAGTAAGTACTCCTCGGGGCTATTGCAAAGATTAGATAAATTTAAGTATCTGTAAAGAGAATAATAATAATAAAAATACTTCCTGTTGGTTTTTCTTTGAAAGATTTCTTGCCTCATTATGACTCTGGGGAAGGAAAAGAGTAGATGCTGCCTTGGGAAAGAGAAGGGCGTTATGTGAGAGAATCCCTGTCAGAGAGGAAGGGGAATTAAAACTCTCAAAAGGAGTCTAAGAAATAAAATAACTTTAAGGGAATCCTAGAAAAGAGAGGGTTCCCTGGAAAGACTAAGGAAAGCTAAGTCTCTTTAAAGCATTCCTGCATTAAACACAACAGTTCTCAAATGATGGATCGGAAAAGTTAAAGAGCCAGCATGGTGGTCTGGGGTATGACTTAGATTCTCTCACAAACTGAGGCTAACACATTGTGAACTCCCAAATTTCCTAGGGCTTAGAGAAAATTGTACATGCCCTACATGAAGCTGTCCCATGGGGAAAAAGAACCCCACACAACGGCTATGGAGTAGACTCAGTCTAGGTATGGCAAAGAGAGAAGGTCATGCCTTTGTATGCCAGGAAACTATGTAGTGGACACTGAGCTAGTTGTTAAAAAACAGTTGAATATACTACACTATAGAGCCAGCAGTTAAATGCCCCCAACACTCAAAACCCCATTTGAGGGGACCAGAGCTGGAGCCAGCAGTCAACAGGCCATGAGTTTCACCAGCCATGAACTTCAATCACAGATATCATACAAGTGCCCAGGGAACAGTCCCAGCCAACCACATTGGGTCAGAGACCGAGCTGGTAGACCCTCTTCCTCATCACCTGGAGGGCACTGGGCATCCCTCTTCGACCAGATGCCATTTTGGTTGAGGGAGGCAGGAAACCTTGGTGGTACAACATTTTTCCAAAGTAAGCATGTACCTTGAAGAATCTCATTAAACTTTAAGACACTATTTTCAATCCAAAGATTCCTATAAATGAAAAATTTTCTGTTCCTTGTCGGTCCCTCCTACCCCTGGGCCCAGTAGGATGGGAACTTATGAGGATTTGTTGCAGAGATTAGTTACAGAGAAATAAATAGGCCCAAGAGACTTGTACACTATATATTTAAACCTTTCTCTGAATTTAATAGCATCACAGGTAGGAGACACTCAATGCATGTAAGTCCCTTAAATATAAGTGAAAATATCAAACTGGGTTGAATCCCTCAAACTAAAAAGATACATTTCTTAACTAAAGTTAATTTCAAAGAAGCTCATCATTCCTGGCGTGCTAAGTGCACCTAATACACATTAGGAAGAAGGTTTGTACATATTTTTTGGTCAACAGATGATTTCATTTATTGTAACACTGAAAGAAAATGAAAATATTTCCTGATGTTTCTGTTATTTTATTTTATTTTATTTTTTAAAGATTTTATTTATTTATTCATCAGAGAGAGAGAGACAGGCAGAGGGAGAAGCAGGCTCCATGCAGGGAGCCCGACACAGGACTCAATCCTGGGACTCCAGGATCACGTCCTGGGCTGAAGGTGATGCTAAACCGCTGAGCCACCCAGGTTGTCCTATTTTATTTTATTTTTTGAGGGGGTGGTGAGGGGCAGAGTAAAATGGAGAGACTCTTAAGCCGGTCCACACCCGGCCCAGAGTCTGATGTGGGGCTTGACCTCACAACTCTGAGATCACAATCTGAGCCAAAAACAAGAGTCAGATGCTTAACTGACTGAGCCACCCAGGGAACACTGTTACTTAATTATTTATATTGAACATAGTTGAGATTTTTCTCTGTTATCTCATAAGTGTGAAGGGAGTAATGACATCATAGTAATGTCCCCTTTTCCAGAGAAATGAGATTTTTACCACATGGTGTTCCTCACCTCTCTCCTTCCTAACGCTCCAGATTTGGGATCATCCACCTCAGCCCATAGTTTTTGTTACTATCTCTTTCTACCTTTATTCCAGATTTCTTCCTATTATTATGTCATCTGTCTTTACTTAATTAGTCCAAATGTCCTCTGTGAATGATAGTATTATCTCCCTCTTGCAGATAAGGAAAGGATGAACCAACAGAGTTAAGATATTCCTAAATATTTATAGCACATAAAATGATGAGAAGCTTGGTATGAGCCCCAATATCGTGTGAAAATAGGATTCTTAAAGAAGGCCTGACAGCCACAACCTATAATCTGGGAGGCAAAGATAGATGTCAGATGTCAGTGTGCCCTACCCTGGCTTCTTCCATCATGGGCCTCTAGAAATCAGGCTGAGGGATGGTGAAGAAAGGAAACCTACACTTTCTCCTTCAGAAATTTCTCCAAAGAAGATCACAAACCAAGACCAGTCAATGACTCAGTTTTAGATGTCAGACTTTCATCTCTGAGAAAGAAAAACACAGAAGGGGTCTTTCTCAAGAAGCAGAATAACTACCTCTCTTCCCACCATCACAACAGACAGGATTGAAGTTCTTAAGGAACTCCCCTTAAACCTGAAGCAAATCACAAACCTGCAAACACTGCTTAGAAGGTGTCCTTCGGGCAGCCCGGGTGGCTCAGCGGTTTAGCGCCACCTGCAGCCCAGGGCGTGATCCTGGGATCTGGGATCGAGTCCCACGTGGGGCTCCCTGCATGGAGCCTGCTTCTCCCTCTGCCTGTGTCTCTGCCTCTCTCTCTCTGTGTCTCTCATGAATAAATAAATAAAATCTTAAAAAAAAAAAAAGAAGGTGTCCTCCAAATGCCCAGGATCCCTCCAGATCTGAGCTGCATCTCCATCTGTGTCTGAAGGCTTGACAGGGATAGTGGTGGGGATGGTATGGTTAGTTTCCTTCAGGGCAGGGTTGTGGAGAGTTTTAAATATATTAGTGGCAAATTTAGCAATTAAAAATCTAATATTGGGGATCCCTGGGTGGCGCAGCAGTTTGGCGCCTGCCTTTGGCCCAGGGCGCGATCCTGGAGACCCGGGATCGAATCCCACGTCGGGCTCCCGGTGCATGGAGCCTGCTTCTCCCTCTGCCTGTGTCTCTGCCTCTCTCTCTCTCTCTGTGACTATCATAAATAAATAAAAATTTTAAAAAAAATAAAAATAAAAAAATAAAAATCTAATATTGACTCATCTTCAATCCACTTCACCCTGAAATCCATTTCATAAGAGGAAACACGGAAGCGATGGTATTGCCTACCACTCTGTAGTGACCAGAGAGTGGCTTAATGGTTTTTAAACCTTTTTTCCCCCCAAAGGAAATATTACAGGGAAGTTCAATACATACAACAGCTAACGGCCAACAACTCTGGGTGAAATAAAGGGCTGACAGGAGCCCCACCCTTTGTTCTCACTCCTTCTGTCCTTCCCACACATCCCTGGGACATCCCTTCTGAACCCCATGGGCCCCATAGAGCATAGTTTGGAAATCACTGCATATGTAAAAAATGTGAGTGAGAAAACCACACGTGAAGAATTATTAGTAAGTGTTCCCATAGCATCATACTTTTACTTAGGGGAATCGTGATTCATTAACCAAATAAGAACTTATTGCCATTTTTTCAAGGGTACTTTATCCAAGGAATGCCGTGTACACAGAATAGATGTATTGCATTGCCATGGTGGCCATTTTAAATTTTAGTAAATACTGCCCCTTTGATTTGGTTCTGCTTAAATATGTAAATTAGATGCATTTTCATCGACCCAGACATGGTGGTAGACCTCACAGGAGTCATTAAAATGTTCAAAACACAGATGTATCTCAAGATACTCCCAATATAGACAGCTTGAAAAAACACAAATCAATATAAAGTATAATATCAGTAAAAAAAAAAACAAAAAAAAAATTTAACAACTGAAGATAAATGAAGAGCTATTGTAGGATAACATGTGATTAAAAGCCAAAGCCATTGGCTAGGAAATAACCCGCTATACGTCCTCAGTGCTAAAACTGCCGTGGATTACACTGGCATCCTGAATACAGTATCTAGAAAAACAGAAAGGTCAACTTCCACTTCATTTGGGTCTGATCACATCTCATCTGGAATGTTGACTTAGTTCTGGGTATCTCACTTTCAGAGGAGCATGGTCCAAGGGTAATGAATGGGCTCTGATATGAATTCCCGTTCCGTGAAGAAGTGTTGATAGAATTGTAGCTACTTTGCCTGGAGAAGGTAGGGCATCAGTGTGATCTGTTACTTAACTAGGGATTTTTGTGAAAAAGAATATGGCCGATCTCTCTACAACTTTCTTCCCTTCCATCCCTAGTCACCTCTCCAGTAGGGCTAGCACCAGGTGGTGCCATTTACACAGGTTAAACCTTCAAGGGAGTCCCTTATAGCTCTGCCATGTGGTGGCCTGGTCACTGCCATTGCAAAAAGGGATGCGAGTTTTTGACTGGTGGCCCCAGAAAGGTAGCTGAAAATGTAAAGCCTGGAAGACAAGGGGAGTGAAATTTTCTTTTAAGATGAAGACATTCTAACAGTGGGAGAAGACAACTCTAAATGGAAGTATTTGGAAAGCAGTCCAAATCTTTATAGGTGAGCCCGTGCTTCTAGGATTGATAGTAATGGCAGCCATTTGTTAACTGGGCTTTAATGATGTGACTGGCCTTATGGCATTTGACTTTTTTTTTCCCCACAAGTGATCTCCTTCTTAATCATCACTGCAATACTCCCAGGCAGGAACTACAATTATCTTTATTTTATAGGGAAAGAAATGAAGCTTGGACAAATAGCTTTACTTTTCTAAGGTCATAGAGAGAACTAATGAAAGAATTGGCATTTGAGCTCAGGTCTCTGACTCTAGAGTGTAAATTCTAAGCCATTATGCACACTGATTCTCAATAATGCGGTAACAAAATCCCTTCTTTCTGAATGTGTCCTTCTGCTTGATTGTAGCTAAACTTGATCTACAAATAAAATTGGATCTCGACATTGTACATCAAAGAGTAAGATCATGGAACAGAGGTAGATGAGGTGAGTCTGCCCTGCTCTCACCAGTCACCAATATCTGCATCTTGGACTCAGGGGCAAACCACACACCTGGGCTCCAGATGCGGAAAGCTGTCACACACCCAGCATACACTCCAAGATCCAATTCCATCACTTCAGGAACCCAGCGCATGAAGGATGTGCTGGGCTCACACTGGATATTTTTATTTTGTCATTTCCCAAATGCCCTCTCCAAAAATAACATCTCAGGAGGCAAGATGTGGCCTCAGTGGATATTTCAGAGCCTCTGGGGAGAGCTGAAGGGAGCGGAGCCCATCAGAGCACACCCAGTGGCCACTGTCAGTTTGGAGATGCTCAGATGAAAGGGAGAGCCAGAGCCCTTCACTACATGTGCACTGACAGCTGCCGCTCTGCCATTGCTAGAGCTGTGTCTGCCGTGAAGACCACGGGGAGGCCTCGCTGAGGCTCTGTTAGTGCTAAAACAGATGCTCCTTCAGCACGCACATCTTAGGTGGCCACTTTCACGGGGTGGAAAAGGATAATCTAAACCTTCCTGTTCTTGCCAAAATAACCATGTGTAGGTCTTTGTTCTGCAAGTCTCTGGAACACACAGATAGATTTCCAAGCAGTGGGAACCTCCTGTCCTGTTCAGTCTTTGGACAAACTTGTTCTGCCCATTTCACCCCAGTTTCCTGAAACCCTGGCTGTAGGGCTCCAGTGGCTGGAGCCCATGAGAGGTTCCTTTGTAAGGAGAGTGTTCACAGCCAAAGCCATCAAGGCAGGCAGTGAGGGACATCGGGCTTTAAGCCAATGACAGCAGTGACAGGTATTGCCTTGGCTTTCCTGGGCTGAGAGGTCACCCCCTGTAGGTCTGCTTGCCTCATCTGGCTCCTTTCCAGGAAGGAAGGCGGTAGAACCACTGCCCGTGGGCTGCGGTGGGTACTGCCTGGCTGGGGGAAGGTTGGCAGAGGAACAACTTGTGGCTGATTCACACATTTAGGGTTTCTTTTGCCCCTTAAACTGATGGAGAGAGAAGCTGTAGGGCAAGAAAGCTAATCCTTCCTAGCAAATAATTCAAATACAGAAGCCAGAAATCTATGTTCAGACCTTACCTCCATTTTCCTTCACGAATTTAGGGCATTTGCCAAAGAGAGAAAAAAAATGGAATGATACATGGATTTAGAAAAGAGAGAGAAATCAGTTAGAGAGTTGTGTAGAGAGGCAATGTGATAAAGTAGAAAGAAAAATAGTCTTGGAGCAAGAAAACTCAGATTTGGCCCTCATTTCTGAGCCTGGTGGCCCTGAGCAAGTTGCCTTTCAGCTCTCGGACGTGGGTCTCTGAGGTCCCTTTCAGCTGTAAGACTAAAAGCTGAGAGTTCTTGATTCTATAAAGAGAGTTCTTCTAAGACCAGAATTATTCCCATAACCAAGAACTATTTATTAAATAATCAGTGTGTGAGTTTTCTGGAGATAAGAGCAAGAGCTGGTCCCTAAAGGTTAGGTAGATCAACAACTATGCATGTGAGAGTCTAAAAGTTCAGCTAAGCTCAGAATGTGAGTTAATAACATTAACATTGTTACAGTAGTTTCCCTCTTATCCACCATTTGGCTTTTCGTGGTTCCAGTTGCCCATGGTCAGCTGTGTGGTCTGGAAGCAGAGAGCCCTCTTTCCGATATATGGTCAGAAAGTCAGTGGTAGCCTAGTGCAACATCACAGTGCCTACATCATTCACCTTGCTTCACCTCATCATGTAGGCACTTTGTACTTGACCTCGTCACAGGAAGGGGAAGAGTGAATACAATCAGTAAGATACTTGAGAGAGATCATATTCACACAATTCTTATTACAGTATACATTGTAAAAATTGTTCTATTTTATTATTGTTGTTAATCTCTTACTATGTCTAATTTGCAAATTAAACTGTATCATAGGTGTGCATTGCATAGGGAAACAGAATATGTAAGATTCAGTACTATCTATGGTTTCAGTCATCCGCTGGGGATCTCAGAACATCTACCCCAGATAAGGGGAGACTACTGTAGTAAGAATTTAATAAACACGGGTATCCCTTGGTGGGGAGGATTATGTTTTCTGATACTGCCCTTATATGTGGCAATGCTTCCTAATTCCAGGGTGCAGAACTAGCCGTGCCACACCTCCTAGCTATTCTCATTAACCAAGAAGATATCTTGACTACATTTTGCCTTATTTCTTGCCTGTCTCTCAAATACTTCAGAACTTAGATTGAGGGGAAAGAGGTATATATATTGACTTCTTAAATAAATCCCATCAGGACACGTGGGTGGCTCAGTGGCTGAGTGTCTGCCTTTGGCTTAAAGTGTGATCCCTGCATCCTAGGATCAAGTCCGGCATCGAGCTCCCCACGGGGAGCCTGCTTCTCCCTCTGCTTATGTCTCTGTTTCTCTCTGCGTGTCTTTCATGAACAAATAAATAAAATCTTAAAAAAAAATAAATCGCATCAGTTCTCTTTCATATGGCATTTTCCCTTAGTTGGGTCTGCACAAAGCAAAAGAAAAAAGAAACTACTACAAATTCTCTCCCTACCCACACTATCCCCGTGCTGTACTACAACCCTCATTATATAATGCATTAGTTTTTATTGAAACAGTAATTACCAAACCATTTGTAATCCATATGTCTCTACCCAGGACTGGCAACCAGAACTTGAAGATTAATTGCGAGAGCTATAACGAGGCTTTTGGACATTTCCCCCGAGAGCCTCCACGAATAGCACTAAGATGAGTAGTAAAGACAAGTTCCGTGCTTCTCACTGCCATGTCAGGTCATGATGCCTTCTTTCCTAACCAGAGGCCAAGAGAAAAGGCTTTTCGGATCTTCCAGTGTATGTATGACACGAAGAGCTCATTCTAGTAAAGGGAACCAGACCCCTGTCATCTGACACTAATGAGGTGCCCCTTCCCTTGGCTCACCGGGATTTGGAGGAGGACATGCAGATAACCTTCAGCCTAAAGAGTAATATCATCACCGCTCTGGAATCTCTCTGAAGCATGCCCAGTGACGATGAGGAATTCCACAGGGCGCGTGTCCCTCCTGGATCCCTTCCAAAGGAGTAAGTTATCAGAAGGACCCCATTATAATGTGGGCCCCAGGGACAGTGTCAACCGGCAAGCTCTAGGGTAACTGGTAAAATTCTGCTGCTGGTCCATTCATCACTACATGCTGGCTCCTACAGCTGGGCCTTGGTCGCTTCGAGAAGCACTGGTCCAGCCTGTCACTCACCTCTCTCCCATCCCTTTGTGGCCGGGCTAGCTTCTAACTTGTTCCCAGGGCACCACCTGTGAGTGTCTGACAAAATGAGCCTCTTGCTGGAAATGCCTAATCCAGAGGATTTTCTCATGATCTCTTTGTCGCTTCTCTTACCTTTCCTTCGGCTTCAGGCCATTGGCTTGGCTGACGGAAGTCGCTGAAGGCCCGAGAATTCTACCCACAGACTTGGCCTCCCATAGGGGTCACATTTCTGCCAGGCAATGTCACGATAGTGAGAGGAAGAGCCCAGAAGACCAAGCCTTCAGAATCCGCCTTGAGGCTCTCGCTGGCCTGAGATTGGAAACCCTCTTGGCCGTGTCACCAGTGCAAGCGATTTAATGACAGCTTGAAGAGCTCTGAACTTAAACAGAGATGAGCACAAGGCAGGAATTTGGACCCTGGAAGAATTGCCTAAGCACGGATTATTTTTCTATGGTATTTGACGAGAACAAACGAAGTTAAGAAGTTTCCTTTTGTTCTGGCATTGTTTACTTTCCTTTTATTATTCTACACAGCACTTGGAGCTCTGGCAGTGTTTCTGTCCTAAAACCTTATTGTCAGGAGTTTATTTTTCAGCTGTTTCAAATCATATCTGATAGAGGGAGCGCTTTGCCTGGGCTCATCACTTTACCTCAGAAGAAATAAAGTTCATCCTTTTAAATGACAATCCTGATTGTCTACAGCTTTAAGTTTTCTACACTTAGGCTGTAGGCTTCATTTAAAAATCTGTTTTCCCTCATCAAAAAGGAGCTGTGGTGGAAGTCCTCACTCTGCCGGCGTCTGGGTAATGACCTAACACGGTGTTCTGGACGATCGCTGTGTTATGTCAGATTTTCACGGCATGTGGAGGAATTCTTTGTCAATGGTGGTTTTGTCAACTGTGGTTTTGAGGCAATGGGGTTTTATGCTTGTGCTTGAAGTTTTAAAAATATACAAGCTTTTAACATTTGCAAAGTTTAATTCGGTTCTCTTCTAAAAAGTGGCAATTTGCTATTAGTCCTCCTCCTCTGTCAAGGCGCATGTGGGATAACAGAGTAGAGTTTATGCACGGCCCTTCTGGAACACCGACTGGATATCAGCAAGGAAAAATCATCCCTTCAGCCTCGTGATGATTTGTGAAAAGCTCAGATTAATTTAGTAGGCATTTTCTTGACACCTGTGGAAAGTCAGTGTGTGTGAGGGCGCAGCATAATGGTGATGAGGCCACCCTCTGGAGCAAGACTGCCTGATGGAATCCCAGCTGCTTAGCTGTGGTGGTTTGAACAGGGGCCCTGATCTCTTAACCCTTGGGACCTGTGAATGTGACCTTATTTGGAAAAAAGGTCTTTGCAGATGTAAAACAAGAAGGATCTCTGAGGTGAGAGTGTCCTGGATTATGGGGCAGTGGGTGGGGTGGGGGTTCAACATCCAATGACAAGGGTCTTCATAAGAGACAGAACAAAAAAAAAAAAAAGAGAGACAGAACAGAAAACACAGACATGGAGCAGGGGAAGGCCACCTACAGACCTAGGTGGACATTGGAATAATGCAGCTACAAGCCAAGGAATGCCTGGAGCATCAGATGAGGAAGAGGAAAGAAAAGAGTCTCTGTTAGAGCCTTTGGGGCAAGTGTGGTCCTAGTGATACCTTCACTTTGGATTTCTGATGCTAGAACTGTGAGAGAAGAAAATTCTGTTGTCTTCAGCCATCCAGTTTGTGGCAATGTGCTACAGCAGCCCTAGGAAATGTATCCATCACTTATCAGCTGAGTGACCTTGGACAAGTTATTTAACCTCCATAAATCAGTTCCTTCAAAGAAAAACTCTTGCCCCAGGTCTGTTGTAAGGATAAGATGCCTTCATTTAAGTGACTGACTTAGATCAGTAACATACCTACATGCTCTATAAATGCTGTATACATATAGCATGCTCTATTTCTATCTGCAGGCAAATGCCACAGATCCAGTAAAGTGCTGGTTGCAAGAATCACAATTCGAGAAATAGAAAACTTCTAGAAGAAACCACTTCCACTCATCTCAATGCCTCAGCCATAGCTCTCAAAGAGTATGAGAAAGGAGCAGGATTCCCTGCAAGAGCCATTACTTAAATGCCTCTAAATCTGAGCAGTTTGGTATAAGTAGGACTTCTGAAGGGTCATGTGCTAAGACTTCACAAGTACATCTGGTACAGACCGTGTGTATTGTTCCTCCAACCTCCTGCTCTCCGTGAGGTTGGAGACTTCTGCCTTGGTAGCTGTAAGGACTCCAGTCTAGGGGCAAGGGAAGCATGGTGGTCTGCAGAGAGGGGATTTGTTAGAGCACTGGTGGGTGAACTGGTGTCTAGGAAGCTACACTTCCTGTCTTATGTCCCCCTTCCTATTATTACTGGGATCACTGTTCTATTTTGCTGTGGATCCTGAAGTCTTAGTCCTTTCGTGTTACTATAACAAAATTATCACAAACAGGCTGGCTTACAAACAACAGAAATTTACTTCTCGTAGTTGGAGGGTAGGAGGTCCAAGATCAGGGTACTGGCAGATTAGGTGTCTGGTGAGGGTCCCTTTGTAATCTAACCTCCTGGCAGAAGGGCCAAGCTAGCTCTTCAGACCTCTTTTATAAGGGCACTAATTCCAACCATGAGGTCTCCACCTCCCAACAGGCCCCACCTTCTTTTTTAAAAAAATTTATTTATTTATTCAAGAGAGACACACAGAGAAAGGCAGAGACATAGACAGGGGGAGAAGCAGGCTCCCCGCGGGGAGCCCAACACAGGACTGGATCCTGGGACTCTGAGATCATGCCCTGAGCTGAAGGCAGATGCTCAGCCACTGAGCCACCCAGGTGTCTCCAGGCCCCACCTTCTAATACCACCACCCTGGGGGATAGGATTTCAACATATGAATCTGGGGAGACACAGACACTCAGACCATAGTACCCCAGAAGGCATGACTCTAAAATGAGAGTATCTTCCAAGAAGAAATCTTAGATATAAAACCTCATGTCAGGGAAGACTCAGGAAGTTTTAGAGCTCCAAAGATCATTGTTCAAATGTTCATCATGCTCAAATCATTTTGAACAACGTTCCCATTTTACAGATGAGGAGTGTGACTCTCAGCCAGGCACAACAGCTGATCCCAATGAACACAGGCTCTGGTGGCAGAAGCCAGCTGCATGTCAGATCCCCTGCTCTAGGGATGTTTGTTCTAGTAAGTAGACCTGGATTGGAAAATTGTGAGGGACCAGAGCAAACATTAGGACTTGGATACTTATTTCTGCTAGCCCTACAGCTTAGTCTTAGCATAGTCCAAACCAAAATTTGGTTTTGTTAATGGAGTGGGCCAACTCTCAGCTCTTTCAACATCTCTGACTTTTCTAGGGTCTCCAGAACAGTCTGGATCTGTGTAAGTGGGCATGTGAAATTCAGCCCTGGGCTTTGTATCTCTGAGCATATTTTCTAAAAGCAACAGCAACACTATTTCCCGTTGAGAATAATTGGGGGAAATTAGAGTATCCATGCCTCTTGACAGCGCCTGATGTATAGTGGGAGGGAGATATACATTAGCTATCATCATTTTTATTTCCACTCACTATGGCTTCACTTTGATCGAACTCCGCACTGTAAAGTGAAGGTCATAAAAATGGTCTACCGGAATAGAAGTGATGAGCATGAACTCAGGAACCAGACTGCCTGGGTTCAAATCCCAGTTACATCCTTTTAAGCTGTATAACCTTAGGTACATTATTTGATTTCCCTATGCTTCAGCTTCTTCATCCATAAAGGAAAAAAAGATAACAATGAATACATGCAAAGCTCTTAAAAGAATGCCTGACTCCTAGTATATGGTCAACTAAGTGTTTACTAGACTAGTTTTACTTATCCCACAGGACAGTCCTGAGATTTAAATGAGATGCATATTTAGAAGGCCCCAGTGTTTTCAGCTGTTAATCATCACTATCGTCATCATCAAGTGATTGAACCTTTCCCCCACCATGGTCTGTTTTTGTATTTGTTTAATACCTAAAGCTTACTGACATGCATTACTGATGCATTTGTGGAAAGCACTGTGCAAAGCCTGTGTACTTAGAACAATACTGAGCTGGAAGCCAGGTTTTCATGAGTTTTCTTAGGCAGCTTCTATCTTGCTGCTGGTGAAGCATGTAAGGTGAGACTGGTGCTCTGAGGGGACATGTCTATAGAAGACCCTAAGTGGAATGGCTGTGTGGTCCTCAGGGTTTCCTCTTTATTGGGAATGGGCTCAATGCAGAGAGTCTGAGATCCAGGGGTCATGTCTGTATAATATGCCATTATCCTCTGGCCATTGCTAACCTACTGTGTGGTGGGCCCCAACCCTGTCCCCAGTCCTGGATCTCAGGAAATAGGATCAGCCTATTTCAGCCTATTTCCCGTGGCATAGCTATGCAATGTGAGGTGGGGAATCTTTAGCTGCTAAGTTTCTTGCCCAGGCTACAGTAGGAGAGGAAGAAATTGATGTGAAGAAAAAACCAGAGTGAGCACATGAGGAGGGCCCTTAGAACATTCAAAGCCATGGGACTTCATAGTATCTTCCCAAATAACGTGGGAGAGCCTGTATCGTTCCAATACATCTCCTGTTTGACCTATGTGGTATTTCTGCTACTTACAACCAAGAAATTCTTCCTTTTCCTCCTAGAACCAGCCCACATATTTCCAGTTCTAGAATAAATTTTCTGACCCCCTCCCCCACTCCAGCATCTTGAAACTCCCTCTCCATAGCACTCCCTAGACCCCTTACAGTACTAAGCTTTTTTTTTTTTTTTTTTTTTTTTTTTTTTTTTTTTTTAGTACTAAGCTTTTTAAGGACAATGTCTGGGTCTTATTCGACTTAAATTTTCATCCAGTGCTGGTGTCCAATGATAGTTTGACCTTGTTTTTAAATGAATATGTGAATGAGGGCATGCAAATTGCAGCTGATTGACAGGTCAGATTATCTCTATGATCTTTCCCAAACTGGAGACTCTATGGGGCTAGGTTATTTGTGAAGGGGGGACTCTGAAGAGGCTCAATGGAAGGTTCTAGAACTCCAGAAGTTGAAAGTCTCAATTTCATACTATTCAAACTGTACTTCCTCATCTACGTCTTTCTGCTTCATGGCTCCAGGTTGTATCTAGCCACTCAGATGGTTTGGAGTTATGAATCACTAACATCCCTCTTAGACTTACAAATGGAGTAAGAGGAGATGACGAAGGGACAGAGATACTGAAATTGAGAACTGACTTCAAGAAAAGCTAAAAGGAAACGTGTGCTACATCTGTGGGAGAGAGAAATTTCCAGAAGGAGAAGTGAACTGAATTACAAGCTATGAAAGACAAGAGAGGAGCTGGTGCCTGAAGGAACCTCATCTCATCAGTCACTTCAGTGAAACAAACAACTAGATTGACCAAAGCTCTACGATGTTCGAGTTCTCTGTTCCCAGCAACCTAAAAGTTACATTCATCTGCATAGCTTGATCCCAGGGAAAGCCTGACTGGGGACAACCTGACTGCAAAGGGGCACAGATGACTAAGTCTACTTCCCTCAGAGGGAAAGACCTGGGGCTTTGGGCGATTTCTTTGAAGTCCCCCTAGAGGGCTCTAAAGATTGTTAGTGGCATCTGGTCTTTAATCCTGGACATTAAGCTTGTTGATTTTTGCCCCAGACCATCTGTTTCTCAGCTTTGCATGGAACCTCTCCTTTGTGACAAGTAGGGAAAGAAATACTGTATTTTTATTGTATTATATTTTTATTTCTTTCTGTTTTGCCTTTCATTCCAGTCACAGCATTAGAAAGGGAGTGTTTACCTGCCTGCTGATGCTCTGAAAGATTAGACACAAAGTGCTGACCTTGGTACCTAATGAACATTTCCTACAGAATGGGTGCCTTTGTCCTTCATGCTCTGAGAGGAAGTCAGGGATAGTGAGTACACTCTTGTGACCATTTAATGTCTGTGCCCAGAGCACTGTTTGCACTACTTGCAGCCCTCATAGTTGTGAGGAGTGACTCTGGGACCTGACTACCTGTTTGGATTCCATCTGAGCCTATTCCTAAGCAAGTGTGTGGACAAGTTAGCTAACCCGTCAGCTCCTAGCTTACTAAGTGGAGTAATGACAGTACCTACCTTGCTGCAGCATTGTGAAGGTGAAGGAGATAATACATGCAAAGCATTTTGTTCAGTGTCTGCCACTTAGTAAATTCCCATGCACATCAGTTATTGTTATCTAATATAGTAATAGTATTCCTAATGTTAAAGTGCAGCAAGCTCTACACTTGCCAGAGAATTTGCAACAGGAACAGACCTTTCCTTGAGTTTATCTCACTCCAAAGAATTCAGTGTTGTCATATGTGAGACATGAAGATCAGGAATGGACATTTCCAAACTGGTGAATCCCTTAGGGATTTTTTATCCATTGTGGTTCATACAGTTGTGCCCTTCATTTTCAGTTATCAGGATCATTTCAAAGCAGCCATGAGCTGGGGGACCATCACTCTCTGGTAAACTCTGTGCCACCTTGAATCAAGCTTCTCCATTTCTACAAACCCTAGTGGTAAGTGGGACAGTTGATGCAGACTTCCCTGGCAAATGCTTGCTGGGCATTGTAAAGACCCCTACTCTGAGGGGATTGCACATACCATCACTCTGGCCATCAGAATGAAGGCTGCATTAATGGAGATACCCTTCTGGACAAAAATGGAGGCTCTCTCGTTGAAAATCTTAGAAGACTGATTTTTTTTTCCCCATTGCAACCACTATTTATTGCATGAGATTTCAGAAGACGAAACAAGTTTATAGAGACAGCATGAGATTGTGTAAATAAAATGAAGTCATATCTGGGAAAGATAGACCAAAGAAAATTGAACTTCAAATGTCTAAATTGCAGTTCGTACTCAGCCAAGAGTCCCATTGAATTAAAGCACAGACTGTATAACAGTGTACACAAAATGCCTTTAAAGTTCTTCCATAAATTTAGGGAAAAGGAATAGTCTATTGAGAGCTACTAAAGCAAAATTCTTACTGTGGATTTATAGGCACTAGTACAAGTGGTCCCCAAACACCGTTTTTAATTTTTTTTAATTATAAATAAGAAAGAACAGATTCTACCCCCACAACTTCCACCCCAGTACTTACGGCCTCCAGGCACGAAGGACAGAGTTCTTGGAAAAAAGGAAGGCTGCATTCCAGGCCTGTGATAGTGAAATTAGAGTCTAACTGAACATTAATTACATTTTAAATCCACTACATTTTTTCCTTTGAAATCCACAGATAATTCAACATCTTAGATGCTTTCTGCTGAATTTGTAGAAAAATTCTCCCAGAACTTTTAAGCCTTTATTTTTTTTCTTCATTGGTGAACTCTACTAAACATTTATTTTCTTCTGTATATTTTTTAATTGGAGTTCGATTTGTCAACATATAGTATAACACCCAGTGCTCATCTCGTCAAGTGCCCCCCTCAGGGCCCGTCACCCAGTCACTCCATCCCCCCACCCACCACCCTTTCTGCTATCCACTGTTCATTTCCCAGAGTTAGGAGTCCCTCATGTTTTGTCACCTTCACTGATTTTTCCTACTTATTTTCTCTCCTTTTCCCTATTATCCCTTTCACTATTTTTTATGTTCCCCATATGAGTGAAACCATATAATGATTGTCCTTCTCCAACTGACTTACTTCACTCAGCATAATACCCTCCAGTTCCATCCACGTTGAAGCAAATGGTGGGTATTAGTCGTTTCTAATGGCTGAGTAATATTCGATTGTATATATAGACCACATCTTCTTTATCCATTCATCTTTCAATGGACACCGAGGCTCCTTCCACAGTTTGGCTATTGTGGACATTGCTGCTATAAACATTGGGGTGCAGGTGTCTCAGCTTTTCACTGCCTTTGTATCCTTGGGGTAAATCCCCAGTAGTGCAATTGCTGGGTCATAGGGTAACTTTCCCTCTTCGCAAATGACATGATGCTGTACATAGAAAACCCAAAAGACTCCACCTCAAGATTGCAAGAAGTCATACAGCAATTCGGCAGTGTGGCAGGATACAAAATCAATGCCCAGAAATCAGTGGCATTTCTATACACTAACAATGAGACTGAAGAAAGAGAAATTAAAGAGTCAATCCCATTTACAATTGCACCCAAAAGCATAAGATACCTAAGAATAAACCTAACCAACAAGGTAAAGGACCTATACCTTAAAAACTATAGAACACTTCTGAAAGAAATTGAGGAAGACACAAAGAGATGGAAAAATATTCCATGCTCATGGATTGGAAGAATTAATGTTGTGAAAATGTCTATGCTACCCAGGGCAATTTACATGTTCAATGAAATCCCTATCAAAATACCATGGACTTTCTTCAGAGAGTTGGAACAAATCATCTTAAGATTTATGTAGAATCAGAAAAGACCCCAAATAGCCAGAGGAATATTGAAAAAGAAAACCAGAGCCAGGGACATCACAATGCTGGATTTCAAGTTGTACTACAAAACTGTGACCATCAAGACAGTGTGGTACTGGCACAAAAACAGACACATAGACCAATGGAACAGAATAGAGAACCCAGAAATGGGCCCTCAACTCTATGGTTAACTAGTATTTGACAAAGCAGGAAAGATTATTCACTGGAAAAAGGACAGTCTCTTCAATAAATGGTGCTGGGAAAATTAGACAGCCACATGCAGAAGAATGAAACTGGACCATTATCTCATACCACACACAAAGATAAACTCAAAATGGATGAAAGATCTAAATGTGAGACAAGAATCCATCAACCTCCTAGAGGAGAACACAGGCAACAACACCCTTTTTAAACTTGGCCACAGCAACTTCTTGCAAGATACATCTATGAAGGCAAGGGAAACAAAAGCAAAAATGAACTATTGGGACTTAATCAAGATAAAAAGATTCTGCACAGCAAAAGAAACAGTCAACAAAACTAAAAGACAATCTACAGAATGGGAGAAGATATTTGCAAATAACATATCATACAAAAGGTTAGTATCCAAGATCTATAAAGAACTTATTAAACTCAACAGCAAAGAAACAATCTAATCATGAAATGGGTAAAAGACATGAACAGAAATTTCACCAAAGAAGACATAGACATGGTCAACAAGCATATGAGAAAATGCTCTGCATCACTTGCCATCAGGGAAATACAAATCAAAACCACAATGAGATACCACCTCACACCAGTGAGAATGGGGAAAATTAACAAGACAGGAAACAACAAATGTTGGAGAGGAAGGGAACCCTCTTGCACTGTTGGTGGGAATGTGAACTGGTAGAGCCACTCTGGAAAATTGTGTGAAGATTCCTCAAAGAGTTAAAAATTAAGCCTTTCATAACAGTTTTTATTTCTTAATTTTCCTTTTCAATTAAGTGAGAGGATCAAGTGAATAAGAAATAATATATGTCATCCATTTAATACATAAATTCTGAGAACTATAGCTTTCTCTTGGTGCTTGCCATCATTATGAGTATTGAAATCAAGCAGTTTCTACATCCAGGCAGACCAGTCCTAGGCCGTGTTGAAAGAGGCATCTTAGTCCTTGCCATAGGAGAGTTTACTGTTGCTGAGACCCACATGTGAGCAGTGACTCGGGGACATGGCTGGTGAAAGAGGCGGCAGTGGCTCTCAAGAGCTATTGTTAAATAGCTAGGGCCACAAACAAACATCCATCCAATCAAGTCATCTCTCCCCTAACACCTGCCATTAGCAAGAGTAATAACATAGAAATAGCCATGCATCCTGCACAGGCCTATTTGCCATCTATGAGTATTCCTTCATTACAGCTCTTAATGCTACTGAATTCTGATTATATGACGTGGAAAAGTGTGGAATGAAGGAAGATTGGGGAGGATCTACCCTCAATCCTACAGCCTCACCATAGATTGACTTGTCTACATACAAAATAGCTATCAACTAAATGGAGACAATGATAGTTATATAAAGGTACCATATCACTGTGCTGGTAAAAAGAATTCACAATCATAATTTCATAAGTCTTCTCAATAACCCTGTGATGTGCATAGGCATTATTATTCTCAGTTTTCCAATGAGGATAGAGTATTAGTACTAAATGTAGGAAAAATCCTCTATATTGCTAGCAATATAAGAATGTGCATTAAAACAAGAGAGTGTATTTTAGCTATCAAACTAACACAGATATGTAGACCATCAAATGAGCAATATTTTAAAAAATAGATAATGTCTTATGCTGCCAAAGTTGCACTGAGATGGAAATTCTCTTTCTACTAGGGGAAGTACACATTGGATAAGCCTTTCTGAAGAGCAGTTTGCAGCATGCACCAGGACCTTTAAAAATATTCATAACTTTGGGTGCAGTAATTTTATGTCTGAGATTTCCTTCTAAGAAAATAATAGGGAATGTGGATAAATTTTATCTATAGAAATATCTCTTAGCAATATTCTTTATAAAGGCAAAAACTTGAAAATAACCTAAATATTTAACCATAGAAAAATAGTTCTGATTCACCTACATAATGGGATACTAGGGAGCCCCTAAAAGTGATGATTGGAAGAACTTTAATGGCATGAGAAAATGCTTAGAGTATAGTCTTAAGTGAAAAAGAGACATAAACGACATAGCACGATCACAGTTTATAAAAGCATGCATGTAAATCTATTCAAACTAGAATGGAAAAAATAGAACTGTAGTTATCTCAGGTTTCTGGGTTATGTATAATTTTGGATTTAAAAAACTTTTCTGTATGTTGCATATTTTTAGAAGGAGGTTGTATTATTTTTACACTCAGAAGAAAATCACAGCGAAAGATCTTAAAAATAAATTAAAATGTAAAAGAAGTATGCTCAGATAGATAAATTGACTTCCCAAGGTCACACAGCTGTCAGGCAGAGGAGCCAGCACCTGAACTCAGTTCTTCTGACTCTTATCTCAGTGTCTCCTTATCCATACCATGGTATTTCTGAAAACACTTAGCTTGAGCAATACATCATTGATGTTTGAGTCACTAGTGTATATATTCGTGGAATTATGCTGAAGTCCATTTACTACTTTGATTAGGTTAAGGATACAGGCAAGCTTTGTGGCCTTGCTCAAGTTTCCAAGTCCTGCAAGTTGCTAACATCCACATTTAAAATACTCAAGTATAAAAAAATAAAAAATAAAAAAATAAAATAAAATACTCAAGTATGTTAAATTCACTGCTAGGACTTGGTTTCCAAAATGTATTACCCAAATGAGATGTAACTCCCTTAACACAGACTGTCATGGAACTCCAACATAGAAGATGACCTGAAAAGCTTATTTATTCTAGCCACTTCCAAATTGAAATAAACAGCAAAATTACCAGGACAATTTTCTAAAAATACAGATCCAGGTCCCACCATAGAGATTCTATTTTAGTAAGTCTGGAATGGAGCCCTTGGCCTCTGTATTTTTAAAAGCACTCTGGACAGGACCATCTTCAAACAATTCTAGCCAGTGGTAGAAATGTGTCTGAAGAGGTCCCTGTATGCACAGTGAGTCCCAAGTGGTGATTCCACTATTTAAGGTTTGAAAAAAAAATCTTCCTCAAATGAGAATTCACTTAGAATTTGAGTATACTGGCCACTGAGTCCTGTAACCACCTGGCTTATCACTCAATGGTCAATGGAGAGTCACCTTGTCTCTCATGGTTGCCTGTACTGGTTACCTGTTGTCACTTAGCAAATGACACCCAAAATTTAGTGTCTTCAAACAATAAACATTTATTATCTCATAGTTTCTGTCAATCAGGAATCTGAGCACAGTTTATCTGAGTGACTCTGAGTCAAGGACTCTCTAAGGTTGCTGGCAAGCTGTTGGCCAGGCCTGTGGTCTCATCTGAATGTCAGAAAGGGAACAAAAGGAGGAGGGAATCTGCTCACACCCACTTATGTAGTTACTGGCAGATCTCTGCCCTTCTCTGCCAGACTAACTCACAACATGACAGCTAACTCCACAGAAAAAAATGATCAGAGAGTAAGAGAGTGAGAGAGAGAAACAGAGTGAGAGAGGGAGTGCATTCAAGACAGAAGCCACAGCCTTTTTATGATCTACTCTCAGAAATGACAGCCCATTGCTCTTCTGTATTTGTTAGATATAAGGCAGCAAGTTCAGCACACAATAAGGGGAGCGCATTACACAAGGATATGAATACTAGGATGTAGGGGTTGCTGGGGGCCATCTTGGAGGATACTTGCCCCATTGCTCCTAGGCAAACAACAGAATTAAACTTCTATACCAAGCCCACCGTCACCTCTATCCTTCAACGTCTACTTGGTAGGTAGGCAGAGGTGGGGCTGAAGTGAACTCTGCCTGTTGATGGCAATTCAATCAATAGGCCCAAAGCAGGAGAACAAACTTTTGAGTTTAGCATAGGCCAATGCCTGAATTTTCACACATACTTCATGAGTTATGAATGTCACCTTAGGTATCAATGGAGACTCCATTAGTGAGCAGGGTCACTTGCTCTGTTTTTATCTTTTAAAGGATAAAAGGTCCTATTACATCTTTTTTGGCTCCAACTTGTGAAACAATATTCAATATTTTTAGAAAACATAGGACTGGAACTTCATGCCCTGACCTCAAATGCAACTTTCTCAGGGGCTAATATAACTATATATTCCAACTTCTTTGGTAGATAGACAACAAATTTTGAGCAAAAAGAAATATTTTTACTTATATTTAACATGCACACACACATATATATGTGCATTGCATACATACACCCCCTCCACACATGCACGTACTTCACTGGGATGACCTAGGGCACCTCAGTTTACCCCACTCCCTAGGGCACCCTCAGTAGCAGAGCCTTCTAGTAATGTGAACAAAGCTAGGCATCCAGGCACAACTAGTTGAGCCACTTGACCTGCCATCTAAAGTTAATTTCAACTTGCCATCTGTTTGCTGGCTGACCACTACTACACCATTTTCAGCATATCAACTTGCTCTTGAGCCACAAATTAAAGCAGCAACTACAGCTGTTTCATGGCTACTCTTCGAATGGGGTGTTTTCCATCTCTCCCTGTGAAATCACTGGCGAGGAAGGAGTCCCCATTGTCATTTCAGCTGCCAAGACATTTCATGCTAACGAACTGTGAAGGGGAAGTCGCTAATGATATGAAATCCCTTTTTATTGCCAGGGGTGGGTCAAGGCCACCAGCCGGGCCATATTTTTCCCATGCTGCTGGACCACTAGAAAACGTTCTTAACTGCTAAGACTGATCCCTCTGTTCATGGGAGGTGGGAGAAGGACAGGCCCATTCATAAGCAGTGCCCAGGGACTTTGGGGGCATTGGCATTATTCTATAAGCCACTATTTCCTTCCTCTCCAACACCTCAAAATTTTAGAAGGAAGCTTAAATTAGCTTCCGAGCAAAATAAAAGGAGAAATACTTTTGGCAGATCACCTAAGAAAATGAAAAGTAATTCTCAGGGTACCTGTTTGAGTTATGGAAAATCACATAAATATTGCTATCCCAATGGAGCCCCTCTCCATCCCTAATTCAAGCCAGCTGATGACCTGAAGACAAAGGAATTGCCAAGGGAAGCATTTGTGGTCCGATGGAAAGACCCCAGCTTTGGAGTCAGAGAAACTGCTTCCATGTTTCACTTTTATTTCCTGGCTGTGTGACCTTGTGTCACACTGGAACACTGGAACTTTCTGAATTTTGTATTCTTATCAATGTATCATTAACTACTTCATATAATTGTTACGGAATTCAGTGAGATCATAGCCATAGAAATATTAAATAATAAATATTAAATATTAAATATTAAAATAATGTCACTATTAATATCTTTTACATCATTCTGTCTCTGTGGCAGAAATTCTGCAATGAAAGATATGACTCTCTGATAAAGGGCTGTTTTCCTCTTTTAAAAGCAAACTTTTTTTTTTTAATGGCAACACAATTGATATAATCCATATATTTTGTTTCCCCAGCAAATAGATGTTTTAAGGTATAAGGAATGAGGGTGTGAAGGAACAGGGATTTGAGGGAGCATGGATACTGTCTTTAAAGAACAGAGATGCAATGGGGTATCTGCTCTTGATGTGGAACCAGAAGCTGGGAGGTGCAAGGATATCATAAGAAGGTCTGTAGGAATCCCACCAAAGGACTTTGCACACTGTGGGTGAGCTGTCTATCACTGTATAGTGGCACTGAAATACCAAGGGGCTGGTTTTATTGACAAGAGCAGAAATGACTGATCTGGAACAAAACTTCAGTCCAAACAAGACAAGAAAACAGACCAAAATGTGCCATTAGAATTACAGACATTATCAAAAATATATTTCTTTCTTTTTTAAAAAAATATTTTATTTATTTATTTATGAGAGACACATAGAGGCAGAGATATAGGCAGAAGGAGAATCAGGCTTCATGCGGGGAGCCCGATGCAGGACTCAATCCCAGGACTCCACACCAAAGGCAGACCCTTAACCAGTGAGTCACCAGGCATCCCTCCGAAATATATATTCAAGAAATTTTTCTCCCCATCAGTGAGACTGTTTTCAAGGAAGTGTCACTTCATTGGAAAGGGTTCCCAAACCAATTTCTGAATCTCTTTCTATGCTGTCTCTAATTCTGCTATACAGTTAAGGCTCCCTCAGCCTTCGGGTAGGGTCCACTTGAAACACACCACAGAAATAGGATCTTCCTCTCCTTTGCCCCCATATCACTAATGTAGGTGAGCACAAGTCTCAGTATAAAAATGATTAAAAAACTAGCTCCTATTTACCAAGCAGAGACTGTATGCCAGGCACAGTGCTAAGCACCTTACATATATTATTTCATTTTAAAAAATGGATTTATTGATACGTGTTAGTGTACAGTAGACTATGCATATTCAACGTGTACAATTTGATAACTTTTGACCTATGTATACAGGCATGAAACCATCACCACAATCAATAATAAACATATCAATTATCCCAAAAGTTTCCTGATCTCTTGCTTCTACACCTGCCTGCCCCACAACCTCATGCTCAGATAACCAACTACTCATTTGCTTTCTGTCACTATAGATTAGTTTATATTTTCTAGAATTTTATATAATTGGAATCATTCAGTATGGCCTTCTAGTGGTCTAACCTCTTTACTCAGCATAATCACTTTGAGATTCATCCATTCTATTACATATAATGATAATAGTTCATTTTTTACTTTGAGTAATATTCCGTTTATATGGCTTCAGCTTAATTTGTTTATCCAATCACCTTCTGGCAAACATTTGGATCATTTTTAGTTTTAGAGCACAGTGTGAGGTAGGGTTTATAACTGAGGTCACTTGTTTCCAACATTTGCTAGAATGGAGAGTCAGAAAATCGCTTTTGGCAATAGCCAGAAGTCCAAAAGTCTAGTCTAACCTCCTTGAAGAGATTGATCTCTTTTCATTAAGAGTCCAGGGATCCAAGGGTGCCTGGGTGGCTCAGTCAGTTTAAGTGTCCAACTTTTGATTCTGATTCAGGTCTTGATCTCTGGGTCATGAGGTGGAGCCTCACATCAAGCTTCATGATCAGTGGAGAGTCTGCTGGAGATTCTCTCTCTCTCGCTCTCCCTTTCCCTTGCTCTCTCTCTCTCTCTCTCTAATAAAAAATAAATCTTAAAAAAAAAAAAGAGTCCAGGGTTCCAAATTACTTACAAGTGTCCAGTCAGTTCTTTCTCAGAGTACTCCTCATAACAGAGTGTTGCTGATAGCTGAGTTGATAGTACCCACGGCAGGCTGGTCCAGGGCACTGAAGTGGGGCAGAGGTCCAGTTTCCTGCTTCCCCAGCAACCTAGGCATGAGGGCACCATCTTGACTTAGCATTTAGAATTCTTCAGGACCAGACTGACTTCTAGGCATTCAGTGAAGGTGGCTCTTAGTCTGGCTGGCTAGGTTCCTTCTTAGTAAAGCTCTCCTGATTCCCCCATTCAGCCCCTACCACATGGGCCCAGGGAGGTTGGAATAGAAAAAGTTCTGAAGTCCATCCCCTCATAGACATGACCAATGGAGGAATGATGCCTGTGGAAGGTGAAGGCCCCAAAAGGCAAAGCTCTATTTGAGGGCCACTGCTGGCAGAGGCCATGGGTGTTGGTGGTACAGATTCATGGTTTTCAAGAGAAGGTGATCTTCAGCTTGGTGATCTTGTACCCTCAATCTCCTGAGCCACAATGGTCAGCTTGTGGTTTTCAGTTTATCACATAGTCACCCCTCAGGGTGAACTAGCTCTGCATGAGAACCCATTGCCTTGTCAAGACCCAGAATCATACCTTCTCCCTATGGTGTCTCAGGGCTGGGATAGCCCTCGGGTCCTATTACATCTTGAACTCAACATAATGATGCCAACAGCCCATAACTGATTTAGAAATATGTGTTCTTATCACCACATAGCAGTGGCAGAAATAAATTTCTCTATAAATGACCCTTGGGTATCAAGTAGTCAGCAAAGCAGGAGAGAGGGTTCTGCTGAGTCAGAAGTGTAGTAGTCCCCTTTACAACCAGGGAATATGTTCTAAGGCTTCTAGCAGATGCCTGAAAGTGAGGATAGAACCAAACCCTACATATACTGTTTTTTCCTCTACTTACACACCTATAATAAAGTTTAATTTATAGATTAGACACATTAAAGGTTAACAACAATAATAAGATAAATTAAAGAATTATAACTATCCTATTATAAAAGTTTATTTATCATATAACGATACCATAATAAATAATTATGTGAACGTGGTCCCTCTCTCTGAAAACATCTTAGTATATTATACCCACTCTTCCTCTTCTTGTGATGGTATAAGATGATAAAACACCTATATGAGGAGATGAAATGAGGTGAATGATACAGGCAATGTGACCTAGCCTTAGGTTACACTTGACTTTCTGATAATGAGTCAGAAGGAGGATCACCTGCCTCAGGCCAAGCTTGACCATGGCTAACAAAAATTGGCAATTGAAAACCTGGTTAAGGGTGTGTGTGTGTGTGTGTGTGTGTGTGTGTGTGACAGTATAAGAATATATGTATCTCCACTGCATGTGTCAGGAACATATTGTGAGGAACATGTTTGTTGGGAACACATATGTCAGAAGGACATATGGAAGGAAGTATATATGTCATGGAAGAAACAGCCCCGCCTGTTCTAAGCAAGTTACATCCTGTTTCTTGCTGGGATGTTTGCTACATGGAATTGGTCTTTCCTAAAGCCTTCAGTTACCTAGTTGAGGAGCTGTCAAGAACCAGGTTGGCCATGGAACCTTCCCCAATGCAGAGAACTTTGTTCTTAAGACCAAGGGCTCAGCCTGGGCTGCACAGCCTTGGGCAAGTTGGTGTCATCTTTGTATTCTCATCAATAAAATACGGAAAATAACTAGTTCTTCTCTGAGACTTTATTATGAGGATTTAATGTGATGATGTTGAACAGGGTTGAACAGGGACCCGTCATGCCATAACAGGTCTGATTCTTACTCTGATGGGCAATTCCTCCTGATTTAACACTTGAGACAGAACAGACACTCCCAGCAACTTTCAAGGGCACACAAAGGGTCCCTAGAGCTTTCTCAGAGGAGGAGAGAACTGGAAGTGAGAAATATCCGGTGAGATATTTGTGTGTGAATAAAGATTTTTTGCCTGAACCTGTGGGGCACATATGAAGCGTTAGTCTGGCTTCTAGAAATTTTCTTTATGAGAATATTCATCCTGCACCCAGAGCAACATCTTTCTTTGCCCGTGTGAGTAGAGATTACTAACTGAGAATCTACAAGGCCAGTCATATATAAAGGAGTTTGTATTTGTACTCTTTGTACTGTGTACTTTGCTTCTGAGGGCAAAACATTCCTCCACTGCAGCAATAACTCCCCAAGATATTAATACTAGACATCCATAACCTTGTTTCACATGTGCTTGCACACACACACACACACACACACACACACACACACCACCTGAGCCTGCTAGGCAATAATTGAGATACTCTCTAGAGAAAAGACCCAGATCTGAGACTTTAGGGCAGGAATGCTCCCTTCACTTAATACAAGCTCACTTTTCTATGCATCCTCCTTACCCTCTCCCTGAAATGCTATAAGCTATCTCTATGACTGTATCTTGGAATGACTTACTGAGTCCCTCAAATCTCAGCCGCAAATGGAAATTGCTAACCTCAACGATGCTCTCAGATCTCGTTCGTATTAATTCTGTTGGTCTTTGCTCACCATCTTTTTTGGTGGGAGGGATTCATCTTTATTATGCCCATGACAATTAGTCACTTTCTGTGCTTTGCCAGCTTGGTTTACAATAAGCTTCCTTGGGCATCCGGTCTGGAAGCAAATTCAGTCTCCGGTATGTAGGTGAGTGTGTGTTCGTGTACTCTGTTTCCTTTTATTAACTTAGGGACCATTTCTCACCTTGTTTTCTAGCTTCGCAGCCAAACTGAATACAGGGCTCCTATTGATCTTTGTAGCCTGCTCTCGGTGAAATGAAACATACTCAGATTTGTCCCATGGAGCACGGAGCAAGCAGAGAAATGAGCCATAAATTCAGGTGTACCCAAACAGAGGTGACAGTTAGATTTAGTTCTTTCTTTGAGCGCAGGCCAAGTGCTGCCATTGGGCTTAAATTCGTTGTCCAGGGCAGATTCTTGGAGGTTGTGCTAGGAAATATAATTTCCATTATTCGTCCTACTCATGTGAGTTCTACTAACAAAAGGAGCTACCGCTGCAGAATGTGTACAACTCAGCTTACCTGGGATATTTCCTTGAGCTCAGGTAACTTGGAGGTGGGAGGACATATGGAAAGGGAATGGTTTTTTACCCTACCCCTGTGGGTTTCACATCACTGGGCCTATCTGTGTTAGGGAAAAGAGAAATGTCCTTAGTCAACTTTGCAGGTGATATTTATTGTTGTGTACTCAACATGGTTTCATGTTCCAAACTCAATGTTCCAAATCAGTAACTTTTAGGAGGGATTTGAGATGCATTTCTGCTGTTTCTTTTCTTTTCTTTTTTGTAAAAAAAGATTTATTTATTTATTCATGAGAGACACACGCAGAGACGTAAGCAGAGTGAGAAGTAGGCCTCCCACGGGGAACCTGATGCGGGACTTGATCCCAAGACCCCGGGATCACACCTTGAGCCAAAGGCAAATGCTCAACCACTGAGCCACCCAGGCACCCCCGCATTTCTGCTGTTTCTGTTAGGCCAACACTACTGAATGACTTCTTAACTCTCTTGTTGGAGTGTTAGACTTGGGATCCTGACTAAAACTCACGGTAGTGAATCATTCAGCAATGGGGTTTCACCTGATGGCACCTCCATATTTATGAAGAATGAGTGTATTTCTCACCAAGAAGGAGGGAACCAGCCAGGCCAACCCATGAGGCTGTGCACACTTGGACCTTCCGATTAATTTCCAAAGAGATTATATTCCACAAAACTTGCTAACCTCAGAATCTTACGTGTTGAAAAGAGCAGAGCCTGCAGAGGTCGCTCATTTTAAATATTTTTCTTCTAATTATTTTTTCAATGATATAAAAAGACGGCTGGCTGATTGTTTGTTGTTTTTTAGTGAAACTTCTGTGAGGAGAGTCAAGGTAGAATTTCCTCTCTGTATTTTGTTTGCTTCCTTTCTTCCCACTTCTCTTTGCTCATCTTGCCAAAACTAACGTTTCTCTATGGCTTTGGTATGCTTTATCCGCTAGCAGGACTTTTGATCTTTATATATTTAAAGTTTGGAATAAGCTTTGGTGGCCTTGAGTTAAAAAAAAAAAAAAAAAACCAAAACCTTCTTAATTTCCTTAATATCTTCCTCTTTTGAACTTGCCATTGCTTGGTACTGTGGCTTCCCTTATGTAAGATTCAATTAATCAATTCAAAACAGTGTTGGGCAATTATCTGGTGAATTAAAAAAAAGTGTGGCTAGGCTGAAATAAGCTTTTGAGAAGTGATGAATTCACTATATATGACTCTTAGACCTCTGCTTAGCATTAATCTCGGAGCCCTGGCTTGGGAATCTCGATGGGGCCCTGAAGCAGAGGGAGACTCTCCTCCTTAATTTTCATTGATATTAGCCCAGCAATCTCTTTTTATTTTTTTAATATTTTTAAAATTTATTCATAAGAGACACCTAGAGAGAGGCAGAGACATAGGCAGAGGGAGAAGCAGGTTTCATGCCAGGAGCCCGAAGCGGGACTCAATCCCGGGACCCCAGGGCCACAAGCTGAAGGCAGATGCTCAACCACTGAGCGACCCAGGTGTCCCTAGTCCAGCAGTTTCTTTTCTTTTCTTCTTTTCTTTCTTTTCTTTTCTTTTCTTTTTTTTAAATATCTTATTTATTTACTCATGAGAGACAGAGAGAGAAGGCAGAGACACAGGCAGAGGCAGAAGCAGGCACTCCTTGGAGAGCCAGATGTGGGACTCGATCCTGGAACTCCAGGATCACTGCCTGAGTCCAAGGCAGACGCTTAACCACTGAGTCACCCAGGCATCCCAGCAATTTCTTAAAGAACCACTGGAATCTTTCTTTTCCCCCCCCAATCCATTGTTTATCCTTCTTTAGAGAAAAGGGAGGTCTAATTTCCTGATTATTGTGCAGCATTTGAAGCATCAAACCAGTAAGCCCAGTGTTCCTTGCCGATCTCCATGTGGCCAGCACCTGTGTTCTCTCCCCGCACCTGGGCTTGTCCCGGCAACCACACTGCAGACTCAGACCACTGATGGTGAGAGGTGAGCTAAATGTGTGGATAAATTGAGCAAATTCATTCTACTTCTGTAAACCTGCTGTTAGAGAAAAAAACCTAAAAGGTTTAAAAGTCTTTACCAGGCTATTTCAAATTGATATTAAGAATTGTGAAGGGAAAAAAAAAAGGACTATCTGATAGCCTCTTAGAGTTAGGTCATTTTGTTTCTTTTTTTTTTTTTTTTTAAGACAAAAAGCAGTTTACTTTTGCTGAAGTTGCAAGGCCTTCAGTTCCTGAAATCCTAGAATCCTGATTCTGATAAAACTGGTGTCTATTGGTCAGGGTTCTGAGCTGCCAACAACAAAATCCACTCTGGTTAGCTTCAGCAGAAAAGCGGTTTATTGTGGAATATCACAGGAACCTTAGGAGAGCCAGAGAGTAGCCTCTGCCACCCCCGAGAACAATGCCTGGACCTTGTGGAGCAAAGCTGCCTTTGTCATCACTGCTTTGCCCAGTGGCAAACTTGAGATAGCTACCAGCAGCATTGCGCTGCTGATCCTGAATCTAGATGTCTCTATTATCACGTCAATTTCCCTCTGCACAGACAGTCCCTCCAGATACCAGGCTCTGGTGTGTGGAGATGACCCATGAAATCCAGGTCACCCTAGCCACAGGGGGCACTGGGCACAAAAGATTTCTAGCTTCTAACTTGGGAAGATGCAATTTATAATGTCAGATATTACCAAAGGGAAAAAGAATATCATCAAAATTAAAACCTTTTGCACTTCCAAAAACGACACCAAGACAGTGAAAAGACAACCCGCAGAATGGAAGAAAAGTTTTGCAAATCATCTATCAGACAAAAATGGGAGAAGGATCAGAATAGACATTTCTCCAAAGAGAGTATACAAGTGGCCCATATGCAAATACTATGTCCTCTGTATCATTAGCCATCAAGGAAATGAAAATCAAAACCACAGAGATACTACTATGTACCCAGTAGGGTAACTATAATAAAAAAGTCAGATGGTAGCAAGTGTTGATGAGGATGTGGAGAAAAAGGAACCCTCACACATTGCTGTTGGAAATGTAACATGTTGCACCCACCTTGGAAAACAATCTGGCAGTTCTGCAAAAAGCTAAGCATAGAGTTACCATATGGCTCAGGAATTTTACTCGTAGGTATACGCTCAAGAGAATTAAAAACATAAGTACACACAAAACCCTTTACATGGGTGTTCATGGCAGCATTTTTCAATATAGCCAAAAAGCAGAAACAATCCAAATGCCCATCAGCTAATGGATTAAAAAGTGTGGTATACCAATAGCTATTTTTTGGCCATAAAAATGGATAAAGCACTGATACGTGCTATAACATAAATAAACCTTGGGACACCTGGATGGCTCAGTAGTTGAGCGTCTGCCTTTGGCTCAGGTCATGATCCTGGGGTTGAGTCCAGCATCAGCCTGGGATTGAGTTCCGCATTAGACACCCCACAAGGAGCCTGCTTCTCCCTCTACCTATGTCTCTGCCTCTCTCTGTGTGTCTTTCATGAATAAGTAAATAAAATCTTAAACAAAAAAACATAGATGAACCTTGACAACATTGTGTTAGGTGAAGGAATCCAGGCATAAGAAGGGACCTTATATTGTCTGACTCCATTAATATGAAATGTCCTTGAGCTAGTCCCAGATTGGTGGTGTCACCAGCAGAAATTTGATTTCTCTTACAGTTCTAGAAGCTAAAAGTCCAAGATCAAGGTGTGAGCAGGGTTGATTTCATCCTGAGGCCTCCCTCATTGGCTTGTAGAAGACCGTCTTCTCCCTGAATTCACATGATCTTCCCTTTGTGCCTGTGTCCTAATGTTTTGAAGACACCCATCATATTGGAATAGAGCCCTCTCTAGTGACCTCATTTTAACTGAATTACCTTTTAAAAGACTATCTCCGAGTACATTCACATTCTGGGGTACTAGCAGTTCGGACTTCAACATCTGAATCTGGAGGAGACATGACAATTCAGAATAGGCAAATCTATTATAGAGACAGGAAATGAATAGATTAATGGCTTCTTGGGGCTGGAGAGCGGTGGGAGATTTGGGGGATGATGGTTCTGAGGGGTGCCAGGTTTCTTTTCAGGATGATGAAAATGTTCTCCAATTGATTGTGGCAATGGTTGCAAAACTCATCGAAGATTCTAGAAGCCATAGAGTTGTATACTTTGAATGAGTGAATTTTATGATTTGTGAACTAGATCTCAATTAACCCTGTTAAAAAAATAAGGAGAGGATTCAGGGATGTTACGTGGCCACAAATGAAGAACTTCTATTACTGGATCTTAGCACTACCCTCAGTTGAGAAATTAAGAACAAGCCAAGAAATATTCCTGGTCTCCAAGGATGAAATATTCTCCCTCTGCAGCCTCAGTCTCAATTGATGACATGCCCAGTAGGAGCGCTGACATTGCCACTCTTTCTCCATGATGCCGATGTCCTTCTGAAGTCTTTGGGAATAAGGGTGACATGGCTGTGACTGCTGTCATCCCTCTAATATCTCCAGTAAATGTGGCTGCCCTTGTGAGTGCCCCTTTCCTGACCAAAGCTCCAAGCATTTCCCCGAGAATCCTTATATATGAGGATAATTACCTTAGGGATACAGTTTTTTTTCAACCTGGGAATATTTTTATTTCCCAGCTGAGAGTTTTTCAAAAGTGTTTAACTTAGCTCCACAATTATATGGTCAATTAATCTTTGACAAAGGAGGAATGAATATCCAATGGAAAAAGACAGTCTCTTCAACAAATGGTCTTGGGAAAATTGGACAGCTACTTGCAAAAGAATGAAACTTGACCGCTTTCTTTCACCATACACAAAAATAAACTCAAAATGGATTAAAGACCTCATGTGAGACCTGAAATCATAAAAATCCTTGAAGAAAGCACAAGCAGTAATTTCTCTGACATCAGCTATAGCAACATTTTTCTAGATATGTCTCCTGAGGCAAAAGAAATAAAAGCAAAAACAAGCTATTGGGACTACATCAAAACAAAAAGTTTCCACCCACCAAAGGAAATAATCAACAAAATGAAAAGGGAACCTACGGAATGGGAGAAGACATTTGCAAATGATATTTCTGATAAAGGGTTATTATCCAAAATACACAAAGAGCAAATACAACTCAATACCCCAAAAACAAATGATCTAATTTAAAAATGGGCAGAAGACATGAACAGACATTTCTCCAAAGAAGACATACAGATGGTCAACAGACACACGAAAAGATGTTCATCATCACTCATCAGGGAAATACAAATCAAAACTACAATGAGATACCACCTCACACCTGTCAAAATGGCTAAAATCAATAATATATGAAACAACAGGTGTTGGTGAGGATACGGAGAAAGAGGAATCCACTTGCACTGTTGGTGGGAATGCAAACTGGTGCAGCCGCTCAGGAAAACAGTATGGAGGTTCCTCAAAAAGTTAAAACTAAAGCTATCCTATGATCCAAGAATCACAATACTGGATATTTACCCCCAAATATAAGAACACTAATTCAGAGGGATACATGCAGCACTATGTTTATAGCAGCATTATTTACAATAACCAAACTATGGAAGCAGCCCAAGTGTCTGTCCATAGATGAATGGATAAAGAAGAGGTGGTATACACACACACACACACACACACACACTTATGTACATATATATACATATAACAATACATGTACATATATATGTGTGTATATATGTATATATACACAATAGAATACTATTCAGGCATACAAAGAATGAAATCTTGCCATTTGCAAAAACATGAATAGAGCTAGAGAGTATAATGCTGAGTGAAATAAGTCAGTCAGAGAAAAACAAATACCATATGATCTAACTTATGTGGAATATAAGAAACAGAACAAATGAGCAATAGGGAAAAAAGAGCGAGAGAGAGAAACAGACTCTTAATTATAGAGAACAAGCTGATGGTCATCAGAGGGATGGGGGTAGGATGGTAAAAATCGGGGATGGGAATTAAAGGGTACACTTATCATGATGAAAAAAATAAATAAAAAGCATTTAACTTTGAAAATTGTCTCTGTAAGATTTAACAGAGTCTTCTCTGGTTACATATTTTGACTTTTTATAATGTTATCCCTTAATCCCTATCTGACCCTCTTGCATTACAGGACTTTTTACTCTTCATCACTCTGACCTTACTCAGACTCTAGTCACTTGTTAATTGTGGCTTGGGGCATTTACTTTTCTCCCCCTATGAATTTATTTGAAGTTTTAGTGACGGATTATGGACTTAGGGGTTAATTATTCTGTATCTTCCATGCACTTAAGCCTGAGAAAGAAGCTCTCAATCTTTAAAAAGAAAAATAAGGCTGCTTAAAAAGAGACTATGTTCTATTCATTGAAGTTTCCTTAATCCAAACTATGAAAGACGAGTTGATGGGCCTTCTTGTCAGCTTGCCATTAATGGCCATTCTACCTTGACTGGCTCAGCTGAATTAAGGAGAAGGAAGAAGAAAGAGTGACCGAGGGGGGCTGGAATTCTCTCAATTCAGTTCAAAATCGCATGAGAATTTCTCAGCCCATTTTCTAATCTAAACACTTCCCTACCCATGCCCAATGCAGGGAGGTGCTCTCTGGGTATAAGGAGCTGTAGGTGTATCAAGAATATGTGAGTAAAGAATAAATGTAAATAAAGAATGTGAAGACAGAGGGATTGATAGGCAAAGATGGCTGGAGGAGGAAGGAGGAGCAGCAAAGAATTAGCAGGTAATTCATCACTCAACAAACAGGAACTGAGTTTCTGGGCGCTGTGCTATGCACTGGGTTAGGGGAAGACAAAATCCTGTCTCTAGGAGGCCTAAGGTCTGGAGGAGAGAGACAGACATGCTGATAAATAGGAAACTATAATGTCATTGTTGTTGCAATGCAGCATGCATAGGAGGGGCTACGTGGTTATAGGTGGAGAAAGGAAGGAGAACTGATGAAAGGTTCTTAGAATCTTCCGGAAATGAGCCTTCAAGGACTGATGAGAAAGGAGAAGGGAAGTGGGGAGAGGGGAAAAGTGGAAGAGAGGGAAGGACTCTTCAGGCAGAGTGAGTCATATGAACAAAGTCACAGGATACTTTCAACAGCCTGAGCACAAGGGCAGCTGTGAGTAGTTTGATTTGGCTTCAGTGTTGGCTGAAGAGTGGGTGAGGCAAGAAGTGAAGCTGGACAGGTAGCCTGGGCCAGAGGAAATCAAACAGAGCCTGATTGCGCAGGACACCTCTGCTATGACATACAGAAATTGCTATCAAACTAAAAGGTTGCCAAACCTCATTCAGGGATTGGCTTCTTTTGATTCATATTCAAGGCTGCTAAATTATTCTAGAAAATGGAATCCAGAAACTCTTTTGAGAAGCAATGTATGGAATTGGTCTACATGAGCGTTTACAGTAAGTATCCAGATAAGCTTAAAATCAATGTAGAAAGGCAGAGAAGAAAGCAGGAGGGAAATATGATTACTCAGTTACTATGTGAAACGGAAGGGAAAGCCACCTTCCAGCGCTCCAAGTGGAAGTCTCAGATGGTCCCTGCCCCCACGGGATTCATGAGGAAACAAATACAACCAGCAGGATAAACCAAAAATGGCTGCAAATGTTTCTTGCAAAAGTTTTTAATGATACTCCTCCAACTCTTGTGAATCCTTTCCTTCTACTTTCTGTATTTAGATGTTCCAGCCATGACAATTTATCCAGTTCCATCTATTCTTCTGTCCATCTATCCACCAGGCTTTGAATCCCTACGTACTAGGTAATATAGGCTCTGCTTCTGACTTTTGGTTGGGAGCACAAACACACACAAGTTTTATTTTGCAACGAATAAGTAAATGCCTAATAATAAAAAAATCAACCTTCTCTGTAAGTGCCAATAAAGTATTTTTATACCAGAGAAACATTTAATGATATCACCACTTTCACTAAGCATCCTACTTATAAACATCCTTACTTCTTAATTAACCTCCCTACCCGCCAGTAAACAAAGCCTCCCTTCCTAACAGAACCACCCACAGCAATTTTTTGTTTGTTTCGTGAATAATTTGTAATCACTATCTAGCTGTTCTTTCTAAAATCCCTCCCCTAAATCTAGGTGATAAATGCCATACTGTCTTTCTTTAATGCACACTAGCTATAACTCAGAACACAGTCCTTTACTCAAGGTCAGGAACCTCAAACTGGGGTGTTTGCCAAAGAAACACCACTCTGAGCCTCTGCCCATCCCAACCCCATCATCTGTGAGCAAAGCGATCTTGCTCCCATTTATGACTCTCAGTGTATATTGTTGTACTCCTTCATTTAGGAAAAGTGGCATAGTGAGGCCATTTCCAGGTTCTATTTTGGGAAACAGGCAAAGTGGATGACTTTTACTGGAATGGGGATAAGAAGCATAGCAGCATCCTGTATAACACATTTGACAGGATCTCACACTCACATCTCTCCTGGAATCCTGAAATGGTAAACTATTTATTTATTTATTTATTTATTTATTTATTTATTTATTTATTGAATTTGAAAGAGAGCACAAGAAGGGAGAGGGCAGAGATAGAAGGAGAAGCAGACTCCCCATTGAGCAGGGAGCCCAATAGGGGCTCGAATCCAGGACCCTGAGATCATGACCTGATCTGAAGGCAGATGTTTAATTGACTAAGCCACCAGGTGCCCTGAAGAAAATTACTGAGAGGCTCCTCCCCGCTGGTCCAATTGCCCCCTTGTACAGGTCCCATAGCCCCTTGTGCTTATATAAATCATAGTACTGGCTCCACACAGTCAGCTGGACAATGCCTCTGTCCCCAAGATATCCATATCCTAATCCCCAGAACTTGTGACTGTTACCTGATATGCCAAAAGGGACTTCGCAGACATGATCAAGATAAGGGTCTTGAGATGGGGAGATTATCCTGGGTAATCCTGGTGGGCCCAGTTATAACAGGGGTCCTTTATAAGAAAGATACAGAAGTAAGAGATATGATAATGGACATAAGGTTGAAGTCATGAACAAGGAACACAGGAAGTCTCCCGAAGCTATGAGAGGCAAGGAAGTGGATTCTCCCCTAGAGCCTCCAGAAAAATCCAAGGTGCCCTGTTGACACCTTGACTTTATTTAGCCCAGTGAGACTGATTTGAGGTTTCTGGCTACCTGAACTAAAAGACAATAAATCTGTCATGGTTTTTAAGCCATTTGCTATAGCAGAACTAAACCTTCACTTATGAACATTTCTGCTTCTAAGTCCATCTCCCTGACTAGAGGACCCAAGTTCATCTTTATCTCCCAGTACTAAGCACATTGCTAGGATCTTCCAGGATACAAGAAACAGAGGCATATTCCAATGAACTTTAATAAAGAATATTCACAATGATACTTGAGAACAAATAAAATTGGCAAAATTGTTTAAGCTGCCCGAAGCTTCCAGTCACTGGAACATCCATTAGCAGTATTCAGTTTTGGTCATTGGAGAGCAGCAAGTCAATACTTCAACACCAACATTAATGATTATTCCTTCAGAAATGAGAGTTCATTTTAGTGACACAACTTCTTTCCCCTGTTGCTACCAATCACCTGCTAAAGTCTGTATCCTTTGCACTAAAAAAGGGAAGCTGATCTTTTGCTCCATTACCACTCAATGTAGAATCTCTTTGAGGACAAAGATGTCTCATTAAATACAACTTCTATGACATTGGCCAAGCTATAGATAGCTGGCTGTGGGCCAGGTGCTGATTCCTGGTTCAAGCAGCTGTGGTCCAAGTAGCAGAGGTATGTTACTAAAATTAACAATGTCTAGGTATGTTGCTGTGCACCAGGTGGCCATGGATTGGCACTCATGTGGAGCTCAGAATCAACTTGTCAACAAATGCTTTTGAGGAAAAGTGACCAAAGGAAAGAAAGAAAGAAAGAAAAAAAGAAAGAAAGAAAGAAAGAAAGAATAAAACACAGTCTCTGCTCATAAGGACTTTGTCACCTACTAGTAAAAGGAAAACTTACATAGAATCATTAGTGACAGGACAGCCTTACATTCAACAGCCCAATGTAATAATGTTTTCTTCATTAAATAAATAAAATCAGAGAATATTACATCAGCAATATCCTTTCCTCTCCCCTAATGAGAAATTCTGCTTTGTTTGGTTTGTATAAATTTACTTCCATGCTCTTTTCTGTCAGTTCTGAAGCTTAACTTCCAAATGATGATGTATGATGTAGTAGTGAGGTTTGCAAAGGTTGTAACCCTAGCAGAGTAAACTGAGGCTTTTTTTTTTTTTTTTTTTTTGCAGTTGTGGAAAACAAAAACAAGCAGATGCTTAGGGAGAAGCAATTTAAAAATGGCACCTCTAGAGGCACCCGGGTGGCTCAGCAGTTGAGCATCTGCCTTTGGCTCATATCAAATCCCTGGGATCGAGTTCCACATCAGGCTCCCCGCGGGGAACCTGCTTCTGCTTCTGCCTATGTCTCTGCCTCTCTGTGTCTTTTATGAATAAATAAGATCCTTAAAATACATACATACATACATACATACATACATACAATGGCACCTCTATATTTACCTAATATAGGAAAACTTTATAATGGCAGATAAAGTTAGGGCTCTAGGTTCTCATAAACGAGTCACATTAGGTCACTAAAGGCCTGTAACGGAGCCCAGTTGAGAGTATCTACAGAGAACTGAATGCCCACAGTGAGATGTGTTTAGTTTCAGAAATTTGGAAGGAGTAGTCTCAGTACAGAGTGGAAGCCTCCTCACCTTTTCTCCATTGAGGGGATCAGAACCTCTCCTTTGTCTCTCCCTTACTGAGGCTAGCACAGAGGAGTAAGGACACAGATGGAGAGTAGGGAAGACCGACAGGTTCATACTGGTACCTGGCAAGAGCTGAGGATGGAAAGCCAGATGGGACCAAATGGGGAAGCTGCTGAAATTCAGACTGAGGACTTTTCCAGTGATTCATCATGAGAGGGAGTTCTTGAGTGCTCTAGTCTCAGTTTATGTTAAGTTTTTTTTTTTAATTTTTATTTATTTATAATAGTCACAGAGAGAGAGAGAGAGGCAGAGACACAGGCAGAGGGAGAAGCAGGCTCCATGCACCAGGAGCCCGACGTGGGATTCGATCCCGGGTCTCCAGGATCGCGCCCTGGGCCAAAGGCAGGCGCCAAACCACTGCGCCACCCAGGGATCCCTCTTGAGGCCATTTTTAAAGTGATTGTTTTGGGCAACAGTGATGTTGGCAGGAAGTAAGGAGGCATGGGGGCGGAGGGAGAGAGAATAGGAAGAGGTAGTTGAGAGGGTGAGGTGGCTCAATAGACAATATTTCTAAGACTAAAGAAAAATACTTTGACAAATTTACTCAGTTATGTAAGCAAGTTTATCTATTTTGATTCCCTTTGGACAATGTCAGGCCCTCTAAATAGAGGAAAAGTGAAAAGAGGAGAGTAAATGAGTCCTTTTACTTCTGTGGAACCGTCTAGCATGGGTTCCATGGGGAGGTAGATGGCAGTCAGTACTGCAGTGGAGCTGAGTGGCTTCCACCCAAGCTTGGACCTTACTAGCTGGCCATCGCAGCCAACTGGTCCACAAATTAGCTATCCCATCCTGAGGGAGCGGAACCCCTGGAGTGAACCCTTTTCAGAAGAACATTTCATCAGGGGTGTGGAGACTGATGGACGGTATTAAGGGCCTCGGTGCCAGACGTTTTTATATATGTTCTGCCATTTGGTTCCCCCAATAACCCTGTGAAGTTATTATTTCTCAGTTCCAGCTGTGGTAACAGGCTGAGAGCCCTCGCAGGTCACGTGGCCAGAAAGCAGCCAAGGACGGATTTGAGCCTGGTTCTCTCTCGTTCCAGCCCAGCGCTCTGTCTCCCCCATTACTGTGGAGTCTAGGTTAAAAATGAACAAATGGAGCAGAGGGGGAGAAAGCACCAGGATGGGGATCATAAGGCGAGTTAAAAAAAAAAGAAATCTGAGAGGTGTGTCTTGCTGTTTAGATGCAAAATTAGATTTGGACCTGCCTTATGTGATTCCAGCAGACTAGTCAACATCGAGCAGAGGCTGGTGAATGTGCTGCCTTCCTCCAGCATTTGCATTTTCTAAAAGGAATTTCTCTCTCAATCTTTCCTTCTCTGTCTCTGTCCCAGTGAGTGACCCTGGAGGAGTCCTCCTGATGATATGAGCATGCTGGATTGCTTCGAGAGTCTTAATCCCAGGAGATTTATGACTGCGACTTCACTATGAAAACAACACCATTTTCCTTGACCTGTCGGGAAGCATCAATTAGAAGAAGAATGTGAGGTTTACTTTTGACGAAGTGTGTGGGTCATGATAGAGCCTCTATTACAGATGGGGTGATTTGTGGCTAAAATATAAAGGCCATGTGCTAAAAAGAAAAAGAATAAAGAAAGCACAACAGAATTCCAGTTCTCCCCCTCCAGAGCAAGGAAACACAGAGTGAGCTTGAGGAATAGAATATGATACATTTTTGCATATTTTTTCTGCATTAAGACACAAGTTGCTCCGCACTTGCAAGTCAGTTTTCTATCAGTGCACATACAGTGGATCTATTTTTCCCTGTTGTTATAACAACATCTCAAGAAATGCGTGACAGTTCTTCAGAGAATGCCACCGATTGCTGGCTGAGCCCCTGCAGATAAGTGCACATTAATATGGATTGCAGCAAGATTAGCTTTGATCCCAATCTGTGCCCGTCTGGATAATGGGAGGTCCAGCTCACTTGTCAGGTAGGTGTAAGGGCTTCAGGCAGTATTAAGGCCCCACAGTGTGAAGTCCGTGCAAAATACCAGTAGCAAAACTACGGACTGAATGATTAGGCATTGTGGAGGCTGTAAAGCTCAGGGTGATAGCCTCCGTCCAGGAGGAAATAGATTCAGATAGTCTGAGGTCATGTGATCAGAGCTATCAGAGAATCCCAGAAAGGGTCCTACAGGAAACAAGGAAAGCTTCATAAGAATTGGTGGATTTTTTTAGGACCTGGTACTATGTACCCCTTAAGAGCAGGAGCCGTGTGTTATACCCCATTCCATCCCCCCAGTGCCTACCATATTGAGATCCCCACTCTGGAACAATGCACATCAAGGGGTGGTTGAATATGTGAACTCTTTGGTCAATATTTATACCCCTGAGCATCGGGTCAAGTGACCAAAAAGAAAAGAAATCCCAATGAGAAAATGTGGTCTCATAGCCTTTTCAGGTGACAAAATTGTCTCTGAGCCCATGATTCTTTCTTTCTTTTTCTTTCTTTCTTTCTTTCTTTCTTTCTTTTTTTCTTTCTTTCTTTCTTTCTTTCTTTCCTTTCCTTTCCTTTCCTTTCCTTTCCTTTCCTTTCCTTTCCTTTCCTTTCCTTTCCTTTCCTTTCCTTTCTTTTCTTTTCTTTCTTTCAAGATTTTATTTATTTGAGAGAGTACAAGCAAGGGGAGGGGCAGAGAAAGAAGCAGACTCTGCGTTCTATTTGGGGCTTGATCCCAGGACCCTGAGATCATGATTTGAGCCAAAGTCAGATGCTTAACTGACTGAGCCACCCAAGAGCCCCTAAATCTTTCTATTTCCATGGTTGAAATCAGCATGGCTTTTTCCACCTGGGTTAAGGTCCAGTTTGATTGGGATGGAGTAGGTGTTTCAGTTTCTACAACTAGACTGGTATGGTCTTAATTTAGTAGCTGAAATCTTGACCTCTTTTTCAACAGAGAACTCTCTGCTCTAGAGTTGGTTAACACTTACTTGCCCAATCTACTCCAATGCATTTCGGAAGCACACCCAAGCAACACACACAAACTAAAGTAGAATGGCAGGACTCCTGTGCAAGGGCAAAAAAAGTGCCTAAGTTATTGTGTAATTTTACCTTTCTTTTCCCTGAGCTTCCTCAAAAATTCACACACATTTCCATTAGTCCTTATCATGTGTTGTTTTAATCATTTGATTGCATTAATGTGAACTCTTGGTGGATAGAGACAAAGTGTAGTGCTTGGTACATAACAGAATATCTGTAAACAGTTGCTGATGTTAAATCAAAAAATAGTAAATCAATGAGATGATCATACAAAGCTGAATAGAAAGCTAAATCATTCCAACCTCAATCAGCTCAGTATACTCTCTTCTAGATAGTGTTTTGCAATACTCTTTCCACATAGTTAAATCTTGGCCTAATGTGTAAATTCAGAATGTCTTGGCATTTTATTATTTTATGGTCATCCTTACTGTGACAGCCAAGCTGCTTTTATACTTCCTTCGAGAAAGAATTTGACATTCAGCTGTGTGAAGTACAGTTAGCAGGCAACCTCCATCTCAGTGCCTTTGGGTTCCACCCACAACTTTGGAGCTGAAGTCATGCTCTGCTGCTGCCCCCCTTTCCCCCACCCCCCTGGCTATGAGTGAGCCTTTGGGAGGGGATGCACTAGGGCATAGCCATTTCTGTCCAATGTGGGACTCTTCTAATGGACAATCTTTGTTCTGCAGTTTCCATTGGGTTCACCTGAGGTTTTCCTCACCCAATTTTACTTCCTCTCCCCCTTTCATTTCAGGTATCAGATCTGTATCACCTTCTGAAGATTTTCCCTACCCAACGCAGGGAAAGATGCCCATCATTTTTCATAGGCTTACCTCCCAGGAAATCCCTTACTTGCTGTCTCTTATCTCAGAGTCCGCTTCCCAGAGGATCTAAACGGACCCGCCTATGCAATACCTCATTAGATTTGTTTTCTTCCTTAAATAGGATGGAGAGATTTTGTTAACTTGACTGTGTAGTGTCTCCCCACCACAGCTGCAGCTTTGTGGAAATGAGTCCCAAAGAAAACTGTTTATCGTGACAACAAAGCCTATTCCAAATTGTGTTTTGGGGCCTCATGTTCATACATAAATGCCATCTCCTGGGGGTGGCTCAACTAGAGAATGGGGCATCCTAAATCAGTGCTCCACATACTAGCTGTTCTGCAAGCCTTCTTGAGCTTGGATCACAGCCCAAAAGAAACCTGAGTGCTCCTCTGAGGGTGGGGAGGGGTCCTGAACATGTGGGGAGGTGATAATGAGAGCAATCATGTTTGAATGAGGTTTATGAGGGCTTTCCAGTGGGGCCCTTGAGAAGTCTAGTGCTTTTCTTTCACTTGGCATTTTGCATTTTTGGCACAAGATATGTTAACGCTTGGAATGAGGTTCTCACAAGCTATTTGTTTTGCCAAAGAACCAACTTCAAGTCCTGTGTCTCCTCATCTCTTGTTTGCATCTGCCTTGCCAGGGAGATTGCTCTCGTGTGGCTTCTGGTAGTCCCACTGGTAGCCAACAGAGGCAGGTGGAAGTTGAGTGAAAGATATAGCCAAGAAAATCAAACAACCTGAGTCCTATTGTTTATGCACTTGCTGCTTACCATCTGGCATTCTTACTGACTCTATTGGAACCCTTCTCCTTATCATGAGGTATACCAGCTAGATAGTGGACACATACTTCTCCCGTTATATAATGCCTCAATGCTGAGTACTGAAAATATCAGTTCCTTCAGCTCTGTGATGTTGGGTGCTCAGTTACATGGAGAAAAGGAAAACATTAAAGAGAATCAAATCAGACATTCTTTAATTTAATGCAGCAATAAGATGGGCTGGTATACAGTTTCAAGGAGCAGAATGCCTCCTCCAAGGAGCCTTTCCTGACCTCTCCTTGGCTCCAGCCACTTCAATGCTTCATCAACTCCTACTCCTTGTGTAACTTTGGTTGGTTTTATATATTTTTGTGCCCTGTCTGAGAGTTGGAAGGAACTGGAGAAGTCATATAGAACAACCTCTAACTGAAGCCAGGAAGCCCTTCTCATAAAGAGTAGACATATCCTAAGCAGGCATTAGGTTCCAAAGTAGGGTGAAATTAGGTATTGGTAACATCACCTTTGAAAGTTCTAATATGACAGGCATGTGGGAAGTGGGGAAGTTGGTAGATCCATGTCTCTGGTCTCACTCTTATCCCCAGGCACAAACAACCTTATAAATGGGATGGCAGGGAGAATCATTTATACCACTTAATCATTTTTAATTTGTTTCTAATCAAATGTAGTATTTTATTGAATCAAACTGTTCTACCAGATTGGTTACAAAAATTATCAGTCCCCCACTTTCACATTTCCTTCCTTAGAGGCAATTATTTTCCACTCGATGACTGACTCTCCATATAACTCTAAATAGCACAAGTGTATTGCTACTTTTTGGTTTCTCATTTTTTGGGGCTTTACTGGTTGACTTCCTGCCATAGGAGATAGAGAATTTAGTTCTTTTTCATTCCCTTCCCCCGCAACACATACCTTTCCAGTTCCCCCATCCTCCCATTGCAGTTTTATTATAGTTTCAGTGAGATCAATATTCAGTGTTTATATTTTTATGACTATGTAAATAGTAGTCACAGCTGAGCCATTTAGAAACTTCTTTAGTTTCCTTTCATGAACAACTTTTTACTATGTAAATAGTCACAGCTGAGCCATTTGAAGCTTCTTCAGTTTTCTTTCATGAACAACTTTTTATTTTCCATGGAGCTAATAATTATCTCAGATATATGTATGTGTGTGTGTATTTTTTTTGCCTTTTATTTGCTTATTTTTCTATGTACTATTCTAATGCAATCTCAAACTCTCTACCAGTCATCCAAATCTCCTGGCAGTCTGCTTAAACACATCACGTGGTCAGTGTTAGCTTGGAGAAATGTCCTGGAGCCCTCTAACCCATTTATGGTGTCTGGTTACCCTTCATGGCTGAATCACAGCAGTTGTCCTGGGTCATGCTTCCATATCATCCTGGAAATACCATGGCCTCTTTCTTATGTTGGATCTCCTCTTTTCTGTACCCCATGCCTTCCTCTTCTTTGGTTTAGTCCTCCATTAGGGTAGAGTATATCCTACAATAACTCTCTGAGAAAGGATGAGGAGGAAATACATTTTTTTTATATCCAAGATTATCTGAAAATGTCCTCCTTTTGTCCTAGCCTTGATTGATGATTTGTCTGCGTGTAAAATTTTAGGTTGCAAATCCTTTGCTTTCTGAATTATGAAGGCATTGGCTCCACAGTTCTAACTTCCAACATTGCCACTGAAAAGGATGATGTCATTCTGATTCCTATTTCTTCGTAAGCATGTTTTCTCTCTGAAAGCATGTTGTAGGATTTTAACTTTATCCCAAGTGCTCTGAAATTTCACAATGACTTGCATTGGTATGGGTCTATTTTTATTCACTGGGTTGGGCACTTGTGTCCTTTCAACATGGACCCTCATATCTTTCAGTCCTGGAAAGTATGTATATATGTGTGTAGATATTTGTCTAGCTATCATTCAATTTGGGGAAAAATTATTTTTTTTTCTTGATTTCCTCCTCTCATTTTCTGGGATTCTTATAGTTTGCATATTAAACTTCTTAGAGTCCTTTTCTACTTTTCTTAAATTTTCTCACCTATTTCCTATATTTTGCTCTATTTACTGGAAGGTCCTTCAACTTTATCTTTTAACACTTCTGCCAAGTTTTTCATTTTTGCATCATATTTGTAATTTCTAAGAAATCATTTTTTCTCTAGGAATGTTTCTTTTTTAACCTATTTCGTGATTGCAGTATCTTATCTCCCTAAAGATACTGACATTGAGTTAGAAGATACACACACACACATTCACACATTCTTTTCTTCCTTACAAGGTCTCCTCTTCCTCTAAATTGCTTTATTTTTTTAAACTTGTTTTGCTTTCTCTTTCATATGCTTTCTCTTTCCTCATCTGTGTGATGGTCTTTAGTTATCTTTACATGTTTAAGGCTCTAAAAATCTGATTGGAAGCTTTAAAACATCAGTGGCCCTGGCTGAATGTTAGCTTCCTTGTAGCTTCCTTGGAACCCTAATGTCAGTATCTTGGGAGGTTTCCTCTTGGGCTGGACAGGTTTTCCAGGGAAGTCATGTCTATTCTTTTGCCTGGAGAGTGAAGATCTGGCTGCCAGGACACTAATTGCTTCAGAAATTTGGTGGGATACATTGGGTTCCCTTTCCACTTTCTCACAGCTGCCTAAGGATTCAGCTTTCTCGGATTTACTGCTATTGCTTCCACAATGTTGCTACCACTGTCGATCTTCCCATTTTTCCACTCTTGTTGGTTTATGCCTTTAAAAAAAATTTAAGATCTTGAGAGAGAGTGAAAATAGATGTATAGGTTCAATGGATCATCTTAGTCTATCAGAATCCACTATTGTGGGGATCCCTGGGGGGCGCAGCGGTTTGGCACCTGCCTTTGGCCCGGGGTGCGATCCTGGAGACCAGGGATCGAGTCCCACATCGGGCTCCCGGTGCATGGAGCCTGCTTCTCCCTCTGCCTATGTCTCTGCCTCTCTCTCTCTGTGTGTGTGACTATCATACATATAAATAAATAAATAAATAAATAAATAAATAAATAAATAAATAAAATCCACTATTGTGCTCTCTTTTCATTTTTGGCTTAGCAACAACAACAAAAAAATGGATTTAAGTCATAGTCTCATGTGCTTTGTCTTCCAGGGATTATAGTGATATTTGTTGAGTATCCTCTAGTTTCTAGTTATGTTTCGCACTCTCGAACTTATTTAGTTTTTACTGTGACCCAGTATCATAGCTATTAGTCCTCATTTTTAAATATGAGAAAACTGAGGCTGAGAAAGGTTGAGTCTTCACCAGGTTCCATTAGTTGGTAAGGAGCTGAGACAAGACTCAAAACCAGATTTCTTGGTCCAAATCTGACTTTTATTTTATTACCTGCACCAGAGTCTTTTGGCAAACACTTTCTGTAGTAAACATGCAAAGCACCCTCTCTCACCAGGGGATAGCTGTGGTAGGAAGTTCCTTCTGATTAAGAGCTGAAACCTGTCTCTTTTATATCTTCCCACAGATTCTAGTTCTGCCATCTTTGGCTACAGGGAGGTTTTAATTTTTCTTCCCCATGCAAGGCCTTTCACTATTTGTATCCAGCTATCATGGAGAATAGGTGAAGGGCAGTGGGGTTATAAAAGTTAAGGAACTCTGAAGGTAAGACATGTGCTGAAGTTGTCCTTGGTCATGGCAGGGAGGTGTGAGTGAGTTCCCAGAATCTTCCAAGAATGATGGTAGTAACTGACAAGAGGTGGGCAGATCACAGCAGCAAGGAGGGCAGCGAGGACGTGGTGCACCTGAGCAGCAGGAAGCTCTAAGCAGGAGATCTTGCCTATGGGTGAGTGGTACCCATGCCGTGAGAAGCCTAGAGAAACTGACCCTGCCTCCTGGCCACAGGATTAGGTCACAAAAATTCATGTGTCGGATAAGATGAGGCGGAGGAACCAGTGGGTTGAAGATGTGGAAGAGTTCATTAAAAGGGAATAAGGTTCAAATAAAGTGAAGTGAAAAGAAATTGAGAAGAGAGTTGTGAAAGGCAGAGCTGGGGTAAAGTAAGCTTAGAACAATTCAAGGGTATGTGTGACCTTGAGTTGATTAAAAACACGCAGTTCTTTACTCCTGACCCTAACAGTTGAGGACAACACCAAGGCAACTGGAGCCTTGCTTCTGTCTCTCCCTTCTTCCAATGGGAGAGTAAGCTGTGGGGAAAGCCTGTGTCCTCACCTGTGGCATGCCCTGGCTCGCCACCTGGCCCACAGGGTTCTTTCTTGTCCATCACTGCTAAAGGCACTGGATAGAAGATTTGGTCTGAAGCCAAAGTAAATAGCAGCTGAGAGACACATAACAGTTGGCGTCTGGCTCAGATGGCTCTGGCGCCTTCCTAGACCACCCCTTTTCCTCCAAAGAAGTCTGCCTGGCTCGATGAAAACTACAACTGACGTGTGCAGTGCTTTGGGATTTCACAGGCACTTCCACATACAGGGTCTCATTTTATCCTCCCAACTGCTGGTGGCAAGTTTCATGATTCCCATTGTACAGATGAAGGAACTTCCAGCTCCATCACATATAAACAAGTGACACTAAGTCATTAGATCTCTTTAACACTAGCTTTCTAGTAAGAGAATGGGAATAAGACTTACAGAAAAGTTGTTTTGAGTGCTAAATAGGATGATGTATGTATAGTGCCTGCACAGAGCTGGCATCCCAGAAATGCTCGTTCTGTATTCCCACTTAAATGATTTACCCTAGTTCACTCAACCAGAGAAAGTCAGAATTGGGGTTTCCATCCATCCTTGCCATGGTGGGGCAGGCCATTCCTAAAGGGTAGGAGGAATAATTTTATAAATTATTATAAAATAATTTATAATTTATATAAATTAATTTATATTTATAATTTATATAAATTATTTATATTTATAAAATACAGCCTCAGCAACTGTGACAGATTCAAAGGATGGCCTCAGCAATTTCTTCCATCCCTACATGCATGCTTCTTTGCAGTGTGAACTTCTCCTCCCTTCCAATAAAAGATTGACCCTATTTCTCCTCCTCTTGAATCTGGGCTGGCCATGTGACTTGCTTTGATCAATAGCATGTTGCAGAAGTGGCATTAGACCTCAAGTGCCTGATCTCACCTTCTTGGTGCTTGGAGAGCCCCATGTATACCGCCCAGGCTGGTCTCCTTGAGGATAAGCAATCACATGGAGAGAGAACTCCAGTCACCCCTGGAGTTCAAGCTATCACCACAGAGGCACCAGACATGGGACTGGACCAGCTCAACCAGGCAGCCCCTTAGTTGTCATTTCTTTTGCTCCCCAACCCTTCACTTGCCAATTCACTGCAGCAATTCACCCGGTGAGATCAATAGAGAAACTGCCCCTTTGAGCCTGGCCCAAGAACAGACTCCTGAGCAAATATATGATCTTCATTTTAGGCTACTAAATTTAGGGGTAGGTTCTTATGCAGAAATAGATGACTGATTCCTAGCAGTAAAGTGTCAGTAAAATTGCATAGATGCTGAAACAGGTACAAAAGGTACTCTTGACATCATCTTTCTCCTTTAAATTATGTTTTATCCTTCACCATCTTTGGTCTTTTTGACTAAAGAGGGAACTACAAATCTGATGAATTCATGAAGACCTATTCCAAGACACGTAATTCTTTGGACAAATGAATGTCGTGTGATCTTATATCCTGGACTCAGGTTCAGAGTCTCATTGGTTACCACCTCATTTTTCTAACCAATAAAGGACGAGACCATATATGCCTGATAGAGGGTCTTGAGAATATTCCCAATGTCAAGTTGGGAGTCGGCAGTAAAGACTGGGACCAAATCTCTGCATCCTCAACCCCCACCAGTCCCTTTGGCCACATGGCAAGAGCATGCTTGCCTCTTCCTCCTCCAATCAGCATCTCAGAGACCCCTCAGTCATTCTGGAGCAAATAAGGCTTAGAAAAGGAGAGCAGACACAGGGAGGATGAAAACAAGGTATTTCAGGAAAGGCTGGACTGATGACTCCAGCCCTGACCCTGCCTGGATCAACTTGAACGTTTCAAAGGAACTTTGGTTTGAAGGGTTTGAGAGGATTCCTGAACAACTTGACAATCAAAGCAAAATATCCAGAGCAAGCTGTTCTCCAAGCAAGAGGAGCCGTGGTGTTCTTTTCAGGTAACCTGGCAGTTCCTGGCCCGAATTTGCCTAAGGACAAGGGGGAAGACTGAAGTGATTCATGCAGTAGAGAATAGACCACATCCTCCCTGCAATCTGAAAAAGAAGTTGGCTTCATAGAAATTAATCTGCAGGCCATGGGAATAACGCTAGTAAAACATTCACCTGCTCATTAGCTCATATGTAAGTAAAGTGAGATAGATAATGTGAGTCACAAGCCACCTGTGAAGCCTACTTTGCAATCTGGGGTGCAAGTGGCTGTGTAGATTCTAAGGTTCCTCCCTCCCCTTCCTAGGCTGAGTCCTGGTGACATTGTCAGTAATGTCCTAGGATCTACTTCACTCACTCTCTCTCTTCCTCTTTCTTGTTCCATTCGTCAACAGCAGAAGTAAGGCAAAGGAGTCAGGGACAGCTGAAATGACTGGTTCTGAGTTCCGCTTTCTCTACACACTCCTACACCCATAAAGACCAGGCAGGAGACAGGGAGGGGTGGCAGGCTGGGGACCTCAGTCGCTCAACGCTGGGTGCCTAGAGCTGTGGTATGCAGCCCACTTGTCCAGCCCACAGGCAGTCAGGAGCATTTATGGAGGCTCTGAGGGTGCTCCAGAGGAAAGAACAGACCACTAGAAAGGACACCAGGGGTAAGGAAATCTGGTTCCAGCCCTGACCTACTGCAGGAATTTAGGTGGATTAATAAATGAACATTTTTGGCACACTTTACAATAGGCTTTCAAATGTACTTTTGATTAATGATGTGACACGTGTGATACATGATGTATCACATGATTCCTATTTAAGAGATGAAGAAGCTGAGGATCAGAGAAGCAAAGTGATTTGCCCAAAGACACAGGGCAAATAGAACAGGAATTCACTACTTCCAACCCCTCTGCTTCTCCCACCATGCTTGGCCACCCCTTGGATATTAACCTCTCTGAGCTGAAGTTCCATCATCATTGAAATAATGACAATTTTCCTGGGCATTTTCTCTGCGTGAGGTAAGCATGTTCCCCGTGTTAGCTCATTTAATCCTTAAAATAACCTATGGGTAGAAACTATTTTTATCCCTGTTTTAGAGATGAGAGAGCTGGGGCTTACAGAGATCAGCAACCTGCCCAGCCAAAGCCAAAGTTCTTAGCCACCTCACCATATAAGCTCCCATTGGTGACTGGAATGATTTTCCCCACCCATTTACCTCACCAGGCGATACTGAAGGCAAAATTAGATGATGGATATGAAAACACTTTTTGAAAGTTAAACATATCAGGCACAAATATAAGGAAAAATAAAAAATCTCTACTCCTGTAGACCTTATACCATAACAAAGCCCAAAGTAATTTCCAACAACCTGACATAACAAGTCCGCACTGACATAAAGCAGCAGACACAGTTACAGAAAGGAGTTGCAAGGGGAGGGTGATGAAGGTCAGAAGCACCAGTCCTTGAGGTGACTTCAAAGAGGCGAGTTTTGCTTAGGTTCCTGGCAATATGGTGGGGCACAGAACATAAGAGAAGAGGAGGATTCTAAGCAGAAACTTTGGGCCAGCAGGGCCAGGCTGCCCTATCTAGGGGAAGGGAGGCAGGAGTCCAAGCAGGGAGGAAGATTCTAACAGAAGTGAGTGGAAGCATGCTTGAAGCCATAGCAGTGAGTATGTGTGCATGAGAGTGTGAGTGTGTGAGCATGCATGTGTGAGAACATGCATTCATGTGTGTGAGCATACATGCATGTGTACAAGCATGTGTGTGAGTGTGTGTGTATGTGTGACAGGCAGGGCCTCTGCAGTATCATACACAATAGCTTCCTCCATTATCTCAAACACAGACCAAAACTCATCCTCCACCAAGCACTTCTTATTGCCACAATCCTTGATCCCCCACAGAATCAAAATACATTCTCTGATCTTGGCAGAGACTCTTGCTCTCACTTGTGGGCCTTTGCTATGGACTTTTATGTCTCTGTTTATTTTGTGGGTTTCATGAGTGGCTTATGCCTTTAAAGGAAATGCACCAGCCTTGGCCTGTCATTATGGCCCTTTGCTGGCCACGGGCTGTGCTCACCCTGCTCCTGGGATGGGTGAGCCTGGGTTTTTAATTTGCTGTGACAGGAGATAATTGTTGCTTGAATTTCCACCTCTGAAAATAAACCAGGGTGGTACTTCCCGGCTGGGAATCCACAGAGGCAAGCTCATCCCTGGGGCCTATGCCAGAAGAGTCTTAGCCAGGGCTAAAGTGGCCAATTTCAATGTCCCTCACCCCCCCCCCTTTCCTTTTCTGGATCTCAAAACATACAATTTTTGTATGTATACCTTCTTTAAGGTCTCAGGATGGCAAAGTTAGGAAAGTTCAGGGAGATTTTCTGATAATGTCTGTAAGAATTCTAGAGGTGGGATTCTGAAATTTCAGACTCTGAGGTTACTAAAACCTCCACTCTGGCCTAATCCCCAGGTATAGCTGCATTCAAGTTCAAGCACATCATAGCCTGCCCACAAGGGCTATACTCCATGCCTTTTTCTTCTTTTTAAAATATGATATCATGCATAGAAATAGGAGGGCAAAGTCCCACCAATCAAAGCACTCTGAATTGCAAGTCAGGTCATGGATTTTGGATAAAAAGCAAGACTCTTCTTACTTATAAAGTGAGGTATCTCAAGATCACCTTCTAAGGTTACTTCTGGCACAAGGAGCCACTCTTCTTAGATTCCGTTCATGGACTTGTTTCACCAGAGCTGAACTGAGCACAAGGCATTGTGAAGCCTGCATGGATCATACAAGTACGGATGCTATAAAGATGTCTGGGGGCTGTACATTTCAGCTATGTCTTAGGACTAAGATAATACAGAAGGAAAACCCAAAAGTAGAGAAGCTCATTGGGGTAGAGAAAAATGAGTCCATGAGGATACTGCCCCATATGTTCTGGAGCCCTGCAGAAGGCTGTTTTTGTGCTACGGGTCATTCTGTTCAAATCCTGTCCTTCCACTCATTAGCTGTCTGACCTTTGGAAAATTACTTAACCACTCTCAGTTTCCCCATCCATAACATGGAGAAGATAAGAGACCTGCCTCCTTGAACTGTGATGAGGTTTAAGATAAAGAGTGTAAGTATGTTGGTTATTTGTGCAGCTCAGTAGAAAATCTTAACTTCCTCCTTTTTTTTTTTTATCAAGATTTTAGTTATTTACTCATGAGAGACAGAGAAGGAGAGGCAGAGATATAGGCAGAGGGATAAGGAGGCTTCCCACGGGGAACCCGAAGTGGGACTCAATCCCAGGACCCCAGGACCACGACCTGAGCCAAAGGCAGACGCTCAACCACTGAGCCACCAAGTTGCCCCCTTACCTTCCTTCTTTTAGGCTCATGGTAAGATGCTTTCCCTTAGCCCCTTGAAGTTTGAAACATTTGCATGATTTGCTTTAGCCAGTGAAATGAGAGTAGAAGGATTCTGTGTTGGAAGGACTTAATAGCCAGTATAAGACACTGTTGTAAGCTAGCAGTGCAGCTTATAATGGCAGCTAGCAATGCAATAGATAGAATAGGTGGAAGCTCTTTTATTCTGGCTTGACATATGAAGAAATGTGCAGCGGAGCCCCCTAGCCAACCTGCAGTAGACGTTTAATGAGAACAAGAAGTAAACTTATTATTAGTTACTAAGACTTCAATGGTCTTTGTTGTTGCCGTATAAACTAGCCTACCCTGACTTTAATAATATACCTAAGCTATTCTAGAATAGCCCGTAGAACATAGTAATCTAATAATAAACCATAGTTCCTATGTTGATTCTACAACAAAGGCCAGGACCACTATTGTGTGAAGCAACCACACAGGATCTGGCATAGTTCTAAGCAAACATTTGTACACTCTTTTATAGTGACACTGGATGAATTCAAAATCATTGAAAGCTACCAGAACCCAAAATCATTGAAAGCCACCAGAACACTATTCTTGTGCCCAAGAATAGTGAAATGCTTTCCAACAACGAGAAGAGGAAGACTACTATTTGCACAAAATGTAGAGTTGTCATTATGTCCTTCAGTTTTCACCAACCAGAAAGTAGGCAATAGAATAACTGGTTCCTGCCACCACCACCCCCAGTAAAGTTATTTCTGGAGCATAAGCCTGATGCATTCTTTGCTCAGAGTAACAGGTAACAGATGCTAGGTATTTGATTCCAATATTTGGTATTGATTCCTTAATGTAGACAACAAGATCTTTGTTCATGCCAATGCATGTCATAGGAATGTCTTCCTCTTAAACTCAGTAAATTATAAAAGTGTAAGAATCCCAGTTATATTAAAAGGAGCCACAGTTAAAGTATCTCTCCATTCTTTCCCCAAGGAGTCTCTAGTGACAAAGGAGTTTACTACAAGTATAGAAGAGGCAATTCAGGTAGAAGTTTAAAGCGTGATCTTGATGCCCACAAGATGGAGGTTTGCATCCCCATCCCTTCACTTACCCTAAGATAGTATGTGTTCAAGATAGAACTGTTTCTGATACATAAACAGTGGTCATATACGATGGGGTTGGTTGATAATTTTCTATATTTCTATTATTGCTTTTGTCATTCATTCAAAAAATATTTTCTTCAATCTCTTTCCTGTGCCACAACTCCATTTAATTTCCCGAGCAACATTAGGGAATCAGTAATATTGTTCTCATTTTATAAGTAATTAAATGGAAGCACAGAAAATAAGAATCTCAAGATCACATAGCTAGTTAGGTGGTAGAGTTAGGCTTTAAACTCAGATGTGAAATAGAGAAGTCCCACAAAGTCATAATCTACAGAAAGGGGCACTTGGGGGTAAATTTCAAAAGCCACACACCTCCTAGAGAAAAAGAAGAGGATCTTTTAATATCGCCCAGTCTACTCTGAAGCCCAGTGAGTATAAACTTATGGGGGTATTTAATATAGAAAGGTATGTTGACAAAGAGTGTGAGTCACCTCCTGAGCATAAATACCATCTGTGCAGGGAATGTGTGGTTAAATAAGGGAAATATGTGTCATTAAAAAGTATCCAATTCCCCTGGAAGCCATACAGACCCAACATGGCAGCTGAAGACCTGCACTCCTTGCTCTCTAGCCCAGTGGGTTCCCAGAAGGAGGATGTCGACTTGGGTCTCTAAACCAAACCCTCAACATGAGTCTAAAGCTTTTCGAGTAAGGTAAATACTCTCTCGGGCCTCTTGCCTTCTCACACCTTCATTACATAATAACATGATCCTACCTCAGAAAAAAATCATGGTTAGGAGGGGATTTTCTTTTCTTTTCTTTTTTTTTTAAGATTTATTTATTTGTTCATGAGAGACACAGAAAGAGAGAGGCAGAGGCATAGGCAGAGGGAGAAGCAGGCTCCTCGAAGGGAGCCTGATGTGGGACTCAATCCCAGATCCTGGGATCATGCCCTGAGCCAAAGGCAGACGCTCAACTGCTGAGCCACCCAGGCATCCCAGGAGGGGATTTTCTTTGTTAGAATCCAGTCAATTAACAGTGCACAGAAAGGGCACATCAAGATCATCAGTATTTCCTGGCTAAAGGGGAGCCTAAAGGGCCAGGGTGGTTCATGAATTAGTTTTATGAATTTCTTTGATAAGTTCAGGCTTCGAGTTTCACTAGCTATTGCCAAGCTGGAGAATTAGTCCACACATTTCAGGGCCTTTCATTCATTGGTTCAACCAATATTGCTTGAGCACCCCTGAAACAGAGTGGGGTTAGGTTCTGTAAGGGAGACAAAGATGAATTTCCTGCCCTGAGAGAGCTTGCTGTCTGATAGGAGAGAGGAGTACCCCCAAGGGAGGTTCCAAAAAGGGAGGGCCCATCACAAAGTACTAGCTGTCCAGAAGTGAAATGCACCAGAACATTTGTGTCAGGTCTTACCAAAGGACCTATTTCCCTAGTGAGTCAGTGCTCTCAGGCCTCCCCGGTTGGATGTCATCAGTGAGGCATGTTAACACGAACACCTACATTTCAGCGCCTCTTGGCCCTTGCCTGCATAATTGCTGTCAGAGCCTCCCCTGGGGATTACTAAGAGCCTCGTGCTGACTCCCTGGGAGGGAGAGAGCTGGAGCCCCATGACAAAACCTGCTTCTCTGCCACTGGGCTGCTGCACCTCTTGCAGCCTGTCAGGCGCTGCCCCTGAGTCAGTACGCAAGTGTGAAGATTGGTAACCCAATCTTCTACCCCAAATTTCATAAAATGCCTCACCAATGGAGCCCCTCAGCCTGACTCACCCAGTCTAGGGCTCAGGCTGTGGTGCCTGAAGGTAGAGAAGACTCAAGACTGGGCTCCTAGACTCAACCTCACCCACCTAAGCACAGAGGCTTCCTCCACCCAAATCAAAGGGGCCTGTGAACATCAATTCCTTCAAACAAAGCCTGGGCCTGGGAAGTGACCTCCCCTCCAGGGGCTCTATAATTCATCACCAAAACAGGGAAGGCTGGAGAGAAGCAAGCGGAAACTGAATGGGACAGTAGGTGTAAGCCGGGACTGTCTCAGGAGAACTGGACTGTCGCTGGAACCTGTGGCCACTCTCGTTCCCCATCCCACTGTGTCTGTGTCCCACTAATCCTGCCACAAACTCTGTGGACTCCGTGCTTTACTGGTGCCGCCTTTACATTTGCTGGCCAAAAGCTACAAAATAAAACCATGACCGAATTTCAACTGTCTGCCTAGAAATGTAAGGCAATTATCCAGGGATGTGAAGGAAGGATTGGTGTAGAGGTTTGAACTTCCACCACATCAACTCAACCACCAGAGAAGCCAGAGGTCCCAGGTTAAGAGAGAGCTGTCTGCAGTCCGGTTAGTGGTATTTGGGGGGCAGATGAAGGAAACCCTCTCAGACCAGGTTGCGTTTATCCTTATTTGACCTGAGGAGTTGCTGCCCATTGACGGGACCTTACCTAAGACCAGTCATGGGTTACCGGCTGATACCTTGACAAGCTTTCCCCCTGGACTTGAGAGCACAGAGTATATAGACATTTGTCTTGAGGCCCGTCCAGCAATCTTCCTTCACAGCTGGATTTGCTCGGAGGAGACAGCTGTATAAAGCTCAGCCCAACACTCACTGAATTTTCTGTGCTTGTATCTATGGGGAAATTGCAGTCACCAGCTTGAATGGACGAATCAAGACCTATGACACCCTGTCTGCACTAATCACCACTTCCCCAGAGATCAAAGCCGCCAGGCCATGGAGACAGGCTCTCCACTGCTTTGCCGGCCTCCTTTCCTGATCAGAGTGACGTAGCACCAGAATGTCAGGATCAGCTCGAGGGCTTTTTACTTCAGCTCTCTGGTACCAATGTATTCAGTGATTTTCCGGTTTGAGTCTAGCCTTAATCTGCCTTGTAAACAACCTTATGAAAAAAAAAAAAGCCTTCTCCATGTGAATCTATGAAACAGAAGGAGAGGATACTTGGGAAATCCAAAAGGCCTCCACTTAGTCCTAGGGATAGACAAGCATGCATTGAGGAGGAAGCGCTGGGCCCATCCGGGTCAAATGGAGCCCCACACTGTGGAATGACTGGGATCCTCTGGCACCAGCTCTCAAAAGGGGTGGCTCTGGGGCATGAGCCCTGGCCCTGGCCCCACCCTCCTAGTTATGGGAGATACCTGTGGGATGCCCCAGATAGAGGAATCTCTAGGGCAAGGCCCAAAAGCCAGGCTCCTATGATCTCCCTAACATCTTCAGAGAATGAACTGCACCACTGTGAACTGGGCACGAGGGCGGAGCCGAGCATGTGGGGCAGCTGCTCAGCAGAGGAGGGTTGCAGACCAGCTCTCCCGGTCACTGTGACCCCACCCCCCAGCAGCTCCATGGTATCAGCTTCCTCTCCATACCGCACCACCGCCTGAGGGTTTCCTGGATACCACCCAAACTCTGGTGCTGAGCACTGCCTGCCTCACCCATGCCCTGCTGCATGATCTCCCAGGGCCTGACCTAGCCGGCCTGGGCCTGGCCTCCTCTTGATAGTTTCTTCCCCATAGTGTGTCTTTAGCACTTGGAGTAGCAGGCCACCAGGAGGGTTCCAAAGGCCCCTAGTAGCAGTTCAATCAGTATTTGGTGGATGGATGGATGAATGGAGGGTGAAGGGAGTGATTGGAGCTGCCTACCACCCACTCCAGTCTGAAGGCTGTGAAGAGAGACTTAGAACCAAGGGAGCATGAGGAGGCTCCTTGGTCGGGATGTCTTTCCCAGTGCTGCAGCCATAGGCCAGGGCAAAGCTCTCTTGTCAGGATGAGGGCGGAAGAAGCATCTCCAAAGCCCTGGCTAAGTTCAAACAATCTCAGCATTTCTCTTCTGGAGTCTGGATGGTTTTGAGGATACAAAGAACACATGTGATGAGTGCCTCTCTGACTCTCAGAGCTCCCTCATTGGTTGTCTGGGATGGCACAATCTCCCTGACTACACGAACCTTATAGCTGTTAGGTTCTAAAGAAGAGGAGTTTCCACACACCCAGACTCCATCCAGGGAACTAACCTGTCACACTCACAACATCACTAGATAGGGTTGCTAGTGCCCCAGACTCCTGGTGATGAGTCCACCTTAAAGACAGAACTTCATGAAAGCTGGGTGTGGAGGTGGGATGTGTTAAGCCAGGTGTCTTTGGAATCTTCCAGAAAATGTTATAGCCAGACTCACCATGCTGAGTCTAATAAGTGCCAGAGATGGAAAGGGGGGGTCGCATGGCGTCACAGTCAGTTATAAAACTGCAATTACAGGGGCGCCTGAGTGGCTCATCGGTAAAGCGTCCAACTCTTGATTTTGGCTCAGGTCATGATCTCAGGATTGATTGTGGGATCGAGCCAAGCGTCGGCATGCTCCTCATTCAGCGGGGGAATCTGCCCCTCTCTCTTTCTCCCTCTCCATCGTCGGCATGCTCCTCATTCAGCGGGGGAATCTGCCCCTCTCTCTTTCTCCCTCTCCATCTGCCACTCCCCCGCACTTGCTCTCTTTCTCAAAAATAAATAAATAAAGTCTGCAATACAGCCTGACTTTTCTAAAAGTTAATTCATAACTTTTAGAATTCAAAAAGTCCCTGACTTTTCTAAAAGTTAATTCATAAGACAAGGATTCCAGAAGAATGTCTGGCAATGACAGTGGCTCAGTAAATAGTTGTTGATGGACTGGGACTGCGTTGTCCCCAGCTTCCCGGGTACCTGGTGGTACAGAGCCATCTTCGCAGAGGCCAAGGAGGATCCCAGCCGTGGCTCTGACCCACTCAGGTCGAAAGGCACAGGTGGCCTCTCCACTTTAGACACCCACGCCCCGTGTTAGCCAGAAGAGAAGCTCTGAATGGTCACTTAACTATGTTTTAGCATTGAAAAGAGCAAACCCTGGATACTAGCTGAGAGGTGCTGCTTTCCTTGTGGAAAAGTGGGCTCTACGTCAGGGAGTAAGCTCCTTCCTGGCCCAGAAGGTTCGCAGTCAGACGCTTCTAGGGAAGATCAGATTCCCCCCAAGGCCAGGAATGCCTCCGGCCTTTCAGCCTCTTGCAGGGGTTCATTCCAATCCGAAGGAACGGCCTGGAGCAGGCTCGTAGCAGCCTGGCTGGTGTGGGCCCCGGGCAGCTCGGGGATCCTTGCGCAGCAAGCACGTGGACACCCGCAGAGGCCACGGTGCCAGGTGGGGAGGGTCTGAACTGAAGGCACAAGGAGATGCTTTTGTGGAACCTCGGGCTGACCAGAAACACCCAGCGCTTGAGCCTGGCCTAGGACTCAGTGTGACCCACAGGACATCTTCAGGGACTCCCACTGGTGTTCTCGAGCAATGGTATTTGCCACACGCTGGCATTGCCAGCACTCGTCCTCCCTCTGACCGCATCTCAGGGGCCACCAGGAGCACAGTAAGCTACCCAGGGTGGCCAGTCAGCTAACGGGCATCCTTAACGAGGAGATGTTCGGCTTGGACTTAGGACCCCCCGGGACTCAGCCTTCCCTCACCCCTGCCTCACCAAAACCCCAAGATCACCTTTCCTGAGAAAGAGCTTCCCTAGAACATCTCAACCTTAGCTCCTTCTGCTTCCCTGCCTTGTGGGCAGCCCCTGGGTGACCGCACTCACCATCACTTCCTGGGTGGTGGTGCTGCACCGGTTGCATGAAGATCACCCAGGATTAAAAATCCGGATTCCTAGGTCCCACACAAGACGTTTCCTGGAGGCGGGACATGGGGAACAGCAATGCACATTCAGACTCATTCTCAGGTGCTTCTAGAACCCTGGAAGGACTGGTTATCACTAACAAATAGAGCATAAACACTTTAAAAGTGCATTCAAACATCCCTGCCTCTGTTAAGAAACTGTGGAAAAGTAAGTTCGACCCCCAGAAACTGTTTTGCTTCCTGACAGCTTTAGAAGAAGCAGTTCTCTCTTTTCCTAAAACAAGGCTGTTCTCTGGCTTCTTTATACATCCTAGGCCCGCAGGAATCTGCCAGTGGCTCCAATACAATGTGGCCAACAAACCACCTTCCTGAGCATTCCAGACACCCACGGACACAGCTCCCAGCACGTTCCCAAACTCTAGAAATGAGTGAGGCTATGAGTTTTCCTTGGGGGCTCACTGGATCCCAGAAGCTTCTGGAAGGGGTGTTCCCGGGCTAACAAACACTTACAGCTCAGGAAGAGGTCAGACTCAATGCATATTGCAGAATAAATTCCTGGAAATGGAGAAACCCTCCAGATCATGTGAGGGACAGACGTGTGTCTTAAAAAGAAAAAAAAAAAAATTAGAGTGAAGCCAAAGCGTATGTTGCTAACAACAAGACTGAATTAAGGTCTTAGATTCTGCTGGTTACCAATGCTGAGGCAGGAAATAATTCATTTTCCTTTAACTAATCTCTCTGTTTACATTATTTCCTTTGCTCCACAGGCCTGGCTTAGAGAAGGCCTGTTTCTTTGTTTTGTTTTGCTTCGTTTTTTAGTCCTTGGTCAGTAGGACTTGGTCCCACTGCTCCTCAGCCCCGGGGAGCCCTATGGTTAAAGCCATTGCTGGCATGACCCACCCAGAGGGGAATGAAGGGGGAAGACAGCAAGGCCAGCTGCAGATCTGGTCCTGCAGGTGGGCCAGCGCCTGCCCTGCTCCCCAGCACTGTCCCTGACTGCTGTCAGCTGCAGGGTGTGGAGGTGTGGAGGACCCCTGTGTTGTGGTGGGGGGTGGGGGGTGGGGGGACGGGGAGCCACACCTGCCTTTTTCACGTTAGTAAGCCCTGTTCTTGGCAAGGGGTTAATGAATACTGAATACAAGATTGGCAGCGTGAGGGAACAGCAGATGATTTCCAAAGTGGGCTGGACACATTTCTCTATCTCAGTCTCTTTACCCAGCAGGATGGGGTGAGGGAGGAGGGAGGGAAGGGGAAAAACAGAGGGAGGGAGGGAGGGAGGGAGGGAGGGACAATGAGCAAAGCATCAAATCAGAGATGTTGCCAGGGGGTAAAGGAGGGTCCCATCATCGCATCTCAGAGATGCGAAGCCCATCAGCTGCTCTCTTCACTTCATCCATTCTACACCTACAGCTTGCAGAGTTCAAAGCAGGCCATCGTAAATGGTTCTAAGTCTGGAAAGGCAATGTCTGCCCAACTTGCTCCTCCCCTGTGGTCTCTGGCCCCCAGAGTGCCCCTGGGGAAGCATGCAAAGTCCTGCTTCTTTCATGGGTGGGTTCTTTCTCTCTCTCTTTTTTTTTTTTTTCAAGATTTTATTTATTTATTCATGAGAGACACATAGAAGAGAGGCAGAGACACAGGCAGAGGGAGAAGCAGGCTCCCCGTGGAGAGTCCCATGCAGGACTCCATCCTAGGACCCCAGGATCACGACCTGAGCCAAAAGCAGGCACTGAACCACTGAGCCACCCAGGGGCCTCTCTTTTTCTCTTTAGACTCAAGAAGCCACTGGTTTGGTCTCTGGTTTACCCACCTTGTGACATCTGGGGGCCTGTGATGGGTGAGGGGAGAGGCCCAGGAGCCAGTGCTCACCGGGCAACTAGGATGGTACCCGTGACCCCTCCCTTCCCGACCTGCGCTCTTCCTGGCAGAGGCAGGACGATGGCACGACGATGTCAGCTCCGTCTATGCGCGCGTGGCTCTACCGCACTGCAGATGCCCTCGATGGAGAAAGCTGCCCTTCTCATGTCCAATGGAGAAATCCTACTTTGTAGACATTTTTCTACTTTCAAATAACAGGAGAAAATTGCTGTTCTTTTGGCTCAAGCAAAAATAAACCAGGGTTGTTTTTTTTTTTTGAAAACCCTATTTAAAGGGTTCATTATCTCACAGGCTGCTAACTATATACTCTGCGCCACACTCAATAAAAGCTTCATATAACTGTCTTTGAAATTAACAGCCACCTCTTGTGCTTTTCAAGTTATTAAAGACGTTGGCATGGTGGAGAGACTGTAAACTTTCTATACTGGTGATTAGTCAGCGAGACCACATCCCACCAAATCCCCCAGGGCGTTCCTAACAAAAAGTTCCTTGTGACCCAAGCACCAATTTTTCTTTCTTGTCTGTTCATTCTAATTCCACTCAATTACTCCTGAGCAAGCTGTTTTATTCCTGTCAACTCATGTTATTTACTGGAGCCTGTCAGGAGGACTAAAGTGGAGGCTGATATTATGTAGGATGTTTTGAGACTCATTAAAACACTTTAAAACAATCACCTATTGTGATATTCACAACCCTGTATAGGGTGGCCTTGCCTAGGCCATTTGGAGCCTGGATCACTTTATTTATATGCTATTAAAAGTTTCAGATTAGAATGGCTATTCTTGCTATAGAAATTTTGGACCTGGGACCCAAGACCTGGTCTGGGCTTCTGGAGGCTTCTGGGCAAAGATCCGAAAGTAAACAGATTAAGTGTGTGTGTGTGTGTGTGTGTGTGTGTGTGTGTGTGTGTAAGGGTGTTATCCAGGAACAACTCTGCCTCTGACTAATGAGCTGAAGAGGAATGGGGGTCAACAGGCAGCCCCGGATAACCAGAGAGGCTAGGCTTCTGGAAGAGGGAGGTTTCCCTGGGAGAGCGTGTATAAGAGCAGTTTTCCTCTGAAGATGGGAAGGTTCCCTGCTGTGTCACTCTTGATACATCATTATCCCATCATTATTCATATAATCACCAAACAGTTTGTAGGAACAAGGCACGATGCTTAGACTTCCTGATGGTGTAAAGCAGATAACTTCATAGTTCTTGCATCATTCAATGAAGGATCTGCTTCACTGACGGCATGTGGAGTGTCAGGTGCCAGGTGAGCACGTGCAGCCAGAAATCTGAGCTGGTGAGCCACGGAAACAGCCCTCATTCTGTTTACCCACTCAACCAGCTTCCTCTTGCCTCCCACTGGGGCCTCCTGTGCCCCTGCTTCTCATCCTCCCTTCTCCTACACTATCCCTGGTGACCCCTGGCAGCCTAGACAGCCCCTGGGGACAGAAGCTGACTCCTGTGTTCTAGGCACTAGAATCCAACAAGGAGGCTGTGCTCAAAATGGGGTGGAAGTAGAGAATTTGTCCTTACCCAGCCCCAAAATTTGGAATTCCTTATAGGGGAGAAAAAGGTCCCTCCTTTCTTCAATGATTCTAAGATGCTTTATGGTTTCAATAGTTGCCATGATCTTAAAGCAAGGCTCAGAAAAAATCCAAGTCAAAACACTGTACATTACCTCACATGCTCCGAGCACATGGTTTCCCCACAAGTGCCTCATCTGTTCACACATGCCATCCTCACCCCAAGCCAGGAGATGGAAGAGGCCAGCCCAAAGCAGCCGGGGCAGGGGAAGCGAGTCTGTGGGTCTAGGAGCTCTGAGCACTGTCCTCAGTTCTCTTTCTTCAAATGCACCAAGAGGAATTTGAACTAGACCAGCACTCTCCTGTGTTCTTTAGGCAGTGAGACACCCTTCTGTGCTCCAAGAAGTTGCTTTCCAGTCAGACCCACTGAGGACACACTGCCTGCTACAGCCCCAGTCCCTAGACTCCCAGCCCTGCTCCCATGAACTTAGAAAGTGCTAAAGGAGCTGAGTTCCAGGATCCTTCCCAGCTGGAAATTCTAGGATGCAAGGACTAGGCAATGTATGTACCAAAAGTTATAAGGCATTTGCCTGGGGCCCTGGTTTCCACCCTAGCTGTGCATAGCAATCACTTGGGGGAGATGCATGAAAAATAAAACTCACATTCATCTTTCGATGGACACCGAGGCTCCTTCCACAGTTTAGCTATTGTGGACATTGCTGCTAGAAACATCGGGGTGCAGGTGATGAATGGATAAAGAAGCTGTGGTTTATGTATACAATGGAATATTCCTCAGCCATTAGAAATGACAAATACCATTTGCTTCAACGTGGATGGAACTGGAGGGTATTATGCTGAGTGAAGTAAGTCAGTCGGAGAAGGACAAACATTATATGGTCTCATTCATTTGGGGAACATAAATAATAGTGAAAGGGAATAGAAGGGAAGGGAGAAGAAATGGGTAGAAATATCAGAAAGGGAGACAGAACATAAAGACTCCTAACTCTGGGAAACGAACTAGGGGTGGTGGAAGAGGAGGATGGCGGGGGGTGGGGGTGAATAGGTGACAGGCACTGAGGGGGGCACTTGGGATGAGCGCTGGGTGTTATTCTGTATGTTGGCAAATTGAACACCAATAAAAAATAAATTTATTATTAAAAAAAATAAAATAAAACTCACAGACCTCTCTCTCGGCCCAGGGGTTGTGGTTCACCAGACCTGGGGTGAGCCAGCGAGCCCAGCATCTGCATTTCCCAACAACTCCCCAGCCAGCTGTGACGGGTAGCAGGCGTCATACTGATCATTTGGGGCCCAATTTAGAGCCAGACGCTTTCACAGGGCAAGAAAACGAGGAAAGAGCTAAAGCAAGTTTTTAAATTGCTCACTTCTGTTCACAGGAAGGCTAATTGAGCCTGGTGTGGTTTTTAGAAGCCACTTCACCAGAAATCAACAATCTAAAAGGCAGCGAAGCAGAATTTGTTTTGTTTTGTTTCAAACCTCAGACTGACGCTCAGACCGTATCCTAAGGGCAAACATCTTCCGGCTTAATTGGTAGGTAGCCATCGCCTGGAGCCAGACGGCAAGGGATGCTGGCTGCCCACCCCAGGAGCTCTGGGACCCGCGAGGAGACAGCCCCCTGGGATGTGGCCTTCTCAGTGGCCCTGGCTACAAGCAGAGCCGACCCAGCCTTCTGTCAGGGGCTCAGAGCTTCAGGGCAGAGCAAGCAGGGGCCAGGAGGAGGGCCAGGTCAGCTCCCCAGGCCAGGGACGCTGGTTCTCACAGGCCAGGCCAAGTTCCTCAGCGAGGAAACCATGGCAGCTGGTGTGTATCCCTGTCCACACACACACACACACACACACACACACACACACACACACGAGCAGCACGGCCCCCTGCCCCCGGGGCAGGTGCCCCGCCTGCTGACAGAGGGAGTCTGGTCTCCTCAGGATAAACCAGAAGTGATGAATCTTTCATAGACTGAAGTTCAAGGTGAAGAGCAAGCCCAGAAAATGAGTCTTATTACTGCTCCCTCACATACCTCCTGCAATCCAGACAAGCTGGATGACTCACTGCTGTTTACACAGATTCTGTTCTCCTCCCTGAGCATTAGCTTCTGTTGTTCCTTTCCCCTCCCTGTCTGTTGGACTCCTACACATACGTCAAGGCCTGTGTCTCAGGCCTCCTCCCCTGACCTCTCCATAAGATGCGGCGATATCACTCCCATTTGGAACGAGCAGAGTATATCATGTGTACCTACCAGCTGGCATTTTTCTTACACGGTTGTGTTTTCTGTCTCCTTCTACTGTGAGCCCCTGGCCCCTGCATGTTTCAACATTGTGCTTTCTATGTAGCAGGCACCCAGTGAACACTTATGGAATCGAAGGTATTTTCCTTGCTGACAGTACTTGAAAAGCATCATGGTCCCGGTTACCTGTTGGTTGGCAACCCCGGGCACCACCTCCATCTCTGCAGCATTGTGCCATCATCAAGCACGTGGCACAATATCGAGCATGTGGGGGGGGGGGTGGCTCCTGAACAAAGCCAGCATCTTGATTGGGGGTTTGGATTCCTTTGAGCTCCAGGACCACGTGGCATTGAAAGACACTCTAGTCTCCATTGAGTTTGGAATCCCCCTCAAGAAATAATGAAAAAGAAATGGAAATTTATCCCACTGAGAATAAAGCCTGGGTATATACATGGATCACATTTTGCAACAGATGTGTTAACTTATCTGATTCATTGGACTGACCACTTGTCATAATGTAATACGTTATTTCCCATCTCTATTATCTAGAGTTTTCATGTTTATAAATCTTACCTCCTTTTTTTTTTTTTTAAATTTTTTTTATTTATTTACGATAGTCACAGAGAGAGAGAGAGGCAGAGACACAGGCAGAGGGAGACGCAGGCTCCATGCACCGGGAGCCCGATGTGGGATTCGATCCCGGGTCTCCAGGATCGCGCCCTGGGCCAAAGGCAGGCACCAAACCACTGTGCCACCCAGGGATCCCTAAATCTTACCTCCTTAAGAATGACTCAGCTTCCTAAGAACAGAATAAGTGACTTGCACAACGGTAGAAAAGCCATGGGTGTTAGAGTCCGACAGATCTGGATTCGAAGCTTGGTTTCAGAGCCAACCTCGGGCGGGTTGCTGTGCTTCTCTGAGCTAGTTTCCTCATTTCTAAAATCAGAACAATAAGTCCCATCCCTATGGAAGCTAACTAAACATATCAACTGTGCAGATTTCTGGTGCGTTACCTGTCATAAACTGGATGATCCACGTCTACTCTGTCCCTACTCTCCTCCTCTGCTTGTCCTTTAAAATGTGCAGATGCCCCAAGATTTTTGCAACTGTGCTTTCTCAGCCTAAAATCAAGAGCAAATGATTCTAGTGCACTTGTATAGGATGAACACACAAAAATATTAGAAGTTAAGACTGTCTCAGGAAATGCAGGACATGTGGCAACTGTCTTAGGACTCCTTGTTGATGAGGGTGAAACAAAAATAAAAACACTCCAAAGCAACTCATGCCACATATCAGGTCTCAACATGACTTCCAAACTACCATTTCACTTTGGGCCATGAGACAGAGCCTACAAGAGAACAGGAAGGCCATTCTCCTGTTCTGGGCCCCATGATGAGAGGCACCTTCTCAGATTCATCACCTGGAAACTCTTCATTTCTATGACTCCAAGGAGAAGGTTTATATGCAGTCTGTCCACCTGCTGACACTGGGTCACAGTGTCCCATCTTCTGTGCACACTCCCATTTGTATTCTGTTCTGTGGTGTTTGTCTCAGAAGCACTTGAGGACATGAGACATCTGCTATGTAGTCTATGACCTGACACTCAAATTAAGAAAAACACATGAGCTTACACTGGCCTTGGGTATTTCCAGTAGTTGGAAATTCCCACTTCTGGGGACCTAGTGAACTCATCTCAATCCAGTATTTTATAGATCTGGCTGCAGGAGCCAAATCACCCTGACCAGAGAGGTGGGCAGAAAGAAAACCTGTCAATGATCAAATCTCTTTTAAAACTCAATGGCTATTTTTGTCTTGATGGTGTGTTGTTTTTCTTTCCCAAAGTTTCAGAGACAAGAGAGGCACATCTTTCATTCACTACCCAGGAAACAGCCAGTGTGGTTCTTCTTCCAAAATCCCCAACCAAGAAGCTGACAGCAGGACTTTGAAACAGACCGCCTGTAGGCTCACCACGAAGAGGACTTTATTTTGACCAGGGCCTGACAAAGGGACTTAAAGTGCTCTGACCCTTAAACACTTTGGCAGTTGTTAGCCAAAGTGGATTTAACACACAGCCTCAAAGCCAGCAGCTGTCTTTGCCAGAGATGTTGCCCCCGTCCTGCAGATAGACAGGCATCGCGTGTAATTACCCGGAGCATTTGCCACACTGCCTAGTAAACTCAGGGTCTTCCCACCGGGGACGTTTCTGTGATACAGTGGACTGGATTTGGCCTGAGAAGGAATAGTTGTGGTGTACACTCCATCCCAACTGCTTGTTCCCTCTCCTTGACCTACCCTTTGTGGGAAGCCAGGAATGCCAAATATTTCTTGCAGCTCTGCTCAGGCCTTTACTTTATTTACACTCCTCCCCACTCTCCAGCCCCAGACCCGGCCCTCTTCCTGGCCAGCTCACGGTCCTCTGCCTCTCTCCTTGCTGAACAACTGCATTTTTGTTGGAGATGGTACCTCAAACGTATTTCAAAGAAAGAAAGAAGAACGCTTTTATGTTTTCATAAAATGACATCCACTGAACAGCCCACCATGGTCTGCCAGAGATGATGCGGAATCCCCACATGATGGACTTCCTTGATAGTGACAAAGTACATCGAAGTTTCTAGGCTGTAGATTCAATAACTTTTTTCAAAAATCCAAAAGAAATGAAAGTCAGTCAGAGGCCGACCAAATGAACAGAAGGTGGAAAATGGATGGGGAACATTTTTAAAGAACCCACTGGCCACTCTGTGTGTTTGTTTCCTCAAGGGCAAAATTAAGCCCTTAGATCAGGTCTTTCATTTTTTGGTTTTGTTTCTAATTCTAGAACCTCCTCCAACCACACTGGGAAGGCAGAGTGGGAAGAGGACTTCTGCAGTTATTGTTACACATTTATGAGGACATTTTCTTCAACAAACCTGTTTTGCCCCAAAATACCTTCTCAAAATTATTTCCAGGCAGTATAACTCTGGAGGTGAGGCCTCAGGGAAGCTCTAAGTGTCTTAATTGCAAACCTCCTAAAGAGAAAATGCAGGCATCCTGAATAGATCTCCTCTGGCTAGCATAGCCATGTGTCCCCATTTGCCTGGGAGAGCCTCCATTCATATCCGTTGACCTGGTGTGATTATTAATAGTGCCCTCTGTCAAAAATGTCTAGTTTGGATGATAAATTACATGGACATCCTGCCTGTCACCAAAGGTACCCAGTCTATGTCCATGTCAAATATTGCATACAAAGAACTGGTTCTGCAGCTGGTCTGGCAGTTGGCCTGGCTCTCCAGAGAGAAGGGAGGACATCTGAACACACAGGTGGTACAGTGGTCTCAGAGGCCACAGGGCTGCTCATCCCTCGGGGCAAGTCCTGAGCTTGGCACCCAGCTGCAGGACACACAATGACAATGAGATTTTTTAAAAAATCTTGGGCTTACAAATAAGACACTTGGCTTTAGATTAGAAAGCAAACTAGTCCACTGCGTCTCTTTCCCGTCTCGAGTCCTCATGCTCCCCAAGACTCCATCAACATCTGCAGAGTGGATGATGACCCTGCTGGCTGGGGCAGGGCCCCACTGGTCCAGTTTTCCTTCTTTCCCAGGACAGGTGGAACATCCCACATAGAGAACAATAAAACAAAAAATAAAACAACACCAATACATCTTTATCAGCAAATGTCTAAAATACATTAGAGTTTGGCCTGGACGTTACTGCTTGCCTGGCTGAGCTATTGAAACGATTTCGTAACCTATGTGAGTATTTAGGTGGTGGGAGAAAAGTCTAGAGACAAGGAGGAAAGGAGCAGAGAAGGGCCTGACTCATGGTTGTGCCCCAGACTCTGGGCTTGGAGCTTGACTATTTGCTTAATGAATATATGGATAATTGCATTGGGGCGGGGGGATTTATCCCCTCTTGGTTATTTTGACATTAGAGGGTTAACAAAAATACATAGTAACATATGTAGTCATTTGTGGACATTTGTCCTAAAGATAAAGCATTTTGATGTGTTTCATTTTCCTCCTTGGGCAAAACTCATTTATCATTCCAACAGTGTGCCTACAAAATTAATATTCAAAAAATCTGTTCAGTTTATGTCATTTTTTTCTCTTAACTGGAGTTAATTTTAAATGGACTGAGAAGCAATTTAGGATGCTGCAAAACGCTTTGCCAGCTTCCAAGCCAGTCCTGATGTTGATGGACACGAGACATGTAGGGTCTGTTACCCATACTTGTCTACCAGGTCCCACTTGGTTGACTTCCAAGTGATGCTGCACAAAAGAAATAGTTTAGATTAGATTCTAGGGCTAAAAGTAGTTAAAAAAAAAATTGTCACACCAATCCACAGCCATTTGCATGTGCTGTGATACCACAATAGGGCAAGACATAGGAGCATTGAGAAAACATGTTGGTTTTAATGAGGGAATCTTTTTCTTCCTTGTTTTATACCTGGGCTAACAGGCTGTTGGCAAAATAGTAGAATATCCAGAATTGGAAAAGTATCAATGGATGCTAAAGATATCTCTGAGTTGTGTAATCTACTTTGGAGAGGCCTTCTAACAGAGGGCATGCACCAATCAAGAAGGAACGCACACAGCACAAAGAGCCAAAATAAACCTCAGAGCGGATACCCACACACCGGTGAGCTGAATGACCTGGAACCAGTTTCTGGTAATTTACAATAAGAATACCTTTGTTGGATAAATGGCTTTTTTTTTTTTTTAAGATTTTATGTATTTATTCATGAGAGACACAGAGAGCGAGAGAGAGAGGCAGAGACACAGGCAGAGAGAGAATCAGGCTCCATGTGGGGAGCCCGATGTGAAACTCAATCCCGGGACCCCAGGATCACACCCTGGGCTGAAGGCAGGCGCTAAACAGCTGAGCCACCCAGGTGTCCCGATAAATGGCTTTTGAACAATAACTTTTTTTTTAAGATTTTATTTATTTATTCATGAGAGACACACAGAGAGAGGCAGAGACATAGGCAGAGGGAGAAGCAGACTCCATGCAGGGAGCCTGACGTGGGACTCGATCCCGAGTGTCCAGGATCACACCCTGGACTGAAGGCAGGCGCTAAACCACTGAGCTACCCAGGGATCCCCTGAACAATAACTTTTCACATCTTCTTTACTACACGCTTTATCACATACTGTCTCCCTCCTTCAAAGAACGCCTCCAGTAGCTGCCGTGGGACTCAGGTCACAGCGAGCACTCTGTTGACCAACTTCACCCACTGCCACCCTTTCCTTTTACTCATTAACATTCTTGACATCTGACTTGACAGTAGCGTTAGAGAGGCCACAACACACAACTTTTGTAAACACATAGTATCTTCTTGATGTGAGTTATTGCTGAGTCAGTACTGTTTCCAAAATATGGTTTAATTTGTCAGTTACAAGTTTCTAAGATTTCTGCTGTTTCCTCTTTGCTTCAGAGCCCACCAGGGAATTCCTCTACAATGAACCTGGTATGGTATTATTCAGCTCTTTTTAAAAATAGCTGCCTTTGTGAGACAATTGGAACATATTGGAGTCAACTTATTCATACATGTAAAGAGAGTTTTGGCATATGGTGTGTGATATGATAACATTTTGTCATGGCACCAAAATGGATGTAAAGGATGGTAGAAATATACACTCTCTATACATACACACACATACATCTATGCATATGTGTGTATAATATATATGTATAAGTATATGTGAATGTACATATGTATATATACAGTGCTTCTCTTCTAAAGAAAGTGCTGTTTCACCTTGGACCAAATGGTGTTCCCTCCATGAGTCATGAATAGCAGATGACATCCTTTCTGATATCTATTTTGTATTTGCCATGTTTTGCTACACAGGAGATGAAATCTAGTGTTCAATTTCCTTTATTTCTCTGATTAAAGTAAATGTAATCTTTAAAATTAAGCTGGAAATATATTAATAATTACTTTAGAAGTATGTAAATATACACATGGCTGTTTGTACAGAAGGTAGAATTGATTTGGTCCCAGCAGACCAACCATTATCAACATATAAATGACAACAGAGACATTAAACATTGCAGACATTAAACATTTACATCAATAGGTTTCTTTCTCTGAATATCCCCGAGATCTAAAACTATGAATCAGAATGAGTGTACACCTAATATTTATTTACTAGATGCATTAGTTATTAGTCATTTTTAACTCTTCATTTATTTCACAGAGGAAAAGTTTTACATTTCAAAAGTAAGATCAAAATCCAACTTTCTCTTGACATGATTTAATATATCTTTGTCCTCTTTTCTAGCTACATTTTGAAATACTTTTAGAGGCAGTGCAGACATAGTACAGAAAGTTCCCTTGACCCTTCATCCAACTTCCTCTGTTGTAGCATCTTACACAACCACAGCACAATGAACCAACCAAAGGATTAACATTGATACAACACAAATAATTACTCTATAAACCCTACTCACATTTCAGCTCTGTTCCCACTAATGTCCATTTTCTGGCCCAGGAGCCAATTCAGGATTCCACATTGCCCGTGTAGCCTTCCAGCATGTCCCTGTCCTTTTGTGAGCACTTCCTTATTATGTGTCAAGCTCTTTTTAAAAGACTGGTTTTTATAAAGTTGATATTCATGCATCACAACAGATTCAACAGAAAACTACAAAGAACAATGTAAAAACGATAGGAAATTTTACTACAAGCACATTCAAAGAAAAAACAGCTATGAACATTTGGTAAGCACTGTTCCTGGCATACCTTTCTGCATATATATGGTTAAGAGGGTAGATGGTTAAATTGACAGAATTTTGATGGAAAGGCATTATTTTTAATTAAAGTATTAATAACAACTAATAAAGCTATTTTTATAAAAAGCATTAAATTCCACATGAATTTAACAGAAGAAGAAGAAGCTAAAATATAGATGGACTGAATTTCAGGTAGACATTTCCTTATAAAATAAATGCATGTCCTAAATTATCTCTCCAAAGGCAAGAAAAAGATTATGAAGAACATTTAGATATTTATCAGTTAGATTTTGTTGTCTCATGAACTACTCTAAAGCTTTGTGGCTGAAAATAAACACCACTTCTCATAGCACACAGGTCTGTGGGTCCCAGTCCGTGGGGGCAGTTCTGCTGGTCTGGGTTGGCTGCTCTTGGGTGAATTACTAAGGGTCTACAAACAGGACGTTGGTCTGGAGGCCGGCTGCCCCAGGATTGCTTCATCACATGTGTGGTAAGAGTTGGTCATCTCTCAGCAGGGGCAAAGTAGATGGTGACCTGGTTATGTGATCTCTCATCCTCCAGCACAATAGCCCAGGCCTGTTCACATAATGGTAGCAGAGTTGCAAGAGAGAGACTGGAAGGACACAAAGCCTCTTGGAGCAGGTTTAGAGCTAATACAATATGCTATTGGTCAAAGCAAGCCACGGGACCAGCCCAGATTTAGCGTTGCCTATCCATATTATTCTTATGTCCTGATGTCTATCATTCAAATATCAAGTATTTATGATAGCATTATTCTTTCAAATTTAAGCCTTCAGCAGATTTAAGCATTTATTGTGGGATTGTTTTTCCTATTGTATTTTTTAAATCATATTTTCTGTTTTATCTGTTTGTTTCTTTTTGCAAACACCAATTGTGTATTTTTGGATACTCTTTGACTGCCACTCATGTCTATCCTGTTCCTTATAGTCTTTGTTTACTATTATTATATACACCTAGGATATCTATTAGCCCAGGTTTCAGATAAAAATGTCACATGGTTAGAAACCTCTCCTGGTAACTCAAACTAAAGAAGACCTTTTTTTTTTTTTAAAGATTTTATTTATTTATTTATGATAGACAGAGAAAGAGAGAGAGAGGCAGAGACACAGGCAGAGCGAGAAGCAGGCTCCATGCCGGGAGCCTGACGCGGGACTTGATCCCAGGACTCCAGGATGCGCCCTGGGCCAAAGGCAGGCGCCAAACCGCTGAGCCACCCAGGGATCCCCTAAAGAAGACCTTATATTCTTGAAAGAAAAAGGACAGGGAGGGGACCTGGGTCGGTAGTTTGAAAAATGCTGTCTTCTTCCAGTTTCTTCATCTTGCCTCACCTCTGGTTGTGCCCACAGCTCAAAAAGTTAAGTAGTGGATAAAAACTGGCTTTCGCCCTGGTTTCTCCTTCATCTCCATCTGCCGGGAGCTGAGGTGTCGAACTGGGTCTCTGTGGAAAGAGTCTTCTCTGGCAGTGGCCTCTGTGCCCTGGATCTTACATGGCTTGGAGAGTCCTTTCATAGGATTTCAGGGTAACCTCTTGCCTCGGGAGAGATGTCCATCCTGCCCAAGGTCTGAGAATATGTTGTTAGTTCTCAGTGTTCTTCCTCATTTTGGTCCAGATTTCACAGCATTTGGCAGGTTAGCTACATCGTTTATGGTTCAAGAATGTAGTCATATCCTTATTTTATTGGCAACCAAAATATATCTCCATTTTCTGTTCTTTTTTTAGATTTTTGAGGACGGGGAGGAGGATATTTAATGTCTGTACACCATGATCTTTAACCAAAACTCATTCTATACTCTTTCGATTGCATTCAGTAAATTTGTGTGATGTGGGCCAGGAGAGGCCCCGAGTGCCATTCACCTACCAGGCTTAGAACTCAGGTCTGAATTCTCACCAAGTTTATCTAAGCTTTCATGGCACAACTTTGCTCCCATCATTTTTCTTCTCCAATCTTTTTGCTCTGCTTTACTACGCCTCCAAATCTCTAGAGGTTTTTGGTTATTTATTTCTTTATTTATTTCTTTATTTATTTTTGCCTCCCAGTACAGCTCCATATCCTTCTTTCCTCCTTTGATGGTGATTTTCTTTGTCATATTTGTAGCCAGAGCTTCCCCATCCCTTCATCTCCCTACCTTCTCTAACGTGAGCCCCAGAGCTGCCTCACCTCAAACAAGTAATGAATTGATAACAACCACCACCCGCACTAATTACTGCCTCTGCTCGTCTGCATTTCCTTTATTCTGGTAATGCTGCCAGAGCTCCTGCAAGGATTATTCCAGGTAATCCTCTCAATGACCCCACAAAGTAAATAGGATAACCTGTAATTTAAACATAAAGTTGTGAACGGGATTTTTTCCCCCTAAAACCGGTTCCAGGATTATACTCAGAGATGCCACTGTGTTTTTTCAAGAAAATACTTGGGAAGATATTCTTGGGGTGGTTGAGCTCACGATGACAGAAGAGGGGCTGTGGCAGAGGTTGGAAAGGAGAAACTGTTGCTTTACTATTGGAAAGAAAAGAAGAAAGAAAGGAGAGGAGAGGGAGCCAGGAAGTTAGAAGCCAGTTGTGAGAAAAGAACCAGTAAACTCCTGGGCCTGTTCTCTTTGAGGTGTTAGAATGCTACTCCTGTACAAGTGGGCTGGGCTCCTCTTGGGTCTCTTCTCATCCCCACATCTTCTGGCTGCTGTGCACACAATTGCCAGGACCAGGTGGCTTTTCTACACCTCTTACAGAAAGGCCTCCTTGATCGATGCCTCAGGAGTCAAAACTACACATCCTGGATGTGTAGGGGCTGGATTGCAGAGAATCCTTCAGGAAAGGGAAAATCTTTGAGCTGGTGGGTTTGGACTTCTTTTTAGCCACAAGATTATGGTGTTTGTGGTGGTAAAGGTAGGAGGATAGGAGGATGCATCAGGCTAGTTTTTCCTCTGTCTTAAGAGAGAGGCCACAGGGTTTTATGACATCTAGGTTTTATGTGCATAAGAAAAGTGAGGCTCAGAGAAAACAAACAACTTACTTGAGGACACTTGAAACATGGAGGTCCTTCTTGTCACATAACAGACATGCCCAGTTCTTTCTGCTCAGGATATTTCAGGGGCATGTTTTTTCCCAAATCTGTGTATTGCCAGCTCTTTCTTATCCTTTAGAATTCTACGCAAATCACTTCCTCAGAGATGTTTTCCTCTCCTTCCTGTCATATATGCACCCACACTCTGTTTCCAGCTCCTTACCATGCTCAGTTTTTCTGAAGAATGGCAGATAGCATTACTGGAGAGAATAATCTCTAATAGGATATAAGGTTCAGTATGTAGCTTATATCCTACATACTCTTCAGTATGTAGAGTTTACCATTTAGATGATACCCAATAAAGATGTAATGAATACACTCAAGAAATGCTATAGGGTGCCTTCTTATATGTATGTATGGTCTCTTGTCTTTCTCATTTCCAACTGATCAATGCAACCATAGTCCACTAGTTTCTAAACTGGTCATGCAGACCACCTATTTGCCTCAGTACTGAGCCAAATGAGGCATTATACCTATTCTCACAAGGAGCTCCCTCTACCTGATGACTTGCTTTGAAGAGAACTTCAAGAAGCTTTGGCGAGGAACTACCACGACTTCAGTCAGATGCTGAATATCTTGTTGCCTTGTCTCATCCACACATGAGGCTATAAGTTTATAGGGCTGGGCAAACTCTAGCCACATGGATTGAACCTTATGCAATTTTCTCTGGAGCAATCATATGCCTATTTCTAAATTCCTCAGGCTTGCCCTCTGGGCTACAGGTCAGCCACCAGTGGGTGGAAGATACCAGGCAGTCCTTGCAAAAGACTTCTCCTTCCTTTGGCCAAGGAAGAAAGATGTCAAAATGGAAAGGACACTTCATTTTATTCCAAGTTTTCCCTCAGATATTTCTCACTTGTGTAAAATCTCAGCAGTGATGCTAGAGGCACAAATGAAGTGGGTCACACACCCTTTGGCCATGAGCTCCATCCACTCCATCTTTGAGGAGCTGGAATAACAATACTAGGGTCTTTGCTCACCTTGAGATCATGCAGCATTCTCTCAACTCTCATTCTGTTGTCTTATTGAGATCATCTACTCATCAGTGGGATGAATCATTACGTTGGTAAGATTTTGGAATGTCACATTTCCCAGAAAATTCCTCGGAAGAATATGGTCATAAAAATAAAATCACACTATTGGGGGAAAAAACAAGGAGCACCAACAACAGACCAAAACATCAATTAACACAATAAAACACATCTATTAGGAATGACTGGGGCAAGCCAGAAAGCTCTTTCTATAGGCCAAACTGAAATGTTCTACTGAGGTTTAAAAAATCATGTTTACAGTAGATATAAATTAAATTAACTGTGAGACCATAAAATAGAGCAGCTGTTCTCCATCTCCAGTGATACTAGTACAAGAGGAAAGGCTGGTCAGAGAGGTAAGGAAGACTTTCTTCCTGGCAGTGGGACTGTAATGAGATTAAGGGGATAATGAGGAGAGGCAAGAGTGCTGTGAGGCTGTCTCCTCAGACACACATTTAGAGAGCACAGATTCCATGAATTTTACGCACACCTCGAGGTCCTGTGCCCTTGACAGAGATTTCATCATAACCCCCATTTCTCTGTACACTTAGTTAGCTATTCCACTCTAAATGAACGGGACTCTTTACAAAATAGATCTAAGAATGCAAATGTACCTCTGAGACAATGTGAAAATGAATCAGCAGCTGTTACGTCAAAATGGAAATAATCATCTAGTCCTACACTGCAGTAGCACAGCTCAGGGCCGAGCAACTGAACAATTGAAGGTTCTCTGATCCCGTAAGCCTCAAGCCCAGGCTCACTGGCTAATTAGCCAGGCATTCATAATGCCTGGGTCACTCCTGTCTCTACTTGCTGGCCAGCACCATCCCCAACATGTGAGGGTAATCCCAAGGGTCTGCCTTGCTCCCCAAGCCTGCACCATCACACTCCACAGAGCTCGGGAAGCAGCAAATGGAAGTGCAGATAAAGAGGAAGAAAAGTATGTGATATTTGGGAAATGTGGCAGGAGTCCAGAAATGTCCTATGGACCATATTGAATTCTGCTTTTCTAATAAGGTTTGATTCATATGAATAAACTGCTTGGGGTTTTGGTCAACTCCAATGAATTATGCCGGATGATGTTCCAGAGATAATTCCTTCAAGTTACAAACATATCTTCAACTTCAAAGTTGTCTGGAGGGATTTTATTTTTGCTTTCTTTTTGGTTTGGTTGGTTGTTCTATTTATTTTATTTTGCTTTCTCATGGAATGCATTTAATATAGTGGTTTTTAGATTGAGTATGTGTGTGTGTGTGTACAGCAATATATGTAAAGGATTATATACCATGACCAAGTGGAATTTATCCCAGGAATATGAGGGTGAGTCAACATACAAAAATTAATTTATGTTATATGCTGTATCAATATAATAAAGGACAAAAACCACATGTTTATCCCAACAGATACAGAAAAAGTATTTGACAAAATCTAATATTCTTTCATGATAAAAAAAAAAAAAACTGAACAAATTAGGAATAGAATGGAAATTTCTCAGCCTGATAAAGGGAACCTACAAAACAAACAAACCAGCTCACAGCTAATATCACAGTAATGGTGAAAGATCAAAAGTTTTCCCCTAAGATTAAACACAAGACAAAGATGTCTACTCTTGCCACTAGTTTTCAGTCTTGTACTGAAAGTTCTAGCAAGGGCAATTAGGCAATCAATCAATCAATGGCATCAAAACTGGAAAAGATAAAGTAAAATTCCCTCTATTCACAGATGTCATAATCTTGTATATGGACAGTCCTAAGGAATCCATACAAGCAAAAAACCTAGTAGAAGTAATAAACGAATTTAGCGAAGTTTCAGGTTACAAAATCAATAACAAAAAGTCAATTATATTTCTCTACACCAGCAATGAATAATTCATAAATTAAATTAAGCAAACAATTCCATTTAAAATAGCTTAAAGGAAAAGAATACTTAGGCATACATTTAATAAAAATAGTGCAAGACCCATATACTGAAAACTACAAAACATTGCTGAAAGAAACTAAAGAAGACCTAAATGAATGGAAAGACATTCCATGTTCATGAATTGGAAGACTCAATATCAATAAACAGAAATAATTCCAAAATTGGTCTGCATAGGGTCTTTAATCCCTATCAAAATCCGAGATGCCTCTTTTTCCTTCTGCAGAAATTAATAAATTGATCCTAATATACATACAGAAATGCAGAGAACCCAGAGTAAACAAAACAATCTTGACAAAAGAATAAAGTTAGTGAAAATACAGTTCTTGCTTTCGAAATTACTTTATACAGCTACAGTAACCAAGACAGTGCAGTGCTGGCATAAGGGTAGACATATAGATCAATGGAATAGAATAGAGATCCTAGAAATAAATCCATACATTTATGGTCTATTGGGTTTCAACAAGTGTTTCTGTCAGGTTTCTTCAGAAAAACAGAACCAATAGGATATATGTATATGTGAATTAAGAGATTTATTTTTGAGGAACTGACTCATGTAATGTGGGAGCTGGCAAGTCTAAAATTTGTAGGGCATGCTAGCAGGCTGGGAACTCAGACAAATTGATGTTGTGGTCTTAAGTCTGAAATCTGTGGGGCAGGCCAGAAGGCTGAAAACACAGGCAAGACTTCTCTGTGATGTCTCAAGGCAGAATTCTTTCTTCTCCAGGAAACTCCCATTTTGCTCTTAAGCTCTTCAATGGATTGGATGAGCCTCACCCACATTATCAAAGGTAATATCTTAGTCAACTTAAACTCGATAGACTGTAGGGGGTACGTGGGTGGCTCAGTCAGTTAAGTATCTGACTCTTGATCTCAGCTCAGGTCTTGATCTCAGCATGCTCCAAAGGACACCACCAAGAAAGTGGGAAAGACAATCCATGGAACAGGAGAAAATACTTTGCAAGTGTAAATGTCCCACATACTTGACAAAGGACTTGTATCTAGAATATATAAAGAACATTTACAACTCAATAATGCAAAAACAACCCAATATAAAAATAGGCAAAAGATTTTAGTAAGTTTTTCTCCAAAGAAGATACACAGGTGGCTTAGAGAAGGGCCTATCAAATCTACAAGTTATCTGCTTACTTTTTTTTTTTTTACCAGTCTCAATTCCCAAAACTTCTTCATCTCTAAACATCAAGCAGAGCAAGGTGAGAGCTCTATGCTGTTATGATGAATTAATCACTCATCCATTTTCTCAACAGATACTTCTTGAGCTCCTACAATGCCAGTCATTGTACCGCATGTCAAGGTCCTTAAGTGGATCTGTGTACAGAGCTTAAAGGCAGAGGTAGAAAAGACTAAGGCATAGTCTGTATGAATCCACAGTGTTGCACTTCAGACAAATCAGCAATCATCAGGAGATGTGGTAAATTTGCCAGATCCTGAGAATAATCCCTATAGCTGGGCTCTGTCCTGTTGGATGTTCTGACCTCTGTAAACTGTAACATTTCTGAAGGTTATTTCCTTGTGCTGCCTGCTGTATCTTTTTGGGTTTTTTCCTTCCTGAAACTAGATTCTTCCTGGGTTCTGGATTCTCAAATGGATTGCAGATGGCTGTATATATGTCACTGATTTCATTTTAGGAGCATTTGTATTGCGTTATGCCAGTTCTAGTCATTTTGTTTTTAAGATGAATAAAACAACCCCACCTGCTTCTTTCCTAAGAGGGGTGTGTGGAAGCTTCAGAGGATACTACTGATGCTGAACAGAAATGGTGGCTTACTGATCAGGGGTTCACAATTCTTTCTGCAAGGCCAGCCCAGGGTCCCTAAAGACATTCAGGTGACCTTGTGGTTCTCTTAGTTACACAGTGCACCTTCTATTGATAGAGAACAAATTACTTGGATATTTCTGGAGGACTGTGTTATTGATTATTTTTAGATTTATGTCATTGTAAGTCATTAAATATCAACTTAGGTCTGGAATGGATCTGTTTGTTAATTTGTTCACTCCTACTTTCTTTCATCCTTTCAATAAACGCTGTAGTAAATTCACTTTGTACTGCACTTTGTGCTGGAACTGGAGAAGCAAACATATAAATAAGACATAAAATAAAAAAGAGACATAAAATAAAACACAATCTCAGTCTCCCTGGAAGAAGAAAAAGAGGAAGAGGATATTCTATGGGCTTCGTATGAATTAACTCAATTAATCTGCATAGCAACCTAGTGAGATAGATAAATTTTTACCCCTATTTTACAGATGAAATAACCAAGATGAAGTTCTTTGCCCAAGATCATGCCATTGGTAAGTACCTCACATCTCTGGAGTCCATGAGCTATATTGCTGTGTTAGATTTCCTCTCTTAAAATACAGTGTTCAGTATTACAAATTCTGAAAAGTGTAAATAATAAATTCCTTCATTCATTTCTTCCACAAATATTTACTGAGCTCTATGTTCTATGCAGTAGACTAGCCTGGGGGTGGGGAGTGGTAAAAGATGAAAAGAAAAAAAAAAAAGATGACAAGAAAGACATGAACCCTGTCCTTGAGCTTACAGTCTCAAAACAAATAAATCCAAGTATGCCAACCAATTCAATCACTGTCGATTGTGGCAGTGCTAACGTGGAATGGAAGGCAACAGCAAGGAGATTTTCTCTAGATGTGGTAGACAGGAAACTCTTCCTGACACATAAGCTAAGACCTAAAGGAAGAGATAGAGCTGAGTTGAAGGCAAGAGCATCTGAGATAGGGAATGGTTGATGTTGATCAACTGAAGGAGGTGAGAAGAACAGTGAGAGGTGAGGTTGAGGTGGAGTATGTCCAGCCCATGTGGGGCCTTGGAGGTTGTTGTGAGTAGTTCCGATTTCATGCTCAATGCAGTGGGGAGTCATGAAGAGCTTTAAGTGGGGTGACCTGATCTCTTTGTAAAAAGCACTATTGCTGTGTGGAGATGTATTACAAGGAGCAGAGCACTTGTGGAGAGACCCAGTAAGAGACCCTTGTAATATTCCAGATGGTAATGAGCTCACTACAGAGGTGGCAGCGTAAATGCAAAGTAGGTCAATTTGAGATGTGCTCTGCTGGTAGAATCAACAGACATGATAATAAACTGGATCTGGAAGAGTGGAGGGGGCTGTAAGGGAACAGGAAGAGTCAATGATGACTCCTAAAGCCTTTGGGAGGATGGTGACTCCATTTCCTGAGATAAGGAAGTGCAAGTGTGTGTTATTTGTGTGTGAGTGTGTGTGTGTGTGTGTGTGTACTAGTGTGGGGGAAGAGTTACAAAAGTTACACAAGTCCAGTCTTGTGCTGCAGATCCAGAATGTCATCACACCTCGGGCTCCTTCCATCTTCCTGCTTTGCCATCTAGTGCCTGGATGGCATTCTCCTGGTCTCAAGATGGCTGCTATACCGCCAGTCCCATATCCACGTGCACAGGAAGATTAAAAAAGAAGCAACATGGAAGAAAGTAGTGACCCTTATCTGAAAAAAGAAAACTTGAAATCCCCAAACTTCTGCTTATTCCTCCTTGGCCAGGCTTCTGTCCCAAGGCCAGCCCTTGTTGCTAGGGATGCTGGGAAATGTAGTTTTACAGTGGAGTTGGTTAAGGCCTCAACAAAATCAGGGTTCTCTGATTGGGCAACAGCAAGAATGGATATTGGGTAGACAACCAACAGTGTCTGATAGGCCATCCTCTGTTTGCCTTAGCATATGAACCTGAGTAGGCTGAAGGACAAGATATTTTCTAATTTACTTGGATCTCCATTCTTCATGAGTGAGCAAAATGCTGGAAAACCTGGGGCTGTCCTATTCCTACTTATAAAGAATCTTTCATTTGTGAAAAGGAAAAACCAGCCTCCCGTCATTGACCTCCCAGTCATCTCCCAAGAGCATCCCTCAGTCCCAGAACTTTTCTCTTTTCAAGTGATTGCGTCATATAGAAGCATTGCCATCAGGCTTGGGATTTTTGCCACCAGTATGCTCACACCAAATATCCTGAGAAGTAGGCTTAGCCAGATTGAATTTTGGCTCTTTTATCTAACAAAGTGCCTTGATTCTTGGAAGGTAAGCAATACCAGATTTAGCTATGGCACAGTCTCCTCATCAGAGTCTCTAGTGCAGTCTGAGTGACCCAGGTGTGCAAGCCAGCAGTCCCCAGCGTGTATCTCTGGGATGCTGAAGCCTTTCTTTCCTGTGCACTGGGGGACCCCTCTACCTGAACTGAGGAGGGAAATTCCCCGGCAGAAAGCAGAGGCCTGTCTAGAAGCTGTAGCCCATTAGCCCAGCACAAAGATAGACTGTACTCTGCTGGAATCTAATCTGGAAGTGTTTAATACATTTGCAGCACACGTGCCAGCTACTTAAGAGGAGGGATGGTCATTTTTTTCCTCTTAAAGAGAAACTTCAAACTGCGTATAAATCACCCTTCTCAATATGCCCATCATACCTGATACTGGAAAGAGTCTTCAGTGAGGGGAATCACGGTCTCTGGGGAAGAACCTTGTCCAATAGTGAAGAGAAGAGAAAAAAGAGACCAAATAAAGAAAAAGAAGAAGAAGAAATAAAAGAAAGGAGAGGAGAGGAGAGGAGAGGAGAGGAGAGGAGAGGAGAGGAGAGGAGAGGCTCTCATTGTGTTGAATCAGAAACCATTCTTTCTCTGGAGGAGATTCAGCGAGTGTCTTGTCAACTTACTCTAGTGAAAACAGGGACGATTAAGACAACACAAACCATCCCCAAATGCTCAAGTTTGGGATGTGCTGAACATCTCAAGCTATTTTCCAAATGTTTGGGGTTTGGCACAGTCTGGGCTCATGGTTGGGAAATTTTCCTGAAGATCTGTCTAAATGGCACTATTTTTATTCCATCTCCTTGCAGTTAATATCCGGCTAAGTCATTTGCTCCAAATTCTGCATTGGATACATGTTAGATATCTGCAGATTCTCCACGTGCCCATTCCCCTTCATGTGGTTGACAGAAATTTCAGAGTATTGTCTTCATGCTGGTTTTCAGAGCAGGCACCCATTCTATTCTCTTTGTCCACCAACCTCAGGGGTTGGGAGACTGAGACAAGGGTGGAGAGGGGGCCATGCCACGTGTGGTGCAGCATAAGGATTTGAGGAACAGTTCTCAAAGCCTCAGGAGATGCGAGCTGACTTCACAGTTTTGAATTGATTGCATATGGAGACGGATTAAACTTATTCCCTATGGCCCCAGAGGGGTGGAACTAGGACCAGAGACATATGTAGGCTCAATACAAGAAAGACCTTCTTACTTCAGAGCAGCCAAGAGAAGAAAGAGCTGCCTTGTCTTCAGCAGGTTTGTAGTGGTTCTCCATTAATTTTTGGAGACTGAAAAATGTATTAATAAAGGCAATAATTGGATCGGAAGACACTGAAGTGCCTTTCTTTAAGTGTGGGGCACTGTATATGCAACACAGCATAGTACCCGGTACGTAAAAAGTGCTCAGTAGTTACTTGTTGAAAGAACAACACCTTCTTCTGAGTCCCTTGCAGTGTTCTACATGGCATGGCCACATTCGGCATGGAGGGAAGTGAGGAAAAGGAGGAGACAGGGTCCTCTTTTCAGTGTTCATTATCAGTGATGATGGTGAGGAGCACAAACTGGGACCCATTCTGATTTTTAACTCTTGTAGAGTACCCAAATGCTGACCATCACTACCACCACTACCACCACCATCATCACCACTACCATCATCATCACCATCATCACCACCACCACCATTCAATGGGTTATTGAATGAAAACTGGCACAGCCTTGACAGTACCAGCCATTGGAGCACATTGAAAAATTGGGGAAGCTGTGGAAGTATTAACAGTGGCCATCCTTGTCTCTTAGCTGGGCCATTCTTTCCTGCCTCTGAGAAGCAGTACCTAGAGTTTAAAGAAGATAACCTTCCTGACTCTACTTCCCTTTTCAGCATTTCCCCAAGCCTCACAGTGACATTGTTTTTGTGCTGCCACATAAAGTGGCCTCTGAACCTGCAACTGAGAATGCATGGGAAATGGGGTGCTCTTAGTTTGATTACTAGAATGTAACATGCATATTTTTCATGTTTGCCCTAGTGTGATTAGCTAGATAATGATATAAAATCGTGTCATGTTACAGAGCCCTCTTGTCCCAGAGCCCTCCTGGGACATGAATTAACATTCAGGCCTATCTTGTTCATTTATTCAATAACCATCTCTGAAGGTGTGCTAATCATCAGCTCCGTGCACCCTGGAAAAGGAGGAGATGGCATTGGGTGTGGACAGGCATAGCTGGTGAGGCAGCCTGTGAGGGGAAGGAAAGGCTGCATGTCCCCTCTGCTCAGGTAGTTGAAACATAACGGGCCTCAACATTCCAAGAGGTAACAACAACAAATTCATCTTTTATAGCTCAAATCATCCTGGTTTTATTGTCAAATCTGAGGCAAACAGAAATTCAAGATGCAGATGTGTGAAGTACAGGCAGACGCATTTGCACTGATAAAGCATCTGTGTTTATTGGTATTAGTTGACATTAAAATCTCATTTAGGAGTCACTAAAATTCAATAGAGTGGGAATCCATCTACCCATTATACAGGTGAGGAAACTGAGGATTGGCAAAGAAAACTGAGTTGCCCCAGATTGCAACCACAAATAGTAGCAGAGCCAGGATGTAAGTTATCTTTATTGTTTGCCTGGCAAAAACCTAGCCCAGCTCTTGACCAGAAGCACCTTTTGCTCCCTGAGACTCACACATAGGTAAAAAAAGTAAAGTATAGGAGGGAGGCTCAGTCAGTCATATCCCGGTACATGCCAGCAGGAGCAGGAAACACTGCCAGAGAAGAGAGAATCGTGCATCTGCATTTGTGAACAATCACTTAATTTCAGAGGTCTTAGCCCATTTCCACCTACTTCAGAAGGTGGGCTCCCACCTTTGTTTGGATTTCTGAGACTTGACTAACTTTGTATGTGAAGCCAGTCTGTCATTATTGCAAATATGACTTTGCAAATTAAGAGTAATTCGTCACGGTCAGAAGATGAGCTCCAGCCCAGATCCACTGCTTAAAAGGCACGTGATGTGGGTCAGTGTACTTCGCCTTTGAAGGTCAGGTTCCTCGAGAGCCAAATGAGAATGGACGCGACCTCAAAGAGTGGGCACAGGACCAAATGAGGAAAAGTCACAGGAAGACATTTTGTTACATATTAAAGGCTAGTCATATGAGCATAGTTGTCACTACTTTAGGTCTTTTCTATGGGAATTAAAATATCTTTGGTTTGAAATTAGAGAGAGAGAGAGAGAAAGAAAACCCTGAGTTGAATAGATTTAATAACCTTGCATGAGTTTGTTTTAAAAAACAGACAACGTTTTATATTATATTATGCAAAAATGGGAATTTCAAACTGTGTCTCATGATTTCTAATTGAGCTTGAAGGCAGCTTCCTAAAATAAGAACTGGCTCCTTCATCAATTGGTTTCAACTACATTATGCATCTCAAAACAATCAGCCCCTAGTTCCAGAAAGTAGAGAAAGAAAAGAATATCTGTAAGCAGCTTCCAGTTTTTCTTGGATTATTTCTGCAGGATTTCAATATTTTTCTTATGAATATAGTTTCACAATTACACAAAGCTTAATCCAATTAGGGCTCAGAAGGTGGGGCAGGGAGAGGAAAAGGAAGGCCAATGATGAGGCCAATCCCACATTCTCTTTTCTTTTTAATAAAGTGTATGAGCAAGGGTATCCATGAGATGAATTGGGATCTGCTGAGCCTGGGGAAAACATGGAGGACTGGCCAGGGTAGAGGGATTCCTTCACCCCATGAGCAGCCCTGGAGTGGAGGGAGGTATCCCGTGAACACCATGGCAGCTTCCGGGGTTCTGCAGAGGGCTGGAAGGAAATGACGCTTTCTGTTTCTTGATGCTTCAGACAGGTGGGGGCTGAGAAGTTAATTATGTCAACTCCACCCTGCTAATCCTGCACAAAGAATTATGCCCACCCAGGCTCCTGGCAACCCATGACAATAGCTACAGAGAACAGTGAGGTCAGGAAGAGTAGATTGGCTCAACAACAGCTTCTTCTGAGTCCCTTTCAGTGTTCTACATGGCATGGCCACATTCTGCATGGGGCGGGGGGGTGAAGAGGAAACAGGGCCCACTTTTCAATGTTCATTATCAATGATGATGGTGAGGACCCCTTCTGCTTTTTAACTCTTGTAGAATACCCAAATGCTAACTATCACTATCACCACCACCATCATCATCACCCCCACCACCACCATCATTACCATCATCACCTACACCACCTCTACTACCACCACCACCATTGTCATCACCACCATCATCACCTTTACTACCACCATCATCATCTCACTATCATCACCATAACAACCATCATTATCATCATACCATAACCATCACCATCACTATAGTCATCACCTTTACCACCACTACCATCACCACCACCACTGTCACTACTACCACCATCATCACCACAACGACCATCATCATCACCCCATTATCATCATCACCATCATCTCTACCACCTCCACTACCGCCATCTTCACCATCATTACCATCACCACCACTGCCACCATCATCACTACCACTGTCACCCTCATCATCACCACCACCACCACCATCAGTATCATCATCTTGGTTCACATTTGCCAAGTACTTATTATATGCTACACAATATTTTAGATCTTGTACATTTAAATCCTCATAACAAGTCCATACTGCCATCCCTATTTCGCAGATGAGGAGAGGTTCACACAAAGCTCAGGTCATTGATCCAGCTGGTAAGTAGGGCAGCCAGGACCCCAAATCCCAGATAGTCTGATGCAAGAGTCATTGGTTCTACTGCTACATCATACTGCCCTTTATAAAATACAACTTGGTTTTGAAAGCTGATTTTATTTTTGCATAATTAAAAAAATTTTATTTATTATCTGTAATGCACAGTAGAGCTAAGACTATTACTATTATTGTTATTCTTTTAGCAATTTTAGATATGATACCAATCCACCTTCTGAGCAAACTTTCTATATTTGGAGGGAAATAACCAGAAAAGGCTCTTTAGTTACACAGATATAAAACATGTGCTCCTATTTTTATTGGAGAAAAGTGAAGTTAGTGTAAACCCGGATATAGATGCTACCTTCCATCCTGTTAAGTGGAATGTAGTTTTAGGGCAACTGTATCCTTACAGAATTAGAAAACTTTGGGGGTTTCTTAATATGGACAGGAACTGCATGGTTGGAATAGCCCAGTGTTGTTAAAGACTGGATAATGTAGAATTTGGAAGGCAGAGCTCATTCTCTGGATAGAAGTAGGAGTTTCCTCTGAAGGAAATGGATGTTTTCACTGTCAGTCATTCAGTACAAAGAAGGGAGCGGGAGACCAGGGGAGAAGCCTGGAGATGCTTGATGGGGTCTGAACTTCTGGGGACAAGGCAGGGATTTGGGGGTGGGGAAGCAGGAGGTCAGATGTTGGAGACTTTGCCACCCTATGTGGAATTAACTATGCTACTCTGTTATTCTTGGACCATCCCGGGGTTTTCAGTCAAACTCTGGGACCTGGTCTTAACTGCGCTTTGGGCATTTGAAAAACAGACCAGTGCTCACAATAGGAGCCAGATTTGGCTGCCAGTGCTCTGGAAAAACACGTGGCTGTGCGGGGAGGGCTAGGGGGCAATGCATGGACATGTCAGCAGGCCTCTTGGAGTTCCAGAACTTACAGCAGGAGAGGCACCCAGGAGGAGAAAGGATAACCCATTTGAGAGAGAATGAAGCTTGGGCTTTGGGAGTTTGCATATTAAAGGTCATTTAGTCACAGTTTAAAGAAGTCTGAGAATAAATCTAGGTTATATTGAAATAATTTGCACTCTGAACAATAGCAGAAAAACCAGCTTGATACACAGTAGAAGATGTGATGCTTCATTTTGCTAATCAGGTGCTTGTGAAACTGAAAAAAAACACATTTATAAAGAAACAAAATTCTTATGGATTCTCACCGTTATTTTTATTATAGTATTACATAAATATATAAAAATATAAAACTAAGTTTAAAACCTTTATTGTTATAGTTCTTAGTCAACCAAAGTTAATATAAACCAATTTACAAAAGCGCACTTTTATTAACAATAGAAATTTAAAGTAACTGATGATATTGTATTGGTGAAACTGACCAAAATGGTTTAAGAGTAGAAAGAAGAGGCTTTGTTTCCACTTCCACATTTTGTCTGTGGTAAGCTAATGCAGAGAGAGAACTTATTAGGGTAAGTAAACTTAAAAAAAAAAATTGCAAAATTCCAAAGCCTTATTTTCTAGTTGAGGAGAAGTAGAATCAAATTGAATAATAATAATAATAATAATAATAAAAATTCTGCCTGTGTGCAATCCTCAAATGCCAATTTCGATGATCTACCACTTGATAGCCATATAAAACTGCCTTATATGCTCAAAGATTAGGCTACGTTTGTGGCATTTTTGAAACCTGCATTTCATGGGAATGTAATACAACTATGGTGTGAATCAGAAACAGAACATTTTCCATTGTGCGTTTCCTCCTGAATGACTGTAAGCTGGTATGAACAAAGAGGCCGCTGGTAATAGATCTGCTCACTACCTACGTGAATGTGCTGCTCTTGGCTCGCTCTGGGGCGGAGCCTCTACCCTCCCGGGCATGTACCAGTGTAATTCCCCTACCCCATCTCTTTTTTCCCCACTGCAAAACCTCCATTCAAACAACGTGTCATGTCATTGTCCTCTGTGTGATGCAAATACAAACAGAAAGCAAAATCCCAAATGCGAGTTCTGAATGTACCAATATTTCATTATTATGTGGTGGCTATGGATGAAATGTTTGTGTCCTCCCCTAAATTCATAACTTTAACCTCTAACCTCCCCTGTGATGGTATTCAGAGATAAAGACTCTGGGGGTTAATTAGCTTTAGATGAGATCATGAGAGTGAGGCCTCCATGATGGGATTAGAGTTCTCACCAGAAGAGGAGAGGCCAGAGCTTGCTCACTTGTTCTCTGTCCAAACAAAGACGCAGAGAGAAGCGGCCGTCTGCAAGCCAGTAGGAGAGCCCTCAGCTGTAACTGCATTGGCTAACACCTTGACCTCAGACTTCCCAGCCTCCAGAATTGTGAGAAGTAAATCCTATTGTTTAGGATACCCACTCTATGGTATTTGGGTATAGTAGCCCTACTGGACAAAGACAGTGGTCATCCAGATGATTAAGAGATCTCTTTTTTTTTTAATTATCATCAAAATAATAACTCCCAAGATAAATTCCTGAGCAGAATACAGAAATCTTCAAGAACACATCTGCGGACTCTAGTCTGAGAATCAGAGGGGTGCTTATGCTTCTTGAGGTGCTCCAGCTTGGATGTAAGAACAGGATAACAATGATAGCCAGGGAACAATGCTGCTCTGGCCCCCCTGCCACCTGTCCTAGGAGATTCTAGCCCCCCTCAAATTCCTTGAAAATAATTCTGAGTGTTCCTGGATGTCTCTCATGAGCTCTGAAAACTGGTTCTCATAGCCACCATGTGGTGTCAGCCACCACCAGCACCATCACCACCACCACTACCACCACCAACCCCGTCCCCCTACCATTTGCTGTGACAACACTTCCGGTCATTGCTAAGGGAGAAAAGCATATTTCTATCCCTTGATGTTCATGAAGACCAACCACCCCAGCTATTTCTGCTAAGCAAGTGTCCCACTGTCCTTTGTCTATCATTATTGCGACATCAGTGCCAAACTCAGGGCCAAAGTGCAGGAGGCAGAACCAAGGGTGCCAAGATGTTGGGATGTGAAGGTGTATATGCAGTTGCTGTTCCTAGAGCTGCTGACGCTTTGGCTTCTCTGTACCCCATGGGAGCTTGTACAGAAGCAGCATTCCTGGTCACCCCAGGGCTCAGGCTAGAGGCCAGGTTGGCTTAAGGCTTTATTTCAAATGACTATTCTCTTCTTGCATACCCCTACTGTTCTTGAACCAAACTGGGACACCACAGCTCTTTTACCATTAGACCTTTTTCTTCTAAGGAGATCCTTTCCCTCTCCAGTGGAGACAGCCCTGGGCCACTGGCCCCTCCAAACCACTGGATGTACCCACGCAGCCACTGAGGCTCACGCTACTGTATTAGCTATATTTAACTATATTCTTTTATTCTGTATTCTTTGTACACTGACATCTATGGCTTTACTGACCAGAGAGAGATTGCCCTCTCATGATTAGCTAATTCCTAGAGATAGTAAACAATTTGCCTGGGAGCATGCCCTTGACAAGCAAACCAACCTATCCCAAGTCCATACTCTCAGTTGCCCCCTCCCTCTGACTCTTACACTACAGAGGGCCATAATCCTATACCTTAATCATCCCAGAACCAGGTACCAACTAGGGGCCATCCTATAGTCCAGAGCCCCCTTGAAATTATTCAAACTATCCAATCCTAAACCTGTCCAGCAGCTTACCTTGCTCTGTCTATTCCTTCCTTTGAAAACCACAGTAAAGGCTTTTGCTCATGCTTTTTCCTTGCTCTTTCTGGCTCCTGACCAACCCTGCGGCTTCCCTACATGGCCCTGCATGGTATAGTTCCTCCTAGGAACTATAAGTAAAAACATATCTTTTTAAAAAGTTTTTTTTTTAATTTCAGTTAACACATGGTGTAATATTGGTTTCAGGTGTACAATATAGTGATTCAACACTTCTATACAACATCCGGTGCTCTTCACAACAAGTGCCTTCCTTACTCCCCATCACCTGTTTTACCCCCCCTCCCACCTCCCCTCTGGTGATCATGAGTTTGTTCTCTATAATTAAGAGTCTGTTTCTTGATTTGCCTCTCTCTCTTTCTTTTCCTCCTTTGCTTGTTTATTTCTTAAATTCCATGTATGAATGAAATCACATGGTATTTGTCTTACTGACTTATTTCACTTAGCATTATACTCTCTAGCTCCACCTACATTGTCGCAAATTGCAAGATTTCATTCTTTTTTATGGCTGAGTAACATTCCATTGCAGAATATATATATATATCCTATTCCATAGGCTGCCTTTTTGTTTTGTTGATTGTTTTGTTCTCTATGCAGAAGCTATTTATTTTGATGAATTCCCAACAGTTTATTTTTGCTTTTGTTTCCTTTGCCTTGGGAGACATATCTAGAAAAAAGTTGCTACAGCTGATGTCAAAGAAATTACTACCTGTGTTCTCTCTTCTCAGGATTTTTATGGTTTCAGGTCCTACATTTAGATCTTTAATCCATTTTTAATTTATTTTTGTGTATGGCGTAAGAAAGTGGTCCAGTTTCATTCTTTTGCATGTGGCTGTCCAATATTCCTAGCACCATCCTCTGAAGATACCGTCTTTTTCCCATTGGATATTCTTCTCTGCTTTGTCAAAGATTAATTGGCCTTAAAATTGTGGGTTCACTTCTGGGTTTTCTATTCTGTTCTATTGATCTATGTGTCTATTTCTTGTGCCAGTGCCATACTATTTTGATGACTACAGCTTTGTAATATAACTTGAGGTCTGAAACTGTGATGCCTGCAGCTTTGTATTTCTTTTTCAAAGTTGCTTTGGCTATTCAGCGTCTTTTATGGTTCCATATGTATTTTAGGATTGTTTATTCTAACTCTGTGGAAAATATTGGTAAACAAAATACCTTTTTAATGGCAATCATCTGACCTGTTTCCTCAGTATACCTGAATAAAATTAAAGTCCCAGGTACATTTTAAAACAACTGGGAAGCTGCTGTGGTTGGAGAGAAGGGTGATGAACTCCTGAGAATAGGGCCCTGATTTAGGTGGTCTTTAACTACCTCAGGAGGTGGTGTCTATGTCCCCACTCTATTTTCCTGCTTCTCTACATTGCTCATAAACTTTCCTGGGTGCCAGACATTGTGAGCTTATCTCATTGGGTGCTGGCTATTCTTGTATTCCTATAAGCATTCTTGGACTGTGTTTTGGGACACAGTTGAATTGTTTGAAAACAGTTTGATCTTTTCATTTCTTGCTTTGAAAATTTTTTAGGCAGGACCAGAGCAGCATTTAGTATAGAGATCATTATTCCCCACTATTGAGGTAGGACCCTTCCGAGCGCTTAACCCAATATACTGTGAATGAATTATTAAGTCTTTCAACCTGGCTGGTAGAAATGGGCACTACATCTGGCCCTTGTGAGTGTGCAGATGGTTCCTTTTAATATTTCAGATGGTTCTTTCCCTAGCTTTGGGTAATTTCTCCACCACACATACTAACCAGTGCCCTCCTGAGTGGAGAGGGATCCTCTATGGATATCTGTGATTCTCTCTGTAGACAGCTTTCTTCTCTCCAGTTCTCTGCCCTCTGCCCTTAAGTCTCCCAGCCTCTCAACTCTGTCCCCTTAACTCAGGGAGTCCTTTGGGCTCCTCCCAGGGTCCCCTCCCTGGGATGTGGCTCAGAAACACCCACAAAGTGTGATCACAAAGACAAGTGTAAGGCTCACCTTATTTGTTTCCCATCTCTTATGGGTCACTGTCCTTCACTGTCTGATGTTTAGCATCTTGAAAAACATTCTTTCATTGGATTTACCAGATATATTTTAGGGTGGTTTTTTGGTTGTTGTTTTCATTTTTTTTCAGGCAGGCCATTCATTTCAATCCCTATTGCTCCATCTTGGCCAGAAGTAAATTCCCAAAGTGTATTAGAAAGTAGTTATAGCAATCTATACTCATAACTGCATTGTATAGGAGTTGCTATTGCTCTACATTCTCACAAACTCTTGGTATTTTCAGACTTTCTAATTGTTTCAAGGATTAAACTAGTTCACTTTGGGATTTAATGTGATTCTCTTCACAAAGAGATCTAAAATTTAAAGGAAATAGGACAATATTTAAAAGAATGAACCTCTCATCATGAAATTTCAGGCAGTGGGTACTAGATGCAGGTATGCCTGTAACAGGGGAGTTTAGTCTAATACTCTTTACCATTAAATGTTTCTATTTGTTTATTTAAGGAAGGCTAAGTTGTTAATTCATTAAAACTAATAGTTCTGTGAAATGGAGGTAGCACTTAATGGCTACCATAAATCATTGAATCTTTCAAGCATTTAATTTCACGAAGGGAAAATTCTAGCCCTAGAGATTCTTGACAAAAATGTTCTACTTAGAGTCCAGAAAAAGACACAAAAATGAAGTGTACCTATACATATTCAGGACAGCTTGAATCAGAGTGGCAGCATCAAGGTGCCCACTATGGTCACTTTGTAAAATCCCTGCCTCTCTGAGGACTGCGTTGTTACTGTTAAAAGCACTTATGATTGTTTATTTGAAAAATGGCCATATTCTCCAGAGAAACTCTTAAGGACAGAATCTAATTATTGCAAAATTATTGCATTCTATAGGTAACTTCTTCTGGGTAGACGGAGTCTTTATTTCATTTTAAGAAAGCGTGTTTGGAATTACTCAACATGGGCTGTTTTTTATTCCCACATGGTTTGGAGGGAGAAGCAGGGCAATTCTTCAATTCCTCCTCTACACCTGGCCCTCATCAAACTTTGCAAACACCCAACACTGTGGAAGCATTTGGTTAAAAAAAAAAAAAAAAAAGCAAAGTTTGGGTAGTGGGCATATCATTAAACTGTAAAAATGTCTCTATAATCTTCATTTTCTTTAATTTTTAGTATTTCTGCACCCATAGTCCTCATTCTGAAATAACATTTGTTTTGTGGTTGCTGACGAATGTGATGAAACAGTCCAAAATCTGCATTCCACAGTTCTTTACAACAGACCAAAATAGCATTCTTGTTCACGCTAGGATACTCCAATGTTGGCATGCATCCTGGCCAACTAGCAGAGGGCTAACAGAAAGTGGTTAATTCCTTAGCGCTAGCATATCCTCTGTAGAATTACAAAATTGCTTCCTCAAAGCAAAAAACAAAGCTGTTTCTTTCAAAGCTTGATGCTACCTTTTTCCTTAGCCTAACAGCAATGGTGCACCTCACGAGAAACGCGAGACAAGGGTCATCACAGCATTTGTTTCTGAAAATAAAATGGTCTTACTTCCTTGTAATGTGAGTTCCAGGAGTTCACTGGTGAAAATTAAATGTTTTCCATCAAAGAACTTTATTTTGGAGGCTGTTAAATTCAAACTGCCAACAAGTCTTCCACATAAGCTGTATTTTAGGTCTCTCAGATTTTCCTTTTTTTTTTTTTTTTTTTAAAGAATGGTAATCTATATCTTTTCTGTACTCAAGCAACATTTGTAGCAGAAAGAGGTAGTTCAGACTTTGCTGGCAGTGTCAGAGTTTTGCTGCTCACTTCCTGCTGATTAGATTGGAGGGAAAAAGAGAGGGCCCAGGGGGGTTGTTTAAACAACTATTAGTTTCTATTCGGAATCTTCCCAAATCCAAAAACAAGAAAAGATCTTAAAGATGAATCCTCTAATCATGGCATTTCCTTTCTTCATAAGAATCCAGCACATTTCAAACTTGACCGCAGAGCCCTCTTTCAGGATGAAACCATTCATTCAAGAATCTTCAAAGAAACAATCTTATCAGATGGATCTGGAAGTTCCACCATTACTGCTGGCCTCACAGCCTGAAAGAAAACTTCAAGATCACTCTCAAGGTACCCTCCCATCCTCCTACACCCAACAACCAATAATCCAACCTTAGAAACATCTCTGGCCATTCCTGCTGTGAGCAGTTCTTCAGGCCCTATCCTCAGGTGAGTGTATGTTCCATGGGAGGTCCCGGCCTTCTGTCTCTCTTCATTCCCAGCCCTGTCTTCAGATCTTTCAGATACACGAACAGCATTGCGTCACTTCTGGGCATTGGTGTCTCTGCCTTTGTCCTATAGCTTGGCTTCTAGGTGGCTTTTTGTAGGAAGCCTTTAGGACGAGCAGAGTGAGTCCCGAAGCTCCCTCTCTACTACAAAAAGCTGCTCTCCAGCTGTCTTTTGATTTTTGGAGTTCCAATGAAAGATTTCATGGAAGAGGAAAACAAACGAACAAACAAACAGACGCACCTATGGACCTTTGGCTATGGAATAAAGCCTAATTCCTTACATGGTTTCGGAGGCCTCTTTGGACAGTCCGGTCCTACCCAGGAGCCTCATCTCCTGCCATTTCTCCCATTCCCAGAAGCTCCAAGCCCCCATCCAGGGCACAACCTCTGACACTTCAAGGCTCTCCCATCCCTCTTTGGAACTACCTTTCTGTCTTCCTCTGCCCTTCCGGGGAGTCCTCAGCCCCAGTGCTACTTCCTCACTGCACTTCACCAGCTTTCTGGTTCATTAGTCCCATCCTCACGCTGCCACAGCTTAGAGCCCTTGATCTCTGTGACCTGTTCCCCTGCATTGGTGCTTCATTTCTCTTTCTTCCTGGGACTCTGTCTCGTTGATCCTTGAACCACTGGCACTGAGCACAGCTTTCTTGGCCTCTGGGAGGCATTCTCAAGTTCATGAACACCCTTGTATTGTGGAAACCCCAGATTTCCTCCCTCACTTTTATTAATGCCTGCATAGGAGAGCTTCTAAACTCAACCCTTGCTACGCCTGGGTGGTTCAGTGTTGAGCGTCTGCCTTTAGCTCAGGTGGTGATCCCGGGGTTCTGGGATCTAGTCTGGCATCAGGCTCCCTGCAGGGAGCCTGCTTCTCCCTCTGCCTATGTCTCTGTCTCTCTCTGTGTGTCTCTCATGAAAAATAAATAAAATCTTTAAGAAATAAAAGAAAATAAATTCAACCCTTAAGAACAGATGATCAAATTTAAAAAATCCACTTACAATTTACTCAGAAAAGAACCTTTGAAGAGGGGGAAAATTTGGGAATGATGGAACAAAACCAAAGCACAGCTGATTAACTGAATCTACACAACCAGTTCAGAGTTTTGCAAAAGATCTGTAATCTGTGCACCTTTGGAAACTCCCAGCAGCTTGTAAGCACCTGAGTGAGCTGGTTTTGAGGGATAAGACTGGCATTTTCCCCTTTACTTTATGTATAGTAGAACCCCACTAATTCAGATTAAAAACTGGGACAGCTGTTTGAATTAATGAAATCTTGTTTTGTGGGACGTTTTTAACCTTTTTCACACTTTAGACTTTGTTTAATAAAAAGCACAGGAACATTTAAAATGTACATATTCATCATATGCAAATCGTTAAGAAAAGTGTAGCCTGCCATTTATTTGTATCACTGACTCCATTACAATTTTTTTTTTTCAAAGATAGATCCAAGGGAAACTACATGATACTTGCTCAGAAGACCACAATTTTGAACGAGGTTCATATGAATTAAAAAGATTTCAACATGATTGTCATTTTTCAGCAAATATGCATTAACACATAGTATTCCCAAGGCTGGAATGAAGACTGGGCTCAGAAGAGGCTGCTCCGTACTTACTTTATGTTTCCAAATTATTTTCATGGTGAATTTAGCCAGTTTTCCATGGCTCACGAAACTCTAGGCTGGCTTGACTTTCCTGCTTCCTTCTTTGGCAAGACTGCACCAAATCTTTTCAAGAGATGTGTTCTTACTTAGAGGAAAGAAAATATCGGATCCAAGTCATTGTACATGCACAGATGCCAAGCACCAAACAAAGCAGCTCAGCTTTTCAAAGATTTGATATCATAACTATAGCCACTTGAGTAAAAGCTCATTCCAGAATGGCCAAGTTAAATAAGGCAGAAGTATGGCTAAATTGATCTTCACATCTAGTGTTCATAAATCTGCTTGAAGGAGTTCTGAATCAAAGAAAATAAATTACAAATGTGTAATACTGGCTCATGCCCAGTGGATTTGCATGTTTTAGAGGAGAAACACGTGGCTCAGTGTTGCTGTAAGGACCATCTCTTCTCAGTGCAAGCTGAACGTGCAGCTGATTATGGAAGTGGAGCCAAGAAAATCCTGGGATTCTAAAAGACAACACCTCAGGAGGTCACCCGCTTGGAATCCTGAAGGAGGAGGAGGGAACAAATCTCATGGATGTCTTGAGAGCTGTTGCAACATCAGAGTGGCTTTCAGTGGCTTTCACAGGAGCCCCACTAGATGTTGATCACTAGATCAGTGTCTCAGGCACAAGGGTACAGAACTGCAAAGAATGAGACCTATATAATAGGTTGACAGATTGGTGGAACCTGCCCCTGAACAGAGGAAACTTTCTGAGGTCAGGAAGGTAGGAGGGAGTTGTACTGAGAAGGAGGTTGACTTTTAACAACTGGACTTACTTGCTTACAGTAAATGCCTTTTGGTAACAGCGACAATCGTCTCCTTCTCAAAGAACTATCTCTAGGCAAGAGCAGGATTTCTCATTGCTCAACTCCACCGAGCAGCACACACATACAACACAACGTGAAACTCCCCTGGAGTCCTTCAAGGGAGAATCCCTGGCACACAGGGCTTCCCGTCTATGACGTATGACCCTGCCCTCTCAGCTGCCCAGGACTGACTGGGCATGAATGTGTGACCAAGCTGACCCCATCAGAGCAATCAGATTCCCTCTTTTAAGAATTTGGAAATTAGGTTGAGACACGTCCAATTACTTTAGGTTGTTCTATAAAAGGACAAAGTAACCTTTAATCTTCCAGAACAGATTGTGTACATGTGCCCTTTGCTGGTTGAGAAGCAGGGTATCTTCTGCCTGAGGCTACATATTCTAGAAAAGGAAAAGAATGTGGGTGATAATTGGAGAGAAGTAGCTGCCAGAGATAGAAGCTCTACCAAGGCAGCTGACACACCTGTTCCTGGCTACAGACCCTCCCGAGGCCCAGCTACACTTCTGTTCTAGGGCTCTATGAAATCTCTATATCTTTAAAATGTAAAGTGTTACAAAAGTTATTTAAGTTGGTGGTGGTGAGGAATAACCTAAGAATCTTAACGAAGGTACGAAATAATGTACTCACTTATGATAAAATTGGCCCTTATTTCTAGAGTAGTCCCCCCTTCCCCTTTGTAATGGATGCTAGGCTCTGGGAGGACTATATGTAAACCAAATCAGGCTTTCTATTAGCAATTCATTCTCAAGGACCTCTAAGAGCAGCCACATTAACTATGTAATCCGGCCTCACAGTTAGTATTTCTATCGTAAAGTTCTTTAAATTCAACCTGTGTGTTACTTGCTGCAATTTTGGCCTCCTTCTTATGGTTCTCATCTAAGTGGATTTGGAGAATAAATGACAACCAACCACTCTTGGAATAATAACTTTCAGTGCTAGACATAGAAATAGGCAGAAATTTCAAGCTAACTTGGTTCAACCCTCTAATTTGACAAACGAGGAGCCTGAGACCACAGGGGCTTATGTGATTTGCCCAAGGTCACATGTCTAATTGTGGCAGAGCAGGAACTAGAACCCAGATTACAAACTGCCCCAAAGCCAGATTTCATCCAAAAGAAATGCTAAAGGCAATGCCAGTCATTTTTCTGCTTGTTAATTTTAACTTCTCAGTTATATGATCTGGATAGCTTCTAACTCTGGGACCCTTGCATGGGAAAATTCTTTGGCAAAGAACTGAATGGTTTCTCTGTTTAATTACTGACTCAAGAGTATATAGTTAAGTCATTGGGCTTTTAACATCATCTTTACAATTTTGTACTTACTAGAATAAAAAGAACCTTCAGAATGTTGAGTTTATAGAACTCATTAAAGGACTATGTAACTAAGAAGTCAGTCGAATTTTAGAAAAGTGTATGCCACATGAAGTTAAAATGGTTCAAGAGCCCTTACCTCCCCCCACCCAAGAAAGAAGGAAAAAGCATATATACTTAACTATGTGTTAATGGTGTGCTTGTGGTCATGACCAAGTCAATTTTCAGTATGAGTGATGGGTGGAAATGGTTCTTATTATGACCATTTAATATGATGTCGGTTTCAGATAGAGTATAGAAACACATATGTAAAGTGATCTAATCCTGCCAAGTCTATAATGTTTCCCTTATTCAAAAGAAAATGACAAATCCTGGGCAGAAAAATGCATTATTCTTCTTTAAAAAAATAGATTAGGTCCTTTGAACCCAATTAAAATCCCTTTTCTTTCAAATTAGCATGGGCTATTGTAATGAACAGTCTTTTTATCAATTCAAAATAAGGTAAAATATTCAATAGTGTTTAGAATACTAGGTTTAGTATGATATACAAGAGAAGATAGTCACTGCTGTGGTTGGGGTGTATGTGTGTGTGTTATTAAGCTGTGCCCTTAGTGTGAAGAATGAAGAGAAACAAAGAAATATATTCCAGATAAGGCCCACTGTTGTGGAGAAGGAAGAAAGGGAGAGAGGGAAGAGAGAGTGAACAACAGACTAAAGTAAAAACTCTTGCCTGATCCAGCCCTGCCAAAAATTTGCTGTGTGATATCTAGCTGCTTGCTTCCCCTCTCTGATACCTCTAGGAAAATTACATTAGAAAACCTACAGTGTGTACCAATTCTAAAATTCTATGATCCTGGAATATATATCCTGAAAACAAAAGTGATAGGTCTTCAAGAAAAGCCATCTGATAAACAGAAGGTGTTATCCAAAAATCCAGTTAGAATACTATATGTGACATAGAAAGCATGTATACCATACATCGGGATTGTATGTAGCATACACGCCAAACTTTAGTCTTTAACCAGACTCCTCATCAATTTGACTCTAACTTGCAAAATAGATAATAGGAAATGGTTACAGTTTAAAATGACGAGAAGCTTTCCTCCAAGTAGCTTTTCTCTCAGGAAACTCCTGGCAAAGAAATACTCAGTGATGGTAGAGCTGTCAGTGTCCCATGAAAGTGTCTGCAAGTAGGCTGCTGAATTGAGGCTCTTATCCCTTTAGGAGAACCCTAGGCAGGTTTATGGGGTCTTTCACCCACTGAGGCCAACATTACCTACCTGTAACCCAGAAAACAAACCATGCTCTTTCATACCTCCATTCCTTCTGTCTGCCTTTCCTTCTACCTCCCCCCACCAGCCCTCTTCATCTTCATCCTCCCATACAGACCATGTACCCCCCTCAGGTCTCAGTTTGGTCACCACCATCTCTCAGGAGCCTCCTCAGGATCTTCAAGGCTAATTTTGAAATCTCTTGTAGATTTGCCTGCATTAGACACAGTGTATCAGTCAACTTTTGCCCTGTACATAAACAGTCACAAAATCTCAGTGGAATACAACAAAGAGTATTTACTTACCATTCACCCATCTGCGGGATGGCTGGGAGAGCTCTTGCTCCATGTCTCATTCTGAGGGGCACAGGTCCACCAGAGTATGCATCTCTCATGGTGATGCATAAACTCAAAAACTCAAGCCCAACTGAGCAAGCCCACTTCAAGCCCCTGACTCTATCCCAGTGGCCAAAGCAAGGTCCAGGAAAGTACACTCCACCTATAAAACCCTGGAAAGGGTGAATGTATGTTACTAATGCTACAGGAAAATGAGGAATTGGAACCAAAAGTTCAACCTGTCCCACCAATGTTAAGAACATCTATCACAGAGTATTGTCATGTTCATGAAGCCTCCCTCTAGAATGAATAAATGGAGGTAGGTAGTACTATGCCAGGCTCTGTCCCTGATCCTTCATAATGCTCTTCCTGTGTGCCTACTGAATGTCCTTACTATGGTCATCAAAAGGAGAGCAAAACCAGCATAGATGAGATCTGGTTCCTGTTGGGGTAAACAGTGAGTACAAAAAGGACTTGCATCCTAAGTCACTTGACCTAGTTTGGTCCATGTCCTTGAATGTCATTGGTAGCCTCCTTAAAAAGAGTTCTCATTATGCCTAACCCAGTTGGGTTATGAGGTCCCCCAGGATCACAGCCTAAAGTGGTGGGGCTCTAGAACAGTTTTTAAAAATATTTCAGAATCAGATCTGCTGCTCAGTAATTTGATTTAGAGAGAACAGAGGAAATGGAACACATTTCTAAGCAAATACTTCCCTGATTACTTACACATGCAAATTCATAGACTAAATTTGGATGTGTAATTAAGCATCTAGTTATTTTTGAGTCTACTCTTATAGGCCAAATCAGATGCCCAAAAGAGGCACATGGTTGTTTTATTTATGTGTATTTGCTTGTATACTCAATTCTGGGCTCTCACCCGAAAAAAGATGCATTGGCCTAGAAGTCTTGCTGACCCAGTGGTGAGCCTAAAAAGAATAAGATAACTCAAGGGCTTGCCAAATTTTGTGATTTTAAAATATATATCTGATCAGAAAAATGCTTCTCTGGGCAGAGAAATGCATGGTGATTGTCCTTTCTTAGAGAGTGGGAAACAAGGGCGAGGTAGGTGCCATTGTCAGCTGTCACTCTTGTAACGAAGAATTAATGGTCAGCTAGCCAAAGCCAATAGTTTCCCACGTTGCAATTAGTTTTTAAATGTACTTTCAAGATCCATATGAAAACTTTAATGCCATGCAATTTTGTGCCAAATGATGTGCTCAGATGCCAGTTTTAGAAATCCAAACCAGATGAGCGGTTTAGAAAGTTTGTGTTCGTCCTTACTTTGTGAGCACATGGTCTTATCCCCTTTACCTCCTCCTCATAGTGGCCAACTGTTCAACTTGCTTTTTGCCTTTGGAGTGACTTCGGAGTTTCTTCACAGAGCATCCACTCAGTGATGCTTTCGTGACAAACAGGAATTTGTGACTGGGAGCTTGTCAATGATGGTCACGCATCTGACCTTCTGTGGGCAGTGATGATTAACTTTGTCCTGTTTCCTGCATCAGCATTATGGAGAATGACTTCCTTTGGTAGACAGAGAATGCCCTGTGATATCTACTCTGCTTTTGACTGTCTACCCTACTTCTCCCACTCCTTCCTCACTGTAAATTTTACATGGAGGATGATTTGATAGCCTACTGTCTGCCAACTAGGAAAAGAGGTCTTCTGCTTATTAGGGAACCCATGTTATAGGTGTAGGAAATTTCTAAAATATTCTTCTGTGAGAATGTACTACATCCAGGTACTGTGCTTACGAACATTAACATACTCATTCCTTGGGAACAAGTCTAACAACCCTTGATAATGTCAAGCTAGACATTATCATCTGCATTTTACAGATGAAGTGAAGCAGCTTTTCCAAGTTCCAAGTAAAGAGAAGGGCTGGGATTCAAGCCCAACCCTATCTGAATGCAAATTCCAAGCTTTTAACCAATTATGGCAAGCATCTTCTACTACCCCCATGGAAACCTAGAGAGGCCTTACAAGTAAGGCCTCAGTCCAACCTCAAATCAATGTAATACTAGTTAATAATGCCTTCCTTATAAGACATTTGATTTCTTTTTTGTGAAATATCTGTTGTCTCAATGATTTTTTTTTAAAAAAAGCAATGCACTCAATTTGGCTGGGATATTTTATGAACATATACTTTTCCATGAATATCCAAAACTGTGATTACAGACCCTTGCTTGCCTCTATTTCCCCCAAGATGACAATAGTATGCCCATGCTGATATCTCATGCTATCTTATCCAGTGCATTTTAGCAGGCAGAAGCAAGCAATGTGAGAACATCTTATGGTAATTTCTGTGGCGCCTATAGCTCAAAAACATCAACTGGCCTTCGGACAGTTATTCTTAGTGAGTTGAGAATGACAGCACAAGCTGAGAAACATAAAATCTGTGACTTTTCAAATTATGATCTAGTTTCAGACAAGAAGGCTTGTGTTCAGTTTGCCCCTCCTACTGTTCTGGGTCCCTGGTGACTCTGTTATCCAACATAAGGACTCTTTAGAGTTCCCAACACGTTGGAATAGCGGGTAGAAGAGGCTGACTGTATCTCAGTGATGCATCAGGAGGGTTTACCAAGAGACACAAGACGGCAACTGATCTTCCAAGAGCCTCTAGCAGCCCTTAGAGCCTACCTGTGCATTTTGAATCCTATGCCTGTCAAGGAAAGAATATATCACATACGTCTATCACACTGGCAAAAGAAATGAGAGATGGAGAATCAGGGCCTAATGCCCAACTGAAATGAAAAAACAGGAAGTGTTTGTGGCCAAAGGAATGATTCCTTTTGTCTCCAAAACTCAGGAGCTGGAAATGGGTCTGTGTGTGGGACTGTTCTTGGGAACCCTTGGGAAACTGCTCTAACTCTGGACACCTTTTGCAGTTCTCACACTAACAATCCTCTTCCTGTTGAAGAGAAGTGGCTGAAACACTTCTTGGGTGAGTATTTGTGTGGTTTAGGGCTGTTTGTTGGCCCTAGTGAGTGCAAAGGCTGTCTGTCCCTCTTCCACACAAAGATGTGAGGAGCACAACCATAATACACAGTGCTCTGCTGCTGAAAACAATGGAAGGCATTAAATTAATTTACAGAGTGCACAACAGCCCAGGTTGGCCATCACCCTGCTGCTGGGGTTTTAAAAAAATAGTTTTCCTTTATCTTTGTTACTTTATTTTTTTAAAGATTGTATTTATTTATTCATGAGAGACACACAGAAAGAGGCAGTGACATAGGCTGAGAGAGAAGCAGGCTCCACTTAGGGAGCCTGTTGTGGGACTCAATCCTTGGACTCAGGATCACACCCTGAGCCAAAGCTCAACTGCTGAGCCACCCAGGCATCCCTATCTTTGTAACTTTAAACTTGTTTCTTCAGCACAAATGTTTTGTGCTTTTAAATTTTATATGTTCAAAAAATTGGTGGGTACAGTATAAGTGAGCTTAGCTCAAGAGCCTCCATGACAGCAAAATCAGGCAATACTTCTATTGCCACTGCTTGGTTTCTTGTGCTTCCATAAAAACTGCTTGCTCTGGGACCTTGTCTACTTATCAACAACATTTCCATCATGGGCATTATAAGCTGCCAAAAGGAACTGCTCAGGCCTGCCTTTTCCCTTGGCATTTACTGGAATTTCTGTTGGCACCAGAGTGCTGGTGGTGAACATGTCTCCAGAGAGTCCAGAGAGGGGATTGGCATGATCATCATCACGCATATTTCTTCAGAATATGCCTTTCTAATTAATTTGTAACTTTTTCAAGAATATGCATAAGAGTAAGGACATTGGGAAGAAAAAAAACCATCTGTGGAACATAACTTCTCATTTACTTCCATTCTGAAATGTAAAATCCTGCACCTCCTTCAAGGTCCAGTTTCAAATGCCACCTCCATCATAAAATCTTCCCCAGAATTTAAGTCAGAAGTTCCTCTTCCTCCCCTGGGCCTCCCCAGCCTATTGAGGGCACTTCAGCCACAGTACTCATCATATTGGTTCTGATCTCTTAGTTCTTGAATGGTGAACCTGCTTCGAGGCTATAATCTCTGGTTGGCAATGGTCTAGTTCAAATTTGTATCTGTATCGTGTATCCAGAGTGATGCCTTGCATGTAATAGGTTTAGAGGGAGTGTTTGCTGAATGAATGAATCTACAAAAGCTTTTTGAAATGTCATATTTCAAAGATGCCAAGATGTGCTCTTCTGGTGATTTTGAAACTTTATCACGCTTCAGAATAACTTTGAGAGTTTGTTAAGCTCAGATTGTGTCCATCCCAAATCTGGGGTGAAGCTGAATAATTTGTATTCCTTACAATTTCCCAAGTGATGCTTGTGATTTTTGTCCAGAGGTCTCTTTTTGGGGACTCTGAATTATCTTGTTCACATTTCAGTATCTCTGGTATCAGGTTATGTCTTAAATGTGTTGACATGTCAGTTTAATTGACAAATTTTTGCTTTCATAGCAGTATATAAAATAATGGGTTTACAATAGACAGTGTCTTAGATTAAATGAAATGTGGTAAGTTTCCTGTTACAGATTTGAATTCACATTATAAAGCATAACAATGAACTGTTTAAAAATTTAGACCAATACTGATTCTAGAGAACACATGCATTCAATTGTGGCCCTTAATTTTTATAATGGCAATAGAGTAAATCGTCTTTAGGGCCTCATATGGTATCCATAGAATATAAGATTAGTTCAGTCCGGCCAGTGACATCAGAAAATGAAAGAAGTCATTTTCAAATTCATTTTTGGTAACTACTGAAGCCAGTCTCCCTCTCTGGAGTAAAAGTTCCACAAGGTTAGAGTTTATATCTGGTTTTGCTCATGACTGTAGGCCCAGCTCTAGAAAGGTTTCTGAATAGCACTCAATAAATATTTATTAAATAAAAAATGTATTTAAAAAAGCTAGAGTTTCTCACTTGCAATAAAAGATGAATTATGAGACATAACAAGATTGATTGGTAGAATAATCATAAACCAATGCCAGTACTTCTGACCTCTCTTCTCCTATGCTAACAATGACAAAACAAATCAAGAGTGATAATGGCCAAGGAACCCATTAATTGAAAATATCCCAGTTAAACTAGTATCCCAAGATCAAAGACACAGATGGCTGTTTCACTGCCCTCTTGCAGGAATGGGCCAGGTTTGCCATCTTCAGAAAATGCTGTTTGCTGGGAAGTGGTGAGAGCACTGAACCAAACCTAGGCATATCATAGTCAAATTGCTGAAAAACAAAGATGAAATGCAAATTCTAAAAGCAACCAGAGAATAAAAGACACATTACATGTTGGAGAGAAGCAATATAAGTGAAGGCTGACTTCTCAGAGACATAGTAGACCCCAGAGAGTATGGAATGGCATTTTAGTGTTGAAAGGAGAAAACTGTCAGCCTTGAATTTCATAAAAACATCTTTCACAAATTACAGTAAGATAAAAGACATTTTCAGAAAGGCATAAATTGAGAGGATTCATCTCTAATCAGACTTACACTACAAGAAATAATTAAGAAGAAGAAAACAAAAGAATGAGGAACACAGACAGGGTAAATACCCAGGTAAACACAAAAGAATCTTATATATATAATATATAATATATTTATTATATGGTTTTGCTAATAATATTATATAATATATAATATTATATATTTATCTTATATATAAGATATCTTATATATAAGATATTTCATATATAAAAGATATATAAGATATATATGATATATAATTATATATTATATATAAATTAGTATATATAATATATAAATATATTAAAATATATATTTCAAAAGATTTTATTTATTCATTTGAGACAGAGATATATCGAGAGAGAAAACATGAGCAAGGAGAGGGACAGAGGCAGAGGGAGAAGCAGATTCTGCTGAGCAGGGAGCCCAACATGGAGCCCAATCCTAGGACCCCGGGATCACGACCTGAGCCAAAGACAGACACCCAACCAACTGAGCCACCCAGGTGCCCCTTAGTGATATATATTTATATAGATATGTAGGTGAGATATATATATTTATGATACATCATAAATATATGTAAAAGATTATTGACCAAAGCAAAACTATTTATTATGAAGTTTATCACATAAGTAGAAGTAAAATAATAAAACAATATCACAAAGGGTAGGAAGGAGTCTAAACAAAATTATGCAGTTGAAAGTTTCTTACACTATGAAGGTATTATTGAAGATAGATTATGATAATTCAAAGATATGTATTGTAAGATCTACTATAACTTTTAAAAAATCACTAAGGTATTACAAAGAGGCAGAACTTAGAGGTCAACACAGAAGTTTAAGTGGAGTATTTAAAAATAAGTAAATCACCGAGAAGGTGGCAGAAAACAAGGAAAGAAAAATGATGAGACAGAGAGGAAAAAGAAATAGCTTCAAAATATGTGAAGCAAAACCAGATAGAGAAGATGGGGGAAATGGGAGGAAAAGATAAGTCTAAAATCATGTTTAAATATTTTAGCATCATTTTTTCAGTAACTGATTGAAAAAATAGGAAAAAAAAAAGAGCAAAGTTTTTAAAGGTTTGAACAACACTATGAGCAAACTCGACCTAATTGACATTTATAGAACACTTCTCCCAACAATAGCAGGATTGCTGTTGAACTGCACATGAGCCAGTAAACAAGATAGACAAAATATGCTGAGCCATAGAACAAGATTCGTTAAAATTAAAAGGATTGAAATCACAGGTACATTTTATGACAATAGTGTTATTAATATAAAAATTAATAAGCTATTTGAAAAAGTTCCAAATATTTGAAAGTTAAATAATACATGTTTAAATAACCTACGGTCAAAGGAGAAATCATAGAGAAAATTAGAAAATATTTTGAATTGAATGATAATGAACACACAACATATCAAAAGTTGTGTAATATAGCTAAAGAAGTATTTAGAGGGAAATTATGCTTTTAAATTTCTCAGAAGAAAAGGAAGATATAGAAAAAATGATCTAAGCCTCCACATTAAGAAGCTGGAAAGAACAAATAAAGAGCAAAGTAGAAAAAAAAAATTGAAGGTGAGAAGGGCAATCAATGAAATAGAAAATTAACAAATAATAAGGTCAATGATTCTTTTTGAGAACAGTAATAAAACTCCAGGCAAGACTAATCAAGTAAAACAGATAAAATATTATTCCCAGCATTTGGAATGAAAAAAGAGGGCATGCCTACAGATCCTACAATTATGCAAAAGAAAATAAGAGACCATTATAAACAACTTTAGGTTAATATTAGATAAAATAGAAGAGTAATTTGAATGATATAATTTACCAAAATAGATATCAGAATATATACAAAATAAATAAATAAATAAATAGTCCTCTGTTGATTCAAGTAACTCGATTCATTTTTAAACTCGTCTATTTCAATATACCAGCAATAAACAATTTTTAAAAAATAAACAACAAAATTTAAGTGAAATAAAAAATACCATTTGCAACAATATCAAAAATATGAAATACTTAGAAAAAATATAATAAAAGATACACAATTCCTTTACAAAAGAAACTATAAAAACACTGTTGTTAAAAAAAAAGATTAGACAAAATGGAGAGACATAATATGTTTATGGATTGGAAGACTTAATGTTAAAACATTGATTCTCCAAGATTTATGGATTTAATACAATCTTTATCAAAATTACAAGAGACTTTTTAAAGAGAAATTGACAAGTTGGGTCTAAAACCTTTATGGAAATGCCAAAATAATTTCAAAATAGAACACAGTTCAAAGACTGATAATAGGGATCCCTGGGTGGCTCAGCGGTTTGGTGCCTGCCTTCCGCGGCGTGATCCTGGAGTCCCGGGATCGAGTCCCACGTCAGACTCCCTGCGTGAAGCCTGCTTCTCCCTCTGCCTGTGTCTCTGCTTCTCTCTCTATATATCTCTCATGAATAAATAAATAAAACCTTTAAAAAAAAAGACTGATAATACCTGGGGCTTCAGTACTGAACATAACACTATATGAATCAAGACATTGTGGTACTGACATGAGGATAGGCAAATACCAAAAGAACAGAATGCAGAAATAAACTACACATATAGAGTCAATTGATTTTTGACTCTGTATGTGTGGTAAAAATGACTAGGTAATGCAATAAAGAAAGGAAGACTTGTTAACAAATGCTGCTGGAAACTGTATAGCCATATGAAAAACAAAAATAAACCTGACTTTAATGTCACCCCATACAATGAGATTAGTTTGAAATGAATCATAGAACAAAATTTAACCTTGAGCAATAAAGTTTCTAATAGAAAACATAAAATAAAGGTGTCCGGGTAGCTCAGTTGGTTAAGCATCAGACTCTTGATTTCACCTCTGGTCATGGTATCTCAGAGTTGTGAGACCAAGTCCTGCATTAGGCTCCTCACTCAGAGGGACGTCTGCTTGAGATTCTCTCTCTCTTTCTCCCTCTGTCCCCCACCCCTTGCTCATGTGTGTACTTTCTCTCTCTCTCTCTCTCTCAAAAAAAATAATAAATAAATAGGGAACCCTGGGTGGCGCAGTGGTTTGGCGCCTGCCTTTGGCCCAGGGAGCGATCCTGGAGATGCGGGATCGAATCCCACGTCGGGCTCCCGGTGCATGGAGCCTGCTTCTCCCTCTGCCTGTGTCTCTGCCTCTCTCTCTCTGTGACTATCATAAATAAATAAAAATTAAAAAAATAAAATCTTTAAAAAAATAAATAAATAAATAAATAAATCTTTAAAAAATAAGAAAACATAATATCTTTGCCATGTTGGGGTAGGTGAAGAATACTTAGAAAGTACACAAAAAGCACTAAGTAATAAAAACTTCTGCCTATCAAAACACCATTAAGAAAATGAATAGGAAAGCCAGTCCATATACCTGACAAAAGGTTTATACTCAGTTTATATAAAGAACTCCTCTAAACCAGTAACAAGACAATTGTAATTATTTAGTATGGGCAAAAGATTTGAGCAGCCATTTCACAAAAGAAGATATAAGTAGACCAATAAGCTTATGAAATGTTTTCAACATCATTAATCATCACTAATATGCAAATTAAAACCACAATGAGCTGTCATTTTATACTCATTAAAATAGCTAAAATATAAAGTATGACAATACCAAAGGTTGACAGGGTTGTGGAGAAACTGGAACCTTCACACATTGTTAGTAGGAATGGAGAGTGGTACAACTCAGGAAAACAGTTTCTCAGTTTCTTATAAAATCTACTTTGATAAATTTAGATGAACAAACAAACAAACAAAAATTATCTTCCACAACTATACTATGACTTAGAAATTCCATACTCAATATTTCTCAAAAGAAATGAAAACATATGTCTACAAAATGATCTGTAGAACAACATTCAGAGAAGCTTTACTCACAATAGCCCTAAATTAGAAATAGACCAAATGTTCATCAATAGGGAAATAGATAGGGATCCCCGGGTGGCTCAGCGGTTTAGTGCCTGCCTTCTGCCCAGGGCGTGATCCTGGAGACCCGGGATCGAGTCCCACATCAGCCTCCCTGCATGGAGCCTGCTTCTCCCTCTGTCTGTGTCTCTGCCTCTCTCTCTCTCTCTCGTGAATAAATAAATAAAATTTTTAAAAATATGGAAATAGATAAACATAATGTGATAATTTCATAACCTGGAATTGTAACCAGAATAAAATAACAACAAACACTGATGATACAACAGGTTGACAAATCTTAAGACTTCTGGCTATGCTAAGCAAAAGAAGCTAACCAAAAAGATATATATATATTGTATGATTCCATTTATATGAAGTCCAAAATAAGCAAAATTCATCCACAGTGGGGAAAAAAAATACCTAAACAATCATTATGTTTTGTTTGGTGAGTTCAATTGTCATGATGTACTCAATTGTCAAAATCACGAAGAGAATATTTAATATTTTTTGGTGGATTACATATAAAAACTATACCTTAATTTTTTAAAAAGTGACTACATCTGGTGGGTAACACGTACATAAATAACTACACAGGATGAAGTTCATCCATCCAACAAACATTATCAACAACTTATTATGTGCCAAGTATCATGCTAATCTTTAGGCATAACAGATACTGTTAGACATGCTCCCAGCACTGAAGAACACATGGATTTGGAGGAGAGGGAGTCAAAGATTCCAGAATGTTGGAACAAGTGCTTTAATAACGCACTGACTAAGGCTGTGGATAGGAGTGAGCAAGACATTATGGAATAGGATAATGGTCTCTTGTCTGAACACAGTGGCTGAATCATTGCTTGAGGAGAGAGGGATGTTGCCTTTTACTTTTGGTCTTTGGGGCTTGGGGTGATATTTAGCAGGTGTAAGACATCAAAATAACATTTCCTAAAACTTAAGACAAACTCCTTTTCATAGTGGAAGATTGGAGAGATTTGTTCATCTCAAGGGTAAACAGAAAAGGGCCAAACATTTCTTGAGAAATAGGTTTAGGGGGAAGCAGGTCTGTCAAGACAGGGTCCCTATGCCACGCAGCAAAGCAGCCCGCAAAACACCCGAGAGGATGTGGCTTGTTGGCCACACCCCATGGGTCACGAAAGTGCTGCCAAAGAATGTAGGGGCTCAACAAAGAATGCTCTGAAAGCCATTTAAGAGTCTTCCAGGAAAACCACAGCCAGCAATTCACCATTTGCAATGTGTGTGGGCGGACTCTTGCTTCTCCTTCTCTTCTTTGGCTCCCCTGAGCTCCTACCAAAGCCCAGGTCTGCTGAAAAGGGAGTTTAGGACCAGGTACAGTTTGTATGCAGGTGATGTAGAGGACAAAATACTTGCCTGAAATCTCTGAGAACAGACCTGGGGAACCTGTCTCTGACTGCCTTCAGGTGTCCCCTCAAAGCTCTAGCTCCTGTAGAACTGGGGCAGTGACTCACCACAGATGGGACTGGGGGAAGCTCCAGTAGGTCCTTTCCAACCACAACTGCATTTGTTTTCTATTGCTGACATAACAAATTATCACAAACTTAGTGGTTTAAAACACATATTATCTTACAGTTCTGGAGGTAATAAGCCTACAATGGATCCACAAGGCTATGTTCCTTCTGAAGGCCCCAGGAGAGAATCTGTTTCCTGGCCCTTCCAGTTTTCAAAGGCGGCCAACATCTTTTGGCTCATGGCCCCCCTTCTCCAACTTTGAAGCTGGCATCTTCAAATCTCTCTCTGTCCTTTAGCTTCAGTCGTATCACCTTCTCTCTGACACTGACCCCTTCTACAACCCTCTTATTTTTTTTTATTTTATTTTTTAATTTTTATTTATTTGTGATAGTCACAGAGAGAGAGAGAGAGAATGAGGCAGAGACACAGGCAGAGGGAGAAGCAGGCTCCATGCACCGGGAGCCCGACGTGGGATTCGATCCCGGGTCTCCAGGATCGCGCCCGGGCCAAAGGCAGGCGCCAAACCGCTGCGCCACCCAGGGATCCCCTACAACCCTCTTATAAAGACCCTTGTGTTTATATCAAACCTCTTGGTAATTCAGGATCATCTCCATATCTCAACATCTTTAATTTGATCATGTCTGCAAAGCCTCTTTGGCCATAAAATGTAACATGCACAGGCTCCAAGGACTAGGACATGTGCATCTTTGAGGGATAATTATTCAACAGTTCTCAACAACTCCAATACAATCTTACATCAAGAACCATGGGAATAACAAAAGGATCTAGCCATTGAATGTTTACTATGTGATGTAAGTATAGATGTGGAGACAGAGATAATTTTACATACATATATATGTATACATTTAGACTGATAGATGATTGTATGTACATATATACATATTCATATATATATGCGCACATCTATAGGTATATTATATAATCATCTATTGATCTAAATCTCCTAAGCCAATGTTGCTTAACCCCACTGTCTCTCATTTCTGTTCCATGTTTCTTTCTTTTTTTTATTTTTTTAAAGATTTTATTTATTTATTTATTTATTTACGAGAAACACAGAAAGAGAGTGAGGCAGAGACACACACAGGCAGAGGGAGGAGCAGGCTCCATGCAGGGAACCCAATGTAGGACTCGATCCTTGCACCCCAGGATCATGCCCTGGGCAGAAGGCAGGCGCTAAACTGCTGAGCCACCCAGGGATCCCCTGTTCCATGTTTCAATGAGACACTCAGACTATGATTTCTTGTGTGTAATGGCTTCAATCTAATTTTTGTCTCCAGTTTGGACTAGCCATATCAGTGGTTGGAAAGACTAGAAATAGGCAGCCTGGGTGGCTCAGCGGTTTAGTCCTGCCTTCAGCCCAGGGTGTGATCCTGGAGACCCGAGGCCAAGTCCCATATTGGGCTCCCTGCATGGAGCCCGCTTCTCCCTCTCCCTGTGTCTCTGCCTCTCTCTCTCTCTCTCTCTGGTCTCTCATGAATAAATAAATAAAATCTTAAAAAAAAAAAAAACTAGAAATGGATTAATTTCCAGTTGGTGGCCATCTACAAAAAGGACATAAGTTATCTGTTTCTCTCTGTAAATGAAACTGTTTGTTGCTTATCCATAGTGTCTTGTTTCCTTTCTTGCTTTACCATCTTCACTGTTTTTCTTTTTCCTTATCGTTTTCCAAATTCAACCAAGAATGCATTTCCAAGCAGAACAATTCACTCACCTAAACTCTTTCCTTTATTTTTGAAATTTTCAAATAACCCATCACAAATTATCCAAGCATCCTGGAAGGTGAAGTCCAGAAATACCACAGCAAAGGAAAAAAAGGGGTACAAATACATTAAGCCATAGTTTAAAACTTGAATAAAATAGAAATCAATATCCAATAAAACAAAGATGAGTGAAGATATATTTTAACGAAGCTACCTGGACAGCACCCATTCTCAATATTCTTCAGTGGGGTTTAAAATATTTTTAAATGTGTGGATTAAATCAGAATCATGAAATTTTTAGAATGCAGAATCCTGTCCTCAGAGACAATCCTTAAATGCCAAGAGCTGATCTATGTTTGCAAGCGTCTGTTTGTCTCCATGATTGTTAATATTGCTCTGTCGAGCCTTTTGTTGAGGACAAGAATGAAATATGTTCCTGATTTTTTATGCCTCTGACACTGCCAAAGCGGGTGCTTTGAGGATTCTGGCTCATACCGCATTGATATATTTTGATTACTTACTGCCTCCTCAACAAATGGTTCCTGAGAAATTATTGATAAGTATGATCATGTGAAAATCTGGATCATGAATAAATTATTTTAAACAAAATTGGGAGAAATTAGAGCAGTAAGGGCAGGAAGGTAATGAATCAAGTTTGGGGACTTGAAGACCTAAACTACATCCTGGCCCAGGTAGGTATGCCGAGGTAAGCTGCACTGGGTGCCTCCTGGAGGTCCTCTGGGAACCTCCTCCTTGCCAGGCCTCACCTGGACCTTCTTTCCCTCCACCTTCCAGAGCAAGGACGGTGGCAGGACCATCAGAAGTTACACACAATACAGTAGAAACTTTCTGGGTATAATATGAATCGTCATCATTGAGAAGAAAGTTCTTCCAATTTTTATCTTAAATAACACTTAAATACTTGAAATGGATTTAATCATCAGAGGATTAGGTGATAAATGAACATTTTTTAAGATTTTAAAGGGAACATCTGTGTTGTTTCAAGATTACCAGAATCTTGCTAATCCTCATAAAACACTATTCTTACTTGAGTCTTTTGAAACTGTTTTCCATGAAACACGTTTGCAGGTCTTCAACTTGTTTTCCCCACAAGTCAGAGGTATTGTTTCAAAATGCAAATGTACCCCCTACACTCCCACCCCACCCCACCCCCATTCCCCCCACACACTGTGGCCTAGTTACCTCCTCCTACACTTCATCTCTCAGATTCCCGGTTGAGGCCCCCTTCTTCTTTCAGAGAAGCCACCTATGATCCCTTAAACTGGGTCAGGCCCTTAGGTCCATGTTTGCATACATGGGTGATCCTATCTGTAGGCACGTGAGAAATATTTTAGCACAAGTAAATGAGCAAACACATGTTTGTATCCCTGTAGACGAATCACTAGTACAACCCCAACGCAGGGCTGCGTTTTTCAGTTTCAGCCCGAGTGAATCAGGGAGGGGCGAAGAGTGGAGATTTTCCTGAGGTAACTCTGAAAGAATGCTGGAGGAATGCAAAGGTAGATGTGGATCTGTGTGTGAGAAAGGGGTTATCTGAGGTAAAAGTCTCTCCCTGAACTTGGAATGACCCAGGGAAACAGTGGACGCAAGCGGAGAGGGAAGTCTCTTGTTCCTATCAGCTTGAGGGTTTGTTTAGAAAAAAGGCAAAGTGATCAAGGATAAGGAAGAAGAAGCAGAAGCAACCAACATTTGACAAGTTCTTTTTGTATTTCAAATCTTATTACCTGAGGTTTTTAAGCACTCTTACAAAGAGGCATAGGATACAGTAAAATAAAATGTATTCCAGGAAGTAATGAAAGTGAGAAACGCAATGTGTATGCATGAGGTTTACAAAGAGTCTGTAGTGACTCGGTGTGAAGGTTTTGGTCAAGATTTTAATTAGGAAAGATGGAAAAGATTTCATTGACTTCTGAAGAAGCTGTGTGCAAATGGTATGGGAGTTCGTAATAATTAATACTATTTACGTCAAATTGCATACCTCTTTATGGATTTTTTTTAAGTATGCAAAAATCTAGAAGATACACATCAAGTATAACTGTGGTTAGCTCTGGGGAGACAGGGTGGGGTGAAAGGTGGGATGTAAAGAAAAGGTGTTTTGGGTTATTGTTTGGTTTTGGTTTTGGTTTTGTCTTTGTTTTTGCCTTATATGGGTCTGAACTTCTTGCAATTAGCCCACGTTCATGGATAACTTTCATAATTAGAGATGATAATAGTAATAAAGCCTCTACAAAAAAACCCAACAATATTCACCTTAGATATTGACGGATACTCTGTATCTATCCAGTCTTTCCCTGAGACCAAATAGCAAAATTCAGAACACTTCTCAGTACTCAGACTATTCACATCTATTATGATGGCAGGGCTGTGGCCAACAGGGGCAGGACCAGCCAAGGCAAAGTCCACTTTATCATCCCCACTTGAAAAATATAGAAACAGAGGCAGGGAGCAGACGGGTAAGTGGCCCTGGCCACAAGCTAGTGAAGAGCAGAGTTTGCCTCTCGATTCCCTCCCTGTGTGTTCTGTTTCCTTTCCTTTTGACCTTGGTTCACAGTGTGGCTGGAAGTCTTAGCATTTTCAAGCTGGAATAAGGAAAAATCGTTTGACTGTTGCGTTTGATTGCTCATAAAAATGCTTCACTGTAAACCATCCTATAACTTCTGAATTATGTTACATAAATGGTTCGAGGCTTTTCTTATTATTGCTGAAGAAGAAAATTTACTGCTTTCATTTAAAGCCCTAAGCACGCTCTGAAGAAAAGTTGCAGTAGCCGAATATCTTTATTAGACTCTTGCCCTCAGAGCTCACATCTTGAAAAAAAAAAACCCATTGGGTGTAGACAACAGTGTTCAGGGTAAGGCATTTCTTAAGTCAGAGACTTCAGGTGATAAAGCATACATAGCAGCCTTATCGGTAATCTGAGCAAATCCTATTTCAATTTTTGTGCCTCTTTCATAGCCTTGGACAGCTACATTTGCCTTCAAGATGGACTATTGTCTGGGGGTGTGCATTACACACATCTCCGGGTGCCTTAGCCAGCCAAGGCACTGAGTATTGACAGCTTTTCTCCTTTCCTGGTGTAGTTTGCTGCAACAATTCTGTTCCTGTCTGTGCATGCCACCACTTCAATTAAGGAATGGACTCTGTTTTCCCTCCTGCTGAGCTGGGCTGACCTTGTGACCTGCTTTGATCCATACCATGTACTGGAAGTGACACCTTGCCATTTCTAGGCTTGGGCCTCAAGAGCTGGCAGTTCTACCCTTGCCCTCCTGGTTCCAGCCACTACTTAAGAAACTCAGACTTGAGTATTGAATAATACAAGGCTCCACCAAAAGAGGATGGGATGCTCCCAGAGGATGAAAGGCCATCTTGGGTAGAACTCCCCACTGAGTGCAACCTTGTGAGTGACCCTAGCCGATGCCGTATGTAGCAGAAGGACCTCCCAACTGAGCCCAATCAAACCACAGCATAATAAGAAATAATAAATTATTCTTGTATGGAGCTACTAAGTTTTGAGGTAGTTTGTTACCCAGTAACAGAGAACTAAAACAGAAGTATCTCCTTTCTTCACCCTCATCTCTCCACTCACCAACTCAGTTATCCCTGACCATCTTTTATGTTCATTTTCAGAAACATCATTGGTTGAGGAAAAAGAAACTTTCTTTCCCTCATTCCTCTTTGTCCAGCATGCACTTCTCAAGCCGTTGTTCTGACCTGGGCACTGTGTGAGCCGTGGGCAACATGGGGGAGACCGGGACAGAGCACCTGCTTCGTGTGACCCTTAGGTCAGTGGAGGGGGCACTTTGTAAGAAAGTAAACCTTCTCACTCACAGCTCTTGCCTCCCAGCCTGTGACCCCACAATTCTACTCTGGAGTAACTCTAAAGTCTGCTCTCGTAGTCTCTGAGACTCATACTTAGACAGTAGAGAGCAGAGCCAAAAGAACTATATTCCTTTGAGATCATTCAAAAGCAAAACATTTTATCTCAATCAGATATGTAGGTATCTTATCATTAGGAGCCTAATATATGAAAATGAAATCTTACAAAACAGACAAATGAAAGGACTGTTACTTCATAAAACTAAATCTTGCACTTTTCAAAAAATTCTTTTAAATTACCTGCTACCTAATTAAGAAGACACTGGGTGGTATAGGGAAGGCATTTTGAGCTGGAAACCAGGAAACCTGAACACCAATACTAACTATCCCTAAGTCAGTGTCATTTAGGAGAGTCACTGAACCTTTCTCTTTATTTAAAAATACCAGGGAAGTCTGACTCAATGATCTCTAAGGTGCTTTCCAGTCTAAGGGTCTATGATTATGAGCAGGTTTAAAGAAATGGCTGAGAGAGCCAGAAACTATGGCCATAACATGTTTCACTCCGTGGCCAAATTGAAGCTAAACTGTAATGTAAAGCATCCCTGGAATGAAACTGAATCCAGGAGAAAGCATGACTGTATCTTTTGAGGCCATTCTCCCATGATTCCCTCTGAGAAGATGAGAGACAGAAAAGAATTTGAAGAGTAGGGCTGAGGTTGAGAAGGAGGCGCTTGGCTCCAAGGGGCAGAGGACTTGGGGGCCAGCGCAACTGCCTGCCATCAACCATATCGTCCTAAAAATCAGCCATTAAAGGAAATGTGAACATTTCAATCCCCAAGCTCGTGATACCTGAAACAACACTCACACCAGGTTAAGGACTTTCTCCATAGACAGTGAAGCTGTTGCTGACTAGGGGACAGTGATTCTCAAGCCAGGTGTGTGCCCAGCCCTGGCCTTTGTCATGCAGCCAGCAGTGTACCCTAGCACCACGTCAAAGAATATGCCAGAGCCAGCTCACCAACAATGCCTGTCCCAGGCAGTGGTCCACCCTCTGTTCCTCACCCTGGCCTCCAGAGCCTTCTGAATCTAGCCTCCATAGCCCAGCTCTCAATAGATGTTGATTCTCTTCATCTATTGAGATGGCTGCCTTTCACTGGTCCCTGCTTCTTCTTAGACTTTAACTCTTACGCAGGACTTGATGATTCCAGTACCTTTGGGGGAGATGGTTTCTTTGTTAGATTCAGACCCCCAATATTCACACTAACAACGCTTGTTTCACAAAACAGAATAATTCAGATTCACAACTTGGGTGGAAGCAGAATATGCTGAGATAGCAGAGGCCAGAGGAGATCATTGCTTGTTTGGTTTGTTTGGTTTTGGTTTTGGGTTTTTTTGTTTGTTTGTTTGTTTGTTTGTTTTAGGAAGTTGAAGATTTATTACTGTAGGTTCAGAAACATGGGGAAGGAGACTGAAGATGAGTCTGAAGTAGACAAGCCAGTCCTTGAGGGCAAGGATATGCTGGTCATTAAAAACCGTTGTTTTGAAGTCCAAGATAGAAGGTGAATATTCAAGCGGTGGTGGTGCTGGTCAGCAGTAGAGGTTGAGTGAGGTTGTGCATTAGAGAAATATTGCGCCAGGTATTGGGGAGCCTGTGGTTTAAGGACAGGAAATCCTGGTACTAAAGGAAGGAGAATAACGCAAAAAACATAGTCATAAAGAAACTACCTTTTAAACACATACAGCTTTTATATCTTTCAAATCACTTTCACATGTATTGTTTCCTTTATTTTGATCAAAAACCTGTGGGATAAATAGGGCAGCTGTTATTATTCCCACTTGATGGATGAGATTAAAGCCAGATTATCGCAGGCCCTGAAAGACTGGAAGAAATGCTAAGACTTTGATACAGGGGACTATGGGAGGCCATTGAAAGACATTACATGCAGGACAAAGCCGTGGAACATTCCAGAAGATTCACCTCTTAAATTCCTGATGCTGTGGCCCCTACTAACATGTTACTCCTGTGCTAAAATGTCTATTTTGGAACATTTATCTGTTGTTGTAGCTTGTAGTTAGTCAAATATCCATCCGCAATATCCATATTAGGAGCACACATGCAAAAATCAGAAGGCCTGAGAGGTCACTAGAAGTTGGAATGTATGAGGAAACTCATTTTACTCTTGCAAATAACTGAAAACATTTCTGAGTAACAAAGCAGGAGTTGAGATGATTTAACTTACATGGTTCTTAGTATTATATGTTTTTTTAACCTCTTTTATTTTTCCCCACTTTTCCCCATTACTGACATAGAAGAAAATTTGAAATATTCTGACTATTAAATGAGTATCTTCTGGCTAAATTCCTGGTTGATGTATACTTCTAGATAAAATTGCATAAATAGATATGCTGGAGTCATCTTTTACCAGTCTGGCTTCTACTCATCACAGGGCTTGTAAAGTTCATGAAGGCTGTACTCTGGAGGCCACCATCGCAGACTACAGTGGCATCACTGTTACATGAAGCTAAAATCACCACCACTATTCATCACCCCTGATTGGGGCTGCCCAAGGCCAAACCCAAACATTGCCCTGCCTTAAATCCCAAATTCCATGGAGGATTCCTAAGGCCAGCTGACTCCACCAAGCCTGAATATTATGTCATCTTTGGTCACCAAACAAAATGCCATGGATGCTCCCTTAACCTTCTCACACACTCATCTCATGGAACTCTAAGCCTCCTGTGTCTGTCCCACCACTCCTCTCTGCCTCCTGCCCTATAGCTTTCAACAGTGCCCTCTGGAATTCCATTTCATGATAACTCAACCATCCTGTGTCTTCAGACTCTTCACAGATGCTCCTCCACTTCCTGATCTTAACTGAAACTGGGCTCTCCCTTGAGGACATAGCTCTCCCAAGTAGCTTTCTCCAATTGAAAGAGCCCTATATCCTCCTGAATATCCCATTGGATACCTCAAACTCAACAAAGACAAAGTTGAACCTGTCATTTTCCCTGTATTATTCATTCTCTTCCCCACACCTCCATGACACAATGACACAGCAGTTACCCCGTCACCCAAGCCAGGAACCTGGGGATCCACCAGACTCACTGTTCTCTTTTATCTTCCACATTCTATTGTTCACCAAACCCTGACCACTTTTCCTGCTAACTAGTTTTCTAACCTATTCCTTGTTTTTATTTACTCTAAAGTCTAGTTTAAGGCATCATCTCCCGCCTAGATGGTCATATTTCTTTCCTGTTTTTATTTCACCCAAGACCATCCTCCACCCCAGCTGCCAGAGAGCTGACCATGTTACTTCTTTGTCTATACTGGTGCAGTGACTCTCCCAAGCTGAGCTACCTCTCAGGGAAAATAGGCCCTCCTTGATCTGTCCCTGCCTACCTCTTCATTCTTACCTCCCCTAAATTGCTCCCTCCTGTTTTGTGCTCTAAATGACTTGTGCTTTGCTGCACTTACCATGCTAATATAATCCTGTGCTTTTCTTCCTGTGGTTCCCCTAGCTTCAAATGCCCTTCCTCACTCTACCCTCTACTTTGCCTCGTTGTCTCTTACACACTAAGCTTTGATTGGTTTCATCTTACCCAGGAACCATTTCCTGAGAGATCATGCCAGGCTCAGTAACCCTCCCTGTGCTCTCCCAGCATCCTCTGCCTGGTTTGTATTAGCCATGTGAGTGTGCATGCATCTTTCTCCTGTATCTATTTTCCTGCAGGTCAAAGCTCTGCATTTTTTACATTTTTTAATACATTTTATTTTTACGTTTCCATCTGTGGATCTAGCAAAGTGACAGGAACATATTAGGTGCTTAATAAATATTTGATGCACCAAAATAATTTCCACTGAAAAAGAATTTGCCAAGTCCCAGTGGCCTTCATGCATGTAGGCATTCACTTACTCATTCAGCAATAAAATGCCTACTAAATATTTATATCCTATTTACCTAGCATTCTTGACCTCTGCTGTTTAGATATGCTGCAACTTCTTGAAATGCCTCAAATTCACTTTCATGTAGAATCACTCTCTCACGTGACTACTCTGGCTTATACAAAATAACTGGCCTAGGTGATCTGGGAAGAGGCAAAACTAAGATAGCCTGTGAGCCTGTGTCCCCATGGGTTTACAATCTGATCTGATGATACACATCTGCAATATTTGGCAATACATAGTTTGTAAAAGAAAACCTTTCTACAAATGTAAATTAATAAGATACAAACCAAATACCTACATGTCTAGAGAATGTGGAAAGAGCAGGGAAAAGAGTCAGAACGGGGTGAATTTGATGAGAGCTGGCTGCAGAAGGTAATGTTTCTCCTTCGTGTAAAGACAATCAATGAATGGCCAAATGTTACTCTATGGAAAGCACATAAACCAACATGAGTTCTGCCTTATTCTGATATTATTCTTCTATTTACTGGTCACGTATTAGATGATTTGCTTTACAGACACACGTTGTTATAAGAGATCATATTTCTTTATTTCCAAGTGACCAGGCTGGCATAAGTAGGTCAACAATATTGGGGAAAAAAATGGAATGGATGAATGAACTGAATCCAGAGGCATGTAGAAACTGGAAACTGGAACATCTTGTTTCAAGGTTCAGCTAACTGCTGATTGTAAGATATAATATACAAGACTGAGACAGGAAACATACAAAGTATCTAGGTCTTTGTTAAAGTCTAATTAAAGGGGCTAAATCTGTAGAACTTTATGTAAAAAGGAATTAACAAAATTGATAAGGGATTGGATATTAGACATCAATAAGCTCCAAGTTTTTGTTTAGGGTACCAGGAAAAGCCAAGTGGTTCTCTTGACAATAATGAAGACAAACTATGAAAGGTGAGTATTAGAACAAAACTATAGGAGTTTATTTAATACATTAAATACATTGTGTAAAGACTTTAAATGACAGCATTTTGCAGAAAAATTGGGATGTGGGATTCTAGAAGGAACATGAAATAAGAGCCCTTTAAACAGTGGCATTTGTGGGAGCTAGAGATGAGGAAAAGCCCCCCAAGGCAATGAACCAGCATCTCAACTAAGGCATCCGGGACTGGATTAGGTTCCAGTCCCCAGACAGAACAAGAAGAGATTTTGATGGGGCTGAAGTCCTGGGTGTAGATAAATTACTCCATTTTCAAAGGCTGGAAGAACAAATGGAGCAAAATGCAAACAGGAATTGAAATCAACGTTTCAAATGTGATACAATTGAGGCACAATTCTCAGTTGTTCCCTTCCCCAGGTCTCCTCCTGCCTGATGATGTGATATGGCTGGAAGCACTGCCAAAACCTCGTTCTAATTTTGCAGTGACAACACTACCTCAGGCTCTGTTTCCTCTTCCCACACCCGAAACTGTTAACTATTATTTCTGCAGCTATCCTATCTCAAAAATAAATCCTTTGGGACCTCCAGGCTCCTGAAAAATTCCTCATCTAAGTGTAACACCCACCACAGACATTCTCCCACATGTTCTCTAGTTTCACAGAATACTGCTTTTACTGGAATATTCTACCAATAACCCCAATCTGCTTAGTATTGCCTTAAAGAACAGGTGTTTCTCTTTCCAACAGTGTCATCACAAGATTATTTTAATACAAGTTTAATTAATAGGAAGCAATAAATAGTATCCCTAAATAGCAGATAGGAATGGCAATTCCTAGTCCTACCAAAATCCTACATCTTTATGACTGCATTTTTCTATCTCATCCCAGTGACCAATGAGGTGGAACAATTTCCTGACTTGGCTTCCCCACTGGCTTCTGTTAGGTTTCCTCTGGTGGATCCCGCTTGGATACTATTTTCTCCATTCATCTTTAACCCTTCTAGAATACACGCAGAGTATTTCTGGGAAATCCTCAGCTGCATAGGCATTCAGTCATCTGAGATCCTGAGGAATCTGCCCTATCAACATCTTAATGGAAGGGGAGATGGAAAACCCTCCATTTTTTGATTTGTGTAATTCCCAGCGGGCACTGCCCCCATTAAAGTTCATTCGAATTTTTACCTGCTCTTGAAATAGTCTAGCTGCCTCTGTCAGCTACACCTTGAGCCTCTACATACTCACTGATAGTTCACCACTTAGATCTCTGAGGCACTGTCTCCTCCCTAGAACTCTGATGCCATTACATTGACCTCAGCAAAATGTTGCAATTTCCTCTACAATCACATTCTTTGATTCATGCCATTCCATTAACAACACAAGGCTGTTGGACTTGATCAGGGGTTTGGAGATGGAGATAATTATCATTTTTATATTAAAAATGACCAGGAACATCATTGTTCCCATGGTCTATGGAAAAAAAAAAAAACTCAAATTAAATCCTTTACACAGATCCTCTCCTTGGGTTCCCTGATTCCTAGCCTTGGTTCCCTTTTCTTCCCCCAGAAATAGAAAATTCTTTTTTTTTTTTTTTTTTTAAGATTTTTAATTTACTTATTCATGGGAGACACAGAGAGAGAAAGAAGCAGAGACACAGGCAGAGGGAGAAGCAGGCTCCACGCAGGGAGCCCGAGGTGGGACTCGATCTTGGGTCTCCAGGATCACATCCTGGGCTGAAGGCAGTGCTAAACCACTGAGCCATGTGAGCTGCCCCCCCCCCCGCCTTTTTTTTTTAAGATTTTTTATTTGAGAAAGAAAATTCTTAAACCCATCATGTTGCAAACCTCTACCTTCCTCTATGAAAACTTATCCCTCTACTTTAGAAGGTCAGTCCTGGGATGCCTGGGTGGCTCATTAGTTGAGCGTCTGCCTTGGGCCCAGGGTATGATCCCGGAGTTCCAGGACTGAGTCTCACATCGGGCTCCCTGTGAGGAGCCTGCTTCTCCCTCTACCTATGTCACTGCCTTCTTTCTGTGTCTCTCATGAATAAATAAAAAAAAGAAGAAGAAGAAGGTCAGTTTCATCCTAGAATATGTTCTTCCAGTCCAATAAGGGCAATCCATGAGACATCATAGTCACATCAGTCTCTGCCCCCAAAGGTTGAGTTATTCAATGTGGAGCAACACTTTCCACCTCCAGTCAAACAACATGCACACTGACAGAATAAATGTTGTCAAAACCCATTTTAAAGGAGAAAAAAATTTCTATAAAGGCAACAGGATCTGAACCACTTGCCCTAGGTCACAAAGGAAGTGCATTTTTACATTATTGATAAAGAGTTGTCAATCCCCTGTTTCTATTCTCCTGCTTCCAGACCTTTTCTAGGCTTTTCCCTTTGCAAACCAACTAACCAACCAACCAACCAACCAACCAACCAACCAAGGAGCCCATTATAGCATCTTTGAGAATAAGCAAGTCATCAACCTAATAGCTACTCCATAGTTTTTCTTTACCTTGTACCAAATCCTATTCTAGTCAAGATTTCTTCCCATGCTAGTATTGGAAATAGGGAAAAAATGAACATAGAGATGCATATTCCACCAAAACCATCTGCTTCCTCTCTACAGGATTGCTTTTTTTTTTTTTTCTATTTACTGGTGTAGAGTAACATTTAGCTTCACTGCAAGGCTCTTTCCCATCAGTTCTCAGACCTCATGTCCTTCCTGGGTTGTACCCTGTCCCCCCACAGTGACAATCCATGGCTAATCTGGTAACCCACTAGTGATGCCTAGTTAGAGTCAAGTTAAGTGAGTTTTGTCAGTATAGCTTCTCTTTAAAACATTTCTCTAAATCTGAGCTGACGCTATCCAAAGCCATTTAGAACCATCTTCTGCCCAAACATCTTCTGTTTCTCACATTTTAAATCCCTCACCTCCTGGGGTGCCTGGGTGGTTCAGTAGGTTAAGTGTCTGCCTTTGGCTCAGGTCATGATCCCAGGGTCCTGCTGGTAGGTTTCCTGTTCAGCAGGGAGCTTGCTTCTCTCTCTCTGCCTGCATGCTACTCCCCCTGCTTGTGCTCTCTCTCTCTCTCTCTCTCTGTCAAGTAAACAAATAAAATCTCTTTAAATAAATAAATCCTTCACTTCCTAAATCCACATTCTGAGTCCTTTTATAAATTCCCATTTCTGTGTCAGATTTTACTTCCCATCCTCACATAACTCTGATTTCTTCCAACTACTCTGCTCACATCTTTTTTTGTTCCTAGACTTCCTCTTTTCCTGCCCTTTCTCTCTTCCATAGCTGCACATTTTTTTCAAGCCACCCGACCTCTCTAGAATACCTTCTCACTCCTCACCTGACACACCAGCTCTCTCAGCTATTAAAATTCAGGAAATTTCCCAACCACTGCAGAGCCAATGGTGACAGAATCAGTACTGCTGTCAGTAGACAGTTCTACAGGGCTCAAAATAAACATGACTTGATTAATCAGGGCTTTGTCGATAGTGTTGCAATGGCATAATATATGCATTACTTCAGCTACCTTATGAACTAGAAATGTACCCCAGCTGCATTACTAATGAAACAGCCTTTGTGGGATAACCCAAGAATCTAACCACCATTTATAATGTTATCAGTTTGAGAAAATGAGGCCTCCATTCTAAATAACCACAAATGAATTTTTGGAATGTGACTGGCACACACCTGGCATCTATAAACATTATGGTGATTTCCCTTCTACTTGCACTATATCTGATCCAGGAAGCAGCATCTTTTCTGTTTTAAAGACCCTCCCTTCCAAAAATGCATTGCTAAAACTGGAGGAAGCCCATTTGCTGATGAAAGGAACAATAAAATATTTATTTCTATATATCTGTACCTTTTTATCACATCTAATTTTCAAAATAACTCAAGATTTTAGAGCAAATAGCGCAGATTTGGGCAAAGAGCAAACTATTTAGAGACAGAGGACTAGGTGAAGATTACTATGTATTAGACATCTAGTTGGCTAAGTCACTTAATCCATGTGAGCCCTGGTTTCCCTAACATTAAAGCAAGAGCAGTAACAATAACAATATCTTGCCTATCGAATTTCATGATTCTTCAGAAGGTATGGCAACAGGACAAGTTGTGAGCAAGAGTGGAGTTGCTGAGACAAGTGGGGACTATGGTGACTACAGAAATTCAAACAAGTCAGTAGGACATGGCAACCAAGGGAATTAAGCAATGCCCAGACATGATTCAGGCAACCGTCTGGTCAGAAGGCGAAAGGAACAGGCTGTCCTGCCTTGTGGTCAAAGCCTGGTGAGCAAAATTGAGTGTGTGGTAATCACCATCTCAGTATTTCCTGGAGGTCTTTACCAAAGCCAGGTTAAATCCTTTGGGAAGAGAACCTAGTATTCAACCTTATATGAAGGTAGACTAGAAACCCAGAACAGGAATCCAAGAGAAGTCCAGTTATATGAAATGAGGGGAGCCAGGGGATACTTGGAAAGAGGTAGCAAACTATCATGACATTCTAGAGTGGCTTAACCATGATTCAAGGCAAATAAAGAATTCTAGAGGTCATCTCTGAGACCCCATGCCCAGCAACAAAAGAACCTTGGTGCATGACATTGAAGCTCACACATTACCAGGGCTAGGTATTGGCTATAGGAATGTGCATTGAGTTGGCAGAGGAAAAAACATTTTCCAGTAGAATGAAGGCTGACTTATCCCATAGTTGAGTCAGCTGAGGTTCTGTGTGTTTGGCTGGGCACTCACTCTCAGAGCAGGTGAATCCATCTCACTGCCTTGTGGCCACAGGCCTTTCCTTTGCTCCTGTCAGTTACCTTGTAAATGCTGAGTGCCAGGGCACCATGGGGGTGAGGCAGATTGGCACCACAGCAGATGCTCAATGAGTAGCAGATGAGTGTGTGGACAGAGGATTGAATACTGAATACAAGTTAAAGTCTACGCATACCAAGTGGGAATTCAGATGCTGCCGCTTTTTGTGCAAAGAAGAGCCTGTGCTTTTTCTCATATGCAAAGGAATTTTAAGGATGGTGTCTCATCCTTCACAATTAAGCCTGCAGACATCCTCAGTCCTCTGCTCTTGGAACTTTGGAAGAGAGAAGGCAGTCCTCTGCATGCATTTTAAAAGCTGTGTAGAGGAAGACAGACCCACTTCAAAGAATCCAATTAAAGACAAGAAGTTGGGGGGCACCTGGGTGGCTTAGCAGTTGGTCGTGATCCAGGGATCCTGGGATCGAGTCTGGCATCAGGCTCCCTGCTGGGAGTCTGCTTCTCCCTTTGCCTATGTCTCTGCCTCTCTTTGTGTATCTCTCATGAATAAATAAAATCTTTAAAAAAAAAGATGAGAAGTCAATGGTCAACAAATTCAGAGCTCCTATTGGAGCCCAGGCAAAAGTAATAAACAAAAAAATTTGTTAGGCAGAGAGAGTTAATTACTTAGTTAACATCTTACTATCCACTTGAAGGTGACTGATTTATCAGTCCTGATATATGCCCTTTGCAATGCATTTAAGGAGGAGTGTAATAGAGGGTGAAATCCAAGGTGTCACGATCTTAGCTTACTGGCGATTATGTGAGGAATGTGGATGTATGGGTGAGGTCGGCCCTTGAGCCCTGCAGGATCAAAACCTATGTGTAAGCCTTGAGGAGCCCCATCTTTGGGAGAGGTATGTGGACCTGTGTTTCCCCAGCACTCATCCCCAGCAAAGGGACCTTCACATTTCCTAATTAGGTTATATTCAGCATTCAGAGGCTGGTGATGGATGAGATACTGAAGTGTAATCACAACTGATATTATTCATGTCCCAGGAATGTGCAGCCGAGGCTGCTCTGCTAGCTCCAGCAGAAAACAATGCTGGAGTTGACAAGTAGCCTTTTTACGTTTCAGACTCTGGTTTGGATTTATTCCTGTTTGGTCATGGCTGCAGAACAGGTATCTAGAGAAGACACATAAACAGGCTGTAATTTCCATTTCCAGGTTGTTGGAGGCTCGTTAAGTTGTATAAAAACTGGCATAGCCTACCTCTCAGAATATCCAGAAATGTGGCCAACTAGGGTAGCCTCTGCATCAGCCTTGAGATGCTTGGTTGCCTAGAGGCCCCAGTAACCACAGAAAGGGTGATTAACTTAATAAGTAGGTGTTGTGCCAGGCATTGTGCTAAACTAAAAGATGAAGAACTGCCTATTCTGAAATGGTTAGCAATCAGGTGGAGAAGCCAGACCAAACATGCCAGTGACTACAGTAGTCCCTCTTAGTTGAGGGTCCACTTTCTGAATCTAAATACTCTTGGTTAACCGCACTTTGGGAGCAGATGATCCTCCTTCTGACATATGGTCAGAAGGTCAACAGTAGCCTAATGCTACATCACAATGCCTACGCCATTCACCTCACTTTATTTCACCATGTGGGCATGTTATCATCTCACATCATCACAAGAAGAAGGGTGGATACAGTACGTGACATATTTTGAGAGAGACCATATTTGCACAACTTTTATTATAGTATATTGTTGTAGTTGTTCTATTTATTATTATTATTGTTGCTAATCTCCTACTATGTCTAATCTGTAAATTAAACTTTATCATAGATATGTATGTACAGGAAAAAAATATAGTATAGATAGGGCTTAATACTATGCATGGTTTCAGGCATCCACTAGGGGTCTTGGTATGTATACCCCATTGATAAGGGAACGTCTGTTGAAATGCATATCAGATGAAACTCAGTATCATAATAGAGGGATAAAACCTGAATGAGTCACTGGAGCAAGGGGAGATTAGTTCTGGGAGAAGGGCTACCAAAGAAGAGTTTAGAAGAATGAGTAAGAGTATATGGGTAGGGAGGAATATTGCAGGAGATTAGAAATGAGACAGAGCCATGGGCAAGGATATATAGTAACACAGAGGAGGGACAATAGTCCAGACGATAGGACTCGAGAGCATTTGACAGAGGAAGTGAGCCTCCAAGACTATAGAGGTGCTCTTCAGATGGAAGGCAGAGGGAAGGGCATTCCAGAAAGAAGCAACAGCCCAGAGAGGTGAAGGAAGACAGCAGTTCTGAATACAAGTAAGTCAGTATGTTTGGAACCTTCGAAACTATTAGTTTCGAAGAGGAGGTTGGAGAAGAAGGCAAGGACCAGTGCATGACAGAAGGGTTTTTTAGCCATCTAAGTACTTTGTATTTTATCCTTATGACTATGAGAAGCTGCATGAGGTGGTCCAATCTATTTGACCTGGAGACTAATTGAATCTGGAGACAGGGCTCGGATGAAAGCTCCAAGTGAGATGTGATGAGGGCTTAAACCAGAAGTATAGCTGAGAAGTAAATAGTCTTATAGGATTCCACAGGTTTTACTAGGCAGGAGGGAAAAAAATGGAATAATTCTATCTATTCAGTAATAATATTTTGCAATGCTCACTGTCTATCTTGTTTCATTTTTTTAAAGATTTTTATTTATTGGAGAGAGAAAGAGAGAATGAGGGGTGGGAGGGGGAGGGAGGAGAGAGACAGAGAGAGAGTAGACACCCTGCTGAGCAGGAAGCCTGATGCAGGGCTAAATCCCAGGACCTGGAAATTATGATGTGAGCCGAAGGCAGATGCTTAACCAACTGAGCCACCTGGGCACCCCTCTTATTTCACTATTTATGCAAATGTTATCTCCTCTATTGGATTTTCTGTTCCTTGAGGGAAGACCAGAGAGATTCATGTTTAAAGCAACTTTGTGCTATTCACACTTTCTGGCACTGTCCTCACACATACTGTTCTCTAAATGTATGTTGAATTAACAGAAAACACAGAATTTGTGTTTGGGAATGGCGAGGGAAAGAGGTGGTGCTAGGGTTAGTACTTACAAGAGAAATCCTTCAGCTACTTGCTGTGCGGAGAGGTTAATTTCTCTGCCATTCTGCCCTTCTTTCAGACAGTTAGGGCCACCAGAGACCTTCAAAGACTTCAGAATGTCTGAGCTGCCCATCTTAGACATGATGGGCACTAGAGTCTATACAATTTCTAGGAAATTCCAAAAACTGGCAGAGATACATTTGCCAGTGTTCAAAAGTGAACAGGAGTTTCTTGTCAAAGTTTCAAGATATCCACTCACCTATTTATTGATACCTAAGTATTCATGTTCACCAGGATTCTCTCAAGACATCCATTTCTAAGCCGTGTTCCAAAGTCAGCAGTATTTTGTATACCTAAGGCGATACCAATATGGAGTATAGCTGAATGTAAAATTAACTTTTATATATTCATTTCAATAATGCACATCAATAGTGCAATGATGAACTTATCAACAGTCCAGAAAAAATAGAGTTTTATACTTTTTTACACATATAAACTCCTGTTTATACTGGTTTGTTTACTTCCAATTTTCTGAAAGATTTTCAGCTACGTATAATGAATTAAAATTTATCCATTTTATTATTTCAAAAGTTAAATTTCTAAGCTCTAAATTAAAGAATAATAAGTGAAAGACGGAAACCAACTTTAAGCAAAATGATTATGCCCAGATCCTCCTCTTAGAACTTTTTAAAAATAAACCTTTTAATTTTAAAATAGTTCTAGACTTACAGAGAAATTGCAAAGATCATACAGAGTTTCCATATACCATTTCCCTGTTAATGTCTTCCATGAATATGGGACATTTGTGACAGTCCATGAACCAATATCTATACATAATATTTTTAACTCAAGTCTGAATAAAATACTCAGATTTCTTTACTTTTTACCTAGTTTGTTTTTTTTTTTTTTCCTGTTCTAGGATTCCATCCAGCACAACACATTGCATTTAGTTGTCATGTTTCCTAGGCTCTTTTTACAGTTTCTAAATCATTCCTTGTTTTTGACCTTGACATTTTCAAGAAATACTGGCCAGATATTTTGTAGAATATCCCTCAATTAGGAATTGTCTTACGTTTTTCTCATAATTTGACTCTGACTATGAGTTTTTGGGGAGGAAGACCACAGAGATGAAGTACCGTTCTCATCACATCATATCAAGGCTGCATACTGTCAACATGATTCTGTGACTGTTGATGTTGACCTTGACCTCCTGGCTAAGGTAGTGTTTGTCAGGTTTCTCCATCGTAGTTACTTTCCCCCGACCCTTGTGTATTGTATTCTTTAAAAGAAATCACTCTGTGCAGCCCACAATTAAGGAGTGGAGAGTTAATGCTCTACCTCATCGACAGAAAAAAATTTATATAAATTATTTGGAATTCTGCAGGGGCCATCTATCTATTGTACCCCATTTATTTATTCAATCATTTATCTACATCAGTATGGATTCATGGATGTTTATTTTACCCTTTGAATTAAAACCCAGTATTACCTTTTTTGATGTTGTTGTTGCTCAGATTGTTCCAGCTTTGGCCATTGAGAGTTCTTTTGGTCGACTCCTGGGTCCCTGTGTTCTACCGTGTACTTCTTTACTTTTAGAACTACTAGGTGCTCCAGGCTTATCTTGTATATTTCCTGCTCCCATCCTAGACTCAGGCATGGCTCCAAGGAGCTCTGGTTCTTTTATTGGAGAATGGTGTTGGAGATCATGATCTGGATGTGCTGGATGTGTTATTGCTTTTAGGCCCTCCTGGCTGACTGAAGAATATGCGTGTATATATACACGTATATACCTGTAAATATTTCTAAAGGTAACTCTCTATATCTATATTAAGCTAAATATGGGTCATACTGATGTCTCCAACTGTAACCTAGTACCACATGGATTTCTAGCCTTCTTCCCTTGCTCATCTGCATCCTCTCCCTTCCAATGAGAAACCTGGCTCTCACCATCAACTATCCATTACCTAATTGCTCAATTCTAGTGTACTATGTTTACATCATTATTAGCCCTTAACTTCAGTAGAACATAATTTTATAAACCGGAGCGTTTATGTGCAATTCCTTTTGCCTTTTTTTTTTTCTAACTCCATTTATTTCCAAAGTTACTTAGGTCAGCACTTTCCCCACCCTCTCTTTCCTGATGGTCCATGCATTTATAACACAGTTACATTCTTTTGTCATATTTTGCATTCCATCCTGGGATCCTATAACCTCCTAAATGATTTTTAAATTTGCATAATTAAGGTTCACTCTGTGTGCTGAAAAGTGTTGACAAGAATAAAAAGGCATGCTTAATACACCCCATCTTGCAGAGTCTTTATTGTTAGGTCTATTTTCACCCCCACTGCCTGAGACTCCCACCCCCTCCCCCTTGACCTCCCTGGTTCCTGAGGGCTGAGCCTCTCTGAATGTTTAGGGCAGCCTTTCCCTCTTCAGATCCTAGTAAGATGAGGTTGCTTTTGGCAGTGATGATCCCTGCACACCTGTTTCAAACTTCATGCTTTGCAAGGCATGTCAAGTACACCTGTTGTGTGGGTGCATGTGACCCTGGAGGTGGGGAATTCTTCTGGCTCTTTTACTGCCATTTAACATTTCTCAAATCTTTCCACTTGCCTAAGAATCTAAACATTTACAGATCTCCCTAATCCATATATTTACTCCTATGTTTCTTTTTCTTTTCCCAGCTTTTTGTGCTATTGTTTATCCTAGGCCACTGCTGATGCTTCATTCACTCAACACACACTTGTTGCACCCAGATTCTGTGATAGGAATTGTGCCAGGTCCCAGGGACACAGAGACAATCCTCCTACCTGATAGGTAGAATAGATCTGAACACATTTTTGAGATTTGAGAATGTGCCAATCACATTCGTAAGAACTATTTCAATTAATCTTCATACCTACTCTCAAAATGTGCTCTAGGATGACCTCCCCACCCACCCACCATTCTTACAGATTAAGAACAAAGACTTAGAAAGTGTAAGCCTTGGCCCCAAGGTCCCACAGCTAGCTAATGGACAGCGGGGGACCTAGTTGTCTGACTTCAGAACACATGCTTTTCACCTTGATGCCATGGCCCTCCCTCCCAGAGACATAATTCAGGGCACTTTCCCATTCTAATCTGTGCAGGGATGAGCATCTTTTTCAAAAAAGAAGCAAAATTATTTAGAAACAAGTAAACAAACAAACAAAAACCTTTCTAGACTAGCAATCTCTGCCACTAACTAACTGGACGATCTTGAGAAAATCACTAACTTTTTCTTGTCTTCCATTTCCTCTGCTATAAAATGGGAGGGCAGAACTAGTGATTGTCTAAAGTCTCATGAAATTCTGATGTTCTTTTAATCAACCAGACACATCTGCAGCACCCTTTTGGAGAACTGTTTGCTTTGAGGTTGAGACAAATGGGAGAAGGAAAGCTTTTCCTGGTCACCTGGTGACAGGAAATGTTTCAAAATCTTCTTAGGTGGCTTTCTGTCAAAATAAGTCTTTTAGGGGCACCTGGGTGGCTCAGTGTCTTAGCATCTGCCTTTGGTTCAGGTCGTGATCCCTGGGTTCTGGGATCAAGTTCCATATCAGATTCCTCGCAGGGAGCCAGCTTCTTCCTCTACCTGTGTCTCTGCCTCTCTCTGTGTGTCTCTCATGAATAAATACATAAAATCTTAAAAAAACAAACAAACATGTCTTTCAGTGTTGCAGACTCAGTGTATTGAAAGCATTGTGTGCTCACACCAGGGGTAAAACAGAAGCAAGGCAATGCATTTGTCCACGCTCATAGGATATACAACATCAGGGATGAACCCTAATATAAACTATGAGCTTTGGGTGATAATAACTGTCAATATAGGTTCTTTGGTTGTAACAAACGTAGCACTCTGATCCAGGATGTTCGTAGTGGGGGAGGCTGTTGTGTGTGTGGAGGCAGAGAGTATACGGAAACTCTGTACTTTCTGCTCAATTTTGCTGTTCCACTAAGACTAGAAAATAAAGGAAATAACAAATACATGTCTTAATTGAATTGAATTTCTAGTGCAACCCTCACACATTTGTAAATCTGAATGTGAGCTCCATCTTTGGGTCTTCCATAAACTCTGTTTTCTTTCACCATTAACCAGGTCATTCACCTGACAAGGAATAATAAAGCAATGAAGGAAGAGAATGATGTCTCTGACTTGGTCATTCCTCCATGTTAATCCTAATTTTTAGGTATTTCAGGACAGCATGAATCTCACAGGAAGCAGCTCACCTCCCAAGCAATGTTAACTATACTCCAAGGTGGTTTAAAACTTTGATTAGCCAAAATGCCGCGCTAAAGGATTAGGATTCTAGTTCATTGGTTCTATGGCTTCTGAGAAAATTCTCCCTCCCAAGCCTGCCCTCCTTGGAAGAAAGTGTTGCACTCTCTAAGGATGTCAGTGTTCACCCGTCATTACAGTGACCTGGGTATGTGCTGCTGGAGTCCGTTGCTAAAGGAAAAAATGCTAGAATCTACTGTCAGTGCTCCTGCTGGCAAAAAATAAATATCCAGAAGAGCTGGGGCTCTAAGCTTACAAAGGAACAACAGAAAGTCTCTTATAGTGGGTTAGAAAGAAGGATGACAAAGAATGAAGAACAGAAGGCCAGAGGAGGCCAGAGGTGAACCTCAGACACTTCACCACCACGAAACTCACAAATCAAGTGTTGGATCCTCACTGACATCCTCTGCAGTGCTCATTTACTGGGTGGTAAAGATCTCAGTACCCATACAGCTGTAGTCAGACCTCATGCCTGAGCCCTACATAATGGAAAGTCCAATGATCACCCTATCCTAACGCCTATTTCAAATGCCTCCTCCACCAGGCCATCCTAATCACTCCGACCAGAAGCAATCTCTCTACTTACTGATCATCTTTCCATGGTTTCTAATGTGTTTTTTGGAGCCCAGGAGAGTTGGGAAGGAATTTCAAGAAGTTCCTTGATGAGAGGGTGGAAGGCCCAGAGAAGAAGGGTTCCAGAACAGCTGCATTTTCGCCTGTCAGAAACATCAGCGTCCTTTTAAAAAGGGAGAAACTTTGAAACCACATATGTACAGTGAAATCAATCTTACTTGGTCATCCATCCCAGATAACCCAGATGGTCTCACTTGAGATACATGTTGTCCTATTTCAGATAACATATCAGAGTATGTGTCCTCCTTTGGCATTTGGAAAATATCAGGGAGTTGATGAAATTTATCATATCTTGTCTGTATTATAGTTACTTGTGCACTTGTTTTATCATCCCTATAAATTTTAAACAGCTTACATGAAGGAAGCATATTCTTCTTTGCATCCTTTACAACATGTCCCAGTGCCTTACACTCTGGTGTTCAACAAATACAAGTTGAATGACAATAAGAATGTCAGATCATATTTACTAGCAAGCAGATTTATGGAATGAATGTGCTAAAAACTTTGCTTTCTAGACAGACACACAGAAGCAACTTGAAGATAGGACCTTAAAAAACCTTACAAGCCTAAAAAGAAGTCTTAGGCCACGGCAGGAACACAGATATTAATATTGTGCCATGAATGGGATACCTACCTTTGGGCTCTTGTTTACGTAAATCTCAGTGTTTCTGGGTTAAGGTGCAAAGCATGGTATCACCAAGTGTTAACTCTGAGGTGGGTGCCTAATTTACCTAATATGGCCTTCTGCTCAGACAAATGACCTGACCACAGTCAGGGCCCCCTAGATGTCCCTGGAGGATTATGATGAAGGACTCTGGAATACAGTTTCCACATTAGTCAAGCAGGTTTGGAAAGAAGAGAGAAATATAGGTCAGCCTGAGAGGAGTGCCAGCATTATTGGCCTGATTCCTTGGCACAGAGGGGTACCTAATAAATGTGTTGAATGTGTGAAATGGCCCCCCTCCCCTCCTGCTGCAACCTGTTCAGTCAGAATTCAGGCTACTTAAAGCACTCTCAAGGCCAGTGCCTGCCTATCTCTTATCTTTCTTGAGGAAAATACCGCAACCATTGTTTCTAGAGAGTTGATGACATAGGCTAAGGAGAGCAGCCCCGGAGGAGGAGGGAGAGGTGTCCTCGAGAGTCTGATATACTCCTCAGCAGGGTGGGCTGCAGCCCTGAGCCCAAGTGACTTTGAGGACCTGAGAGTAGGAGACTATTGTCAGATTTGGTTTTCAAACAGCCCTGTGGAACATTCTCTGTGAAGTAAATGTAAGGACAATCCCAGGTGTTTCCCCCACTGCACATTTCCTGGTTTTCGTTGTGAGACTCCAAATTCAGTGACCTGTGGTAAGCCCCTCAGAAGATAGTCTATCTGTTGTGCACAGGGACTTGTAACACTGAGTAACGTGAGACAAGGAGAGACAGTGAAGACATTTTGCACCTGTCAGGTAGGTGTAAGTTTGATTCATGGGTTGGGGAGGGGTACATGGGTACATGTGGTTCCATGCCCATGTATGAATCACTTGGGGGAGCAGGAGAAATGGGGGGATGTCACTGTGACCTCTCTCTTCCCCTGTGTGTTTTCATCTTGTTTCTCGCTAACCCAGAACATTAACTTAAATGATCAACTGCATTTCCTGCTCATCTTATAATTACTGAAATAGCTCTGTAATGTTCATTTGGGCAAGTAGAAATTGGATGAACAAAGAAACTTTGACAATACAGAGTTAGGACTTGCTAGCAGGTATGCAAATGAGGAAGCTGCAGATAAAGAATTAGTTGGGATTGAAATCTTTATAAATCAAAGTATCACTATTTGCATGACCTTGAATGAATCACAGACCTTCCTCAAATTCATTCATGAAAATACTGTTTTATCCAATATTGTGTGCCACGTATCTGTACTAAGCACTGAGGAGTCAATCATTCATTTGTTCAACAAATATTGAGTAAGTCTCTACCATGTGCCAAGCACTAATCAGATTGTTGGGATGAAGCAGTGAGTAAATTAGGCAAACTTACTGCCCTCATGGAGCTGATAGTAGAGTGGTGCGGGGTGGAGGAGGTAATTAACAAATAAATATATGGTATGTTGGGCATGGGGCGAAGGAGACAACCCACAAATAAATACACAATATGTTAAATGATAAGTGAAGAATAAAGGCAGTAAAGAGATGAAAAGGCCCACAGGTGACATTTGATATAGAATGTCCAGGAAGCTGCCATCTGAGCAGAGGCCTGATAAAAGCTAAGGAGGGAGGCATACAGCTATCTGGAGAAAGAGAACATCCCAAAGAGTACAACAGGAATGACTCATTATATACATGAGCCTTTTAAATTGCCTCTAGTCCCTTCTGGGACCAGGCTAAATGTGAGTTAACCATAAGGGCCTTTCCCTACCAGACGTGAACAAAACAACCGAAGAAGAAGAGGAAGAAACCAGATGAACATAAAGGGTTTTGTAAAGCGAGGAAGGCGATATTAATGTAAGGTTAAGGCTGTTTATTGGCCACGGGTTTCCAGGCAACAATCAAATATGCATCTATATTTGAAGGCCTTATCCACAAATAAAATTGGTGCTGTCTGAGTTTAAAAACTAATTCAAATGCCAAGACAGTCCTAGGATTTGGCAGGGTCTGCGAGTGACTGTCTAACCTGCCCAGAGCTACATACTAGGCCTGCGGTCTGCATGCTGATGTAGTCTCCCCATATACCATTTCCTGCTGCATTTGATTAGGCGAAATGATGTGACCTGAGGTTCTTTATTTACAAGGAAATCACTGGCTTGCAAATCCCTTAACTTTCACCAATTGTTCAACCAAATTCATTAGCCTTGGTTAGCTTTATTTCCAGGACGGGTGAAATTCTAATTGGGGAACAAGGAGGGGAATCCTTCAGCCACAGGGACATTCTTGTTCAGAATGTTCTAACCTTCCAACTTCTCTTACGTTTTGCCTTAACTCGAACTTAGGGGGATAATCGAGAACATACACACACAAATTCAGTCTGAATGTGGCATTTTGGAGGAAAGCCCCAGCTGAGTACACAAGAGTGTGTTTCAGCTTTGCTAGAAGAGAAATAGTTATGCATTATACATGGACTATAAAGACATTTTTTGTAAGCCTTACTTTTCAGTGTTTGAATTTTAGATCTTAAAATGTTCCATGTGTTTAGAATTTCTTGTTCAGCTATACTAAAGAAAAGTGGTCAAAAATTTGGTCTCAACATATGTGTGGCATATTTCAGGAATGTTTAATATATTGTTATTTCTGGAGCTATGGAGTTTGTGAACATGGCTTTTACATTCATTACTGGTTGTACTCATTTATTCAGTAAATATTTGTTGAGTACCTACTATGTGCCAGGTCCCGTTTTAGGTATAAGAGATGCAAGAACAAAGTCCACACATCAGAGGACACAGGCCATAAATGACTCTATAAATAAATATAATGTAATGTCAGGTAATGAAATTCTTCTTGCTTTAAGCCCAGGATGAGAATGTGGTAGAGATGCTGTTTTAGTGAAAAAATCTCTCCCCTGAAGTCTCATTTGAATAAAGACCTTAATGGATCATTTGGTTATCTGGGGAAGAAGTGTCCAAGCAGATGGAGTGCCCCAGGCACTGCTGGAGTTCCTGTAAAAGCCTGAAGGCCATGTGCAGTGAGTGAGAGGGATGGCTAGTAATCGGAAATGAGGTCTTACAGGAAACCATATGTCATAGCGTTCCTGGTGTTCCCGAAGTGAAAGGGCCACTGAGGCCAGTTTCATTTTCTGGAGGTTCAAACAATGAAAATAAATTGCAAGGAGAGATGGCTACCAAACAGTCTCATTAAATTTCACCTTATTGCATAGAAAAAAAAAAAATGCATGTTTAGTCTTTTATGTCTTGGGCCCATTTCTCTCTACGTTTCTCCTGCCTGAAATGCCCTTCGTGATTCCTCTCCCTATTTAATTTCTCCCATATTCCAAAGCATAATTTAAGCTCTGCTTCCTGTAAGGATGCCGATGGTGACAGGCTCTTCTGGGTCTGTGACTGGAGGCTTTTACGGAGGGCTTGCTCACCACCCATAGACTGATGTTCAGAGGAACTAGGAAGTTGAATGCTGAAGCACCGGTGTGTAGGGAAGTGCATGTGTTTCTTGGACAAGGGTATTCCTAAGTCCCATGAGATTTTTAAATGGATCTCTGATTTAAAAAGATTGAGAACCACTACTCTTGCCCAGTGCTTCTCAAACATCAAATGTGCACACGAACCCTCTACGTTTCATTACGATGAAGACTACAATTCAGTAGCCCTGGACTGAGGCTTGGTGCTGCTCTTCCCAGGGTCCCACGGCCACACTAGGTGGCAAAATGCTAGAATAATTCTAGCCAGCACTTGCCTGCATACAATGGCATGTTGCTCTGCCCCTCAAGTAGACTGCAGGTTTCTGGACAGCAAGGGTACTGCTGACAGTTCTTGGCTCTTCTCCTACGGTTGGGACTAAGAAAAATACCCACCATCGGGCCTGCCAGATGCTTGCTCTACAGATATGAGTGCATTAATTTAGCCTGATTAGAACATCTTCTGTATGTCCATTTTCTTAGTCTCTTAGGCTTCTAAGGTTATTCCCTCAAGTTTTCAAGGCTAAACTTTTCCGTAATGCAGAGCAGAATTCTAGAACCTCTAAAATCTTCCTCAAACTTCTTCTCTCCCCATAAATGAAATAAAAATCCACCAAACCTAAAAGCCTTCAGAGTTAGTATATGAAATGCACTCATTTGGAAGAATAATTCACTGTATATCTAAGGGGACTCACCCTGAGGATGTTCAGTATCAGGAAGACGGCTGGTACAAATAAATAGTGAGAAGCATCAAAGAGACCAAGATAAATCAAATCAGCACCAGCAGCCCTAGAAGGGGCAGGTTCTGGATAAATTGTTTAGAGCTCAGAAATGACATCTTAGGAAGAGCAGAGAGGGAAAGTTTCTAGAAGGTGAGGAATGATGTAGAAAAGTGAAAATGGGGTTTTGGAATGAAATAGCTATCCCAAACAACCTGCCGTTCTATATTTGCACAAGCTGTAAAAGAAGCTATTTACTTAGTCATGTGGAAATAAAGTGTTTTTACCAGCAGCCAACTATAGAGCGAATGAAAAAGAAATTTTACACGTAAGACATATGTGTAAAGAATGCCTTTGTGTGTGCAAAAGGAATTTTTCATGTGGTACTTAATAAATATATACACATATTATTTGTACTTATAAAAATACCACATGCAATGAAAGCTATGCATAAATATTTATAAAAATCCCTTTATCTAAGTAGGCCAGTAACATTTAATATTTTTCAATAAATCCATACATAAAATATATACATTAGTGCCAAATGGAACATATATTTTGAAATATGAACCAAGTAAAACTCCGAGGAATCTGGAGTAAAATCCAGGTATCTGCCAAAGGAAACTTTGGAGTAGTTGTCATTTGAAGAAAAGAAACAACGCTGGGTCTCTTATCTTCCACGACTGTTTTGCTGGTCAGATTTCTAACATCTCTTCAGCTGAGTTTTGTATTTGACTTCCAGCCTCACGGCCATCTGACCTGCCAACTATTATTTTCTTTGAGGGTTTTACCACTCCACCCAAGCCTTCTGCTTTCCAGAGCAGTTTGCCTTTCCTTTTCCCTTTTCCCTTCACCTTAACGCAGCCCAGGGCTTCCAACGCGGCTCACGGTGCATCCTCTAAGGTTGCAGACCCGAGGGGGTGGGGTGCGCGGGGCGGGGGGCGGGGGTGCGCGTCGCGGCGAGGACCTGAAGCTGACCGCGCTCGGGAAAGTCAAGGGCCTCTGCAGGGTATCTGCTTTGTGCCAGGATTTCCGTCCAACCCGAGAGTCCCAGGGCCCGGGCCAGGCCCGGAGCGCCCGACTCCCCTCCAAGCCCCCTCCACCCCGGGGGGCTCCAGCCGCCTCCCCGGGCCGCCCGTGCGGGCTGGGACCTCGCAGCCGGAAAACACCGCCCTTTCCTGTCGCCTACTCGTTAACCCAGGCGGAGGACTCGAGAAGGAAGACGGAGACGGATTAAGAAAATTAATTAACCGGGTCCAGGGCGAGCCTGCGGGCGGAGGGGCGGGGCGCGCCGCGGCGGGCGCCGGGATGACCGGCGGGCGCAGGTGCCTCCCGGGGCCCAATTCTAGGCTCCCGGGCCGGCAGCTGCGCCACTTGCGCCGCGCGTCGGGGACAGCCGCCACCCGCCGGCCCCGGCTTCAGGCCGGTCTCTTTGGGGACCCCGCGGGAGAGGAAGCCCCTCCCCCGGGCTGGAAAAACCTGCGGCGTCGGCGGTTCGCGGGCCCCCTCGCTCAGCGGGCAGCCCCGGGCGTCGCCGGGACGCCCAATCCGCTCTCCGGGTTTTGGCAGCAGCTCCAAAGGGAGCGAGCGAGAAACCGACAAAACACGACCTGCGCCTGGAGCCGGGGGCCCGGGTGGCCGGGGGCCCCGGGGCTGGGCGGGGTCCGCGCGGTCGGGTGGCCGCGCCTCCTCCAGGGTCCCCCGCCCGCCGCGCCCGACTGGCCCGTGCGGACCGGGAGGGGTGGGCGCGAGGTGTAGTGCAGGTGTCCGGGCGCGGGCGGGGCCCCTTTGTCCTCGGGCACCGGGGAGCCAGCACCCCGGGGGCGCTCTTTGCAGCAAGCGTCCCGCGACCTCCCTTTGTGCCAAGGGAGCGGGGCGCCGCTGCTCGGGCCCAAGCGGCCCCCCTGCGGGCGGCGCCAGCGCGGTAACAATGGGCGCCCCTTGTACTCGGGGGCGCGCGGGCGTGCGGCGACCGACCCCCGCGCGCCCCGCCCGGCCCCCGCGCAGGTACCGCGGCCGCGCGCGCCCTCCGGCCCGGCCCGCCCCGGCCCGCCCCCCGCGCCGCCGGCCCCGCCCCGAGCGCCCCGCCCTTCGCAGGTTCAGCTCCGCGGCCGGTCGCCGCGCGCGCAGTCGGGCTCGCACCTTCCCTGGCGGCGGCGGCGGCGGCGGTGGCGGCGGCGGCCCCGGCGTGGGCTCGGAGGCGGGCGGCGGGGCTGCAGCGGGGGCAGAGCCTGGACGCCCGCCGCCTCGGGCGCCCTCTCGCCCACTCCCCGTGCCCGGCGCTGCGAGGTGCGGCCGGGTCCGCGGGCCGGGGCTGCGCGGGTCCCGCTCTGGGGCCGCGGCTGGGATCGTCGGGGTGGCCGGTGAGTTGCTGCCTGCCCGGGGCGCCTTCCTCCTTGCCCGAGAGCGGCTCGGATCCGCGGTGGTGGCCGCTTCCGGCGTGCGCGGGGCGCTCCGAGCGCGTCGCCTTCCCGGCTGGTGTCTCAGGGACCCCAGGGGACCTAAAGCAAACCGGGAGGGGTTCGGGCGGCGCGGCCGAGGCGCGGGGCCCCTCCGTCCGCGGCCACCGCTTTCCAGGGCGGGGCTGCACGGCTGCACTGCACCCGCCGAGCTATTGACAGCCATTCTGGGCGCGGATTGCGTTTTTCCATCGGAGAACAAACCGCACATGGCCGCCGCTCCGCTCCCGTCGTGGGTGGGCACCAGGGCCGCACATGGGTGCCCCGCGCCGCTCTGCCGGGGCAGTGCCCGCCGGGTGCCCTCGCCCCCCTTGACACGGGGGCACTGGCTGCAGCTCCATCCAACCTGCAGGTCTGGCTGTTTAATTTTTTTTTTTTTTTTTTGTGGTTTCTGAACAGCTGAACCGTTTTCAAGATTTTTTTTTTCTTTCTCCTTGAAACTGTCTTGACACAGACAAGTATCAGACATGTGAGGACGAATGGATCTGGCCAGTCATTTTTTTGTTATGAATTATTGTACTCCATCCTCCTCTCGACTTTGGGAGGCATGTGTTTCATCTTATAAATAGAAAGTAGCATATTTTTTGGCAGGACCTCCTTTATACTGTACAGTCTAGGAGAGGTCAGTTTAAAAATAAATATGCACTTGAATGTTGAATTACCGAGAGCCAGGCTGTGGCTGGGACAAGCTGCGTGGACAGCAGCATCAAAGCCCGAAGCGCAGCTGTGTTGAAAAGAGTAAAAGCCCCAGAGTGCAGCCCAGGCTGACAGTCAAGTAATTACATTTTGTTTAAAAAGAAAAAAAAAAAAAAAGAAAAGTGAGTGAATTAAAATGAGGGCGGGAAGAGGAATGTCAGGAGGGTATTGCAACATGAATCTTTCCAGCCCTTGTGTATTTGGGGGAGTCGCTGCTTATGTGTCCTGAGGGTGTAGGGGGTTCTGGGGAGGGAGGTGCTGGGAAGGAGGAGGGGATTGATGAATGTGTTAGGGAGACAAAGATTTCCTCCCCACCCCCAACTTTTAGGCCTCACAATATTCAAGAGTTTCTTGGGGGTGCTGCCTTTTAAAGAGAAGGAGAAATTAGGAGTGCAGCAGATGTCTGTATTTGAATAGCAAAGCCAGTCTTGGAGACTCCCCCCCCCCCCACATCACAGGGAGACAAAAGGCTCAACGTGAAGCTGTGATGATGCCCCAGGGGTATCCCTAAGGTGATTTAAAAGATTCCCTATAATGTTCTAACTTAGGAAAGATCTTGTGTCTAACAACCAAGAAATGCAACTTCTCCTTTTTTTTCTGGACGGTTCTAGAGGTCTTCTCTTTGACACCACCTGTAATTTGTATGGGCTCTGACTGACAGTTAAAGAATAAGCTAGACTGTATGTGTGTGACACAAACCCTTTTCAGTATAGATTTAAACGTTCAAGAGATAAGTTGGGGCAGTTGTGAAACGTTCAGCATTGTCACATGTGGAAGAAGGGATAGCAGGTATTTTATAGTCAAAGAATGGTTGAAAGTTCTTCTTAAGTCTCCCAAAGAATGTAGATTTCCCAATGGGCCTCACTCACTGAACGAAAAACACTGAGTACCAGCCTCTGGGCTCTCAGATAAGAACTTTACAGAAATTTGGATGTGTTTCTGGATCCATGGCAGTTTCTGTTTTCCAGTGGTATCATCTGCAAGAGATTTACATTATGAATTCCATGATTGGAACATGGTGCTGTGGCTGTGGCAGCAGCTACAGACGTGAAATAAGATGAGCTCCCCCTTCCCTCCAAATCTGAGCAGTGAAATTCTGTTTTCTATCTGAATGTAACATGTAAAGACAGCTAAAGTAAGGAGTGTTGCTCTTTCTTTCTTTCTTTTGCTTTTCATTGCAAATCTAAATGTGCAAGAGAAGTAAATACAAAGCCCTAAAAATTATTGCTGGAGTGCTCACATGAGCTAGTTTGTCTCTCTGCTGTCCAGCTTTTCCTTTAATGTGGTGTATTGTTTTATGTCCAACATGTTCACAAAAGCTGCCCTTTTTTGCTTCTAGAATTCATGGTATTCAATGGCAGTGGGGATAAAGTTGTTTTAACCTATATCACCCAAAGATTTTTACCAGGCCATAAATTTTTCACAAGCTCCTTGCCCAGTAGCCATAGCATTTGTTCAATGGGTACAGTACAATTCATAATCTGAAGGCACCCTCCAGAAAGACTGCTCTGATGTTTTCCTTTTAATTATTAAAATTCTTATTTTTGGTCTAATTTCATTTCAGCCTGGCCTAATTTCTTTCTAACCAGAATCCTGTGGACCTGATTACTTATTGATTAAATAAGAACTTCGGTCTATTTTTAAATGCCATGCATTTGCCAGAGAACAAGGATAGCCAGGTACAAAATCTCCTTTACCAAGTGAATTCTGCTATTACATCGCATTGTTCAGGACTTTGGATGATAAAGGCACTTCCTACATGGGGCCTGTTGTAAATGCCAAGCACTCTGTTCAGCCCTTTACCTCGATTTAACTCATCTATTTCTAGCAATCATGCTGTGAAGGAAAACTGTTAATATCCTCTTTTTATAGATGTGGAAGCTGAGGGCAGACCTGTTCTGTACTTGACCAAAATTACAGTAAAAGGAACCTACCTAAATATGCATATGCAATTTAATTGGCATGCAGGAGTGGCTAATCCTGCATGAATGTCAGCACCTCTTTAGGGTAGGGAGATGAGGAGAAAACCCTGAGGTTAAGAAGCCTCACTGAGTCAGGCTGCCCTGGGCTTATAGCCTGTCTCTGGCACTTAATACCTGTGCGACTTGGAGCAAATTACTTATTGCATACCTCAGTTTAACAATTATAAAATAGAGGTAATAATATTACAATGAGAGTGAAATGAATTAAAAAAAAAATGTAATGCACTGACAAGTACCCGGTCCAGAATAAGCACAAAAAAGGTTGATGCTTTCATTTTTTTTCCTAGGTGCTTAATACTGGCTCTCTTGCTTAATATCCATAACTACTCTTTGAGGTAGATAGTATTGTTATGTTCAGGATGAGAACGCAGCCTCAGAAATGTTTAGTGACTTGGCCAAGGCCACACAGCTGAGTAAGTAGCAGAATTAGGTTTGAATTCAGGTCTAATTGACCTTGTACTAAATACCACACCCCCACCACTAGGGAGAAGGGGCAAGGAGGCTCTTAAATCTGACTCTTCTGAGGGTTTTTGGCTTCTGGCAGAGAACTCATTTCGTAGTACTCTCTATTCAAAGGAAGATGGCAGTAATTGCCAGCCCAGGGGAATACCATATGAATGGTTTCATTTTTGAAAATAGTTTAATCTCACAGGTATAGCAACAGTCTTCTTCTGCAGTGGATCCAGCTTCAAACTGCTAGAATTAACCTGAGCGTTTCATTTATACCATAAATGAAGAGATTTGCTACATGAAAACGTAGGACTAAGGAATGAAGAGGAAAAAAAGAACCCTGCAACATCCAGGAGCAGAGAATTTCCGGGGCCAGGGATGAAGTGGAGTGCAGTGTGGACCACATCCTTGCATTCAAGTTTTGAAGAACCAGGGCTTGCAGGTGTCCCGTAACCAGGCTGGATGCTCACCTCCTTCAGGCCAGTGACCACATCCACAGGGCCTGGTCCTGTCATCCCCTGGCACTAGTGGACTTTAATTCGTGTTTCATAAAGACACTGCTTCAGGAGGTGCTAAGCAAGTGGCAGGAGCCGCCAATAAGCTGGGCAGGAAGGTTCTGTCCTTGGTGGAAGTCAGGCCTCATTACAGTTCCACTGCACATGCCCAGGGTCCTGCCAGATAAGCTTCTGGTATGACAGATAGAGCAAGGAGGCCTGGGAAACCTACCAGAGGTGCCCTGGATAACCCGTGGGGGCTGGCCTGGCCTCCGCTGTCTTGGACTTGTGGGATTGTGATTAGCTGGGGGAGGCTGCTCAGACCGAAGTAGGGGTTCTGGAAAGTGTGGCCCAGAATAACTCAGGTTAACTCAAAACCAAGAGCAGTAGCCTTTGAGCTGTCCGCCTCCATTTGGAATCTGCCCTTCTCCTGCCCCGTTTAAAGGTTACAAAACAAAACAGTACCCCCACAAACCAGAATAAATAATATAAATAGCCAAATAGTTTTACAGCAATAGTCTGGTATGTTTCTTTTCTTTAAAAAAAAAAAAAAAAAGAAAAGAAAAGAATGCCTTCCTTGGCCTTGATACATTTCTTCAATGCCAAGTTCACCAGTGTCTCATGATGATGGGCTGAGTTCGACAGTACCTCTGGTGGAAAAGCCATTTTTAAAATGAAACCACAGTTTTATAATATGAATCTTGATAGTTTAATAGTTCTGTTTCTGAATAGCCAAGCAAACTGATGAATTTGAAAGCTAGTGAGTTCCAAATTAGTATTTGATGAATCCTTATTGTTCACCCACGTCATGGATTAATAGTAGAATCCTTGAGTCTCAAATTTGAGATCAGAACAACTTGCTTTCAGTGATTTGGGTTTTGTTTGCATATGAAAAAGTCATTATTCACCTTCTAGCTTTTGGTTCTTTGTTAAACCCTGTTGCAGTGGTAATACATCTGCAGTGAGCTAGTATAGCACCACCTAACTCTACCCTGAGGTAGGAATAGCATCAGAAAAGGATTCTATGGGAAACTAGTTTGATTAAGGTCCCTTTCTGCAGGACTTTCCAGACCATTTAATATGTCACTGTGTTCGGTGAATCTCCACAGGGAGACGATGTCCAGAGTCTCTCAAATCATTAGCCCACAGAGCAGCTGGTGGGGTTAGTCTGGCAGGAAACACACTCTGGGAGTAATTGAGCCAGAGACAGAAGCCACACACTGCAGCCTGCCCTCCAGAGCAGAAGAAACCCAAGGATGAAGAGATTAGAGAACCATAGGGTTAGAGCCAGCCACAAAAACACACTAGAAGATGTAAGCACCCCTGTCATTTTGGTATTTGATTAAATTAATGCAAAACCGAAGGAAACCATCACAAAGGTCCTGGATGTGAGACAATAGGTTCTGGTCTTAGCACTGATCCAGGTGTAATGGACTTTAGGGTCTTTCTCTCATCTCTTCAGTGAGGCGTTTGGTGCTGGATCACCTCTAGCTGTAGCATCCAGGGAGCCCAGATCAGTGACATCTATCAGCATAGCACTCTTAACTACTAATAGTATAAAACCCTGGGTTAAAAAACAGACCAGTGCAGATCTGCAGCAAAGCAACCTGAGCCAGTGTGCAAGGCAGAGAACTTCAAAGTCAAGTCTCTATTTAGACAGCTTACACGTTCGGGAATCTGTCATGTTCTGGTGACAGCTCGAAGGTCATATTTGTGGACACATCACACCAATGATAAATCACTGTGTGTTTAGTTGAAAAAGACCTGTTCTGTTCAAATTCATTATAATCATTTTGGCTACACACATTTTTTAAACAAGGCTTTTTTGGCTTAATGTGGCTTTGCTATTTAGAACATATTTGATTTCTTTCCCTTTTAATTAATTTACTTTCTTAACTTTTTTTTTTTTTTTTTTTGCCAAGGGTCAGTTCAGACACATAACATTGATTTTAACACAGCAGGAGACAAGGCTCTAAGCCCTTGACTGAGCGGCTGTGTCACAAGGCACACCCCGACCCTTCTCTGGGTTGGCTGTGCCCCTTCATCTGTGAAGCAGGGGAAGGGGAGGGATGTGGGTGCAGAGGAAGCAGATGGACTTTTTCCAGACTCTTCTCTAGCTCTGGACTGCTGTCAGTCTCTTACTCCTTCTCCCCTTGTAGCAGAGGCATTTCCACAGTGTCTTATATTTTGAATTCTAATACTTAACTGCATGTAAAAGATCATTTATTGCCGGCTCCTTGAAAGTAGGGACTGAGCTTAGTTTATATCAGCTTTCTTTTCTTTTCTTTTCTTTTCTTTTCTTTTCTTTTCTTTTCTTTTACTTTACTTTACTTTACTTTATTTTATTTTATTTTATTTTATTTTTTTATTTTTTTATTATTATTTTTTTTATATCAGCTTTCATCTTCTTCCAGCAGACCTAACGGAAAAGTAGACAGTCTCGTCCTAGCCTGTGACATGATTCTGCCTATGGCATGGTCTTCTCTTCGTGTTGTCAGGCCAGAAGTCATTTTCACTTAGCAGCACATTCAAATCCTGCTCTAGTCAAGTTACCCTTTCCCAGGCTACAGACTGTTCACATCCCCAGGGAGGCACCTCGGGTCCTTCGGTCTGGTGGTGAGGATGATGCAAGGTGCTCTGAGAAGCAGGCTGGCACCAGATCTTCCTGTGAGTCTTCTTGGCGGGGGAGCTCCACCTGTGCCAGAGCTCTCTCGCGCCCAGGTGCCATGGTGGCTGCTCGTGCCCTGTGTCAGCCCAGGACTGAGGCGAGTAAGGTCCTTGTGTGGGAGCCTCTGATCCCAACCAGGGGCTGGACAAAGGCAGCCTCTCTCTCCGAAGCCCACTTCTCACTGCGTCCGTCAGCTCGAGCCACCTGTGCCAGTGTGTGCGTGTCATAGCACCAAATTGCAAAGTGTTTTCTTGCCCTCAGATGGCTTCAGAGTGCAGTGTCTTCCACAGTAATGTTGATTTTTTTGGCTTCCTGTAAGTTTAGTATGAAGTTTCTGTTCACGGGTGGATTTTGTTCTGTCTTCCTGGTGGGGAAACCTCTGGCCGTGGCCTGCCCTGAGGGGGCAGGTGGGGCTTCCCTTGCCAGCCAGGTGGATGCTGCCTGGCAAGTCCCTGGGGCAGCGTGGGGAGGGAAACGGTCCGGGACTTCTTTCCAAGTCCAGTTTTTTTCTCAGAATGAGGAATTATGCTTGGAACCAACACATCTGGGGGGCTTTCACACTACTTAAACAATCAGGTTACGTACATGACCAGATCCCAAGGAAATAAGATTGGAGAAACATCCCAACAGTGAACCTGCAGCCTGTCTTGCTCTAGTTTCTTGGAATAATTAGTAATAGTTGCTGATTATTGCCAGCTCACAGCCTAAAGGAACTTTGTCAAGCGGTACGTGTGTTTTCTCCTCCCGAGAAGACATTACTACTGTCCCCACTGTGTGGATAAGTACGCTGAGGCTCCCAGAGAAAATTACTGGCATTGCTTTGCACCCTTAATTTGGTACCGAGAAGGATGGGAATAGATGATGAACATTTTATAAGCTGGTAACCAGTATTTTGACTCTAAGGCAGTCTTAGTGAACTTTCTTAAAAAGTATTTTTTTTTCCTTAAAATTCCCTGGACACCAGATGTTTCTGCAGACATAGAATCACAGACCCTAACAACATCTCATAGATGGAAGGGGTCCTTGTTTCAGGCCACCCTCTCGTTCTGACAAGATGAAACTCAGGCCCCAAGAGTTGAATGACAGAAAACACGAGTCCTCCTTCTTGGCCCAGTCTCCCTCAAACTTCTTTTTTCTACCCAAAGCAAAGAAAGAAAATATAAACCTGGTATATTAACAGATTTTAGATCTTTCTTTCTTTCTTTCTTTCTTTCTTTTTTTTTTTTTTTTTTTTTTGTGAAAGAGGAGGAAAGGAGGGGTAGAAGTTGGCCCTACGCCGTGAAGAACCCCTGTCGTAAAGTACCTCATCTGTAATACTGAGGACAGATAAATCTCACACACAAGTCTCTGATTGTCTCAGCCTGTATGTCAGCCTGTATGTCAGCGTAGCTGGCACACCCTGGCCAGGGACGGCTCCTTTAAGTTAGGAGTGTGGCCTCCGGGCCAGCTACCCTAACTTCCCCGGGGCAGGAATGCGTCCTCCCCCCGCCCCCCACCCCTGGAATCCTGACTCCAGATCTCAGACTCAGCGGGGAAAGCCTCTCCCTTTCTTCAAGCTGATTAACTCGAGTTGTTTTAGACTCCTTCCTCAGACACAGCCCCACCTGGCCTCGCTATGAACTTGCATCACATGCCTTGTTCTTTCCTTGGGACCCTCCAGATTCCCTCTCACCTGACAGTTTACCAGACATTTAAAGAAAATAGCTAGAGGCCCTGAGCAGTTTTCTTTATCTGATCAGTAACGCTTGATCCATTTTCCCAACTCCAGGAAGTCCCCACTTGTTCTCAAGACAGAGAGAGTTGCCTCTGGAGAGGAAAGGACGCTTGCTTGTACGCTTATAGGAGAGGCCAGCCCCACATCAGAGGAAGAAATGATCCTCGGAGCAGGCTGGTGGTGGGGACCCCTTCCAGTGGTGGAGATGGTTCACAGGGTGGACACACAAACCATTTTATTGCTGACTGCTGCGGATAGCATTTAAGGAGAAAATGAAAGTTGGTTTTTTGTCAATAGCATGCTTCGCCTACTTCATTTGAATTTCAGGGGATGCTCTGGCTTTTCATTTGGTATGAAGATGATGGTTTGTGTTGTGCAGCACTCAGCTCTGGTAGGCACCTGTAAGAGAAGCAGGCTTGGAGTAATTGTCTCAATTTCCAGAGCAGATAGCTGGCACCCATGTGTGTCTGGAGTTCTAGAAGGATCATGCAAGCTTGGCAGCAAGTTTTAGGCCGGCTGTCTTCTCCCCTCAGGCTAGAACCACAGTGAGAGAGCCCTGTCTGCTGTTTTGTTTGCCAGGATATTCATTCATTCAATAAGTATTTTTCTTATGTGCTCTCTGTGCTAGTCCCAATTAATACTTAAAGCAATCCTTTCCTATAAAATGTCCATCATAGTTTTGTCAGGTTTCTTTGTACCTCTTGGGCCAAATGATCCAAATTTTCCCCCTTAACCCATTTCCTTTTGAAAAGAAAGGTCAGGAGAGCGAGCTCATAGTTTCTCCAGGGCCTCCATATAACTAGCGAGTCTGCATTCAGGGAAACATATTGTCAATTTATTCTTGAGTCTTGCCCGTTTCTCTGAGACGCTATTTGCACATTGCAGTCAAGGATAGAAGCCCTTTCCCTCTCAAACAGCATGATAACAAATATTCTTTGCCTTAATCCCAAAGATCTCTAAAAGCCTGCAGAATTACTGGGGCTTGCAGTGATAGGCTGTGAGATTCTTAGCCTACATGGATAGAGAAAGGTTAAAATGTCTTACAGGTGGAAACAAGGAAAGAAAGCCTTTGCACAAGAGGCCACTGCTCCATTGTTTAATGATTTTATTTATTTATTTTCCCGTAGGACTCATAGAAAGACTCCATCATGCATTTTCAGCAGGCTGGGCAGGGAAGGAAGTGCAAGGCAGTCTCTTTCAAACTCTCCTATTTGTTCATTCAACAAACATTTGTTCAGTGCCAACTCTGAATTAAATCTAGTTGTCTCTCTCCCAAAGAAGGCAGCCTCGTAGGAGACTCAGTAGTGATTACAGTATAATGTGACATTTGGTGGGTTTGAGGTATAAGCAAGGTATAAGAGAGGCCATGGGGAGCTAGTGGGAAATATGAGCTGCAGGGGTGGGCAGGACCCAGACTGCAAAACCCAGCCTCACAGGAGTCATTTTATAACCAGGCTGTTGGGTGGGCCTGGGTTGAAGACTGAGAGTGATTAGGTCACTTGGGCACAGTAGCTGGCTAACTCTAGGAGACAAGGTTGGAGGCAGGAGACAGATGGGGAGGCCAATACCCTTATGCTGGAGAGTGATCTCGAGGGCTAGAAAAGGCTGAGACAGTGGGATTGGCGATGGGAGATATCAGTGGGCCTTGATGTGAAGAACACGGCAGGGGAAGAAGTAGGGGTGACAACCGGGTTTTGGAGTTGGGTGACTTCCTGCCCTTTACTGAGAGGACAGACAGTACAGGAGGCCTATACCAGGGTAGGCAGGAGGAAAGATGGTACAGCCTGTGGGTTGGGTTGAACAGGAAGTGCCTGGGGGGAGCCAGGTGAAGTCTAAAAAAACTAGGGGAGAAAAGCCTGATGCTATTTGTGAAGGAGCAGGGTTTTTTTTAGTATGTATTTTCTAATTTCCAGTCCACTGTCTACTGATACTAGTGTGCACAGTAAGCCCTTGGGCACACAACCAGCTCCCCTGTGAGCCAAATGCTACACAGCTCCCAAACTTGTCGGGAGCCTATCCAAGGAGAAAAATCCACTGGCCGTGTTGATTGTTACAGCATTGTCAAAGGTTTCCAGTAGCTCACTTTTGATTTCTTTAAAATCTTGTCATCGGCTGGCCCTGGTCTACAGAGCTACCTTGAGTAGTTAACTTGAGAGTTAAGTTATGTGGGCTAAAGACACTGATGTGGAAGTTATTGTTAGAGGGGAAAGTTGAAGCCACGTGCATGGTTGTGATTACAGGGGGAATTGTTGAGGGTTGGGGGGATCGACAACAACCATCCAACCCTGTGGAAATGCCATATCTAAGGTAGGGGCTCAGACTTTCGCTGAGGGGTAAGTTTATATTTTAGACCTAGAAGGTCACATAGTCTGTCATAACTACTCAACTCTGACCTTGTCATTTGAAAGCATCTCTGCTAGGGTTTCCCAACCCCAGCACTACTGAGAATTAGAGCCATACAATTGTTTGTTTGGAGGGCTGTCCTGTGCATTGTAGAATGTTTAGCATCACCGCTAGCCCTACCCATTATATGCCAATAGCACCAGCACCCCCCAGTCATGAGAATCAAAAATATCTCTGTACATTGCCAAATGACACCTGGGTGGGGGATGTTATAGCACCCTCAGTTGAGAACTACTGAACTATAGACAATGTATAAATGAATCGGCATGCATGTGTTCTAATAAAACTTTATTTACACAAACAGGCCAAGGTCTGGATTTGGCACGTTGACTATAATTTGCAGACCTGGGGTCTAGCGGATGGATGGAGGGAGTACTCAAAGGGCTTTTATTCAATAAAATATGAGGCCTTCTGGTATTCATAGGCCAGGAGGAGGCTCTGTAGGGGATCTGTCGTAAAGAGGAGATTTTTATCAACAGTAGCTTTTACTCATAGTACCTTTGTCTATATTATTCTTACTGAGCTTAGCACCTACTTGGAGATAACAGACATAAAATCACAAAACCAGAAAACAAAAAAATAATAACATAGGAGTCCTAAGAAAACCTTGGCCAGTGCAGTACTGAGCCTGGATTGCGTGAGGGGAGTTAGAGAATTTCTCTGGGAAGGAAATGACTAAAAGCGGACCTTGGGGGATGTTATGAGTAGGGGTTGATGGTAAGAAGGTGGGAGGACATTCCATGTAAGGAACACAGGGTTCTTAGTTTCAGAAAGCTACGGGGGAAGTGAAGTGTCCCCAGTGAGGGAAGGGAGCCATTGTCCCCAGTGAAAGCCACATGGTGGTTTTGTGCGGCCCGGTGCACGTGCTTCCTCTGGGAAAAGAATTAACAGCACTGAACACTATTTTCTAGAACAGGATGTTTGTTTTTTTTCCCTGAGCCTCAGGGGGCTTTTATTACTGCAAAATTTTAATCTTTTGTTTGTTTGTTTTTTTACATCAAGTCAAATTCCTTTTGAGATTCTTTTTGACAAAATTCTATTGGCTGCTGTCTAGGACCATTTTATTCATTCTTGGCTCCCGACAAGGTGAAGAAGTTATTATCCCTGCCTCTTGTTAGTGTTGAGATCACAGTGTATCATTTCTTCTTCATCCTGTCAGACCTCAAGGCAGGTAACCTGCAGTGGCCATCCCATTCTAAACTCACTTGCAGGGATCCCTGGGTGGCGCAGCGGTTTGGCGCCTGCCTTTGGCCCAGGGCGCGATCCTGGAGACCCGGGATCGAATCCCACATCGGGCTCCCGGTGCATGGAGCCTGCTTCTCTCTCTGCCTGTGTCTCTGCCTCTCTCTCTCTCTCTGTGTGACTATCATAAATAAATAAAAATTTAAAAAATAAAATAAAATAAACTCACTTGCATGCAAATCGTCACATTAGCCAACCAGCAGCAATGAAGAGCACAGACTTTGGAGCCCGATGGTGGCAAAAATTCTAGCTCCTCCACGGCTTTAGCTGATGGACCTGAGATATGGGCATAGTCTAAGATTGCTTCCTAAGAGATGTGTTCTGATACCTCCCTGGTCCATGGCAAACACTCAGAGGTTAGTCACTCCTATCACAAGTATAAATTCCTTTGAGAAACAGGCATTTCAAACTTGCTGCTTCCTAGAGGATCCCCTATAGGCTTGGACTGGTTGTTGGCACCTGGGAGCAGACCACCTCATCATTCATGAGGGAAGGGTAGCAGGGGTTATGGATTTTAAAACTTCTTGACTTAATGTTTACCGTGTGCTCTGTGTAGTGGGAGGCAAAAAGAGAAGAACCAATTAGTGTCCATAGAAGAGCACTCAATCTGGTGTGGTGGGGGGAGGGGAATGTTCATTCATTTATTGAACAAATATTTGTGTACAGCTATTTATGTACAAATAACACAGGAGAGCCTGCCTTGGAAGTGGGTGGAGAAGGGAATGGCCACTGCCAGCTTCCAAATACACCCAGTGCTGGTATGATGTGGAGAAGCCATGTTTCAGCCCATCCGGTGAAAATGAATGATTATCAAGGGTCCGAGCAGGCTGAGAGAATGACATGGAAAATCCTATATCTGTCCTTTCACCCTGTTAGGGAAATAGAGTAATCAAGAGGCCGAAACTCTGGGGTCAAGTTCTCTTTCAGTATTGATAATGTCGTTGAGCTTCACAGATCAGGTGGGATACATTAGTTATGGAACCATGCAGGCAGTTCATGGTAATGGGGTCATTTGATTCACATCCACCAAACTACAGTGTCTACCTTGGTCCATCGGATGAAGCCTGACACTGTGCTCCATGTAAAACTAGTGATAAGTGAGCTAGGCATCTTGAGAGAACCTGTCCTCCTGCCTTGCTCCAACTGCCAGGAATCCATTCCCATATCGAGTCCTCCCCAATAACCAAGTTTAATAGGGAGAAAGGGTGTTTGATGGCCTATCTTCAAAAGTGCAGACTTGTGAGGTTGATGTGCTGTCTTCCAATTTTGCTTCTAAAAAATCTTTCAACCAGCTCAATTAGATCCTATAAATGTGAGGTGTGTACACAAATTAGTAGTGAGTCTCCCATATGGTATTTTGTGGGTTTCTACAAAGCAGGTCGTAAAAGCAAAATAAATACAAGCTGTTGCTGAATCATAAACGAGAAGTCCATTTATAAATAAGCGAAGGTGAGATGGATTAGACTTTTTGAGTGGGTCCACAAAATAGAGCCTGCTCAGTCTGGCTATAAGTTCATTTTCATGAAAGTTGAACAGCTGGGGGTGGAGCTCATAGAGTTTCACAGTCTGTAGCATCTAGCTATGTCCTCCTCAGTTTGGATGATAGGGGAGAGGATAAGAATCTAAAAATAGAAATGGCATCTTCTTATCTTCTCCTGGGTGGAGTAAATAGACTAAAAATATGAAAAGCATCCCCTCAGGATGCTGCTTATTGGGTGTTCTCTGGTAACATTTTTTTCCATCATAGATATTGATTGAAGTTCAATGTGAAACTTCTTAACGCTATGACTTTATTTTTTTCCATGAATTTCAAATTCTTTGTCTGATTCAGAGAAGCTGTCTTACAGAGGTTTGCAAAAGGACTGGCATGAGTGCCTACACTGTGGTAACTTTACTGTTTCTGATCCAGAAGGTTGGCTCGTTGTCCCTCAATTAGTAATAACATGGCCATCTTCAAATGGAAAGTCTTCTAGGTAAAGTGTGTAAGCGTTTTCACAGGTGAATGTGACAGGAGTCCATGAAGAAATGAGCGGTGATAGTTTTCCCGGTTCGGAGACTGAGAATGAGCAGGGACAAAACACCGACCGCCGTGCCCCCAGAGGCAGCTTAGGATCAGGGCTGCTCCCTGCCACGTCCTCAGACTTGGTCACACATCCCACAGCCACTGTGGAGCCACTTCTCCTTTGGAGAAGCCAAAATTTACATCCTTATAGCTTCTGCCCAGTAATCCTAGGGCCTCAGAGAACAAGTTAAATTAATCCTTCAGATTCCTAAAGATTTGTTTTCCCTCCATCTGAGTTTTCTTTCAGCTGCTCCCCTCCTTCAGCTTCTCACATGTCATGATCAAGTTCTTTGTCTCCATGTTGGACTCCTCAGAACATACAGAAACATGTTTCAAGTAACCTTTCTTCCTTCTAAAGTGTGGAGTTCAGGGGCTCCTGGGTGGCTCATTCAGTTGAGTGTCTGACTCTTGGTTTCATCTCAGGTCGAGATCTCAGGGTCCTGAGACCCAACCCCGTGTTGGGCTTCTCACTCAGTGCGGAGTCTGCTTGGGACCTTCTCTCCCTCTCCTTCTGCCCCTCCCCCCAGCTTTCTCTAAAATAAGAAATCTTTTAAAAAATCAATGAATAAATATTGTGTGGAGTCCAAGGTCAAATACAGTTTTCCAGGGCTTATTACAGTAGAGTTATATTCTTGTTGGCAGCAGAGAGAAATACCCCAAAGATGGTTGGGAGCAGGGAGGTTCTTAACTGAATCACCATCCGTCCCTGGGGCTGATGGTTCAGACTTGAAGGAGGACCCATTTCATATTTTTGCTTGGGGCCCAGGTGGTGTGGCAGTGCTGTGTCTGAATGCTAGGAAGAAGGGAGGCAAAGCGAAAAGTGATCAGAAGCTAGAATGTCCTTAAAGGATGTGACAGCTAAGCAAGAAAGGGGAAGTCTGCACACATAATCACTTCCCGAAAGTAGAAGAAAGGAAAAAGCCCAAAGGTCCCTTGGGATAGCTTCCTTCCCCACCCCCCTACCTGTCCCTGTTTTTGTACATGTGTGTTTCAAATTAGCACTGCAACCTTCTTTGCAGGATGCAAGAACTTTTTTACCCTCTCTCTCCACTAAGAATTACTCTAAAAACAATTAGTAGACAAACCAAACATTCCTTTCTTAAAATAAATGGAATTTTAAAAATCTAAACCTCTTTGTTCTTTTCAGATGAGTTGCCAGTCCAGTCAACTCTTAAGTGATTCAGGAACTGATTTTTTCATGTGTCACTTCTTAACAAACCCTGTTTTTCCCCATCTCCTGGCCCCTGCCCTGCTTTGGTTTTTTGGGCATCATTCTGTTTACCAAAAGGATGGTAAGGAAATGAATCAAAGGGCCGCTTCAGGTTTGGGGGTTTTTTTTCATTGAATTATCACTGCTGGGATGATTTCTATTATCACTATCACTTATGTTTCATTCAGTTACCAGAAAATGGAATGGGCTAGTCTAGTGCCGGAAGGACGGGCTGACACTCTGCTATTCTTATCAAGACCATGACTTCAACTTCGCCTCAAGTCCTTTTGTATCCTGGCACCCTTGGATCTCTCATAAATCCATTTAAGTGGGGGCCTGTGCATTTGCAGCTGGACTCCATGCCTCCACATCTGCCAGACATTCTCTCTCACCTTGATAGAGGTGACAAGTTTGACCTCTTTTGTTGGCAAATCTGTCCTCTTCCAGTGCCCAGGGACTAGGACCTTTGTTTTCTAAGGGCTCTAATTTCCCAGATGAATATTATCTCAAGTGTCATCTAAGGGGGGGGGGGAGCAGTAAAGAGTGATCCAAGAACTCAGAGAAAGGGATTATCAATCATTGAACATTCAGATTTCAGGGTCCAGAGGAGGGTTTTTGTGAAAAGGCTACACATGGGAAGATTTCTTTCCATCTTCCTCTCTTTTTCCTTCTTGCCTTTCTGCCTTTTCTCTCACTTTCTGTCTTTGTATTTGAGGAAGACAGTGGGAGTTGAGGAATGATGGCAATCCCAGGAGAATCCCCAGGTGTGGGTGGGCAGCATCCTGTGGGTGGTTCTGTACTAAGTGTTCATGGTGGTTGGGAGGGTCGGGACTGATAGGGAAAGGCTAGCAATTCTCTTCATTTGGCCTGTGGGACACCCTAGAGGGCCAGCTCACTGATTCTGGTTGAGGAGTTCACAGCTGGCCGATTAGCCCTTCCTTCCTTTCTCCCACCCCATCCTACAACAAGCAATCCCCGCTTCCTTTGAGGCAGAAGGCAAAGCCTCTCAGGTGTCACCCTAACTCGGGCTTTCCCACTGGGATTCATCCTTGCTCCGTCTACTGCCACATGGGTCAGCTGCCAGCAGCCTCCTAGAGCCCAGGTCTCCTTTTCCAAAAATGGTGAGCAGGAACAGGATTTCGTGTTGGGCATGTAGGACCGTCCCATCATAGAGCAGTGCATCACTAGCCACCATTGAACAGGAGCTGTACGCCCCAGTACCTCTTCTTGCCCTTGCTTCCTTCCACATGGACACTTGCTGCATCCTTATGTCTCTTGCCTCTTGCTTTTTCTCATTTCTGATGAAAAATCCTTCTTTTGTGAGATCTTGTTCATTCTGCAAGATAACACCAGTGTGCTGCCTCTTACATGAATGCCTGGTCCCTGCAGGAAGAGGTGATCTGTCCTTTGGCCACGCTCCGTTGAGATAAGGTCAGGCCTTTTATGAGGTCACATCCACACGCTGCCACCCTAGATTTTGGCTTTTGGACACAACCTCCACAGAAGTGTTTGCATTATGATCCAATAACTCAGATTCAGTAGGCATTTTGGGACCTATATATATAAGATTAGCTCCAAGGTGCAGCCTGAGCCCTAAGCAGCACATTTTTTTAAATAGCTAATTGCTAATTCATTCACATGGTTCAAAAACCCAAAATCATAATAGCGAGAAGTTTCTCTCCCGCCCTTGCCTGTCATATTCCATCACTCTTCCCTGTGGGCCACACCATTATTAGTTTCCTGTGTATGCTTCCAGAGAGATTTTACAGACATACAAGCCGAGACAAGTATATCTATGTACTTCAGCAGCTCTCTGGTTTTCCTTTAAAGGTAGATATCTTGAGTTCTTTCTATATCAGCATACAAAAAGCTGCTTCATCCTTTTGAAGACCTGTATAATATTCATTTGTATTGGATGCACCTTAATTTGGTGTAACCAGTCCTCTGTCAGTGGACAATTAGGTTGTTTCCAACTCCAGACTATTTTAAGTTCCTAGATTGACAATCTCGTACATGTATTCTTTCCCATCTATGTAAGTTAGATAAATCTGAAAGTGGAATTCCGGTGTTGAAGGCCTAGGATTTGCAGTTTGGGTTGTTTTTTTTTTTTTAATTAAAGATTTTATTTGACAGAGCACAAGCAGGGGGAGCAGCAGTCAGAGGGAGAGGGAGAAGAAGGCTCCCCACTGAAGGAGAAGAAAGAGCTCAGTGCAGGCAGGACTCGATCCCAGGATCCCAGGATCATGAGTCAAAGGCAGACACTTAATCAGTTGAGGCATGCAGGTGCCCTGCAGCTTTGATAGATCTTACCAAGCCACCTTCTACCTGGGTGGGGTCTGTTGGGGCTCCCACCATTGGTATGTGCAAAGCCTGACCCCACCCTTATCAGCCCCATGTGTTATCACACATTTGTATCTCGAACAGGCTTTGGAATGTACCCCCTTCTTAATTTGGGAGCTGACTGAACTTCCGGCCAGTGTGCTCATTAAGTGTTGGGACCTTAGACTCTGGAGACCGGCCACTTAGCTTAGTGTTTTATAGCCATGTAGCCTTGGCAAAGTGACTCAGGGCTCATCTTGTGTACCTCAGTGACTCATTTGTAAAATGGAGATTTTAATAGTAGCAGCCTCGTGGGTTCTCATGCATGAGCTAGTGTGCATCCAAGGTGGGAACAGGGCCCAGAAGGCAGAGATGCTCTCAGTAATATTCAGTGTTGGTGGTTCCCAGGAGCATGCATGTCCCCTCCCCAGGACACACCACATCGTTACCAGTGGAGAAACTGCCCATTAGGTCTCTGCACTGACAATGGGAGAGAAGATGTGGAAAAAATAGGCCAGAAAGGGAAAGGGGCACTGATGTACATCAGCTCATGAGCCCAGGAGCCCAAAATATCTAAAAAGGAGGGGAGGAAGCAGCCAATGTAAGAAATCCTCCCTATTAGATTATTTGTGGGATCAAGCACAGTTGCCCCTGAGCTGGAAGAGGATAGATAGGATAGAGGCCTGGGGTCAGAGCTCCACTCCCCAGCATTACATCGCAAATAGCAATTCATCTAAAGTTGTAAAACTGACATTTTTGTCCAAAATTCCTTTTAAAAAAACAAATTTCTAGAGTATTTGGGAGCTCATAGCACTGGCACATAGTAGAAATTCAATACAAATTATTATTTGCAAAGTCCTAGAAGCCTACATCCCTGTCAGGCAGTAAACACTATGTAAATATTTAGAGAAAGAAAAATGCCTTTTACGGTATCTTCTCTCTTCTTGCACTCCAGACTCCCTGCCTGCAGCTTATGGAGCTTTCACTCACTAGCCCTTTTCATTCCTTTTTGACACTTCCTTTCCACCTTTGTGTCCATGCCACTGACCTAAAACCCAGCTTTGACCAGGTGACCAGGCCAAGCCAGCCTCTGGCGAAGGGCCTGCAGTGGCCGTGGCCAGGCAGGCAGGGAGGAGGGGCTGGGTGTTCCTCCCCTGAGCCTTCCGGGTGCAAGTGCTTCCTCTCCCTTCTCTCCAGCTCACCCAGTGTTCAAGTGAAGGGCTATGTGTGTGAGTGATCCAGCCAGCAGGGCAGAGAACCAGCCTCTGGCTGCATCTTCATGGCATTTTTCTTTTTCTGCATAGTTTGAAGTGTCCTGCCTCAGTTTCTGGCCTCCTCTAACCCTGGCTCCACCAGCTGAGCACGAGCAGCCCTCCCCTGCCCCTGAGCTGCTGTGGGCACACTGTATCTTTCCATGGCAGCTGTCCTCCTGGCTGAGTGTGCTGTGGACACCAGTCCAGAAGGCAGCTGTCCCTCCTTATGTGGGCTCCGTGTCTTGATGTCTCCTGCAGGCTGTCCTCCACTGTGCTGTGCCCAGAGGCGCAGGAAGGCGGCACCTGCCACCCTGAGTAGCTGGTTAAGGGTGTAACTGGCTGTTATACACTTAACAGGAAGTTCTGATGTTGGGCTCCTAGGTTTTGGATTTGTAACACTTGTGACTGCCACCAGACCCAAATTTGAGTTAAAATTGAGAGAACATCCGGACCTACTGGCCTGGCTCTTTACACCAGGATTTCCCCTTCTTCGTTATCAAGCATCTCTGTTAGTAACACAATGTCGCCATGGGATCCTAACTTCCCATAGGAAGCAAAACTTCAGGGCACCTTTATGCGGCCACAGCAGCAGCACCTCAAGGAGCCTGTTTGAGCCAGGGCCTTAGCTGGGACCAAAGAGAAAGAGAGATGGCAAGTGTATGGTCCTGGGTGGCAGCTTCAAAGTTAGCTCCCTCTGGGTGCAAACTCCCTCAGGCGGCCTGGGCCTCCTCCCCACACACGAAGCTCTAGCTCTCCTCCGGCTCATTGTTCTCTTCCTTGTCGGGCCTGGGTGCAAGCCACTTCTCAAACAGAGCTAGTTGGTACCTGGTTGGTGGGTGCCGGGGCACAGTTCTTCCCACCTGCCATGGGGAGATGAATTTAAAACTCTCGCCAGAAGGAGAGAAGTATGGAACAAATACATACAGCCTCCAGCTGCTACAGAGCCAACGTGGTTGACTCTCTTCAAGCCGCCACCCGACTCAGCCCTCAGAGCATTTATTTATTTATTTGCTTGGCTGCCAGTGGGAGAGAGCCCGATGGGAGAGGTCTCCGTCAAGCCATGTCAGGAATTCCCGCAGCGGGAAAGGTTTTAACTTCCCCACGTCAGCTGATGTGACTGAAGCGTTAGAAGCTTTTTTTTTTTTTTTTTTAATTAATTTATTTATTTGTGATAGAGAGAGACACACAGGAGGAGGGAGAAGCAGGCTCCATGCCGGGAGCCTGACGTGGGACTCGATCCTGGGACTCCAGGATTGCACCCTGGGCCAAGGGCAGGCGCCAAACCGCTGAGCCACCCAGGGATCCCCTAGAAGCTTATTTTTAAGAGAAGAGTTTCTCATCTGTAAGATGAGAACCTGGAGCCCCACGCTGCCTAGCTTAGCACTTCTGATGGTATAAGTAGCACGTGCAAGTTTTCCATGCTGGTAACACATTACCACAAACTTCGTGGCTTATAAAACCACCTAGTTACTGTCCTCCAGTTTCTGTGGGGTGGGAGTCCAGGCAGGGCTTAGCACCAGGATCTCATTGGGCTGTGAGCCAGCTGTCAGGGCTGCAGTCTCATCAGAGGCTCAGCTGGGGGGAAAATCCACTTCCGGGTCCCTCAGGTTGTTGGCAGAATCCTCTCTGTTGGCCCTCCCTCAGCATGGCAGCTTACCTTTTCAAGGCCAGTAAAAGGAGTCTTTCTCCAGTCTGCTAAGATGGCTTCTTTTGTAATGTAACCTGACCATGGCAGGAGTCGGGGCGGGGGTGGGGGGTATCCCATCCTTTGCCATATTCTGTACCTTAGAAGCGGGTCCCAGGTTGTGCTTCCAAAGGCGTTAACTTCAGGAGCTACATCATGGAGGTTACCTTGAGCTTCTGCCTCCCCCAGGGGAGAGGCATACGACCAGGGAGAGGATACAAGCTTTATCAGTAAAAGTTCCAAAGTTCCCAAGTGAAGCCCAACCTGTTACAGATGATCACACTGTTTTGTTTTGTTTTGTTTTCTTTGCAAAGAAACCGTTTTGTTCCTTTCTTTCCATCTCAGAATGCCTCAAGTCCTGAAACCCTTTACAGCCCAGTTCTCTGTGCCACAACTTGATTCCAGCTGCAGCCCTTCTATTTACTGGCCACAGGTGATTGAGAAAGGGTGATTTTCTGAATCACGAATCCCTCTTTTCTCATTTGTAAGAATGCAGTTCGCTAAGACTTTGTTGACCCCTGTCACTTAGTAAATATTTCCAGCCCCTTTCCATAGGACTGTTTACTCTGTTGCATTAATTTTACTTAGACACGGAACTCAACAACAAAATATTATCAGTTTTGCTGGTGTGAACGCCAAACGAAAGCGAAAACACATTTTTAAAGCAAATCCACTTGCATGTAAGGAGCTGAAATCAATCTGGTCACGTGCTGACAGCAGTTCTTCTAATAGAGGAAAAATCAAAAGTCTCAGACACGTGCAGAAAATTGTGTCCATGGCCATGTTTAGACAGTGCTGACGTCATAGGTAGGAGGTTTTTAAATCTCTTTCTTTCCTTTTTTTTCTTTTCTCCCCCTAAATAAGACTAAGATTAGTGGACCCTTCATAAAAGACCCTACAATGAAAAAAAAAAAAAAAAAAAGACCCTACAATGAAAGTTTTTATCCTACTCAATAGAGGGAAAAGATAATAATAAAGCTTGGCTCTAGATAGAACTGGTCATGCCATTTTTGCACGCTCTTGTGAAGAAGGTGGCCCCGGTAAACCCTGACTGGCCAGCTAACTATAACCCACTTTGGTTTCCTTTCCAGATTTCTCCCCAACGTGGAAGGGGTTGGATGATGTACCTGGCTCTCCAGGACGCCCCACTTGGCTATAGCGTCAGGAAGGCGTCTTAAACCCCAGTGTCCTTGCAGAGCCACTTCTGGAAGCTACTTGAGAAAAATGATGTGACAGATTTTATCAAAAAAGGAATTCTGGAAACGCAGCATTCGTGAAGAAAGTGGCCCTTCTCCCTTTGGCACAGTAGACGTCCTCAAATTTCAAAATGCCAGCCAAGACCCCAATTTACCTAAAAGCTGCCAATAACAAAAAAGGCAAGAAATTTAAACTGAGGGACATTTTGTCCCCCGATATGATTAGCCCCCCGCTTGGAGACTTCCGCCACACCATCCACATCGGCAAAGAGGGCCAGCACGACGTCTTTGGTGACATCTCCTTCCTGCAAGGGAACTACGAGCTGTTGCCCGGAAACCAGGAGAAAGCGCGCGCAGGTCAGTTTCCGGGGCACAGCGAGTTCTTCCGGGCCAACAGCACGTCCGACTCCATGTTCACGGAAACGCCCTCCCCAGTGCTCAAAAACGCCATCTCCCTACCTACCATTGGGGGGTCCCAAGCACTCATGTTGCCCCTGCTGTCGCCAGTGACATTTAATTCCAAACAGGAGTCCTTTGGGCCAGCAAAGCTGCCCCGGCTTAGCTGTGAGCCCGTCGTGGAGGAAAAGGCTCCGGAGAAAAGCAGCCTGTTGGAGAACGGGACGGGCCACCAGGGCGACGTCTCGTGGGGTTCCAGCGGGTCGGCGTCACAGTCCAGCCAGGGCAGGGACAGCCACTCCTCCAGCCTCTCGGAACAGTACCCCGACTGGTCGGCCGAGGACATGTTTGAGCATTCGGCCGCGTGCGAGCTCGTCAAGAAGACCAAGTCAGAGGAGTCCCTCTCTGATCTCACAGGTTCCCTCCTCTCCCTGCAGCTCGACCTGGGGCCCTCGTTTTTGGATGAGGTGCTGAATGTCATGGATAAAAATAAGTAACAGCGCCAACTCTTGGCCTGTGGGGTAAAAAGGTATCAAAAAATAAAAACAAAACTAACCGCAGTCGAAGACAAGAGCTTCCCCGGCTATGTTTGCAGTTGTGTGTGATGGGTTTTCTAAAATAATGTTCCAATGAAGTATTTTTTGTACCTGTTAATGCCCTGTTTGCAAAAACAAACTATCCTGGCAGAAAGGAAGGGAGTGGGTCAGAACCCACTTTCGGCAGGTTTTGCATATGTTCAGCTCACTTCTTTTGTTGTTTGTTTCCAGACATGTGAGAACTCTGGCTTGGCCAGGATTTGGCACTAGCTATGAAGGGCTGCACAAATCACATTAAAGAACTTGGCAGTACTCCAGCATTTTCTGAGCAAGAAGAAGTCCATTTATTTAACGCCTAGGCCTTTTTTTCTAGACTCTTTTCTATATTACATTATTTGGGCTCACAGTAGCAAATTCTTCCGTGTTAAAACTGTTCTCTGTTTTCACATTTGAACAACCTTATGGGTTTGGGGGATTTTCTTGTAGCTCTTATATATCCCTATATATTATATCTATATCGCGAAATTTTGACTGTCAGCTACATGTTGGTAAGACACAAGCAAAGTATTACTGTAACTAAGTTATTTTTAAAGTTAAAATATATTTTTATGTGCCTTTGGCTTTTTATTGCAGAGTCTACATTTTATAGATATTACATCCAATGTTGTCATATGACTTGTTACCATTGGGGCTCCATTGTAAGCTGTGTATGTATATGTTTGGAAAAGTGTATTCATACTTAGCTTTATTTCTTTTTCTTCATCTGTCAGCATACTTTTCACAGCACCCAGCAATGGATTGTAAAGTATAAAGGCACAGGCTACTCATGATGCTTCTGCAGAGACTGTGGGCTACACCATATAATGTTATTTGGAAATATAGGTATTTTAGTACAGTACATACTTGCATTACATAGGTACTTCATGCAACACAATAAAGAGTAAATGTTGAAATGAAATTGCTTGTTTATAGTAATAAAAACATAAGAGAATAGTAATATTTTCCTTAAGTCCACGACTAGAAAAATTGCTTTTCTAAAGTGTACGTGAGCCTTTATAATAAGAGGTGATTGCCATCCACTCTGTAATTTTGATTATTTCCCAAAGGTGTGAGATTCCTGAAGCCCTTCAGTGTTAGGAAGAATAAACATGACATGTGAGGTCAGATTTCTGTTTGAAGTCAACACTGATGCCAGCCTCTCAAAACTCATTTCTGTGAATCTCTTAACCTTACTTTAACACACTGTATAGCACTCTTGCAACCCTAGACCCATCCCTGTTGGACAGATGTTTCCTTGCTGCAGGTGTCCTAAACAAGATTAAGAAAACTAAAAACAGGGCAGTAGAGAACACTTCCCCCTCCCCCACCGCCTCGCCAAGGAGGAGAGATGCCCAAGGATGTCGGCTAAGGAAACAAGAACAGGAAATGTACACAGCACTTCCTGTCCTGCTGTCAACAACCCCTGCCCCCTTCAAAGTCAAACACTTGCACATAATAACTTTCGTTTCTCCTAGAATTCTGTATCCCTGAAGTTACTTCCTCACCCAAACACGTCAGTGATTGTCCCACCTGATTTGGGACAATTGTATCATCCAATCATCTGGAACAACCTCTGAACTTGGAGAGAAACACAGGACCAAGTAGAAGAGGAAACCAGTTTCCCTGGAGCACCAGAGTACCTGCCTTGATTTCTCAGCTGCAATTCTATCCTGTGATTTTCCAGTGCTCATTTTCTGTCAGCCAGACCCTTTCAACACTTTCCTCATTTCATTATCAGTCAGATTTATTCTGTTTACTCTTCACCTGCAGCATGACCTCAAGGAAAAGATTATTAGGTGAAGCAGAATTTGTGCACATTTCCTCTGCTTGGGTTTGTCTGATAGACTCAAAGTAACAGTGCATCCTCGCAGATATTTAGCCTTTATTCTTTCTGTGACAACTTTCACATGCAGTCTCCTGGGTTGGGTGTAACAGAGAGGGCACACATGCGCCTACTAGAGAGGAAACAGCTATATCCGGCTTATGATTTTGTTAAGTCATTTCTCCCATGGCAACCCTCCTAATACTTGGTTCCTTCTCCAAGGAGCAGGTGCAGAGCTGGTGGTGGCTTTCGGCAAAAAGGCACTTTGAACTTGCACCTGCTGAGAGCTGAATTGATGTTCTCATCTACGAACATTCTACCACTTTTAACCTAACTTATCAAGATGCACTTTATTTGCAAACTCAGAATGGGGAGCCATCTGTGATCCAACAACCAGAAAGGAGATCTTGCAGTTAGTCAAAGTAAGACCCTTTATGTTGTAGGCAAGATTCTTGAAGGTAATCTTTTCCTTGGGCAATGAGACCTAACAAAGGACACAATATATTATTTTTGCCTCAAATTATTTGGTTAAAAAAATCAAAACATCAGGGTAACTTAGCTCTTCATGGATATAAAGTCATTACTTAGCACATTTTAGTGAGTTAGCTCACTGTCAACAAACACAGTAGACTAAACCGGTAAAACAGAAACTCAGATCTCCAGAATCACAGTCTTTTTTATATTATTCAAAGTTAAATTTTTCAAGTCTCCTGACCCACAAAATACTTGAAGTCATGGAATGGAGGAAGTCATGAATCCATTAACTTGATAAGTGTTCTTAAACAGACAACTAAGTATACATTCTGGGATGGCTCCACTCCTCTTAATGTGAAACCTAGTGAGACTGAATCATTTTGCCATGAAACATACAAACAATAAAACAAGTTGACGTGATGGTTTCTCCCCAATAAGAGTTTCTCTTTGGGAAACCATTGCCAACCTAGTACCTAATTTATCAGTTCTAATAAAATCCTCAGACTTCAGAATTAGTTTACCGGACTAATATGAATGATTGACTTATTTTCTTTTGGACAAGTCAATAAACCATAACATAATTAGGTTATTGGCCGTCGCCCTGTGTCTCCACCCATACTTTAGGGCCAGATCCAGCAAAATAAGAGAAGTTTCCATATGCTAAATGATACGCCAGCATTGACTCAGATAGGTAGCCTTCTGGTTTATTTGGCTGTATGGGACTTGAAAATGTCACAATACCCAGAATGATATTCAGACATTAACTTACATATGGCTAAGCAATATAATTATTTTCTAGGGAAGAAGATGATCTCCCTCATTGGTTGCTTGATTGACATATTTGTTTCATCTGATGATACCTGGAAAGCTGCATGCTTTGTTGGGATAGCACACGATTTCATCCATCCAGTCTTTCATCTGAGAATGTGGAATTCTTATTCTTGGAGCAAGTGATTATTAAGAAATAGGCCTAAACATTTCTTACTTGAGTTGTAAGAGAGTCATCATTTTGTGGTAAAATGCTGCAAAGAAAGTCACGTGGAAGAATGGGAACCATGCTTGTTCTCTGAAGAGATGTATAACACAGGGAAGTCTGTTTCACTACAATAGTCCCCGTTATCTGTGGTTTCAGTTACTCACAGCCATCCGGACTGGAAGCAGATGATCCTCCTGACCAATTGCCAGAAGGTCAATAGTAGCCTAATGCCATGTGTCACAATGCCTACTCACCTTACTTCATCTCATTATGTAGGCATTTTATCACCAAACATCCCAAGAAGAGTAACTATAACACAAGGTATTTTGAGAGAGGCCACATTCACATAACTTTTATTACAGTATATTGTTATAATTGCTCTCTTTTATTATTGTTGTTGTTAATTGTACTCTGCTTAATTTACAAACTAAAGTATGGATGTACAGGAAAACAGTATACATAGAGTTTGGTACTATCTGTGGTTTTAGGCATCCGCTGGGGATCTTGAAATGTATCCCCTGTGGATAAAGTGGGACAACTGTAATGTACTGCATTTAATTGTCCTCCATTTGTATTTTTAAAAAAATCTGATAGTGAATTCACTTCCATTGGCTTCCAAGAGAGATCAATAATTATACTTTGAAGTTCAGCCAAATTTCTTTTATAGAAAGTAGATAAATACTGGTGATAGATACATGAAAACATCTGCCCAAATTGAAGCCACTTTGCTGAATACAGTTAATATTCCAGAGTCTCCTTGCACAGAGAGATGCCTGCCATACATCAAAATAAGTAAAGTGAGTATTATGCTTGCCATAAAACAATTACTGGAGTAAGTCAATAAGGCATATGTGATTCACTGCCAAAAGATCATTGGGAAAAAAAGACCTCTGAGTTCTGGGGAGGGAAAGACCTGGATGGCTTCATGGAAGAAAAGGCCCCAAATAGTGAGATTTGTTTTTCAGGAGGTGAAGAATACTCAGGAGGAAGAATACATTAACATCCTAGGAAGTTTTCTACTCAAAACAGTCCAGGAACAGGGATTGAAGTAGAAAATGCTGGTGTGCCTGAAAGAATTGCATCCATGCCTGAGAATGGTCTCCCAGTGCAGTAAGAAGACTCTGAGATTACTGAACAGTTGGCTCCTAAGGTTAAAAATTTATCTACAATAAGCCACCATCTTATGAAAGATGAAAGTTCATGTCCAGTTAACCCAAAGGCCAGCCTGGGGACACTTCAATTGTGAAGCCAATGAGTATTCAGTTAAAGTCACTCATGATGATAGAAAAAGCAAGAGGCGCAAAGAATCTCCTGAAACAGCACCAGATGAAGCAAGGACACTCCCTGGACTGAACCAACTTAGGCAGCTCTCCCACCAGCAGAACCTCCGGGTTGCTTCTTCAAGCCCCCCCTCAACCATCTTTTCCCAGCTGGGTTGCAATTTCTGATTGAACATCCCCAAGATTAAGGGATAAAGGTCCTTGGAAAATAGAAAGAAAAGTCTAAATGCCATTGAAGAGTCTCAGCTGAGAGGAAAACAAGCTCAATGGAGCAGAAGCAAATAGCCCTTGACGTTCTCACAAATTCCTTGAAGTCCACATTCACAAAATGAGGTTCAGAAACAGGCAGGAGTCCTGGACTTCCAGACTCCGCCTTCCTGCCTGAGTATGTGTCTCTTCCCAGTGGTGACTTCTGGGCCACTCCCCCCTCAGGAATGATGGCATCCACTCATTGGATTAGCCCTTATCCTACAAGGCACATCAAGAAAAGGGTCATCTAAGCACAGCATCAAGTCCCCAACATTTACACCACAAATAACCACCAGTGGGAAGTGGGAAGATCTTTCCATTACATTTGGGTCTTGAACAAAGACACCCTTGAGGTAGTGTTTCCATGGAAAATTCTGTCTTTAATTTGAGTCACAAGAAATGTGAATTCAAATCCCCAAAGGATGTGTTGTCTCTGTACCCATGACCAGAGTTGTTTGTAAGTCAAGTAGGAAGAACTTGAGTGGCCCCAGAAAGATAATCCTGATCAAAACAATTTCTCCTTTATGTAGCTACCCCACGCCAGAAAATCCACCAATGGAGATGGGTTCTTTTGGATAAGACATTATGCTAGGCATGGGGTCCCCTTAGAATATTCCCTGGAGAATCAGCATCTTAAACCCTTTAACAATGGGATGTGAACTTGCTTATCAGACATCTACTCCAGGAACACAAGCCTCTAGCAAATGGGCTGGGGCAAGGGAGACAAAGAGTTAAGAGAAACCTGGTAAAGCATGAAGAATGAGTTCACTTAATGCAGAATTTTGCCTGAAATCTAATAAAAGGGGGTTGGGGAGATAAGCTTTTCCAAGATACTTACCTTTCACCAAATGTGGCCTTCACCAGAAGAGATAATAAAGGTTATAGTTGGCTGGTCTCCCTGGTGCCAGAGGAGTAAATGCAACCACTGCAATTAAATCTAATTTTGAATCAACACAAATTAGATAGTACAGGAAGAGATTAAAGTAAAGCTCTCAGTGAGTTACATGTTTCCATTCACCCTACAGGATACAAGACATTAATGTCTTGATGCCAAGAGTTGATATTTCTGAATCACTGTCTGATCTTCCCTCTGCCTTTCCCCTCTTGCCCTAAACACTGGCATTTTAGCATGGCTTCCTTAAGGAGATTATGATTTTCTCGTAAACTCTCCTTCATAATAGTTTTTCTGCATTCTGAGGTAAACCATTAGCAATGCTCCAGAAACACAATGAAATTTTGAAAAGCCTGAAACATTAAAATTACATATTGAATTTTTCAGAGTAAGCAGTAACGTTCAAACATCTCTTTGTAAAGTAAGCAGAGGCGTTGTTAAAAGTAGGATAAGAAAATTGCTAATTATCTTCTAACCCCTACTCTCATTGCATGAAAATGAAATTGGGATGGGACTAGAAACAAGAAGGAAAACATTTATAGTGTTCTGGTCTCAGATTTTTTTTTCCATAAATGGCCAGGAGGAAAAGCAGACAAACACAAGCTGAGGTATTAGATTAGCAACCAATAAAGTTCTCCCACCCTCATAGCGGACCATTTGGTCCTGTGACCAAATAAAGCACTGTTTGTGAAGATTCACTCTGCAGTAATCCCCTTCTTTAAAATAATAATAAAGTGGTGGCTTCACTGTTATTAAAATTGCTAATTTTCAACACAGTTGGCTCTCTGGACTTCATAAGCACATTGAAAACTGATCAGGTGTTTTAGGTAATTGAGAGGGGAAATTGTGTCCTGAAAGGAGAACTGAGGTGGGGGGGGGGGGTTGGGGGGCAGACTCTATTGTGTAAGAGGAGAGGAAGCAGGGTCTTCCTGATGGAGACCTCACTCTCAGAGATTACTTGAACCAGAGGTAAACAAAGTGCAACAAGTGAAATAGCCCACCCTTCTAAGCAGTTGTGAAATGAGGTTTCAGAGAAGACACCCTCCTTCCTACACCTGATCATCTGAGTGTTTCCTCTCCAGGGAGACTCCCCAGCCCCCGGATCCCAGTTCCCAGCCCTCCCTTCGATCCTATGAGAATGCCGTGGGAGACGACAGAGCCAGCTGTCTGGAGGATGCTTTGTAGGGTGTGACCTCGCCTGGACATGCTCAAGAAAGACATGATTGGGTCTCTTGCCCTTCCAACAAGGGCTCATCTCTAGATGGACTCCCCTATGAAAACACCAAATGTTCCTATATCTGAGGTAGGCTGAATAATTACCACAAAGATATCCAGTCCTAATCCCTGGAACCCTAATCACTGAAAATGTTACCTTATTTGGAAAAGGGATCTTTACAGATATGATTAAGTTAAGGGTCTTGAGATGGGGAATTAGCCTGGATTATCCAGGTGGTCCCTAAATGCAATCAAAATTGTCCTTATAAGAAAGAGATGAAAATTTGACATACAGAAGAAGAAGAAACAATGTGACTACAGAGACAGAGATTGGGGTGGTATGACCACAAGTCAAGAAATGCTAGTTGGCAGCACAAGCTGGAAGAGTCATGGAACAGAGTCTCCCTTAGACCTTAGAGCATCCAGAAGGAGTGTGATCCTGCTGACTGTTTGATTTCAGCCCAGGGATACTTTCATTCCTAGCCTCTAGAACGGTAAGAGAAAACATTTCTGTTGTTTAGGCCACCAAGTTGGTAGTAATTTGTTAAAGCAGCGTAGGAAATGAATGTAATACTGAAGCACTGGACAGAAGACAGAAAAATGGAGTATGTTAAGGACAGAGAATGCTATGGACTGAGTTGTGTTTCCCCTTAAATTCATATGTTGAAGTCTTAATCCCCGTGTGACTATTTGAAAAATAGGGTCTTGGCTAGATAATTAAGGTTAAATGAGGCCATAAGGATGGATACTAGCCTGCTGGGGCTGGAAGATTTACAAGAAGAGGGTGAGAGAAAGATCTCTTCCCCCACCACCTCTCCCCCCACCCCATACACAGGGCAAAGGCCATGTGAAGACACAACAAGAAGATACCATCTGCAAGGCAAGAAGAGAGGCCTTCAGAGAAAACAACCCCACCAGCACCCTGATCTTGGACTTTTAAGCCTCCAGAACAGTGAGAACATTATTTCCTGTTGTTTAAGCCACCCAGTATATGGCATTTTGTTATGGTGGTCCAAGCAGACCAATAGAGAGTTAACAAAGAAGACAGCCTTTAAGACTGCTTCTTTAAGGGGATAAGGCCAAGATAACCCCACCTCCCTGGACCTCAGTCTCCACCGTAAGACTAGGATTTTATACTGATTTAGTGGTGCTCTGGCTGGCAGTGAGCAAGGGTGAGGAGAGAACATTCCAGGCAGGAGATCAGTAGGAACAAAGTCTGGTCCTGCATTACCATTTCCAGGAAGCATCCCCCTACAAGTGCACGAGAGAAAGCTGCTTTCATGTGCCACATGTTTAGATGGGTAACACAGTGTCTAATCAGACACAGGTGTGATTCCTGGGCCCATGGGGGCCAAGTCTGCTACCTTCAGGAGGGTCACTGTCACTCACAATTGATTGTTGCTATGTAATGTAAGTCAAGTGTATGCTTGGTGGGCAGATTTGGGAGAGATGGAGAGAAATGAAGGATTTAAAACATGTTTTGAGGCTTGTTTCCAGCCTAGGCAGTATTTGATGTGGGCAGGGGCCAGATTACCCCTGTCATCCAGACAACAACAAAAGGAAAGCAGAGAAGACCTCAGAGGGGCACTCAGTTGTTGATAGGGACATACTCTTCAGTAGCTCTTTGCCAAAGACGTGTTCCTTGTTCCTCCTTCCTCCCCACCCAGATGCAGGCAAACTTAAATAGACCTTCCCTTTGCTTCTCTGCAGAGACCAAATCTAGGAAGAGGCCAGAGAGCTCACTGAAACTGAGGAGTGACGTGAGGGAATGGTAACTACCCTCCACTGGCAAAGAGACAGCTGGTGTGCTGGAGGTGGAGCCCTTCGACGCAGTGCTCCCCACATCATGGCACACAAAGGAGATGGAGGCATTTGAAGGACATCCTGGGGAAATGAAAGGACTATACAGCTGAGCAGGCCCCACCTACCACAGGTGCCATGGGTTCAATGCCTCACACCCTGGTAACCTGTGAACACCCAAGAGTGGCACTATGGGAAGTCCCACCCCAGAGAATTTGTCATCCCACTGGCCCCTCTGACTATACGACCACCCTGAGCTCTTCATAGGATTCTAAGACCTGAGACCCATGTATGGCACAAGCAGATGAAAGAGAAAGGTAGCTCTAGAGAGATAACTGAATGCCACACCAAGGGAGGCCTGATTGCTATGTGGTGGTAGGGGCAGTAGGGACACACAAACCCTTCACCTGTAACAGGGTTCAGGGAGCCATGTCAGGAAAGGGAGCCCAGGAGTTGAGCACAGTGAGTTGAAGAAAAGAGCAAAAAGCCTTCCATCTGATGACAGGAGAAGCAGAACGGAGTCTGCCTGTGACTGCCCATGGCCGAAACAGCTCATCGATGTTATTGACCACTGGAGAAAGTGGGTTGGAGAGTATGCTAAATTCTCACTCTGAAAACCAATCAGCCCCACCTCAAACCTGTGATTCATTCTCACAGCCTCAAGAGGGTAGTTTGCACTCTTGTCTCCATTCCTCACTTCATGGTCACTGAAGCCCTCTCCTGTGGCTTCCACCACCACACTCCACCCAAGCGGCTTCAACCCAGTCACCAATGAACTCTGTTCCTAAAGTCACAGGTGTTTCCTGTTCCCACCTCCCTTCCTTTTCTGCAGCGTTTGACTCAACTGGACCCCTGATTGTCCTCCTCCCTACTCCCTCCATTCCACTCTGGGTCCTTTCTGGTCCCTCTTCCGTGACCTGCCCTGTCTTCAGTGAGCCTTCTTCAGTGAGTCTTCAGTGAGCACTATAGAGCTCAACAGCCAAAACCAGAAATAGACAAGACCGCTTCACTTGTGCCCTAAAAGTCACTGTGCTTATTTCTCATTGAGTTTTCTTGAGACAATTAATGTTTTGCAATGACCAGAACATTCTGACCACCAGACCAGTAAAGTTCTGAAAGCAACACAATGCCTAGAAGCCCACACACCACACGTCTGCTTCTCTGCTCAAGATCATGAGTTGAACACCTACTGCCCTCTAGAGCACTCTCTGCCTGTTCTTTTGCAATTACCCCCCTGAACCTCTCCTATAAAACTCTAGAGAAGTGTCCATCTTGCAGGCAGAGATTTGTGGTTAAAACTTGCTCCTGCCACCTCCCAGGGCTGCTGACACCTGAAATAAATTTCTCCCTTTCTCCTTTCCAAACCCTCACCTCTTGAGTTATTGGCTTCTCTTGCAGTGAGTTTATCTGAGTTTGTTTGGCAGTAGCATTAGTGAGTCCAGCCAGGAGCTATGCTTTCAATTTGTCCAGCGTCCTTGGGATTCCCTAGGAGGAGCAGGTCGCCCCAGCAGGGCCAGGGCTCACCATTCCTTTCCTGAGTTAGTGGCTGTGCTAGATCGATCAGTCACACTGTCGCTACTGTTCCCCTGGGGGTCATCCTGTCCTTCTCTTTGTCCCTCTGTTTATGGAATAGCTTCAACTACCAGCTACTTACTGATGACTCCCAGGTTTATATCTCCTGCCCAGTTGGGCTTCATACCTGAATACCCACCTGAGCACTGCACACCTCCACTTGTTTGTCCTGCAAACACACGGAGCTCACCATCACTAACAATATGCTTTCCTCCCCTTCTCCCACCCTAGTGAATGATACCACCAGCCATCTAGCTGCTCAAGACAAAAATATGGGAGTTGACTCCTTCCTACAATCCTCTCCTTCCACCCTTTTAATAATTCTCACATCCAACCTCTTTTCTCCATTCTTATAGCCACTAACTTTGTTCGGTTCCTCATCTTCCCTTGCTTCTGTTATAGCAACAGCTCCTAACGATTTCCCTGTTTTCATATTGACCCTTGTCAATGGTTTCATGCTATTTTGCTGGTGGCAAGTTTTCAAAGTGTTTTTTAATATTAAAAAAAATCTTTTAGACTTCTTCAAATGAAAATCTAAACCCATAAAGTTGCAAGTTAACAACCTTCAGAGACTCCCTCTTACCATATAAAGTCCAAACTCCTAAGCAGGCATGTAAGGCTCTCCGTGAACTCACTGTGTGAGTAGCCGAACCTGTACATAAAAACCCAAATTTCACAAATCAAAGTCTAATGCTTACCCCCCTCCACAACACCCTAAGCCATATTCAAGGAGGTAAAAATTGGATCTATGCTGCTAAGGGTTAAGTTTAGAAGACAAACATCCTGGCTTCTGAGGGTGAGGGGTAGTTCTTCATTCAGAAGTTCTTCCTTTAAAGCTCAACTTCCTTACAGCACCTGGGTGGTTCAGTAAGTTAAGCCTCCAACTTTTGGTTTTAGCTCAGGTCAAGATCTAGGAGTAATGAGATCGAGCTCCTTGGTGGGCTCTGCACTCAGCGCAGAATCTGCTTGCAATTTCTTCTGTCTCCTCCCCCTTTGCCCCTCCCCCCTGCTCATGTACTCTTTCTCTTTTAAATAAATAAATAAATAAATAAATAAATAAATAAATAAATATCTTTGAAGTTCAACTTTCTTAAAATTTAGATCACTTCTCTTTCCTTCCTAGATGCTGGTGGGATAAACGTGTCTGGGGTCTCATGATTGTAGAGAAGCATCATCTTTCTTCCCTGTCCTAGAGAGTCAATCAGGAACCAGGTCGAGTCCAGTAGAAAGAAGCCAGGGACATCTCTCACCGGCTACTGGTCTTGAGATTAGAGGAGGCAGGGGGTCCTTACATGTCCCACAAGGCTCATCCCACAGGTATGGGGGGCCAGATTGGTGTGAGGGCTAAATCCCTGGATGGTAGGTAACAACATATCCCTTTGCTGGGGACTGGTAACAGGGTCTAGCACAGGATTTGAGGTCTTAGGCACCCACCTATCTTCTCTTTGAAGATGTGATGAACCAACCTCACTTATACTCCTGGCTTCTGTCATATCAACTACCACAGACCTCCCCAAATACCAAACCTCTCAGCCTCTGTGCCTTGGCAGGAGCTCCTCCTCTATTCCAAACCCACTGGCACCTTTTCTGTGATGCCTGAGTGAGAAACCCTGCTGGTCAGCCACTCTCTCCTTCTTGACCCATCGCACTTTGGACAGGCCTCTTTCTGCAGGACTTCCACAATATTCTAGCTGAGTCCATCTTTGTGAAGAGATGATACCATCCTCACACTTGACCCCTGGCCAGGTGCAGGAGCTATTGTTCAATGAAGGAAAAGATGAAAGAATGAATAAATGGATAAGAAGTAGACAACTAAAATCAATGCTTGACAAAGAATTTTTTTATTATTATTCCACAGAAAGTTAAGACTTATCAGGAACCTTAACTAGATGAGAGCCATGCCATAAATTCTGAAAAAGAGTTTCTGAGAAAAAGAAAACAAGGTATGATGCATGTCTCTATTGTATTAAAATGAGCTATAGATTAGCAGAACTAAGACTTTTAAAAGAATATATATACTTGCAAATGTTTCCGCAAGTGGAAAAATGGATTGTTTTTTCATATTCACACATTTTTGTTATCTATCGTATAAAGGGATATAGCCCTATAAAAACGTATTATTGTTTGCTACAATAAGACAGAACCATTATAGCAAGGTTTTAAAATGTTGTTGGTTTAAAGAAGGACAAGAATGTGATTTGGAGCCTGTGGGCACTTACAGTCCGGAACAAGCCTAAACAAACATTTTTAATCAGCGTTAGTGCTTTATGAAAATTTTAATCTGCCACTTAAGAGACACTAATGTGCAAGTTGGCAAAAAAGAAAAAAAAAAAAAGCTGTCACCTTTACCATACATTATCTAAATGTGCTGAAGCAAATGCATTTCAAGTGCCCTTCCCTGCTGATGCATGAACACATAATAGGACAGGGAGTCAGCAGCAACTGATTTTATGTCCTAATTGGTGGCATTGGCTGTTTCTAGGACAGCCAGAGAGTGCTAGGAATAAAGACATATAAATTATCCATAATAACAAAGAGAAACAATGTGTAAAATTGATTGTATTGTCTCCTGGTAAGAAGCAAAAATTGGATCTTGGACTATCCAAATATCTTTAAATGCCACGAAATGTGATTTTAGTTCACTAGCTTTCTATAGTGAAAATGTAGACACAGCCATGAATTACACATAGCATCCCTTATCTCCCCCAACACTGCAGCTGTCACAAGTCACAGGACACTTGATCCACAGGCCAGTAAAGATTTACAGAGCCAACTTCTAACCACAGACTGAAGCACACAACAGGGCATCTAAAAGAATTCCCATTTGTGCCATCCTGACATCTTGGCATTCTTAGCATGCTATGGATGACCTCATTGTCCCAACGCTAGAGCTGAGGATGAGGGTAAGTAACCCTGGACTCTCCTGTATCAAATAGAAGCCCTTTATTTCATGAGTTTCACAGTTCCTAAAGCAAGAACAAATCCCATAAAAATATGCTGCCTGCACATCACAATGCAGAGTACTAACCACTGTAAGTTCATGGCACTGCCTACACATCAAAGCATTATGTTCATTAGTTGTGTGCATGCCTGCATGATGTGGTGTGTACGGGTAGAGCGTGCGTGCGAGTGTGTGTGACAGAGAGAGACAGAGAACGGCTGACAGGCGAAGGCAGATGATCAAAGAGACAGAGGGACAGGGTGGCAAATTGTCTGCTTGAAAAGAAAGCAAGGAGTACACAATACTACAAAGCCTAAGTTGATTTTTCCAAGGGAGACAAGAAAGAGCAGCTTAAATGAGCAGAATATATACAGGAAAGCACAAACCTGAAAAGATGTAAGAGAAACTACAAATGGAATCAAGAGTGACTTAATTGGAAAGAAAATAAGGTGATCGTAGGCAGGACTATCCCTAGACTATGGGTCCCTGGATAAATATATTTTTGTGGGGCTCCTGTGTATACAAACAATTTGATTTTTAAAATGTATACAAAATGGTGTACCTATGTGACACATAAGGTTTATCAATGGAGATTTAGAATAACAGATTATTATTCATATTTGTTTCTTGTCCAGTCAGCGTGTGTGAGGATTATTTATAGTGCCTAAGTACCAGTGTTTCCTGTGCAGATGCCAGAACCATCTATTTCTGTTCTTTAGCATTAGATGTGCTAATTTCACTTTTCCCACTGGGAGGAAAGGGTAACAGCATCGTTATCACTCACACCATGGTTCTTCAGAATATGTTTGTATTGAAACAACATAGATCTTCTTGCCTTTGCATTTCCCTAGGACCCTTTATTTAATGCTGATCTATCATCACTCATGATGCCCCATCTATCTTGCCACACATGAATCTCAGTTCCCAGTGACTCTCAACTGGCTTTGAGAATAATGACTGTACTCTGGCAGTCTCACCCGGAGTATGAAGGGAAATATCAAATGTTAATTTACTTTCTCATCATGTGAAATTCACTATTTAAAACTGTATACAATAGACATAGAACAGCACATTTTTCTAACCTTATCTTCTCCTGAACTCCTTTGGGTAATCACTGAATTCCTAGAATGTGATTTCTTTTAATGCTGACACCACCTCTGCTTTCCACCACCAGTGGGAGGGGAGGGGGGGAGAAGGAGTTGTGAGTAGACAAAGAAGAGTAGTCCCATTTGTGCAAGGAATATCTGTCTCTCACCAAAACGGCTAAAACAAGATTTCATTGTCAACACATTGATTGGCACCTAGAGAGGGCATCCATCAGAAGAGTCTGCTGCCATTACAGAGCAATGGCTTAAAAGCTGTCAGAAGAGAATGACATAGCCACCTCTGGAGGACCACTCAGGGAGGAGATTTGACCATTCTGGTGCCTATGATGAGAGGTGAGCAAAATTAAGGATGTATGCTGCCATGTTTACTATCCTGGGGTGCTACAGACCAGAGGCTGCTATATATTGGAACATGGGGAGTGAGAGCTGACACATACACGCAACATGTGGCAGCCCAAGAGTTGGCAGTATGCCATGGGTACTCTGGAGCCCTGAACTGGTGTCTCCTACTTGAAAGTTATCAAAATCAGTGTGTCTGCCCTTGTATGGTGGTTCAATCTCGTGAAGTCTCAACAAAGACAGACTGGGCTATGCTGGTAGCAATTGCTTGTCAGGCCACCCTCCCAGAATGATCCCATAGATAAGAGTCCTGGAGCTCTTTGGGGCATCTGGTTGATTCCACATGGTGTATAGGGAGTAAAGATCAAAGAACCCCCCAAGAGGGAGAAATGGGAACAAGAATCCATAAGGATATTGATCCTAGGATCCTGACCAGATAATATAGCCATTCCAGTTTTTCCCAGATACCTGAGGAAAACTTTGAAAATGTTGAGAAAGTCACTCCAAAGCATGGGAGGCCCTGAAGTACAGGGCCTGGAACACGCATGCTGGGGTCCAAGGGCTGTGCTGATGTCAATGATGACCGGTAACATCTATTAACAACCTGAAGAGTTGTGGAGAAATCTAAAACACAGGGCAGTTAAACAAAATGACCAATTTGCAGCTTCTAAGTGGTGGAGTCTCATTTGAATCCAAATAGTCTGGCTCTAGGGCCTGTGTTCTCTGCTGTAGAAATATCTAAAAAGATTATAACGTAATATTCAGACAGATTTGGGTTTGACTCACCACCCTGACAATACCAGTATGTGACCTTGGAGTCAAATGGGGATAATAGGGGAATCCCTGCATGGCGCAGCGGTTTGGCGCCTGCCTTTGGCCCAGGGCGCGATCCTGGAGACCCGGGATCAAATCCCACGTCGGGCTCCCAGTGCATGGAGCCTGCTTCTCCCTCTGCCTATGTCTCTGCCTCTCTCTCTCTCTCTCTGTGACTATCATAAATAAAAAAAAAAAAAAATGGGGATAATAGTATTTACTTCACAGGGTTGTTTTCCAAGGATCAGCTGACTTGTTCTATAAAGGAACAGATTATAATTCCTTAGGCAGTTCATACAGTCTCTGTTGAAAGTATTTGTTTTCTAGTGTGAAAGTAGTTGTAGACAATGCATAAGTGAATGGACATTACAGGGTCTCAATAAGACTATACAAACACAGACGGTAGTCTGGCTTTGGCCCACATAGGGCTTACTTTGCCAACTACTTGCTCTGAGTATTAGTTCAGATAATGCCAATAAAAGTTTTATAAAAGTTGCCCACACTTAAAAAACATTCAATAAATATTAACTGTTATTATTATACCAACAGAATGACTACATTCTAAACTTGTTAGTGTAAGGTTTTAGTATGCCTGTCACTTTTTTTTGTCTCATTATTTTACAGTTATATTGTATATACTTGGGGAAAATAATAGGTGAGTATATAATTAATTTTTTTAATTCCTCTTCATTACTATTATTTTTAAAAACTTTCTAGAGTTATTTGCCATCTGAAAACTGACATTGTCTTTGAAATGTGTGAGTCAAAATGAGCTGGTACCATATGATTTCACTTATATATGGAATCCAAACAAACAAACAAACAAAAAACCAGACTCTTAAATACAGAGAACAAACTGGTGGTTGCCCAAGAAGAGATTGGGAGGGGTGCGTTGGGTAATATAGGTGAAAGAGATTAAAGAGGTGCAAATTTCCAGTTACAAAATAAATAAGTCACAGAGATGAAAAGTACAGCACAGGGAATATAGTCAATGATATTGTAATAACATTGTATGGTGACAGATGATGAGTATACTTATCATGTGAGCACTGACTAATGTATATAGTTATCTAATCACTATGTTGCACACACTTGAAACCAATATAACATTGTATCCTAACTATGCTGCAATAATTACAAAAATGAGCTGATATCTCTTAAGTGTGGATTTATTATGTATTTAAAATAAATTTTTTTCATCCATTTTTCTTCAGTAACATAAAACTGGGAATTTTAGATACTACAAATCAAATTTTTCCTTGAAACCTACAATTTAAAAACACATGGAATGCATCAACAAAATGAAAAGACAACTTACTGAATGGGAGATGTTTGCAAATGATATATCTGATAAGGGATTAATTAATACCCAAAATATATAAAGAACTTCTATAATTGAACACCAAAAAAATAAAGAGAGAATCCTATTTAAAAATTGGCAGAGGATTCAAGTAGACATTTTTTCAAAGACCTACCTACAGTTGACCAACAGACATATGAAAAGATGCTCAGCCAATAATAATCAGAGAAATGCATATCGAACCACAATGAAACATCACATTATGCCTATTAGAATGGCTAAACTCAAGACAAGACATTACAAGTGTTGGTGAGGATGTGGAGAGAAAGGAACTCTTGTGCACCATTGGGAATATAAATTGGTATAGCCACTGTAGAAAATAGTATGGAAGTTTCTTAGGGAATTAAAAATAGAAATACCATATGATCCAGTTATTCCATTATTGGATATTTACTCAAAGACAACAAAAATCCGAATTCAAAAAGATATTGGCACTCCTATGTTCATAACAGCATTATTTACAGTAGACAGGATATGGAAGCAAACTAAGTTTCCATTGATAAACAAATGGATAAGGAAGATATGGCACATACATACAATGGAATATTATGCAGCCATCAAAAGGAATGAGATCATGCATTGAGACAAGATGAATAGACCTAGAGGCTATCATGCTAGGTAAAATAAGTTAGAGAAAGACAAATACCATATGATTTCACTCACAAGTGGAATCTAAAACAACAACAACAAATGAATAAACAAACAGAAAGCACAATCAGACATACAAATACAGAGAACAAACTGATAATTGCCAGATGGGAGGGGCAAAATGGGTGAAGGGGAGGGAGATATAGGCTTCCAGTTATTGAATGAATAAGTCACAGGAATAAGAGATACAGCATAGGGAATATAGTCAATGATACTGTAGTAATGCTATATGGTGACAGATGATGAGCACAGTACAATGTATAAACTTGCTGAATCACTATGTTGTACACCTGAAACTAATGTAACACTGTATGTCAATTATTCTCAAATAATAAAATGAAATATGTATTTCTTATATATTTGATCTTTGTCCGTAGTTCCTGGCTCCCAGCTCCTAAACCCCTTGGAATTTCTTAAGTAGTGAGAGCAATAAATATGTCTTTTGTTATGTTAATGAAATGACATTGGGACCACACCTAAGGATGGAGTCTGGTAGTCAGGAGAAACAACTGAGTAATTAGAGGATTGGAATTTTCAGTCCCAACCAGACCTCCAGGGAGAGGACTGGGGCTGGACAGGAGATTCAGTTCAATCGTTAATGGTCAATGACAAAAGGAAGGAAGAGCTAGTAAGGGAGGAAGAGAGGAAGAAAGGAAGGGAGGAAGGAAGGAAGGTGGAGGGTGGAAGGAAGGAAGGAAAGAAGGAAGGAAGGAAGGAAGGAAGGAAGGAAGGAAGGAAGGAAGGAAGTGAGAGAGAAAGAGATGGAAGGAGGGACACATGTAATGCATAATCAGCTTTATCACCATTTATAGGATCATCTATTTGGAATCTACACAGCCCCCTTCCTGTACTTTTTTTTATAAACAGCATTTCTTAACTTTGGGAAATGATCCCTTCCTCTATTCTAGTCATATGTTTTAAAATAGCTACCATCAATGCCAGCTGAGTTTGGAGGTGAGCTCTGGATCCAAGCAGTGAACTGCTTCTGCTGGTCTTATTTCCAGCTGCCAGGAGGACATTTGTCAGAAAGAATGGAATCACTGAGTAGCAAATAGCAGGAGCCAGGGTTCGAAGGACAGAGGCTTCCTATGATGGAGTCTTCACCCAGTCACCTCCAAAGTCAAGCCACAAACCTGTCCTCTCCTGGTTTGGTTAAGAGAGACAATGAATATCCCTTTGCCCAAGCAAGTTTCAGCTGATCTTGAACTGTGATGACATCACCCTTGGGTGATGTGAATCATCCCCATTTGACTCATACCAAGGGAAACTTTCCCATCTGCCATTCACCAGATGTGTGGCTTTGGCATCATTGAAAGTAACTTCCAAAGAATAAAGCTCATTTGAGGGCACTTCTTTCATCTAGAGGGCCAAATGGAATCAACTAGGTCAAGAAGAGAATGACTTTATTTATTTATTTATTTATTTATTTATTTATCTATTATTTATTTATTTATTTAATTTGAGAGAGAGAGAGAGAGCATGAGCAATGGGACAGAGAGAGAGGGATAATTACTTTATTTATTTATTTATTTATTTATTTATTTTTTGGATAATTACTTTAAATGACTGGGCTTGGTCTTTGCAATTATTTTTTATAACTAATACAATTGGGAATATTAAGCCCAATCAGGGAAAGCTTTTCTAAAGGAAACCTCCAAGCTGATATCACTGGGCTGAGAGAAATTATGGATTATTTTATAGTAAGTGGTCTGTACTCAGGGCTTTGTAGCAAAACACAATTTTAGGAAAACCTAGTAAAAAAGAAACCAATTTCTCAGGCTTTTTTAGTTTCTTGCTTTTTTGTTTTCCTCCTCATTCTTCTCTGGTTTCTTGGGTTCATCACGTAGACATTTGCTAAACAAACAGCAGATATGGGCACATGGCTACGTGTTGGCATGACAATCCCAGTGTCAGTTTGGGCTGCTTTAACAAGATACCATTGAATGTGTAACTTGAACAACAGGAATTTATTTTATCATAGTTCTGGGGGCTAGAAGTCTGAGATCAGGGTGCCAGCAACACTGGGTTCTCATGAGACTATCATGAGACTGAGAGAGAAAAAAAGAGTAAGCTTCCTGATGGCTCTTCCTAAAAGGGCACTAATCCTGTCCTAAGCACCCCACCTTCATGACCTCATCTAAAACTGGCCACGTCCCAAAGCTCCCATATCTAAGTACTAACAGATTGGAAGTTAGGGGCTTTAACATATGAATCTGATGGAGACATGATTCAACTCATTGTGCCCCCTTAGATTGCTGGTTTTTAGAGATTAACCTATTAGTCATCCTAAGAGTTCAAAAGAATTAACTATCAAAATATATTTTCATCTGTTGTTCAGCCAGGGAAGTGTGAGGGAATGAACAGTTCTCTTAGAGCCAGAAATCTCAGTTCAAGCTTTGCCTAGACTCTATATTTAATTAGGTTACTTGACTATTTTGAGCCTCAGTTTCCCCTTCTGTAAAAGTGAGATAGTAAATATCTGCTTTACATGGATAAACAGGATAATACATGTGAAAGGATAGTTACGAAATATTCTTAACCACCTGGCTTTAAAAGATCTATGGTGAATAATCACCTTAATTTTTCAACCCTCCAAGGCATCAGTCATTAGTGTGAATTAATCAATCCGTTTGCTTCTTCTAGGATTAGCCCTGAAGAGATGGGGCTGGGGGTCCTTCTGGAAGGTGGGGTACATAACAGTAAAAGAAAACTTTGATGGTATTGCAAAAGAAGATTAAATTGGATATCTAGAGACTAGGACAAAGTATCCGTGAGCAGTGAGGTTAGGCTGGTCAGCAGGAAAGGGTCCCAAAAGGATACAGGAGAAAAAGAAGTAGTCAGCTTCATGGTTTTGCAAAACTCAGTTCTGGAGACTGAGTTCCCGGCTCTCCAAAAAGCTCCCTTCCCTTCCCCTGTGACACAAATGCAGGCAGGAATCCCTGTCACACCTAACAATCAGCGCATCTGAAGCAGAAGAGGGGAATAGAGGTTGGAGGGTCCCGTTTGGCTGAGGCCCACCCACCATCACCACAGCAGCTCCTGAGCCAGAGAATAAGCCAGCCGCGCTCAGGGCCAGCTGTAGTCTGCAGAGCTCCAGAGCAGATGCTGCCGGCCTGCGCTTTGCTGTGAGGCATCATTGTAACTCTCTGGCAGGAAGCGCCTCTGGAAGGCAAAGAAACAGAGACCAGACACCTAACTTCATAAAAACTAACAAGTGTCTAATCCTCCCAGCGGCTTGCTTGTACAGCTGTACCCGTTGCTTGTGACATCTCCTTGAGCCGCGCGCTCGCCAACCGGGATGCTCCAGGAGAACAGTCTTTCACCAAGGGACAGACGAAACCAAACACCACCAGGGATTCTTTCCAAAAGTGATCGGAGAATGCCCCTCCTCTCAAGATTACTTGATCCAACAACATTCTTCTTACTAATATTCCTCTGTCAGAGACCATGAATTTCAAATGACAAAACTATTTTCTGGAATCTTCCACATTGTAACTGCCTATTAATTACCTCCACTTGTCAGTTGGCCCCACACGCAGGGCTTAAATGTTTAGTCTGCAGTTTATACAGTCATTCTCCTGCTTCATAATTACTCGCCAGAATCACTTAGGTCTGAAGACATCGCCACAAAGTCTATGCTTTTCCTTGTCTTATAACAATGCATTATCAGGTCTGCATTCATAAGCCTTTTTCAGGGACTGTGCTGGAACTTTATGCATTACCTGTCCTTTGAGTAAATTCCCAATTGTACACCTACTTCTCAGGCTCTTGGATCAGGGCCCAGGTGAGTGGGTTCTAGGGGTCATGAGGAGGAGAAGCCCTCTCCGTGTCTACTGTGCACACAGAGGACGTTTCCTCTGGGGCTTCAACAATATTCGCTCCATTTTCTAAAGCGACCTCCCTGGTTGGAATAGTAATGAGTTTTAAGGAGCTCTCACATGGCCTAGCACACTCACCTGCCATGCCTAGACTTGCATCAGACTCGGACCAGTGGGGTCAGGAGGGATAGGCCTAGCCCATGGGAATGGACTCTTGGCTTCAAGGGAAAAGCAGAAAGGGAAAGAAGGCCCTGAAGACCTGAGGGAAATGTGGATTCCAGAGATGGTTACCATTTCAGAGCAAGGTTTTCGTGGTGCATCGTGAGTCTCCTACCCCAAAGGTCAAGGCCCTCAATAGCCCAACACACAGGCTATTTCCAGTGCTCTCTCAGATTATTCACCAGCTGAAAGTCTCTCAGCCAGATTGGTTTATTTGTCCTTCTTTCCTAGGCCCGGATCTTTGGCCACCTCTGTTGTTCTACTCAGGCCTCATGCTGGAATGTCCCTTTTCAATACTCACCTCAAATCTACCTCCTCCTGAGAGGCTTTCCTTTCTTGCCAATCCCAGATAATCTCTCCCCCTCAGAAACAACTCCATGAATACCATTTATAAAGTAATCACCCCTGTCTTGTGTGGTTATCTTCAGGTGGCATTCGTGTCTTTTACAGTCACGTAACTTTGCATTGTTGGTGTGTTTTCTTTACAAACATAATTTTCTTGAAGGCAAGGATCTTGTCATATTACCCTCACCTCTCTCACAGCTTCAACAATAATATGCAGTAAGGATCTTTACTGGACTTAGTTCTTTGGCTGCATCACACTCAGAATTTACAGATTCTTTTCTTTCCTAGCAAAATCCAAGTAAAAATCAGTGGAACAGTGATTCAGGCCCTGTAGCAATAGTGCTTCCTCAGTTCCTTTACTGATTGGTACTAGGATCTTAGGGGTTGCCTTTGTTTTCTTACGCCTGCATTCTATGTACCGGCTACCAGAATATGCATAATAAATTGTTTGGGATGCATGTGTGTGTTTTGCTAGAATGAGAGCCAACTTACTCTCTACTGTCTGTGAAAAGGGGAATTAGTCATGGTTACTGAAAAGAGGAGAACACATTCAAAGTAAATATCAGTGCATGAGATCGCTTTTCACTAAAACCCTGAACACCCACATGAGCCTGAATTTGTAAATATTTACTGTAAGTTATGGTAAAAAATATTGGCTTCTCAAGCTCTATTGCTGCCAAAATATTTCTTTCCTTCATGCCTGCCCAGTGTTCTGGCCTGTGGCTGGCAATGTACCTTCTGTCTTAAGTTAACTTCATAGCAATGGTCAAGCTGTGAGTGTACTTTTGGGTAGTGTAGAGGAATAAAGACAGAGAGAGAGAGAAAAAAAAAGAAGGAAATTTGAAAAAATAATTAAAGTGATAACATAATGAATGACAAAAGTACTATTTCCGATGATGTCTGACATCTACCATATGAATTAAACAAAACATTTTACCTTTAAACACAAAAATCTTATAAAGAGCCTGGGCAAAGACAATCCCCAAAGCTGACAGATTCACCTGGGCTTCACTCTGCTCGTAAGTGCAAAGAATGCCCTCTGTTCCCCTCCCCACAAATTCAGGACCTTATTCTCCTTATTCAGGACACTTATTCAGGACACCTTATTCAGGACACTTATTCTCCTGACCTCATGGGGAAGGTTATGGCAGAACTAAAATTCTCACTAAGGCCACCCACCCAGAAGCTAGTTGCCCACTATCTCTGTCTTCTGGTACCTGAGCCCACATGAACAATCCTTATTTTTATGTTGAATCAACTTGGATTCAGAACTTACATTTTTCTGAGTTCTCCAAAGAAAGCCACTAACACAAAACTATAAGGAGCAATGACCCCTCTACTAAAGGTGTTATAGAAGAGTTGGAGGGAGCCAGATGGGTTACAGTACATATCTCACAGCAACAATTGACGCCCACCAATTATTTTTGATCTGCCAAATGCCCTTTGTTGGCCACTAGACTACTGTGAATTACCCTCTCTGTTTTTCTCCCAGCAGAGCCCACCTCCAGCACAAGGGTTACACCAGAGCAGGCATAGAAGAGGGGTTCCCCATCCTACCCCTGAACCCTTCTAGGGGAATTGGTCTGTATTAACCTCAATAGTCTCTATCATATGGGATTTTAGACCATGGGGAGATATTTAGGGCATAATATCTTTCTGCAATGACAATCTTTCTGCAAAAGATCAGATAACCCAGATTGTTGTGCCCATCCCTTTAGTACATATAGCCTTAATAAGACTTAAAGCCATCTGAGCTTAGCCTCGAGAATAAGGCAGAGGCCAGTGCCAGAGGGCTCCATAATTTGCAGTCAGTGTAAAGGGAAAATGTGGGGCCTCTTGTTCAGAAATTATTAGCAATTTTGAGACAGCGCCCTCAGATCATTAAATCAAGTGCAGGCCCTCCTAAGAATGGGGTCCTGTGGGACTGCACAACCTGTATGCCTGTGAAGGTGGACCTGTTATGAAAGTTACAGGAATTATAACCATATACATGAAATGTGTGCCATTTGTGGTCAATTACTGTGCAGCATAATAACAGTGGTGCATTTCATAATTATGTAAGTAAAAATATGTAATCATTACATAAACACTGCCTTGGAATAATACAATGCCAGGTATTGTTTTTACTAGGTGCAGGATTTACTTTTGGAGAATTAAACCCTGTTAATATGCAGACAGCCTTCACCTCATGGCCATTCCTCTGCTCACACGTTTTACTTTGAAGAGTTTCTGGATGTTGTGACTCAAAAAAAAGCATCATCTTAAACAGCATCAATCAAGATCAGGAGTAGTGGATTTTGGAGATGAAAATCAGTCTCCTTCCTACCATTTTATTCAGGACACACTAGTTAATTAAAATTACACTAAGAGTCAGTCACATTAAGAGAAGTGGTACCTACACTTTTGGATTTTCTACACCAGTTAATTTTCCCAGAAATGTAAGAGATGGGGCACCTGGGTGGCTCAACTGGTTAAGCATCTGCCTTTGGCTCAGGTCATGATCTCAGGGTCCTGGTATTGAGTCCTGCATCAGGCTCCCTGCTAAGTGGGGAGTCTGCTTCTCCGTCTGTCCTTCTCCCTGACTCATGCTCATTCTCTCTCACAGAAATAGATAAAATCTTTAAAAAATAAAAAAGAAATGTAGGAGATGGGCATAAAGTTGACACATTTTAATTTTGCCATGTAAGGACATCTTGAAATTAAATGAATTTATGTTACAAGTGACTGACTCCCATTGCCATTTTTCCTCACTTAGCCAGACAGGTGAAAATTCTTCCTCTATCATCAGCATGGTTGGAGGACTGACACTTACGCACTACGGGTCTAAGGACCAGTGGCTACAGCAATGTCTATAAAGAAGATTGAAGTATCATTTTGCTTTAACATGCATGATTCCTTGCAACACTTTATGGCCCATTCTTTGCTTTGGAGGAACAATTCATTTTATATGATCATCTGGATGTCAACCTTCCCCTCCCTCTGCACCTCCCTGGCTCTATTTCTTAGAGATTTGGTTGAACCTGGCCCAAATCCCAAATCTATCTCCTTGGACCCTCAGAAGTCCTTGTCATGCTTCTAGAAGTGCCTATGCTTTGCTTTTCTCTTTGCCTCCCTGTCCCAATATTCAAATGGAAGGTCTCTGGTTCAAATCTATCCATTGTTTCCATGATAAAAGAATCATCTATTCTGTTTGAGCTCTTTAGGATTTAGGCAATCTTATGGAGATTTGTTGGCATGTGGTCTTCAGCTGTGGTCCTCATTTCACCTCCATCCTCCCCTCCTCTTTGTCATCCCTAATCTCCCTGGGACTTCAGGTAAACCCCCTTTCTCTTGCAGGACAGTCCTGCCCCCAAGCAGATCCCTTAGATACCCAGCAGTACTTAGTGTCTATGACAGCTTGGCTTCCAAACCAATTCCTCCCTACAGAAATTCTGGTGGATTTAATGTTTCTCCACTCATTTCATATCATTAACTAATTCCACACGCTGTTGAAACTTTCCCTAGTTACCTTAGGTTTAAATAATCTCCTGTTCATCAGAATTTAAGCACTGCTAAGGGTTGTACATACTGTATCATATAATCCATTGTCCAGCATGCTTCACTCAATTTTCTTGTGTATTTGTCCCTCAGTGAGACTGCGATGTTTGTGCGGGTGAGGGCAGTAATTCTTACATCTCTAACCATTCATTCAGCAAGCAAGCCTTTGGGTGTGTCCTATGTGCCAGGCACACCTAATCCACATGGCAGCACCTGCCCTTGAGGAGCTTATGGCTTAGGAAGGGACAGAAGCAGATATACCACCAGATGACTTACAATATGCTGCAGGAAGTATTCTAATAGAGATGTGAACACAGTTTATGGGAACCCAGAAGAGTAAAAATGAACTCTACCCAGAAGAGTTAGAAAGGGCCTCTGCAGGATGTGTAAGAGCTCCTAGAGGAAGGGCATTGTAGGCAGGAAGATTAAAATATATAAAAGCACAGAGAGAGGAAGTTATGTATGAAAAACTAAAGTTCAATGTGACTAGGGCATGGAGCTTCTAGAACAGATGGGAAAGAAGTAAGTAAGGAGCAGATGTCAGGATGGACCATAAAAAAAGTCTTCTGAATTTCTCATAGCTCTGGCCTTACCGGATATAGTCTGTGCTTAATAAATAAATAACAATGGTGTGCTTTTATACAACACTTTACCATCTACCAAGAATTTTTACATTCATGATCCTTGTTCTCACAACAGCCCTGTAGATGAAGATCTCCCCTCAATTTACAGATGATCAAACTGAGGTTTGGGAGAGGTTTAGTGATGTGCTTCAAGTCCCTCAGCTAAGTCCTATCTGGTGAGACTCCAATCTAGCTCTTTTTTAAAAAAAGATTTTATTTATTTTTAAAAAGATTTTGTTTGTTTGTTTATTTTTTTATTCATGCGAGACACACAGAGAGAGGCAGAGACATAGGCAGAGAGAGAAGCAGGCTCCCTGCGAGGAGCCGGATGTGGGATGTGGGAATCAATCCCAGGACCCAGGAATCATGCCTTGAACTGAAGGCAGACGGTAAACTACTGAGCCATCCAGGCATCCGTCTAATCTAGCTCTTAATTCTGGGCCCCAAAACTCTTTCCACCATCCAGATAGCAGGTGAGCGGGCCCATGCTTACTGTTGCTACAAAGCCTTGTAGAGCAAAACTCAGAGCAATTTAATGGGAAGAGAATAAGCTTTACAGCCATAATACCCAAGTTCAAGTCCTAGCTCTATCACTTACGACCCATGTAACCTAAGGAAAATGACAAAACCTCCCAGCCTCTGTTTTGACATCTGTCAACAGTATTATGTGAAAAACTTTCTTCACAGAACCACTGATGAGATCAGAGCACCCAGCCCTGACATAAATTAGAAGTCGCTCCATCAATACCACAAAACTATTTTTAAGCAATTATTCAATAGACAGAGGAAACTTTAATTGCACATTATGTTTCAAAAAATAAATATAGATCTATTTTAAGTTATACCAAATATTTTAATTTTGGCCCAAGTATCTGATGTGTCCTTAAAGCTATTCAGTCTTCCTATTTTTCCTGGACTGTACTTTATGGGCTCAGCTTTATTTCTAAAATGAATTACAAACTCACGTATGAATCATTTGCTGTCCTCATGTCACACCACAAGGTCTATTTTTGGGGACTGGAGGGGGAGAGTTGATAGCGATTACAAGCTTCTGTAGGAATTTGTTATTTGCTCAGATAAAATGAGTCCTTTCTCTATGGGCTTCCCTTTGAAAGAAATTGGTTAAGAGATGCTATTTTCTAGGATTTTTGTACCAGTAAACTACTGCCACTAGGGCGCAGGGTGGGGGGAGAGGACATAAGGAAATGCCATGCAAATGTCACTCAGATCTGTCAACACCCATCCCAGGGATTTGGCAGACCATTAGTCAGCTTTTCCTCCAAGTGCCAACAGGCAGAAAAACCAAGCAATCGACCTAAAATTAAAAATTACCTCTAAGATCAAAACAATAGCTAAGTAATGAGACTTAGGGTTGAAAATGAAATAAAGACACGCCCCCCAACAATAGATCAAAAATCACACGGTCTAATTTTATTCTTTCCCTTTAGGGCACCCCACCTCCCTCCAAACAACCAAGCCCTTCAATCAATTAGTGCCATCTAGCATGGAAAAGGCCAAAAAAAAAAAAAAAAAAAAATCACAGGCGGTATTTTCCACTGAGCCAGCCACTCTCTCTCTTTTTTTCTTCCCTGAGGTTAATAGTGAAAGTTCTGTTTGTTTCACAATGTATTAATTCTTGCTGCTTGCAAGAAATTATTTTTGGAGGTATCATATTTTAATATAAGTTTCCATTAATCTTTCCACATGATTCTCTTGCTTTTAAGTATGGCCCTTCCAACCAGGCTCACCCAACAATACCCATGCTTCATACACCCTCAGCCCTGAGACAGGCCAAACACTGTGTTCATCGCCTGGAACACAGCCCTGGACGCTGGTGGGGAAGGAGAGAACATTTGCAACCACACTCAAGTGTCATGGTGGTTTTCAGCTGGCAGAAGCAACCGAACATGAGTCGTTGCACTTTTCATGCTCATGAAGGGATTTTCCAAAAATCTAAGCTATGTTTTGAAATCTGCATTATTACAGGGTATAGCTCCCTCCACTCCCCATTCTTTCTCCAGCCCTCTGCTTCCCAAATTGTTCGGGGGAGAACTTTTGGAAAACACAGCCAGAGGAAAGACGGACTCTTTTTGCCAAGGACTAAAACAAGAGGCTGATGAAAAGAAATGTTGCATTATATTCTTTCACATTTTGGTTAGCCTAATTATACCCACTCAAGCTGACTTCTCCATCCCAAATGCCAGAATTAGAAAGAATGATTGCCAATGGTAGAATGGCTGCCTGGGGACAAGAAGCCCCATACACACGAGAGCACCCAGCACTTTTATTTTTTCTTTCCAAATTCCAAGGCCTATTGTTATATTCAATATACTCCCTTCCCTTTTTTTCTTTTTTCATTTTCTATACACCACCCTCCTCTCTCTTGTGTTAGGACCTTATAAATAGAATGGCCAGTGTTTAAATTCACTCTTGTCATTGGTCAGGTCACTTAGAGTCTCTGAGCCTCAGTTTCCTTTCCTGTCACCTGACAATAAATGTACCAGGTTGATAAGGTTGTGCTACCACGATGATGAAAGATATCACATTGACTGGCACGTGATAAGTGCTCAGTAAATAACACAGAGCTACTATTACTATTATTCCTGGTGTGGTAGGATGTCACATTGTGGCATCCTCAAGAAAGGACACCCAGTGGTATTCATCCCCTTGTAGAGTCTCCTCCTACATAAAAAACTTAGCTTGATCATGTGACTTGATTGGGCCAATGAGGCCTTAACAAGTATGGTAGAGCAGAGGTCTGATAAACTTTTAGGGGATGAGGTGTGTTTTCTTGGAAAGCTCCCTGGGATCCCACTATCCGAATCATGAGAAGCCTAGGCTGTCCTGATGGAGAGACACCACACGGACATGCCCTGGAGGCAGAGACACCACCTGCAGACACCATATAGAGTGGAATGGAGGTGCTCCCACTGAGCACCCACTGCCATCGAGAGCAGAACTGTCCCTAGCATTGTGAGAGAGAATAAATCATTATTGACAAATAACTGAAACACCCAGGAAGTAAAAAGAAAACAAATTTAGGAGTTGAGTTTTACTCAACTCACGAAGATGGCATGACATGGATTTTGGTGTCATGAGGTTGAATCAACAGCGAGGTTGAATCAATTACAAACTCTGACTGTGGGCAAATTAATTCTCTCTAAGCCTGTTTCCTTATCTCTGCATGAAAATAATAGGGGTTATTCCTTACGGCTGTTGCAAGTATTGGACAAAATCATCTATGTAAAATATTTAGTTTGGTGCGAGCAGCACAGCAAGCATTTAAAAATATGTTAGTGATATCATCGTTGTTTTCCTTGAGGTGCAAACAGAAACATAGCAATTTTGTTTGAAATACTGAGATGTCTTGGTAATAACGAGTTGGCAAAGGGCACTGCCCAGCTTGGGGACCCTAAGGACACAGTGTGGCTGCAGAAGCCAGCCATTGCTATCTGGGGCATCCCTGCTATGGCAACTGAGTCAAATGACCTGCTCTTGTGTACACTCTTTTCCTTTAAAGAAAATATTGATGCTGAGTTTTCACAGGTGCTTTAGATTTACTCACCGGGGCCTTTATGCAACCACCTGTCCTTGTTTTTCTTTTACTCGGGGTAGAAGAGATAATGCTAAGCCCAGCAAACCTGATTTGGCTCCAGGAATCCAAGCCATGGGAGAAAGCACAGGCATTGCCTTTTTACCAGGAGTGAGGAGTTCATCAGAGGAAACACAGCAACACCAGGTTCAGGGGGGCTTCACCCCTCCTTGTACCACGACAGCAGTCGGCCTAGTTTCAGCCCCAACCAAAAGCCGGGACTTTACAAAAATCCAAGATTTCCTAGGACCACCTCACCAACAGGAAGGGGGCCTGAGTCTGTGTTAAAGGAGAAAGGCCTCTAGCAAATGCGTATCAGAAGGCGCCTAAAAGATGTTATTTTAAAGGAAATCGGGCTTGACCAGGAGCAGCCATAAACCTCAAACATCTGTGCCACGGCCCATCACCCTGCACATTTTTAGAGGAGAACATAGTGTTACTTTTGCTGGCAGCACAGGTCTGCTGATAAGCAAAGATGGAATGTGTTTCAGGTGAGTACTATTTTCTGAGCAATTTAGAAACTTCAGAGGTGGTCGCTGGAAACGGGTCCCAGGACTGGGAGGGACTATTGAGCTCATATGCACAGCAGTGTCATTTGGTTCTGAATCTTTTACTGCTTTTGAAGTAAATCGGGGCCAGTTTCCCCCACTCTGTCATTCTGTCCCACCTTAAGGCAATCGGGCACTTTGCTGGTTCCTGTGGGTTCCTGGCAGGCCCATTGCATTTCTCCAGGGCAGCTCCCCCTCCTCCTATCAGCCTGGTACCATCTGTTCTCCTGGCCTTGCTCACTCCTCCAAACAGACCCCTTCTCCTGTCTGCAGATTAGCTCAGGGGAACTTCCTGAAGCTCAAGTCAATGTCCTCAGATGCAGATTGTCCAGAGAACCTCAGCTTAATTCATATTATGAGGTGCTCCAGATGCTTTCAACATAGCAAGGGAAAGACAGGAGGTGGAGTTGGAACGGGGGTGGGGGAAGGGTGGGGGAGAAACAAGCCAGAAAGGCTGGTGCCACCAAGAAGCCAAGATTCTATGGAAAGGGAACAGACAATGTGACAGGGCAAAGGCCTAAGGGAAGCAAGTGATAAGCGGCCAGCCGATGACCAGGCAACAGAAGTAGGAAGGAGAGGCTGCCACAGGCTGAAAGGGAGCAAGGTTTCTGTGCACCCCCATACCTCCAACCTCCTCTAAGCCCCACTCCCTGCATCTGCACCTGGGCCACTGAGCCTCTGCTACCACCTGGAAGAGAATGTTAGCTGAAGCTCTCGCAGATAAAATGCCAAGCTGCAGGTATACGGTTCCCAGATGTAGAATTCGTGGTGGGAATGTCAATTTGGATCATTTAAGAAATGATCCAACCCAGGAGTACTTTCAGGAGAGGGCAGGGTGACCACAGTGGAAAAAGGCAAGAAGCTGTAGTTCGAGGGAACCCACAGGAAAATCTCTTGAGGAGCATTGGCTGGAGGAGAGCACAGGAGACTGGGGTCAGATCACACATGGGTCACCAAACCAAAACTTTCCTCCATTTCTCCTCTTCCTCGTCCCTAAATCCGAGGCAGCACAGTGACTTGGAGGGGAATCATAGACATGCTCTGCAGGAAACACAGAAGAAGGCAGGCATGCCTCCCTCCCCCATCTCATGCATGTTTCCAGGCTAAAGCAACCCGTGCAGAGGATGGTAGAGCTTCTGCCCTAGTTGTGAGTGTTCTATGTCCTGGACACATTTATATTACTAATAAGATATGTTTTAAGTTTTTAATTACTATCTAATAATAACCAAAAAAGATGATACATCTATGTGACATTTCACCCAAAGGTGGGAGTCAGGAGAAAGGACCCAACAAGTTTGCTAGAGCAGCCATGAAAAAATATGTGATCACACCAGATCAAATTCCATGTGTTCGATGCATCAATTCCGTGTTCATTGATACAGCCAGGCTTTGGTTAGCATCTCTCAGAATCAGTCTAGCTTGGGAGAGTGGAATGGAGAGGCACCTCAATGAGAAGACCAAGTTGGCAAGGTCCCATGGCATGGTTGCAGAGTAGGGTGACCAGTGCTTTACCTGCTTCACCTCTATTCCCTCATTTCTCCAGGTTCTCTTGCTTACTGACCATAAGGCCATCTGGTTGACCCCCCTGGACTGCTAACCACCTGAGATCAGAAAGTTTCAAGCTTTTCTAAAGCCTTCCTTCAAAAGTAGCTATAGGGGCACCTAGGTGGCTCAGTGGTTGAGCATCTGCCTTGGGCTTAGGTTGGGATTCCAGGGTCTTGGGATTGAGTCCCATATCAGGCTCCTCGCAGAGTCTGCTTCTCCCTCTGCCTATGTCTCTGCTTTTGTGTCTCTCATGAATAAATAAATAATTGTTTTAAAAGTTACTATTGGAACTTTAGAGAATTACTACAAAGCATCCCTCTCTTAACTGCTCATATAGAACCAGTAGAGAGAGATAAACATTAAAGGCAGGCAGATGGAGTTCAAAATATCACTTTTCTTCCTCATAAAGCTGTTGGAGACCGTGGCTTAGAGGTGGGGACCAAATAACTGTGCCAGTATCACACCTCCAACTTAAGCCATCCACAGCAGCTCTGGACTACCCCCAAGGCTCCCATGAAGGAATCTGCCGTGGTAACCTCTAGGGTAGGTGGTCTCTAAGCTAGTGGGGAAAGGAGAGGGTTGAGCCCCTAATTCTCAGGGGTTGCTCTCAAGTTCCCTAACCAGACAAATTACCCTTCCTCCTTGGCAGGAGAAATGGAGGGAGCAAAAGTGGTAGAAGAGCCCAGTTCCTCCTACAGTGAACAGGAGTCAGTGTGTACCTGCTGCCCTACCTAAGTCCTACTATTAGAGCAGAGCCAGGCTTCTCTGGTGGAAGAGGAACCCACGCTCCCTTCTATCCCCATGGGGGAGCTGGAGAAGCAAGGAGACTTGGTATGGAAAATGCCATCTGGGCCCTTGAACAGCCTCCTAGCCAGGATGGAAAAAACACTGCTACTGTGGCTCCTTGATTCTTTGGTAGATTTGATTCCTGAAACTGGATGCTCAGCTTCTTGAGCCTTAGGAGCCCTTTGCCACCACTGGCCTATTGCTGCCCATCTGCCCCTGTGTGCAATCTGGCACAGTCAGAAGGCACCTCTGTGCCCAGGGAAGCCTAGAAGGGAAGGAGGAGTGAGGCAAATCCACTCTCTGCATGGCCTCACTCAATAGGGTTCTCCTGCCTTCCCTGACCCCTCTCTGGTAAAAATCCAACTGTAGACTTCCTTAGGGGTCTAAAAGCAGCTGGTTGTGTCTTTCTTTGAACTGGATCTATGATATTCATTTATTTGCTTGTTCAGAAGAACAGTTCCTGGGAGAAGCCAAGAATGAATGATGGTGTTTATGGACTGGGAAGAAAGAATTGAGGGTAGAGCTGTGTGGATTTTTATTACTGGATATTTATTTCCAGGTCACTTAAAATCCATAATTTTTAATTTGAAAGTGGAAGAGTGGGCAAGAAGAGTCACAAATCCTTTGGATAAATTATCAAAAGCTTAGAGACACTCTTCATCCAAAAATGTGCACATACATATGATGTATATGTATATGTGTATATATAGTATTATATATAAGGTATTATATATTTATGTGTTATATATATGAAGAATTATATTGTATATATGTAAAGTATATAGACTCCTTGGAAGCATGTTTATATTTATATTTATATATCCCAGAATAAGAACCCCTACTTTCAACCATACAGAGTTTTAGAAATATATAGAACATCAAATGTAGTTTGGTACAAAAGAGAAATCTCAATTGAATAAACAAAACCTATTATTTTTAAGAAATTTATATCCTATATTCTTTAAAAATTGAAATGCAAATAATAAAAATAAAGGAAACCATATATAAGATCTGCAGAATTAATTATATCAGCAAACAGATTGTTACTATAATTAAACTCATATTTAAGTCTGAGCTTCCTGGCAGCTAAGATAAACAGAGAAACATCAAGAAAAGCAACCGATTATGGAGAACTAGGTGTTTGGTTTTCTAAGACCCGCGGAGGATACAGAGGATACGTAAAACATGGTCCTTCTCCTTAAGGAAGAAAAAAAAGACCTTCAGAGGCTAAAGGCAAGGGCAGGGGTCTGTGATGGGGCTCCTGTTCCATGCTATAAATGGAAGTTTCAATGGTACTGCATGGATACAGAAAGAGATAGCCTTGAAGTCTCATTTGAAATTCATGAAAAATATTTCAAACAGGCTTTGGGGAAAATCCAGTTTATGAAGTGAGGGAGGGAGGATTATGATGAGTCCTTCTTTCAACAGATTAGTGGAGTGCCTCCAGGAAGTGTCCATCCTCAGGAGCCTTCTGGAAAACAGTTTGTTGAATGCTCAGGATCAATTTTGATCTTTTCAAGGAGTGTTCTTTAGGAGTACAAAGGTAGCATCACAGCCAAATGCACTCTTTCTTTAGAAGCATCAATTCCAGAATAGCTGCTAGATTTTACATTTCCATCAGGACCCGACACAGTCCAATGTCAGTCCAGCTGGTCTCTTATCCAATCCAGGGAATTCTGGGGAATATACTTGCATGAGAAGCTGCTCCATCTACTAATTCCATCAGATCCAGCTACCGCTGAGAAAAGCAGCTCCTGCCACCTTCTCAGAAAGTCAGCAAGAGCCAACCTGCCTCTACCTATGACCTGAATTAGTACCTTCCCATCCCTACCCTGAGTTCTCATTTAAAAATCACTTATAAATAGGAAACATGCCCTACAGACTGTGAAATTACCTACCTAAATATTTAATATTTTTCCCCATGAAAGAGCATCTTGTGGGTTGAGAGATCAAGCCCTGATCGGGCTCTGCACTAAGCATGGAGTCTGCATAAGACTCTCTCTCCCTCTCCCTCAGCCCCACCCCTGCTCAATCATCCACCCTGCTCAATCATCCGCATTCTCTCTCTCTCTCTCTGATAAATGAATAAATCTTAAAAAAAATAAAAGCCCCAGGGCATCGAGTTTTTAAAGACTCTACAAGTGATTCCAATGTGCAGCAACAGGTCGAAAATCACTGCTCTAAATTCTTGTCGCTTACAGAAGCCATCAATTTGCTGATGCCCAATTCTCTGGGTCCTCAAAGATCTTCACTGGTCCTCAGTGAAATATGATGATAAAGTTAGCCCAGGCTGGAGATAATCTGCTGATATTAGAAACTGCCTTCTAGTAAATGTTTCTACTCAGGGCACCAATTTTTTTTCCTAATCAAGTCAGTTCCCTCACTAATGGGCCAATTACACTATTTATTCCTGATTCAGACACTAACTTGATTTTGGCAGACCATTGAAATTCTATCTCTTTGTATTCTCCCAAATTTGGAGCAATAAGAATCCTTACAAAAGGATTCTCTGCTTCACAAAAGAATTCCTGGAACGTTTTCTTAAAAGTGCACTTAAAAATATTATCTGATTTGCAGTAACACTTAAATTAAGATCTGGACCTTTGCAGGGCTGGTGGCTTCTACAGTCCCTGATAAAGGCAGAAGTGCCTTTCAAAACATCCGTTTGCTCCCACTGTAAGTTCTGCTCGGAACACCCCATTGGGTTCCTTGGTTACATCTGCTTGCAGAAAGTTGTGGCGAGTGATAAGAGCTTCAGAAATCCTGGAGCTGTTTTCCCAGCCTTCTGTTACCAAAACAGATATGGACACAACAGAAGAACTCAGGTGATAGTGAATTTTGATGGGGAAAGTCTACTCCAAGTTACTCAATCATTAGTCTTCACGAAAGAGTCCTGAGCTGGTAAAACGATTTGCACTCATCAGCCTGTGGCAGTGGAGATCAGTCCTCTAGCTTGTTTTCCAAACTCACGCTAATGTTCTTTTCTAGCATAAATCTGCTACAGATGATGTGGGGAAATTTTTAATAGATAACAGCATAACTTCATAAAAAAGGGATGGCAAGATGCCCACACAAATTCAAAATTTACAAGATAGCCCCCGAAGACTCAGTTTGAGTCATCTCTATGCACAACCTTGGTCTATAAGTGCAGTTCCTGAAAAACAAACTCTTCTCTATCTATATCTATATTTATAACTGCATCTAAATCTATAAAGATACTCTGTCTTTACATATTCCATACTCTAGTTCCTTAATCCTTTCAACCTAGCATTGAGTTGACAGATTTGGCAAGTAAAATACAGGATACCCAGTTATTTTTGAATTTCAGGTATGCAATTAACACATTTTTAGAATAAGTATATCCCAAATATTGCATATATTTTATCTGGCAACCCTAGCTCTGCATCCTTTCTGAAGATCTAAGACTGGAGGGCTTATGCTTTTTTTTTTTTTCTTGTTCTTGTTCTTTTTCTTTTTTTGCTCCCCCTCAGCCAGCTTCTCTCTCAAAAACGATGAAGTGTCAGAGATGTCTGTATTTCTTCTACATTCATCATAACACTATGTATAATACCTAAGGTATGGAAACAACCTGAGAGTCCACTGACAGAAAAATTGACCAAGAAAAGTGGTAAATATGTGGAGTGATTAAAGTGTTAATTCGTTGGTGGAATTCCTTCCACAAGACATACCGTAGTATTATCAAATCACCATGTTGCACACTTTAAATATCTTAAAATGTTATTTGTCAATTGTACCTCAGTAAAGCTGAATAAAATGAGTTAAGAAGGATGCAGAGAGAGGGATTGCCAAGGAAGTGGAAATGTGTTGCTTATCTTGACAGAAAGTACAGTATCTTGATCATGTTGGTGGTTTCATAGGTATACATCTATTGAGATCCATCAAATTGCATATTTTAAAAAGAATTATTTATGTTATTTTTACTTCAATCAAATTTTAAAATCAATTCAAAAGTTGAATTTGAAAAAGACAAATTAAAAAAATCAAATAGTAGCAATTGCTGACTCAAAATTAATGCAATCTTGAGGCAGACCTACAATGTCAAAAGAGAAATATGTCAACTAGACAGTTTGGTGTTGTCAAAGGGACAAGATATGCATGTTCTCTCTCTCTCTCTCTCTCTCCCTCTCTGTTTCTGTCTCCTGAGCCAGAATTATCACTTCTTAGCATTGCAGGTTTCTAGTCTCACAATGAGCTCCTCCCACAGTCAAGACAGAATAACAATCACCTCAGCTTCCAATACTGGTTAATGAACCCTAACTTCCTGTCTACTTTGCTCCTCCTCTCTGTGGCTCTCCTGATTGCTGACTTTTACCTGGACACTTGACTTCCTACTTTATGCAGTTTCTACAACATCCCTTAGTAGATGTTTGTGAAGACTTTGTGTTTCCATCCTCAACCTTGCCTTCATCCAGTGTCTGGACCCAGGCTATTCTGTCCCTGATTCTGATTTTTAGCCCTATAACTCTTTTCTCCATCCCATTGTTCAGATTTCTCTGCTTTCTTAGTACCATACGGTACTATGCTACGGTCTGTGACACAGGATGACTGGGGCTCTCGGGATAGTTTGCACATTGGTCAACAGTGGTCAGATTACATAAATTAAAAAACCCCAGTTATTGCTTCAAACATCTGTTAAGATTTCTTTTTTTTTATCTGTTAAGATTTCAAAGTTACTTAGGAAAATGAGACTTTATTTTAAACACAAACTTTAGAGTTTGAGAATAAAAACAGCGAAGCTGTTTCCCAGAACAGAGAGGACCATTTTTCAGAAGTTGAAAAGTCTACCAAAATTTCAAAACAGAGTAATAATGCCTTCCCAATGCCCTCAGTCCAAAAAGACAATATCACCCACCAATGCAGTATATCACTGCTTTACCATCATCAGAACCAACTCAATTTCTCTCTTCCTTTATTCCCTCACCCCTCTTTTCTATTATTCTTCTATTCTTTTGGGTTCCCTCCACTATAGTTCTTAATTCTCATCATATATCTCTTCCCAACTTCCTCCATTTTAACTGCGTATGATATGCAATTTACATTGAATCATCTGTTCTATTTCTAGAATATAATTTTTCTATATCCTATTTTAGCTTTAAGGATATAGATTACAATTAAATCATAGTATTTCCCTTCCAGTATCTAACAAAATGAGAGAAAGAAAAAACAAAAACAAAATATTAAAAACTAAGGGGAAAATTACTAACAGCCACAAAGCAAGAAAAAGGGATTAAGTTGATATTATTAATTTTAAAAACTGGTAAATAAGGAAAGACAGATGATTACAAAGTGAGACAGAGAGGTAGCACAGCTCTGCTTTTACCCTGGCCCAAATTCCCACAACTTGTACTGCTGAATTGATCAAATCAAACATGGAAAGAATCCAACTCAGTCATTATCTTTTCCCTTTTCAATCTGAGTTCTGGGCATAGGGAGGCTATTAGGGGAAAAGGAAGTGGAATAGGTACTGGCTGTCCAGTCTAAGGGCCAAGGCTACATTCCCACTGGAAAGTAGCACACCCATCAAGTAGACCTCGACACAGGACCATTAACAAAATCCCAACACAATGAGCAGGGGCTAGGTTATCTAACAAAGACTGTAAATATCCCAGCTGGGCTCTCTCCTGTTGTTATTCTCTTGAGTTATAAAAGACTGTGTAGAACACAAGAAAACTCATCCATCAAGCTACTGCTGGGAAGAACAAACAAATTAGTTATAAATAATGTGAAAAAAATCAGGAAGGCATCTTCAGTGACTAGATGATACCATACCATACCAAATATGAACATGGTAAAAAGAAATGGCATGGCAATTATTTCAGTATTATATGGTATGGAAAAAAGAAAGCAAAATAAAGACAAATAAGAACATAAAGGATCAGAAGGAAAATTGTCTTACACTATAGAATAACTTGATAAGTATGTGGTCTGGATAAAAGAGGGACTCAAAGTCTTGATAATAACAATAACCCTACCAAGATGAAAAGAGTGACTACAGGCCCAAGGAAATAACTAGTCTTCCAACAACAGCATTAAGGAATTGACAAATAATTTAGAAACAAGAAGAAGCACAGTAGTTCACACTATAGATCAAATACTGACAGAGAAGAAAGATGAGCAACTCATGATGAAGTTTTAAAAAAGAGATCAAAATATTCGGAAATTGGAATGCCTAGGTGGCTTAGTAGTTGAGCATCTGCCTTTGGCTCAGGGCATGATCCTAAGGTCCTGGAATGGAGTCCTACATCAGGCTTCCTGCAGGAAGCCTGCCTCTCCCTCTGCCTATGTCTCTGCCTCTCTCTCTCTCTCTCTGTGTCTCTCATGAATAAATAAATAAAATCTTTTTAAAAATTGGAAATTAACAATATGTATGTAAGACAGACAAATATGAACCAACATAAGGATAAGTGGTGTCCCTGGAGTAGCAAAACCGACAAATAAACAGAAAGTGAACTCAAATATATGATGCAAGAAAACTTCCTTGAATCCAAGAGGGAAAAAACCCTAAATATGTAGCTTGAGAGGATCCTCTATTTTCCAGAAAATTTTGATATAGAACACCATACACTGAATATAGCCCAATTGCATCATTAAAATTAAAAGACAAAGAAAAACCCTTGAAGTGACCAGCCAGGAAAGTAAATCATGTACACTGGGGGAAAAAAATCAGACTTCTCTGTAACAACAGTAAATGCCAAAGACAATGGAATAATATTCACAATGTTTTGAAGAAAAGAAGGTGTGATTCAAGAACACAGTACCTAGCCGAGACATTATTTGACTAAAGAGCAGTGAGCACACTTCCTCAAACATGACTGAATTCAGGGAATACAGCATTCATAAGCACTTCCAGGAGTGTGTGGGGGGATATCCCACACAAATCAAAATAAAGAGAGAGCATTGAAATAATAAATCCATATTTTAAAAGAATCTGATAGGCATTAAGTCTATTTAAATATTGAGCTAAATATGGAACTAATTTAATTAAGAGAACTCTGGTTACAGAAAAAAAGTAAATGTATTGCTAGAAAATATAAAAATACAACATTTGGGAAACAATGGGAGATAGTTCAAGAATGCTAAATTTGAAAAAATGCTTTAACATTGTTCTGATGATTGTTTTACTAAATTGATTGTTTTACTAAATTTCTTTGTTTTAATCTGAGAGGGAACTTTCAGGGAATAATGTATCTTGTCTATAGAAACATTTATTTGAATTCAACCATCCCTTCAGTTTTTCTCCTACTAAATTCAAGTAATATACTTTTTTCATTAAAGTATCCCCTATAATAAGACTTCATCATAATAAAAATTTCTAGTTGGTCTGTCTAGATATATGCATAAAAAGACAGACTCTAAAATAATGTTTGTCCAATGTTAATAATGATTTTGTGGGGCTGGTAGGATTTAGAGTGAATATTTTCATCTTTATACTTTTCTCAAATGTCAACTTCTTTATAATGAGTTTCTTTTTAAAAAGAAATTAATATAATAGCATTTTAAAGAAAGCATTCAAATGCACCAAGATGATAAATATTTATCACAGGGAAGTGAAAATATAGGTGACTGTTATTTTTTGTACATTTTATATTTTTTAAATTAGAAAAATTACATTGATAAGCTACTTTTTACTTTTTTTTATTATTACTTTTTTGAGGTCTTATTTGATATTTCCTCCATGGTTTTGTGGTTCTTGATTTAAAAAAAAAAAAAAAAAAGCTTGCCCTTCCCTAGTTTAGGAGGAAAAAGAAGCAATGCCTACAAACTTCAAGTTAATAATCAGCCAAATGCATGCTGCTTCACTTAAATTTTCAGGAAGAAGAAAGTAGGTTCTGGAAAGTTGATGTGAGGAAGACCATTTTATTAAACTACATTGTAACTGGGCACATAAACACAAGGAAATTCTTCCAGTGAACAGGCGTACTATGTAATAAGCATCTCCCAGATACTTTGTGCCAAAATGGGTTAATGGAATTCTGCACCATAAATCCAGTCCCTTCCCCACAAAAAGGAAAATGTTTATGGGCACCAAAAAGTTACCATGTCAGTATAAAGAGAAATACCAATATCAGATCAAAATTGAAGCACATGTTTCTTGTTGATATAACTTAAACTTTTCTTTAAAAGCATTACCCCCAAAATGGAGGAATAATAATAATAGAATTATCCACAGCAAGTTAAGCTAATCCTCAAAATTAAGTAAAAACCCTCAAAATTGAAGAGTTAAAAAAAATACTTGGTAGCAGACATTGGTTCGTGGAAGTTATTTCCCAAAACCAACTCAGAATGTCAGAAGTCCAGTTTATAGGTTCAAATTGTGAATTTACACACATGGGGTATGTTATGAATTCACTGAACCCAAAAGCTCACATAAGCACTTTATATCATCCCCTCTAACCCTTAGTAGTTGGTTTTCCATCCTAGAATATTGTGTTAGTTGGGGTTTCTTATTTTGTTGGAGTAGTTTAAAAGACAGAGGAGGAGGTGGTGGATTTAGTGGTTAGATCAGTCCCTAACATTGTCAAAATACTTGTTTTCTCACAAAGCATGGTATGGTGCCAAATGGAGCAACCAAGATGTCAAAAGTATTTCACAATGTTGAAGCTTCTCTTCATGAATCTTTGGATCCCAGCAACTTGTTTACTACATCCTCAGAGGAGCTCAGGAATGCAGCTTGGAGTCCAGGCAGTCACTGGATTCTTTTCTGGAAGGTGGTACACCACGTTCCTCTGAGTAACAGGGTGTTTTAAGTTTTCTCTTTCACGTACAACCACAGCTATACCACACAGATGGGAGACAGAACAGGAGAGACTCAGATGCCAAACAGTTTCGGAGATTCTGCAGGAAGCAATTTAACTACCACAAAAATGTCCTCACAGAGCCCGACTGACTCCTGAGGTATTCTCCTTTCATCTCCCTGAGCTCCCAGTTTCCTAAACAGGATTTCTAGCTTGCCTGACTTCTCATTAGATGACCAGTGCACTGCTTAGCTGCTTTCCCTGTCTCCGTTTCTCTCTCCTTTCACTTCCAACCATGTAACTGAATCTAAGAGCTCACTCCCTGCAGTCCCCCAGCCCCTCATTTTTCAAGTGGGAATTCTTCTGGCTTATATTTTCTGTCCATTGATTTCTCTTACAAAGTGAAATAAAAAGGAAGCCCCATGCAGGGGGAAAAAAAAAAAACATATACATTGAACAAATTTCAAACTCCGATCTTAATCTGAGCAAAATAGAAGTAGCCCTTCCTTTAACAAATAACCTGAGTAATGAAATAGTTTGCAGGGGGACCCAGTGATTTTTACTCCTAAATTTGGCACATTGTACATGCCCAAGTATAAAATATCTTTGGGGAAATGATCTGCCATGTTTTGTGTAGATATTCTTAGGGTTTTTGGGGGGATAAGCAAGAAATAACTCTTTCTATGGACTTTCTTCAGAGAGTTAGAACAAATTATTTTAAGATTTGTGTGGAATCAGAAAAGACCCCGAATAGCCAGGGGAATTTTAAAAAAGAAAACCATAGCTGGGGGCATCACAATGCCAGATTTCAGGTTGTACTACAAAGCTGTGGTCATCAAGACAGTGTGGTACTGGCACAAAAACAGACACATAGATCAATGGAACAGAATAGAGAATCCAGAAGCGGACCCTCAACTTTATGGTCAACTAATATTCGATAAAGGAGGAAAGACTATCCACTGGAACAAAGACCATCTCTTCAATAAATGGTGCTGGGAAAATTGGACATCCACATGCAGAAGAATGAAACTAGACCACTCTCTTTCACCATACACAAAGATAAACTGAAATGGATGAAAGATCTAAATGTGAGACAAGATTCTATCAAAATCCTAGAGGAGAACACAGGCAACACCCTTTTTGAACTCGGCCACAGTAACTTCTTGCAAGATTCTTCCACGAAGGCAAAAGAAACAAAAGCAAAAATGAACTATTGGGACTTCATCAAGATAAGAAGCTTTTGCACAGCAAAGGATACAGTCAACAAAACTCAAAGACAACCTACAGAATGGGAGAAGATATTTGCAAATGACATATCAGATAAAGGGCTAGTTTCCAAGATCTATAAAGAACTTATTAAACTCAACACCAAAGAAACAAACAATCCAATCATGAAATGGGCGAAAGACATGAACAGAAACCTCACAGAGGAAGACATAGACATGGCCAACACACGCATGAGAAAATGCTCTGCATCACTTGCCATCAGGGAAATACAAATCAAAACCACAATGAGATAGCACCTCACACCAGTGAGAATGGGGAAAATTAACAAGGCAGGAAACCACAAATGTTGGAGAGGATGCGGAGAAAAGGGAACCCTCTTACATTGTTAGTGGGAATGTGAACTGGTGCAGCCACTCTGGAAAACTGTGTGGAGGTTCCTCAAAGAGTTAAAAATAGACCTGCCCTACGACCCAGCAATTGCACTGTTGGGGATTTACCCCAAAGATACAGATGCAATGAAACGCAGGGACACCTGCACCCCGATGTTTATAGCAGCAATGGCCACAATAGCCAAACTGTGGAAGGAGCCTCGGTGTCCATTGAAAGATGAATGGATAAAGAAGATGTGGCTTATGTACACAATGGAATATTACTCAGCTATTAGAAATGACAAATACCCACCATTTGCTTCAACGTGGATGGAACTGGAGGGTATTATGCTGAGTGAAGTAAGTCAATCAGAGAAGGACAAACATTATATGTTCTCATTCATTTGGGGAATATAAATAATAGTGAAAGGGAATAGAAGGGAAGGGAGAAGAAATGTGTGGGAAATATCAGAAAGGTAGACAGAACATAAAGATTCCTAACTCTGGAAAACGAACTAGGGGTGGTGGAAGGGGAGGAGGGCGGGGGGTGGGGGTGAATGGGTGACGGGCACTGAGGCACTTGATGGGATGCGCACTGGGTGTTATTCTGTATGTTGGCAAATTGAACACCAATGAAAAATAAATTTACTATTAAAAAATAAAGAAATAACTCTTTCTCTCTACGTCCATGAGGAAATATCAAATGTCTCTAAGGGTAAGGCATCAAAGGGAAATGCAGGGGTGGGGTCATGAGGGGACAGAAGAAGTTTGAGGTTCAGAGTAAAGATTGGCCCACCTTTTCTATGAAAGTCTGGAGGGTAAACCTTTTAGGCTCTGTGGCCATGAGGCCTGTGTCCTGGCTAACCAGCTCTGCTGCTGTAGCACAAACGTGGCCATGGTATTCAGCAAAGGAGCATGGCCGTGTCTCAATAAAACTATTCATGGACCTGACATCTGTATTTCCTACAATTTCCACGTGTCATGACTAATATCCTTCTTTTGATTCCATCTAACCACTTAAAAATTTAAAAGTCATTCTGAACTCCCGAGTGACACAAAAATAGGAGGTGGGCTAGATTGGCCTGTGGGTCCGTTTGCCAAGCTAGGTATAGAGGGAGCTGCCTGCCAAAGAGAAGACAGGTCTTCCCACGGCATCCCACATGAAGTAGCCATTCCACCAACAAAGCGCTTCCTTATCCCCTGCCTCGGACAGTCCTCACTGCAATCTGTGAGATACATGAGGTTCAGAGAAGATAAGTGTGATCAGTCATTCAGTAAACAAATACTGAGTCTATTATGAGGTGCTAGGCTTGTGTTGGGCCCTATGGATATAGCAATGACAAAGGCATGGTTTCTAGTTGCTTAGGGACTAGTGGGGCAGACCAGGACAGCCCAAGAAATTACAACACAGAACCCAGGCTAGAGAGACACAGAGCGAAGCATTTAATTCAGTTTGATTGCTCAAGGAAAGGATTGTGGAGGAAATGACATCTAGCTCAGAAGAGAAGGGGGAACAATTGTACATATTATAAGGAATGGTTTGAGCAAAATGTAGAGATATGAGAGCAAAACACATAGAAGGTCTCCCAACTAGTCAAGAAGTTTGTATCATGGGGCCAATGGAGAGGGTATGCATAGTGAAGACAGCACAAGAGCAGAAGAAAAACTGCTCTAAAATGTTGGCCAAGGACCATTTTCTATCATGTCACAGAAGGTGGGCTTTATTCTGGGAACGATGGGAAGCTAGTGAACAGGGGGAAGCAAAGAAGTGATAGGGTTCAAATGCATCTTCCAGTAAGATCTCTCTGGCTACAGAATGAAGAATGGATCACAAAAAGCAAGCTCAACCCTCTCATTTCACAATAAAAAATACTGACCACCCTCCCACACCCATAAATGATCTGACTAGTCCAGGTCCACTGAGCTAATGAGACATGAAATCATTCTGCTAAACTCCATGCCCAGTGTGCTCTGTCCACTAGCCACAATGCCTTCCCCACATACTCAGGACTGGACGGCACATATCAAAGTCATAACTACATCCACGTACTCATTTGGTGGAGCATGGTCTCTAGAAACCAAGATCTAGCCCCAGGCTTCATTCATTGCTAGAAGGATGCCATGAGTTCTAGAGACTTACAGTTGACAAAGCTGGGAAAGTAACCACAACACCATATACCCCTTGCGTTGAGCTAATATTATGTGAATAATGACCTCATGACTTTCAGTTAGGTCCTGAAAATGCCAAATTCTCTGCCAAAGCAAATAAAGAAAAACAGGAGGAGTGCTGATGAGAGAGTAAAGTACCCAGAGATGCCAGTTAAAATTTGTAAACTGAATTGTAGTGGGTTTCACACCAGGGGGCTTCATAACGGAAGATGAAGTATGCCATCATCCTATAAAGAAGGATAAGTAGTAAGGTAGGGGGGCACCTTACCCCCTACCTTACTGACTCAGTGGTTGAGTGTCTGCCTTTGACTCAGGTTGTGATCCCAGGATCCTGGGATCAAGTCTCACGTTAGGCTCCCTGCATGGAGCCTGCTTCTCCCTCTGCCTGTGTCTGCCTCTCTCTCTCTCTCTCTCTCTCTCTCTCTCTCTCCTGTGTCTCTCATGAATAAATAAAATCTTTTTTTTAAAAAACAAAGGAGTAAGGGTGGAGTCTAGTAGATTTTTATAATCAGTAGAGGTTATAATTCTATTGTTTTTAAAGCTCAGCTCACAGCTGTAATGGAGATGACATTTTTGTGGGGTTTTTTTTTTAACTCTTAATTATCACTTAATCTAATCTTTATATTTTACGGATTAGGACTCTTGAGTCTGTGAAGCTGCACATATCTGGGGCTTGGAGCCCTGCTTCTGAAATCAAACATATCTGGGTTTGTGGCCACTCTCTACCTGTCACTCGCTATCTAGCTTTGGGCAAACAACTTAACCTCTCCATTCTAGTAGCTTTACCTAAACCTTTCAGGTTTGTTGTATTGAAAGAAAATAATGCATGCTAAGTAATTTAGCTCAATGCTTGGCACATAAATGATCTTTATAATTATTATTCATCATTATAATAAACTTTTCTAATTCTACTAATAGACATTCACAGAGTGCTACCTTCCTACCATTACTGCTTATTGTTGCTATTTACTCAAAGTCACGGAAACAAGATAGTCACTGGACTTAAACTAGAATCATCTCTGCTCCAAACCTAAAACTCTTACTCAAAACCTCTTCCCACTTTAACAGTGACTTTCAAACTATGTTCCCAAAGAGACTCAGGGTTTGAGGAAATGCCTAAAGGAGAAGCCAGGCTGTCTCAGAGTTCTCAGCTTTGATCCTGACTTTCATTTTATATTTTGTTTGAAGCAAGAGCACCACTACTAAAAGTAACTTTGAAAACCATTGTAAACCATTGAATTCCACCATACTGTCATTAAATCAGGAGCAAGCAAAGGACAGGACCATATACCTTGATCCTAAGGAAATAAGAACAGCATATGAAAAGTCAAGGAGTGGGTTTGAAGTAAATTAAGTAGATCTTGGCTCTTCTTTCTTTTCTGCTGGGTATGATTTTCCCAGGAAGCTCAATTTAGAGGGGTATCAGGAGGCCTAACATATAGAATAGGTTCTCCACAGAGATTTCTAGCCTTCACCAAACCCACATGCACCATCCCTTCTCCACTTAAGCATGGCATCACGTACATTCCTTGGGTGCCTGCATGGGCTGCACCCAGAGAGGTCGACTGTGGAATACGTCTGGAGTTTGTATCTGGATATATCGAAACTTGGAGAGACCAATTGTTGTTAATCCAAAGGTGGTATTTCATGTCACCTAGACCCTTTGACTTGTCAGGCTCCAGTGTATCTCTCACATGAAGATAATTTTATTACCTGGATTCAGAGATCCAGAGCATGAAGAGGAGCTGTGAACATGTTGGTCAAAGTGAATGAGCAGATGATTGTGTGATAGGGCCACTTCAGAGGCCCAATGACTTGGGAAAGCTCCTTGCAGAGCTGAATTGACCTACAGAGTGGTGTTCAGAACTGCCCTCTGGCTTACAGCTCAGATATGTTCCTGTCCTCGTTCCCCCACTGTAATATTTTGGATCAACTCCTTCCACATAAGCAATTCTCAAAATGTAAAGCAAAAAGAGACTAACTCTCTTCCACACTGAAAATCAATCCTTCACTTTCGAAAAGCATTTATGCTTCTGAGTCATAGAAAAGCCAACACCCTCCAGCACTTAGAAGCAATACCGCAAAAAGAAAAAAAAAAAAAAAAGAATGAAAACATCCGTGGATCGATTTCCCTTTCCGTATAGATCTGAGAGGTGAGATAGTTCTCGATTCTGCCAAGAGGCTTCCGGCTCTCATAAGTTGAGTCAGCATGCTGCAAATTGTTCGAGGTGGTTTTTGGACCACATCTGGTAGCTGAGAGGAACTGCATTGGGTCAGGCTCACTTTTGCAAAGTGCCTGAGGATTTTAGCAGATAAAGGAAGACTCTTGGCATTGTAACTCAGTTTTATGATTCTTGTAATCATCTATGCTTGGGAGCAAAAACAAAACAAAATAAAACACACTCACACACACACACACACACAAACACACAACATAGCAGGGTGACTAGATATTTCAGATGGAATTCACCCATTCTTCCCTGATTTGAGTTCCAATATTGATGTGATCTATGAGGTGGTAGCTACGGAACGATCCTGCTCAGATCTCCCTTTTAGACAGATTCCTCAGGGGCACCTGGGTGGCTCAGTGGTTGAGCATCTGCCTTTGGTTCCGGTCGTGATCCCAGGGTCCTGGGATTGAGTCCCACATCAGACTCCCCACAGGAAGCCTTCTTCTCCCTCTGCCTAAGTCTCTGCCTCTATCTCTCTCTATCTCTTATGAATAAATAAATAAAAATCTTTAAAAAGAGAGAGAGAGAGAGACTCCTCAGTAACAAGTGTGTTTATCTGCTCACCTGCAGCTCCTGAAGCTCTGAGAGGAACCCGCTGCAGGGACCCAAAGCCATGCTTTTCCAGAGCGGCTCCTAGCCAATGACTGAGCATGGGGTAGGGCAGGGTGGCAGGCATTCCTGCCCAGTGGAGAAATTTCTGTAGTGGGAATTGCTACACTGGGGCTTCCCATCTGCCTCGCCAAGACTTTGTCAGAGCTCCCCTACTTCCCCAATTCTTCTTCCTGCTCTCCCTTCATGGATGTCAGACTTGCATCATGATCCTAACCTTTCCCCAACACCTCCTGCTCCCTGTCCCCTTTCTCCTTTGCAAGCATTTTTCTCCAAGAAGCAAATTATATTTCTAATCCCCTCTTGGCCTCTGCTTCCTGGAGGATCTAAACAGAGGCTATGGGGAAAGGACAGAGCTTTTTCTCCCTTTCCCCATCTCCAGCTTCTCCTCCCACACACTGCCTTGTCTTTCCAGCCAGCCCATGCTTTCCCCCTTAAGCAGCAGCTGTGGCCATCAGCAGTGCTTGCCCGTGGCAGTCATGTGGTCTTTTGCCATTTACTTTCCCTACAGAAACACCAAGCCTAAGCAGATTGGAACTAGCAAAGTATCTCTAATGAGTGGAAAGTATGAAAAGCCAAGGAGGTGCTAAGATGCTGAGATGTTAGGGCAAAGTCCGTCCCCACTGGAGATGTGTGTGTGTGTGTGTGTGTGTGTGTGTGTGTTCATTCTTACTCATAGGAGGAGGTGGTAAATATCTCAAACTCAGAAATAACTTTCTCCTCATAATTTTAACAAGAGAGAACCAACAAATATAGATGCATTCCTTCACCTTCCCTTGCTGACCACCAAACTACCAGATCACTTGGCAAGTAGTAGAGTGAATTTCCTTCTATTTTACTGTATTTTTCTCAATTTTCATAACTCATGGAAATAGTCAAAAGATGAGGGGTGAGGTGGAGAAAAAGCCAGGGAAAATAAATACAAATGAGTTGAAGGAACCACAGACTCTTCAATCAATATTTAGTCAAGCAATTGCTACAATTTGGTGTGATTGCTACCCTGTTTTAATTTTTCCAAGTAATGTGTATGACTTCACTTTAGTTACTAAAAAGACCTAGGAAAAAGACCCAGGAAATCAAAGTAAAAAATCACTTCTCACTGCAGCTGGTTGTCACCGAGTTACCTACCTGGAGGTAGAAAGAAAGATTAGGGTGCCTGGGTTGCTCAGCCGGTCAAGATTCTGACTCTTGGTTTTGGCTCAGGTCATGATCTAGGGTGGGGGGGATTGTGGGATTGAATCTGACCTAGGGCTCTGTGCTCAGCTGGGAGCCTGCTTGAGATTCTCTCTCCCTTTGCTCCTCTCCCTGCTCACACTCTTTCTCTCTCTCTCTCTTAAATAAATAAATAAATCTTTTTAAAAAATGATTAAAAGTCTCTGAAAATTCCTTCCAACAATGATTCTAAAGGCAGGAAATTAATTTTTAAAAACTAAAACACTCCCTGAAATCCTATTTATTTGCATGCAATAAGTGAGTGTATGGATTCTGTTCATTTTGGCTTAAAACATAAAAGACAAGTCACCTGGTCAAGTCCTATTTCTCCAGAGAGATTTCTCCATAGAGATTTCATTCCCAGGTAACCAGAAACACTGAATCCGTCCCATCTCCGTCTCTGCTTCTATTTCTTCTGCCACTTTTCCAAAGCCTGTAAGGACAGCCTCAGTGCAGTAAATTTGTTGGGATGACATGATCAGCACTAAGAAATACTTTAAGATTTCTCATCACCTTCACTCTTCCCACTCCTTGCCCTCCACTGATGATAAGGCGGGAAATCCATATGAAATTCTCTGGACTCAGTATTAAAACAAATGTACACACCCAGCCTCCCTGGCTTCCTTTCATTTGTGTATGGCCTAAAACAGCTGACCGGGACGGTTTTCATCTTTCATCTAATCAACTCACTTTCCCATGGGAAACAGCCAGTGAAGCCCAAATATACGTACCAAACTCTTTCTCGACCCAGGCAACTCACCACATCTGACACTTCAAAAAAAATCTATAAAAGTGGCTGCTATGAGTCACTAAGGACAAACAGCATTCCTGAAAGGAATCAACATCACTAGCAGAAACGTATTAATGCTTGCTTTGAAAACTCTATAGGTCCCTACAGACCAGAACAGTATTAGACTTGAATTCTCTCTCTCTCTAGGATAGCTTCTATTTACTATTCCATTTTCTATAAATATAACAATCTCTTGTCTTTTTTTGTTTATTTCACCATAACAGACTAGCATCAGAAATACTTCTAGTATTTGTCATTTTTTTAACATTGTCCTTTCAATTATTGTTAGGAGTTTCCAGGAGTCACTAACTAGAATTTGCTCTATACCAGTGGTTTTTGATTTGGGGGACTATGACCTACATATTACATCACAGCCTAGTGTACCTAGAACACCAACACACACACACACACACACACACACACACACACAGGCACAAAACCGAAGAGGATCCTGAAGACAGAAGACATGACAACAAAACATATGGGATTCAGAAGGACATATCCTGGACAGAAAAAGGACATTAGGTCACAGTGAAGGAAATTCAAATAAAGTCTGAACTTCAGATAATAATAATGTATCTGTTATCAGCTCATTAGGGTGAAAAATGTACCATAATAATGTAAGCTGCTAACACTGGGGGCAACTGTGTGTGGAGCATATAGGAGTTTCTGCACTCCCTTGGAAACTCTTCTAAAATAAAAACCTTAGGAAGACAACACCGACAACAGAAAAGCAGTGGTTGCCAGGTGGGTGGGGATGGGGGCGGTGTGCTGGAACATCAGGCTCTTCCTTCTCAAGCCCTATCTGGCCCCCACAGTAGAATGCTACTGCAGATTCAGAGTCCTTTCCCAGCCACAGTCCCACTACAGAGCCCTAAGATGAGGAAGGTAAAGCATGTTCCATGTGCACCAGAAAAGCAGCTGACTAATGAAAGTGGGGTTAGCAAACTAAACCTAACCTCTTATTGTTCTCAAACAGGGGTCCAGAGGGAGGCAATAAAGCTGTAAAATTTAGTCTGAAATCTTAAATATGTCCAAACACCAGTTGCCAACTAACCTGCCCAAAATCTGACAGGAAATTCAAACCAGAATGTTTCCTGTTTTGAGGTGCCATTTTTGCTTCTTCTTTTTTATCTTTTTTTTTTTCTTTTACTTCTTGTTAAGAACAACCATGAGTTGGTAATGAAACATTTGAATCAGATGGAAGGAATAAAACTTGGGATAAAATGGCACAGAACCAAACAAATCCCTGGAGCTGAAGAAAATCCTGGCAGTGGTAGGAAGTCAGGCCTTTTCAATATGGATCTGAATGAAGTCAACCTCAAAGCCAAACGTATGGGTGTGAAACTTCATAAAATGGAAGCATGGAAACGCAAGTGTTCACGAATGGAAGCTGATTAATTTTCCAAAGCTCCATTGAGCATGTTGTTTCAGATCAGCTGAAGCTCAAACTGCTATTGACTCCAGGCTCACAGCAGGAGTAATATGGATATTATGAAAAACTCTTGTATCTATTGGCCTCAGGTCATTCCTTCTTTGTGAGAAGATCCTTTCTGGCTCCTGTATCCTAATGGAAGAAGGTTCTGATCTTTAAGTGTTCTGAGCCATGGGAATAACTGTCCAAATTTAGTACTTTTCAAACCTCTTTTTCAGAAGGGAAATTCTTGTATGAGACAGTCTTATCTGGAACCCTAATATATAATCAATTAAAATCAGAGCTACTCCGGATGAGAAGGAGGAGAGGACACAGAGCCACCTCATTTAATGATTATATTATGTATACGGTGGAGGTACCTACTCTCCCCATCCTATGCAGCTGAAAATTTGCATATAACTTTTGGCTCCTCGAAACTTAACTACTGTTGACTAGAACACTTACCAATGACATAAACAGTCTATTAACACTTATTTTGTATGTTATATGTACTGTATACAATGTTCTTACAATAAAGTGAGCTAGAAAAAACAAAATGTTATTCAGAAAATCATAAGGAAGAGAAAATACATTTATAATACTTACTGTATTTATCAAAAAAAGTTCATGTGTAAGTGGACCCTTACAGTTCAAACACATGTTGTTCAAAGGTCAAGTTTGTGTTTATTTCATGTATATAAAAACCACATCATTTATAGGAATGGTGTTTAAAAATTGCCCTAATGTATAGTATTTATTTAATTGAAACAGATAAATACATTTTTCATTATAAATTATGTTAATAAATAATCTTACTTTACATTTGTGTAATTGGTAGACTTCCTTGTCCCTGGGAACCCTAGGGACTAAAGTGTTTCAAAACACTTAGAGATGAAAGGAAGAAAAGCCCTAAGATGAATTTGGCAGATATCGGCCAGATGCTCATCTATCCCATTCCCTCCTCCTGGGAACAGGGGAGTAGCACATATTCCAGCTGCCCTTGCAAATAACTTAGGATCATGTGACTGAGTTCTGGTCAATGGAATATAATTGAAAATAAGATGTATCTCTTTTAGGCCTTGTTTCTAAAAGTTCTCATGCACTCTTCTATGATCTCCTCCTCTATCTCTCTTGTCTGTACACTGGAAAGGATGGACAGCTAGTTGGTAGCTACAAAATAGAAGTAGTTTCTGTCTAGCCCTTGAGTTTCTTTTCTATATGAGACTGACTCAGGAAACCTATGTTGGTAGCATCACAGCATAGTGTGAGCAAGAAATACGTTCATGGGTTAGGCCACTGAGATTTGAAGGTTTGTTACCAGAGTGAGAAGATACAGAAGATATGGACTCTAAAATATATTTAATTTCCTTAAGAAGAATTTTTAAATTTTGTTAAGAGAGCTAATTTCAGTCTGAGTTTCCTCCATACCATAGATTCCTTTTTAAATGTATTACTAGAAAAAGGTTCTCTTTCATGAACTGGCACACATTATCTAAGCAGATAAAAATTATGTAATTTATCATGCCACCCTTTTTGCCCTATGTACCAGAAACCTTGGGTCAGAATTAATGTTTAATCACAATAATTGGCTTAGCCCTCTTGGTTAGCATATATGCCACTGATTTCCTTACATTGGTTTGGTTTTCTGTCTTTCTTAACAGTTTGTTGTTTTTTATTGTTTGAACCACTTGGTCCATTTTGGCAAAGGTTTTCTATAAACAAGTAAATCCTTCAAGAGAAATGACACTAGCAAACAAAATGTAATAAATGTTTGGAAATCTCTTTTAAAGCAACATTTCGCTTGCATGATATTAAAAGTTTCCCAACCACTGTGCCTATTTAAGTGGATGTTACATCACAATTAAATGGAGAAGTTTTGTACAACATAGTTATTTACAAAGCACCCTCCCTGTGGTGGAGGAACTCAGGCATAACCTTTGGCCTCACATTAGTCAATGACCAATGCTTGAACAGATTGCAATCATTTCTTTACATGCCCCAGATATATGAAGAGCATGAGTGGCAAATACATTTCTATTTCATCAAAATTGGAGCCAGATTTTAAAAATATATTTCAGTTCAAATAACTTTGTTTTCTATCAAAACCTAAAAAATCCCCTGTAACTGTTCCCCTGATGCCAAGACTAATAGGACATCTTTTTGCAGCAATCACTACTATTATTTTATTTTGTAAGGGTTTCTACAAGAATATTAATATGCTATTCTTCCTTTCTGGTTGATTGAATGAAAAAAAGCTGTTCTATAGCAAGTTCTGCTCCCACTTGTGGAAGAGTAGCTTCTAATAAAAACCCCAGCCTCACAAAAGAAGAAGGACAACAAAGAACACGTGCAAGCTTGGTTCACCTGCCTGGTATGGGCTGTTTTCACACTATGAAAGGAGTCATAAACACATACTCCCAGATAGACGTATATTTCCCTTCCTCCTTTAATGCCATGGCTGCTTTACTTTAAAGGTCAAGGAGTGGTTATGAAGTCATCCAGCCCCAAGGGGCACATCTGAGTTCTTACCCTGGGAAAGACTCAAGAACAGTAAGAGTAAGACTCTGGATGGACCAACAGCATGAGAGGGATATGTTCACATTGTACTCTGCAGCCAGGGGGCTGGAGGCAACCCAGCACACTGCCCAATTTCAGCCTCCAACATAACAAGTCTCCAAATCTGGTAGCAGCAGGATGCCTGGGTGGCTCAGTGGTTGAGCATCTGCCTTCGGCTCAGGGCTTGATCCCAAGGTCCTGGGATTGAGTTCTGCATCAGGGTCCCCATGGGAAGCCTGTTTCTCCCTCTGCTTATGTCTCTGCCTCTCTCTCTCTCTGTCTTTCATGAATAAATAAATAAAATCTTTGAAAAACAAAAACAAAATCTAGTAGCAGCAACAGTGGCTCTTTCTGGAGTATCTGGTCCCCCAGACTGAGTCTTCTATCCCCTCAGAGACATTCGTTTCTGCTTCCCCCTCCAGCAGCAGCACAAGGTGGGAGGAGCTGCCTTGTGGCTGGATTAAGTAAGCTGAGGAGATCTTATACAGGAAGGACTCAAGTAATGAAAAACATTTGTGTAATAATGGGACAGGCACTCAAGTCATTTTAGTTTGAATATTTAAGAAGATGTGACCTTATATATTTTCCTCAAGATGGTGCACATCAAGTGCAAATGTAAAGATATACCCCCATTCCAAAGGGAGATAGGTATAGAATTTATCAATGTAATCCTTCATGGCAACCAATGAACAGAGTTTATACAGGATGAACTAAATCAACTTAACATTTATTTATTAATAATGTGCCACTTATGCTATTTGCTAGGTATATAAAGACTAAATATATATGATCCCTATCCATGAGAAGGTAATGGTCCCTGAACCTCTATCTGACCACTGGGAACCTTTGCCATTGGCATCACCTGGCCAAAATATTTTGCCCAAGGCTTGTCATTGTCTCATAAGCCAAAATTCTGAATGACAACCATTTTGACATAGATTTGGCAATAGCAATATGATGCCAACTATGGTAAGAAAATGGCACCAAGGGCACCTGGGTGGCTCAGTCGGGTAAGCATCTGCCTTCAGCTCAGGTCATGATTCAGGGGTCCTGGCACTGAGCCCTGCTTTGGGCTCCCTGCCCAGAGGTGAACCTGCTTCTTCCTCTCCTGCTCCCCCTGCTTATGCTTGCTCTCTTTCTCTCTGTCAAATAATCAAATAAAATCTTAAAAAAAAAAAAAAGAAAGAAAAAGTCACAACATCATGTTCTAGACACTGAGCCCAGTGATTTGGGGGAGCATTGACCCTCAAATCTCCCCAATCCAGCATCTACACCCTGATTTCAACATTCCCGTGTTTGCTTCTTAATTGGGTCCTTTGGTGAAACCAAAGATTCTATTTGCTGATATTCTTGCCTCACTTTGTCTTTCAGCTAAAGCAGCTTTGGCATTTGATGTTCAAGAAGTCACCGCCATAAGATAGAGATTCTAGATCAAAGAGAAAGAGTTTCATTCAAGAGTATCCTCATCACTGACTGGTAGAGGTCAGATTTGTCAGATCTGTCAAACTGTCAGAGGACAGTTTGCTTTCATACAACGCTTCCTTTAGGTCAGGTGTCTATACCCCTGAGTCCTGGGAACTATGAACCTCCTAAAGTTGTATGCAATATTGTGTGTGAATGGGGATATTTAACTGAGTCATTAAAGTCTGCCTTAATCAGTTTTGGTCTGATGGAAATGAATAAAAGGATGATTTCTCCCTTGCCTCTCCTAAAGAGATAGACCAGTTTCCTTTTTCAGTATTCCTAGGACCTAGTTTTGCTCTAAAGATCACTTCCACCCACTTCTTGACTGAGGGCCGAAGACAGAGCTGGGAATTACCTGGAAGAGAAAAAGCAAGGAGAGTCTGGTAGGTGGATGGGGGTGGGATGGATCAGTAGTGATAGTAAGAGATAGTACCTGGGAATAGAACTGGGGGAGCAGCTGTCAATATAAGCTCTTCTGACAAAGCTCACAAGAGCAGACCAGAGGCATCAGGATCTCACATGAGAATGGTTGGAAACATGTTTCCTGGAGAAGCACCCAGAAAGTCTGGACGTGAGTGCTGCAGACTAGGAGCTCAGCACAGGTCCCTGAGGAGAACCAGACAATATCACCTGCACCTCTGAGTGGAGGGCAAAAACCCCAAGAATATTGGGCTGAAATGTTGAGGCTCCCCCCAATATTCTGGTCCAGGTTTCCTGTATGGTCTCAAGTGAATAGTGAGGAAGAATGAGAACGCCCTCCCACAAATAATTGAACTTGGATTTCTCAACCACCTGGTGGGTGGAAGGCTGAGTCAGATGGGATTTGGAAAAATTAAGGATGAGGCATTTCTTACACTTCCAAGATCACGGAGCAAAGACAAGCCGATTACATGCATATGTACACCTTCTTTTAGGAAAAGTGCCCAAAACTTTCCTCCAATTTTCAAAGAAACCTTAACTTTAGGAGATAGGCAGGGTTTTTAGGCTGGGCTCCCTGAGATGAGGATTCACGGTTTGTGAGCAAGTGACTTATTAAGAAAGTGCTTCCAGAGGAGACAGACAAGAAAGTGAGAGGCAGAGAAGGGAGGAGAGAAAGCCAAGCAAGGCTGCAGTATCAGGGAAAGCTCTGCAGAGGGGGCTTCCATCCCCCAGGAGACCTCTGGGGGGTGAGTTACACTTCTGAGTAGGACCAGCCGAGGTAAGGGAGCTGGGCTTTCACACCTGCTCACTTTGCTCAAGGGCCATGGGCAGGGCTGTGGGGAAGAAATTTCCAGGCACTTTGGGCTGAGGGCTCTCTGCACTGGCTCTGGTGGAACCAAGGGTAGATTTCCAAAGAGCTTCAAATGCTGTCAAGTAGAATCAAAGGCATAACAAAACAAGGAGGGAATGTGCATGAAAATGGCCAAGCGGGACACCTGAGTGGCTCAGCGGTAGAGCGGTAGAGCGTCTGCCCTAGGCTCAGGTCCTGATCCCAGAATCTGGGATCAAGTCTGGCATCGGGCTCCTTGTGGGGAGCCTGCTTCTCCCTCTGCCTATGTCTCTGCCTCTGTGTGTGTGTGTGTGTGTGTCTCATGAATAAATAAATAAAATATTTTAAAAAAATTTTTTTAAAAAGATGGTCAAGGAAAACCAAAAGGAAGCTGGGGGATCTGGGCAGGAGGACCAATATTATTCACTCCTCCCCTTGAAAAGTGTTCATAAAAAGGCCATGGTAAGGAGAGGGCCATAGGAAGGCTAAGGAAAGAAGAGACCCAGCAGACACAGGGCGGAGAAAAGGGAGGCTGTGCATGTGTAAAGCGGAGAGCTCCGAGGACCCATGTGTCTGGAAGCCAGTAGTTCTGCTCCCCTCCTTCCAGAAAATGTCTCCTCACTGGGCATCTACCCGGTGTCTCTGCTAAGTGTCCATTAGTGTTTCCTGACACTCAGAGCCTCTGAGGGTTGCTCCTCTCTTGCAGTCCCTGCCTCTGGCCACTCTGCTGGGCCTTCTCTCCTGCTCCCTCCTACTGCTCACCACTCCTCTTCTAGCATCTCTATCTTCCAGGTCACCTCACCAATGTCTCCCTCTTCTTTAACGTTGAGAAGTGGAATCCTATGTGCTGCAGTCCTAGTCCCGGGAAGCTGTGCCCAGTGGGTCTCCTTCTCATAATCAAAACCACCCATGGAAGGTTGTTCCTAAGCAGGGACAGCTCTTTCCTGAGAGTCTGTAGTTGCTTCATGTGATTCTCCCATCCCTGTTACATACACACACACACACACAGACTGAGGCCCACGGAAATGGCAATCTGCCTAAGGCCACTTAACCAGTCAGTGATAGAACTGGACAGGATCTCCAGTTCTTAACTCTCTCTTCAATGTCCCATACCTCCTAACACACTGCCTCCCTCATGTTCAAGCATTTTGTATCAATGGTAATAAATATACTTTCTTGGGGGAGGCAATTCAAGCTAAGTGTCAGATACATTCCACAAATACATGGAATTCTTTTTTTTTTTTCTTTGAATCTGAGAGGCTGAGGCACATGGTATAAATGTGGAGAGGCAGAAATTAGCATACATTCCAAAATAAAGGGGACTTTCCAAAAACTAACAGACTCTCCTGGTTGAATGGGATTGTTTGCAGAAACTATTAATTTGAAAACCATATAGTGTCAATAAAAACACTTTCTTTGCTGAGTATTTTCTTATTCATTTCACCAAAATTATAGGGTGGGTGATAAAGTCAAAAGGTGTTTCAAATAGATAATTTTAATTACCTTCAAACAGAAAGAGATACTCTTCACTCCATTTCCAGAGAACGTATGTGAGCACCAGCAATCACAGTGTTCGTTTTGGCTCAAGGGCCATGCAGGGCTCAGGTCGCCTACTGTCTCCTCTGAAGCCACACCTAACATGGTCCTTTACAGATGACAAAGCACTTTTCACACATCGGACTTGATGTGATCCTCATAGCAACCTCATAGGACAGGTAAATGACTACCTCTTTTTACAAATAGGGAAACTGAACCTCTGAACAGTTACCCAAAGGCAACCCACTAGCATGTGTCACAGTTCAGATCCAAATCCAACTTTCAGCTCCATACCCCATGCTCTCTCTCTCTCTCTCTCTCTCTTTTTTTTTTTTTTTTTTTTGCCCATTCTGCTTAGTTACTGTTAGATGGGTCTTGTTAGGTGGCAAAAAGAAACCCAGCTAAACTGTAAATCACTACAGGTGGGATCTTATCTTCATAAAACAGGAGGTCTTGGCTGCACAGGAACTGTTAAATGCCTCCAGTGAATGGGTGGTTACTCCATGCCAGGCTCTCTTCCAGGGACAGAGCAATGACCAAAACAGAAAAAAGTCCCCACCCCCTGGAATTTACATTCTAGTGGGATGAGACAGAATTGAAACAGCTCATGAAATACATAATATGCAAGCGATGGAAAGTGCTATGGAGAAAAATTAAACAGAATACAGAACCCCTGGAATGCATGTGTGTGTGTGCATGTGTGTGTGTATGTGTGGGAATATGGTTCTGTTTTAAATATTAAGGGTTCAGAAAAGGCCATCAGATAAGGTCACATTTGAGAAGGGACCCAAAGGAAGCAAAAGAGCAAGTTTTAGGGAGAATTCGGGGAAACAACTCCACATAGAAGGAACCAGAAGTGCAAAAGCCCTAAGGTATGAGTTTGGCAAATTTGAGGCACAGGAAGGAGGCCTGTATGGCTAGGGAGAGTCCAGTAGCCCTGAACTTGTTTTTATGGAGCAAAAAAATTCATAAGAGAAAAAGAAGTGCACCTCTTTGGAACTCAAAGAATAATTCAAAATAAAATTGGGTAAGTGTTACAGAGGGACATAAATCAAGTTTTATGGGATTGCAGAGGAAATAAGGGAGACTTAGAGCTATAGAGTCAGAACTTGACTCTCTAGTCCAAGATACTGAATATTTTTTTGCACAGTAATATATACTCTTTTCAAATTATGTCCTCTGTGGATTGCCAATATGAAATCAAATGGAATCAAAACACTCCCATTGGAGTAAGGGTGCGGAGGGTCAGACATTCTGACTTGGCTTTGCTCTTTCTCATCTTCAGCCACTGAGGTACCTTTATGGAATCCTAGCTCATGAAGAAACAAAGTTTGCCAATGACTGATTTAGTCAATCTAGCTCATTTTACAAAAAGAGGAATCTGAGGCCCACAGAGGGACTCTTCCTCTGATATCTACTGGAGTGAAGTCCACCCTGGTCTCGTGTGCTGGCCCCTGATGCTGATGACCATGGATCTGGCTTCTCGCAAGACCCTACCTCTCTGTGTTGACCTGGGCCTGGCTGACCAACCACCCCGCCACTCTCCATCTTTCCCTGTATGTGATGCTACACTGGAGGAGGCACTTCTCTCTGCTCCTATTCAAGACTGGGCACAGTGCTCTGGGGGCTCCTCTGTGAGGTTTGACATCTCCCCAGCAATAATGCCACTTGTGGGACAATGGGTCCATCATTTCCAAGGGGCAGTCTGAGACAGAACAAAGAGGCCACTGCATTTCAAGTTAGATTTTTGAGTCCAGGGGCGCCTGGTGGCTCAGTGGTTGAGTGTCTGCCTTTGGCTCAGGTTGTGATCCTGGGGTCCTGGGATTGAGTATTGCTTCAGGTTCCCTGTGGAGAGCCTGCTTCTCCCTCTGCCTTTGTCTCTCTAATGAATAAATAAATAAACATCTTTTTTAAGAAAAAGATTTTTGAGTCCAAAGTGAGACAGTGGTCTTTAAACTTGAATTTATTGGAAGAATAGACCACTTGACACACAGAAATCATGGTAATGAAACTGCTCTGCACTTATACACTGAAAATGCTCAGCACACCCTTGACTTCCTGCTTCACACTTCATATATTTCTTTACTTAGATCCTTCTTTTTTGGTAAATTCTATTCCTCCTTCCAGGAAACTAAATTCTCTTCTGTTGTGATACTTCCTCAGACTTTCCCAAACACAATCAATTTGACACTCTGTGTTCCTGTGGCGCCTTCTCCATATGCTCACTATAGCTCTCATCTTACTGCATTGGAAGAACTTGTTTACGTATCTTTCCCACTAGCTGAGCTTCTCTTGCAAATAAGAAACATGTCTCATTTGTATTTGATGCCTCGGCTGCCACTAGCACACTCCTCTTGGTTATTGACATACTTCCAGATATAATTCAGCACAGAAATGGGGGTTCTTTTTCATCATAGACACTTTGAGAAATTGCCAACTAGTGATAAGCCACCATCAATTATTTCTTGGCCAACTTAATAACTTATCGAAGAGGAAGTTGACGGGGAAAATACTCTATCATTGGTCATTGGAAGCTTCTGATGGATGGCCCCAGCGTTCGCCTTTGGTTACTTCAGTTGCATACCCTCTGACACATTTTTCTGTTTGTCCACACGGGATCTTCCCTGAGGCAGACACGTTGCCATGGCCAGCACAGCCAGCAATGACACGCTCTCCCTCATGCTTGGCCACAGCCCCTGGTAACTGTCAGCCTTTCAGATATGACTGACAGGAGTGGAAAACAAAATCTGTGGGAAAACCTATGAAATCAGGTCCCAGCTCTCCTCTCACTGTGTAAAGATGATCTCATGTTTTCTGAGCATCATATGGTGAATTTCACATGATCCTGAGACAGAGAGTGCTCTACCAAGAGAGAACTGATTTTTCTGACAGATACCTGGGCCCGGCCAGTGGCATCTCCAGCCTGTCAGCGCTGAAAGACAAATCTAAGTTCCATTTCCCAAATTCGCACTGCACATCAAAGTTACACAGAAGGGTCATTCCCTTTCAACAATGGCAACACAACCAAAGCCACTTCATTTGTGGGAGTTTATAAAAACTAGATTATCCCAGATATATTTTCTTAAGCCAAGAACAAAACAACTTCGGTAATAGAAAGTCAGCTCTCACATGTCTCTTGATCTCTGCTTTGTCCAGATTTTTTGGATTCTGTGTTGGAATACGAGTCCCCCCACCGGCAGGTCGCCTGCCCAGTCATTTCTGGTCCTCGCTTCACGGTTAACAACTCAAAGTACAATCTTCTTGCTTTTCGTTTATAAGCATTTATTTAATCACATGGGATTTGCCATGTTTATTGTCAAACAATTGATCTTTTCTTCCTAAATCCCTCCAGGATTTCCATCTAGCTGATGTGGCTTTCATGTTTCTGACAGAAATAGCAAACAAGAACACAAGAGAGATATTTGTATTGTGCTGAAATGTGGAGCGTCCAGGGTTATCACTAAAAGGCACTTGAGACATGACCACAGAGAAAAGAGAATCTGAGAAACTGTTTGGGAAGACAAATCACATGAAGGATGTTTATTTGCATTTCTAAAATCTCCCTTTCTCTGGATTTATTTACATTTCATTAATATGAAGTTACCCGACCTGAGTAACATTTTGTCCTGCATAGTTTACTAATTTGACTTTTGCAAGCAGGCAGACAGCAAAAATCGTTCTCAATAAGCTCGTGGTTGATGTGAAGCCTTATATTTATTGAATTAGAGAAGTTGCCATAAAAATTGTCCTTTATCTGTAATATTTCAAAGGCACCAGAGTTCATTCTCAGAAGGAAGCAGGTAACTTACTCCTGCTCCTTTAGGAAGGGGTTCAGATTTGTTACCTATAACCCAAGAAAGTGGAGGACTATATTCAAGGGCAGGATTGGAACTATGGGGTTTTAATTCCCAAACTGGACCAACTTCAATGGGCTTCAGGCCTTGGTTCTTTCCAATTTGTGTTAGCTAGGTTCTAATTAAGCAGGGTTCATTTTAATGAAGTCAGAAGCCAGGTCTTGCCTTCTCCATCTAGACTTTCAGTATTGCAGAGGTTTTTTCCCTTAATTAAGGTGAAGAATTCCCTTTGGCTTCCACAGCCAAAATTTTCCGTTTGTTCCACTTAGAATGCCAGTTGGCTTCCACCCTTTGCAACCACGTGCCTTAGGCACAGCTGGACAATTTATGACCTACTTTGGAATTAAAAAGGTGTTATATCCTTGGGAAACAATCCTAATAACTTGGATCCCTATTTACTCTCACCAGTGATCAGTCTGTTCTAAGCTACAACAAGCGAGTGAGCAGAGAAGGCAGGGAGGTTTCAAAGCAATGCTTCTAGAAAGATCTCTCTCCCTAAGCCTAGAGCCTGAATTCAACAAAGCCTGATAATGAGAGTAGATCTAAAGAGTTCTACCACCTCACACCAGTGAGAATGGGGAAAATTAACAAGGCAGGAAACAACAAATGTTGGAGAGGATGCGGAGAAAAGGGAACCCTCTTACACTGTTGGTGGGAATGTGAACTGGTGCAGCCACTCTGGAAAACTGTGTGGAGGTTCCTCAAACAGTTAAAAATATACCTGCCCTACGACCCAGCAATTGCACTGTTGGGGATTTACCCCAAAGATACAAATGCAATGAAACGCCGGGACACCTGCACCCCGATATTTCTAGCAGCAATGGCCACGATAGCCAAACTGTGGAAGGAGCCTCGGTGTCCAACGAAAGATGAATGGATAAAGAAGATGTGGTTTATGTATACAATGGAATATTACTCAGCTATTAGAAATGACAAATACCCACCGTTTGCTTCAACGTGGATGGAACTGGAGGGTATTATGCTGAGTGAAGTAAGTCAGTCGGAGAAGGACAAACATTATATGTTCTCATTCATTTGGGGAATATAAATAATAGTGAAAGGGAAAATAAGGGAAGGGAGAAGAAATGTGTGGGAAATATCAGAAAGGGAGACAGAACGTAAAGACTGCTAACTCTGGGAAACGAACTAGGGGTGGTAGAAGGGGAGGAGGGCGGGGGGTGGGAGTGAATGGGTGACGGGCACTGGGTGTTATTCTGTATGTTAGTAAATTGAACACCAATAAAAAAAAAAATAAAGAAAAAAAAAAAAAGAGTTCTCATCACAAGGAAAAAAACAAAACAAAACCTGTAACTATTGATGGTGATAGATGTTAACTATCATTTTGCAATATATACATATATTGAATCAATCTGCTGTACACCTAATATAATGTTATATTTCAAGCATATCTTGGTGAAAAAAATACACATTAGAAAATGTAGAAAAGAAAAACCTTCATATATTTGAAATTGCTATCATATTTGACACAGGACATTATATCATTGCTGCCCTAAATTAGTCTTTAACAAACCTAAGTCTCATTCAATATTGAGCCTGCAGTAGGCACTTAATAAATGTTTGAATTAATGAGAAAAAAAAACAAAGAATTTACAGAAAAATGATAATGTTTGGATACAGCAGCAATGTCAAGTTGCTATAAATGTTTCTCCATACCTACCCTCACTTGCCATATTTATCTCCTCTTGCTCAGGTAACAGTACCCTAACCAAAGGAGCTCCTCCACACTTTGGGGGGGATTGGACTTGAAAATATGGAAGTTTCCTCTCAACTCCTGCCTTCATCTCTGCTTGGGTGGCCCCAGCGCCCAATGCTGAGCTTGGTTGCCAGGTCAACATTATTATGCTTCTGGAGTAACAAAGACCCAAACAAGCACTTGAACAACTAACAATGTTTCTATCTCTCTATGTCCCTCACTTTGTCAGTCTCCCTAACAATCTGGAATCCTGGTTTTTTCATTATGTAGTATCAGGTGACCAGGAGCAAATTACTTAACCTCTGTGTGCCTCTGTTTTCTCATCTCATAATAATAATATCTTTTCTTCAGAGGGGTGTTCTTGCTACATGTGTATTTTGTGATCATTTAAAGCCTACAGAAAAGTTGCTGGAATCAAACAAAAAAAAATCCTATTACTCTCTTTTTTTAAGATTTTATTCATTCATTCATTCATTCATTCATTCATTTACTTACTTAAGGGGGTTGAGGGGGGAGGAAGAAGGAGGAAGTGAGATAGGAAAAGAAAAACAAGCACACTCCACACTGAGCACAGAGCCTGACAGGGCCTCAATCTCATGACCCTGAGATCATGAGTGGAGTAGAAACCAAGAGTTGGAGGCTTAATGGACTGAGCCACCCAGGCACTCCCATATTATTTTTTATTCAGATTATCCCTTGGAGGATTTCCCCCATTTTCTCTTCCATTCTCTTTCTTACCCTCTGCTTTATTTATTTATTTTTTTTTCTGAAATATCTGAGAGTAACTTGCTGCCATCTTGCCCACGGGATTGTTTCTGAGGATTACAGGAATTCATACATATGAAATACTCAAAATAGTGCCTGGTATAACATAATATACTCTCATCAAATACTAACTCTTATGTTTGATTTTTAAAGGCCTTTCTAGAGGTGCCTATGTGGCTCAGTCAGTTAAGCAGCTGCCTCCAGCTCAGATCATGATCTCAGGGTCCTGGGATCGAGCCCCATGTCAAGCTCTCTGCTCAGTGGTGAGTTTGCTTCTCTCTCTTCTTCTGCCTGATTGATGTGAAGCCCCATATTTAAATAAAATCTTTTTAAAAAATAAATAAAGGCCTTTCTAGACCTGTGGGTTCATTTTACAGGCATCTGAAATTCTAGTGATTGCTAGCTGCCCCAAGCACAATCTCCACCATGCTGCAGTCTCATCCCTATGACTCTGCACCTCTCAAAAATTTATGCCAAATTCACTTATTTTTCAAGTGTGTGGGATTTGACTGACCCCCAAAATATATTCTATACCATATGTATCTGCCCTTGAATACTGATATAGACTGTATCTGCTCTAAGTTACTATGTTATTAAATCCAAAAGACTCTGGTATTTTTTCTTCACCTCTTACAAAACTGCTGCCCTCCTGTTAACCTACGATTAAATTGATCACTGGTTACTAGAAGGTCAAACCCTCACTGTCTTTGTTCTTTAGGGAAATGATAGGAACAGCGATTTCTAGGAAATTCAAATTTGACCTTTGGAACAAACTCCCGGAAGCAGCTCAAATGCCTCCTATTGCTGTTACTCCAAACATCTATGTTTCTGATTCACAAACAAAATGTTGATTAGCATACTGCCTTGTCTACCCCTGGTGTTGCTTTAACTTTAAACTGAGCCAGAACTTTCCTTTCTCACTTTCAGCCTGGGTTCCTTTGCTTCCTGATTTCTTACTTCATCCAGATCCTGCTGTGCTGAATTGCATTAAGTGTGGAAAAAAATACTGATTCAGCTTCAGTTCCATATACCCAGATTTAGCTACAGACAAGAACAGAAAGACTGTTCAGTCCACAGCAATTTTAAAAATCATTCCACTTGAGTCATATACCAGAAAGAAATCACATCATGAAGGCATCTGGTGTCCAGAAAGACTCACTCTTTACTATGGCCAGAATCTAGAAAGTTGGGTGACTTGCCCAGGTGACTCATTGCTCTTTGTAGAACATTAGAACAAGGCCCATATGTCTTCCAGGCCCTTTTGCTCAGGATTATCGTGTGATCAAAACAAATACTATCATTACTGCAGCAGAGTTCATGATCTTAACAACTTTTGTGGCAGACCACGTCTAGGGACAGAAAAGGGAGCAAAGTAGGTGCCTCTTCCATCCCAAGATAAATTACATATGTACAACTGGAGTCAACTTACTCTCTTGTCAGTTTCCCTGGGGAGTCTATGAATTTGGGCCCCCACATATATTCACAGCCCACACTGAATGCTCTGTTCCCTGGTAAGTTATAATCTATACCACATAATATGGTATTTGTTCAAAAGCTTTTACTTGACATGGCCCTTGGTTTAACCTATTAAGTCCTAGCAAGCCAAGGCCATGTGTGCCCTTCAGAGCAATCTCACAATGTACTGGGTACACTGTAGGTGTGAATTTATTTTACTGGATGGCCTGATATGAACAAGAAAATAGGGAAACCAGTCACTCCAGCTGTCAAATCATCAGCTCCATCCCCACTGGCAGTCCTGGCTAATATCAGGAGTGCCTGCTCCTCAACCACAGCATGGATATGCTTTTCTTCTAAAGAGAAACCAGCATTTCTGCTGCCTTCAGAGACTCAGACCTCTGAATGGGCAGCTCCCATTCATGTCATTCCTCAAATCACCTGACTTACATGTTTCTCTACTAGCACTACCCTCTTCCCAGAGAATTCAGAGTTTACAGAGGATGAGGAGACACACAGACATTTACATGGTTCATTTAAAAATATAAGGTATGATTCCTCCAAAAGTTACACATAGAGTCACCACATATACAACAAGTCCCTCCCAGGTATATACCTCAGAGAATTGAACACATACATCTACACAAAAAAACTGCACATGGATAATTCACAGTGGCATTATTCATAACAGCCAAAAAGTAAAAACAACCCAAATGTCATAATGTTGCTTTGGATAACTGACATGCAGTATATCCGTATGACAAAATATTATTTGGCCATAAAACAAAGAAGTATTGATACATGCTACAGCATGGATGAACCTCAAAAATATGATACTAAGTAAAATAATCTAGACACAAAAGCCCACATATTACATGATTATGTTAATATGAGATGTCCAAAATAGGCAAATCCATAGAGAACAAATAGATTCATGGATGCCAAAAGCTGGAGCAGAAGGAGGAATAGGGAATGACTGTTCATGTGTACAAGGTTTTCTTTGGGAATGAAAAAGGTGTTCCAGAGCTTGATAGTAGTGATGGTTGCACAATTCTGTGAATATACTAAAAACCACTGAATTGTACATTTTTGATAGGTGAGGTTTATGTTATGTGAATAACATATGAATTTTTAAATTGACTATCGAATTATATACACAATAGAATATTACTCAACCATCAAAAAGAATGAAATCTTGCCATTTGCAATGTCGTGGATAGAACTAGAGGGTATTACACGAAGTGAAATAAATCAATCAGAGGAAGACAAATACCATATGATCTCACTCATATGTGGAATTTAAAACACAAAACAGATGAACATCAGGAAGGGGAAGGAAAAATAAAATAAGATGAAAATTGAGAGGGAGGCAAACCATAAGAGATGCTGATACCTAGGAAATAAACTGAGGGTTGCTGGAGGGGAGGTGGGGGGGACAGGGTAACTGCATGATGGGTATTTAAGGAGGGCACTTGATGTAATGAGAACTGGGTCTTACATGCAATTGATGAATCAGTAAATTCTACCTCTGAAACTAAACAAAAAACTAAAACAAAACATTGACTATGGAATTAAATAGGACTTAAAACTTAAAAAAAAAAAAAAGTGAGTCCAAGTGAATCCCAGGTCCCAGGCTGGCCTGTTGATTTCTACTATTGCCTCAACTGAACTTGCTTTCCTTTCTCCTTATTTCTCAGATGAGTTACTATAAACATAGTCTTTTCTAAAACAAGCTGTGTGCCCCGAGGCTCCGTTCAGTGTCCAGACCAGGACTGTCACCCGGGCTGTAGGGCCATCTCCAGTGGGTTTGGATCTGGCCACATATCTTAAGGCAGTGTGAGCCTCAGGGCTCTGGCTTCTCCATTTCCATTGCCAGTGGCTTTTTTTTTTTTTTTCTGTCAAAAACAATCATCTGTCTTTCATTGCCTGTGCAGATGATACCCAAATGTTACCTTCGTCCATCAAACTGTCGGGATAATTGTTTATAAAACATCCGGAACTGGTTGTCACAGAATATCAGCAAACTCCATCCAAATAAAACAGATCCCAGAGAGTGGATACAGCCCCTGGGTGAGGGGAGAACCCTGCTGACATTCCCTTCACAAACACCTTTCTTGATCCAACAATAGTCAGAAACCTAGGGGAGCTGCTGCCATCGGGGGACACCCAAACTGCTCTTAAGGAATTCAGTTTCCCTGTTACTAGAATGTATTTGATCCTTTGAAAACTGCTTCCAGTCCTAAGAGACTCGAGGGTTTGGGCTTTCCATTTCTGCCACGCATGGTCCAACATGAAGATGGGCTGGGGGTGCCGGGCTCCCCACCTTTGCTGCCCCGCCTGAGTGTACAAATACTTAGACCCGAGCTAAGTGATGCCAGCTAAGCAGTGCTGGGAGCTCATGGAGCGCTTTCACACAGTTTCCTTAGGCCTCAACCTCTCTGTGATGGAGTTAAAGCAGGTGGAGTTATTTCCAGTTTCCATCTTGGGGAGAAGTTCCGAGATTCTGTTCATATCAACGGAGTCATGGACGGGAGCTCAGACGCTTCTCAGCACCAAGGTCTTTCAAGAGCCCGAAAAGGACACCGGGTTTAGCTTGGGTCGGGTGACAAGTCTTCTGAGCACTTCCCTTCCAGCACTTCCCTGTCTTCTGCTCAGCCTCCGAAGCCTTCCTTAGCCACATTTTTCCTATTATTTTTCCTTTGAAAACCTCTGCTCGTCCTCATTTCTAGCCTTCTCTTTCACATGGGCAACTAGCCAATTATTCATCAAAAAAGAATGGTTATGTTTCAAAGTACCAAACACTGTGCTAGGCAGGTACAGAGAAATGTGTCTCCCACTCCTTCAGATGCTCAGACCCTGCTGACTTCTGACTCTAAACCACAGGCCTTTTGCATCTACCGGCTTTATAGAACTTTTAGGTCTGTCTTCTGCCTTCTTTCTACCCTACAAGTTAATATTCCTTTGACCTATTTTCTCAGGGCTTTAAAGCCGTTGGTCCCTCCAGGTAGAACAAGGAAACTTTATCAAGTAGCACACATAAATGTGGGTAACGTACGTAACATGCATACACGTCCAGCACAGTGAGGGGGGGACACAGAGCAGATGTGCAAAGCCATGGTCCCCTTATTTGACTTGGGCTCACTCATTTACAGTTACTCCTATCTAACAGAGCCACAAGAGCTGGGGCTGAGCAGGTTGCTGACCATAACCCTTCTCTGATTATAAAATCCATTTATTGGTGTCTTTCCAAAGCCCATCTTTTTCAATTAAAGCTGCCACCTTTAGAGAGAGCTGTCCGCTTTCATAACACAACAGTCCATGGTCCCATCAGAAGAATAAAGTATACGAGTAAGAGCTGAGTGTCTGTGCTCAGCCACCTTTCCATTCACAGAGCCCTATCAATGCTTTCCCTCCTTGTGCCTGTAACAGAAATAGGATCTGTTAAAACATAATTTTCAAAAAGGTAAAATCATGGCTCTTGGGCAAATGTAAAAAGAATACTTGTCAACTGTTTTATTTAACTAGTTAATTAATGAGGTAAACAGAAAGACATTAGAACTGGTTCAAAAAACATTTGACAGGCTAGCTATATGTAAAAAAACAAAAACAAACAAACAGCTAGTCAGTGTCTTATGGGGCTAGAGACCTCTTGGGTTATCTTTTCCATTAGACAGGAACATTTTTGGCAGCTCTTTTGGAAAAGATCCAAAGTTAACCTTTGTCCCCATAGAGGTTTAGAATAGGCCACCCATAGAAAGTTAAAGCCAGTACTTCATGGAAAACACTCAGGACTCCCTTTTGGCTCCTTTGAAGTTACTGGTAACTTTCTGAAAGCTCTCTGGTGCTGGAACAATGAACGGACCCTGAAAGGCTGTAGGAGCAAAGTCTCTGTCACCTAGTGTTTAAAAGGCAAAACTAGAGAGACAGTAAAAGATCAGTGGTTGCCAAGAGTTTGTAAGGGAATGAATAGGTACAGTGCAGAGGCTGTTTCTGGCTGGGAAAATACTCCATGTGACACTATAGTGATAGATACATGTCCTTATACATTTGTCCCAAACCACGGAATGTACAGCACCAGGGGGGCCCTGATGTAAACTCTAGTCTCTGCGTGATTATGACGTGTCAATGCAAGCTCACCAGTTTGTAACAAACGTGCCGCTCCAGTGCAGGGTTTTGATGGTGGGAAGGGTGCTCATTGGGAGAGGTATGTGGGAAATCCTTGTATGTTTCTCTTAATTCTGTTGTGAACTTAAAATTGCTCTAAAAAACAGTTTTAAAAAGATCCAGAAATGTTTATCAAGAAGCAAATGTCCACAGCTATCTTCCAAGCTAAGAGGTACAATTATCACTCTCCCTGCTTCCATGCAGCCTTCACTCCTTGGTCCAATTTCTTCACCTTAAATCCAGTTACATTAATGGGAACAAGAGAAGAGGAAAGCAAACCTGATGAGCAAATGGGCCAGACAAATTCACGCCAAGAACCCCTGCCGTAAATGCCTAAAGAACTAAAGTGCTCCAGCAAGCCTGCAACTATTTGGATGCTATGATTTCTTCTTTCTTTCTTTCTTTCTTTCTTTCTTTCTTTCTTTCTTTCTTTCTTTCTTTCTTCTTTCTTTCTTTCTTCTTTCTTTCTTTCTTTCTTTTTTTTTTTTTGAAAAAGACAAAGCAATTTTGAGCATATTTCCAAGGTTGAATGATTTTTTTTTAATTTTAAAGATTTTATTTATCTATTCATGAGAAACACACACAGAGAGAGAGAAGCAGAGACAGAGGCAGAGGAAGAAGCAGGCTCCATGCAGGGAGCCTGATGTGGCGCCTCCATCCTGGGACCGTGAGATCATGCTCTGAGCCGAAGGCAGATGCTCAACCGCTGAGCCACCCAGGTGCCCCAAAGGTTGAATGATTTTAGAATTCATATTTATCATCATATTTATCATATGATGTATCATAGAATACATATTTATCATCAAATAAAGAAGTCATCAACTTTTTAAAAAGATGTGGACCATCTGAATCAATTCCATTCCCTGCCATCACCATCCCCTGATCTCCAAAACAGCCATTCAAAGCTTGAGGAAGCAAGCAAAACATCACTGAAATCAGGTTTCAAAAATGAAGTCATTTCTGCTAGGTAAAATTGATGACATAAGAGTGTGGGTATCTTACAGAATCAGTGCACATTGCATTAGATGGACTATTTTAAATTATAATTAAAGTTAATAATTATTGCATTTTTATTTTTATAAACATCTACATCTATATCTCGTATAAAATTGCTTATATCTACAACATCTGCAAGTTGTATGCATTATTGTTATATTTATTTGCTGCTTAATCCTTGATTAGAAATGGGACTTCCAATTATACTATTCTCCATCTAGTATTTCTGTGGGACTGTATTTTTTATGCTTTGGAGTAAAGTTTTCAGAACTTGCTACTTCCCTATCAGGGTGGGGTCAGTTACAGTAGACAAAAACTCCAGAAAGTTAGTAGCTTAAAACAACAAAGTTGCGTTGCTCATTCATTCTATATAACACCTTGGGCTGCTGGGGGCTCTGTCCCCCCGCCTCCTCACTTAGGACTGGGGCCAGTGGAGGAGCCATTATCAGAACCTTGCTGGGTGTCATGGCAGAAGAAAATAGAATGTGGCACATATACATAGAGCTTCCACCCAAGAGTGACACATGCCACTTTCCTTCATATTTCACTGGACAAAACAAGCCATGTGGCAATGCTTAACCTTAAAGAGACAGGAAGGAAATGCAATTCTAAAGAGGAGAGAGAATATTGGTGACTAAGCCCAGTACCTACCAAAATTGTTTTGGAAGTAGGGTCTCTCATTTTTAAAAAAAACTTTTATTCTTCTTTTTTTTTTAAGATTTTATTTATTTGATAGAGAGGGAGCACAGGCTGGAGGAAGGGCAGAGGGAGAGGGACAAGCAGACTCCCTGCTGAGTGGGGAGCCCAATGTAAGGCTCAATCCCAGGACCCTGAGATCATGATTTGAGCCAAAATCAAGAGTCAGACTCCTAAGCAACTGAGCCACCTAGGGGCCCCAACCAGCTACATATTTATCAGATTAGAATAAGTATAGATTTTGTTCTATCTATTTAAACCTTTGTTCATCTGAAACTTTAACCAAATACAGATTGTGTGTGTGTGTGTGTGTGTGTGCATGTGTGTGTGTGTGTGTATGCCATTCACCTTAGGCAAAATGCCATAGAAACGAATAAGACAAAATCCTGGTTGAGTAATTTGGTTTTGTGCCAGGAGACACAGCTTTCTTTTTGGAAAGGGCTCAGGTTTGAGACTGGCTCTAGTTCCTTTTTCCATAAGGTCTGAACCTGTCAACTCCACAACACAGAGGATTCATTTGTCACCCTGGCCTTCATGTGAGGATTGAATTAACACTGGTGTTTTGAGGAAATTTCATTAGCAAATTTGGGCTAGGGTGATTTTGTGGTTTCAACTTTCTTTCCTTGTTATTAATTTCTACAACCAGCTTAGGGTTGCTGAATCCAGACTTCAAAGCATAAAAGTCCCTGAACACAGCAGAATTAGGTATATACAGATTAAAAGGAGCCACTGCCAACAATTCCTAGGAGGTCAGAGGCCAGGTTCAAGGCCTTGGTGTATTGTGCATAGCAAATGTCAGCTCAAGAGGAGAGCTCAGAATCCACTCTGGTGACCAAACCTGAAAACAAGCTCCTCTAATCACAAAGTGCTGAAAGAAGGTCAGGTGGACACTTACCTTGTTAAATGATTCTGTAGCAAAATTAAGCAGATTGTATAATTCTACAATGTAGAAAGCAAAAGAACAATGACCCAGATGAAAGTTCAAATGATTACATTGAAGTTTCTGGACCTCTAAGGCAGGTAGTTCGCTCCTACCTGGGACAGGATTCTTGCAGGAAACAAACAGTACATTCTGCTGATACTTTGAAAGACAGTTTTACTGATTGAATTCTTTAGGAACCATGATGTTTGTTGGAGAACCCAGAGATGAGCAATAACAGGAAGCTGTTACCTGTTACCATCCCTGCACCTGAACAATGGGGACAATACTGTTACCAGAATGTGGTGAGAGCTGCAGCGAGAAGAGGAGGCAGCCCAGTAAGATCTGTGGCCATGGAAGACAGTGGCCACTGTCAGAACTGGTGCCAAGGCAAGAGGAACATACCTCAACCTATCTCTTCCTGTCCTCTAATCTTCAACCTCGTAACACTTTTCCCCAGTGGCCAAACCCCACTACAAACCAGAAGGCAAGGAATTCTGGGACATACAGTTCACTGAGGCCAGTCTCTTGGAGCACAGAGCAGGGCAGAGAATGGATTTGGCTGGCTTACCATCTCACCTAATTAAACAGTACTGTCTGTACCTTGTATGCAAATGTTTTCTCTTTTTTCTCTATTTGGCCAGACTAGTTATGTTCTGTTTATCTTCTGAGCATTCTCTTTCTCTCAAGAGACTTCAGTTTTCTTTACTTTCATTGTTGAATACAAAAGAGCTCGATAATAGAAGCCAATTTACTAATTAAAATATAAATAAGCAAATGCTTCCCTCTGTTAACTGGGGATATTACAAACGTATTATATATTTACTAATTCATCACATATATGGCCAGGAAGGGAGAGATTTTTATTTTACTTTAATTTTTTTAAAAATAGGCTTGGGGCACCTGGGTGGCTCAGTTGGTTAAGCATCTCCATTTGGCTCAGGTCATGATCTCTGGGTCCTGGCATCTGACCTCATCCTGCTCAGTGGGGAGTCTGCTTCTGTCTCTCCCTCGGCCTCTCCCCCACACCCCTCCCCCATGTTTTCTCTATATATCTTGAGCATGCTCCCTCTCTTTCTCTCTCAAATAAACAAAATATTTTTTAAATAGGCTTTATTTTTACAGCAGTTTTAGATTCACAATAAAATTGAGAAGGTACAGAGATTTCCCATACACCCCTGGCTCTACATGTCACAACCTCCCCCACTATCAAAACCCTGTGCCAGAGAGTAAACCTACATTGAAACATCATAGTCATGCAGAGTCCATAGCTTACAACAGGGTTCACTCTTGGTGGTGCACATTCTGTGGATCTGAACAAATGTGTAATGACATGTATCCATCATTATAATATCATACAGAGTATTTTCACTGCCCAAAAAATCCTCTTTCCTTTTCCTATTAATATTTTAATTTTTAAATATTATAATCAGAGATCTTATGAGATTATATCCTGAACTTTAAAAAATTTAATATATTCTTGGCACATAAACAGAACAAAAATAATAATAAATCATTGCCTGGAGTCTGATGTGAGAGATGGAGGAAGGAAAAGAAGGGAAGTGTCTTCCTTGATGACCCCTTCGCTCACTCTGGGGTCCTCCTTCAGAACCTCTCAGTTTGATATTTTGTTTCAGTTATCTAGTAGCAGGTTGCAAATTCTGGTCTACAAGCTCTCCTCTTTCTACCTACTCCTTGGACTGTTTCCCTCAGAGGGCCTTCGTTCTTCACTGGCTTTTGGCTGGAGGTTGCCTCAGAGCTTTGCCATGTGGGCCTGTCCAACATGGCAGCTTACTGCATCAAAGCACACAACCTGAGAGTGCAACAGGAGTCCAGCATGACAGAAGTCACAGTCTTCTGTCACCTAATGCCAGAAAAGACATCTAATCACTTTTGTCATACTCTGTTCACTAGGTCTCACCTACACTCAAGGGGAAGAGATTACATAAGGGCACGAATTCCAGGGAGTGGAGTTGAGGGCCATTTTTGAAAGCTGCCTTATCACCGACTTAAAACAGTTTCAGTTCATCTCTCTGCCTGACCTACACATGGCAACCTTCATGCCTCCTCCACCCTGACAAATGCCGCAATAGAGCCACCACCTCTATGTATCTGCCACTGGGCTCCTTAGCTTCTATAAGTTTGAGCCAGGCATTGGGTCATTAGTCTAACTGTCGTTCCCCTCAAGCAACGTACAACAAACTCTCCAAATGCCCCTCTGATGTCTCCCCTCCTGAGACCTCGGATTAGGAGATAGTTCCTCCAACTTCCATCTCTCCTGTGAGGAAGACAGATGGGAACTCACAAAGAGCAACAATGCTCTCCCAGGCTTTATCTGCTGATAAAACCTTCCCTCCCCTATCTCTTCTCTATCTACCCTATTATTTCCCAAAGTAAATTAGGGTGCTGAAGAGTTTCAAGAATTGTAGAATTGCTTCTTGGATATTACTTTTGTAAAGTCTGCATATGACAAGGTGTTTCACACTCATTTTGGGGACTAATGTCTATCATATTGTTGCCTCAGTTTAAAGAAGGAAGAGACCCATTTTAACATCCTCTACTCATTTAAAATAATCTCCTTGATGATACAGAAAGCTCTTGGTAATTTTATAGTACCTATCATTATGGCCATCTGTTTTTACTTTCCTGGGGGGAAAAATGCATAGGCATCCACTTTATTAATACCAGAAATCAGTTTTTACAATATGATGATAGATATAAACTAATTGCAAATAATTGATTAAAATGCACTAGTATATCCTTTATTTTAATGGTTTAATATAATTTTTAAGCTCTATTTTGAGGGAAGGACTTTATCTTTTCTTTTGCTGATTTGCTCATTAGATGGGATTTATAATGTGATCTCCCTGTAGAGAAACAAAGGGATAGCATGCAGTGGCATATACTCCCCATCTGCCAGGTTTTCATCTGAGCTCATTTACAATAATGCCTTTTATACACCCTTCCAAGACACTTAATAAACTCATTTGGCTTTCTAACTGCGCTGGTTTGTTTCCCTCAGTATGATTTCCACTAACTTAAAACGCCCCATTATCAGCAGACTTGAATGTTTACTTTTAAAGTTCTCAGAGCAATATTCTCACTTTCTATATCTGCAGGAAGACATTCCTAGCAGGATGTTATTCTGGTTCATAAAGTGGCAATCTATTTCATTATTATTCCCAGTGCTTTATCATCAGTGTCATCGGGTTTGACCCAGGACAAGGAGATTAGGAATCCTTTTTTTTTTTTTTTCCATAAGTAAGAAAAGAGACAGAAAGAATGAAATGTTCGCTCTGTGACTGAGTCAATGAGTTCATGGGATGAAATAGTTCAAGAAGTGAGTAGAGAGAGGAGAGCTCCTAGACCAGAACTTGCAACCTGCTAACAGAGAACTAGAACAAAATACCAAAAAGAGAGGTTCTGAATGAGGGATCAAAAAAGACTACCATAGGGTGCTGGGTGGCTCAGTCAGTTAAGCATCTACCTTCGGCTCAGGTCGTGATCCCAGGGTCCTGGGATGGAACTCCATATTGGACTCACTTCCTGCTCAGCAGTGAGTCTGCTCCTCCCTCTCCATCTGCCTCTCCCCCTGCTCATGCATGCTTTCTCTCTCTCTCTCAAATAAATAGATAAAATCTTAAAAAAAAAAACTAACAAAAAAATTCCAAGACCCATTACCTCTGAAGACGCAGTGAGAGGGCAGCAGAGAGGATAGAGTAATCACAGAGGCCAGTTGAAACTGAAGAAGGATCCACAGAAGTTTGTTCCTTTCTGAAGTCTTTCCTAACAGCATGGACCTCAGCAGAACTTGTACCCAGCTCCCCTATGACATTGTCACAGTGAGTAGGAAGGATGGTTGATGAGTCTTTCAACTTCTGCCTTAAATAGCATGAAGCCAAGGACATTGTCTTTCCATCTGTGTATCTGCTACTACTTAATGCATTGTAAATTTTCAACGAGTATTTGCTGAATAAATGAGTGAATAAATAAATAGAAAATGAGGTGAGAGGAGAATTGTGATTTTTTATAGAATTTTTTTAAATTATTATTTTAGAAAGAGAGCATGTGAGCATGAGGGGGGAGGGCAGAAAGAGACTCCTCAAGCAGACTCCTCATGGAGCCCAATATGGGACTCGATCTTACAATCCATGAGATCATGACCCATGAAACCATGACCTGCGCCGAAACCAAAAGTCAGATGCTTAACTGACTGAGCCACCCAGGAACCCCAATAGGTGAGAAGAGAGTTTTATTTGGTGCCCTTAGGGAGAGAACGTTCATGGGTTCTTGGTGTCTACCCAACCATGGCTACCAGCCTGACATTTATTGCTCAAGCTTTTCCGGTTAGCAATGCCGTAACTTAACTTTCTCCCTGGCTCTCAAAATAAGAATTCTTGAATGTTTACCTTTCTTTTGCATGTATTCAGTCGCCTGGCTCTTAATCTGACCTATTTCCCCCTCTATTTCCTTCATCTATCCTCTCTGATCAACACTAAATAGCCATTCTCCCTAAAGACCTAACGTTTGAATCGCTCCCATCTGCCCTACATTTAAAAATTTGCAATAGACCTCTTGTTCTCCCTACCAGTTCTTCTGTGATTCAGGAGTTCCCTCTGCCCCTACCCCCAGAGGCCAGTTCATGAACAAACAGTCCCAGTTCTTAGATGGGAAAGTCTGACTTAGATATGTTTGAGAAAATGCTGCTACAAAAAGCAATGTAATGAACATCATTGAATATTTAAATATCCCATTAATCATAGTCATAGAATGTGAGAGAGAATGAGGAGAAGGAGGAAAATGGGCAGGAAGACAGAAAAAAAGATGGAGGAGATCTGAAAAAGGAAGTAAGCAGGAGGAAGAAAAGGAGAATTGCCTGGTTATAATAGATAGTATGACTCTTTTCCCTAGCAACAACTCACAGACAAGAGTCTGTTTGGTCAATCCATTGGCTACTTCTCAGTCCATGGCCTACTTGATGCCCCTTCCTGAATCTCTCTTGCTTCCACCTCTATAGCATCCCCAGTCCTGGCTTGTCTCCTTTGTGAAGTCCATAGAGCTATGTTTGTTCCTCAGGGTTCTCTTCTGCACAACCCTTTACTTAGCCATCTGTTGGATGAAGTTGATGATTTCAAAGCCCATGTCTTCAGCCTAGATCTCTGCTCTGTGATTCATACATTCAACAGCCTTTTGAACATCCTTATTCACATGTCTGGCAGACACTTGGAATTTAACATATCTAGCACTGAACTCATCAGTTACACCACTGCCAATTCTGTTCTTCTTGTGTAATTTATAAGTGAGATTGGTATCACCAACCAACTACCATATTCTGATCAGATCAGAATATGGGCTCCCCATAAACACACATAACTAATCCATTCCTGTTAATTCCACTGCTTAATTTTCTCTTGAATCCTTCCCACTATTGCCTTCATCCCCTGCCCTGAGCTCCTGGACCATCTCCCACTTGATGCTGATGTACTCACCTTTGGCTTCTCCAATCCCTTCACAATGTGGCAGATATGATCTTTCTAAAACATAAAACTGATTGGGTTCCTGTCTTAAAGCATTTCGATGTCTGTGCCTTGCACATTATATAATGTCTAATTTCTCTGATGCAATCTAAAAGGACCGTCTCATCTGGTTGTTGCTTGTCCGCAGCCCCTTTAATGCTCTCTATGCTCCAACAACTGTTTTCAGTTGCTCAAATGTACCATGTTTCATTCATGTTGCAGTCCTTCCATGCTTTTTCTAGACCCAAAAAAAAGAGTTTTTGAAAAATATGTTGGATGAACAGATGCTTGAATATGAAAAACATCTATAGTTGCTGCTGACTTTTATTTTAAAAAAATACTCTGTAGTTGTATTTTTTCTTTTGTTCAGAAATATATAAACTAATATGCAAACAAAGATAAACAGTGTCTCCATAAGTATGGCTTCTGTCATTGTAGCAACGAGAAACCATCTTAATTCCTTTAGCATAATTTAATTTTGCCCTTTTTTATTAAAGTGTATTTATTATACAGAGAGTTTTGTGGTCTCTTAAATGTATGCTTGCTGTTCTCTTTACAAATTGTATTTTCTAAATGCCTGTTCTTCCTAGAACTATTTTCCTATTAGAAGCCAGTTATTATTTTTCCAGGAATGGCAATACAAAGCTAAGTTATTTGTTTGTAATAGAGTCATCCTGGGGGTTTTGGGTTTATTTATGTTTCCCCAGATCCCTGTTCCATAATAATGCAGAATTCCAATTTCAACCAAACTTCAGGACTTTGGCCTGTGGTCCAATAAATGGGTGTGCACGCATTGTTTAAATCAGTCAAATATGCTAGTGGTGTCTAACCACAGCCTCTTAGCTAGGTGGTAAGCTGCAAAGTGACTATAGAAACTCACAGCATTTTATCACAGGAGCTAGTTTCCTCTGTTCAAAATGCAGTTACATGTCTTTGATACATACACCAATTGCCAAAAATATAGCTTCTTTTTTCTCATTTTTAATTTTAATGGTATAATTCACTGGGAAGGTGACCCTATATGGTGGCATCAGGGCACTTCGAATGGAATGGGCTCCAAATAATTTAAGCAGAACAATTTTTTTCAATATTTTATTTATTTATGCATGAGAGACACAGAGAGAGAGAGAGAGAGGCAGAGACACAGGCAGACAGAGAAGCAGTCTCCATGCAGGGAGCCCGACGTGGGACTCGACCCCCGGTCTCCAGGATCATGCCCTGGGCCAAAGGCGGCGCTAAACCGCTGAGCCACCCAGGCTGCCCCAGAACAATTTTTTTAAGGATACAGGGCAGCTTAAGAATTGTCAGGAAGGCTGGAGAATCAAGTAAATGTATACATTTTCCCATGGGTGCAACATCCCATTTGCTTTACAGTTATTATATGGAGGAAGACACCTACATCAGTGCTCCTGCCTCAGCCATGGGCACCCTGAGGACTCCACATTACAACGGCCACTGCCACCACCAGACAGGATTCCCGCAAATCTTGCTTCCTTGAAGCAACAGTCTCCAATTTAAAATCTAGAGCAGCGGGTCACATACCAGGAGACTGGGGAAACAAGTCGTTGTCATGTTTGGCTGCTATTATGGGAAAGTAGCTCAGTGTTCTATAAGATATCAGAGATAGGAAATTCCCAAACATAGGAATCAGGTTTCAGATGCTGGACAGGCAAGATAATGACAAATGCGGACTGCAAAGTACTTCCAGATTAAAGCTTCATCAAGATATTTGAGATGGACATGCCCACAACACTTGTGATTTAGTCTCACTAGCTTCCTTTAACTGGCTCCTGGAGGCAGTGATCCATAATTGATCACATCTAACATGCCATCAGTAGTGGGTCATGCTATGATTTTATGTAGCACTAAAGAAACGTTGCCAAGTCACCAATGATTTGTTAAAGGATAGTTTTCAAATGTTTAAAGGACAACCCGCTGATATGCGAATTTAAAATAAATACATGTCAAAGATTTTATTTAATTCATTAGTTATTAAGGGAACCAGTAAGATGTTAAAATCAGTCCAAAGAGAATTTGAAAAGAGAGGTATATAGAGGTGATTTAATAAGTTGCTAGGTTAGGCTTTACAAAAAACTAGTTAATGCCAGACAAGGCTATCGCCATAATCATTGATCTTATCTGTTCCACTGGATGGAAATTATTTGCATTTCTACTGGACATAAATCTGCAAAGTAACCTCTGCCCCTACAGAGTCATAAAACAGCCAAGTAAAGAGAAAATCAAGCCTACCACTGCACTGGAAGAACATTTAGTAATTTCTTTTGTCTATTTCCAAGTTTCAGATAATACTTTTTAACACTCTCAATGCTTTTGTATCAATTAGAACTCTTCTGGACTTAGAGTTTTATCATACCAGTCTTGTGCATACATAAAAAGGAATATGATACTTAAATAAACTAGAGAAGTCTATGCATTCACATTCAAGGTCAAGCTCTTGTAATGCATTTTTCCAATCAGAGTCAGCAAAGTTTGTATTTTTCCACCCATTATTGTTTCCCCTACCATCAAAAGCATTGGCGGCATACCATTTCTTTGGAGCATACCACTCTTTTCTCCAAAATCTTCTGAGAAGCTGACATCCATTCTGCAATTTCATTTTCTTGCTTGTTTTTTTTTTTCTTATTTTTTATTCTGGTAAGAACACTTAATGTGAGATCTCCCCTCTCCACAGATTTTTAAGTATATGATATCATATTGTTATCTGTACCATTCTGCAATCTTGATGCTAAAGCATTCTTGACTTTTCCAGGTGTCAACAGAAGATCATAAAGCAAAACAAACACTCATATTCCTTCCTCAATGGTCCTTAAATATTTTTTTTTCCTGTGAAGAGTTCACTGTTTAAATGGCCAACTTTATGAATGTACAAGTAAATAGCAATCACATCATCACTGTTTCCTGGCTGATGGAGACTGTAAGACATCATGAATTGTTAAGACGCATTTCAATTTCAGAGCTGCTATAAGATAAAAATGTCTTAGAAATGATGAAATGTGGGTAGATCTTAATAGATAGATCTAGATATATCTATATGTGTGTGTGTGTGTTTGTGTGTTGATTTTGTATCATGCAAATGTATTTTTTCTTAACTTTTTGGGTATCAAAATTGAGATCTAGATGAGGCAGAGATTGTTAGATACTCCCCAGGATACATTTTCCCTTCTTCATTTTAATAAAAGGACACCCCTTCCCCCTGAATTTTAGGAGGACAGTGACTGCCCAGCTAAATATACATTTCCCAACATGTACTGTGTAAAGTACAGCCATAAACTTCTTTTCATTGCTCTTTCCTGTAAGTCAGAATAAGGACATAGTGTGGGGAAACCAGGTTCAATCATGTGAATTGAGCCACCCTCTAAACTGGTAGAAAAACAAGAGTGAAGGAACCAAGTCACTGGATGATCCCACGGGCCAGAGATTCCTACCTGCCTTGTTATACATATTGGGTCAAGTCACTAGCCTAGCCCATGCCCTCCATTACTACACTAGATCTTATAATTCTGATGATTTTTCTAGGATATTTTTTTTCTATGATATTTTGACTCATCTTCTCTGAGTGGGGTGGGACTAGTCAATTTTAATTAAGGTAGGCCTAGGCATACCTGATGATTAAAAGTCCATAAAATTTCAGAGGCCAAGTCAGTGCAAACTTGAAGTCAATTCAATTGTAACCTAAATACTCCTTAGGCCCTGTGAGCGACTGTTGCTCACAGGAAGGATTTGGTTGTGTTTTTTTTTTTTTTTTTTTTTTTTTTGCTTTTTTAACATTTTGTTCCCAATTCTACCATATCAATGGACACATGCCACATGACAGGAATCTCAAGAAGAGCTTCTACATCTTGGTCTTCAATTATCAGTTCTCCCTCCAGGGCAGTCATCTGGTCTCTTTACCCAATCACAGTCTCAGCATTGTCATGTGTTGACACACCTCTCCTGTCCATTTCACCCTGATAAGTGGACTAGTACCCTGCCCTTATGCCCGGTAGCTCAGCTTGTCAATATGTTAAAGGGAAAGTATGCTGTGGTTTTGAGGGAAGAAAAACAAGTCTTAGTGTTCACCAGACTTCAAAATATGATACAAACCTAGTGATCTTATTAAGGGAATAGGTGGTGGGTTACAGAAGAGAATAGGGAGTCCAAAAAACACTTCTGTATTATGAGGATTTTGAATAATAAAGATAGAATTCAAATCAGAAGATAAATGACCTTGGGATTGATACTTCAAAAGAAGCTAATTTAAATTTCTATTTCAAATTGAACCCTAGAAGAAATTTCATATGGAGTTCTAATAGTATAAAAATATCAAAGGAATGATAATTATTTTAAATAATTTGGTGGTTTAAAAAGGTTTCTACAATGTATAGAATCATCCAATCACTACATTGTATACCTGAAACTAATACAACGTATTTCAACTATACTTCAGTGATAGATAAAAAATAAATAAACAAACAAAGTTTCTAAATACCCAAACAAAACCAAAAGCCAAAAGATTAAAATATTTGATGATCCAGAAATTCTAAATTTCTTTATGGCACAATATACTATGTGAAAGTTTAAAAAGAGACATAGATCTATATCCATATTTTAGATAAAGAATTATAAGCAGAGTATGAAAAAGAGTTCCTACATATCAGTAAGAAATAAGACAGGGTGCCTGGGTAGCTCAGTTCATTAAACATCTGTCTTCAGGTAGGGTAATGATCTCATAGTCCTCTGAGCTCCACGTGGAGCTCTCTGCTCAGGAGGAAGCCTGCTTCACCCCTCACCTACTGCTCCCCCTGCTCGTGTTCTCTCTCTCTGTCGAATAAATAAATAAAATCTTCTTTTAAAAAAAGGAAAGAAAAAAGAGATAGACAAATAGGATATCCATCGAGGAAAAAAATACAAATGAAAAAAAAAGACATAAAAAGACCACCAATCTCACTGGAAATGAGAGGAATGCATGTTCAAATAATAATGGCATATTCTCATTCATCAGATGGACAAAGGTTCAAGGTTGATATTATGCTGATGTCCGAGTCAGAGTTCACCCATGACTATGCTGGGAATGGGTGAGAGGTGCTGAAATATTTCTCTCTTCACTTTTGGGGTGATGAGGAGATGCCTGAGGCCCACAGAGCTCCCAGCCACCTGCTTCCCAGTACAGAAGCATCTTCTGACTACTCTGTGATGTGGAACAAATATTGTCATTTCACATGAATGTTACCTTGTGATAAAGCCTAGATCTGACTGGTCTAGGGTTTGGGGAAACAAAGCACACTTCAAGAGTACAGCCCTCTTGAAGGATAATTTAGTAGAGTCTCACAAAATTAGTCATGAGCTTTCTTTCATAAGTTCCACTATGGAGAATCTACACTACAGAAATGTGTACACATGTTCAGAAAAATATATATATGTATATAAATGTATGTTCATTACAGCATAGCTTCTAGTTGTGAACCATTAGAAACAATCTAAATGTCCACTAATAAAGCAATGGCTAAACAAATTGTGATGTAAGTATTAAGGAATAATATGTAAGAAATAATATGTAAAGAAAGGAAGATACATAGAATGATTACAGTAGGTATAATAATACTGTAACAATTGTATAACAACATGATTCCATTTATCTTAAGATATATATATACACACAAAAAAATATGTGTATGTATGTATGCATGAATATATATAGACAAAGGCCTACAAAAACTCCAAAATGATTATGTTCAATTTCTGGCCAACATTATTCTGTAAGTTATCAACTGTGCCTCCCCTCCCCACCAAAAATCCACATAGCATTAATAAATATTTTTAATACACTGAAAATACATGGCTGTGCTCAGAAACATAATAAGCATTCCTGTGGTCCAGGAAAGGAGCAGAAGAACACAGAGGTGAGAAGATTCAGACTTACTGAGCTTCCAACAGGAAATCACAGAGGCTGCAGCAATTCAACTCAGGCAGGGTAACAGGGTCTATGGGAAGAGAACGGAACCAGGGTCACCTAGCGAAATGGAAATTGAGGACTCCTGGAGTAGTGAACAGAAAGCAAACTAGAGCTGCAGTCCCTGCCGTGGACACCCTCAGCACCCAGCTGTGCCTGGGGGTGGGGGCAGTGGGAAGAGGAAGCACAGATCAGACTACCAGGAACTGAGCTAAGATGCCAATCAGCTCAAAATTAGAAGCTACTGGCCAGCTGCAAGTCACTCAGGGAGATCTGATTTACAACTGGAGACCAGGTGGGTTGCATGGAGGCTCTCACATCACCCAATGGGGAGGGGTAAGACCTGGGAAATGGGACATGCACACCCAAACTTCTACTCAAGATGAACTTGCACACTTAAATGTAGAAAGCAATATGGCCATGGTTTGTGACTTTGAAAATACGACCCAGGGAGCGCCTGGGTGGGTTAGCTGGTTAAGTGCCTGCCTTCAGCTTGAGTCATGATCCCGGGGTCCTGGATTGAGTCCCAGGTCAGGCTCCTTGCTTAGTGGGGAGTCTGCTCCTCCCTCTTTCTCTTCCTCTCCCCCTGCTCGTGCTTGTTCTCTCTCTCAAATAAACAAAGTCTTGGAATGAAAGGAAAGAAAAGGAAAAGGAAAAGGAAAGGAAAGGAAAAAGAAAAGGAAAAAGAAAAGGAAAAAGAAAACCCAAGAGTTTTATTCTATGGTTATGCTAGGACTATTGGCCCTAGAGAAAATCTCACATATATGCACAAAGACATATAGGTAAATATTTTCACTGTTCCTTTCCTTTAAAAAATAACAATTGCCAATAACTGAAATGCCCACCTATTGGGAATGGTTAAACAAAATATGGTATGTTAATACAATAGATTTCTACACAAAGGTTAAAGTGGTTAAATACTTTTCTATATAACAAAGATCTCAAAAGCATAATAAAAAGAAAAGGTAAATCAAGTTAAACCAAAGCTAATTTGCACAACAATACTTATAGACTATAATTTATGTGAATAAATGTTAAATTGCTTGCTAAATCATTGACGTATTGTTAAATAAATATGAAGGATGCACACCCACTTCATGATAGGAATTGCCTCTGCAAAAGGGCATTTGGTGTGATTGAAAATGGACAAAGGGATTTCAACTTTATAATGTCTTATTCCTTTAAAATATCTGGAAAGGGGCACATGGTGGGCTCAGGCAATTAAACCTCTGGATCCCTGGGTGGCGCAGCAGTTTGGCGCCTGCCTTTGGCCCAGGGCGCGATTCTGGAGACCCAGGATCAAATCCCACATCGGGCTCCCGGTGCATGGAGCCTGCTTCTCCCTCTGCCTATGTCTCTGCCTCTCTCTCTCTCTCTCTGTGACTATCATAAATAAATAAATAAATTTTTTTTTAATTTAAAAAAAAATAAAATAAACCTCTGCCTTCAGCTCAAGTCATGATCCCAGGGTTCTGGGATCAAGCCCTGTTTCTTCCTCTCCGTCTGCTGCTCCCTCTACTTATGCTGTCTGGCTCTCTCTCTCAAATAAATAAACAAAATCTTAAAAAATAAAATAAAGTAATAAAATAAAATATCTGAGGAAAAAGTGAAAATATGCTACTTCTGCCATTTTGAGTAGTGGGTTCATACACAGGTGCTTGCTATATTATTCTACACATTTTTTTAGTTCCTTCGAAATTTTTCAGAAACAAAATAAGTGGAAGGGATTAACATTAGGGAGTGCATGAGAAAGGGGTATTTCAGCTTTCACTCCGACATTTCTAGAAGGTCGAATGTGGGTAAATGCCATTTCAGAATCTATAACTTAAGCCTCAAGCTGAGCCACTGAGAAGTGCTAATACCTTACTTTCTAGAGAGAACATTGAACTCTATGTCACAAAACAACACCTCTAGGATATACAAGAGAGGCTCAGACCCAGTGATGGCAGACGGAAGTGTACTGGACAAACTTCAGGAGCAGAGCAGGCACAAATGAGGCATCTGGTCTACTCTGTGACACAGGGGAGTCACAGCCGTCCCTTAGGTTCTCCATTTCTGTGTGCCACATCCCCTGGAACATGGCCATATGCCTCAGGCAGGATCCCATTCCCTCTAATCAGAATTGTGGCATCAGAAATCTCCTCAACAAGTGGTTCTCAACTGGGGCGACTTTGCCCCCTAGGGGACATTGGCAACGTCTGGCAACATTTTTCCTTCTCATATGGAGGGGAGTCTACTACTGACATCTAGTATGGGTCAGGGATGCCATTAACATCCTACAATGCAGGTGACAGCCCCTTGCAGCAAGGAGTTATCTGTCCCAAAATGCCAATAGTGCAGAGGTTGAGAAACCCTGTCCCAAGCCAATGGCTGAACACAGAATCACTTAGGGACCAAGCCTCTGACACCATCTTTAACAGGACAGGCTACAAACCTTGCCAGTTTCTGAAACTTCATTCATGTGAAGATGGAGACAGTGTCTTTAATGTATTTCAGCCAACCTACATGCATTGAATATTTTTAATTTCACCGAAGGACTCCCTTTTCCAACATTTATCATGCTACTTAACAAGTCACTAGTTTCATTGATTAACAAAAGTTTTTTGATATCCAGTATGCTAAGTAGTAAAGCTCCAGCTGTTCATTAAGCTATAGATAGCAGAAGGCAAGAAATAGATTTAGGAAGTAGCAAATATTTCAGTATAGCCAGGATGTCAGACCCCTGCAGGGAGGTCTCAGACTATAAGGCAGGCAAAGCAGGCTAGAGCAAGAAAAGAGAGCTGAACCATCCATTTGGATCACCTTTGTGCAAATTCTCCACAGAGGTAAGGAGTGTACTAGAAGCATCAAGCATGGAGTGCTGTTAACTCCTCCCCTTGCTGTTCATTTGGATGGACTGTAAATGCCAGCAGAAAAAGGCACACTCTGCGGATGTTGTCATCCTGACTAGAAGCTGAAGATACCTCATCTACTTTTATAGAGCTGGATGATTCATTTCCTGAGTACTTATATGATATTCTGTTCTTCACTTAGCCAAATCCTGCCCAAAGGCTTTCAGGGAACCATACATTTTCTAAATCACTAAAAATTCTATACATTTTTCTACAGAGCCTCTCTACTACTACTACTACTACTACTACTACTACTACTGCTGCTGCTCAAAAGAGGAGGAGGGAGGAGGAACTTTAGAGACTTCAACAAACATTGAGTTTTACATATTCTCCAAAGGAAAAGGAGACAAAATATATACTTACCCATTTAAAACTATAGGGGTTGCATCATAAATATATCTGTTAAATATATACATTTCGGCTTTCTTTTCCTAAGCTGATAGAAAAGGAAATCAAAGCTAGTATTAAATAAAGTTTATTTAATCAAAGTTGGGAAATCAAGGTAGAAGCCATGGAAGTTTGGAATGGGGAAATCTATCTAAATATGCAGGTTCTCAAAGTTGGACAAGAAATATGCTCCACATAAAAGTTGAAGACATTTATATTAAATAATCAGAAAAATGTCAGAATTTTCTGGCACATAAATTTGCTAATTGCTTTGTAAATAAGGGCTAGAAATCATATATAATTTAGTGGGTGAGATTTAAATCACTTTGTCATTATTCAAATACATATCAGTGGAGAAGAAAAAACAGCCTTGTACTAAAACTATTTTTATTCTCTTTAAGAATGACAAATGTGGGGCGCCTGGGTGGTTCAGTCAGTTAAGCATCTGCCTTTGGCTCAGATAATGATCCCAGGATCTTGGAGGAGCCCTTCCAGGCCCCCTCAGTGGGGAGTTTGTTTCTCCCTCTCCCCCTGCCCCCACCCCGCTCCTTTGCATGCCCTCTTTCTCTCTCTCTCTCCCTCAAATAAATAAATAAATAAATTTTTAAAAATGACAAATGGTATCAGTTATTTCTTTTTTTTTTTAATGAAAAAGAAAATGTATTCAAAAGCCAGAACACATAGAGGTCATAAAAACATTTTCAAAAGTTATCATTCGTAAACACTATGGAAAGTTTAGTGAGCTACAATAAAAATGATTAAGCGATTTAAAGAGCTTACAGATGAGTAATGCACCAAGTAATCAAATACATATCATGTGCTCCATAAGTAGCTGAGGCTACTCTATACTTTCATTAATGAAGATAAAAATCCTAACCATTCACTTATGATATTCCCAATGACCAAATAAAATGGATGCTATGTTCAAAGTGAAGGGAACGGTTCTCTAGGGAACACAATTTTTTTAAGAACATTTATTTAACATATAGGTAATGCTGACTCTGTACGCCCTTCACAAATATTGACTCATTCAATCTTCATTACATAGATGATACAAAATACTATTATATGCCCTTCTTACAGATGGGGAAGCCAAGGTTAAGAAATTTACCTAAAGGGAGCCACCTGAATGGCTCAGTCAGTTATGTGCCCAACTCTTGATTTCAGCTCAGATCACCATCTCAGGGTCATGAGACTGAACCCAGAGTCTCAGAACCTGCTTGAAATTCTCTCCCTCTCTCTCCGTCCCTCCCCCACACTCACAAGCTTTCTTTCTCTAAAATAAATAAATTTTTTTTCTTTAATTTGCCAAAGTCATAGCAAAAGACAAATCTCCAAGAAGCATTCTGTAGCTGAGATTTATAGAAAATGTTTAGGTCAACTATGTGTAGAGCAAAAACACCATAGGTCAAGACTATTAAAGAATGTGGTTGAATGTAAACAGATTGCACAGAAAAACAATTACTTCATTCCAATGTGGTTTTATCTTTTTCAACAAGAATGATTTTCTATTTGAAAAGGACAGAACAAACATCACTGGTAGGGAATCAAAGAAATTGATGTAAGGTAAATTTGAAAGAAAGCATTTAATCATGCTAAATGAATTTAGGTGTCTACACCCAAATTAATGAGATTTTGGCAGATAGAAATAACATGCAGGTACAATTACAATAATCTTTGAGAAATCATAAAGAACAAGACATGAAAAATAAAACTGGACAGGAGTAGATTTCCTGATTTTCAAAAATGAAAAAAAGGTACTATTGCCTGTATCTCTAGCTAAATGTTAAGAGGGATTAGTAAACAGAAGTATATTCACATTTGGAAAGGATACAGTGATTATCAGAAGTCAGCATGAGCTGGCAAAGAAAAACTCATGGCAAGCTAACCTCATTCCTTTAATGATCAGTGAAATAGGTAGCAGGTCTTTTATATTAATGATTCCCATCTCTGTCTCTTTGACAGGACAGGAAATGACTCAAAAAAGAAAAATCATGCATTCTATGGCATGCCATGAGCAAACAGCAAAATTTACCCACCTGCATTTCTAATTGGAACACCAAAATTTCTAAACTGGATGAGATTGCTTGAAAATTTCCTCCCACACAGGCAGCCCTCCAAAGAGCCAAACTTGACCAATAAAAGGAAAAATCAACCTAGGTGGGGGAACAGTGGAATAAAAGATGGTAGGTGATGTAGTCAACACAAATAAGGCTACAGACTGCAAATAAATACAGTCCCAGAATTTTAGACCAAGAGGGTGATATTATGTAAAACAGAAACCAGTTAGAATCACCTTAAAAATAAGTACCGGGAGTCATCTTCAGCACTTCATCTAAATCTGTTTTGTAAAAGAGTTTCTCAAAAATCTAAGGAGATTCCCAAATCTGATTAAGAGGCCAAATGTCTCAAGTATAATCAAGGTTACCTGCTGATATCACTAATGAAAAGAAAGAAGTAAGCAAATTAAATGGATTAGCATCTGACTAAGGAAATGAGTTAGCAAAAGAGTTGGTTAGCCATAGGCTTCAAGAATAACAGAGTCAAAGAATAAGAATTTAGCTGGGTTTATCCAACATGGTCCAAAATACAGTGATATTATCCCCAGCACTGATGGCGATTTTTTGTTTATATTTTGATGACCTTCCCTCTAGCCTTTCTGTAAAGCCTACTGTAAGGAATTACATACTTTCATCTTTTTGCCTAGCATTATAATGCAAGAATTTCCCCCACATAATTAGAAACTGCTCATAAACACAATCTTAACAGCATCACAATATTCTGAATATGCAGATGCCATGATTTACTTAACTACCGCCTTATTTCTTTGTATTAAAAAACATTTCATAATTTTCATATTCTGCAGAGATGCAAAACTTTTGCTCTACTTTGTATTATTTTCTTAGGATGGATTCTGGAAATGGAATTATAGGGCCAAAGAATATTGACATTTTAGAGCTCTTGACACGTATTACTAAATTGTTTTCCTCTGCTCATCAGTGTGATTACTATTCAAGACAATTAAATCTTGGATAATTTAGAAGGTGAAATTACACTTCATTTTAATTCACATTTCTTAATGAGGCTGAACATTTTTCCACATGTTTATTTGTCATTTGATTTTTCTCTTTTGTGAATTGTGTGTTCATGCCTCCTGTCCCATTAATTTTAGTCAATTTCATTGTGAATTTGAATGAGTTCTCTATGGTAAAGAAATTAAGCATTTCTTTGTTGTATATATGGCCAATTATTTTTACCAATTTTTCTTTTTTGATTACATAAGTTATTTCTTAATGTTTTGTATTTCTACATGATACAAACATTTTTCTTTCCCTCTGTTATTTCTTCTATCACTTTTTAATTTAAAAGCCTTTCCTGAGGCTCCTGGGTGGCTCAGTGGGTTAAGTGTCTGTCTTCGACTCAGATCATGATTACAGGGTCTGAAGATCCAGCTCAGAGTCCAGTCCTCTGCTAAGCGGGGAGTGTGCTTCTCCCTCTGCTCCTCCCTCTTGTTCTATACGCTCTCTCTCTTTCTCGCTCTCTCTCTCAAATAAATAAATAAAATCTTTTTTTTAAAAAAAAGGCTTTCTAACCCTCTGAGTTAAGATATTCTGTTTTAAAGATTTTTTAAAAGATTTTATTTATTTATTCATGAGATACAGAGAGAGAGAGACAGGGACATAGAGGGAAAAGCAGGCTCCTAGCAGGGAGCCCGATGCGGGACTCAATCCCCTGACCTGGAATCTTGCCCTGAGCCAAAGGCAGACACTCAACCGCCGAGCCACCTAGGCATCCTGATATTCTTCTGTTTTAATCTAGGTTTTATTATTATTTTATTGATAATACTTCACTAATTAACATAGGATATATTTTGAAATATTGCACAAAATGTAGATCTGAATCTGTTTTATCACTACCTTCTATTGCCAAGTAGGTATGTGCAACTAAAATTTACTAAATAAATCTCATCTTTTCGGTTTATGATGCTTCCTTAGAAATATATTAAATTATCCTACACAACAGAGTCTATTTGGGGGCTTTCTTTTCTTTTCCATTAATCTATCAACCCATTTTATATTAGTATTACATTGCATTGTTTTAATTATTATAGCATTTTAATAAAATGTATAAGTAGGGCTATAAACTCTTCATTTTCAAAAATTTTATTTCTTTTCTCCAGTTTCTTCTTCTAATAAATCTTTGAAATAACTTTTTCAGGTTCAAAAAAAATCACAATGGAATTTTAATCATAATCTGCTTTGTAAGAGTCAGCATTGAAATACTGATACTCCAGAAATAGCATATGTTAGAAGAGCAAAAATTATCAGTGCTCTTCCTAAAACCATCAAACTACCTTGATTTGAGTATTTGCTCAATAGAAAGTTTTGAATATGAATCAGTTTTGTAAATGCCTTGATGTTGGTAAAATGGTATCCTAAAAAGTAGACATAAATGTTCTTCCTAAAAACATACTTTATGTATTAAAATAAATACATAAATATTCTAACACATCAACATACTGTCATTTTACAAGAATAACCAAAAACTTGCAAATACTATGGCTTTTAACTGAAAAAAAGCTAAAAAGCTGAGAATCAGAACCTAGATCATTATTGATGTCACCAATATTCTGAATGCTTGTAAGTATTGACTAATGTGGTTAGCTATTCTGCTAGTCTCTTGAGTAAAGGAACCAAAAATTTAAAAGAATATGAAAGTCAATTCATGATTTTCAACTATTTTTGAGGCCCCTTGACAACATGCTAAACAATTGGTGTTCATATTATGCTTTAATAACATGCTTCAATAACAGGGAGTTCACTGCCTCTTCAGATAGTCAATTTCACCTTTACAAACCTTTGATTTTGAGAAATTCCTGCATAGACTGAAATTAATCTCCCTGTAATTTCCCAAGTAGGGAAGGCTTAATTCCTATGATACCTGAAAATTCATCATATATTTTTTAAAGATTTATTCATGAGAGACACAGAGGGAGAAGCAGGTTCCCTGCAGGGAGCCTGATGCAGGATCTGATCCCAGGACCCTAGGATCACCATCTGAGCCAAAAGCAGATGCTCAGGGGATCCCTGGGTGGTGCAGCAGTTTGGCGCCTGCCTTTGGCCCAGGGCACGATCCTTAGGACCCGGGATCGAATCCCACGTCGGGCTCCCAGTGCATGGAGCCTGCTTCTCCCTCTGCCTGTGTCTCTGCCTCTCTCTCTCTCTCTCTCTCTCTCTCTGTGACTATCATAAATAAAAATTAAAAAAAAAAAAGCAGATGCTCAACTACTAAGCCACCCAGGTGCCCCTCCATCATATATTTGAACATAGTTATATAATCCCTGAATCTTTTATTCTCCAGGCTATCCATGTTTTACACTCCATGGAATATCTCACTGATGAAGAGGCTTCTAATTTTACCATTAGTTTATTTGGCAATCCTAACCAGTTTCTCTAATTTCAATGGGACAGGAGGATTGGGAGAAAGGGGTTTGAGTTTCAGAATTTCTCTTAAAATCCAACACCAGCACTAACCACAAGAACCCAGCTGAATTGAAGAAGTCATTCTACATAACCCAAAGAAAATATTTGCTAAAATATAACCGTGAAAAGATGTTGAGGTGTACCTGGGTGGCACAATCATTAGGTGCTGGACTCTTAGTTTCAGCTCAGGTTGTGATCTCACGGTGCTAAGACAGAGCCTCACATGGGGCTCTGCACTCAGCATGCTTGAGATTCTCTCTCCCTCTGCCTTTTCCCCTTCCACATGCTTTCTCTCCACCTCCTCTCTAAAATAAATAAATACATCTTTTAAAAAAAGATGTTGGTCTTTTGATAGTTATTGCACTGAAGCTTGTGACTAGAACTCAGATTCGAAAACAAGAGGCTTCAAGTGCCCTACATTCTAGAGTTACCAAAAATAAATCTGCCACCAAACCTCCCTCACCCTTTCTTTTCAGGGACTTTAGAGAGGCCAAGAGACATTGAAGAGACTTTAGGGGACACAATCAGTTGGAATGAGGAAGAGTTAAAAGCTCAGACAAGGGCTGAATCTCCCTCATTAAGAAATTTTGGTTGTGGGGACTCTGAGGAATCTACATGACCCCCACAGAAAACTAGCAAGTTCACACCTTCCACTTATACCTAGTGAACCCAACAGACACAAGATGACATCCTTAATAGCCAGGAAAAAAACAATTTCCCCAATTTTTCTATTATTTTCCTTTCACCTAATAACTGAGCTGTGGTAGCCTATAAGACGGGGACAGAGGGTGTGTCCCCTCTCAAGCTCCAATCCAGTGCTCAAGAGTCTGGAGGGGTGAATGAGCAGACCATGCCCCACTCTCTCTCTCAACTGCCCTTAGAGCAAAGGTAAAACTTGCACTGGAGGGAGGGGAGAAGAGGAGATTTAGATAGAATCAAAAACAGCTTTTAATTGCAAAAGATGACTGGAATGTTACAGAATCTGCTCAAGATATCATCAGGTGACCGGGAAAGAGATTCAGCAGAGCATGGGTGAATGATGAAACAAAATTAAACTATTCTCTACTCACAGAGGGGCAATTTCTCAATAAACTAGTTATAAAACTATGTCTTCCTGTTTCCCTTTGATATTTTGAAGTCAATATAGGGAAATATTAAGGCTGATTAGGACCAATTCCAAATACTTGAAATTAACCAGACTTCTATTGTGTTCCAAGATACCATTAAACAAGGCCCCGAACACCTACAGTTTGACATGGCATCTGTAGAGTTCCTCAAGCCAATTCTGCATAGTTGCTCTGCTGCCAAAAACACTCCCTTTAATCAACATGAAGCAGAGTGGAGAGAACTCTTTACACATTTCAAAAGCAATTTTGGGCTCTCCTAGTAGCAATTGTTTAATGACAAAAGTTTGGATTGTTTAATCTCAATTCTCAATATTCCACCCTGCACCAATGCTAACTTTTATATACCATGTCATTTTACACCACAAGGCCTTTGCTCCATCTGTTCTGTCTGCCTGAGATGCCTTTGCCCTGGCCTCTGTGTGTGGCTGTCCTAGTCTTCTTTCAAGACTATATCAGGTGAGATCTTTCTGGTATCCCTGCCCCCTGTCTCTCATCTGGTTAGTCATTTCCACAGGCCCTTTCTAACCCTTATGTTTTCAGTTAACCACCCATTACATCTTTCTGTCTGTGTTTAGACAACTAGTTCCACAAGAACAGAAAATGTGTTTTGCCTCTTTTTGTAACTCTACCATATACAGGATCAAAGCACATCATTAGTGCTCAATACGTTTTAAAAAAACTTCCTATTTGTGTATAAAAACACCTAACAAACATGGAAAAGGAAAACAACTGAGTGAAATAGCATGAGTAATCATAGGCTGTGACTCTCAAAGTTGCTTAGATTCTCTTGCCTGGATGAGTCCCAGTGGCTTAGAGCGTTAGCCTGTAGAGGGCGCTGAAGAAACAGCCTTGGAAGAAGGCAAAGAAAGGAGCCACAGAGGGAAGCTAACCCCCCATAAAAGATGGTGCCCAAGACAGAATATACTATCAAAGGAAGGGTGAAGAAGGTGGAAAACTGCTTCATCTGTATGAGCCAACAGTAAGGAATATTTTCCGGGAACTTGGGGGGGGGGGGGGCGTTTTTTTTAAAGATTCCCTGAGAATAAATGAGCTTAGGCCAGCCTTTATGTACATTTTGAAACTAGATGTATAGTGTTCGCATTCTTCTAAAAGCTACAAACAGAGACATAATTTAAGATGGACTATACTTCAATGACTAATTTAACGTGGACTCAGATTTAATGCCCATAGGTAGGTGCCTTGTAGAAGCAACAAAAAATCTTCCCTAGGAGAATATATGCTCAAATCCAGCCCCAACAGAATCCCACTGATGGAATTATAATCAATATGAGTTCACAATAAAAAATCTCTTCTTAGCAAAAGAGAAATGGTAGCAATATAACATAAGTGAGAGTCAGAGGAAAATAAAATAGGATGAGATATGCAAAGGTATTCGTAGAATTATGATACAGAATATAAATGTGTTTCATATTTTAAAAATAAAAGAATTTAAAATATGATAAAAGAAGCTTCAAAATACATCATAGAAGAAAGGAAAGCAGAGCTATTTTGAATTCTTTGCTTTAAACAAAATTGAAGTGGAACCTAATTATCAGCTGCTAGATCATACATTGAAGGAATGGCATGCCTTTTATAATATTCATTGTCTCCTTAAAAATAAAATAAATTTAATTAAATTTTATATTGCCTTATAACAAACTAAGTAATATGAAACAGAATATAGATTCATTATTTTATAACATAACATAAAAATTAATTATATGACCTATAAAATTTTAATATTGGCATTATTGTCTATAATCTATAATTTATTTTTGGTAGATTTTATAAAATTACATTTAAAAATAAATATGTCACTTTATTGACTTAATAAAAACTAAAATTATTAATGAAAAATGAAATTAGACTTTTTCTAACATAAAGTATGTCTGGTTTGTCTAATTCCTTTGACAAAGGGACTGGTTCTGGCAATAAGGTCAGATGGTGGAAGTTTTTTATAAATTGAATGAGCTAACAGTTTTTATTGTAAATTTCTAAAGCATGTGAGAAGTTGAAAGCATGTGAGAGAAAATACCATATTGGTAAAATTGTGTTGAAATTAACAATATTTTTAATTCCTAACCCTTTCTAAACATGTTAGGTTCCAAGGGGTGCCTCTGAGTGTAAGAGTACCAGGTATAAGTAGTAGCCATTTCTCAATACTTGGTGAAGACTTCAAGTATAAGGGTGAAGATTTTGGTATTTTCCCAGAAACAGAGAAATGAATGACTCTAATCACTATATATTATATCCTCTGAAGGGCAAAGGTATTTTGAATTTTTTACTTTAAACAAAATTGGTGTAGAACCTAATCATCAGCTACTAGATCATCAAGAATAATTTTTTATGGTAGCTCTCATGGGATTTTATATAGAAACCAAAAGCAGTCAAAAGAATTGAGTGATATTACTATAACAAAATTTAGTTTATTCACATCTATCTGTTTATGAGAACAAGATTTTACACAGACACCTATAAAAATGAAAAACAGGTATAAAATTAATACTGAACACCCTCTAATTTTGGATATAAGTCATTTCATCCAATGGGATCACAAACTAAAAAATAAATGCTCTCTCACTTATTTTTTTATTTTTTTAAAGAATTTATTTATTTAATCATGAGAGACGCAGAGAGAGAGGCAGAGACACAGGCAGAGGAAGAAGCAGGCTCCAGGCAGGGAGTCCAGTGTGGGACTCGATCCCAGGACTCCAGGATCATGCCCTGAGCCAAAGGCAGATGCTCAACCACTGAGCCACCCAGGCATCCCTGCTCTCTCTCATTTAAAGAAACAATTCCAAGAAAGTTTTCCTTTATTGGTTGTTTATCAATATTTATATTCATTATGTTTTGATCAATTGTATACCAATAATATTTCCCATTGTAAATCAATTCTGACCAGAAAGTTTTAACACACGAATCCTTAAGTTACACAATATAAAATGATTTTAAAATTTCAATTTATATACATATTTTTCTAGCAGATAATTATATACATATTTTTCTAGGTGATTGGGGAAATTTTTCAAAAAATTAGTTTTCTAATAGTTTTCCTGGGTAAAATGAAATGGAAAAGTGACTTAAAGGAGATGTATATCAAGAGATGATACATAGATGATAGATAGATGATAGATAGATAGATAGATAGATAGATAATTTTAAAAAGATATCGAGGGGCGCCTGGGTGGCTCAGTTAAGCATCTACTTTCAGCTCAGGTCATGATCTCAGAGTCTTGGGATCCAGCCCTGCATTGGACTCCCTGCTCAACGAGGAGTCTGCTTCTCACTCTCCCTATATCCTTCTCCCCTGCTCATGCTCTCTCTCTCTCTCAAATAAATATCTTTTAAAAAAAAGTAAAAATAAAATTTAAAAGATATATAATTTCCAAGTGTTAAAAAGTCTTGTCTTGTTCATGTGTTTTTAACTGGACATGGTGATTATCCAATAATTGTGTTATTTGGAGTCCCCTGAAGGCAGTTAAAAGAGAAATGTAATAATTTTCTTTGAAATATCAATGTTTATAATATGTCAGAAATTATATTTTTTTAATTTTAAACTTAAAAATCTGCCCTTCACATGACTGCAGCCCCAGCCAACATCTTAACCACAGGCTCCTGAGAGATCCCAAGTCAGAAACAACCAACTAACCAGATCCTATCTCCTCAATGACAGAAAAGATGTGATAGAATAAATGTTTATTGCTATGTAAAGCCACTAAGTTTGGGGATAATTTTTTGCATTAACAAATAACTAATACAGCCACCGGGCACATGCTTGAATACTCTGGAAACATTCAATCACTATGGAAATTTCTACTCTTACTTTCAATTTCAGTACTTGTCTCTTCACATACCTAGAGCAGACAGTTCATGGACTAGCACAGATTCGTGGATCATGCTTTGAGTAGCAGTGCTCGAGAGACATTTTGTCCTTGCTTCAAACATGGTTATCCATTGCTTCCTAGATTCATTTTCCACTATCTTTCCAACCAACTGGAATGTTTCCTTCTTTCTAAGCAATTGTCTTTGAGTTGGGCACCAGTCCCCAATCTAGGCAGTTATGACCAGGAATACAGAGTAACATGACCTAACGCATGGCAAATATATGCAGAAAGAGCTTCCTCAGAGGAGGCTGGAGCACATGGTGGGCCCTTAGATTTTCATGGACTCTATGGTACATTCTTCAAATGCCACTTAGGCTTTATTTCTTCCATGAAGCCTCTTCTAGATCCAATCAATGGTTGGACACCAGGATCTCCCCATACCTACTGCTCTGTGCTTCCACAAAACTGATGCTGTTCTCCATTGTATCAATCACCAGTACTAAGTTGTATATTGCTCAGTACATTGTTCTAGACTGTGACCAGCTCTCTTTTTCTCATTACACGATAAGGTCCCCTAAAGGCCTTTATTTCTATACTCCCAGTGTTGAGTGTAGTGTTGAGTGCCTGGCTAGAATTTATTACAGTGTATGTTTGATACTGCAATACAAATGCAATCACAAATCAATTCTTTTGATTAAAAAATAAAAATTTGTCATGTAAATTTTCACGCACACATACACAGTAAACAAACACCAACTTATATACTTGACAACTTGGATACTGAAAGCAAAGCTCACTAGTTGGAGGCTGTAGTGTGGCAGTTAGAATAAATGCTTTGGAGGCAAATCCTGCCTGCTTAAAGCCACCTTGTTACTTAATAGCTTTGTAATTCTAGACAAGATAATTAAAATCTCTCTGCTTCAATTTCTTAATTGTAAATAAAGATAGTAACAGGTTCTGAGAATTAAATGAGTTAATATATGTGCTCGGACCACAGTCAGGACTCAATAAATATTGGGCATTATCAGTCTTCCTTGAACTTGAATGTGTTTACCTTCTCTCTTCCTTTTTCGTGCATTAATTGTAGAGACCACAATTTCCACTTCTTTTCATCTCCCTGTTGTGCTCATCTGAAGGTCTACTCAAAGTGGAAGCTATGGACAACCTGCCTTAAAATCGTCCATGGGTCTTGTTAAAAGAAAAGCTCATTCTTCGACTCTGCTCCAGGCCTGAATCAGCATATCTGCATATGAGGCCAAGGAACCTGAATTTTAAACAAGCACCACCCAAGGAATTGTGACATAGAGTTTGAGAATACACTCCATAAACATGTCTACAGATGGATTCAGCAGCTCTACACAAAGCTTCTCTACACAGTCATTCTCTCCAAATTTCTTCATTGGCATGTTTCACTAAATAGCAACCAAGTACAAGAAAGCTAAGGTTGCTATGATGTAATTATAATGCAACATGGCAGCTATACCATTGTCCATGAAGAAAAGCAAGACCACGGAGATAGTATACTCATGGGCGATTTCATGCTACAGTCAAAGGAATAGAAGCATTCTCTTGAAACGAAATGTGAGGCACTTTGGCTCTGATCACATTGCATATTTACGTGGTCATAACTTCAAGAAATAATAAAGGTCACATCTGCCCCAGTGCAGGTCACCCATGTCTGATGCTTGCTAGTCACCACTCCAGCCTTATAGGAGTTAGAAAGTGCAGTCATGTCACTGCACCACATCTGTAAGAAATTGCATACAAATTGCAGCTGAATTTATATTTCAAGGTAGCAGTTACCAGCTGCACATCATTTGTTTTGTCTTGCTTAAAATAGCTCTAAATTGCATGACAGCTACTGGAGCTGTGGGCTCCAGATTCGATTAATTAGGGGTGGAAAATTAAGACAGCGGCTTGTCCTCTAGGAGCCTGTGCCAGGTTCAGAAAACCAGTCTCGAGTCTCTGCAGCCCCATCAGAGGATTCCAGGTAATCAGGGTAATTTTCCCAGGACAGTGGTTCTCAAAGTGTGGTCCAATAATGACTTGCTCAAAAAAAAAAATCACCTGGAAAGCTTATTAAAAATGCAGTTTTCTACACCTACCCCTGGACTCGCTGAATCGCAATCTCTGGGAATGGCCCCAGAGATCTGCATTTTAAGCATATTCTTATTCGTGGTAAAGTCTGAGAGCCACTGTAACCTGGAGACTACTCTAAAATGAACCATTTCCCTGGAACCAAACAGGATTTACTCAACCAAAAACCTCAGGCCGCCTTTCCTAATTTTCTCCCAACAATGTCTTTATTCAAGGTCGAGTAACTCTCATCTGCTTTATTGTTCTACCAGTTATAATGAAACTCAGGACAAAGGATCTGATTGACTCTCACTGGTCAGTGAAGTCCAGATGCATCTCACCATTTTATGAATAGAAGATGGTCCTGTAAGGGGTTGGATTGCATCCTCATTCATAATGAGAGAGAATGCCTCTCTCCTTAAAATATAAAAAAACTCCTAGAACAGCCATGATGGGTAAATAAGGGTTGCCATGGCATCATGCTCCTCTGTGACTTCTCCTTGCTACAGATTTAGTTGTAAACATCACCCTTGGCTAAGTTCCTCATTTGTATGACTCTTTTGTTATATACCACGGGTGAATATATGTGGCCAGTCTTTGAGTACCTTAATGCATTGGTGTTGATCCTGACCCTAGGATAAAGGGAAAACTCCCTCCCACCGCCGTTCATCACAGGTGGCTAGCAGACCCTCAATACATATGTGTCAATAACCAGGTGAATCCCACTACTCTGTTACCTCAGTGCTTATAGCATAAGCCAGCAGAGGATCTCCTCCAAAAATCCCATGGACTCTATTGTAACCCACAACAGATCCCTGCGGTTTTGATGCCTTACTGAATTTCCCATCATATATTACATCCTCTGTTTGCAAGTTACTTCCTTATCTTCCTCTCTGCCCCATCTCTTTTTTGTGTACATATTTTACACATTTCCATGACCACCCTCTGTTTAAAATGTTTATGTCTCCCAAGAACTGGGAGACAAAATCCTCTCAGCTTATAAATGTCCTAAAATGTGTTCTTTCTGTTTCTAGAATTTGGCTGAAAGCAAATCTTCTAAAAATTCTGTCACCCTAAAGCCCTCCCTGATCTTGAAACCTTAATAATTGTTTCTTTTGTATTACAGCCTGCTGGTCAACTTTTACTTCATATTCTTAAATGAATCAAAGTGAAATTAATCTGGAGGTTAAACATTCCGGGAGGTGATGCATTGAAACACTCATATTTCAGCAAAACATCCAGCCACAGGAGAAAACTTAGGACCTCTTCTGTATTCCCTTAAATTCTTAAGCGTGCCATTTCTCAAATGTGGGGTCTATCATTCAATGAAAGCAGGAGGGTTTTCTGTGTGAATTGATATTTAACTAGGCCATGGCTCAGGGTTCCTGAAACAATCCTTGTTTGCACATATTGTCCTGATTTGATTATTCATAGCACTTCCAAAGTGCAATTTAGCCATTGAATTATAATAGTCACCTTAACCATGATCCCCAAGTTTTAGATGGAATAAGAATACTACTTTTGCAGATGGTAGCTACACTTGTGAGCACAGCATAACATCTAGACTTGTTAAATTGCTATGTTGTACACCTGGAACTAATGTATTCATTGTATGTCACCTATACTTTCATTAAATATTGTGTGTCACTATACTTCAATAAAAAAAAAAGAAAGAATACTATTTAGCTCACCCTCTTGCCTCTTTCTTCTGATTTCATCCTATCCCACCAAACTATCCCATTTGAAACAGCAGAAGAGCTAAGTAATTGCCACTTTCAGACTAGCCCTAGGCCTTTGCCTCTTACCAGGAAAACTGGGATGTGTGTGGCTCAAGGTAGAAACAATTTGACTCGCCAGTGAAAGATGATAATGGTGACTCAAACAAAAGCCACATTCTACAGATAGTAGCCTTATAACAACAATCCACTCAAATATACTCTTACAACTAATACTGCTTTCCTAATTATGACCAATTCATTCGTTAATTCATTCACTCATTCATTCACAAATATATATTGAGTACTACTATGTGCCAGACACTATTCTAGCCACTGGGGATACAGAAGTTAATGCAAGATTTCTGCTCTCATGGAAATTACACTCCAGTAAGGGGAGACAGACAATAAACAAGTAAACAGATAAAGAAGACAGATAAAGTTGGTGGTAACTGCTACGAAGAAAATGAAATAGAGGGATGAGGTAGGGAGTGTATGACTTAAGTTATAGCTGAATTTTAATGACAAGATCAGAAATCAGATGCCCAAAGAAAAAAATATACATATTAAATATATATAAATGTATATAAATAAATACAAATTATATATAATACAATAATATATAATTTATTATATTATATATATATATATATTTATATTCCTTCCAGAGAGGACTTGTCCAGGGCTAGAAGGTGGTCCCATCTATAAAGGCTTCCAAGACCCAAGATTCCTTTAATATCCCTGTCAATGCCCTAGGGTGATGTCTTCATGAGCAAGGTTGGAGCAGCTCACTAGCCCATGTCTGCATTTCAGCCTGTGCAAAAGGAATAGAGAACATCCAGGGCATCTCATCATTAAGGAGATGACTCACATATGATATATTTTCATTCCTGTCATTTCCCATTGACCCAAACTTAGTCACATAGCCACAACTACTTACAAGGACATCTGGGACAGGCAGTGTCTACTTGGGCAGTTAGACGTCCAGCCAAAACTCAGTTCTATTATTTTAATAATAAAGGATTAAAAGTCACAAGTTAAAAATAAAAAAATAAAAAATAAAAAAATAAAAGTCACAAGTTGTGGTCTCTGCATGATTGTTCTATTACACCCTGTGCTAGGCAGATGGGGGCTCTTTTAGATGGGAAGTTTTTTAGATAAGGTAGTAAAGGAAGAAATAAGACCTAAAAGACAAAGAGGAGGCAGCTGTGTAACATACATGAGAGTTAAAATCAGCAGCCCCAAGTTAAGATGACAATGAACATGTGTATATTTTACACTAAAGTTTTAATTCATGTTTAGTTTTGTTAATGTTACAATATGTGATTATTCAATATAAGCTTGCTAATAGCACACCTATCTATCATCTATCTGTCATATTTTTTTTTTTATTTATGATAGTTACAGAGAGAGAAAGAGAGGCAGAGACACAGGCAGAGGGAGAAGCAGGCTCCATGCACCGGGAGCCCAATGTGGAACTCAATCCCAGGTCTCCAGGATCGCGCCCTGGGCCAAAGGCAGGCGCCAAACCACTGCGCCACCCAGGGATCCCTGTCATATTTTTAAGTTGGTAAGATTTTCAATTCTGTTTATATTCCATACCCGGTTGTTCTTGATACATCTGACACATAGTCCACATGGAAAATTTGTATAGATGATTATTGGGTAGACACTAAATTCTGAACTTGATAGTTCCATTTGTTTTCCTAATCATCTAGAATTTCTAAACAGCAATTCCCATCTTTTAGATACCCTTTGCAATCCATCCCATGACCTAAGGTACTGAGTAGTTCCATGGGGGAGGCTAAGAGATTATGGAATGGGGAAATCTTGTTCTAAAGTAAATTGCAAGGAACTTCTAAATTTAAGACTCACTCATTAGTAGATGGATTGAATACAAAGCAAGAAGTGTTTTGACATTGATTATGAGGGAAGAAAATGCTTGTTGGAAAGTCATCTCGTCCTTGCCTGATTCTGGGCACTTGCCAGGCACTGGATCAATTTAGGTCTAATTAAAACCATAAGAAACACCTCCCAAGGCAGACCTGTAATCCATCTGGCCAATTGTTCAGGCTACATAGAAGCATTCAAATATTCTGGATGAGGTGGTCCAGTGCCCTGCCTGATTCAGCCACAACTATGTAGGATTATTGTCCTAACAGCCCTGACTTTCCTTACTGAAATGGGGGGCTATGTGTCAGGATGTCATCTTCCAGGTCTCCTGCTTCCTCTCAGAGAGACTGTCATCTGCCTCTACATCCATGAGTGTCCATTAGTTAAAAAACAATGATCACAGGAACATGTGCTTCACAATGAGTCTAGGAATAATAATGAACTTAATGGCATTTTCTTAGCTATGAGCTCAGATCCTGGATTTTCCTGAAATCTGCAGCCCACATATCCCTAGCTTTTCAAATCCTTGAAATGTAAGATACATGAAGGAGAAGCCTACACACTGAAATTCTGGCATTTGGAATCTTGGGTAGTATTTTGCACTCAACTAAGGAGAAGACAGAAAAGTATCCACAATACACAAAGGCATAGAAGTATTCTTTGATCTAGTAAGACCTTCCTGGCCAGACAATGCTTTGGAAAATAACCGAATTGAATTTTAATTCCAACCTTTCTCCACTTGAAAAATGAGGACTCTGGGGGCACAGAGGAATTCAGGCACTTGCCCCAGGTCACCAGGTCAGTGAGGAGCAAAACAGTAAGTTGAACCAAGTATCCAGGGCCCCTTTCACTCTGCCACAATGTTGTTTGTTGGAAATCATAGATTTCTATTTTGGCATTCTTGAGTCTACAGAGCTGCAGTGTAAGGTTTTGGCATCATGAAGCACCGTGTCGTAATCCTCCCAACTGTTAAACTTCCCCCGTCCTTACAACCATATAAGGAAGCTAATCTTTATCACCGGTTCCCAATTAGCTTTGACAAACTTGATATCTTGCCAACCAGTATACTACATCACACCCACTGACTCCAGCAGGCAAATGATTCCATTAAATATCTAGACTTAATATCTCAGCTAAAAATGGCCATCTGTTCACACTTAATTACCATCTTTCCAAAACATATTTATTTGACAATCTTAAAGAAAAACTCCACTTGCAAGAGAGGACAGAGGATTTGAATTGTTAGCCTTTCTGCTGAAGAACTGTCAATTAAACTTAATATTATCTCAAATCTGGTTCAAGTTGTACTAGAAATAGAAACACATTTTTTTTCAGATAGTTCCAAAAACATTCTTACATTTATTTCGTAAAAGAAAAATTTAAGAACAAGTGGTTAAAAAAAAAGAGACACACACACACCACAAGCTGCCTTTTTTTTTTTTTTTTTTTTTTTGCATTGCTTTCTTTCTTAAATATGCATTTCTTGAAAAAAGAAATAGGAAGGTAGGAAGGAGGGGATGTCTGGGTAGCTCAGTTGGCTAAACATCTGCCTTGGACTCAGATTGTGATCTTGAGGTCTTGGGATCCAGCCCTGCATTAGGCTCCCTGCTTAGTGGGGAGTCTGTTTCTCCCTCTGCCTCTGCCCTGTCCTGCTTATGCTCACTCTGTTGCTCATGTCTCTCTCAAAGAAATCAATAAAATCTTTAAAAAAAAAAAAAAAAAAAAAGGAAAGAGGGGAAGGAAAAAAATCCAGCGGCCAGGTAAGTGTACATTACCATTAATTGGCTTAACATGCCAGCCAAGAAGCCAGCTAGCTACATTAACCTTCTGTCACCAGCCCTGTGTGCCTCTCAGAAGGACTCTTCCGTGTTTCAGTCACCTTATGCAAGCAATCCTTTATTCTTGTGTCCTTCCTGTAGTGATCGGATTTATGTGTGGTCATTCAAAACCACCTTTGAATGTTTTAAATAGCCAGAATCTCAATAGCACTCAACATTTGCAGATAGGGCTTGAGCTTTGGTTGGATTATACATCAGGTGCTTTTACAAAGTTAAAAAGACTCTAAACCTGAAGAAATTTACAGCAAAAAAAATTCACTGCCCATTCAAAATAAACTTACAAAAGTTGATAGTCACAACATTCATTACTAAGACTTTTTTGGCTTAACTATTACCTATCCCAAAGACAAAATATCCCTGTCAGAAAAAAAGCATTCCATTTTGGGAGTTATTTTATGAGATGAATAAGAATGGGTTGAACCGCCTCTGGCCATCTGTATATGTTTCTTCGATTTCGTACCTTTTGCTGATTGGAATGCATTCTGGTATCTTGGCCTCTCTACGGGAAAACCAGGCAATTAAGAAGCTTTCTAGACACTAGTAGTTGTATAGGAATGACTTGCAAGCAGCATGTATTTGGTTATTTAAGAAAAAAATATTATTGCTTACTATGTACCAATTTCTACACTAATATCTGGGAATACAACCACAAGCCAGGTAGATGAGTTTGCTGTCTTCATAGAGATGACGAGAGAGAGAGAGAGAGAAAGATTATTTATAACTGTAGATGATAGAATTTTTTATGTAGAGAATCCCAGAAAATCTACAAAATTACTACTGGAACTAACAAATAAATTTAGCAAGATACATGGCTGATAATTTTTAGACTATTTATTTCAACATACAATCAGCAGGCAGTTCATAAATAAATTTTTAAAATTCCATTTATAGTAAGACTAAAAAGAAAAATCTGGTCAAAGATGAACACTGCTTAGAGAAAGTTTAAAAAGCTAAGTAAATGGAAAGACATGCCATATTCATAGATTGAAAGACTCAATGTCATTAAGATAACAAGTTTCCCCCAAAGTAATTTTTTTTTCTTTTTTTTTTTCCCCAAAGTAATTTATACTTCCATACTATACTAACCAAAATTCCAGCAGACATTTTCGTAGAAATCAACAAACTGACTCTAAAACATATATGGAAATGCAAAGACCTAGACAAGCTAAAGCCAAAGAACTTTTTTAAAAAGAAAAGAAAAAGTTGGAAGACTTAGCCTACCTGATATCAAAAATTTTTATAAAGCTACAGGAATCAGTGTGGTACTGGTAAAAAGATAGTCATTTACATATATGTAAGAGAATAGAAAATCCAGAAATAAACCCACACACATTTGGTCTATTGATTTTTTACAAAAATACCGAAGCAATCCACCTGAGAAAGCAAAATCGTTTCAACAAATGATGCTGGATACACTATATAGAAAAAAAAAATTACCACTGACCCTTATCTTACACCATACATAAAAATTAACTCAAAATGAATCATCGACCTCAATTTGAAACCAAAACTCTAAAATTTTCTACAATAAGCATAGGAGAATTACGAACTTGAAGTAGACAGATGTTTCTTGGATAGAACACAAGAAGCACAAACCATAAAAGGGGGAAAAATGATAAATTGATCTTTGACAAAATTAAAACGTTTACTATTTGAAAGCCACTGCTAAGGCAATAAAGCAGCAAGCTACAGACCTGGAGAAAATATTTGCCAAGTATATATCAGACAAGAACTTGTATCCAGAATATATAAGGAATTTTTATCACTCAATAGCAAGAAGATAATCTAATTTTTTAAAATAAGCAAAAAAATTTAAATAGGCACTTTACCTTGAAACACCTACAGCTGGCCCATAAGCATATTGAAAGGATGTTCAAATTAGTAGTCATTGGGAAAATGCAAATTAAAATCACGTGATACCACTATACCTCAAATACAATGGCTAACATATATATATATATTTTAAAAGATTTCATTTATTTATTCATGAGAGACACACAGAGAAAGGCAGAGACATGGGCAGAGGGAGGAGCAGGCTCCACGCAGGGAGCCCGATGTGGGACCCCATCCTGGGACCCCAGGATCATGCCCTGGGCCAAAGGCAGGCACTAAACCACTGAGCTACCCAGGCATCCCTAACATTTATTTTTTAACCTGACAATAGCAAGGGTTGGTGGGGTTGTGGAGAACTGCTGTTGAAAATATAAAATTGGACAACCATCTTGGAAAACAGCTCAGTAGTTCCTTTAAAAGTTCAACATAAACCTATCACACTAATTTGCTAGTTTACTACTAGGATTTTACCCAAGAGAAATGAAAACATATCCACACTAAGGCTTGTACACAAATGCTCATAACAACCTTGCTTGTGATAAACAAAAACTGGAAAGAACCCAATGTCCATCAACAAACAGGTAACTGGATAAACAACTTGCAATATTTCCATACAATGCAAAACCACTCAGCAACAAAAATAAGCAAACAATTGGTAACTCAACAAAGTGAAATCTCAGATGCATCTCAAAATCATCATGTTGAGTGAGAAAAGCATGGCAACAAGCAGTATTATACTGTATGATTCTATTTATGTGAAATTCTAAAAAATGTAAACTCAGCCATACGGAAAGGAAGCAGATCAGTGGTTGCCTGTAGATCTTGACAGAAGAAGAGATAGATTATAAAGGAGTTGGAGGAAAGTTAAAGAAGAGAGAAATAATTGTTAACTTGATTATGGTGATGTTTCATGGGTATATACATTTGTCAAAACTGATAAAACTGTACACTCTAAATATGTGCAGTTCATTGTACTTCTACTGTTACCTCCATAAAGTTGTAAAATAAATTGAGGCACTTTGTTTAAGTGCCCAACTCCAAACCAGCACAGTTGATTGCTGCTGTCTTTGCTGCAGATTTACATGCATCTCACATGGTCCCTATTCCTGAGCCCCTCTCCCAAATTGGTCACATTAGACTGTAGAGTAATAAGATGTTATTTTTGAAATGTGGAAAGAATAGAAGCATTAAGTAGCTCATAGAAACCCTCCGCGGTGGTTCAGAATAAGGACCTCAGAGTTAGACACCCAAGTTTGAATCTCACTCAAACTTCAATTTCTCATTTGCCCCTTGACCTGGGATCCTGGAATCAAACCCCACCTCAGGCTCGAGCTCAGTTGGGGGTTCTGCTTGAGGATTTTCTCTCTCCCTCTCCCTCTGCCCTCCCCCCTCTTGCACACACTCTCTCGCTCTCTAAAATTAATAAATAAATCTTAAAAAAAAATAAACTGGGGCACTTGGGTGGCTCAGTGGTTGAGTGTCTGCCTTCGACTCAGGTCATGATCCCAGGGTCCTAGAACAGAGTCCCGCATCAGGGTCCCCATAGGGTTCCTGCTTCTTCCTCTCCCTATGTTTTTGCCTCTCTCTGAGTGTCTCTCATGAATAAATAAAATATTTTAAAAATAAAATAAAAACTAAAAAAAAAACCACTTATGTCTTACACATGTGATGACTGAGGCTTGATTTGTTTAAGGCTATGGTTGTAGTGTGGAATAACAAAGAAGGATTTGAATGTACATAGAATTTGGGGTACACAACCTACATTCTATTCTATATATTATGACATCCTTCTCAATGTTTGAGGTTGAGAAAGGGTCACTCTATAATTTATCCTCCAAATGTAGGCACTTCTAAGAGAGAACATGGCAGAGCGTCTTTTAATAATTAAACCAGGACAGTAGGTGTAAACCAGGACTCTGATGGGCCAGTTGAGGTGGATGGTCACCCTAATCTGAGTTATCAACTGTTCAAGCAGTATTTCAGAGCAAACAGATATCAAGCAAGAAAGTTTTTCACATGCTGAACGCTGGTCAAATAATAGGCTCCCTAGAAAGGAAGAGACTCTAGTTTTGGGAAAATTTTTTGAGACATGACCTAGTTTCTCACTAGTCATCATGCAGTCTGCAGACCAGCAGCATCAAGAAGCTCTGCTTGTTAAAAATACAGAGAATCTTGAGCTCCACCTCAGACCTACTGAATCAGAATCTGCATCTTAACAAGAATGTGATTCAAATACACATTAAAGTTTGAGAAGCACTGGTCTACAGGTCTACAACCTTCCTACTACCTAAGTGACTTGGGTAGGTTTAAAGAAAAAAAAAAGAAGAAGATTCCAAGGACCCGTCACTCAAAGATTCTGATTCTGTGGATTTTGGGGTAGACCTAGGAATCTATATTTTAAATTAGTTCTCCATGAAATTGTTGGGGACAGCTAGTTTTGGGTTTCACTAATCTAGAATATTCAATGTAAAGAACACCCAAGTTTTCATGAAAAATCACACAGAGAGTTAAGATGGAAGCAACTTGAGATACTCTGAGATTCACTATATTTACATTTTTATCTAGAAATTTGTCTATTTCCAGCCATAAAAGCCTTCAAGTTCTAGATTCCATAATAGGAAATAATGTTAGCTGAGGAATTTTCAATGAAATGAAGCAAAGCATAATTTCTCCAAAGAAGACGTTCAAGCTCTTGGAGCAAACCCACACAGCCATAAGTGCACCCAGACACTAAGATAAAATCAGACCAAGAAGATAGTATATGTACTATTAGACCAAGAAGATATGTACATGTAAAGTATACATTATCATACTTTTTTACCACACTGCTTTACATCTATCCATATGCACTTTGTCCATAAATCAACTTTATTTTTTGACATATTTATTTTATTTTATTTTATTTTATTTTATTTTATTTTATTTATTCATGAGAGACACAGAAAGAGAGAGACAGAGGCAGAGACACAGGCAGAGGGAGAAGCAGGCTCCATGCAGGGAGCCCGTTGTGGGACTCGATCCCGGGACTCGATCTCAGGACTCGATCCTGGGATTCCAGGATCATGCCCTGAGCCAAAGGCAGGTGCCAAACCGCTGAGCCACCCAGGGATCCCCTTTGACATATTTCAAAGTAAAATATATCAATAGCATTTACCCTTAAATATTCTGTATGCCAGTCATTGAGTAGGGTTCAATAGTTGTTTGGAATATTTTCTTCTGGCAGAAAGTTTACATACCATGAAATGCACAAATATTAATTTACATTTGCTGAGTTATAACTAATACATATACCTATGTAACTGAAGCCCATATCGAGAAATAGAATGACCAGGAAGTTCTTTCATGGCCTTTCCCAAAATCTCCTCCCCCATTCCCCATTGTAACACAAACACTGTCATGATGTTTCCCACCATACATTAGTTTTGCCTATTCTAGAGCTTCATATAAATAGAATTATACTTTTTGGAGTTAGCTTCTGCCACTCAATAACATTTTTGAGAATCATCTGTGCTGTTGCCTATATCTACAGTCCATCCCTTTTTATTACTGAGAAATATTCCACCTGGATTGTTTCTAGGCTTTGGCTATTATAGATAAAACATCTATGAAAATGCTTGTAGATGCTTTTTGTGAACATACCTTTTCATTCCTCTTGGGTAAATCACCTAGAAGAAGAATTGCTGACTTCTAGGGATGAAGATGTTTCATTTTATGAGAAACTTCCAGACCTTCTTCCAGAGTGCCTGTATCATCCCTACATTACCACCAATAGGGTATGAAATTTCCAATTGCTATGTTTTCTTTTTACATTTCTGCTCTTAACTTTTTTCGTCCCTTCCTTCTACTTAATTTGGGTTTACTCATTTCTTCTTTTTCTGTGCTTTTTATTTTTTTTTTAAGATTTTATTTTATTTATTCATGAGAGACACACAGAAAGGAGAGAGAGAGAGAGAGAGGCAGAGACACAGGCAGAGGGAGAAGCAGGCTCCACGCAGGGAGCCTGACATGGGACTCGATCCCCAGTCTCCAGGATCAGGCCCTGGTCTGAAGGCGGCGCTAAACCGCTGAGCCACCCGGGCTGCCCTTTCTGTGCTTTTTAAAGTGGAGCCTCAGTCGTTGTTTTTTGACCTTTCTCTTCAAATATAAACATTTAAAATCATATATTTCTCTATAACCATTTCTATAACTGCCTCCCACAAATTTGGACATGCTATGCTTCTGGGGTTTTTTTAGTTTAAGGTATTTTATAATATCTCTTGTGATTTATTTCACCCATCAGTTACTTAGAAGTGTTTTGTTTAATTTCTAAAGTGTTAGGGGTTTCCTATTTTATTGTTATTGATTTTTAATGTAATATCATTATGATCAGAAGATCTACTCTATATAATTTCAATCTTTTTTGAATTATTGAGGTTTATTTTATGGCCCAACATATGGTCCATCCATCCTGAGTACAACACTGTATGCCTGAAAAGAATGGTTATTTTTCAGAATTGGGGTATAAGGTTTGCAAATATCAATTAAGTCAAGTGGTTGATAATCATGTTTAGATCTCCTATACCTTTATTGATTTTGTAGGGGGAACCTTGTTTTCCTATCAATTACTGAGAGAGGAGTTTTTTTTTAATCTCCAACTATGATTTTAGAATCATCTATTTCCCCTGACTTCTGTCAATTTTTACTTCATGTATTTTGAAGCTCCAAAATGTGTTTTATAACTCTTCTTTCCCAAAACAAATATAATCAAGTATTCTTACCAAAATGCTGAAATGTTAAGGTCATAAAACGGGAGAGATTAGGAGGACTGTCCTACCTTACAAGACTTAAGAAATACATCAACTAAATGCAAGCTCTCTTTTAAACGCCTGATCACATTTGCATATGCAACCAAGGCTTAAGAGACAAAGTATTATAAATATTCCACTTTTAATATTAGGGAGGATGTATAGCCAGATTACACAGTACTGAGTGCACACAGATGATAAGGCTTATTGAAGGCAAGGAGATCAACTCAATCCAAGGAACGATCCTTTGGCAGTTTCCCTGCTACATCCCTGAGCCAGACCTACAGCATCAGGGCGTACTGGCCCTTCGTGTGATAGTGCTGGAGGTAAAGAGACAGAATTCTCACTGTAACCATGCATGCCGTAATTCTGTCTTCACTGGAAGTCTCTGGCCACCAAGAAAGGAAAGCAAATTTGTTCGCATATGCTGCTTTTAGCTTGGTTTTTGTCATGTGTACTGTACTGTACAGTCTAGATCCTCACATCAGGAATGAAGCATTGGGGGATGCCTGGGTGGCTCAGCAGCTGAGCATCTGCCTTTGGCTCAGGGCATGATCCCAGAGTTCCAGGATCGAGTCCCACATCAGGCTCCCTACAGGGAGCCTGCTTCTCCCTCTGCCTATGTCTCTGCCTCTGTGTGTGTGTCTCTCTCTCATGAAAAAATAAAATATAAAATAAAATAAAATAAAATAAAATAAAATAAAATAAAATAAAATAAAATAAAATAAAATAAAATAAAATAAAATAATAAAATAAAATAAAATAAAATAAAATAAAATAAAATAAAATAAAATAAAATAAAAAAGGAATGAAGCATTGGTTTTCCACCTACTAGGAATATTGTGGGATGACAGCTCTCTACTCTCTGGAAATGACCTCAACACGAGAGAGGCCATTTACATCTAATGTCACAGCCCCCTTGTAGGGCTCTCTTCAAGGACAGGTCAACCTAGATAAAGAGTTGCTCCTTTATCTCCTTTGCCAAGAGTTCCTCCTATGCTCCTTTGCCAACCTGGCGCAACTCTAAAGGACTGTGCGGCCTCCAAGCTTCCTATGGGGTTGGCTGATCCCTTATTAGAGGGAACCACATCCAGCCTCTCCCTCTTCTGTGTCCTCCTGGCTCCATTCTTTCCATATTTGTTGATCCCAAGAATATTCCCTTGTACCCTCCCTGTGCGCTGATCTCCATCTCAGAGTCGGTTTCCTGGAGAATCCAAACTGCAGCAAGGTTACCTTTAGAGGACCTGTGATGTTTTTATTTTTATAAAACCACATTTACTCAGATTTTGCCAAAGGAGAAATCGAGGCACAAAATTTCTGTGACTTGCTCGAGCTTACCCGAGATGCCAATATTGTGTGAAGGCAGTGTGCCAAGGCATGCTCAAGAACCACATAAATACGCTGCCAAGTTTTCATCTCTGTATATAATTTATTTTTGCTACAACAGAGTAAAACTCACCATTCCAGCCGTGTGTGCCAGATGGAATGTTAAGATTTGTGGGTTTGCAGAGTGGGTGCAGAGCAGGGAGTAACAAGTTTAGAACAAATGTTAAGAAGCAGAGTATTCAAAGAAAGATAGTGTGTTTACTGGAAATGTAATATAGTCTCCTCGTGGGTATATAAGAGAAGGTGAGCAGGACAGTAAATCTGCTGAAACGGCAACACCATGCCAAGGAGTGACGGTGGCTATTGCAGCAACTGTAGGTGGTTTTAGAGACTGCAAAAAGTGGTTTTGCGGTAGGTGTAGTTATGTCCAGTTTAATGTTTGGAGATTTGTCATCAAAATTTCTGGGACTCAAAAGTCAGCGCTGAATGCAAAAAAGTTCAGACCCCCGAGCGAAAGGTTAGAACCTGGAAATCACCCCCCCCACACACTCTCAGCCCCAAGAGCTCTCTCTGCATCCATATGTTAAAACAAAAGAGCTATAATTTTTATATCTCAAATCAAGAAACTTGTGATGTTTGCTAATAAAATTCAGCATACCGGCATTTGAAGCATGTTAGACATAGGGATGGTGATCAGAAGAGAATATAAAGAAGAGGGAGGCATTAACTAAAGAAGCCAAGCCAGCATTTTGATAAAGATGGGACCCCATGCAGTGAATAAAAACATGGCACTTCATTTTGACAATGTCTATGCTGTCTTTTTATTTTCTTTTCCCTTTCAGTTTGTTGGCACATTCCCTGGCATCCACATCCCTCCAGCAGAGCCTATCAGCTTAGTAGCACAAAGCCTTCTTTGTACCCTGAAAAGTGAAGTATTGATAAGCCCAAACCAATCAGATGAGACATGTTTCTGGTTTTTCAGGCATCAGTGAAGTCTGATTTTCAGAATATCTGTGGCAGGGACTCCAGAGTCCCATATGAACTACTGTATTCTGGGACTTAAACTGGCAAATCTGTGACCGTCTCACACAGCCTGAAGCCAAAAGCCTGCTCTCCGATGTCAGGATTGGCCACGGTCATGATCCCAAATTCATCACCTGAGCGCACAACTCTTTATTTCAGGCTAGCCTGTGAAAAGTCACAAAACTCCCTTACAGATCCTGCTTGTTAACATATTTAAAACAAAGGAAATGTTTTAACTCTGAAGCCAAAAGTTGAGGAGAGTTTTAATCCTCTGCCACTTCTTATCTGCAGTCCCTTCTAGTTATTCTCCTAACAGGCTGGTTATTTTCATTAATGGAGCTGGCAGCTCTGACTTCACCTAGAGGGGAATGTAACCCAGAGCAGCCAACAAGAACTCAAAATTCTCTGGTTTTTGTCACTTGCTGTTAGAATCACAGCCTTTTCTAAATTTAGGGTAGTGAATCATATTAAATAGTGACCTGACTGCAAAGCTTCATCAAGTTCTGCGGGGGTGCAATCAGCAACACATCGGACTGTAAAGGTCAACAACATGCACGTTTCAGAGCCACCTCCTCGTTCGACCCTACAAAAGAAAAATGACATTGTGAACTCAGCTTTGTTTGCAGGACAGAATACAGATGTGTTTGCTTGCATTTTTTAGCTTCCTCTTCTAATGCTCACAGTATAGTTTATGGATTCATAGCATATGCAGATGTCAACTTGTGGCTCGAAAGGATTAATTTCACTTTATCCAATATGTTGCTAAACCTCTTAGGGAATTCATGGTTTAGTGTGATGGGCTGACATTGCACTAATTTAATTCAGAATCTGTTTTTCATACTGTCATGATTTAACTATTACAGCATTGTTTGTGGGAATTCAGATAAGGTTATTTAATGAAAGAAAAATGACACATAAGGCATTATCCCTGATTGCAGCCAATTCCTCATCCCTTATGTCAATAGAGCATCAAGATCTAAGGATCCTTGTTCAGTCCAGTAGCTGGCATCCCATCCTCTCCCCCCTGAGCTCTTGCCTTAGTTTTGCCAATAAGAGCTCTTGCTCTTATTTTTTCCCTAGAGCATCACAGTAACTTCCTACCAGATCTTTTATTTGACAAAGTCTCTTTGCCCTGCAGCTAAATTCTAATTCAATTGTGTCACTCCCTTCTAAAAAGCCTTCCTGGGTAGGTAACCTTTGCCTAAGATAAATTTTTTTTGTAAATGTGGCTTTATGGAAGTGCATAGAAGTTTTGATTTCATAATGTTACTTGAATGAATGAATTCACCAGTCTACAGCCTTATCCGCAGATTCATAAGCTCAGAAATCCAATCAGTATCTCAGCATGGACTCACATTAACTAATCCCACCAGATTCATGTAGGAACTGAAATTGTCAGCATATTAATTTTCATTGAAGCATATCTGCTAGACAAGCCTTAATCCTCATCTTGGCCTGGTTCTACATTTTCCTCCCCCAGAAGCAGAGTTACAGGAATAGCGATTTTATAATAAGTTTCTTTATGGCCGTGGAGCTCCCTCAGGAGAGTGAATTGTTTGACCATTTGGGGCCTTATGGGAATGATGGCTCTGGCTGTGACCACCAGGCTGGTCTACATCACTGCAGGTACTGTAGCAGACACAGGGAATTATTACCCATGACACCACTTCATTGAGCTTCTATTTTCCACAGTCCAGGCTGACCAACAATTTTCTGCTGCCCCAAAACAGCAGATTAAGTTCCCACATTCCACATAGAATTCAGGCCATTTCCCTGAGATTCCTTTTCCTTGGGAATTCTGGGAGAAATTCAGGAACTCTTCAATAACAAACTCTCTGATGGGTCCAACTGATTCCTGCTTCCCTCTCTCATTCCATTACGTCCTCTCAGAAGATAGGTTTGTTTCCAAGTTCTTTGGGATCTCTTCCTGTCACTCTTTAAACCCTGGTCCCAAATTGCCTCATCTCCAGCGACTCACACACATATCATTCTCTCCAGCCACACCAAACTCTCCACTCTTCTCCTTTCACACTGGAACTACAGTAGCTTTTCAGGCTACAGCCACAGAAACTACTTGTGGTAACTTGAGGGAGGAGTTTACTAGGGGTATATGGGATTGCTTATAGCATCAAAGGCAAAACTGAAAAGCCAGATTTCAGAAAGGATAAGAAGCCAAAGCAGAGCTGAGGACCTAGAAGAGCAGGGCCATCTTTTCAGGGAGACACTATGAGGATGGATTAGCCCAGTCACTTCCTATCTTGCCAAGATTCCCACACTTCAGTTTAAGAAAGGCAAAGCACCTTTACCACAGACCTCTGAGACTCCAAGACAGTCCAGAATAAGAAAGGAGTCATTTCTCAAAAGATAGTCAGGGTCCCAGGACTACATATCACCATGAAGGACATGGGGAGCAAAACTCATCAAATAGATAAACTATGAATCCAAAGTATGAATTTGGACCCAAACACTCAGCAGAAATGCTCAACTACACAAGTAACTGGTTGGTCAAAAGAGGAAATGTCTAGGGAGGTGACACTATTTAGAAAGGAAAAGGGAGAGATGAGAAGAGGGAGAAGAATGAAACTTTTAGTACATGTAAATGACTTACAGAAATCTTACATGATAGTAAGAAAAGTCAAAGAATGCATAATATATAAATACTCTATCATTTATGGGGCACCTGGGTGGCTCAGTTATTTAAGCATCTGCTTTCAGCTCAGGTCATGATCCCAGGGTCCTGGGATCGAGCCCCTCGTCTGCTTCCCAACTCAGCAGGGACCCTGCTTCTCCCTCTGACACTTCCCCTACTTGTGCTCTTTTGCTCTCTCTTTCTCTATCTCATAAATAAATAAAACCTTTTTAAAAATTTTTTTAAATTCATAAAACACTTTATCATTTAAAATTTTGAAGATTGAGTGGATTTAAAAGAATAGAGTCTTCTGCAAATTCAAGGAATTAATATTTACGGCTGTGTTTAAAGTACCAGCTCTGCATAAAGGGCTTCACAACAAGGAAATCTTGGCCTGGCTGCTCCCCACAGCCACTAGCTCTCCATGCTTCAACAATACCATCCATTTTGTATTCCCTCAACACCAGCTCCCTCTCATCTGAGAGCCATGGCACATGCATTTCCTTCTGCTAGAGTCTTTGTCACCTCCTGTGTTAGGGTTCTCCAGACAAACAGAACCAAAAGGAGATACATCTGCATCTACATCTCTGTTTACTACCACTTGTCTCTGCCCCTGAAATGTAAGCCTCATGAGGTTAGACTGTATTCTTTCTCACCCCTCCCCTAGCACCAAGCTAGTGTCTGCATATCAGAGGCACTCCATACATCTAGATTGAATGAATTAATGTATTCATTTTTTAAAATACTATTGAGGTTTGTGATCACAGCACATTTATAGACCTTCAAAGGTTAGAACAGCCACAGACGTCAGCAGATGCCTTTGCCCACTCTAACATTATCCCAACTCCCTACAAGGATCATCATAAAAAATGTTTTTTCAGAAGTTTAATACAAAGTGCCTCATGAGACTGTGCCCATCTTGACAAGTAAATGTAGCCTAGCTTCCTCTTTCCTTTTCTTCCAATTCCAAGGATAGTAAAGTTAAGAAGAGCCATTCGGGGTACAAAGAACCTTCTTCCAGTGGTAAGCAGACATCACTGGGGTCTGTAAGCACAGATTCTGCAACAGATTGAAACTCTCAAGAAAACATCTTCAAACATGTGGAATGGAGAATGCCATTACTCCGGGAATCATCTAAATACATACAGTTTTCCACGGATAATGGATTTGTTAAGCATGCTCAGAATATTCTCCATTCTTAAATAGCTATGAATAATTGCAATATTCATAAATTACTATACATTAGCGGACTAAGCAGGTGCACTGCAGTCAAATTCATTCATTAACCCTTTTCAGAACTCTGATCTCAGGAAGACTGCATTGACATATCAACAAATATAAATCAAAAAACTTTCCATAAGGTACCATTCTAAACAAAATACCACCAGCTTTTTCTCATAATGATTTAGTTTGATGAGACAATTCTATAAAAGAAAAATGAACAAGCAAATGTGGACACATCATATCATTGGAAAACCTTTATTCCTTTCAACATCTTCCACATATCTCTGCAGCCCATCCTTAACTTTCTCAGGACAGGTTCTTTTAGCCTCTCTATTATCTCCCCGTCTTTGCCCAACTTTTCCTCTAGATTTTTAGAGAAAGAGAAGGCAAGATAATAAGTCTAGATAGTATATTGCTTTTTTGGAAAGTGCTATATTTGAAAGAGAGTACACCTGAAACTTTATTCTGGACACTGCTTTCAATAATAAAATGTTTAATATGCATGATAACATTTATCTGGAAACACAGATACATCAGGCACAGATGAGGCAGTGAACAAAATATATGTACAGATATAGAGGGTCAAGTACTTTTTCAACATAAAATGCCAAAGAAATAAAAAGCATCTTTGTCAGGGATAAGGGTACCAGTGATCACACTAGGAATGCTGGAAATCCAAAGCCATATAGGAGAACATTCTTCATTGCAATACACCAATTGATTTCTAAATTCGAGAATGTCTAGGTCAGTGGAAAGGGACATGACAACTTCTCAGTGGGAGTGAGGGCATCATGACCAGTTAGGTCCAGGGAATTTTTAGACCAGGAGGTCAGGAGAGAACTAGAGATGAGAAAGCAGAGCTAGAGGGAGGGAAGGAGAGCCTCAGACAAAGTAAGAGTTCCCAAATAAGAACCACTGACAGGAGAGCTGGACCTCCCTTGTACACTGAGCTGCAGAGGGGAGAAAAAATACATTGTAAGGACTACCAAAAAGGTAAGTATAAAAAATGCAATTGTAGAGGGTCTCAAATGCCAATGGTTCAGAGGAGATCTAATGAGCAACAGCAAATCAGCCCAGGAAGTAATGGAAACCGCTGTCAGGAAGTCAATTGTGGAATCAATCAATAAAAGATCCTTTACCCTGTCTCTTATTACTTTTTGACTCAGGAAAAAAAAAAAGCTTTAGAAGTAGCCACGGACTTAGGACTACAGTGAACAATACCAAAAAAAAAAAAAAGTGTGGGTTTTACCAGCATTTGTAGAGTACAGATTATAGTCTGGGGAAGTGGGATGTGGTCTGGTAAAACAAATATTTACCAGTAAATTATTTGTGCTTATTTTCAAGGGCAATTACATATTTTATGCATGCTTTCCAGGGATTCAGATTATCCTCATTTGATACATGATGGTGATGAACTGTATCTAAAGATTTACCCAAGTGATTTCTAAACTCTGAAATATTAAGTGAACAGCCGTTTTGAAGAAGCAGCTCACCCTGGAGAGGCTGCATGGCACTGTGCGTTGGGACCCTCCTCCAAGAAAGAGCCTTCAGAACAATAAACCATGATGGTCTAATGCAAACCAGAAATTCACAAACGCAGGCTTTCCGCAGTTTACACATATACCGTTCCCAGCTGGAAAGCTAGCATTTCAAGTCACAGTGGATAGTTCCAGTTGGAAAAGCCTCGGTTCTGAATAGCAAGAGAAAGAGAGGGAGGCACTAAAATGACTTTGTAAAGACAATTAAAGGAATTGGACAAGGCAGCATGAATGAAAACAATCGATATTTAAGGTCTCTACCCAGATGTGAAAATCAGATTTCTTTCATTAAAATTTTGGATTAGAAAGATGAGTAATCAACAAAGCATAGCTAGAGCTAAAATTTGAATTTGGTTATCTAGGGTTTGTTCCTGAAGAGGTTGAAATATCCAAAAGGACATGCATTATTACTTTTTTTCCATAGAACCATCAATCTAGACAGATTGCTTTCTCTCTCAGGAGAAAAATCAAATTTTATTTCCCAAAAGAATGGCAAATATGTTTCAATCATTAGTATGTTGGTAAGAGCTATTCTTCAGCTACTTCGAGTGTGTTTCCATGCAGAATATATGCATATTTAATTACAAAGGCTGATAATGAATGCTCATTATATGGGGGCACATGTGCTTTCTATGTATATTCTATTCATCCCAACTACCCAGAGAGGGTAGTACTCTTATTGCCTGCATTTTACCAAATGTGACACTGAAGCAATTTTGTCAATGGGAACCACCATAGGGGCAGAGCTGAGATTTGAAACCAAACAGTCTAATTCTCTTTTTGACCACTGCAATAGGTGTCTTTGAGGGAGTGTTTCAAAGAACTTCTATATAATGCTAATGGCAGTATTACTTCAGGAATAGAAGTTACCCTCACCAACTGGCAAGTGAAGTTATCAGAAATTCTTTTGACTAGTTGTGCACTGGGAATTCAGTGTAGAGGGAGAGAGGAAGAGTCTCAGACAAAGTAAGAAAACCAAAGTTGAAATAAGTAGAAAGTGTCAAGAAGACTCAATACAACCAATTATTAGAATGTTCATCTCTTAAAGCCCACATATCCCAAAGTTGGAGATTCTCTGATGATGGTTTAGGGCCTCACGTAGACCACTTACAGAAATATGAGCATGTCCTGGTCACTGAAACACGGATTAGCCCAACCTCCTCTAACGTCCTTTGGTTCAATCAAACAACAAGCTTTTAACAGAGGTAAAGCCAATGATCACTCCTTTTTTTTTTTAAGATTTATTTATTTATTGAGAGAGAGAGAGAGAATGCACATGCACAAACACGGGCACGAGCTGAGGGAGGGGCAGAGGGAGAGAAGCAGACTCACTGCTGAGCACTGCGTCCAACCAAGGGCTTGACCTCACAACCCTGAGATCATGACCTGAGCCAAAATCAAGAGTCCAAGGCTTAACCCAATGAGCCACCCAGGTGCCCCCAATGGTCACCCTTTTTTTTAACACTAAATATTTGCCTGTGTCAAAAGCTGGGAAGAACAATTAGAAATTTATCAGTTAGGATCCTATTAAACACTTGACGGGATGAGCACTGGGTGTTATTCTGTATGTTGGTAAATTGAACACCAATAAAAAATTAATTTATTAAAAAAAAGATCCTATTTATATTTCTTTTTCCAATTATTTAAAGGAGCTCTTTTTTTTTTTTTTTTTTTTTTTTTTTTTTTTTTTTTAATGAGAAACACAGAGAGAGAGAGAGCGCACGCAGCAGAGACACAGACAGAGGGAGAAGCAGGCTCCTAGCAAGGAGCCTTAGGTGGGACTTGATCCAGGGTCTCCAAGATCAGGCCCTGGGCTATAGGCGGCACTAAACTGCTGAGCCACCCGGGCTGCCCATAAAGGAGCTCAATCTTTTAAATGCATTAACATATGAATTTTCAAACTCGTTACCAGATTATTGTCAAAGTAGGTACCTAAATTCAGGCAACACCTACAAGTACCAGCTCATATCATCAAACCACTGATTTTTCCTAAACTGTCCAATTCTTTATAAAATGAAACAATAAATAGTTCTGAAATTATCTGAGTTGACTGACTGTTCCTTTGCTTTCTGAAATGAGTTTCTGTAACAATGCAAAGCAAAAATCTAGCATTAGTAAACATTTTTTTAAAAAGAGAGAAGATCCATATTAACTGGACTTAGTTAATGTTTCAGGACTCGTCACTCTGGCCAACCACCAGAAGTATCTATTGCTGACAAAACTTCATCCAGTCAGAGAGAATCAGGCTTAGAATGGGAAAAAATTGTTCTTTAGGAAATAGATTCTTAGTATTCTCCATGTGAGGAACAAAGCCCATTTCTAAGTTTAGAACTCAGTGAAAAAGCAGACAAGTGCAAATCTTGTCAATCTATCAAAATGCCAGAATCCAACATTTTAGACCTATAAAACTGCACACATCACTTTGAGCTTCTTGGCTTTCCACTGCCCAGCAGGGTCCGACTGATCCTGGTCCAGAAAATTAACAGTGATGTAAATGTAAATATTCCTATAAATCAGCAGTAAACGGAATTACGTTTTTTCCCTGCAGCCAGGACTTGTCTTCTTTTTTTCCCCCCAAGACTCTATGACAACCTTAGAACAGAACTGTAATTCACACTTAGATTTCCCCTCTCAAAGTGGAGTTAAAGTAATTATGGGTACCCTGCTTTAGGCAAAGATAATACATAAAAACGATTATTTACAAGAACAATTTACTCCAAGAATGATAGTTTGCAATCTAAGACAGGAAACATTTCTAGCTTACATTTGTAAAATTCTGCATCTGTTGTAACAAGTTTGTTTGATCTGACAGGGCATCCCCTCCCCCTCTTAGGAAATTATTTTTCTTAAGATTTTTTAATTTATTTATTCATAGATGCTCACAGAGAGAGAGAGAGGCAGAGACACAGGCAGAGGGAGAAGCAGGCTCCATGCAGGGAGCCGGGCGTGGGACTCGATCCCGGGTCTCCACGCCCCGGGTAGGCGGCCCTAAACCGCTGTGCCACTGGGGCTGCCCTCTCCCCTTAGGAAATTAGAAATTCGAAAATATAATCCAAACTTTTAAATACATAGCTGATCTCAAAAGGGAAATGAAGTTACTCAACACTAGACTGGCAAGCATCCAAGCTGAGAGCCTCAGTGATCCAGACAGCCTCCTGGCTGGAACTGGAGTTTCAATGTCCCCCCAGAAATATAAAACATTTTCTTGATTCCATGATAGGGCCAAGGCTAGAAATGAATCCCCTACAAAACTAGAACTCCGAAAGGGTAGCTTCTCACCAGTCCAGGGCAGTAATGGCTTCTCACCTGCAGGGTTTCTAGGGACAGGAGGAAGTGTACATGAGAAGAAGGAAAACTCCCAAACCTGTGACATAGTGGAAATGGAGGTGAAATTTATATTAGCTGTATGATAAAGAAATAGCAAGCTGAGAAATTCACCAAAAAACAGATCCTGGACCACTAAAATCCTGAGGCTTCCAGTAGAAACAAATACAAAATCCCCTGTAGAGAAATGTTCACAGCCAAAGGCACAGGAAGCCCATGTGAAGCCACCCCACTGAAGATGAGTTCACAGTGAAAAACTCAACCAACACTTGAAAATGATTTGCAGGGAGGGAAAACCAACAGGCATGACAAACAGGGTCAGTTAGGAACCCTACAGCTCGGGAACAGATGAGAGAACAATCTGAAACAGACATAAAATAACTGCATTAAAACAACTATAAAAATGCCATAAACTTAGAAACTAACAACTGAAATATAGGTGAAAATATCCATTTGGACATTTAAACGCATGCTTCTAAATCACTCATAATCAGTGAAGACGTTCTTAATACTTGGAAATGAATAGCCATGAAAATATAACACAAAATCTGTGAGAAGGAGCCTAAGGATTCTTTCAAAGGAAATTCATATACCTTTCAATGAACATGGTACGAAAGAATAAAGAGTTAGGAGCCCAGCAGCTCTAGAAATGAGAAACGCAAAGGAGTTGGCCTAACGGAAGGATCAAAGATAAAAGCAGAGCTTAATAGAAGAGAAAATAAAGACATCTTATAATAGATCAGTAAAACAAACAAACAAAAAACAAACAAAAAAAAAAAACAAAAAACAAACACCTGATTCTTTGGAGAAGAAAACACACATAAAGGAAAAGACAAGGCTCTGGAAGACTGACCAAGGGAAACAAAGGAAAAAAATAAATATTGAAAAGAAGGAGGGTATATGACTAGATAGAATGGAGTTTTTCTTAAACCTTATGAGAATATTTTGTAAAACTTTTTGCTGATAAATGTAAAACTTAAATTAAAATTCTAGAAAAATATAAATTACCAGCACTAATGAAAAAAAAAGGGAAATCGGCATAATCCCATATAAAGTTTCAAAGTTATCAGTAAAGATCTAAGCACACACATGAAAGAAGCCTCAAAAGGCTTTCAAGCTACACTTAACAAATCTTCAGGTAGTAGATAATTCATATTCTGTACAAATGATTCAGAGTTTAGAAAAGAAAGGTCCATACTACTCATTTTATAAAGCTAATATAACCTTGATGCTAAAATTAGCTAGCTACTGTAGAAAAGAAAAAAATGACTGACTAATCTCCCTCATGATATAAATATAAAATCCTAGGGGTGCCTGGGTGGCTCAGCAATTAAGTGTCTGCCTTCAGCTCAGGGCATGATCCCTGGTCTGGGGTCAAGTCCCACATCAGGCTCCCTGCATGGAATCTGCTTTTCCCTCTGCCTATGTCTCTGCTTCTCTCTCTGTGTCTCTCATGAATAAATAAATAAAATTGTTAAAAAACAAAACAAAACAGAAAAACAATAAATATAAAATCCTAAATAAAATGCTAACAAAATAAGTCCAATTGTTTGTGTGTGTGTTAAATTATGACCAAACAGGGTTTATTCCATATATGCAAGGATAATTCAACTATTGGTAATCTACTGATACAACTCACCTTTTAAAGAAGAAAAACCATAAATTCATCCCAATACATGCCAAAAAAAAAAAAAGACATCCAATAAATTTTGATATTTGTTCATGATTAAAAAGCAAAACATGGGATGCCGGGGTGGCTCAGTGGTTGAACATCTCCCTTCGGCTCAGGACGTGATCCTGGAGTCCCGGGATCGAATCCCACGTCGGGCTCCCTGCATGGAGCCTGCTTCTCCCTCTGCCTTTGTTTCTGCCTCTCCCTCCCTCTGTGTCTCTCATGAATAAATGAATTTTTAAAAATCTTTAAAAAAATAAAATTAAAAAATAAAAAGCAAAACATACTCTGAGCAATCTAGAAATAGAAAGAATTATATTTCTATTTAAATTAATTTCTTAATCTAATATATGGTGCTTCATGATAGAGAACATCATACTTGTGAAATATCAGAAGCAATTTATTTAAGATTGGGAACAAAATGAACATATCTCTTATTATCCTTTCAGCTCATCATAATATTGGTGGTTCTAGCCAGTGCAATAAAAAATAAAAAAATTAAAGATTAAGAAGAAAAAAAATTATTATTATTTCCCAGCAATTTAATTAAACAGAAATACAAGAAAATACATACCAAAAAAATTGGAACTTAAGCAAGTTTGGCAAGGTGGCTTGATTTTAAAAATGTGAAAAATTAGTAACAATTTTGTTTTCAGGCAACAAGTAAGGAGAAATTTTTAATTTTTAGGAAAGTATCCAGTTAGAGAAGCAACAACAACAACCAAAAAAAATGAAGTGATCGGTAATATATACAAAAGATGTTCAAGATTTTAGAGAAAACTGTAACATTATTGAATGACATTTTTAAAAAACTAAATAAATAGAGAAATATACAATGGTAATGGAAAGGGGACTCAGTATCATTAAGATATCATTTTTGGGGCAGCCAGGATGGTTTAGCGCCACCTCCAGCCCAGTGTGTGATCCTGGAGACTCAGGTTTGAGTCCCACATCAGGCTCCCTGCACGGAGCCTGCTTCTTCCTCTGCCTCTGTCTCTGCCTCTCTCTCTGTCTCTCATGAATAAATAAATAAAATCTTTTAAAAAAAAGATACCATTTTTCTCATATTTATCTATAAATTTTAATGCAATCCCTATAAAATTGCCACACGCTGTTTTGCAGAATTTGACAAATTAATGAGAGTCGTATGGAAAGGACAAGAGCCAAGAACAGTCATAACCATTTGATGACTAAGAAGATGTGCAAGTATGGAAACAAAGTTATATGCACTTGAAGAAAATGTGGTATTTGTCCAAAAAGAGAGAGAGAGAGAGAGAGAGAGAGAGAAAATAGGTCAATGAAATGTAAGAGAGATCCCAAGCAGGAAAAAAGCATATGTGTATGAGAGGTCATTACAAGTCAGTGAGAAAGGACCAATTACAGAATGCATGTGGCTGCAGTTAAGTGGTCTATAATACAGAAAAACAAGTATAACTATTCCAACCTCACATTATAAACAGATTAAAAACTCAAATATGAATATTACTCTTTAAAGGTTTTATTTATTTATTCATAAGAGACGTGGAGAGAGAGATACAGACATAGGCAGAAGGAGAAGGAGGCTCCCCGTGGGGAACCTCATGTGGGACTCAATCCCAGGACCCCAGGATCGTGACCTGAGCCAAAGGCAGATGCTCAAATACTAAGCCACCCAAGTGCCCCTCAAATGTGAATATTAAACTTTTGAAAGAGAAAAATATGGCGAGAATATTTTTGTGAATATAGAGAAATGAATTGTTTCTTCAAGAAAATGCCAAAAGTACAATTCATAGGAAAAAAGATTGATTTTATTATATTGCTTTTGATAATATTGGAAATTTAAATTTTCATGATATAAGATACCACAAATTAAGGTAAAATACAAACCATATACTTGGAAAAAGCTATTTGTCACATATCAATAAAAAAATAGATATAATACTTATAAATAAGAAAAATACAAAGAATAATAAAATGAGTAAAAGATATGAATAGACAAGTCACAGAGAGAAAACTGAAACACCAAAAATTTCTAAGTCTCAGTAACTATCAAGAAAATGCTAAGAAGGGGAACCTTGGTGCCTTAGTCGATTAAGTGTCTGCCTTCAGCTCAGGTCATGATTCCAGGGTCCTGGGATTGAGGTCCAAAGTCAGGCTCCCCTGCTCCTGCTCTCTCTCTCTCTCTCTCTCTCTTTCTTTCTCTCTCTCTCTCTCTCAAGTAAATAAATAAAATCTTTTTTTTTAAAATGCAACTTGATGTGAGATATCACTTCAGGAAAACAAGACTTCTAAAATACTAATTTTTGAGGAGGAAATGGGGAAATTGGAACTTTCCCGTGTGGCAAGTACAAGTGCTTTGATAAGCAATTTGACAATAAATATCTAGCAAAGCTTAAGAGGTACATCTCTATGGCCCAGAATTTTACTTCTAGTTACAACTGTCCCCCCAACAACAAAAAAAATCCTACATAGACCTAGGAAGAGATGTACAAGGATGTCCACTGAAACCTTATTTGAACAGCAAAAAATAAGAAGCAAGCTCAAAGTTTGTCACTGAGGAAATGAATAATTACATATAATAGGACATGATAGTAGCTTAAATAAATAAACTACTTGTTAATGTTTGAACATGACTAAATCTCAGAATCAATATTCCATGGAAGGTGATGGCAAAAAGATGTAAGACTATTTCATTTATGTAAATATGTAAAATTTGCAAAAAAAAAAAAACCTATATATTTTTGAGGAGCACATACATATAGAATAAATATAGAGATGGGAAAGATACACATCAATTTCAGGATAGTGGTTAACTCTGTGAAGAAAGGTAAAGGAAAAGATAAGGAGCCATCAACTACATTGATAATATTTTGTTTCTAAAAAAAGAAAAGAAGAAAAGTAGGTGAACTAATTTTTAAATCTAGTGGTTGGTGGGGGGTCCTTGGGTGGGTCAGTGGGACTAAGTGTCCAACTCTTGATTTTGGCTCAGGTCATGATCTCAGGGTTGTGAGATGGAGCCCTGAGTTGGGCTCTGTGCTCAGCATGGTCTGCTTGAGATTCTCTCTCTCCCTCTCCCTCTACCCCTACCCTCCATTCTCTAAATAAATGAATGAAATAAATAAATAAAGTCTTTATTTTATTTTTTTTAAATTTTATTTATTTATTTGACAGAGAGAAAGAAAGAGAGAGTACAAGCAGGGAGAGTGGCAGGCAGAGAGAGAGGGAGAAACAGATTCCCTGCTGAGCAAGGAGCCCTGCATGGGGCTCGATCCCAGGACTCTGAGATCATAACCCAAGCCGAAGGCAGATGCTTAACAAACTGAGCCACCCAACACCCCAATAATTAAAATCTTTAAATCTAGTGGTTGGTACCTGGATATCTCAGGTTATCCTCTGTATTTTTCAATTTCCTAACTTTTAAAAATGAATAAGCAAAATCAACAAATCGCTTATATGTCCATAATCTCATTTTGATAGACTCTCCCAAAGGAGAACGTATGGTGTTTATTTTATAGATGAGAATACAGGTTCCTCAAGTTTAAACCCCTTGCCAGCCCTCACAGAGCCAGGAAGAAGAGTTAGGACATTAGCTTCAGTCACCTGCACCAAGGTGCTCCTCCAAAAATTCCTTGCCTTGCAAAATGATTATCCAGAGTCTTGTAAAGATCAAGTCCTATTACTACATTGAATATTTATTCCAATTTACCAAAATATGATTGACAAATCAAATTTTTAAGACAACATTGATTTTTTTTCCTCCATAAATCAGTGCCTACCTGAATTCAGAGGTTGACATGTACAGCTGGCAAAAGTGTGTCTATAATAGCATCATTTTCTGGTTCCAGTGGCATTTACATTGGAGGGTCTGGGACCCTCAGCAACTGTGGCTCTAGAAGCATCTTTGCCCCTGCCCAGTATCTTTCCAAAGTCAAAGGCTCCAGGGTAGAAGAAAACCACCAACAAACTCTTATCTACATGGCCTTGAGCCATCTTGTGATTATTGAAGAAAATCTGTGACTTGGCACCCATTCTGACTTACAGATCAGTTTAAAAATATATGTTACCACAGTGGAGCAGCTGCTATTTCTCCTTCCTTTGCCAACTGATTGTGTATAGCACGTTTTGTCATTTTTCCATTATTTGCAACTTTTGGGTTATCAGTCTTCTGAACAAATGATAACATGCTTTATTGGAAGACAAACTGTTTGAAGACAGAGTTGGAAAATAAGTTATTCAGGGCAACTGAGAAGGGGTTTTGTGCATCAGATGGTTTTAATTAAAGGAATCATATCAAATCTGCTTCTACTTACACAGGCGAGACACCTCCCAGGGTCTGAGATTAAAGCCTTTGTTAGTCTTTTTCACCAAAACTCTACCTGGGTCTTCTAAAGTTTTCTATTTTCCTGTTAAATGCCAGAGAATCTTTGGTATATAATTATGGGAAGTGGGAGTACCAGTGACTTATCCCAGAAAGAGAAAGAGGGAGAGAAGGATGGAGAGAGAGACAACTGTATTTCTTTTCTGTTTGTTTGTTTTGTTTGTTATGTTTATGCAAAATCCTCATTATCTTGAGTTTCTTTTTTTTAAGGTTTTATTTATTTATTGGACACAGAGAGAGAACAGAGAGCACAAGCAGGAGAAGCAGGAGAGAGAGAAGGAGAAGCAGACTCCCTGCTGAGTAGGGCACCCTACTTGGGGCTTGATCCCAGGACCCTGGGATCATGACCTGAGCCAAAGCCAGACACTAGACCACCTCAAGTTTCTTAGTATAGAAGATGTACATGAAAACCCTGTTGCTCCTCCAGCTGTCTCATTCTCTAGCAGAGAGTACATTTCTCCACAGCTACTCCTGCTATCAGACAATGCTCTCGGCACCCTGCAGTTTATGACACGACCCTTTCAACATTCTAGAAAGGTGTTTAGGATGCTATGTCATTTTTATAAAGATTAGAGGCCTCCCAGTCCACAATTTTCATCTGACTGAGAACATTGATCTCACCAACCATGAAGTCCTTGGTGAATGTGGACAAGCGCTCTACTTCCCCTGTCAAGTTGCTGGCTTTTCCCAGATTCCTTTAAAATAATATTTGAGAAACATATTTTAATATACAGTAATTCTTAGTCAACCATTTTACCACTACCCAACACTGCAGTTGACTCAGAGCTGTAGTGATAGTAAGAGGTTCCTTTTACATTTCAAATTTGAATACACCTGGCCTGCTCCTTACAAAAAATACAATTTAGCCACATCTCTATTATCCCAGAGACAGGGAAATGAGCTCATCAGGATACATTTGCATCAAAAAGTAATCCCTAAACTTCATTCTTAAGTCTAACCACCAAAACAGATATGTGACTTTCTGATAGTAAAACTGGTTTATTAAACGTTTATCTCTTTCTCATTTCTGATCTTCTCTAGCTCCCTTAGGTAGATGAAAAATTTCCATAATTTCTGAAAACAATTTCCAAAAACCTTTGACATAGTTTCTTAAATTTTCAAAGGGAAAAAAACTTGTCCCTCGCACTATAAGCAGTGCTGCCTACATAAACCAGCCTTGACCTCTGGATCTCATTCTCAATAAGCAGGGCCTTGGCCCCACATGGACCTGGAATGAAAGACGACAGTCTGTATTTTTTCTTGTTTCCCCAGTAATGATCACAGTGCCCAACAGGTTACAGAATCTCATTAAGTGAGTGTGAAACCAACAAAAATACCTCCTCCCTGTAACTGACTTATCAATTCAGGTACAACATCCTCTGAGATTCATCCACTTATTTATTCATTCAACAAACATTTATTGAGCACAACATGGGCATTTGGGGATACAGCAAAAACAATTCTGCCTCAAAGAACTCATATTTTAGCAGATGGAGTTTTACTTATTTATTAATAAAATAAATAAATAAATTGCATAGTATTTAGGTATTGTTAAGTGATGTGGGAAATGAGGGGAGATGAGTGTTTTTGTGGAGTGGTGATCCTGATTATAAATATAGTAGTCAGGGGAGGCCTCCCTGAGAAGTTACCATATCTGAGGGAAGAGGATTTCCGGGAAGGGACAGCAAATGCAAGGTCCAACAGAAGGGCAAGGAGTCCACATGGTGAGAGCAGATCGAGGGAACAGGTAAATGACCAGCCATGAGAAAAGAGAGGTGACTTGGGGCAGATAATACAGGGCTGCAGAGTCATCACTCAGCTATAACTCTGAGGTAAAGAGAAAGCCACTGAGGGTTTTAGAGTTTCAGACATGATATAACTTACAAGTTAACTCAGCATCACTCTGAGGGCTGTGTGGAGAACAGACTGTAAAGGAACAAAAGCAGAAAGAGCAGCAGGAAGCTACTGCAAGAATCCAGATGAGAGTGAACAGTGGCTTGGACCAAAGTGGTAACGAGGGTTGTGTTGAGATGTGATTGGATTCTGGATATATCTTGGAAGTAAAGTAAACATTTATAGACAGGTTGAATGTGGTACTTGTAAGAAGACCCTTAAGGATGACTCCAAGTTATTTGGCCTGAACAACTGAGTAGATGAAGTTGCACTAGTTAAGATGAGGAAGTCTTCAGGACAAGCCAGTCTTCCAGAGAAGATCAGGATCACAGTAAGCTGGAAATGCCCATTAGACATCCAGGTGATGAGGCTGAGTAGCCAACTGAAATCTTGATTTCAGTGGAATAATCTGGGCTGGAGATACAAATTTAAAAGTTATTAGCATACAGATGCTATTTAAAATTAGGAGACTAAATAAAAACCCAAAGAGAGTAAGCATAAGAAGAGGAGAGAGGCATGGAGGACTGAGTCCTGGGTTCTCCAAAGGTAAGAGGTTGGGAAGACTGAGTGAAACCAACAAAGAAGACAAGAAGGAGCAGCCAATGAGGAGGAAAACCAGCAGTGTGCATGTTCTGGAAGCCAAATAAAGCAAGTGTTCTAGGAAAGAGAGAACCAGTGGAGTCCCCGGGTGCTTCAGTTGGTTAAGTGACCAACTCTTGGTTTTGGCTCAGGTCATGATCTCTGGGTCCTTAGATCAAGCCCTGCGATAGGCTCCTGCTTGGTGGGGAGTCTGCTTCCCTTCTTCCTCTCCTTCTGCCCCTCCCCCTCACTGGCCCTCCCCCTCACTGGTGCTCACTCTCTCTCTCTCAAATAAATACAAAAGATGAATGGATAAAGAAGATGTGGTTTATGTATACAATGGAATATTACTCAGCCATTAGAAACGACAAATACCCATAATTTGCTTCGACGTGGATGGAACTGGAGGGTATTATGCTGAGTGAAATAAGTCAGTTGGAGAAGAACAAACATTATATGGTCTCATTCATTTGCGGAATATAAAAATAGTGAAAGGGAATGAAGGGGAAAGAAGAAAAAATGAGGGGATCCCTGGGTGGCGCAGCGGTTTGGCGCCTGCCTTTGGCCCAGGGCGCGATCCTGGAGACCCGGGATCGAATCCCACGTCGGGCTCCCGGTGCATGGAGCCTGCTTCTCCCTCTGCCTGTGTGCACCTCTGCCTCTCTCTCTCTCTGTGTGTGACTATCATAAATAAATAAAAATTAAAAAAAAAAAAAAGAAGAAAAAATGAGTTGGAAATATCAGAAAGGGAGACAGATTATGAAAGACTCCTAACTCTGGGAAACGAGCTAGGGGTGGTGGAAGGGGAGGTGGGCCGGGGGTGGGGGTGACTGGGTGACGGGCACTGAGGTGGGCACTTGACGGGATGAGCACTGGGTGATATTCTATATGTTGGCAAATTGAACACCAATAAAAAATAAATTTATTTAAAAAATAAAAAGTTTTAAAAAAGAAAGGAAAGAAGAAAGAAAAGAAAGAAAAAAGAAAAGAAAAGAAAAGAAAAGAAAAGAAAAGAAAAGAAAAGAAAAGGAAGGGAAGGGAAGGGAAGGGAAGGGAAGGGAAGGGAAGGGAAGGGAAGGGAAGGGAAGGGAAGGGAAGGGAGAAAGAAAGAAGAAAGAAAGAAAAGAAAGAAAGAAAGAAAAGAAAGAAAGAAAGAAAAGAAAGAAAGAAAGAAAGAAAGAAAGAAAGAAAGAAAGAAAGAAAGAAAGAAAGAAAGAAAAAACAATTAACAGCATTAATAGCATCAAATGATTTTGGTTAAGTCAAGTGAGATGAGGACTGTCTTTCTGGTGGGACATAAGCTCCACAAGGGAGAGGAGTCTGTCTTATTCTCACCTATATTGGAAGTACCTATAACAGTGTCTATTCATAGTAAGTACTTACTAAACATTTAATGAATTTTTAAGGTGCAAACGAAGAAGGTATGAAGCTTGACACACAAGCTCAACTATGCATGAAATGGCACAGCTCTTCTTTCTATTATTCGTTTCAAAGAGATGACAGGAAATTTAGCCCGGGTCATCTTCAGTGTTATGTCAAGTGCTGAAGGATTTGGCACCTTTAGGCTTTGGGAAAAGCTTCCTGATTATTACCCAAACTGTCCCTACAAACGACACTAAGCTACCCAGGGGAGCTCTGCTGTTTCAAATCCACACTTGGGGCACAGGAGGTTTCTGAGATGCTACTTAGACCAGGCCTAAAGGCAAAGTCAGGTGCCAGAGGAAGTTCCAGAGTGAAGGAGACTGTGGGAGGCAGGAATCTGGGCCCCCACCAAAGGGAATGAATGGGACTGTCCCACCCCTGTTGAGAGTTTCCATATACAATTGTAGTCCAGTAAATCTGCTGGGCTGTAAATGCTGGCAAGTTCTTTAAAATAACATAAATTAAAAAATGTAAAAGCACAGAAAACAAAGGCTGTCTGAGGGCCATTTCTGCCCATGGCTGCTAGAGTGATCTCATCCTAGATGTTCCATCCAGGCACTGCTTTCTGGAGGTGGGGTGCAGCCGCTCAGAGGGCTCCCTGCACTGCCTTCCCCAGTTCAAGAGAATCATTTCCTAAACTGGGAAAGAAAATCCATTCTTCTTTGCTGCTTCTAAAGATTTTTTTTAATTTATTTATTCATGAGAGACACAGAGAAAAAAGCAGAGACATAGGCAGAGGGAAAAGCAGGCTCCCTGGGAGGATCCCAATATGGGACTGGATCCCAGGACCCCAGGATCACGCCTTGAGCCAAAGGCAGATGCTCAACCACTGAGCCACCCAGGCGTCCCTCCCTTGATGCTTCTATGCCTGAAAATTCTCTCTCATCTCTGGGCTTTAACATTTTAAGAACAAAACCCATACAGTCTCGTCCTCCATGTCTGCTTGTATGCTACCATCCCCACCCCCTCCCATGTACCTCTTCTGAAGGAGTGTGAAGCCCCAGACCTGCCTGAACCCAGGATGGGGAGGCAGAGAGACCAGAACCCAGAGGATTGAGGGACGGAGGACAGAAAAAAAAAAAAAGGCAGCTTCTTTTGAGGAAATAAAGCAGTCAAGGTATAGACCTTGCCTTTCTGAAACTTATACTATAATTGAGATGACAAAACACACACTCATGCAACTGTGCATATTAAATATGAAACTCAAGACATTACGTTAATTCTAGCTGGAGTTATTAGGAAAACAAGTTATGAAAAGTCAAATATAAGCTTGGCCTTGAAAAGTCAATACATTTTTATTTTAAGTGAGGATTGTCATTTTTAGGAGTGTAAATTGTAATATTCACCAGAAGCCTTGAAAATGTGAGATCTGAATGCCCCAGTAATTCTACTTGTAGTAATGGATCTTAATTATGTGTTCAAAGATATATGCACAAGGATGTCCATGCATATCTATAAAGTGGAATATTATGTATCCAATCAAAATGAGGATGTAAGAATACATATTGATTTAGAAAACTGTCCATCAAAAAAAAGCATTTAGGCAAGTAATTTTATAGCATGAATCATCCCATGTTTAGAAAGTATATTTTGTGTGTATATGCACATGTCCTTGCCTCTTGAAAAGTTAGAAAGGATGGATACACCAAATGTTGCTGGAGATTATGGTAGATAACTCTCCCCTCCTGCCCTGGGTGGGGTACACATCCCTGCCATAGCAATGTTGGGCTTGGCCAAGTGACTTGTGCTGAGCAATGGAATATGAGCAGATGTTCCATCTGTCCAAGCTAATGCTTTCAATGTGACAGTGTGCTTTTGGTTCAGCTGCTCACTCTTCCCCTCTGCTGTGAGGACAGGGACAGCCCAGAGTGGGGCTGCTTCTTTTGCCTGAGATCCAAAAGGAGAAAACACATGGAGCACATTCCAGAACCTGGAACACATGACAGCCACGTTGCAGCCCTCCTGTAACATGAAGGAAAAATAAACACTTGCTAAAAAATTAAATAAATAAATAAATAAATAAATAAATAAATAAATATTTGCTGCAGAAGCCCCCACTATTGTGTGTCATGTGTCACCAGAGCAAACCTGAGAAATACAGTAGTTATCACAAGGTGAGCTTTGTTTTCGCTGAAAACTACATGTGATTTTCACTTCTAAAAATATACACTTCTGTATTGTCTGAAATTCTAACAATGGGTATGGTTTATGCCTTCAATACCAGAAAAATCAATGAAGATACAAACATTTTAAAATAAGTGAATTTTTTCTAATTAAAATATTCACAACACTAAAAAATTGTAAAAAAAAAAATAAAAATAAAATAAAAAAAAACTAAAAGTAGCACCCAGACCCATCACTTATAACCTCTCTTGGCAATTTTGGAATATGGATTTCTATGGAGCTTTTAAAAAAAAAAACTTTTTTAATAGTTGAGCTCATACTATATAGAGAGTTTGGTGTTTTTTTTCCTCTCTTTATTGAAACAAGTATTTTCTTTTATCTTTTTTTTTTTTTTTTTTTAGAGAGAGTGAGCATGCACATGGATGCACACAGAGGGGAGGATGGGAAGGGCAGAGGAAGAGGGAGAGAGAGACTCTTAAGCAGGCTCCATACTCAGCACAGAGCCTGGTGGGGGGCTCAATCTCAGGACCCTGAGATCATGACCTGAGATGAAATTACAAGTCGGACGCTTAACAAACTGAGCCACTCACATGCCCCACTAAGTATTTTCTTACATTAACAAATCTGTACACATCATTTTTATTGTCTGTATCTTGTAAATGTGCTGCATTTAATCCTCCATTACTGAACATTTAGGTTCGAACCAGTCATCATATAATAACTATAATGGCCATCTTTGCACATTAAAGCTTTTTCTAAATGAAAAATTATTTCCTCAAGAGTGGGTAAAATTTTAAGACCTAGTATATACTGTCAAATTGCTTGGTGGGCTAAAATTTAACCAAAACAAATGGTGAGGGAGAGCATGAGAACAGCCTGGGACCATACTGAGCTGGGCTGCCACAGAGTCTCATGCTGCTGCATAGGCCAAGGTGTTTCAGCTTGGTGAGGTCAACAGTGGGGAGCCATTGCAGGTCCGTGCAAAAGGATTAACAGGATGAACTTGGCATTTTAGGAAGATTTCTCAGCCAGCCAGACCCACTGGATTGGGACATACACAAGACAGGAGGCAGGAGACCAGCTAGGAAGTTGTACTAGTGGCTTTGGTACAAGGTGATGATGGTCTGGTTTAGGTGAGGGCAGCAGGAATAGTTAGGACATCGAGACACAGCAATGTGTGATATATGACAAAATAACAGTATCAGTTCTCTACAAATTTATATTTGTAGAATTTGAGTAAGTTTCACCACCACTTGGCTCTGTCAACGGGAAGCTTTCAATTGGCTTACTACCTGTTCATTTATTCTTTCAACACAAAAGGGGACTAGAAATATGCTTCTCTTTCACATTGGACCACCCTACACACTAAGAATTTTTCTAATTACCTACAGCATAACCTGTTTTGTTGTTGTTTTAATGACATAAATCAACAGTGTTTATACACTGAAATTCCACCAAATTATTGCTGTCAGAAAAATACTCCATAAAATAACACAGTCTGAGACAGTTCACAGAATTGTCCAAAGTAGGCCCATTGAATCTGAAGGACTCTGAGATTAGCTTGTTTGTTTTTTTTAATTTTTTATTTTCTAAAGATTTATTTGAGAGAGAGCACGCATGGATGGGGGAGGGGCAGAGGGGGAGAGATTCAAGGAGGGAGTCAAGCAGACTCCCCGCTAAGCATGGAACCCCCCGTACCCCCCAAATTGGGGCTGGATCTCAATGACCTGAAATCATGACCTGAGCCAAAATCAAGAGGCAGATGCTCAACCAATTGCGCACCCAGGCACCCTTTCGTTTTGTTTTTTAATGTATGGTTGTACGGAACATTTGGGAATTCTTATTTTAAAGGAACCCAACAAAAGAAATTGATCCTTGGACAAAAAGAGAGAGATTGGAAGAATGTTATTATATTTTTTCATTAAAACCTATATTACAGGGATCCCTGGGTGGCGCAGCGGTTTGGCGCGGGCCTTTCGCCCAGGGCGCGATCCTGGAGACCCAGGATCGAATCCCACGTCGGGCTCCCGGTGCGTGGAGCCTGCTTCTCCCTCTGCCTATGTCTCTGCCTCTCTCTCTCTCTCTCTCTCTCTCTCTGTGACTATCATAAATAAGTAAAAATTTAAAAAATAAATAAAAAATAAAAAATAAACCTATATTACATGAAATTGTAATTTCATTCTTATGCAATCATTACCCTGAAACATAAAAGAGAGACAGGATAGTTGAAGAATCAATAATGACAGCTCAGGAGGACATCTCTGGATTTCATTGCTTAGTGTGTGACTTGAGCATGAGGATAAAGCTAGAAGCATTTTTCTTGAAATGTGCACTGAGTTCACAGATGTTATATAATCACTTTTAAATTGGTGGAGTAATCTTTTCAAAATGCTTGTCCGTACAAGTTTTCAGAACTGCAATATGTCAGCCAAACATTCACAAAAGGAAACTTCCTTTTTAAGTATAAATATAAATCCTTCTTGAGGTGTTGTATGACTGGGATATTGCAGACTTTCATTCGAAGCTCCAGAGGATATGGGATTGGCATGAATAGGTGATTTTCAAATTTATCTAATAAAAATGTCAAAACACTGAGAGCTAGAATATCTTTCATTTACCCACGTAAAAATAACAGCAAAAAACTGGCAAACTCAAAGCAACGAATTCAAATCAAAGATAATCAAAATAGACCTTAGCTGTTAAATGTTCCAGACCCCTTCCTAGAAGTCCTAACCTTTATCTAAAGAGTCCCAGAGATAATTCAATGAAAACATATTTTTAAAGTGTCTTTCTTACCTCAAAAATTTAGTCTAAAGTTTAAAACCAACCTCAGATTTCTTTTAAATTATTCCTTCCTTAATGGAAAAATTATCCCACAATTTTAAAATATCTCCCATCACCTTATTTATATATTTCATATATTACCTCAAACTTCATTCCTAAAAGCAAAAGCATGACTTGAATACAATGAGTAAGACAGTCTAAGCTAAAGTCACAAAAATCAGTAAATATTTCTACAGCTAGTTCAAAGTGTAAATATTTGGTCCGTAAAGAATCTTTATTACTGTCTGAAGAGTAGTCTTGTCTAATAAACTTCTTCAAATAAAGCAAAACTCTGTTGAGAAAACACTTCCCTTGGTACCATCCCCTTCCCCCAAAAAAAGAAGACAATGTTCTCTCTCCCCATCTGCCCAGCTAGTTAGGCACAGGGATGGATGGTTCAAAAGTTTAACAGGGTATTTTCATTCCCAGCCACACCAAAAAATAACATCCTTTAGTGCTGTTTCAGAAATTTAGGAGCACCGTTCAAATACATCAAGTTATTTGTTGAAGAACATGTGCTAAAGCCCCAGAACTGAACCTTAAAGTCTGTCCTAAAAAACAGAGCAAATATTGGGGCCTTTCCAAGCAAAATCAGTTTATGATTAAAATCTCACCAAGACCAGGTTTTATATTTTGACAAGGAAAAAAACATTTTAGGTATTTTTATATGGTCAAGAATGTCCAGAAATAGCAGCTTTGGGTACATGTCATGGGTAGGTTGGCAGCAGCCTGATCCCAAATCTCCAGGGAAAATCATGCAAAAACTGGAAAAGGATTCCTAAAAGTAGGCAAAGGGCCACCAATGTAATTTGTAACGGGTATCTGTTTCCTGGCCACACGTGCGGCAAAGAAATCAAGGAGTACAGGTTTGAATTGTGAGACCCTAGAGTCAAACTCTGCCAGGAAACAATCCTAGAATTTTCTTTCTCCCGAAAGCAAAGATGCTTTGACAGGAGGAAAAAACAATCCACCCTTCCTAACAGAATACTTACAGTGAGATAACAAGGACAGTGAGACCCTCCCCACAGCCAACAACAACAAGGCCACGACTACCTTGTCCACTTCAGTCCTTCTGCCCCTCCTCACAGGCACTATCCTGTTTCCTCCTCATTCCTAAGATTGTTTCTTCCCTTATTACGTCTCTCTCCATTAAAAAACTTAGTCAAATTCAGCACTTCTCAAGATGAGTTTGAAAGAACTCTACTAGAGATACACAGATGTTCACAGGTGCTCCTCCCCAAAATGGTTCCAAGATCCAAACAAGGTTTAAAATGCTTCCTTTACAGGACTTCTCAGAGCTTTCAATATGCTAATGTATGTTAAGAATATCTCATTTCCTAATTTCTTTTGGCCATGGATGCCTCTTTGTTTTGTCATCCTTATTAACATCTCACTAAGGAGTTGTGGTGAGTGAAATCTTTCTGAAGTTTAGCAAGAGTCTATTTGACTCTTAGGCCATTTAACATAGAACTATCCTGGAACATTAAACAATGCCTTAAATAATGCCACAGTTGTTCCTCTTCCTCCAAGTTACCTTCTCATGGTCCTAAATTGGAGGAGGGGATGACTATTGCCCTTCCCCCCTACCCTCCATTTCTCTACAATGATGTTTCAATTCAAAATCGGAGGCAAAGAAAATGTCAAAAGGCTTTAAATTGGTCCTTGAGGTCCTCTGTGTAGTTCCTTTGCCCACAAGACTTCAGGGTCCCTCTTACAGGCAGTGTCCTGGGTCTGCCAAGTCTCACACATCTCCTGAGACATAAATGGCTGGAGTGGTTGTGTTAAAAGAGATAGTGAGCATGATGGCATTAACGGTTATAAAACAGAAGGGACTATTATTATTTTCACATCATTAAATTAGTGCCTTTTATGTCTTGCTATGCTCATTTGGGCACTTAATAAATACATTTTAATACTGTACGACCAAGTAAACTAAATTTTTGCAACTTCAGTCTTGCAGTTATGTTTCTGCAGCACAGAGACACGGAATGACAGATGGCCAGAGTGGGGAGAGGTGGGAGCAGAGCACAGTGTTGAAGTGAGTAATTAAGAGAAGGAGACGGTGGCCCAGTAGGACTGGTTTGACAGGCTAAAATTTGCCCCAACAGGGGCAGAGATGACATCATGGGAATCCAGATCAAGACCAGTGATGAGGTTATATGGCTGACAACCCCAAACCCACCTAAAAAGCTGGAGTATGAGTGTTCATCAACAAGCCAGTGCTGCCAGGTGTATAAGGATGAGAGGATATTCTGGATTAGACGGGCTTGTGAGCAATGATAGGGAAAGAGGGGGAAATACGAGAAGAAAGGAAGAGGAGTTTAAACAGCAGAGAATCCTCTCCCCCACCCCCTCTCTAATTCAGTACCCACCAGAATTTCTGCTGTCTGGAGAGACTAGAGCCTTATGCTGAGAAGTGACAGTTTCTGTGGGTCCCCTTGATTTCCCAAGAAAGAGTATCCCAGCTTCCAATAGTTCAACAAGGGCCAACAAAACCTCAGCAATCCCAAAGCACCAGCCCACGCTGCCAACTCCCAGCCTACCTGGAAACAAGGAGTCACAAAGAAACAGGAATCAGGGACCCAGATGACTACACAGGTGGCTCACAGAGCAACCCAGGAAAGAAGAGAAATTGTAGAGGGAGGCACTGAACTCCCATTTATACTCCCAGCCAAGTTTAATTCAAGGTAGAATGATGGCACCTAAAATGTTAACGTCAGGGCTAACATTCGCCAAATAAAATAACCTCTCGAAGGATGAAGTCTTGGAGGGGAGGTCATTAATATGAAAGAGCTGGGGTCTAGGGGAGCAACCCTCATCTTGCCGCTCACAGGCTCTGGGAACTTGAAACAATTTCTTCGCTCAGTCCTCCAATGATCACATCTGTAAAGCAGGAGGAGCCAGAGAGATAATGAAGGTGAAGGTGCTTTGAAGCACGTGGAGACCCCTTCTAGATCTGCCAAGCTCCGCCTCCTCGGTGGGTCTTACTTCTGATTGGCTGCAGCCTTTGTCACATAACCTACTGGAGCTTTCATCCCCCACAAATGCCAGAACCAGCCTGGGTTTAATCAGGAGATCTGTTTATCCAACATCCTTGGCTCATGGAAGATTGTCCGTGGGACCCCAGTGCCTTCTTTCCTCCGGATAGCCACTTGCCTTTTTCTTGGTTGTGCTTTACTTTCTGTGTATGTCCGATTTTTTTTTCAATGACTGACCTGGATTTTAGGTTTTAATAGCCTATATATCAAATTTTGTTAGTTCAGCTGTATGGCTAAAATGCTTTTACTCTTTTCCTCTTAATTAATGGATACCATTCAACACTGAAGGATTCTGTTTAATCTTTTTTTAAAATGAGATTTAAATTATTCTTTGTTTGCACATGGCCCTAGAGAAGCTTTTGGGGGCAGGGGTTGCTGGGAGAGGGTTAGTAGAAGAAGGGGTATACGAGTCGGTTTTCCTTAATAGAAATAGATTCCCAATGACTGTAAAACAGAGAGCTTCTCCACCTGGTAGTTATTTAGGAAAATGATTTTTTAACCTAATCACAGGATTTTTACACTTATATTAAATTCCACTTTTGTTAGTTTTGACCTAGCAATTCAGCCTAGACATCCGTTTTTAAATTAAGCTTTTATTGTGGGATTTTTTTTTCTTTTGACAAAAGACTTTTTCAGAAAGTAAAGACTTAAGGTCAAAAGAGGGCCCAGATTTCTCTTTCCCCAGATCCCACTATGCCACAGTCAGAAAACAGAGCATGCAATGAATTGCTCTTTACTCCTTACTCAATTTGGGTAAGGAATCCCCTTAAAAGCTATCTTTTCAGCAACTTATATCCAGATACAATACTATTCTGAAAATAACTTAAAGGCCAGATACTGTTTTGACCATCTACATGTTCCTGAGATGACAGGGGCATCGAATAGAGCCCAACCCCCAAACACACACCTTAGCCTGTAGACTATAAAAATTTATTAGGTGAGCCCAGTTTAGGGTGTTGCTAAATTCTTTAGCTGGCAGTGATCTTGGTTTGCATTAGGGACAAGCTGTCTTAAAATAAAGCCCTTGAAAGGAGTAACTCCAGACCCTTAAGGTGAGGAACTGCCAAGTAATTTCAGAAGAGAGTTCACTTCAGTTGCTTTGGAAACAGGTTTTGACAATGGCTCTATATGCCAAAGGGCTGAGTATACAGAGGGCACTGGGTTCCCGCCCCTTGAATGATTATTGAGGTTTTGCTCACCAAACAGATGACTTCATTCTGACAACAACGCTTTTTTTCTGAGAAGCTGCTAGTTCATACACATTATAAAATAAATTCTCTCATTGACACTGGAGTGGCAGGAACTACAAACATCACTTTTTAAAAAGTGTGTGAGTTGGAAAAGGTAAGCTAGAAAAGAATAGAATTTCTCTCAAAAAGAATTTGTGGTAACCATGGAAACCAGGCACCCAATCAGCAATCACTTTATCACTTTATTGATTAAGAAGGTGTGTGGAAGCATACATAATGCCTTTATCTTAGGTAGCTTTAGTTCAGTCTGTGCAAGATGTTTTGAAGTATGGGTGCCAGTAATGTCTGAATCTCCTCTTCCCTCAGCCCCCTAGGAAGCCATGTCTACTAAAGGAAGAAAAGATGCAACAGATAACCAGCCCTTATTCAAAGGCTCACTGGTTTTTAACATCTCATGTCTCCCATCTTCCAATGGCTACCAGCAAACTGGGGTACAGGCAAGGAGGAGTCTTTGTATATCATTCTTCTCCCTTCAACACAAACACTGAGGAATAAGAGAACCAACTCCTCCCCAGTTATGTTTGGCCTAAGCCCACATATCCCATGACTGTAGACCCTCTTGGATGATGTAGAAATGAGTTTTCACATGATGAAATTATGTCATTATTCCTTCCACATTAAAGCTTTGATTTCTTTCTCTATGTCAGTCATCCTCAACTTTTTCTGTAAAAGCCCAGACAGCGCATGGTTTAGGCTTTGCAAGCTGTATATGGTCTCTCTCCTGTGCCACCCCCCACTCTCCTCTTGACCCCCTCCTCCTCTATTTATAACCCTTCTTCTATTTATAACCCTTCTTCTTCTATTTATAATGCTTCAAAATGTAAAACCCATTCTTAGCTTACAGATTTGATCTCTGGACCATAATTTGTTGATTCCTTCCCTATACTATGCCACAGAAGTTCTAACATCTCAGCCTCATAGAATGTATGTTTAGCCAAGTGTCAGTAAATTAAGCACACGGTCCAGCTAATTAATACACTAAACCCAGAATCTCTGGAAAATTCACCCATTTCAATAAATACAGCCTGACCACCCATTATATACTATTCTCCTTGGTTTAATACACTGAGAATTTATTCCCACACATACACTATACTCCCCAGGTTCCAGCTGATATAAATTAACCAGATAGTGCACTCTGAGTAATGCTGTATCTCCCCAGGTCAGATTCACACTCATACTCCTGTACATGATGGGCTCTGACTCCAGCTGTAAGTCTAGAAGCTATGAAAAGTGGATCTTGATTGGATTGCCTCTCACAAAACAACAGGGTTGAGTGACATTAGAGTTTTCAAGCAAAGGAAAGATCAACTCAACCTTGGGAGGAGGAGCTTGTTCTACTAGCAGGGAAGATTCAGAGACACTTGGGAGGGATTCAAAAACTTCAGCTTCCTCTGAGTCCACCCAGAATAGCTTCATTCCAAATCTCAGGGCCCCCACTCCTTCCCAACCACATCCCTAACTGTCACGTGAGAAATTTGGTGAGTCTGATTTTAATTGACGTTGTAATCCTGCAATCCACACAATTAAATCTGGGATTTGGTTTTCAATAATATGTGCTCCACAACTGTAATAAATACACTGGTCTTGTATAAGACAACCATAGAAATTCTCTGTTTTTTTTACTGAGACTGAGGCTGATATTTTTAAACCCTGAGTTTGTCACTTTCTTTTTGTTATTCCTCCAGTGAAGACTGAAAAAGCCAGCCCATGCCAGGTCCTTGTAGCCATTATTACTATAATGTAACTGTTAAGTGCAGCAATCCTTTCTCCCCTGAGGAACTTACTTTAATGGGAACTTTATCCCAAGTGATCATAGTTGATAATTTAATGATTTTGCCACTACATGCCATGAATTATGCCATTTTCCTTTGGAAAAGAGGTCAGTGCTACATTTGAGACCAAGGTCATAACCAAACCAATCCAAGAATTCCATCATTTATGGTTTGTTTAATATGACTACTCCTATTAGAAATAGTCTTTCCATGGAAGAAGGAGAGAAGGAAGGAAGGATAGAAGGAAGGAAGGAAGGAAGGAAGGAAGGAAGGAAGGAAGGAAGGAAGGAAGGAAGGAAGGAAAGAATTACATGAGATATTTAAACAGAGAGGGTTTAATATGCAAAATTGATTTCACAGATGTTGGAGAAATGAAAAAATAAAAGCAAGAACTAAGAATCTAGAGAACCTCAGGGGGTAACTAAAGAAAGAATTTACAACACTTATAACTAGGTAAAAAAAAAGGAAGAGGTTGGGATTATTAAAACCTGGAAGCTTAGAAAAGGGGTACTCATTAAACCAGGGTTTAGTCCTCTGAGTACTTCTCAGCTGCTGATAGAATCTCAAAGATCAGAGGAGTCCATGGCATTGGGAAAAGGGAAACACCTGGCCGCCAATGATATCTCTGAGCAGGTAAGATATCACTAGTTCTGACAAGGCTCAAAGACAAAGACAAGAGTAAACTTCCAAAGTCAAAGCAACACTGACAAGACAGATTCAAAATAAGAAAGTCTTTATTCCATAACTCATACTTTTCAGTCTCTCTCTGCTGAAAGATATTAACAGAACCCAATAAAAGTCAACTGGCCACAGAGTCTGGGATGGCTATTTGGCAAAGCTCAGCAGCACAGAGCACAGTATAGAATTGTGGGTTTGGGGCTCAGACTCAATAGGCAAATGATCAGCACAGATAGCAGTATGTTTCTTGGTTCCATCTGTTTAAAATATACCTGGTATCTTCTATGATGCCTTTCAGTTTTTATACTTTTCTTACCCAACATTTCACAATTCTGTTCTTACCTCTCACACAGTCTCAGACAAGAGAATTACAGCTACAAAGTGAAAAGCCTGCTTCTCCACCCAACTCCTATTAATGAACACTTGAATTTTCTTACCTCGGTTTTCTTCTCAGTGTTGGCAGATAGATCTGAATACTCAGGTAGATCAGTTACCTCCACCATCAAAACGTGTCCCTGAAATATATGCTAAATAGAGTTTACAGATAAATACCACCAAAAAAAGCCAAAGCAAGGCAAGAAAGGGGCCAAGCTCTATAAAATGAATTTTAGGGTAACCAAGAACATAAGTTTACATCTATAATGTTTAATAATGGTAGTAAAAGCATATTGAGCTATATACTGGTACTAAGTTATTCCATGCATTAATCCATTGTATCATTCTAGCCTTTGCAGTATGATCCTCATATTACAGGGAATTGAGAAATTATCTTCCACTAGCCTCATCTACATATTAAAACATTATGTAAAGATAATATATATATACATATAGCATGCATATATTCAGATAGATAGTTAGATAATGTATTTATATATATTTAACTTCCAAGGCCCACCCAGATAAAGAACCCAACAGCTTGACAAACAATGTTGCATTGTGTGATGGGTATTAGACACAGAAAGAGCTGTTGGCAGTTTCTTTGGTCCATTTCCAATAAAAATAGAGAGCAATGAACTTGCTTCACATTCTGATTCCAGAACATTTAGAAGCTGGAGATAGTGGTGATCTGTCTGTGAGGCCTCGTGTTTATCATTTCTCAGAAGCCAGCTAGTAGACCAGGCCACCTGCCAGTATATGGTTAGCACATTTATGTCAATTGGTTTGTCAGCCAGGTACCATGGTTTTTCCCAAGTCACAGCTTCCAAACTCTGGGAACATAAAACCACAATGCTAGCCAAGATAGTAATGAGAGACCTTTCTCATATACCACACTAGTGGCTCTCTGAAAAGGTAAGCAATGTGCTTTTGTGTACTGTAACTGGCAGTCTAGAGAAGCGCAATCCCTTCTTACCTAAGGTGCCTCTCTTCCAGCTCTTTTGAATTCATTTTCTATAGACAAGAACATAGTGACTGAGAAAATGAAGAATATTTTGATATTTGTTACAAGAAACTGAAGCCAATTTTCCTACCAAATCATTTATGATTCCTGTCCAGTAAGCAAAGGATATATCGAATTAATTCAACTCTAAGAGCCTAGTCCTCCTACGGGAAACTTTTATTTTCTAAAAATTGAGCTAAGAGGATTTTTTTCAGTTAATCAGTCATAAGATAAAATTATATATGCCTACAAAAAGTAATGGAAAAAAGATTATTCCATTTTGCCTTAAAATCCAGTTTTATAGGTATCCCTGGGTGGCGCAACGGTTTGGCGCCTGCCTTTGGCCCAGGGCACGATCCTGGAGACCCGGGATCGAATCCCACGTCGGGCTCCCGGTGCATGGAGCCTGCTTCTCCCTCTGCCTATGTCTCTGCCTCTCTCTCTCTCTCTCTGTGTGACTATCATAAATAAATAAAAATTTTAAAAAATATTTTAAATATCCAGTTTTATAGCTTCTACTTCCAGTATATGATATAGTGACTAGAACTACACTTGCCTTCCCCATATAAACTATCTTCTTTAAGGGGAAAAATATATAAAATAACTGTTTTCAAGGATGAACTGCAGACCATACAGGACTTTATCCCTGAAAGAAAGGAAGCAAATAAGATTATCCCTAAAAATGCCCCAGCTTTCTACCTGGAGACTAGAATGTATAAAAATAGCACCTTAGTAAATCACAGGACCTCACTGAATTGAAGAAATAATATCAGAGTTTGGAGACTCTAAGGCAGCTTGAATTTGCAAGGCACAGACCAGAGAGGAGGGAGTTACACAGAGAAAGAGCTCTGGAAATCTGCATAGGTGGCCCTTGGAGTCTTTGGCAGAATATCCAGTTCTGCGTATGTGTGGTAAGACACCACGAAACCAGGCAAAGAATAATTACGAGTGAAAAAACAACTAACAAGGAGCTGTAAGCTGAACAATTCCCAGAACTCATACAGGGCTGGGAGTCATCCAAGTCCTAACCAGTTGTGGTGGAGAAATATCATTGAACAAGCAGGGCATTTAGAAGAGGCTCCAGAGGCATTAGGGCTAAACTATAGTTGAGTGAGGCCACTGTAGACCTGCACTAAAAACAAACCTCAAAAGGATCAAGCTGATCTGAAGGTAACTTAACTGTCTGCCTAAATAAATCCCAACAATCTTTAAAAGAAGATACCAAAATCCACTTATTCACAGTGTCTAGTAGCTTATCAAAAATAACTAGCCCTGTTAAGCAAGAAATGGAAACTGTAGAGGGGAGGTGAGGGGGTGGGGAGGAATCACTCAATAGAAACATACAGAAAACAGAAATTAGGGAGATGACGCAATTCACAGACTTTTTAAAGTGATATTTACACATGGTCAAAGATTTAAGAAAAATATAAATAAAAGAAAGAGAGAAATTGAAGATCTAAAAGAGAACCAAATGCAACTTCTGGAGCTGAGAAATACATGATCTGAAGTGAAAATTGTTCTGAATGTGGCTAAGAGCAGGTTACACTCTAGAAAAGATCAGTGAATGTGAAGACAGATAGAAACTGTATGAAATCATGGCCAAAATTTTTCCAAACCTGAGGAAAAGTAAAATCTACACATCCAAGAATATCAACACAGCTCACATGGTATAAACACAAAGAAAAAGAAAAACATGCTAAGGTACTTCATATTGCAATTGCTGAAAAATGGAAATAGAAGATACTAAAAGTAGTTAGAGGGGAAAAAAGACACATTTGATACGGGAAGATGAAGATAAGAAAGTCACTGACTTCATATCAGAAACAAAGTAAGCCAAAAAGATGGTTGAATGACATTCTTAAAAGTACTGAAAAGAAGAAAAAAAAATCTATAAACCTACATCTATCAAAAGTATTATTCAAAACTAAAAGCAAAACGAAGCAACTTTGAGATAAACACAGGCTGAGAGAATTTAAAAACAGCAGACCTATTCCAAATAAATGTAAAAGGAAGTACTTCAGGCTGAAGGAAAAAGATAACAAATGGAAACTCACACAATACACAAAAATTAACTCAAAATTGATCACAGATGGAAGCTAAAATATAAAACAGAAAAAGACATATAGAGAACATCTTTATGATTTTCTCATCGATAGGTAAAGATTTTTTAGGTAGAGTATATAAAAGGCACAAAAAAATTAAAAGATTATAAATTAAACTTCATGAAAATTAAAGACTTCTTCTAGTCCAAGAATACCATGCAAGAATAAAAAGACAATCCACTGACTGGAAGAAAATATTCACAATACACATATCTCCTGAAGGTCTTATATCAAGAAAATTTTTAAAACTCCTATAATTAGAAAAAAAAACAAAATGATTTTTTTAATGGGCAGATTTGAACAGTTCACAAAAGAAAATATACAACTGTCCAATAAATCCATGAAATGATGCTCAACATCTTTGATAATCAGGAAAATGCATATTTAAACCTCTGCACACCACTAACCTATCTAAAATTAAAGATGGACAGCATCAAGTTTGGTAAGGATCTGAAGCCACTGGAACTCTCATAAACTGTTGGAGAGAACGGAACAACCACTTCGGAAAACAAAATGGTGGTTTCTATTAAGTACAATAAGAAACTTCCCATAAGACCCAGCAATTCCGCTCCTAGGTATTTACCCAAGAGAAATAAACATGTATGCCCTTAAAAAATGTGTACATGAATATTCATAGCCACATAGTCATAATAGCTCAAAACTGTAAACAACCCAAATGTCTATCAACTAGATAATGGATAAATAAATTGTAATATATATATATACAATGGAGTGATAGGCAGTAATTATGTTGATACATAAAACAAAATTGATGAATCTCAAAAATATTATGCTGACAAAAGAGTGCATAAGATTCCATGAAAATCTAGAATAGGCAAAACTAATCAATAGTAACAGGAAGCCAGATCAATGGTTGCCTGGGGCCAAGGATGGCAGGGATTCACTGCAAAAGAAAAATGAATTTGAGGGGGCTATAGAAATATTGTTTCTTGATTAGGATGGTTATAACACAGTTGTATACATTTATCAAAATGTATTGAACTGTGTACTTAAAATGTGTACCTTTTTAGGACACCTGGATGGCTCAGTGGTTGAGCATCTGCCTTTGGCTCAAGTTATAATCCCAGGGTCCCAGGATTGAGTCCCACATCAGGCTCTTCACAGGGAGCCTGCTTCTCCCTCTGCCTATGTCTCTGCCTCTCTCTGTGTGTCTCTCATTAATAAATAAAATCTTTTTTAAAAAGTGTACATTTTTTAATGTAAATCATACCTCAATAAAACTTACTCTAAACATAAAAAAATTAGGTGTCACAGAATGACCAATGGATATTTTACCATTCAAACTGGGGGTTTACCACATTTTGAGATCCTAGGGCTTCCTAAATGGCCTACTGCCAGTTGGACCATCCTTTGTGTGATTCTTTTGTCTTGAGCAGTGCAGTACCGATGACGAATTATTATTTTCCAAACATTGCAGCATGCCACACACTATACTACAAAATAACCTTGATACTCTTCCCATCATAAAGTGGGGTCTGTGTTACCTCCCTTCATTTCTGAGCTCGCCCGTGACCTACTTGGAACTAATAGAAATGTAGGGGAACTGACACAGCCTAATTTCCAAAACTCGGTTTGAAAGGGTGAGGCTCCTGGCTCATTGGAGCACTAGCATTAGAACTCTGAGTTACCATGTCCACCTCCCTGAGGCCATCCTGCTGTGAGGAACCCCAAATTATCTCAGGTGGAGAGACCACATGGAGAAACACTGAGACTACATGGAGAGAGAGAGAGAGAGAGAGAGAGAGAGATTGAGAGAGAAGCTCAGCCAGACTCTAGCTCCTACAGATGTCTGCTATTCCAGATCGGGCCACTGCCTGACTACAATTACTTGTGAGACCCCATGCCAGAACCACCTATCATTGCCCTTCCAAAATTTCTGACCCACAGAAACTATGGAGTGATTTAATATACTGTACGAGTCACAGTACAATACCCCCAGCAATACCATCCTTGATACAGTGCTCAAAATCGATAGGACAGAGGAAGTACATGGGAACTCTGTGTACTATATGCTCAATTTCTATAAACCTAAAACTTCTCTTTAAAAAAGGCACTGGAAGGAGGAGCTGCAATACCATCATTCTTTGTAATAAGCCCAGAACTATTCCCTGGGGTGGGAGTTGGGGGCTCACCTCCTATGTAGAAACCAGCACACCTTCTTTTACTTCAGAGACTAACTAGCCACGTGCACTAAGTGACTCCCCTATTGCCCTAGAAGAGTGGCATTGAGTTAATCACCAGTGAGACAGACAGCCTGGCTCTTTCACAGGAGTGGTGACAGACAACTGCTAAACCCACAAGCACAACGCATTCCTCTTTTCTGCACCCTGGGCTCACTAAGGCTACTGGAAGAAGAATCTTACCATAAGTGTATGGGCAATCGGGATTGGTCGAAGCTGAAAGGCACTTCAGAAACATGGGCCTGTTGTTTCTTTCAGTGAAGGTTCATGATATACGTTATTATGTAAGACATGGCACTAGACCAGGAGCTAGCCCGAACAGACTTTGAAAAATAATTCCACCTCAAAATGCATCAATCTTGCTTTGTTGGAATGTTGACAGACATTGCTGAATTTCAGGGAAGGACTACCCACTGGTAGGCGTAAGTCTCGCCATGGCATATAATGGGCAGACTGCCTTTACCCTGATCAAAATCCATCCATCCATGTCTCCTTGGCAGCCAGCATGAAATAAGTTGAAGGAAACCAAAAATGTAGCCACAGAGAAGCACAGACACACGCACACATCTTTCTCACTCACTAGTCAAGGAAAGAGTACAAGTAGAAACTAAGTATGTACATGTGTTTATTTTTAAGTAGGTGTTTATTTTCTAGTTTCCATAGGAAATAAGTGAGCTAATATTATCTTCCAAAAGTAAATACTTTTATGCAAAACTTCCAAAAACTGATCTCAAGCCAAAATTCCTGGTGCAGCCTCCTCCTGCCCTCATACTTCCAAGTTCTCACACTGTGGTCTAAAACACAGAGGATTATTAACAGAGAGGCCTGGCCTTGCTTTTTCTCCAGTTCTTCTGAAAGTTGAATCACAGAGTCTTTTGTGTCCCTCTTGCCAGATCTTACTGCTTGCAACAGGAGATAAAATCGAATGGGAAACCAGAAATCTGAGGACTCCCGGAGGTTTGACCCTGTCAGTTCCTCTTGGCCATGGACACCTTATGCAGCCAATTAATCCCTTTACTGGGTCTTTTAGGGAATTATGTAAGCCAGGAGGGCTGGAGAAGGGTTTGGGTTGTATTTTTGTAGAGCCCTGTGAATTTTGTGCTGCTGTGCTTTTAATAATATTTGTCCCAATAGTGTCTTTTTGGATTTTGTTTGCTTTCCTCAATAAAGAACTATTATTTAGATCTTTTTTTTCTTTAGATGTTTTAAAATTTTATTTATTCATGAGAGACACAGAGAGAGATGCAGAGACCTAGACAGAGGTAGAAGCAGGCTCCCTGAGGGGAGCCTGATGCAGGACTTGATCCCAGGACCCCAGGATCATGACATGAGCCAAAGGCAGACGCTCAGCCTCTGACACTCAGGTGCCCTATTTAGATCTTACTCTCCAACCACTCTTCTTCATCAACACTACCACCAACTTTTTACCATCATCTGCCTAATTTTTTGAAAGCCAAATATATTAAATATTCATGTAATGATCACTATGTATTTTTTATCAACAAAAACTATATTTCTAGGCATCCTCCTTTTTTGGAAATGCAATAAGCTCCTGACATTTTGAGGGGACAGGTCCAAAGACCTTCTCCAACCCCAAAATCTCAGACACAGGAATGTTTATTCAGGCCTCTGGCTCTGGGTCAAGAGTCCTGAATTTCCTTTGTATGTCATCACTTTAACCACAATTGACCCGGATAAATGCATATAAATGGAGAACACATACCAACTACAGACTGATACTCAAACAAAGATTAAATTATTGAAGATAAGTATGAAGGGAAACCTGAAAGTAATCCAAGCTTTCTGCTCCTAATAGGAATTAAGCTTATATATATTAAAGATCAATTGAAATCATTAGGCCAATAACAGAAAAATTAAGACTTTTTATCATTACAAAGTACATATTCTATTGTTGCACAAATGTATTCACTGGGTGAATTCTAGCCATACTATAATCTTAAGGCCTTTATGTGTCATTAGAACATAAATATCAAAACACTGTACATTTATGTAACCCAGAAGATACTCTTGCAAAGATTGTGGGGATCCCTGGGTGGCTCAGAGGTTTGGCGCCTGCCCTTGGCCCAGGGCGCGATCCTGGAGACCCGGGATCGAATCCCATATCGGGCTCCTGGTGCATGGAGCCTGCTTCTCCCTCTGCCTATGTCTCTGCCTCTCTTTCTCTCTCTCTCTCTCTCTCTCTCTGTGACTATCATAAATAAATAAAAAATTTTTTAAAAGTATTCAAAAGATTTCATTGATAATATGAAAAAATCATACTCAAAATGTCCAACAAAGGCAAAATAATTAAGGAAATAATTGTCAATCCATTCAATGAACCATAAGGCCAACATTAAAATTATTAGTGTGTAATCAATCATCGCATTACAGATGCCATTGTCCCAAAGAACCCTGGGTTCTTTAGGGGATATCACTTCATTCACTCAGCTTACGTCCCAGTCAGGAAATAATCCTCTTGGACAGCTAAGCACTCCTGACTTGCAGGAACTAATTCCACTTAGTCATTAGATCAGCAAGTTCCAGCATATTGGTACTGGAATATTAACCTCATGATTGAGTTTAGTCAAGAAATAATATTCTTGATATAACAGCAGCCATTTCCAATGACTTATTGATGCCCTCAGCTTGAAATCCCAACTCTGCTACTGGTTGTAGTTCTTCAGGAAAGACAACCTGTCTATTCTTTAGTTTCCTTATTTATAAATAGAAATCATAACACCTCTCTCTTATAGTTGTGAGGGTAGAATAACATATGTAAAGTCCCCAGCTCATAGTTAAGGCTCTATTGATAGATATTCTTATTTTCCTTGTAATTTCAACGTAAAGCCAGGTGTCTGCCTATCATTCAATTATCCACAAACGTACAAATTCAAATGTAATTTATACACATTTGTCTTCCATACATATCTATAATTCATGGCAGAAACTATGTGGTCTCCTTTTCCAAGGTGGAATTTCAACCAAGACCTTTTGTGTGCTCTATGCTCCTTGAACCTGGGCCCTGAAATTGTGGATGGAAACATCATGTCATTACAAAAGAGAGAGGAATATTCATCAAAACCAATTCCATATTAGACACTGACCAGGCATGTATATACTTCATCACATTGCTACCCCCAATTTAAAGATGAAGAAACAGAGGCACTGAGTGGTTGAGTAATTGTCCTAGATCCCAATAACATAAATGATAGAATCAGGATTCATATTTGGGTTTGTTCAACTCTGAAGATCATACACTTGGTTATGTTTAGCTGCCAAGTTTAGTTTCTTACCACAATGTCATGAACTATTGTTATAAGAAAATGAGACCACTGTTTACTCTCTGTCATGGCTAGGTTTTAAATCAAGCCTAAGGATATAAAACTTATGACCTCTACATCTTAAATAAAAACCCACTTGAATTAAAACAAAACAATGGAAAATGCTACTAATGCTATTCAAAAAATCCTCAGAATGCGAGCTATCAACTGGCTTTGTTTAGTGGAATGTCTCTGCACAGAGATGGATGGACATCTGTGGGTGTCAGAGTGGAATACGTGAGTCTAAGCTGTGTTTCTCTCTTCTTGGTCACCAAGCCGTAGTTTAAATCTTCTGTGATTACCCTTTTCTATAGTTTGTAAAGCTTCATCCCAACAGGATTACAGATTCTGGCTAGACTTACTTTTAACTGGAAAAACAAATTAGTTTCATTCTTTCACTATATGAGTCATGTAGGCAAGTAAAACTGTGCCTGGCAGCACCTTTTCTAGTTCTTCAATGCTCTGACAATATAGACCTCTCCAAAGAGCCACTGCCCAAGCCTGGGGCCTAGATGGGATAACCCTCTGCCTGTACTTCAGTCACCAGCCCCTGCCACATGCCAAGGGCTAGCTCTTAACCCAGTACCAGGTACAGTACCTGGTGCAGAGTGGATGTTCAGCAAACATGTGTTCAATGAATAAATGAATGAAATGTGTCTGCCCAAACCAGCAAGGGAACTTAAAATCATTCCTTCCTGATTTCCTCATAATAAGGTTGGCTTTTCTTTCTACTGGTACCTCCTTCTGGCCAACTGAAGCCTTCCAACCCACAGGCCAAATGTAGTCCCAGGTTTATATCTTTAAGGTCATGATACCTGTCTACCCCACAGGTCTTGAGAGTACCAAAATAGACCAAGCTGTCAGAAACTCAATAGTTACAATGTATGCCCCACATCTTCAAAATCAGAGCAGAAGGAATGTGTCCCATTTCCATCCTTGGCCACATGTTAAAGTCATTTGAGAAACTCTCAAAAAATATACGCCCAAAGTCATAATCTAGTTATAACAGCATGTCTGAAGATGGGGCATGAGCACTAGCATTATTTAAATGTCACTCTGGTAATTTGAAGTCAAGATTAAAGATCACAAAGCTGGAAGAAGCCAAGAAGGTGGAACATCAGCCCCACATAAGCAAGACTAAACATTTCCAGATGGGAAGGGTAGGAAGATGGGGTATGCAATATGGAGCAGCACTGCTATTATTGACAAAATGTCCCTTCCCAGCCCTGTAGTCCTCACTGGTGCCCTTGATCTATCTCTACCATCCTGTTCCTGCAAATGTTCCTGAAGCAAGCTGAGGTCTCATCTTGGACCAGACAATGGGAGCCTGCCCTAGGCATCCTCCTCTTTTAAAACAGCACCTGTTTCTGGGTCCTGATCTCTATTCATCATCCAGTCCCAGTCCTCACAAGCCCTTTTCTATCTCCACTCCCACACCTGACCTCTCCTTAAAACTGTCACAAGCTGCAAATGAATACTGATGGACTGTGAGAAGGACCATATCTCAGGAAGTCCTAAAAGCAAGCAGGAGAAGGGAGCACAACCAGAGACCCGAAATATTGGAGCTCGGTATGTTCTCCATGTTATAAGGGAGTCCCTGATTCATCACATTGAAAAAAAAGTGTCTCTGAGGTCTAGTGTGGTGTAGGAAATATGCATGCAAGCGCGCACACACACACACACACACACACACGATTTGGAAGCTGAAGCCCTAAGATCACAGCCCAAGTGTTTATAGACAAAATGTTTATGGCCCTCAAAATTCACATGGTAAAGCCCTAACCCCCAATGTGGCTACATTTGGAGATGGGTCCCCTAAGGAAGTAATTAAGGCTAAATGAGGTTATAAGGGTGGGTCCCTGGTCCAATAGGATTAGTGTTATTGTAAGGGACACCACAGAGCTCGCTTGTCTCTCTCTCTCTCTCTCTCTCTCTCTGCTATGTGAGGATATAGTGAGAAGACTGCCATCAACAAGCCAGGAACAGGGATTTCACCAGGAACTGACCTGCCAGACTTCTATCTGGGACTTCTAGTCTCCGGAAATGTGAGAAAAGAAATGCCTGTGGTTTGAGCCACTCAGTCTATGGTATGTTGCTCCTAATACACTAATTGTAGACAAGTCACAACTTCCCCAAGCCTCAGTTTCTCCATCAATAAAAAAAAGAGATATACCCTACCATAAACACCAAGTGAGGTAATGTATTTTTTGAGAGTTCTACAAACAGTAGAGTATTAAACAGGCATTAACCATTCACCCATCTCCACCTGTGCACTTTCATACTTTAATCCTCAAACTAGCTGAGCATTTACATTGTATGAGATTGGGGTTTTCTATCTCTTCTGTCGGACTGTGAAATCCTTATGGCCAGGAGTCATTCACCTTTGTATCCCCAATACCAAGGCACACAGTCACTGCTCAAGAAATGATTATGCAATAATCTTTAGTAGATACCCTTTCTGTGTGTCCCGTAATGCCTCCATACCTACTTCCATCACTTAGCATCAAGTATCGAAGTTACTAATTTTCATGTTTTTCTTCCCCACTGAAGTATAAGCACCCAGATGGTAGAAATCACATATTATCTTTACTGCATCCCTAATGACTAGTACAATGTTGGGTACCTTGTAGGAATTCAGTAAAATTTGGAAAGGAGGGAAATGATTCATTTCTTGAGGTATTTGCATCCTTGAATTTCAGTGTTCACAGCTGCCCCAAATTCAGTTCACCATCTCCAATGGAACAAACTTTGCCCTTCATCTCACGGAGTCTCTTTTCAATGGCTCCTAAAAGGTCCCAACTCATGCAGTTCTTTTATCCTATTATAACCAGCAAAAGGCCCGAATGCACCGTTTTATTGTATAAATCAATATCATCCCCCAGAGAACCAAGACTAGTCATTTACACCAAAGCAGTTGCTATGCAACCACCCTCCAAAGCTCAGGTTGAAAGATCCAGAGCTAAGGCAGTGATTTTTCCCACCTGGAAACAACTATAATTTCTAAGGAAAAACACATCATTATGCAGAGTCACTCAATCCTCTTACAAAAGGAAATTAAACCACATCAGAAAAATACATGTTCTAGGTTTCCTAAGCTATTCATGTACAGTCTTTTTATAAATAGAGATGTATATTGAGCTACTGGAACCCAGACACACACTGTATATATAAACACAGGCTATATATAAATTATAATTTATAAATATTTGTGTATTTGCAATTATATGTGTGTGTGTGTGTGTGTGTGTGTATGTGTGTGTGAAAGAAAGTAAATACCACTTTTTTTTTTATGCCAAGGAAGTTCCAGTAGGGTCAAATAATAGCCTCATTTCTTTTTACAGTAGTAAACTTTTAAAATAAATTTCTATTTTTTTGTGGCTAAAAAATCTCAGAAAACGCAGAAATATTTAAAGAAGAAAATAAAGAAGCCATATCAAACATCTAGATAAAACCACAGTTAGTATTTGCTATGTAGCCTTCTAGATGTTTATACTATACATAAGAACATTATAGGGACGCCTGGGTGGCTCAGCGCTTGAGCGTCTGCCTTTGTCTCAGGGCGTCATCCTAGGTCCGGGGATCAAGTCCCACATCAGAATCCCTGAGTGGAGCCTGCTTCTCCCTCTGCCTATGTCTTTGCCTCTCTCCGTGTATCTCTCATGAATAAATAAAATCTTTTTAAAAATCTTTGCATATGGGCAGCCCGTGACGCCGCGGTTTAGCGCCGCCTTCAGCCCAGGGTGTGATCCTGGTGACCCGAGATCGAGTCCCATGTCGGGCTCCCTGCATGGGGCCTGCTTCTCAGTCTGCCTGTCTCTCTCTCTCTCTCTCTCTCTCTCTCTCTCATGAATAAATAAATAAAATATTTAAAAATAAATACAAATCTTTGCATAATTTTAAATATTTTTAAACTAATAATCCAAGATTCTTTTTTTTTTTAATTTTTATTTATTTATGATAGTCACAGAGAGAGAGAGAGAGAGAGAGAGGCAGAGACACAGGCAGAGGGAGAAGCAGGCTCCGTGCACCGGGAGCCCGATGTGGGATTCGATCCCGGGTCTCCAGGATCGCGCCCTGGGCCAAAGGCAGGCGCCAAACCGCTGCGCCACCCAGGGATCCCAATAATCCAAGATTCTTAAGGACCTATTTTGATGAGATAATTTTGTTTCTCCCCTTTTTTTTGCTGTAAGCCAATCCACGCTATGCCCTGCTGCCCTTGGCTAAACACATTAAGCTGTCTTGTCTTACTCCTTAAACTGTTCTTCCTGCCTTCTGTCCCTTTGGCTCCTCCTCTCCATCCCACCTGTTGTTACCAGCTGCATTTTAGGTTTGGCTATCGATGGCTCTACTCAGGTTCATAACTAAGCCTGAGGAAAAGCTTCAGAAATCTAATGTAAGATCTAGAACAGATTCATGAGTTGTGCACATATAAAAGTTGGATGTCCAAGAACATTTAATTTGGAGTGTAATGACAGTTGCCTTCCAAAAGATACGACTTCTGTTCAAACTTCTTTCTACATTGTTTAAAGCAGTCAAAAGACTAGTTTCCCCACTTTCAACTTTGTCTTGTTTTTCAAATTTAACACATGCCTTTCTGCAAGAGTAATCCTCCTAAGTATATAATGTATTTCAAATCCTATTCAAAAATATGAAGGCTTCCCAGACCAGTACAGTTCAAACTCCTAAGAATGACTTTCAAAGTTCTTCCAATCTTACCACAAACAATCTTAGTCCTAAACAAGTCATTTGCCATTCTGTGAACACAATCTATTTCTAGTCCATATATTTGCCTACACTGCCGCCACTTTTACCCAATACTTTCTACTTTGTAGTACACTTTACACTTACCAAAAATCTATCCACTCCTCAAAGTTTCTTTCTTATTCACCTCCTATAAGAAATTGTCCCCATTTCCTCCAGTAAAAAATGGAACCACCATCAAGAAATACTCAAAGTATCCAGGACCAGGTGGCAGAGATTTGGATCTACATTTTCTAATAACATCTAAAAGTTCATTACCTTGGAAATAGTAAAAGCAGCACTCCACTGCATTAAAGTTATTCTCAAACAGCGGGAACTAAAAATACCAAATGAAATGAACCTGCCCAGGAGAGAGGATACCGAGACTACAATATTAATTCTTACCACTTTCTTTTCTGTCTCCTAACAACACTCAATACTGCCTGGCCCAAGAGGTAGGGGCAGAGCTTTCATAAGTCCCAGGTGGTGCCAGAGCTCACTTCCATGCCCTTCCCAGATCCCCTTCCTGTTCCTTCACCTCATTCAATCCTGAGAAACTGAATATGTAAATGGACAATGGCCAGACTATATATAAAAACAGAACTGTGACCCACAACCTGCAGCAACCTGCCCAGAAAAACAGCCTACCATCTACAATAACCAGCTCAGGGAGCCAAAACAATAATCCCTGTGGCCATCAGTCCAAATGGCCATGACTCGATTAATAACCGACAGGTTCTCTTACTTTGCTTTCAAGTCCAACGTAGGACCAACCAGAAAAAGTCAAATATGGACCCCTCACTAATCACACACGATGTCAGTCCACCTAAGCTTTCCCATGCCCACTGCCTCCAAACAGGGCGTACCTTAAAACATTCCCTGTTTTTCACTATAAAGCTTTTCTACTCTTCTGCCCACCTTTGAGTTTCTGCCAAATATACATGATGGTGACTGAGTCCTTTGTGTTAGGAAGCTGTGGACAAACAGCCTTTGCCTGTTTTCATTTGGGTCATCTTCATTTATTTTCACAATCTCAGCTCCAGCCTTGGTACTGAGAGGTGACTCAAAAAAAAGTTTTCTAAAAAACACTCTTCATGATCTTGATTCAAGCTAAAGTAAGCAGACAACTGTGACCAAAGGTTAGTCCTTTTTCACTTGAGATGTCAAGGTCCAGGGGTTGGTGTGGCCACCCAGAGATCCTAGATCAGAAAAGCCTAGACCCCCAGCTGGGGGTCCTCTCGTGGCTCTTCCATCAACTCGCTTTATGATTTCAGGCTTCTCTCTGTGTTTCAATTCCTCGTCTACACAATAAGGATAAATCCTATGCTCGTTCACAGGCTTGGTGTAAGAATAAGACAATATAATTCACAACTATGCTTTGAAATGGTTCCTAATTATGAAATGTAAGACATTATCACGGACACATGCAGTCTTTCTTTCAACACCCCCTGGTGTCTCAGACATGGGAGAGATCAAATAGGGATAAAGATGGAAGGAAAAAAAATTGGCTTAAGGCATGTTAGCTGGATGGAGTGAGGAAGCATGAGCTGGCCAGTGGCTGGAGCTGATTCCTGGTCATGTTATTCTATGCTTTTAAACTCCCACACACACCCCAGCCTCCGCCAAAATACATAAACCTCTTTGAATTATACTCCTTCTCTTACAGGAGCAACAGACTACAGTTGGATGTGATTTTTCCTTTGTTTGTTTTAATTTATAGATGACCAAGAATGCTGCCCCGCCTCCTTTTTTAAACACCCACCACTCCTCCATCAGAGGTCCTCTTCTGGGGTCTTAGTTTTTTAGTAAGGTTTCTTTTTCTTTTCTTTTCTTTTTTTTTAATAAGAATAGTTGTGGTTAAAGGCAGCTCCAAGCACGGCCCCGGGCTCATTAGGACTTTCCCCAACTCAGCCTCCGGCAATAAATCACTGGCTCCGGGAAGAGTGGGTTGGGTGGAAGGGCAATCGGAGAGCTTTAGCTAGCTTTAGGAAGGAAGGCTGCATAGGTCTCATTCCAGGATGACAGACCCCATAAAGGAGAAAAGCTTGAAGGATATAAGAGGGAAGGAACCAAGACCTATAAACACGTTTTTCATTTCTCAGCCAGCACCTGTTATTCTACAAACTTTGCAAGCAAGCGAGGTAAGGAGAGAACTGGCTTTATTCAGAGATCACTCAGGAAAGCATCTCGGCTTAAAAGTTCTCACTTAAAATTCCCAAGAATGACTTGTGTCATATCTTACCTCCCAATCCAAAGGTAACTTTTGACTAAGGTACCTCCTAGAAAGCAAATTACAGGAGAACATCTCAATCCAAAGGAGAAAATAAAACTGCTTGTTTTACTTTTTTCCTGACGTTGATATCAGTAGAGAATTGTACTTCTAAGGCTAGCATTTTCCAAAGTTGTTAATATGTGTACATCCAACATCAAAAAAGAGTCTGTGAGGCTGGGAAAACTTGACTACTTTCCTCTCTTGGACAGTCACCGTGCATATTAGCATGCCTAATGCTCTGAGAAGTGCTGCATTGAAGGAATGTGATTAAAATACAGTATTTCCCAAGTTTGCTTGATGACAGAACCCATTTTTGTTATGTGTGAAACCTATCGATATTCTGCAGAAAACATTGCCTCCCAAAAAGAAGAGCCTCCATGTGGTCCATTCAGATTGTTTGGTCTGAAGAAAAAAGCAAATTTGCCTCCAAGGTTAATCTTAATGTATGATTCCTCACTAGAGCAATGCTGACATCCACATGAACCCCCGTCCCTGGGCCAGGAGCAAGTGGTGGTTGTTCTCAACTCTTGTCTTTGCCCCAACTCCCAGCTTCCACTACCTGCCAGCTCTCTTTGGCTCCACCTTCCTGGTGAAGGCAAACTGACAGTTTCAGAGAGGCCATGTGGCAGAGAGCAAAACAATTAAAATGGATACCAGCCAAAGAAATCTGTGAAGCAGATGATAATGTCAAATATACATTCAGAGCATTTTTATGTGGTTCTTAAATGGAAAGAAAGATTTCTCTTCTTTTCAATCCTTCTGTTCATAATTTTTAACAAATGGGCTTCTTGGAATAAGCAAATTTAGAGATGGAAGGGGAAGATCTGTGTATGGAACTTGAGGGGTTGTGTGTGCGTGTGTAAGTAGGCTCTATGCCCAGTGTGGAGCCCAACTTGGAGCTTGAACTCATGACCTTGAGATCAAGACCTGAGCTGAGATCAAGAGTTAGACACTTAACTGACTGAGCCCCCCAGGCACCCCTGGAACTTAAGTTTTAATTAAAGAGCATCCCTAAGAAAAAGTGTCAGGCATTTGCATGACCGAACTGAGGAGCAATTTTAAGTTTATCCATGAAAAGTTGTTCGCAGTGTATCGTTAAGTGAAAAGCAAATTACAAAATGGCATATACAGAGTGATTCATCTGTGCAAATGCAGTAGACTCAGTTTGTTGAAAGAATAAATATGCATAAAAAGAAGACTATAAGAGTTTATATCAAATTGACAGTAGTTAGCTACACGGAAAAATTTTCTTATTTTCTCTCTCTCTCTCTCTCTCTCTCCCTGCATATCTCTTTGTTCTAATTCTTCTCAAATAAAAAATGATATTTTTAACAATGAAAATAACATTTTAGATCTGCTCTAATCTACCACCCATGTTATCTGTGGAGAAATATCTAAGTTCATCCTTAGAAGCAGTGTCTCTCATGGGGAGGAAGGAGACCAGGCAGTGTGGATGACTAGCAGCCAAAGGCAGGACAATACCGTCCACAACACTTCCTGCCAGCTTTTGCATATTGTAGGCAACATGTACTTGCCATAGAAAAGATAAACTAGAAGGTAACCACAGAAAGTCATGATTCTAAACTCTGGGGCAATCAGTACATCCAAACTAGACCAACCAATGAGCACTGAAAGCTTACAAATAAGATCCCAATCTCAATACTCAATACCAAAGCACCAGTACCACTACCACTGCCACACATACACACACATCTACTTCCTAGCTGGAGCTCCAACTTTTGAGGGGAAGTACTTTCCCTAACCAGCCCCAAGAACTTATAGGACTGTCACCCAAATGTCCACCAGTCGGTGGATCCTTGGATTGATTCTCCTAGAAATCACAAAGAGCAAGGTAGGGATGTCACATAATATGACCATGATTTCTGCCTGCCCTCTTCTGTCCAGCCCTGCTGACCACTGTCATTCCATCATTCACAGGCCACGACCCACTCAAGGCCAACTGGTTTCTAAACCACCAAGCTCGGCTATTCTTCTCCCTCTCCAGACACTTGAGGAACATCTGCTTCTCACAAGAACTCCTGCAGAGGGAATTCCCACACAGGGCCACTGAGTTCCTCTGGTTCTCTCCTCGGCACCATGGCCCCATTCTCTGTAGGGTAAGCACACACCAAAGGGTTGGGAAGGGAGTGCTGGTGGAGCAGATATACTTGGGGAGTAAAGACCGTGTCTGGGCTGATAAGCACATCATCTCTAAACTCAAATACTTAGTCCCTGCTGCCCAGCTTGGTCCAACCTGCCAAAACTCCTCCTCACACACAGTGATTTTTTAAATCAGGGTTTTATTTGCCCTCTTCACTCTGGGTTCCTGCAGACCTTTTAAATACCTTTAAGTTCAGTACGAATTGAAACTCCAAAAATGGAGAGTTGACATGTTGCCCCTACAACTCTTGAGCTCCAAGCAACCCCAAAAATATGGTTAGATATCATTCCCTGAATAGTCCACTATAGTTGAAGTGTTAGGAAGTGCCCACACATACACACAATTTCCAAAGATGGTTAGAAGACGGATCAACCTCCAAACACAAAGATACTCATTAAAAGTAGAATATAGTACCAATTCCACAGGTCAGCCTGACCCAATCTTGCTTCTGGGATGGCCATAATGCCCGGCACATAGGTAACACTGTAAAGTAAAAGATTCTTACTCAAAATTCCCACTCAGGGATGGGAGGAGTTTAGTCATCTGCCCCAGCCTCCCCATATTGCAAAAGAGAAGGTAGGCTCATAGCCACTGCAGCCAGAGAGTGTTAGAACAGACTAGATCTAAGGCCTCCCAACTTTTAATTCAGTAAAATAGCATACCAAGCACCTAATATTAAAAAACACCAAGAGTCGTAGCACAGTATATATACTTAGAAATAGTTGATCAACTCAGATTCAAGTTCTATGCTAGTTCATATTTTTTTTCTCCTTAGTCCTTAATATTATCCTCTCTTTACAGATATAAATAGAGGCTCAGAGAAGAAACTTTTCTGGAATCATATAGTGTGGACATAGTGGAGCCAGAATTCCAACTGAAGCCAGTCTGCCCCCAAAGCCATGTTTTTTCTACTACATTAAACTGATCTCGTGAAAACCAAGGGAGACAGAGTGGATGAAAGCTCCTATAATTAAACATAAAGTGGTGATTTATAAAATGGCTTTGCAAAGAAAATAAAGCTTCATACGCGTGTCGAGTGGCCCTGAAGCTTCACATTAAAAACCAGGTTCGAATAAATCAATGTCCTGTTTCAATGGACTTCTCAAAATTACTGTGATTGCTTCATTGATTACACGGAAGAAAGAGGAAGGATACTATGAGGAATAATGATATCATTATTCTAATCAAGTAACTTTGGGGAAAAATTAGTGCAGTGCCTATGTTACAAGGACACCGCAAACATCAAACAGCAACTCATAAGAAAAAGAAAATGTTTTTTTTAATTCAACGGATAAATAATCTCCCTTCATTTTTAAAAACAACTATACTGTGAGAACACACCAATTAATTAAAACTTTCAAAATCATGATCAAAAAATTATCATAGTTTTGCAAAATGATCTGGTACATGCATTCTTTCAAACTGCCAAATGTGGGGTAAAATAAAGGAGAAAAACTTTACACTTCTCAACACTTGTTGTCTGGAAAACACAAGAATAGTGTGTGTGTGTGTGTGTGTGTGTGTGTGTGTGTGACCCAATACATGAATGCATAAAAATTTTATTGCAACTAAATGAGTTTGTCAAGATAAATATGACTTATTTGAGTGGATGCATGTCAGTGTTGCTCTGAATGAAACAAAAACAAACAAACAAAACCCCTACAAAATAGCAGACATATCTTCTGCCACAGAAGGCCAGAGAATCTTCTTCCATCTAGGGCTTCTATCTAGCCCAGCCCAAAGATTCAGTGAAATATTGAACCTCAGAAAGCAAGACAGAGCAACTATGTAGACATCATCCATATTCTCTTTGCTACCACATTTTCCCCTTTTCTTTTATTTTCTAAGCAAATTATTGATAGATTTTTAAATATAAAAAGTGTAGAGAACACAGAAGCAGAAACCAATATCATCTAGAGATAATCACAATGAACATTTGATTGTAGTTTGAAAAAACTTAGTTTTTCTTCTATTTTTATCCACATACCTTGCATGTTCTCCCCACATGTAGATATATTTTATAAAAATATGATTTCTTAATAATAGCATAACATATTATCATATGGATGCCTAGTAATTTATTAAACCACTTTGCTATTGTTCAATACTTAGGTTGCTTTCAATATTTTGCTTTTACAAATACAAAGATTATTAAATTCTCTTGTATGTATATTTTTATCTGCATCTGGAGTGATGTCCTTAAAACTAATTTCTGAAAGTAACTACCAAAAGTAGAATTACTGGGTTAGTTTTTAAATTTTTTTTTTACTCAAGTAATATTTTCTTTTTTAACAAGAGACTCAATTCAGAGAAATATTTAAAAAGAAGAATCCCCTTTCTGTCCACCTAATCTCATTCTCATCCCTAGATCATTATTCCAATCTTCAGTTGACTTCATTTGAGTACTCATATCTTCTGTTGAATTTTTTTGTTTTGTTCTGGAAACCTTATTTTAAGTTTTCAAAACCAATCCCATCTCCAATAGCTACCTTTTTATAGCTGCGTATTCCTTTTTTTATGCTACAATATACATTGAGTATTTTTTTCCCAAAGATAGAAAATGGAATTCTTTTAAGAATAGAATCCACTTTGTTCTCTGAATTTTCTGTTTCATCCAAGGTCCATTGATCTGTTCATTCAAATTGAACCCTTCTTACTGCTGTTGACTTTCCCCATGTATCTGGTACTGCTGGATTTCCCACTCATCTCTATGAAGGAAGACGTGGGAAGCTTTATTTTCATAGCTCTGCCATTGTAGAGGGCTTTCCCCACCCCCCACCCCAAAATGGCCTGAATGGTAGGGTTGACTTTATGCCCTCTAAAAGGCTCCCAGAATCTAAGTAGGAGCTCTCCCCAGACAGCAGTTCATACCCCGGTGTGCAGAGTTCAGTGTTTCGAGCTGGAGTCTATACCCCACTCCCCTGACCCACCCCTGTGACCTGTGGCTCAGTGTCAGAGGGTTTGTGGGCACAACCGGCCCCTGTTCAATAATAATGACCCACCTATTACCACATAGCTCCTCAAATGTTCTTTGTCCTCTTGAAATTTCTCAGGAACTGCTCTTATCTCCCTAACCATTTTTCTCTGTGTGTTTTAGGCTGGGGTTTTCTCAACTCTTATCAATTCAATACTATTGCTTTTCATTTTCCAGGAAATTCCTCACAATTTCTGATATGTACATGTTGCCCTTTCTTGTTTTCCTGAACAGTAGTGGGCCTAGTCTTTAGTCAAGATATTTTTCTCTCACTTCAAGGGATTTAAGAGGTGGGGCAAAGGTGGTCAAATGTGCTTACATAGACACATACATCCAATTCACCATCCCTTTTCTCTGTTGTAAGAATGATACTATGTATCGGAAAAATGATGTAAGTATCAGAAAAACTGATCCAAATTGACTGGAAAAGTAAAGGGAATGCGCTGACCCAGGTAACTAAAAATTTCAGAGGTCACATGAACTTTAGGTGAGATTTGATCTAGCAGTTCCACATTAATACCAAACTACCTTCTTCAGTGTCGTCTTCATCCTAAGGTTTCATTCTGTGGTCAGAAGATGAATGCCAAAAGCTCTCAGAGCTGCTTACCTTCTGATTAACATCCAGCAGGAAAAGAGTGTCTTATCATACAGGCTTTTTGAAAATTCAAGAAAATTTCTTTCCCTGAGGCTCCTAGAGAATATCTCTCCACAACTCATTGGGCCAAAATGGGTCACATGAGTGATTATTGTGATGGGGAACAGGAATGTGCCAATTTGATTTAAATCAAAATGGGCATACCCTGGATCTGAGGTTGGTTGTGGTCATCTGTCCCAGAAACAAAAGTATGGGGGTGCCTGGGTGGCAGTGGTTGAGCATCTGCCTTCGGCTCAGGGAGTGATCCCAGGGTACTGGGATTTAGTCCCACATAGGGTTCCCTGCAGGGAGCCTGCTTCCCCCTCTGCCTATGTCTCTGTCTCTCTCTCTATGTGTCTCTCATGATTCAATAAATAAAATCTTAAAAAAATATAAAGAAACAAAGGTATGTATCGAGGTGCTGGGAAGACGGAGAAGAGTGAATTCTGAACAGAATTCAGAGTATATTACGAAAAAGAAGGGTTATCTAAAATAGCACATGGCCACAATAGTCATAAAATAACATGAATATCTGCTCCCCAAAAAAAGCCATCCAAGAGGAAGTAGCACATTTGGGTCACAGAGTTGAGAATATGCTCTTCCCTGAGTAGTCGTTACACATGCGCATTGCATAAATTTTTGCTTCCAAACCCTTTCATCCTTTTCATATAATAATGACTATATTTCAAGGCTCTTTCCCTAGGATTCTTCACAAATCATCATATGATTTTTGCATTTTATATGAAAGCTTTTAAGTTAAAATATTTGCAATGAACTTTCTGAGCTACAAAATCTGAGAACATAGTTCTCCAGAAGACAGCCCTCACTTAAGACACCAGCTGGAAGTTTGGTGATCCCCTAGGCCACTTTCATTTCAGACCAGCTGGCTACAAATTTGGGGGTCCCCACAGACTCCCTCAGGGTTGGTAATACATTAGAATGACTCACAGAACTCAGGAAAGCACTATACTTTCAGTTTTATTGTAGCAAAAGGGTAGAAATTAGAACTAGCCACAGGCAGAGATACCTAAGGGTAAGTTTGAGAGGGTTCCAAAGGGAAGCACGTATCATCCCTGGGGATATACTGTCCTTCTGGCATTAAAGTGTGATAATACTCAAAAGATATTGCCAACCAGGAACTCACCTGAGCCTAGAGTTTTTATTTTATTTATTTTATTATTATGAGCGAATGAATCATTGGCCATGTGATGTATTCTCCAGCCCTCTTCCTCTCCCCAGAACTTGGACTGATATGGAGGTTGGGCTGTTATCATGTAGCTCAAAGCTCAACTCTTTATCAGACAGTGACATTTCTGGGTGACCAGCCTCTCTCCCTTGTGTCATCTCATTATCATAATCTCCCAATTACCTGAGAGTCCCACCATGAATAACAGACATCCCTATCACTCCAGAAATTCCAAGGGTTTAGAGGTCCCAAGAAAGGGGGATAAAAGCCAGTCAAATTCTTTTTATACATATTTCATTTAGATCAGTATATTACTGTACTAAATCCATTTTATTACTATATTCAATATTTATAATAAATCAAGGAAAATATCCATCTTTTCACCATTTAACAAGTAGCATAAGTGCTTAATTTAATTATATAACAAAATATAATTCTCAACAAATAGATTTTAAAATGATTTAAACCATGTTTGAAGTTGAGCCTAAATATTTACAAAACTATAGACTAAACTGTTCCAGCATCAAAAAACAAACAAAAACGAATATTGTGCCCAATGTTTAAAATTCTTACATTTTATGTTTAAAGGCATTAAAGAATCTATTTTTATGATTTTGTTTCTTTTAAAGACATAAAGGAAAAGATTTTCAAATACTATTTAGAAACATTTCTCTGCAAATAATCCATTGCAGGGTATTTAACCTCTATTCTCAGTATATGAAAAGTCAGTTGGTTTTAATCACTAATATATTTTCTCTTTTTTAAACTCCAGAGTTTTTAAATTAATGCTGGGGTTTCTATTATAATGCTGACAAAGATAGTGATTCATTAGTTTAATTCATTAGCTTATTCTAACATGGAACTCTATAGTGCCAATGGTAGAAAATGAAATATTATTTAATGGATATTTAAATATTATTAAAGGATTTCTTTCTTATAATCAACCTACAGGACTGTAATTAAAATACTATAAACTGCATCTATTTAAAGTTGAGAGTTGATGACTTCTGACAACTATATACACACATGAAACCACCACTATAATCGAAATACAAAACATTTCCATCACCCTCATAAGATCCTTCTCTCCACCCTAGCCTCCACTGGTGTGCTTTTCGTCACTACAGATTTGTTTACATTTTCTGAAATTTTATATATATATATATAATCATATAGTATGCACTCCTGTGTTTGGCTTCTTTCCCTCAGCATAACGACTCAAAATTCTTCCATGTTACTACATCTATCAGTAGTTCATTCTTTTTAATTACTGAGTAATTTTTCATCACCTTGATATATCACATTTTGTTTGTCCAATCAGCAAATATTGATGAGCATTTGGGTTGCTTTCAGCTTTGAACTACCATGAATAATGATGCTATGAACATTTGTATACAAATCTTTCTGTGCAAGTAAGTTTTTATTTCTCTTGGATAAATGCCTAGCAGAGAGAGGTATGCTGATTTGTATAGTAAGTGCATGTTTAACTTTTTTAAAACCTGTTATGCTCTTCCAAAATAATTGAACCATTTTATATTTACATGTGCAGATCTTTTGCTCATTTTTAAAACTGTATTGTATGTCTTCTTATTCAGCAGTAAGAAGAATTCTGTATATATTCAGGAATTGAGTCCTTTGTCAGGTATATACTTTGCAAATATTTTCTCCTATTCCACCACCTGCATTTTTCTGTCCTTAATGGTATCTCTGGATGAGCAGAAGTTTTCTATTTTAATGAAGTTCAATTTGTCTTTTTTTTCTGTGCTTCATGTGTTGTATTTAAGAAATTCTTGCCTAACCAAAGTCAAAAATCTTTTCTCCCATATTTTCTTTTTTGTGTGTGTGTATATTTTTTTATTGGAGTTCGATTTGGCAACATATAGCATAACACCCAGTTCCCTGGTGGTCTAATGGTTAGGATTTGGCGCTCTGTTCCATATTTTCTTTTAAAAACTTTATAGTATTAACTTTTAAAGTTAGGTCTTTGATTAATTTTGAATTAATTTTGTGTATGGAGAAATATAAGGGCTGATGTTTTCTCTTCTCATATGGAAATCAGTTACTCCAGCACCATTTGTTGAAAATCAATTGAACATACATATGGGAGACTATTGCTGGACTCTGCTGTCTTCTCCATCTATTTTGATCTATTGATCTTTATGGCTATCTTTTCACAAATACCATTGTGTTAATTACCATTGTAGTTAGTCTTAAAATTAGGTAGTATAGGTCCTTGAACTTTGTTCTTTTTAAAAAATTCCTTTGGCTTTCTTAAGTCATTTGCATTTCTACATACATTTTTAAATAAGCATTTCAATTTCTACAAAATTTCTGTATTATTCTTTTTATGTAGTGGTGCATTCAATTTACTAAATATGTCTAAAGATTTTTGCAACTAGACTTACAAGGGATAATGGTATGGATTTTTTTTTTTAATTCTTTTTGTCAGGTTTTGATATCAGGGTTATGCCAGCCTCAAAAACTGGGTTGGGAAATGTTCTCTTCTTCTCTATATTTGGAAGAGTTTGGGTTATTACTGTCCTTGAATATTCTATCGAATTCACCAGTAAAACCACCTGAGCCTGAAGTTTTTATTGTATGGAGGTTTTTGATAATGAATTCAAGTTCATTAGATTAAAAGGCTATCCAGATTTTCTGTTTCATATTATATCAATTTTGGTTGTATTTTTCAAGGACTTTGCCTATTTCACCTGAATTATCCCATTTTTGGCATACATTTGTTCACACACTTCTTGTATTGTCCTTTTAATATCTGCAAGATCTACAGTTACAACTCTTCTTGTCTTCTCAATACTGGTGATATATGGTTTTTCCTTCATCAGCTTAACCAAGAGTTTATTCATTTTGTTGATCTTTTCATAGAACCTACTTTGGGATCATTTGTCTCTGCGTTGATATTTGTCCTTGCCATAATTATTTCCTTTCCTTCATATATTTTGGATTTATGCTGCTCTTCTTCTTCTAGTGTCTTGAATGGTACCTTAGATCAGTCTTCTTTTTTATTTTCTACTATAAGCATTTTTAGTTGCATCCCACAAATTTTAATATATTGTACTTCCATTATCAGGGCATTAAAAGTATATTCTAACTTATTTTGTGACTTCTTCTTTGACCCAACAGCATTTTAAGGTGTGGTTTTTAATTGCAAAATATTTGGGATTCACCCATATATCTTAATGCTTAAGATTAATGCTTTCTAATTAACGTCATCAGGGTCAGAGAATATCTGCACTATTTTGATCCTTGAAAATTTATTAAGGCTTATTGTTTGGTCCCAGTATGGTATATAGTGATGGATAACATCATATACAATAAAACAAATGTGTTCTGGAGACTAAAATGAATGTTAATTTTGCAGTTGTTGAGTGAGGGGGTCTCATAATTATTAATTAGGTAAAGATAGTTGATAATGTGTTCAGATCTATATCTTTACAGATTTTTGGCTAGTTGTCCTTATCAATTCCTGAGAGACAGGAATCTCCCGCTAAAATTCTGGAATTATCTCTCTATAATTATGTCAATTTTTGCTTCTTGTATTTTGAGGCTCATTTTTAGGCACATATGCATTTGTTTGTTTTGTTTTCCTTATTATTCTTTTTTTTTAATCTCTGGCAATACTCTTTTTTGAAGTCTATCTTATCTGCTAGTAGTACAGCTACCTCAGCCTTCACATACTCTTGTTAGGGCACATCTTGTTCCATCCATTTCTTTCCAAGTTATCTGTATGTTTATATTTCAAGTTCACTTCTCCTAGTCATAGAGTTGGGTCTTGCCTTTTTATCCATTCTGCAATTCCTGCCTCTTAATTGGAGTGTTTAGTCCATTAACATCACAAATGCAAGCTCAGCTATTCTGGTTACCTCAAAGACACAGAACTGAGGCCTCCCCTGATGCTGACAAAGGGATCAGCTATGAATCTTAGCACTAACCGTAACCACAAAGACAAACGTGCAAACATGTACACTTAGGAAAATGAACAAGGGCAATTTAAACTGACTTCAACAGAATGTTTCAAACCTCAGTAAACTTGAAACAAACCAGCTGTGAGCTCCCCAGGGGACAAAATTTAGTTTGTGTTGCAACGGTTTTGATATATTTAACTCCAATGTCATTGTCGCTGCTCTAACAGCTGATGGGTTTACTGAGTTCAGGAACCCTTTCACTGTTTAAGTATTTTTGTTTTACAACCGATTGATAAAATTGGGGAAATAAATTCCTCAGGAAAATCTCTGCTCTAGAAATTCTAAAGAGACCACTAAAAATATCAAAAGCCCATTTTTTGTCCTGACTAAAATATTCAAAACAATAAATCAAGCAAACTTCTTCTCTTTTCCTGAATCTCTCAGGCAGTGGAAGTCAGAACTAAATTAATGGCTTATACTTTTAGGGCTTCTGTTAAAAATGTGATCCAAATATTTTCTATTTAAATATTCTTCAAAATAGATAGCTAATTAGTTCAAATAAGAAATGTCTAATTTCTTGTTAATACGCATTTTTCAAAATGATGGCTAGAAATTAATAACTTAAGATTGTTTTGGTAGGTTTCTGATTCTAGTTGAAAAAAAAAATCGTTCTCCTCGTCTTTGGAAGCCCTACTTAAGATTCATGTTTCTCTGAGAGACTCTTAACTCTGGGAAATGAACAAGGGGTAGTGGAAGGGGAGGTGGGCAGGGGGATGGGGTGATTGGGTGACAGGCACTGAGGAGGGCACTGGATGAGATGAGCACTGGGTGTTTGTTGGCAAATTGAGCTCCAATAAAAAAATATACCAAAAAAAAAGTTTCATGTTTTTCCTGAATCTTCCAGACCATGAGGAACAACCAGTCCATACAGGGGTGAACACTCAAAAACCAGTATGCATGCCAGCTGAAGATCAGGCTGCTGCCGAGCATCTAGGCAACCATAAATTTAGTTAGCTCCATCATTAATTCATTCTGTGTAATGCACCAGGCACCAAGCTATATCTTAAATGTACATGATCTCATTTCATCTTCCCAGCAACCCTTCACAGGAAATCCAGGATCAAGGATACGCGACTTGCTCAAGATCTCACAGCTAGTAAATGGCAGAGCCAAAATCAAAAACCATCTTTTTGTGTCCATAGCCCACACTCTTATTAATCTCCATGGCATCTAACTCTACCAACCACCTCTTTCCACAACACCCTCACCATTACAAAGACTTTCATTCTGCCGTGGAAGATAGAAAGGCTCAAGTGCACACACTCTTGGAAGAACCAACACAGGAATAGAATAATCCCACACAAGTTTTTTTTAAGATTTTACTTATTTATTAATGAGAGAGAGAGAGAGGCAGAGACACAGGCAGAGGGAGAAGCAGGCTCCATGCAGGGAGCCTGATGTGGGACTCGATCCCAGGACTCCAGGATCACACCCTGGGCCAAAGGCAGGTGCTTAACCGCTGAGCCACCCAGGGATCCCCATCCCACACAAGTGTTTAAGTATGAGACCTAATCGTCTTCTAAAGGGAATGTGTTAGAAGATCTAAGAGGATCTTTCCAAAGAAAGAGGAAGGGGTGAAAGCAAGCTGGTGACCTATCTACCTTCTCGTCCCTCTCTTCCAGCACCCTCCTTCCTTCTCCCACTGTGGTCCCAGGACACAATGGTAACTTCCTCTCCTATCTGCCACTAGCATGGCCCTCTGGTCTCTGAAAAAGCATGATGCTGCTCATGTTGACCTCTCAAAACCTGTACTTAGGCTTAAACATACACACACATACACACAAGGAAAGAAAAAACAAAAAAGGGGGTGTGTGAGAGAGGTTTTACCTCATCTTAACTCCTCCATAACCTAATCCCCTTTTCTCAGATCCCATGGCTCTTGGAGGAGTCCACAGATGAGGAAAGGCAGGCTCACTTACCAGCTCAGCAATTTGGAGAAGTCACCCAACACATGAGGAACACTTCCATCCTTACCATGATACACACACACACACGCACACATGCATACGCATACATACATCACCTCTACAGTTAAGAGCCAGAGAAGACCTTATCTACAGGGAGCATTGCACTTCTCTGCTCTAGGGCTCTGTTGTTTCTTCTTCTCCAAAATAAAGCGGCTCCACTTGAAATGATCTCTAATGCTCCAGCTGATTCTGACATTCTGGGCTGAAATAACCATTTTTTCAAGATGATAAAAGCTGAATATATTCACATTCCTTTGGAACTACCACACAGCTGTGTGACAGCCTTACCCCGCTTCCCATGCCTCCACTGGCTGAAGTGAAGAGAGGGCCCCAGAAAGCTGCTCTGGCTTCTTCTCTATTTACACTCACCACCATGGTGATCTCACCCAGGCTTGAGGCTGTAAATACCCCTGTCTCTAGAAAAGCACAACTTATTTCTAGCCCAGACCTGTCCCCTGAACTCCAGACTTGTATAAAACAACCATCTCCCTTTGCATATCTAATAAACAGCTCAAGCACACAGTTCCTAAACTAAGCTTCCGGATTTGCTCTTCCTCATTCTTCCCCCATCTCGGTCTATGGCAATTTCACCCTTCCTGGAGCTCAGATTCTTGACTCCTCTCTTTCTCTAATGCCCTACACTTGCTTTCTCATGAAATCATGTTGACACAACTTACAAAATGTATCCAGAATCCAACTATTTGTTACCACCTCCACTACTATCTCCTTAGTCCAAACCACCATCATCTGCATCTGGGTAAATAGCCTCTAACTGATCTCCTTACTTCTACCCTTCTCCCCCTGGAGTATTTTCTCAGCAGAGCATCCAGAATCATCCTCCTAAAACAGAAGTTGTTCCCCGCCCAAATCTTGAGATTGCTCCCCTTCTCCTTCATTGCTTTGGCTTTGCATAGCCACTCAGAGTTCATCTCCCTCCATCCACCTTTTCCTCACTCTGCCCCCATGCAATGCCCTCCTGGATAGTTCTTGAATTTGCTAAAAGTGCCCTTCCTCGGAGCCTTTGCACTTTACTCTTCCCTCTGCCAAGAATGCTCCCCCATGAGGAATCACATGACTGACTCCGTCCCTTCCATTGGTGCCTCTCTATTGAAAATTGCAACCTCATCCCTACCTACTCCCAGCAGTCTAATTCTTCTCTTGCCTTTCTTTATTTCCTTCACCCCACTCCTCTCTCTCTCTTTCTCTCTCTCACATACACACAAATGTAAGCTCCACAATGACTTACATTTTTAAAAAATCACTTTACCAAAATATGATTGACATGTACAGTAGCTTACAGTTTTGTGCGTTGCTGTATCTCTGGTACCTATAACTGTGTCTGATACACAGTAAGTGTATAGTATTTGTTAAATGAATTACTTGAGATGAGCATCATACTTTTTAACTGTAGATAAAGACTTGGGAGAAGTTAGATCAGGTCTCTGATCACAATATGCATGTCCAGTGTGTCCGTACAGATCATCTTGCTTGCCCATCCCTGTGACTGGCAGCTGGATGCGGTGCTGCCCATCGCACCTAGCAGACCTGTCCATTTAGTCATCCCTGTGAACTCTGAAGGAAAGATGACATTCACGTCACCTAATCTTTGAAGGCCACTACTCCTTGAGTCACCATAGATTTATGATCATTCATTTGGGCTTCTATGGAAGGCATAGAGATAAGTTGAGCCCAGCTCATCTAGGAAGCCCATAGCTAGGTAAGCCAAGCCCCAGCCAGCCATCATCATATCTGGATCCAGAGTTATTGGAGGTTGAATCCATCAGTGCTTGAGTAGCTTACTTCCCTATGTCTCTCCAAAGCTGGAGGCAGCCAAAAATGTGGTGTGAGCCTTGCGTGATTCTGAGAGTATGTGTGGGTTTGGTTATGCGTGCAGCTTTGATTGCCTCATCTGGGCCATTTTCACACAGTGTAAACACCAACAGGATATTGGCTCCAAATGAAGACTCAGCCCCTGAGATTCAGGATTGCAGTGTCTTCTAGAAGAGGTAGTGCCTCCAGTTCTTTGAGATCTTTGGAGTCAGAAGTGGTGTGAACTGGATGGTTATAGGTATCAAACAGTTTCAACTTTATTTCTCACACAAGGTAGAGCTCTTTGATTTCATATATCTATCATGATCATGACCTCCTTTACTTTTTTTTAAAGATTTATTGATTTTTGTTTTTTTTTTTTTTTTTTTTTTTTGAGAGAGAGAGAGGAACACAAGCAGGAGGGGCAGAAGGAGTGGGAGAGAGAATCTCAAGCAGACTCCTTGCTGAGCCTAAAGTGGGGCTTGATCTCACCACCCTGAGATCAAGATCGGAGCCAAAACCAAAAATCAGCCACTTAACCAACTGCACCACCCAGGAGCCTCGATCATGACCTCCTTTAAAACAGGAACCGAGTCTGGTTTATCTTTCCTTCCTTAGCACCTGCACCCATGTCTGGCACATGGCATGGCTCAGGATATCTGGCTTTACTACATTCAACTGTCCATAGTTCTGAAGGATTCCTATCATCCCTTTGAAGTCAGAAATAATAACCACACATATATGCATTGTGCTTATCATTTCTAAATTAGTTAAAACAAACAGGAATGGATTTTGAATCAAGGAAAAAAAGAAAGTTGCTGGCCTTGCCTTTTTCCCTGACAGCATAGCTCAGCTTCTGTGCTTCTCTCCAGCACAGCAGACACACGTTATCAGACAACAGAAGTATTTTGTAGAGTAAGGGATTGCGTGGTGTAGCAGAAACTGATCAGAGAGACAAAATATCAAAGGCACTACTTCATGGGGCACCTAGGGGGCTCACTTGGTTAAGTGTAGACTTTTGGTTTGGGCTCAGATCATGATTTCAGGGTGGTGAGATGGAGCCCCATGTCGGGCTCTGTACTCAGCAGGAAGTCGGCTTGAGGCTCTCACCCTCTGCACCTCCCCCTGCCCCACTTGTGTATGCACATGTTCTTGCTCTCTCTCGGAAAAAAAAAAAAAAAAAAAAAAACTATTTCATGATGGTTAATCATCTTAATTAACTAGGAGTTTTAAAGTACTGCTTCTGAAGCAAGAAACTATTCCAAGAGCCAGGCTCAGGAAATAAAGCACAATGATTAAGAGCCCAGCCTGTAGGTTTACAAAAAAAATGGAGCAAAGTACAGAGAGTTCTCATATACCCATCTCTCCTGTCTCCAGGTACCGACCTGCTGCATTAGTGTGGCACGTTTGTTACAACTGAAAAGCCAGTATTGGTACATTATTATTAATAAAGCCCATGGTTTACAAGGGGGTTCACTCTTGGTATATGCACTCATTCTTCTCTGATGTTCTGTTTTTTAGGATTTTTTAAAATTTAATTATTCATGAGAGACAGAGAGATGCAGAGACATAGGCAGAGGGGAAAGCAGGTTCCCTGTGGGAAGACCAATGTAAGACTCCATCCTAGGACCCCAGGACCACACGCTGAGCCAAAGACAGACACTCAACCACTGAGCCACCCAGGCACCCCATTCTTGGACCTCTTTTTCCCCCACCCTTTCTGTGATCTTTCTGCTTCCTATCTTAGTTTCCCTTTTCTCTTCAGGCCCTGCCTCGTTCCATCGTTTGCCCAAACTACCTCCAAGTCCCTAATGCCTTTGCCCTATCCTCTCTAGCTTCATAGAACAATCTATGTTTTCAAAGCAATGCCTTTCCACATTCCAAAATAGTTGGATCCTCCCATACAGGTTTCACACAAGACTCTTTTGTCCCAGCCAATACTCTCGCCCCTCTCAGAGTGAACCTTCCCTCTGCGGAGCCCACCCTGGGATTCCAGAGTCAGCCCAACCTACACCTGCTTTTTGCACAAGTCTAAGTGAAAAATCTGCAAGGGAGGATAAAAGACACAGCCTTTCCCACTCTGATCTGCACTCTCCTGGCTACTTATTCCCTATCACTCCTGTCCTTATAAATCAAAAGCAACAGAAAATGAAATGAATCCCAACAGCATCTGGCCCCCACTTTCCTTCCTTCCCAGAGCCCCTTAATTAACTTAACTAATTAGTTAATGAGAGAACATCTGCAAAACGCCTTAGGCTTGAAAGGAAAGGCCCATCAATATAAGATGTTAGTGCTGGTGTTTTCATCAGAAGGTGACATATCCATTCTTCTCAATTTCTCTGTCATCTGTGCTTATTAACACCCCAGGAGTTTATCCTCAGGCTTAGAGATGTCCTCCTAGCAATGTCCCATCCCCCTGGCAACACTTGGCCTTAGGTTTGTCATCAACTCCAACAAAACTAGAAATTCAATACCTGCCAGAGTCATAATGTTAGGAAGTTGATATTTGAGGACTGCATATTGCTTTATGAAAGACTTTCACATCCAATTTACTGACTGAATTTTAAGCCAATGGAACATTTAGGTTACATCAGTAATGAATCACTTTGACTGAATTCAGTAAAATGCACATGTGTATAATTCTATTGGATAGCTGCATTTCCTTTATCCACATGACACTGGTGATTAATTTTTGAATGAACTGATTCTCTAATCAGTTGTTTTGACAAGTGTAGTCATAGATGAAACTACCATTTTGTTTTTCTGTTTTATAGGAGCTGGGTTAGGAAAAAAAAATCTTTTGGCACAATTTTATAAATGGTATTTTCAAATCAGAGGGGATTTGCCATTTCCTCACAGGCTCAAATGCCTTTAGGATGTGTGTTTAACTACATTCTCACCCCATCGTGCACAGCACAGAACTTACAAGCCCCGGTGGAGAATTCAGGGCCAATTTTATCATTAAATAAACTCTGGAATGCCCCAGGCAGGGTCGTTAACTTGTCTCCACTACAGACTAAATGTCGAAATAGCCACCTCCCTTCTGTGGGTTCCCACAGGGCTCTGGGTGTGCTCCATAGCCTGCCCCTGGCATGAGGGGACAATTAGGCCATTATGTTTGCACCAAAAGCAAGCAGCCAGCTCAGTTCAGCTCTGTACACAGGGATGAAAAAAGGGGGCACCAAATATAGACCACTGGGACAATTTATTTGTCTTCAGAGTGTTTAAGACACACAAGCGAGCCCCAGCAGGTTATAAATGGTCAGCTTTGAGCAATTACCACATAAGTCTGAAGAATATCCTATGTGGACTCAGTTTAGAAACCCTATGGTGGGTCACATTGCATAGGTGGCCTTGACAAGAGTCTCACTATTTGCATCCATGACAACCAAGAAGATTAAGGACCCACCCCAACACCTTTCCCCACACTGCATTTTTAAAGATCATAATCATTAGGGCTCCTGGGTGGCCCAGTTGGTTGAGCATCTGATTTTTGGTTTCAGCTCAAGTCATGATCCCAGGGTCATGAGATGGAGCCCCATGTCCCATGTCTGGCTCCACACTCAGCAGGGAGTCTGCTTAAAGATTCTCTCCCTCCGCCCCCCCCCACCCTCACGCATGCTCCCTCTGTCTCTCTCTAAAATACTCTTTTAAAAAAATGTTATCATTGTCTTACCCAAAGTGTCCATTTGAAATTACAATTTCTCCCTCCACCAGAAAATAGTAGAACTAATGAGAGTCTTAAAACTTCGAAAAGCATCTCTTGTCCAAATCTCTAATTTTCAGAAAAGGAAACTTGTGACCAGAAGGGTTCATACACCAGTTGAACCAGTTCTATTCTAATTCTACCTTTACTACCAACTCACAGTCCGATATTCTTTTAGCTTAGGTTAGCTACTAAAAGGGACCACCAAAATCACTATCATGACTGCCATACATATCTGTGTGACTACAGGGCTATTGGAGGGGGTAAAAAAAGGAAGGAAGGAAAGAAAGAAACGGAGAAAGGAGATGATTTAGAGCCTGGATTTCTCATTTGTCATTTATAGCATGTCTTTGGGATAGAAGGACTGGGGGGTCCCCCCTTGTCCCCCGAGAACCCACTCCTATCTGTCAGAGAATACTAATTCATCCCCAGTTTCCAAGGATTTCAACTAGCTGGTTTGGCCTCTTGGCCTCTCCTAGGGAGGTGGATAGAGGTGCCATGTCTCCCTGCAGTTCGGTGCTAGAATTGCAGGAACAGACTCCTAGGGACAGTGACTTAACCCACTGCACTGCCAAGTTTTGAAATCCTGGCTCACTGTGATCTGTCCCATCTATCCCAGCTTGTTCTACCCAGCACCCAGAACACAGGTCATCTCCAGCCACCCATGACCCCTGCCATAGTCAAGGTGGCCACAGCCTACAAGCTCCTGGGAGTAAAGGAAAGTCTGCCACCCAGTAGCCTTCTACTGTTTCCAGTGTTAAGACTCCCTCAACTTGTTGCCAGCAAAATGCTCTTCCTCTTTCTTCCTTTTGCAGATGCTCAAAAGGGCCTTTTGTAGATGCTCAAGCTGCAAGACAAAGAAAAGAGACGCTCTGGACGGGAGAAGGAACACCTCGTCTAGACTTCTTCCTGAGCCAGTTAGGGCTCACCTGGGCCAAGTCCCCTTAACTGGTCTGACCTCTGTCAGATGGATCCTAATCTGTCAAATTGGCATCACAACCAGGAAGCATGGTTTGCAATTTAACCCATTTATAGTAAAGGGGTTAGACATAAGCTCTGGAGTTGCAGACTTTGAGTCTGAATCTCAGCTCAGCCACTTCCTAGGCAGGTGACCTTGGAGAAGTCCCTTGACCTCTCAATGCTTCAGTTTCCTTACTGGCACAACTGGGATAATAACATTGTTGTGTTAATGAGCTGAAACAAGGTTTCCTGGGAATTACTTTTGATAAAGAGTATAAAGTTGTTAAAGGGTGCCAAGTAAAAACACAATAAATGTTAACCATTTGTATGGTCCTCATCCACCATCCTCTAGGGAAACGGAGGGTGGTGAATGCAGGTTCAGGTCTCTCTGAAAAGAGCCAACTACTATACATCTTATTTACTTACCATGGGGAGTTTCGGTTGCCACCTCCTTAAGTCTATTTTACTAGATAAAACGAAGGGCAGAATCACTCTTTTTTCTCTTTGGGGAACTAATGGTAACTGGGAAACGGACATTTTGCCCTCAATTCTCCATGGATTTAGAACAAAGGAAACCTGCAAAGCTCTGATAAATGTGAAACAAAAATCCCGCAGCTCGGCTTTCTAACTTCTTTGAATCTTGTGCATCTCCTAGTGGCGACCTCTTAGAAGAACCCTGCAAGCTCATCCTTCAGTAAGAGTGAGGAAGAAACTACAGGAGTTACTCAGACTTCGGGGGTAGACTGGTCAACACACGGAGACATTTCACGGTTTGGTTGGGGTTTTTTCCGGCTTTGTTGAGGTATAACTGACATATGACATTGTGTAAGTTTAAGGTATACAATGTAATAATTTGATATATTGCAAAATATTGACCACAATAAGGTTAGTTAACACATCCTTCTCACGTAATTATCATTTTGTTGTGGTTGTTGTTATGACATTAAAGCTCTACTCTCATGGCAACTTTCAAGTACACAATACAGTACCATTAACTACAGTCACCATGCTGTATATGAAATCCCTAGAATTCATTCATCTTATAACTGAAAGTTTGTACACCCTGATCAACATCTCCCCATTTCCTCCCCGATCTTTACCACACAACCACCATCTACTCTCTGTTTCGGTGAGTCCAGTGTTTTTAATTCCATATGTAAATGAGACTATATTTTATTTGCTTTCTCTGTCTGGTTTATTTCATTTAACATAATGCCTTCACGGTCCGTGATGTTGTCACAAATGTCAGGAGTTCCTTCTTTTTTGTGGCTGAATAATATTCCATTATATATATACATAATATAATATATTATATTATAATATATATCTTCTTATATATGTTATATATATATATATATCTTCTTTATCATTCATCAATGAGACTTAGGTTGTTTCCATGTCTTGGTTTCAGGTCTTATATCAATTCTTTAACTCATTTTGAATTGATGTTTTGTGTATGGTGTAACATAGCAGTCCAGTTTCATCCTTTTGTATGAGAATATCAGTTTTTCCAGTATCATTTATTGAAGACTATGCTTTCTCCATTGAGTATTCTTGGCTCCTCTGTCAAATATTTGTTAACCATTTATGTATGGGTTTATTTCTGGGCTCTCTATGTTCCACCGGTCTGTGTGTCTGTCTTTATGCTTGTAGCATACTTTTCTGATTACTACGGCTTTATAAATATAGTTTGAAATCAGGAAATGTGATACCTCTAGCTTTGTACTTCTTTCTCAAGATTGGTTTAGCAATTCTAGGTCTTTTCTAGTTCCATACGTACTTTAGGATTTTTTTCTATTTCTATGAAAAATGTCACTGGAATTTTGATAAAGATTGCGTTGAATCTGTAGATGGCATTGGATAGTATGGACCTCTTAACAATATTAATTTGATCCATAAATATGGAGTATCTTTCCATTTATTTGTGCCTTCTTCAATTTCTTTCATCAATCCAAGATATTTCACTGCTAAAGGGCCATAGAGTAGAGTAAGTCAAGCTTCTCTATAAAGAGGCATCAAGGAAATCGAGGGCTAGTAAAAATCTCACCTCCAGTCTTGTGGGTACAAGAGCCACAAGACACAATGTTTGTGTGTCCCCAAGGAAAACTAGCTAATGGTCTTTAGTGCCCCTTTACTGTCTCTCACCTTAATTCATCCCCAAATCCCTTCCCAGGCATGATCAGAGCCCTGTGAGACATTAACTCAAAAAGAACTAAGGAACTAGTTTTCAACATGTGGGCTCCATCCCCATACTAGTATATCCCTTAGAGAATACTGCCTCTCAACACAGATGTATACATTGCTGTCAAGTTCTCTACTGTCTCATCCATACTACACAAAGATGTCCTTGGCAGAGTTCCCAACTTTGTCTGATGGCAAGAATACATAAACCTCCATACACTCACATGATGGAATATTATGCAGCCATTTAAGTGTTTATAAAGAACTTGCTATAACATGGAAAGTGTTTATACTATAACAAAGTTTGTGAGGCAGGAAGAACATTTATGTATGCAGTATAATCACAACTACGTTAACAATGCAAAGAGAGGAGTCTAGAAAGAAATATACCAAGCTATTAATCAAAGTTTTCTCTGGGTAATATTTGGAGTAATTATTTTCTATTTTTTAGTATTTAATTTTCTTCTAATCTAAATGCATTCATTTCACAATAAAAAATAATAATAAGATAGATTCAGAAGTTAACAGGAACCAAGATGACAGCATAGGAGGCTCCTGAACGTCCCTCCTCCCGTGTACACACCAAATGTACAGCTACACATGCAGTGATTCCTTCTAAGAGAAGTCCAGAAAATAGCAATAGTGGGAAATGAGAAATTAATCCTAAGAAGAAAACTGTAAAATTTGCAAATATGTAGGGATTAGACAACATGTTCCTGAACTATCAATGAGCCAAAAAAAAAAAAAAAGAAAGAAAGAAAGAAAGAAATCAACAGGATATCAAAAAATATCTTGATTCAGGGATGCCTGAGTGGCTCAGTTGGTTAAGCATCTGACTCTTGATCTCAGCTCAGGTCTCAATCTCGGGATAGTAAGTTCAGGCTCCTCCTTGGGCTCGACACTGGGCATGGAATTTTCTTATATATATATAAATCTTGATTCAAATGAAAATGAAAACACAGCATACCAAACCTTATGAGATGCAGCAAAAAGCATTTCTAAGAGGGAATTTTATAGCAATAAATGCCTACATTAAGAAAAACTGAACGGTCTCAAGTAAACAACCAAACTTTGCATCTCGAAAAACCAGAAAAGAACAAACTAAGCCCAAAGTTAGTAACACATGCAGTAGGTGTAATTTTAAAATAAGTTCCGTTAATGCAGAAGCATAAAGCTCTTAGATGAAGTAAAAATATCATTAAAACAAGTCAATAGGAACACCTGGGTGGCTCAGCAGTTGAGTGTCTGCCTTTGACTCAGGGCATGATCCGGGAGTTCTGGGATGGAGTCCCACATCGGGCTTCCTGCATGGAGCCTGCTTCTCCCTCTGCCTGTGTCTCTGCCTCTGTGTCTGTGTATGTGTCTCTCTCATGAATAAATAAATAAATAAATAATCTTTCTAAAAAAAATTTTTTTAAATGAAACAAGTCAATGGATCGTTATTCCCTTTGGAAATTGGGTCAGTTGGCCATTAAAGGATAGAGGAAAAGGAAGGAAATTAAGAATGGCCCTGGCCTCTCCCAAGTTGCTTGCCTCTGGCGATGGCATATGTGTGCATGCCCAAGTGCTATGGTCTCCATGAAGAGAAAACAGCCATATCCTTGACTGCCAAGTGGCCAGGATGGATCCAAACTAAGAAAGCATCCATAAACTTAGGGCACTCGTCCCAGCTACCCTGACTAAGAGCCTGGAGGACACTACAGGGAAAGGTCAGTCCTGGGGTAAAATAATTTTCTGAACAGGAACACTTAGCTTCCTTTTGGTGTTAACCCACATGGGTGTGCCTTATCCTAGACTCTCCTGCCAATAGCAGCCCCTCAAGCCCTCCTGATGGACAATACATTCAAATTACACCATTTAAAAATTAAAATTAGGGATCCCTGGGTGGCACAGTGGTTTAGCGCCTGCCTTTGGCCCAGGGCGCGATCCTGGAGACCCGGGATTGAATCCCACGTCGGGCTCCCGGTGCATGGAGCCTGCTTCTCCCTCTGCCTGTGTCTCTGCCTCTCTCTCTCTCTCTGTGACTATCATAAATAAATAAAAATTTTAAAAAGTTAAAATTAAAAAGTTAATAAATGTTAAAAAAATAAATTAAATTAGCCTTGCTCTCCCACCAAGGTATTACAACCTTCCTTTTACCATTAATTTTTTCAAAAATTTGTTGATGCTGACTCTTCCTCACTACATAGTGATCATTTTTTTAAATAGTGATTCTTAGGGGTAGTGTTTAAAAGATTTAACTACTGAAACAGCCTCAGTCAGAATGAAGTACACACCAAACAGACTGACAGCAGCCGTGGAGAGCCAGTGTGGTTCTGTGGGGGGTACTCATAAACACCAACACCCACTGACCCACTTGCTAACAAAACTTCTAGGACTCTACAAGTTTAATTAACAAAAATACTCTATTTAATTCCAATGTGATAGTTAATATCAGATGTGGGCACATTCCCTCTTCCCTAATTCCTCACAGGTCTAATTTTTCCAGGTCTTCAAGTTTATGTTCTGACTTATCTAAGGATAGTCACCTCATGGAGATCCCTGGGTGGCCCAGAGGTTTGGCGCCTGCCTTTGGCCCAGGGCGTGATCCTGGAGTTCCAGGATCGAGTCCCACATCGGGTTCCCTGCATGGAGCCTGCTTCTCCCTCTGCCTGTGTCTCTCATGTATAAATAAATAAAATCTTTAAAAAAAATTTAAAAAAAAGGATAGTCACCTCATTCCATTCTCATGGTATATAGTCCACCTCCCACTCACAGCCTAGAAATCCAAAATCACTGAGTGAACTCTCCTTCTATCCTCCTAAGGAAATGCAAGACTCTCAACAGCTATTACGTGTTGAATCATACTCCCTCAAAAGACATTTGAAGTCTTAATCCCCAGTACTTCAAAATGACCTTACTTGGAAATAGGGTCTTCGTAAATATACTTAGTTAAAATGAAGTCATAGTGGAGCAGAGTGGGCCCCTCATCCAATATGACTGCTGTCTTTTGAACAGAGACACTGAGGGAAGACAGCAACAGAGACAGAGATTGGAGTTGCACTGCCATAAGCCAAGGAACACTTGGAGCTACCAGAAGCTTCAAGAAGCAACAAAAGAAAGGTCTGGGGTGGCTCAGTCAGTGAAGCATTTAACTCTTGGGTTCAGCTCAGGTCATGATCTCAGAGTCCTGAGATCAAGCTCCATGTCTGGCTCCGCACTCAGCAGGGAGTCTGCTTGAGATTCTCTCTCTCCTTATCCCTCTGCCCTTCCCACCCCTCAACCCCCTCACCACTGGCTCTCTCAAATACATACATACATACATACATATATACATACATAAAATCTTTTTAAAAAGTAAAAGAAGCAATAAAGTTTCTCTCCCTAGAAGGTTCACAGGGAATGTGACTCTGTCAGCACCTTGATTTCAGATTTCCAAGCCTCCAGAACTTTGGGAGAATGAATCTGTTGGTTGAAGTTACTCAGCTGTGTACTTGCTAAGCAGCCCCAACACACCTGTATAGCAGCCATCTTGAATTCTCTCACACAGGTCAGACTACCTGTAGAACCCTTTAAAACTTCACAAGAGGGCAGCCCCAGTGGCACAGCGGTTTAGCACTGCCTGCAGCCTGGGATGTGATCCTGGAGGCCTCGGGATCAAGTCCCGCGTTGGGCTCCCTGCATGGAGCCTGCTCCTCCCTCTGCCCCCCCCCCCCTCTCTCTCTCTCTGTGTGTCTCCATGAATAAATAAATAAAAATCTTTAAAAAAAAAAACCTTCACAAGAAAGGTCACACCCATTCTTCTGCTTCCTTTTTGTGGCTAGCTTCTTCCTACAAATCCTATTATCTTTTCTCTCCAAAGGAAATCACCATCAGTCTCCACTGGGGCCTCCCTTTCCTAACCAAAAGCTATCTGAGAGAATCCTTTGGCATATTAAAAACCAAGATAGATGTTAAAATGAAAGTCTATTTTTGAATTAGATGACAAATTTGAAAGTTTTTGTGAACTTCTTAGAAACACATATCATCCTAACCTGAGGTACTTTATTTGAGGGAACAAGCCAAATGTGCTTCTGCCCTAGAAACTTAGTTAACTAATATCTCTGGAGAGATCTCATCCTAGTTCATCTCTACTTGTGTTTTATTCAGTATTCCCACCAAATAATTTAGACATGCGCTGGACTTGATTTTACAAAAAAAACAAAATTTACAAATTTAAGTAGTACAAGTTCAGCTGTTAGAGGATGTAAATGATATGTAAACTCTGAGAACCTTGTTATTACTAAAAGTTAGTTTTGCCTTTATCAACAGTATACTTGAGTTGATAATTATTAAATTGACAAATATAATCAATACTAGTGGTCTCCAAATTGTTTTAATTACTCTCTCCTCAGTTAAAAAGAAAAAAAGAAACTTGTATAGGCACTCATTATATATGTATATTACTTATAAAATATAAGCACGTATACTGTACATTAAAACATACTAAACTTTGATTTTTTAAAGAAGATAAAATTAACAACTAAATATAAATAAAAGGGTTATTGTTTGCACACAGACCAACTTGAGATCCTCATTTTGGATACCACTAGCTTATATAATAGTGTATATGGTATCAGTAAACTATGAAATCCTGAATTACTTCAAAGTAACATAAGGATGCCTGGAGGTATTCAAGAGGTATCATATAGATCTGGGCTATGGGAATCCTTTTCAGGTCCTATTACTCTTCTCTCACTTATACAAAACCCTTCCCAAGATCATAGTACAAGTTAGCAGGTTAGCAAAGTATAGAAATGGTCAGAACTAATGTTTTGCCAACAGATAATACATATTTGCAGCCAATGATAAATTGAAGAAGAGCAAACCTTAAATTTCAGAATGATAAGGATGTGCACCAATTGAAATAAAAGTAAAATAGTCATCCATTGAGAGGCAATATATAACACTTTAGGCTCTGGTGTTAGATAGAGCAGGCTTAGAAGGGGAGATGAGTCAAGAATGCTGTCCTGCTGAGTGAAGTAAGTCAGTCGGAGAAGGACAAACATTATATGTTCTCATTCATTTGGGGAATATAAATAATAGTGAAAGGGAATAGAAGGGAAGGGAGAAGAAATGTGTGGGATATATCAGAAAGGGAGACAGAACGTAAAGACTGCTAACTCTGGGAAACGAACTAGGGGTGGTAGAAGGGGAGGAGGGCGGGGGGTGGGAGTGAATGGGTGACGGGCACTGGGGGTTATTCTGTATGTTAGTAAATTGAACACCAATAAAAAATAAAAAATAAATAAAAAATAAAATAAATAAATAAATAAAAATAAAAATAAAAATAAATTCATAATTGCATCAAACAAGCTATGATATTTTACTAGTTTATACAAACTGACCTGTAAGTATCACATTTTATACATATTTTTTATGTTTATAGAGTCAGGAAACAGAACTACAAAATTTTTGGTGATGAATCTGATTGTGAACTAAAAACATCAGCTTACCATTACAAAATCTCTCCCTGCTACCAGTCATCAATTGAATTTCATATGTTTGATCTTTTAAAGAAGTACTTTGTGAATACTCTAAAGTTGGGTTACATTTTCTTTAAAATTAGTTGTAAATCTCTAATCAAAATGTTCAGCAAGATTCAAATGTGGAAGTTTATAAAAAATTCTTATTATTAAAAGCAAATCTCATAAGTGAGAAAACAATTCTTGCAGAAGCAATGAATGGAATAAATTACATAGTGACAGCTCTAAAGATATACAAGATTTAATTTTCATTTTTCTATTATAATGCTTTGAAATGTCTCAACTTGAAGGAAAAGTCTTTTGACTCTTTATAAAGTCCTATTTATAATTAGGGAGTTTTATTTTGTATCAAAAAGAAATGAAACTGAGAATGCTGATGGTTGTATGACATCCGCCCTTCCTAAGACATTCAAAAGAAAATTAAGACATTTTGACATATTTTTATAAGATATAAAAACTTTATAAAGATTTTATAAAATCTTTTATAAAAATATGTCAAGAAATGTACTCTGAATGGAAGTAAAAAAGACAATACCTATGAAAATATTTGGTCTGATACAGTTACATATATCAACATAAAAATAGAATTAAGAATATTTTCTACTTATAACAGTTCTGAGCTGGTCTTCCTTAGTACCTGTAGAAGTATTTTCTCAATTAAAAATATTGTATTTATAGAGCAGAATAATTTGAGAGTGTCAGTAATGTCAAAACTAGTAATGGCAAAATGCAACTCTGAGGAAGACTTGTGCAATTTTATGAAAAATTTAAAATAAGATAATTGGAAACAAATTTTATGGAAAAATGTAAGAGGCATAGTATAAACTGATCAAAGTGCCATGGAAGATTACTAAAATTACTCAGTTCGTGTTATATTTCATATTCAGATAATCAATTTAATTTGTTTTAATATGTCTTTATTTTAAACAGATTAAGAGTTTTTAAAAATATTTTAATTACCCCTCTTTATAGAACCAGTGATATAATAAACCAATTTGTTGATCAATTAAATAAATTTTTAATTACATAATTTTAATAATGTTAATGCCCTATTAACATCCAAAAGTGATTCGTGTAGATACTAAACTGCATGGTCACTATAACTATAACCTTGTTCTTGACTCTAACTTTCTACTTTTGACAGCCATGTTGAATCACTGAAGTTCAGATAAAACAGACACAAATTCATTGATTAAGTCATTCATATATTCAACAAACACTTATAAAGCACCATCTATTAGCCAGATATTCTAGGTGCTTTGAATATATTTGTGAACAAAACAAAGATCCCTGGCTTCATGGAGCCAACATTTAGCATGGGGGCAGGGCATCGCCTAGTGATAAACAATAGGCATAATAAACAATTGTACTATGAATTAGGAAGTGATAAATCCTTCAGAAAACAATTCAAGCAGCATAATGGGGATTGTGAGTGTGAGAAGTATAGGGAAATGAAATGCTGCACATTAAATAGGTGAGAAGGTGACATTTAAGCAAGGATTTGAAGGGATGGGGGGGAATTAGCCATGGATTTATAGGGGGAAAGGAGGCTAGGAGAGAGGAGGCAGCTAATGCAAAGGCAGAGGGACACACCTGGACTGCCTGAGAAAAGGAGACCAGTATACCTGGAGAGGAGAAAGGTAGGGGATCATAGTAGGATATGAGGTGTGAAAGGCAAGAGAAGGAATGTGGCTGGATAGAGAGGGAATATGATATAGCTGGAGTAATTTTAAAATCCGCTACGTGAGGGTTTTTTTTTAAGATTTTATTTATTTATTTTAGATAGAGACAGAGCATGAGCATGAGCAGGAGGGAGGAGACAGAGGGACAAGGAGAAGCAGACTCCACTGAGCAGGGAGCCTGACATGGAGTTCGACTGCAGGACCCCAAGATCCCAGGATTCCGAGATCATGACCTGAGCTGAAGACAGACACTTAACCTACTGAGCCACCCAGGCACCTCTCCTCTACTTACTGTTGCATAGCAATAGCTAAAAGAATTTTTATCTGATTAAACCCTGTGTATTCTTGTCTTTATCTTAGATTGGCTTTATTAATTAAATATCAGGTAATCTATTTCTTTTCCTGCTCTTGGTGAAGGAAGTTAGATCCTTTGCCTTTCCTTGATTTCTGGCTCTTCTACGATTACATTTTTGGTCACAGAGCTCTTTGAAGTTTTGCTTTCTCATGAAATTTTAACAATAAGATTTCATGTAATGGTTTTCTACTTTATGTATATTCATGAAGACTTTGTGAAAAATTTATCTTCTTTAATAAATGAAATTATGAAAAAAAAAAGAATGCTGTCTTTTCTTAATTTTAAGTTCTTAATACACCCACAAACCTTGAATTCACATGATTTGGAATAGGACACTCAAAACTCTATGTAAATGTCTTTTTGTGTCCCTTTCTAGATTTGATATAGCTCTTTTCCAGATACCAGTAAGACTATTGATAATGGACTTACTTGATGAGAGGTTACATTCTGGAGTAAAAAGTCATTATTGCAGCTCTGATGTATTAATTGCTTGATAAATACCTTACAGATTTTATCCCACCCAACTTCTTAGGGTCTATTTTCTTATCTACAAAAAATAATAACCATCCCCACAAGTAACTCCTCCAGCATTGTCATACAACAATTAGGTCCCAAAGACAGGATTCCAGGCCAGGGCAGATGGATGCCAGTGGGTCTTCACCACTCCTATACTGTCAGGAAGAAAGTCTGTTTCATTCCACTTGATCACAGAAAATACGTCAAACTGTCTTCTCAGAAATCCCAATCCCAATTACTTCATTAAATCTTCTTTCCTTCTTGGCAAGTCAAATAGGGCAAAAAAATCATTGAGCAATAGGTTATCCATTCTTGTTTTTATCCTCTTGAGCCTCAGATAAGGAATTGCTTGCCAAAAGGAGTATTTAGGGGGGTTTTATGAGAAGAGGGGATCCAGAATCTTTTCCTTTTTTTTTTTTTTTTTTTAGGAGATCCAGAATCTTAACTGTTATCAAAAGTGACATCCTTGAACTTCTTTGCTATAAATTCAAAACTGACCTGGTTATTTCTGACATCGTTCTCGTTTATATTTTGATCTTATTTTATTTTATTATAAGGAAACTACTAGACTGTTTCTGGAAGGAATGAGCCATTGACTTGGGGTGCTAAAGATTTTCTCTCAGTTTAATGATTAACCTCAGGTTTCTGAGGCTAGGAAATGGGTGGTGAGGTGAAGAGGAAGTCATTTCTAACATTCTGGGCATTGGGTATCAACTGAATTATAAAGGGGGACTTATTCTTATTCAGTGTTATTATATTGTTGGGCAATATACTTATGAAAAAAATATTTGGAGTTTGAAAGGACCCAATAAATCTCATTCTCTCCTCTGCCAGAGTTTTGAATTTATGGAGAGTGACAAGGGAATAAAGCATATGCAGAGCATATTAGCACTTTTATTATTAATAGAGGTTGTGTTGAACAGTGACAGCTTTGCCCCAGAAGGCTCTAAAATAGGCCCTAGAAGCTCCATCAATTAAATTGATCCCAATGCCACTCTTCATCCTAGGTTGAACATTCACTTCCTATTCCATTTTCCATTTCAAATTAGCCTATCCACACTGTCTAAAATATCTTATCAGCAGTTCTGCAAAAAATAAAAATAGCATTATAAAAACATTCCAATAATTATATGCTAAATGTCCTATATATAAATTTAAGGTTGCTTACCATGAAGTTTCTAGAGAAACTTAAAATTAAAATACCCTAATTAAATCTCTTTATAAATTTTAGGCTTAAAAAAGGAAATTCCAAAACGACTCAAGTCTAAAATCAAATTAACTTTCCTTTGTATATTGGAAAGACAAACCCTCCAAAACCTCTCTTTCTGGCAATATAGGACCTGGTATCATGAAAACTTCCCCTAATAAAAGGCACTTAAAAATGCTTTTAAAAAATGTACAAAGCATTTCTTTAAATGCCTAACAGCTGAGCTGGCAAGAAAGTGATGGAAATCCTTCATGGTCAAAGTTGCTCTTCAAAAAAATTACAAATCCAGCAAGATAACTAGACACTGAAGCCAACAGCTGCCCCCTGGGATCTACTGATCTCTGGTAACCTAGAACTTTAGATTCAATGAGCCATCAGCAACAAAGCTTATGTCCTGAGGAAAATGAGATGCCAGATGAGGACTCCTGATAAAGGATGGGCCCCTATAAGATGATATCCTCAGAGAAAGAAAAGCAACTAACTCACAGAGATAGACCATAAAGAACCTTGACTCTTAGTAATGGACTTAAAGGGGAAAAAGTATATTCTCTGAGAATTTATATTCATGAACTGGTCCCCAATTGGGTTTGGACTGGAATTTATAGTATGCATGTGGCCAGAAAACATCCAAGTTGTAAATTTAAAGTCATCCCAAATTGGTAGTGCCACCAGTCACACAGAAGAACCAAGTGTAAGTCCTCCCTGAAGGATGCAACACAATCTAATCCTCAAAGAATTTGTACAACTAAAATTCTCAGGGGCATGAGTTCATACACAAATTCACCAACAAATATAAAAATAACAATAAAACCAAGAAAACAAGCCAATATGATTGAGAGTTGATAGAAAAACAAACCACTGATTTATGTCTACAATGAATGCAGATATTAGAATTAGCAAATATAAAATATAAATTATGTTAAATATGTTTAATGAACAATTCTAAAGTTATGATGAAGTGAAAAATAAAGTTTAAGCAGGCTTGAAAATAAAATGGCTATTATCTAAAAGACAAGAGAGAACTAATGCAGGTAAGTATGCAGAGAAAAGGGAACCCTTTTCTTGTTGGTGAAAAAGTAAACTGGTATATCTACTATGGAAAACAGTATGGAGATTCCTCAAAAAATTAACATAGAATTACTATATTATCCAGCAATCCCACTGCTGGATATCTATTCAAGGAAATGAAAACAGGATATCAAAAAGATACCTGCACTCTCAACTTCATTGCAGCATTATTCACAACAGCCAAGACAAAACAACTTAAGTGTCCACTGACTGATGGTAAAGAAAGTATGGGAGATATATCTATAACTGAATATTATACAACCATAAAAAAGAGGGAAATACTGCCATTTGCAACATGGATGTACTTTGAGAGAATTATACTAAGTGAAATAAGTCAAGAAAAAGGCAAATACTCTATTACTTTATTTATATGTGGAATCTAAAAAAGCCAAGCTCCACTGAGGGGGACACTTGACGGGATGAGCACTGGGTGTTATTCTATATGTTGGTAAATTGAACACCAATAAAAAATTAATTTATTTAAAAAATATAAAAAATTAAAAAGCCAAGCTCATAGAAGCAGAGAGTAGAATGATGGTTATATAGTTAACTCTTGAATGATGGTTAGGGGCATCAACCCCTTGTTGTCAAAAATCAGCCTACGCCTTTAGACTCCCAAAAACTTAACTGCTAATAGCTTAATGTTGACCAGAAGCCTTACCAGCAATGCAAACAATTGATTAACACATATTTTATATGTTAGATGTATCACATACTGTATTCTTACAATTAAGTAAGCTAGAGAAAAGAAAATGTTATTAAGAAAACCATAAGGAAGAGAAGATACTTCTATAGTACCATACAAAAAAATCCACGTTCAACTTCGTGTTGTTCGAAGATCAACTGTATATCACATTTCCTTTATCCGTTCATCCACTGATAGATCCTTATATTGTTTCCATGTCGTGGTTATTGTTAGTAACATCACAATTAATATGAGGGGGTGGGGCAGATATCTTTTCAAGATAGTGATTTCATTTTCTTCTGATACATGCCCAGAAGTGACATTACTGGATCACATGGGAGTTCTATTTTTAATATTTTAAGGAATCTCCATACCTTTTCTATAACGGCTGCCCAAATTTACATTCCCAACAACAGTGTGCAAGGCACTAAGATATTCCATGTATGGCATGATCCTATTTATATGAAATATCCAGATATAGAAAATCTGACACAGAAAATAGATCATGGTTGCCTGGGTCTGGGGGTAAATGATGAATAATTGCAAACAGGCAGGGGAAACCCTTTGGGGTGAGAGAAGTATTCTAAAACTAGAGTGTGACAGTGGTGCACAACTCAATAAATTAACTAAAAAAATCATCACACTGTATACCTAAAATGGACGAACTTTATGGTATGTGTGGAAATATGCCTCAGTGCAGCTAGGAAAAATTCTCTATGTTTAATATTACCTTTTTTTCTCTCCCTGTTATTTAATCAAATGGGTTTTTCCCCCTGTCATTTCCTAATCACCTATTATGAAACAAGCGCTGAAATCTCACTTTTACTGTTAATAACATAATATTTATGGCAACCCTATGATGTGGGTATGTCTATACCCATTTTTGAGAGGAAGATACTGAGACTTTGAGCTTTAGTCAGCTGGACAGGATCAGATAAATTGTCAGTAGCACAGCTGATGCAAAACCAGGCCTATCTGGCTTGGAAGCATGGGCCTAGTCCATAAACCACACTGCTGCCTCTGCTAAAGAATGAAGAGTTTCAGAGAATCTTTTTTTTTTTTTTTTTTTTTTTTAGCAAAAGAAAAAAAGTGGTTGCCCAAGAAACAAAGCTCTCAATTTCAAAATATATTATATGCTCCAGGCCAAATGAACCCTAGAGCATTTCAAGACCTTTGCTGCTGACATAAAGTGGGGATCAGAGAAACGACTCCAGACTCAGACTGACAAGGTCAATTCAGACTCTAGTCATGACCTCTAGTCATGACCTCCAAGGTTCACTTACCAGCTATGGTTCAATTGGTCATAGAACAGATTAAATGGTCATCCCTCTTTCTCTCTTTTTAAAGATTGTATTTATTTATTCGAGAGAGAGAGGAGTGCGCGCAAGCATGCAGAGTGAGAGAGGGCACAAACAAGGGGAGGAGCAGAGAAAGAAGCAGTCTCTTGGTTGAGCAGGGAGCCCAACAAGGGGCTCTATCTCAGGACACGGGGATCATGACCTGAGCCAAAGGCAGACACTTAACCAACTGAGCCACCCAGGCACTGGAATGAGTGTCTCTTTAATGCACATATAAATCTTCCAAGAATGTTTAAATGCAAATTCTAGAGCCCTGTGTGCAGATATTTTGGTCCAATAGGCTTAGGGTAGGGCCTCAGAAACTATATTTTTAACAAGCATAGGAAAATTGTCAAAACTACAAGTTTTAGAGATAAATGCACTTGGGTTGGAATGTTGTCATAAGCCATTAACTAGTTGTGGCACTTTTGCCAACTTAGCATTTCTGAGCCTCAGTTTCCTTATCTACAAAGGGTGTTAATAATACTTATCTTGTAAAATTGTTGTGAATTTTTCATTACTCTATGCTTTGAGAAAGCACTCAGTAAGCAGTAGCTTCTTTTTCTATTTATGTTTTTTTTTTTTTTTCCTAGAGAGTCTGAAAGGATGGAGTTTTGCCAGCAATCCAGACTGAACACTCTCAGAATCAGGTCAGCAGCAAAGAAGCTGCTGGGTTGGATGAAATCAACCCAACAGAGAAAGCACAATAGCCAGGCCTGCAGCCCTCAGGCACTGTTGATTTGTGTCTCTTGTGGGAGATTTTAATATCTAAAGTTGAACTCCATTGACTCGCAGATTTATTCTATCCCTAGCCTTCAAAAACAATCCTGAGAAAAACTGATAAGAGGAGAAAACACGAGGCAAAGATGACACCTACTGGCAGCAAAAGGCCCCTGCAAAGGGCGTTTCTGTTGCTTGACTGCTTCTGACATGGATTAATCCTTGCTATTTATTCATCCTGCTGCCTTCTCACAAGAAACATTGCATCAAGGAAATAATCAGAGATGTGGACAAAGGTTTACATGTGAAAGTTTTCATTAAGTATTATTTATGGAAGTGAAATATTGGGAAGACTTAGTGTCCAACAGTGCAACAAAGGTTAAATAAATTTTGGTACTTGTGTTTTAATGAACTATCAATCAACCATTTAAAGCTATGTTTTTTTTTTTTTTTTTTTTTTTTTTTTTGACTTAAACAACAGACATTTAATTCTCACAGTTCTCTGGTGGCTGGGAATTTTAAGATCAAGGTGCTGGTTGGTAGATTCAGTCCTTGATGAAGACTCTTTTCCTGGCTAGCAGATGGCTACCTTTTTTTTTTTTTTTTTTTTTTTTTTTTATTATTATTTTTTTTATTGGTGTTCAATTTACTAACATACAGAATAACACCCAGTGCCCGTCACCCATTCACTCCCACCCCCCGCCCTCCTCCCCTTCTACCACCCCTAGTTCGTTTCCCAGAGTTAGCAGTCTTTACGTTCTGTCTCCCTTTCTGATATTTCCCACACATTTCTTCTCCCTTCCCTTATTTTCCCTTTCACTATTATTTATATTCCCCAAATGAATGAGAACATATAATGTTTGTCCTTCTCCGACTGACTTACTTCACTCAGCATAATACCCTCCAGTTCCATCCACGTTGAAGCAAATGGTGGGTATTTGTCATTTCTAATAGCTGAGTAATATTCCATTGTATACATAAACCACATCTTCTTGATCCATTCATCTTTCGTTGGACACCGAGGCTCCTTCCACAGTTTGGCTATCGTGGCCATTGCTGCTAGAAACATCGGGGTGCAGGTGTCCCAGCGTTTCATTGCATTTGTATCTTTGGGGTAAATCCCCAGCAGTGCAATTGCTGGGTCGTAGGGCAGGTATATTTTTAACTGTTTGAGGAACCTCCACACAGTTTTCCACAGTGGCTGCACCAGTTCACATTCCCACCAACAGTGCAAGAGGGTTCCCTTTTCTCCACATCCTCTCCAACATTTGTTGTTTCCTGCCTTGTTAATTTTTCCCATTCTCACTGGTGTGAGGTGGTATCTCATTGTGGTTTTGATTTGTATTTCCCTGATGGCAAGTGATGCAGAGCATTTTCTCATGTGCATGTTGGCCATGTCTATGTCTTCTTCTGTGAGATTTCTGTTCATGTCTTTTGCCCATTTCATGATTGGATTGTTTGTTTCTTTGGTGTTGAGTTTAATAAGTTCTTTATAGATCTTGGAAACTAGCCCTTTATCTGATATGTCATTTGCAAATATCTTCTCCCATTCTGTAGGTTGTCTTTGAGTTTTGTTGACTGTATCCTTTGCTGTGCAAAAGCTTCTTATCTTGATGAAGTCCCAATAGTTCATTCTTGCTTTTGTTTCTTTTGCCTTCGTGGATGTATCTTGCAAGAAGTTACTATGGCCGAGTTCAAAAAGGGTGTTGCCTGTGTTCTTCTCTAGGATTTTGATGGAATCTTGTCTCACATTTAGATCTTTCATCCATTTTGAGTTTATCTTTGTGTATGGTGAAAGAGAGTGGTCTAGTTTCATTCTTCTGCATGTGGATGTCCAATTTTCCCAGCACCATTTATTGAAGAGACTGTCTTTCTTCCAATGGATAGTCTTTCCTCCTTTATCGAATATTAGTTGCCCATAAAGTTCAGGGTCCACTTCTGGATTCTCTATTCTGTTCCACTGATCTATGTGTCTGTTTTTGTGCCAGTACCACACTGTCTTGATGACCACAGCTTTGTAGTACAACCTGAAATCTGGCATTGTGATGCCCCCAGATATGGTTTTCTTTTTTAAAATTCCCCTGGCTATTCGGGGTCTTTTCTGATTCCACACAAATCTTAAAATAATTTGTTCTAACTCTCTGAAGAAAGTCCATGGTATTTTGATAGGGATTGCATTAAACGTGTATATTGCCCTGGGTAACATTGACATTTTCACAATATTAATTCTGCCAATCCATGAGCATGGAATATTTTTCCATCTCTTTGTGTCTTCCTCAATTTCTTTCAGAAGTGTTCTATAGTTTTGAGGGTATAGATCCTTTACATCTTTGGTTAGGTTTATTCCTAGGTATCTTATGCTTTTGGGTGCAATTGTAAATGGGATTGACTCCTTAATTTCTCTTTCTTCAGTCTCATTGTTAGTGTATAGAAATGCCACTGACTTCTGGGCATTGATTTTGTATCCTGCCACGCTACCGAATTGCTGTATGAGTTCTAGCAATCTTGGGGTGGAGACTTTTGGGTTTTCTATGTAGAGTATCATGTCATCGGCGAAGAGGGAGAGTTTGACTTCTTCTTTGCCAATTTGAATGCCTTTAATGTCTTTTTGTTGTCTGATTGCTGAGGCTAGGACTTCCAGTACTATGTTGAATAGCAGTGGTGAGAGTGGACATCCCTGTCTTGTTCCTGATCTTAGGGGAAAGGCTCCCAGTGCTTCCCCATTGAGAATGATATTTGCTGTGGGCTTTTCATAGATGGCTTTTAAGATGTCGAGGAATGTTCCCTCTATCCCTACACTCTGAAGAGTTTTGATCAGGAATGGATGCTGTATTTTGTCAAATGCTTTCTCTGCATCCAATGAGAGGATCATATGGTTCTTGGTTTTTCTCTTGCTGATATGATGAATCACATTGATTGTTTTACGGGTGTTGAACCAGCCTTGTGTCCCAGGGATAAATCCTACTTGGTCATGGTGAATAATTTTCTTAATGTACTGTTGGATCCTATTGGCCAGTATCTTGTTGAGAATTTTTGCATCCATGTTCATCAGGGATATTGGTCTGTAATTCTCCTTTTTGGCGGGGTCTTTGTCTGGCTTTGGAATTAAGGTGATGCTGGCTTCATAGAACGAATTTGGAAGTACTCCATCTCTTTCTATCTTTCCAAACAGCTTTAGGAGAATAGGTATGATTTCTTCTTTAAACGTTTGATAAAATTCTCCTGGGAAGCCATCTGGCCCTGGACTCTTGTGTCTTGGGAGGTTTTTGATGACTGCTTCAATTTCCTCCCTGGTTATTGGCCTGTTCAGGTTTTCTATTTCTTCCTGTTCCAGTTTTGGTAGTTTGTGGCTTTCCAGGAATGCGTCCATTTCTTCTAGATTGCCTAATTTATTGGCGTATAGCTGTTCATAATATGTTTTTAAAATCGTTTGTATTTCCTTGGTGTTGGTAGTGATCTCTCCTTTCTCATTCATGATTTTATTAATTTGAGTCTTCTCTCTCTTCTTTTTAATAAGGCTGGCTAATGGTTTATCTATCTTATTAATTCTTTCAAAGAACCAACTCCTGGTTCTGTTGATCTGTTCCACAGTTCTTCTGGTCTCGATTTCGTTGAGTTCTGCTCGAATCTTTATTAGCTCCCTTCTTCTCTTGGGTGTAGGATCTATTTGCTGTTTTTTCTCTAGCTCCTTTATGTATAAGGTTAGCTTTTGTATTTGAGTTCTTTCCAGTTTTTGAATGGATGCTTGTATTGCGATGTATTTCCCCCTTAGGACTGCTTTTGCTGCATCCCAAAGATTTTGAACGGTTGTATCTTCATTCTCATTAGTTTCCATGAATCTTTTTAATTCTTCCTTAATTTCCTGGTTGACCCTTTTATCTTTTAGCAGGATGGTCCTTAACCTCCATGTGTTTGAGGTCCTTCCAAACTTCTTGTTGTGATTTAGTTCTAATTTCAAGGCATTATGGTCCGAGAATATGCAGGGGACAATCCCAATCTTTTGGTATCGGTTCAGACCCGATTTGTGACCCAATATGTGGTCTATTCTGGAGAAAGTTCCATGTGCGCTTGAGAAGAATGTGTATTCAGTTGAGTTTGGATGTAAAGTTCTGTAGATATCTGTGAAATCCATCTGGTCCAGTGTATCATTTAAAGCTCTCGTTTCTTTGGAGATGTTTTGCTTAGAAGACCTATCGAGTATAGAAAGAGCTAGATTGAAGTCACCAAGTATAAGTGTATTATTATCTAAGTATTTCTTCACTTTGGTTAATAATTGATTTATATATTTGGCAGCTCCCACATTCGGAGCATATATATTGAGGATTGTTAAGTCCTCTTGTTGAATAGATCCTTTAAGTATGATATAGTGTCCCTCTTCATCTCTCACTACAGTCTTTGGGGTAAATTTTAGTTTATCTGATATAAGGATGGCTACCCCTGCTTTCTTTTGAGGACCATTCGAATGGTAAATGGTTCTCCAACCTTTTATTTTCAGGCTGTAGGTGTCCTTCTGTCTAAAATGAGTCTCTTGTAGACAGCAAATAGATGGGTCCTGCTTTTTTATCCAGTCTGAAACCCTGCGCCTTTTGATGGGGTCATTAAGCCCGTTCACATTCAGAGTTACTATTGAGAGATATGAGTTTAGTGTCATCATGATATCTATTCAGTCTTTGTTTTTGTGGACTGTTCCACTGAACTTCTTCTTAAAGGGGAATTTTAAGAGGCCCCCTTAAAATTTCTTGCAGAGCTGGTTTGGAGGTCACATATTCTTTTAGTTGCTGCCTGTCTTGGAAGCTCTTTATCTCTCCTTCCATTTTGAATGAGAGCCTTGCTGGATAAAGTATTCTTGGTTGCATGTTCTTTTCATTTAGGACCCTGAATATATCCTGCCAGCCCTTTCTGGCCTGCCAGGTCTCTGTGGAGAGGTCTGCTGTTACCCTAATACTCCTCCCCATAAAAGTCAGGGATTTCTTGTCTCTTGCTGCTTTAAGGATCTTCTCCTTATCTTTGGAATTTGCAAGCTTCACAATTAAATGTCGAGGTGTTGAACGGTTTTTATTGATTTTAGGGGGGGGATCTCTCTATTTCCTGGATCTGAATGCCTGTTTCCCTTCCCAGATTAGGAAAGTTTTCAGCTAGAATTTGTTCAAATACATATTCTGGCCCTCTGTCCCTTTCGGCGCCCTCGGGAACCCCAATTAAACGTAGGTTTTTCTTCCTCAGGCTGTCGTTTATTTCCCTTAATCTATCTTCATGGTCTTTTAATTGTTTGTCTCTTTTTTCCTCAGTTTCCCTCTTTGCTGTCAACTTGTCTTCTAGGTCACTCACTCGTTCTTCCACCTCGTTAACCCTCGTCGTTAGGACTTCTAGTTTGGATTGCATCTCATTCAATTGGTTTTTAATTTCTGCCTGATTAGCTCTAAATTCTGCAGTCATGAAGTCTCTTGAGTCCTTTATACTTTTTTCTAGAGCCACCAGTAGCTGTATAATAGTGCTTCTGAATTGGCTTTCTGACATTGAATTGTAATCCAGATTTTGTAACTCTGTGGGAGAGAGGACTGTTTCTGATTCTTTCTTTTGAGGTGAGGTTTTCCTTCTAGTCATTTTGCTCAGTGCAGAGTGGCCAAAAGCAAGTTGTATTGGGAAAAAGAGAAAAAGAGAGGAGAGAAAGAAGGAAAGAAAAGAGAAAGAGAAAAAAAAAGGGAAGAAAAAGAAAAAAAAAGAAAAAAAAAGAAGAAAAAGAGAAAGAAAAAGAAAGGAGAAAAAAAGGGGGTGGGGGAAGGAAACAAATCAAAAAGCAAAACAAAACAAAAACAAAAACAAAAACAAACAAAAAAAGAACCACCGGGGAGTATCTTCTGATTCTGTGTTCTTTAAGTCCCTTGGCTTCTCCTGGAAGTTGTCAGTCTAGCTGGTGTTCTGGGGGAGGGGCCTGTTGTGCTGATTTTCAGGTGTTAGCAGTTGGGGGAGCTGCTGTGCCCCTGCATGGTGCAGGGCTCGGTGGGGGTTGTTTACCCCGTGAGGCCGCAGGAGGAACAGCCCCAGTGGCGGGGCAGCTCTGGAAACCTGGAGTCAGCTCCGGCAGGAACTCCCTCTGCAGGGCCTGGAGGCTCCGGGGCGGGGCCGCTGATGTGCTCAGCTGGGGCAGGAGCGTCCTTGCTGTCCTGGGCCCTCCCGGCCTCTGCCTGTCCCGGAGGTTGGCGGGATCCTGGGCTGTGTCCCGGCGCCCTGTGCTCCGGGGCCTGCGCTGGTGGATTCGCGCTCCCGGGCCGCGCAACCCCCTCCGCGGAGCTGCCGCCCGAGCCCCTCCGAGCTGCTCCTGGAACCGCGCAGCCCCCTCCGCACGGAGCCTCTTCCTCTGCCCGAGCCCCTCCGAGCTGCTCCCGGGGCCCCGCAGCCCCCTCCGCGGAGCCGCCGCCCGAGCCCCTTCAGCTGCTCCGGGTCCCGCCGGGTCCCGCTGTGCGCGCTGCAGCCCTTAGGGAGCTCGGCGCACTCTCCTGGGCGCGCAGTTGCTCTGTTACTGTCCCCGGGAGCCCGAGGGCCTCCTCGCCCTCCTGGGTCCTGCTCCAACTCCCCGCGAGCCCCTTTCCGCCCGGGAAGGTCGGTGCAGCTCCTGCTCCTCCGGGACGGGGCTCTCCTGTCCTGGGGACACTCGCCCCGGCCTCAGCCCGGCTCCTCGCGGGGCCCCTCCCCCTTGGAGGCCTTTGTTCCTTTATTTCTTTTTCCCCGTCTTCCTACCTTGATAGATGCGCGAACTCTTCTCACTGTAGCATTCCAGCTGGTCTCTCTTTAAATCTCAGGCCGAATTCATAGATTTTCAGGATAATTTGAAGGTTTTCTAGGTAGTTTGGTGGAGACAGGTGATTTGGAGACCCTACTCTTCCGCCATCTTGCTCCTCCCCCGCCTAAAGCTATGTTTTTGAACCGTTTTAATAACACAAAGAAATGCTCATCTAAAGATGTTTAAGGACAAAATGAGGGTTATGAAACAAAACATTTTAGGATTATGATTAAATAAAATTGATATCTGTATATGCCTCTAGAAAGGAATCTGGAATAAAATGTAGAAAATGTTAATAGAGAGCACTTCTGAGATTAGCATTTTCTTTTTTGTATAGTCCTGTGTTTTTCAACATTTCTACAATAAGCATGTATTACCTTATTGAATAGAAAGCAAAGGAATAATATTTGTTTATATTTTGTAACTGTTCTCCAGCTTCTTTGAGATATAATTGACTCACAACATTGTATAAATTTAAGGTATACAAGCTGATGATTTTATACATGTATATATATTGTGACATGATTACCACAGTAAGGTTAGTTAACACTTCCATCACCTCACATAATAACAAATAAGACTGCTTCTTTCTCTGCTCCTCCCCTTGTTTGTGCCCTCTCTCACTCTGCAATAACAGAGTAACAATAACAATAACAATAACATAATAACAATAACATAATAACAATAACAATAATAATAACTGTGTATGCAGTTAGAACATTTAAGATATACTCTCTTTTAAAAAAATTATTTCTTAAGAAAGAAAATAACATTTTGAGGGAGGAAACCCAAAACAGATACTGATGGAGTAGTGAGAGTCTGGTGGTGACCTTAGTCGTATCCGATACTGCAATGTCACAGGACCACAGAACCACCAAACAAAGGGAGGAGGCCATTTCACTGTCTAAGAAGAAAGTAAGGGGATCCCTGGGTGGCTCAGCGGTTTGGCGCCTGCCTTTGCCCAGGGCGTGATCCTGGAGTCCCGGGATCGAGTCCCGCGTCGGGCTCCCGGCATGGAGCCTGCTTCTCCCTCCTCCTGTGTCTCTGCCTCTCTTTCTCTCTATGTCTATCATAAATAAATAAATAAATCTTAAAAAAAAAAAAAAAAGAAGAAGAAGAAGAAAGTATTTTGTTTGCCCCAGCCAAATCATCACTCTTGCAACTGGCTTTCCTTTCATAGTATCTCTAGAGAATTTTCTCACATAATGACTATGATTCAAGGTCTGCCCTCCTGGGCAAGTGAGTACATGTAAATCTTTTCATTGAATATCTCTTCTTGCTTCCCCCACTTTATCTGGCAAGGCTGGGGCTCTATCACACACCAGCTCTATGAATCACCTGACTTCTCTGAGCTTCCCTCTTCTCATCGATAAAATAATGGTGACAGCAGTTACCAGCTGACCTATTACCATTGTGAGCTTTTCGTAAGATAATATGTTTTGAAAACAATGCTATGAGAATCATATGCAAGGTCATAGGAGCCAACATCCTTCACTGAATGATTATGTGCCAGACACAAGGCTTTTTCTTACGTATTACTTCATGTTATCATCATAAGAAGTTAGTAGAATCCCCATTTACCAATGAGAAAACTAAGTGTATACTCTCCTCACAGTCAAATATCTTTTCCATTGCAGAGCCAGGATTTGAACTCAGTTTGACCTCCAAAAGCCAGGTTCTTGAATATTATGCTTTACGACCGCATAGAATCTTAGTGCTCAAAGGGACCCAACAGATCATTACTTTGAATCCCTATAGTTGGCAGATGAGGACACCAAGATCCAGAGAAGGGACATGACCTGCCCATACAACCAACAAGAAGTGCCACAAATTTCACTTCACAGAACACTAAGAGTCTCTGCATAATCTGCCAGCCAATGTGGTTTCTAGTTACTCAAGCCGAGGGAGTGGGTTGGGGTTTCTGTTCTCAGCTCCACTTCACTGTTACTGGAAACCAGAAACTCTTGGATCCACCCTATTATTCAACGGCCAAATTACATATTCTAAACTGAGTGAAACTTTGAACTTCCAGGGAAAGTGGACTTCTACCCAATAACCACAAATATCCACTTTTAATATTTGGAGTTGAACCCCATTGACTCATAAATTTAGTTCGGGGGAAAGTACTCCAGGAGAGGAAACCACGTGTGTGAAAGTGTAGAGGTAGGATCAAGTCTGACACGTTCCAGAAGCAGCAAAGAGGCTAATGTTACTGGAGCAGAGTGGAGCAAAGATGGAGCCTGGTCAGAGATGAGGTCAGAGTGGTGTTAGGAGACAGATCACAGGGGGTCAAACAGGCCACTGCAAGGATTTTGGTATTCATTCTGAGTGAAATAAGAAACTATTGTAGGGTTTTGAACAAAAGAGTGACACAATCTGACCTACTTTCTTAAAGGATTATTCATTAAGAATAGGCTGAAGGAGCTAAGGTAGAAGCAAGAAGACAGTAGGAGGATAAGATGGTCTCACACTCTTCAAGGCAGAGATAATGACTTGGACCAGCATGGTATCAATGGAGGTGGTAAAACATAATTGGATTTTGGAAGCAGTTTGAACATAGACCTGGTCTAGCTATTTCCTGACTAATTGGATATAGGATGAAAAAAATTAGTGAGGCATCAGGAATGGCTCCAGTGTTTTTGGCTACACTACAAGAATGAAGCTACTATTCACTGAGAAGGAGAAGACTGAGTGGAGCAGGTGTGTGAGACCAGGAATTCGTAGAGGGATGTTGAGTGTGACCACCCAGGGGAGCTATTCTGTAGGCAATTATTTACATGATTGTGCAATAAACAGATTCTAATTTCAACTGACATGTAAGCCAGTAATATTCTATTCTTTAATAACTTTATTTGGTTCCCTGAATCAATGTGAAAAAATTCTACACCTCTGAGTGCTTTTTTCCTTTGCATTAATGCCCAACCATTCCCAGCCCTCTCCCCATGATTACTGTGTAGGGCTGGTAGCAGCCAGAGCAGTAGCGCTGATGTCAGGAAAATGGCTCAGACAGGCAGCCTGTCTGCTGCTTTGATACACTCCATGTCCAGAGGGAGAACTGCCAATCCAAACAGATCCCACAGATTGTGCCCTACCCAGTGCTATCAAAACACAGACGAGAGAATGCTTAAGCCAGCTGTCTGGGAAGACTATCAAGGTATCGTGCAGCTTATGGGAGCTCAACAGCATGTAGAAGATGGTGTACTGAACCCAAGGGAAAAAAGACGGACTCAGGAGCCTGGAGCATCCTCCAACCAACATCCTCCAGCATCCCCCGCAAGGCTCTTGCCCTAAGTTCTTGAGGACAACGTGCCAAAGTGGCCCTAAGGAAGAAACAACGTCCAGGAACTAATTCTGCATTTCTGAGAACACAGAAATATCTTCAAAGCTTCAACTCTACAATCTGATTTATACAGATCCATGTTTGAGATTCCACCATTATCAGAGTGTAATCTCTTGGTTAAAAAATGTTTTTCATAAACCCTACTATCTATCACTTTCAGCTCAAAATGGAAACAGAATTTAATAGAGAGGAACAGGAAGGAGAGAGGGGACAGGTACCGGGAGGATGGAGAACCCGCCTAACCCACCCCCACTCCCATCACCATTTCCACCACCTCCCAGGGTGGAAAATGGTCCAGAACAGGGAGGCAGAAAATGGAGGAAGCTCACCGTCTGGAATTTCCCCTGTTGACAGATGTGGGAGGGAGTCGCAGGGATGAGTCAGAAACTCTTTAGTTGGTGCTTAAGAGCTGCCTATGCAAATCTTCTAGGGCCTTCTTTGCTACCATAAACACCTTTGGGTTTACCCAAATGCCTTGCTGGCACACAGGCATTCCAGAAAATCGAGTGTGACTGTTCTGAGGGGCTGAGGGCAGGCTTCTCACTCAAAGCCTAAAAAGCCTCAACTCTGGCTGTCACCCTGACCTCCTCTATCAACTTCTTCTGGCCTCTTGCCCCCAGACCCTAGTCTCTATCTCACCCTAAAACTCCACTCAGTGCTGAAAAATACCCAATACTGTGATTCTTTGTTCCACTTTATTTCATATCCATACTTCTCATCTCCCTTCTCAGAGCTTTCCTAAAACATCTTTCTTTTGAAGGAGCAAGATGAGAGGAGGCAAGAGAGGTATGGAGTTCTCTGGACTCATTGAAGCTTACTGCTCTTCTGGTTCCAAATCAGCTACATCTCTGAAGGCAGCACTCTCAGAACCTGCTGGAAACTGATGGCCAGGTGTCAGCCTCATGCCCAGAGACTGTGTCTAGCTGACCCTGAGAAAGAAGACCAGGCACAGCCAGCTCATAACCCGGCATCAGGCTCCTGGCTTGTGAGCTGTGATTTATTGCTACATCTACTCCCTGGATGAGTCAGGAACATGCTCAGCTTGTTTGGGAAAAGTCAGGAGGTCAGTGTGACCAGGGTGAAGTGAATGAGAAAAAGAGTGATAGGTGGTGAGATCAGAGAGGTACAGACACCAGATCACATGGGGCCTGGCCATTAGTAGATTCTATTTCAAGTGAAATGAGGGGCCATTGGAGGGTTTTGATCAAGCAGTAATATGATGTGACTGTAATGTAAAAGGATGGCTCTGGTTCCTGTGTGGAAAGGAATCTAAGGAAGTAAGAATGGAGCGGGGGGGACAGGTGACATGATGGTGTCTTGACCCAGAGTGGAAGTAGTGCTTAAGAGTGGACAGATTCAGTCCATAGTACAAAAGCAAATAGGATTTGCTAGTGTTCTAAACTGAGAGAGAGGAGTCAGCAAATGGGTCAAAGATTTCCATTAACTGAGATGGGAAGGAAAAGATTTGGGGGATTGCTGGATCTATGAATTCAATTTCACTATCTTCATTTGAGGTGCTCCGGGGACATCTCAGTGGAGATGTCTGGAGTTAGTGGAGAGATTGGGACTGGAGATATAAATTTGAGAGTCTTCCGAACATAATGTTAGAGGGGTTGCTGGATGAGGTCTCCAGGGGAGTGAATACAGCTCTGGAGAAGATGTCCAAGAACTATGCTCCAGAATATTCCAATTTTTAAAAGTCAGGAAAACAAAGATCATGCAACAAAGGAGATGGAACAAAGAGAGCAATGAGAGAGAATCAAGAGGAAGTGGTGATCCAGAAGCCAGGAGTGAGAGAATAATCAGCCAAGTCATTTTCCCTGAGAACTGGGTAAAGAAATAACTGAGAATGAAATCAGAATCCCAACAATGTTCTGCAGCCCTGGGTTTCATGGAGGCTCTGTGGGAGCTTAGCCAACCGGGTTCTGGGCCTTTCTCCCTGCTTTAACCATGTCTGCTCCTCTGTTAGCTTTGAGGTTCCATGCCAAGATTTCCTCAGAAGAAAGGGTTCTAGCACTCAAAACACAAAGCTCTGGAAACTGTTGGAGCATTGGGAAAGGGGCAAGCATGTGGGGAGGGACTTTCTCTGTAGCACTGCTCCTGGGGAAAAATCTAAAACTGAGGTTGGAAATCATAGAGCTCATGACTTCTAAGGCCTTTCTCAGCTCTAAAACATGTGAGTTCCACTCTCTTGGTTCCAGCCCCTGGACAACAATCTCACTTAACATTCCACCCATGCTCCGGTCTGATGGACCTTGATGAAGACATAGGACCTGGCTGGCCCTGCTCCAAGGGCTTGATAACATTAGGGGCCTTTGATGAATGGTATAAGAAACATTTGTTTGATCCAAGTGCTGCATTGAACTCTGATTTTCAGGAAAACTACTGGACTAAACATCCTGCCTCCTCCTGCCTCCCAGATCTTAATCAGCCTCACAGTCTGTCTGGAATTAGGCAGTGTCTGCACGAGGTCTCACCCATGACTACCAGCCTCCTCCTCAATTTTTAAGTATTATCTATTTTTGCTGGTCAATTTTTTAAGTATTATCTATTTTTTCTTGGTTTCTCAGATACCATAATCTCTCTGTCTGCTGACAAAATTAAATACTAACAAGTTCAGGTATCCAAAGTTGCCCTTCCCTTAGATGTAATTTTCTAGCTCTATCAACTTGCAATATAGATGTAAGGAAAAATGCAACAATCCTGAAGAAAATCTAAGCATAGGGGAAGCAACTTGGCTTTCCTTGAACAAACACTCATTTCTAACACCAGGATCCAACCATAAGAAAATAAGACATGAGCAGCTGAATTTAGGAATCTTCTAATCCAGACTTAAAGCTTGAGGCATAGTCTGCTCTTACAACTCCTGTGCTCCTCTTCCAAGATGTTTTTCTCTTTTAAGATTTTATTTATTTATTTGACAGAGAGAGAGAGAGAGAGCGTGCACAAGCAGGGGGAGCAGTAGGCAGAGGATGAAGCAAGCTCCCTGTTGAGCAGGGAGGCTGAAAGCAAGCCTGATTCCAGGACCCTGGGATCATGACCTGAGCTGAAGGCAGACGCTTAACTGACTGAGTCACCCAGGTGTCCCCCAAGATTTTTTAAATTAATTTATTTACTTGAGACAGAGAGAGAGAAAGTGTGAGTGTGCATGAGGAGTGGGGAGGGACAGAGAGAGAGAGAGAGAGAGAGAGAGAATCTCCAGCAGACACCCCTCCAAACTGGGAGTGACGGGAGAAGGGGTGGGGAGTAGTACCTGTCTTGTGACCCTGAGATCAGGACCTGAGCTGAAATCAAGAGTAAGATGCTTACTGACTGAGCCACCTAGGCAGCCCCTCTTCCAAGATTTTGACCCTATATTTCAAGAACTTTGATGGAGGATTGAATATGTCTTCATCTTAAGAGATTATACAATGTCATATTCTATTCAAGATAAAAATAAAGGCAGCATGGTACCATGCCTGAGGATTATGCATAAGCCACCTAACTCACTTGCTTACAGATGTAGTTTTGAATGTAGATGAGGACCGGAGCCAATAGCCAAGAAAAAATTCTGGAGATGTCTTTGGTGCGAAAAGGTGGTTTTACTAAAGCATGGGGACAGGCCCCATGGGGAAAAAGAGTTGCACTGGGAATGAGCAAGGGAAGTGGCCCATTATATGCTTTCTTTCAAATTGGGAGGGGGTTAGGGATAGTGTAAGTCTAAGGAATTTTGGAAGCAAGGTTTCCAGGACCTTAAGGGAGCTAGCTGTTACTAAGGAAAGGTCACTTATTACTGTCTAACCTGAGTCGTAAGACTCTTTAGATGTGTATCGGTGGGTCATATGCTTGGGGGGTGATTGCTAACACATATCTTGGGGGTTTAGAGATAAAGGAAGTTTCCAAAAGAATTTTTATATGTTATAGTAGACTTACAGGATCCAGGGGGTTAGACTAAGATAGCGTTTTGCCCTTAGCAAAGTGTAACACTGAGGCAGCTGAGTCCCTAGGGGAAGGTCACCCTGCCTGTTTCAAGGACTTGTCAATGGGCTGTAGGCAGTAAGGAAATTTAATAATTTTTCTCTGCCTTTGTTTCCCACATCACTTACTGTGATGAACATTTTTTTATTTTGTCCTTACAGCATCTTGTCCCTAGGTCCTCCTTTGAAGAACCACCCCCGCTTCACCTTCATCCCTTGTGGTTTGGTGAGGCTAACTCTACTCCTATCTATAGGAACAGGCATGGGCCACAGGCTAAATTCAATCAGTGCCTTCCATTCCCCAACCCAGAGACTAAATACAGAACAGACCCAGAACCCAACTTGGGTCAATGGCAGTCAAGCCTATGACTTTGTGATAATGTTAGACAGGAGATGAATACTCTTCTTTCATTAAAACTCAAGGTAACAGATGGGTACCTGGCCAGCTCAGTCAGTGGAGTGTGCAACTCTTAATCTTAGGGTTGTGAGTTTAAACCCCACATTGGAATTAGAGATTACTAAAAGATAATTTTTAAATCGTTTTTAAAAATAAATCCATTAGTACATCTCTTTTTAAAAAGCAAAAATGAGAAAGCATATGGAGACTCCCACTATAGAAAGTAAAGTTAAGGGGATATGAGCCTGGGGCGACTAACATCTATTTCCAGGATGAAAAACTAACCTACGTTTGGAGCCTCTTCAGAGGAGGGCAGAGCAGGGAGATAAGAAGATATAGGATTCTGGATTTAGATGTGTCTGAACAGAAGCACAAAATAAATTCCTTTTTTTGGTTAAGTAGGTTTGAAATGGGTTTTCTGTCACCTGTAACCAAAAGAATCACAAATTATCCATCTTCTCTAGATCTTGATATCTGAGCCTTTAGAATGGAGATGTTTAGAATTAGTCAGTGGTTCTTAGTGGAGGCACTAATAGCATTTGGTGGGACAATTCTTTATTGTGCAAACTATTCAGAACATTCATTTTTGCTCCCTGTCCACAAAATGCCAGAAGCATCCTTCAGTTATTACAACAATCAAAAACCCACCAACTAGTTCACTAGAAACACATACACACACACACACACACACATTCCCAAATGGCCCCTATGGGCAAGTGTTTCTCAACCTGAGAACAAATAAACCAGAACATCTCCAAGGACTCCCTCAACTGAAACTAGCCATGTCATGTACCAGAAATCAGGTTTACTAGAGTCTAGTCTTAGCATCAACTGAAAATAATTTAGTTTTAAAATGGGAACACTAATGTACAGCTATATGGATAAACCTATCAAAGGATCCTTGTGATTAATTACTCAAATGAAGTGACTCTAGCATAATGTAAAATAGATCCATAACAGTCCCCAGGGATATAATCCAAACACTTTTTTCCCAAGTCTATATGCACCACAGTTGATTTATCTATTCACTCACTGAAAGACATTTTGGTTGCTTCCAAGTTTTGGCAATTATGAGTAAAACTGCTATAACATCTGTGTGCAGATTTTCGTGTGGACATAAGCATTTAACTCTTTTAGGTAAATACTGCAAAGTCTAAACGCTTTGAATACTATTGTAGCTTATAATTTGTCCCATAAATAGTTAAATTTACTCAATTCATCTTGCAATAAAGAGTTAAAATCACAGCTACTCTGTGTCACCATCATTTTCCTAGACCTCTTCAATTGCATCTCTAGCAAGAGATTGGCCTGGGAGGTGGGGAGGGGTCATTTTTAATAAACAAATGGGTTTCATTACTTCCCGTATTACTGTAAGGATCACTATAGAACAATAATGAAGTTGATGGCTGGCAGTTAGCTACACTCATTCACTTCTCCACATCCATCTCTCAGCTCAGATAATTTACTGCATGTCATTCTTTGTTAGTCAGAACCACAAATGTTAAATCCTTGAATGCCAAGGAGGCCTTGTACCCCACCCTGCTCTGTAAATGTAAGAGAATAAAGTTTTCAGTGCCTTTTATAAGTCTTCAGTTTGTAAACTGATTTTTTTATGATATCTTTGTAACCTTTACTTTTTCCTCTTCTTGGCAATTTTGCGCTCTTTAATATTTATCCTCAAACAAACGGTCTAAACTCTCCACTGGCAAATTTGGATATGTCAGGAGAGTGGGCTCCTTTCCATGTACTGCCTTTGAAATCTGAGCACAATAAGATGACTTCACATTGCGTGAGCACAGCCAACCAAATCTAGGCCGAGGGTTACAGTCACGACAGACAGCGCTTTCATCTCAGCTCTCTTCAAAACTGCCAGAAATTATTGCTGCTGAAAGTAGTGCCAGGATCCTGGGGCCAATTTTCAAGTTTAGGAGGATGTGAGGGGTATCCTATACCACCCTATTGGCTCAAGGAGCTAACGACCTCTCCTCTCCCCCTCACCCCTACCATGAAACATGGCAGCTGCTTGACACTCTGGTACCTGCCCCTTGAGGCAAAGCAGGAGTTTGGCTATTTGAAGGCTGAGAGATGTCACTTTGAAGTCAGAGAAGTGAGATGGCAGGAGAAGCAAGGGGAGGCAGTTAAACCACCTCAAAACTATTTTTTGATTTTCAGACTGCATAGAAAATCAAAAAAGTGGCCCTGAAACTTAGAACAAAACCTCAATCTTTCGCATATTCATCTTTGAAGTCAAAAATTGGTGGGAAGGCTGGCTATGAAAGCAGACCCATAGCTTCATGAACAGCAAATTTAAGCAGTTTCCCCAAATTTCCTATGTAAGTATTGCTTTAGATTACTATGGCTGCTCTAAATACTGTCCCTCATCTTCTCTCTCTGACCTTCATTCCCCACATCTAGAGCTTACAAAGAAACTGAGATTTCCTTTTCAGCAGAATATACCATCACTATGCCTCATGCAGGGCCCTCTGTACATTAGAGAAATGGAAGTGTCTTGTGTCTTGTCCATCGCTCCTTTATTAGAGGTAATTACCTCCAGCTGGGCCAAGTTGATTGAGCAAATATTCAATTTTCACATGATTTTGCTGTAGCACCATAATGAATGTGAAAGAAGGTCCGTGGAATAAATAGTTAAAGGAGTTGGAGCTGGAGCTGAAAACATGGGCTGCTTTGTTCTTATGACAACTGCTTCACCATGTAAAACATTCTCCCATTTTGAAGGATCTGTCTTTTCCAGCCACAACCCTCAAGCTATAGTTATAGACCCATGATTTCTTTTATGCCAAGGTTATGAATACTCTTTTATGAATATTTTCCTTTGAACTCATTTTTGTTAAAGAAGAAAAATAGCCCTATGTATTGCACGGCTGACAGTAATAGACAAAACATAACAAATTGTTCTCGTAGGAGCAGTAAAATGCTCCAAAATGCACATAGAAAAATTCCAAATACAACATAATGTTTATGGAGCACTGTCTTTGCAGTTCTAATTCTTAAAAAGTAATATTTCTGACTGGCATGTATTATATAGAACATATTTCAGAGATTAATATCAAGATTAATACCTTAAAATGTATCCCTTCACGGTATCATGATTACTTTTCCCATATCACCGCAAACCCTGAGTGAATCGCATTTTAGGATGTGCCATTTGGAAGGAAGGAAATCTTCATTGGATTAAGCTGCTTATGTTTTATTTCTCCTTTTATCTCATTTCAACATATCCTCCAACTTCCTCCTCTAAAAATAATTCAACTAATGCCAACATAACAGATTATAGTAGATTTATTAATTTCATTTTGCCTCCAAAGGAAGTTATTTTTGAGGCTTATAATTATATATGTAGTACTGTCAACCAATGTTTAGGTTCCTTATTAAAACTTCTTTTCATTCCATGTTAATATAATCAGTGAAATCATTTCTTTTCTGGTGTTAAAAAAAGTATGTGTTTTGCCTAAGCCCCTTTCCAAAGTTTTATCTCATCCATAAATTAATCCAGAAAAGAGCCTTTTTTAATCCCGCTTTGGGGCTTAGATTCCTAAGCCCTGGAAGCATTCGTGTTATATCCATACTGATGTAAAAACCTTTGCTATGGCAGAAAAATAATTCTGCATACAGATAGTATGCCTCTGAAGCCTAGCATTGTCAGGTGAATTATGGCAAGGGTGATTTAAGAATGCTTCTCCAGACTGAGAGAATGACCTATAAAAATTCCAAGATAAATTGTTGCTTTGCATTTGGCATTAAGAATATTCTACGTTCTTTTCTCTTTTTTTAAGATTTTTTTTATTTATTCATGAGAGACACAGAGAGAGGCAGAGACATAGGTAGAGGGAGAAGCAGGCTCTCTATGAGGAACCCGATATGGGACTTGATCCCAGATCCCAGATCGATCCCAGGACCCTGCCTTTTCATGTGAAGGGGCAGTACTTCTCTGTTCCTTAAACTATAGAGGTTCACAACATGAGCTTTAGAGCCAGACTGCTTGGGTTCAAATCCCATTGTTGCCACTTATCAGCTGTGTGATCTTGAAGAAGGCACTTAAGCACCCTGAGCATCATAAAATAGGGCTAATAATATCACCTGCCCCTTGGGATTGTTGTGAAGATGAGGTTGGTAAAAACATATAGAGCACTTACAACATCATCTGACACATAGGTAGTACCCAGTAAGTGTTAACTCAGAATATTATTCAACTCACAGGCAGGCATCCCTTTATATAACTTTAGAGCAGATTTGTAAAATAAAAAGAAATCCTAGAAAAATCTAGTTCTTTAAGATTTACCAGTACACAGACAGATAATGCTATAAACATGATTTAATAAAGTTCTGGCTATTCTTTTATATAATTATATATGGTCCAAAGATAAAAATATATTTATCCTCTTTTTTACATGGAAAAATGTAAATGTAAACTAATGGCCCCAACACATTAGTTCAGTGAGTATGTAGTTAATGTCTGCTCAGAGCAGCATACACATGAAGAACAGCAGGTACAACTACCTCTATCTACATGCAGGATCAATTTCCTAAATGTTCAATTGGTCAAGTTCATTTTCTGGATAATTGTTTCCTATAGCTAGAGAAAAAAAAAATCTATGAATTCCTATGTGTTTCCAGTCCAAACAATTTTGCTTCCATGAATCTCCTAAAAGAAATATGCTATAATTAATCAAATTTGAACACCAAATAACTTAACTACACATAAATGATCATACACTACTGCATCACTACTGTGTTGCCTTAATGTTAACTCTGGAGGTCACATTCAAAAGTCTTTGTATTCATCTCAACCCAGCAGCAAGTAAATGTCTGGTAATTATATAATTTAACAGAAAAAAAAGGATAGAATATTGTAGATACACTTTGATTATAATTCTGTTTTCTTCATCTACATTAAAAATATGTGAGGAAAAGGTAAAGAGTGAATAGTGATGCTATTAATATAATTAGATCATAGTTTTCTCCACTTTTAATTTTCTGTTACTGACTATATTACTTTTACAATAAAGACGTTAAATTTGGGGATGCCTGGGTGGCTTAGTGGTTCAGTATCTGCCTTAGGCTCAGATCATGATCTCGGGGTGCTGGGATCGAGTCCTGAAGCAGGCTTCCCACAAAGAGCCTGCTTCTCCCTCTGCCTATGTCTCTGACTCTCTCTCTGTGTCTTTCATGAATAAATAAATAAAATCTAAAAAAAACAAAAACAAACAAACAAAAAAAAACAAAGAAAGATGTTAAATTTGTAAAACTATCAAAATTGAACTAACGGGGTGCCTGGCTGGCTCAGTCAATAGAGCACGAGATTCTTGATCTTGGGGTTGTAAGTTTGAGCTACACATTGGGTGTAGAGATTACTTAAAAATAAAATCTTTTGGGATCCCAGAGTGGCTCGGCGGTTGAGCATCTGCCTTCGGCTCAGGGCATGATTCCGGAGTCCTGGGATCAAGTCCCACATCGGGCTGCCTGCATGGAGTCTGCTTCTCTCTGTGTCTCTGTGTGTCTCTCATGAATAAATAAATATTTTTAAAAATAATAAAAAAATAAAATAAAATAAAATCTTTTAACAAATGAACTATAAATTATATAATTTTTCATTTATGTATCAAAAAAGAAACTCACATGGCATTTGATTCTGAAGAAGACACTTTAATTAATTTTTATAAAATAAACCCTACAAAGATTTCTCAAAAGAAGTTTGAAAAATAACTTCTCAAAGTAAGTTCAAACTACATCTCTGTTTTGTATTATAAGCAAGGGATTCTCAAGTATAAAAGAAAATCAAGTTATACATTGCACATCACCATTATCCTTAAGTACTATTTAGAAAACCATGATACTGTATATGTAAAACTCATTTAGTTCCATAGTTTCTTATCTAAAAGAGCTTTTTAAAGATATTTATTTTCTGGGTTTTTAAAATATTTTCTTTCTTTATCTCTTGATGAAAATTAATGAGCAATTTAGGACATGATGTAAATCTAGGATTTATTGATCATATATTCAAAGACACAGAATGAATCTATAGGATAGAGGTTTCACATGGCATCTGTCTGGAGTGAGTTTACGTTGTGCCTTGACTTCTGAATGTGTAACTAGATACAATTACCACAAACTAAGACAGAATATTACAAATGAAGATACTCTAACACAAAGGCTTGTAGGATTTTGTTTAGATTGTCAATGGTTGTTTCGTCCAAATTTTCTTCATTGTCATCCATAGTGTGCCAGACTTCAGGGAAAGGAGATGGGATCAGATGCAAAACTGGAACACCTAATAAGAAAGAACCAACTTGTAATCAAGTGCTTATCTCCAGTGAGTAAATTAGAAAGTATCACTCTTCAAACACAAGTCTGAGTGAGAGATCTGTGCCATATAACCACAGCTGATAATTCATCATTTTCTGTATACTTCTTTGTATCTTCCCCTTTTACTCCAAAGCCATTCATTCATTCAACAAATGTCACTGTATTCAGTAACTAATTTTAAAGTGCTTACTACGTACCAGTCACTATTCTAGAAGTTGAGAGTTCATCAGTGAAAAGGTGAAGCCCTGTTCATACAAGAGCTTACATTCCAGTAAAGAAAGAAGCAAGTAAACAAATATAAAAATAATTTCAGAGAATGATAAGGGTTCTAAAGAATAATAAAACAAGGTAGGGGAAGAGAGAATGAGGGGCAGACAGCTGGGCCAAGAAAGATGTATTTAATGTTAGGGAAAGCCTGTTTGAGAATCTCACATTTAGTTAGAGAAGTGCAACAAAGGGAAAAACAATCTCTGCAAAGATATGGGGATGAGTATTCCAGGCAGCAGTATTAGTAAATACAAAGGTCCTGAGGTAGGAGTGTGTTTGGCCTGCTTGAGGAACAGCAGGAGGACAATGTGGCTGGATCAGAGCAATAATTGGAGAGAAAGGTAGGAGGAGATGTTGGAGAAGAACAGAGTCATAAAAAGGAGATCCTTGTAGGTTATGGTAAAGACTTTGGGTCTTATTCTACATGATGGCAAGCCACCAGAGCTTTAAAGCAAGAATAGGGAAGAACAGAGAACAAAGAACAAAGAATAAGGAATAGGGAAGCAACTGCAAAAGCTAGGACCAATTGGGAAGCTACTACAGGAGCCCTTGAGATGATTTAGACTTCCATCACTGCTTCCCTATTAATCAGAAAACACCAGAGTTACACAAATTATAAGAATATAATCTTACTCTATGAATAAGAAGGCAGGGTCAACGGAATATGGGCTTTTATAAATATTCTAGAATGGGGGTAGGGGTTTAAGGATTTGGAATGACTTCTAAGAAAAAAGAGAAGTCATGAAATAGTGGACGAAAAAAAAAAAAAAAAGAAATAGTGGACGATTTAATCTATGAAGTAATTACATCTAATGGCTCCTTATCCTCCTATATTGTTGCAAATAAAATACAATAAATATACAGTAAGTAAAAACTACATATGTGCACACACATGTCCATACACACATACACACACATTACCTCTTCTTAAAAATGGAATATGGTCATCCTGAATCACCCCTCCATAACTGTGATTCTGGAAATAGCACCTCTCCAAAGAGTGATCCTTGAGTAAACCTAATTTGTGGAGTTCTTGTTCTGCAGACAACAATTAAACAGTAGGTGATTATCAATTCTTAGCTGATCAATACTCAGAATTCACAGGGAATTTGAAATCTTTGCCATCGCTTTTAAACAATATGCAGCAGTGAGCCCACTATACCCACGGCAATAAGCATTTGGGCTACACTTGCATGTACATTTCGGAGTAGTTCAAGGGAGAGAAGAATCACACATCTCTAGCTTTACAGGTGAGAACCTCCTTAGAGGTAAATACTAAGTTGAACAATGGAAAGATGGAGAATGAGAAAACCAGAGGAAAGCCAGGGTGGTGGGGTGGGGACAGGTTTACCTCAGACTCAGGTAAAAATTTCTCTTATAATATTCTAGATTTGGATATTGGCAAAGTCTGAACTCACGTGGAAAGTATGAATTGAGAGAACTGTTTTTCCTGCTACTTAGAAAAATATAACTCTATCCTGCTCCAGTAAAGTTTGTGTAGCTAATACGAATTTCTAGACTGAAGTTCTTGCCTCAAAAGCAGGTCTCCTGGCCTAGATTTTATCATAAAGATCTATCTCATTTTCATCTCTCCCTGATGCCAATAGGCTTTGTGTGTGTGTGTGTGTGTGTGTGTGTGTGTCTGCGCACTACAGGGTAAGGAGTAGTGGAGGTATGAAGGGAAGAATTATTCCTCTTTTCCTTCTCCAAGACCCATTTCTCTCTCTTGAGCCATAGATATTTTGTTTCTTTGCATGGCCTGGCTTGACCTTCTAGCCTAGTCTACTCTCATTTAACTGACACTACACTGTCTCTTAAATGACTTTTGAAGGATCTTGGCTTTCTCTCACATCCCAATCTCTTACTTCCTTAGAAAATAGAGATGATTCTAGATATAAAGGAAAACCAAGTCTGAACAAGGTAGGAAACAGAAGATGGCAATGACAGAGATTAAAAAAAAAAAAAAAGAAAAATTAAAGAATCCTTTTTGGTATCATAAGGACTGTGACAGTCATCATTAGCCAGCATGCTTTTCTGAGTGTTTTCTCTAGACATGCATTCCATACACTGCAAACAGGATTCTGTGAAAATACTTTCCAACCATTGCTAGGGATATGCAAACATTAAATGTAGCATTGTATGTTTCCAGTTCTAAATGCAGTCTCATGCAGGAAAATAAAGTGAGCCTACTGAAAAAGATAAATGGGAGCAATAAACTAGTCAGTAAAGCAAGAAAAAAAGCCAGAAAAGTATATTATATTTTCAAATAATATATTTAAATCAAAAATTTTGAACTTTCTTTTTTCTTTTTCTATTGTTATAAATTTGAATTTTAAAATGTAGCATTTTTTCATAGGGAGGAACTCGGCTGACCCTTTAGTGACAGTGGTGCTTACCAATCGCTTCAAGTCTATTAAACCATCTGGCAGATTTTGGGAAAAAATTGGGAAATGTTGGGTTGGGCGCTCCAATTAAATCCAACAAGACCAATAAATCCTAAGGGAGAAAAAAAATTGTTTAATCACTGTCACCAAAACACATTTCTTATTCACCAATGGAAAAACAATAGTCAAAACTAAGTGTATTTTAACAATTCAGAATAATCTAGAGAGCTGTATAAATGAAAAAAAAAAGATTTAATAACATTGTAAGTTAATTATCTTGAAGAACTTTTAAAAATCTTGCTTATGCAACCTGGACAAATGGCAAAATATAAATTTTTGGTGTCTGTAACCCCAGAAGGAAACCACTAAGGATAGATTAGAAAGAGGACATTCAGATGATATTTTATATTTTATTCTTTATTAAAAAAGAATACATTTACTTTTATTTTCAGATGGGATTCCAAGCCTTTCTGATCTTTATATCCTTAGTCTGTAATGATACAGCTGCCTAGGGAAAGCACTTGGGTAGTAACTATTTATTCCTCAAAGCAGACTATAGGAAAAATTTCTTGACTACAAGCTCTGTGACCTACTGTCTCTGGATCCCATTTCCTCTTCCATCAAACCAGAAGCTCAAAATTACTGGTTTTTAAAGGCCCCTTCTGATGATAAGTCTCCATAATTACGTCAGTGTTTCTCGTTTGAGCCGTAAAACATCACCAGGCTTGAGGACTCCCTGAAGACTACCCCCCACATTAAGAGCTCCTGATTTATATAAATGAGACAACATGCAGGTAGATATGTAGCACAGATCCTGACACATAGTAGATAAATATCTGCAGAGTCTATGATTCTAAAGACATAATATCTATTAACTCATGAATGATGATTAAAAACATTCATTGGGGAAAAACGGGTTTATTTGCAATAAGACTATATTTACAAAGTTGGATAACCATCAATATGGATTCATATATTTGGACTGATAAATAACTTTGTCCCTCCTCTTGATCAACCTGGTCTCCCCTCCTCCTTTGAATTTCGCTTTTTAGCCACTTGGGCAAAGGACTGACTGAATGAGTGCCAACCATATTTCCCTGACCTATTATGAGCTGCCAACAGACAACAGTATGGAGAGAATGCCGGCATGATGTGTTAGAGCCACAGAGGACACTTAATGTGGCTATTTGGACTCCAGGGTGAAGGTCATTGACATGGCAAAGGAAAGGGATGAGTGGGGGGGAGTTAGGAATAGGCTTTGAGTTCACAGATAGGGTGAGGGCAGGGATGGATGAAGACAGGGAAGAAATGAAGTCTCAAGGATAGCATGAGGTCCCAAGCTGCAGTTAGTGAGGATCTAAGACTGAGTGAAGGTCAAATATGGGAAGAGAAACAGAGTAAGGAGAGAACTCAAAGTGAGATGAGGAACTAGGGATGGAGTGTGGGCCCAGAAATGGAAATTAAAATGCGGCCATGCATTGCACCCATTACTCAATAAGAGCAAAGTTTTAAGGCAGCATCAAAAATGTTACCATCCCCATGCAATGATATTATACCAAAACACATCTGACACAATATCACAAACACACTTGGAGTCATTATAATACTTTGAGGACATCAAGGAAATTCCTCACTCCCATCCCCAATAACATGTCTCACTCGCACTCCAGTTCCCAAGACCCCAGCCTCCTCAAGCTTTGTAGAGGCCTCAAAAAAGGAATTTGCTCTCACCATCTCTCCACAGAACTAGGGAATGTGCTCCCATTGAACTGAACTGAATCTGATGTTTCCTTAATCTTATTTTTTTTTACATTATTTTAATTAAGCTCAGTCAAACATAACTTCTTTTTTTTTTTTTTTTTTCAAACATAACTTCTAACCCAGAATCATTCTTTTCAGCTCTGGGATTCCTCAAAAGCCCAATGCCTGCCAAGGAATGTTCCATAATAAACACTCTGCTCCAAGACTGCAGTGGCATTCTTAGGTCTTTAATTGGCTTTAGCTTTGGTTTCCTTGAGGCAGAGCCTGCAGCTGCAACACCATGAGAATTCCCCAGACTAACCATGCCGTGCAGTTGGTTGGTGTCTTTCGCTCCAGGTGGGTGTGGGGTTGATGCCATCTTGGGAGCTAAGTGCCGAGATCCATACAGAGAATCACGAAGAGACCAATGAAGAAGAGCCTCTTCCCCATCAAAGAAAATTAGCTGGAGTGAGAGATCTGGCTTGGAGTCTGGAATTTCCTGGTAAAAGGAATAGTAAAAAGATAGCAAAAACAGGATTTTTAAAAGACAAGATAGTTTCCTATTAACTGGGCAAAAGTACAGATATGCCATGAAGAAAAGGAAGATAGCAGAGCAAGTAAAAATATGCCAAAATGTATTTTGTACCACTTTGCCTCCAAAAATCATCCCACCTCCCACAGTCGTCACCCATATAAATATCACTTTCTCTGAAAATAGAAGTCTTATATTTTTTCTTACTCCTTAGAGAAATTTGAAACTCTGATATTGTCATGGTGGGCAAGGTGAGGTGACACATCACCCCGTTCCCCTCCAGAAGAATGTGTTGCCCCTGCCACCAAGAGAGCTGTCCGCAGGTCTTCAGCTGTTAGCCCCTTTCAGGGACTGCCTCAGCACCTCCAGAGCTCCCCAGGGTTGGCTCAGACAGTTGTTGAACGTGCACTGGCTGATTGATTTCTTCTTCTGCCTAATCCCACTTCTCTTTCCTCCCTGCTACAGCTGTTAAGCCAGCGCCACTCGCTCAGAAAGGACCTGAATGCTTCATTCCACATCAGTGCACATTCCTGGGAACACGCAACCTGAAATAACTGCAAATCTTCCTTGCTTCCCACATTATTTGAGTCTGTAATTTTTAAGTGAATCTAGGTCCAAGGATCTGCCTTAAGGAATGGAACAAGGACACAAAGAATAATAATTACAGCCTCTCCTGTGAAGGAGTCTACATGTCAATTGTGTTAGGAAAGATATATATGCGAGCGACAAAGAGTGACAACAGTCATAGATGCAGCATAAAACATTGCTGGGAACTGCACAGAATGAGAGGTCAAATCCTTGGGGTGTCAGGGAAGACTTGATGAATCAGTATTTGAGCAGAACTTAGAAGGGCTAGTAGGATTCTGGTCAATTTTATACTTTTTACTGTCACTTCTTGCTTTTCTGATGACTCCTACCCCCACGGTCCTCCAGCCCCACTGGAATCCCTGATCTGTTAAATCTTTCACCTGTTCACAATCTTTCACCCCCATGAAGTACTTCACTCCATATTCAGCTAAAATTCCACAATCATTCTAACCACTCCCTTGCCTCTCACCATAGTCAACCCCCTGGCCTCTCTCTGCCTTGGTTAAGCTCACATGGCAAAAATATAACCTTTAGACCACCTCTCTGCCTACCTCGTGCCTGCATATAGTTAAAGCTGGCTGAAGAAAAATATACAACCATTTGCTTCTTCTACCTCAACATACTCCTGGGGATATGCTCCCATCAGACTGAAGTAAATCTGAGATCTCTCTAATCTGTTATGGATATCATGTTTCCTCTTATCTCTCTAAGGGTTTTTTTTAATTTTTTTAATCTCTAAGTATACTTAAAACAGTGTCCCTTAAGTTATCTCCTGCTCCTTGTGCTCTATTTCCTCCAAATTCATTTTTCAATTCGTATCGTTTTACTCTCTTTCTTTCATGCTGGAAACCATCCTCAAATGTCTGGTCACCCTTTGTGTTTATTCATATTAAAGAATGAGGTACTAGGGGTGCCTGAGTGGCACAGCTGGTGGAGCATCTGACTCTTGATTTCAGCTCAGGTCATGATCTCAGAGTTGTGGGATTGAGTCTCAAGTTGGGCTCCATGATCAGTGGGGAATCTGCTTGAGACTCTCTCCCTCTCCCTCTGCCCCTCTTCCCATCACTCCCTAAAAATAAATAAATCTTTAAAAAAATAAAGAATAAGGTACTTAAACACTGATTAGAGACACAGATTGGTTGGTTTTACTAGAGGGTAATCTGGTGCCCAAAAGCCCCTCAAATCTTGGGTCTTTTTCATGAGGTAGTTCAAATTCCCCAGAGAAGAAGCATCCAGGTTCCCACCTGAGGGGTACAAGCTGAGTGCTGGCTTTCTCATGCTGATAATGGGGCAAATGCCGGGGACCTCACTGTTCAATGCGCAGACTTTCACCTAATCTTTTTGATTTCCATGGGACATTTCATTCCTGCCCTCCTCTCTATGTGGCATCCTCACATCCAGAACTTCCCTGGTTTAGTTTCTACAGAAAAATTATCCTGTCCTCTCCTATAAGGATGCACAGGCGGCATCCTCACCTATCTGCCAGGGATGGGGTAGGAATCTACATATCCCAGTACTCCTTGTGCTGACTTACAAACGCTTCCCTCTCAGCCCCCAGCCTCACTTGTAACTCCCTTACTATCTCCACCAAACCCTGAGCCACTTCAGGAGTTTGGCAGGGGACTACTGGCTTTTCCACTTCTTCCTCAAACTGGGGAAAAGGACTTCTCTCTACTCAGACATGTCATTTGTCATTTCTCCATTTACCTTCTGTCTTCATATTGTGGTTCCCATTAACACATGTTCCCTAGTTTCTTCAAAGATTGTTTTAGGGTGATTTCCCAAGATGGAAAAAAAATGTCTTTATCATCTGAAAATTAAGTTATTTTTGTATGCTAATCATCACAATTGTTTTAGTATCACTCCTTAGACCACAAGAATATTTATAATGTATTTATTATAATAAGTAAATGTATATACATATAAATATAATTTATTATACTGAGCCTCTCCATAACTCCTGAGAGCATTAAGCACAGGATGCATCCTGTCTATACAATACATACGTATTTGGAGTTTAATAACTCTAGTAATTAAACAGATTTTCTCATTGGCTAAAGGTGTAAGGTACATACTTCAGTGGAGACATGGTAAGTTTCCAGTTGTTTAAAGGGCCTTGACTGGTTCCAAAGCTCTAGTTCCAAATCAAACAGCACAATAATGAAACACCAGAGCAGATTAAGATTGCCTGGGATGAGAGACATCCCACTCATGCATGCCCAGGGTAAAAGCAAGAGCAGGCAATTTTCATATTGTGTAGGTTTGAAGGTTCAGATGCCTCACTGAAATTTCAACAGGTGAGTGACTCCAGTGGTCAGTGCAATGGTTTACTTTCTGTTCCAATCATTAAAACAAGAGTGGACAATAATACTGAGTCCCATAAGGCACCTTGTTCTTTTTGTATTTTTTTTTTCAGGATTAGCAAGAAAATAACTGTGGCCTTCAATCTCTGGTAACTCAATCTTGGATCTGGGAAAATCTGTGTGGCCTGATTTGTGATGGTCTTTCAGTTCTTCATGGTAATATGATAAATGTCTTGTTACCAGTGTAACATGATCAGTGAATTATCTGCAGTCTTTGCCCATCCAAAGCTGTATCAGCTAATGCTGCAATAATAAGGGGTAAATACCCACCCCAAACTTTTTTTTTTAAGATTTATTTATTTATTTATGATAGACATAGAGAGAGAGAGGCAGAGACACAGGAGGAGGGAGAAGCAGGCTCCATGCAGAGAGCCCCACGTGGGACTCGATCCCGGGACTCCAGGATCGCGCCCTGGGCCAAAGGCAGGCGCTAAACCGCTGAGCCACCCAGGGATCCCCAATACCCACCCCAAACTTAAAGCAACACTTATGTGTCCTCCTGGGTCCGTGGATCAGCTGGGGGACAGCTGATCTAGGCTGGGTTTGATTGGAGGAGCTCTGCCTCACCGTGCAGTTATTAAGCTTGGCTCTGATCCACATGTCTTATCCTCCCCCTGAGACTGGCAGGCCAGCCAGGGCATGCCCTTTTGGTGGTAGCAAAGATGCAAGAGAACAGCCCGATTACACAAGCACATCTCCAGCCATTGCTTGTGTCATATCTGCTAGCATCCAATTGGCCAAGACAAGTCAAATAACCAAGCCCAGAGTCAACGAATGAAAACATACAACCTGGTGGGAAGGCAAACGATGGGAATGTATACCTGTAATCTTACTACTGGAGGGTTGCAGAGAGTTGGAGCAATAATCCAGTCTATTCTCCTGTCCCTCTCCCAGGTCACAATCCACTACCACCTACCCAACCCATGACAGCTGAAGATCTTAAGATAACTCCTTAATATATAAATTTATTTTAAAGTACAACTGGAAAAATGAATCTGATACTCTTCACATTTCAATCAAAACTAGTCCTTTTTTTAATTGCCCACATCACCGTTACTTCTAGGAGAAAGGATAATTAAGAGAATGTGTGTGTATTTTTTAAGTGGGGATGTCCAACCAGCAACTCATTCAGCTCTTTCTGTCTGTCACTAAAACCAGGTATGAGCTACATAGAAAAAGGTAAAGGAGTTCACCCAGAGAAAACACACCCATTCTACGGACTATGCCTTTCATTTAATCTCCTTATAGTAGAATGCAAACATATCAGCCTCTGAACTCCCCCACCCAATTGCTAAGGAAAGGTACTGGTTAAAAGCAGAGCAGAGAATGGGAGAAAGACATTATAGAAGGTTCAGGAAACAAAATAAAACAAAACAAAAAAACAGTGAAAATGATACCAAGAGGTTACAAACAATTCTTGCTTTCTTCAAGTTCAGCATATCCAGCAAAAATAGAATCAAATATCTCTATTACTTCTATTACAAGATAAACCTTTTACTTCTTTACCTCCATTGTAGCAGAGGCCGGCCCCTTCATAAAGCTCTCAGGGGGAAAAAAAGGCATTTGTTGCCTGCGAACAAAGTTTTTTGTTTTTGCTTTGTTGTGTTTACTTGGTTATGAGTGATATCTGAACAAAATGTCTTCATCTAGCTTAGCACTTTTTTCCAATATACCCTTAAGAACAGAGACTGAAATAACATCTGAGAGTCCCAGAAGCATTTTGAGCTGAGAACATAACAAAAGCTCTGCTATGCTACATAAAATTGAGCCAAGATTCACAGATAATAACAATAATGCATTTTCTGCTCCATGCTTTTCATCTTGATATGTCTGAATTACCCACTCTCAGCACCACTTTACAGCAACCCCCTCCCCCACCTCAAGAGCCACATCTCTCAGATTAGAAGGTTGTGATGTTTCATGGCTACATAAACAAGAAGAAATCCACATGCTTCTCAAACATATATACCTGTACCAACTGTACACCTGCTTCATTTGTTGCAAAAAATGTTGCATTTAATTTAATATGTATGCAAATTTAGGTAATCAAGTGCCAACGAATAAATTCACTCTTATGTATCTTAGATTTACCCCGCATGGTTAACATTTCAAATAGTATAATCTTCCAATTAATATTCATTTTAACTCACATCATTTTGCAACAGATTAGTATAAAGTGTACTGAAAGTACATTTCTAAATGGCCTTCCTACTCTCCCAAGGATCCTAGAATTCACTCTGAGTTCTTCTAATGTGTTTTATCCCAAGAATACACGAGACGGAAACAAATACCTCCAAGGAAAGGAGTTGCTTGTCTAAGGCACGGGCAAGTTCCAACAACATTGCACATGGCACAGCTGAATCAGTGGCTCCCACAAACACCCTGTTGTCCCAAGGGTGAAAATACTTGGAGTCGTAGTGACAGGCGAGGACCAAGTGTCGTTTAGCAGTGGGATTGAGGGTGCTGATGATGTTTGAGAAAGACCGGTATCCATAGGGTGTCTGACTCAAGAAGGTGTCTATTTCCAAGACCCAGTCGGCTTGAAGTCTCTGAATTCTCTGCATTATGTGCTGATCAAAAGAAAAACCAAAATTTCAGATCTGGACAGTTTCCATTGGTTAATTCTATATATATTTTAATTTTGTGTGATGTCTTTCAAGTTAAAAAAGCAATACATGATTATGGAATTAATAGCAAGGATCATAGAATTAGTAGGAAGGATTCCTCTCCCTCTCCCCTAACCATCGACTTTGCAAAGCAAATCCCAATCATTAGTATTAACCAATGTTAATAGTCTCATGTATATTTTTCCACACCATTCTTATTGTTTATATGAATATGTATTAGCACACAAACACATATTTGGCAAAGGAGTACATGTTTCTATAGGAACCTACTTTACACATGATTCTGCTCCTTGCTGTTCTCATTTAACAATATAGCAGAGTCATTTCTACACATCAGGAGACAGAGACTCAGTTTGGTACATATTAAAGTCCACTTTCAATATTTCTAAGAAGCGAAGAAGGTATCTTGAGAAGTCAAATCTACCAAGGTCCTACAGGTCTCAACTACTACAGTAAGCTCTTTGAGGGCAAAAACAGCAAATGGTAGCTCCTTTTGTCCCAAGTGCATAGCATGTACCCCAAGGTCCGCAAATACTTCAAAATGTAATATATGCTAACAAAAGATACTGATGGTGTAATGAAGTCCCATAGCAAGGAGATGGTTGGGGACATTTGAGGTCCTGTCCACCTTAAGAATCAATAAGCATAAAAAATTTTAAAAAAAAAGATTAAAAAAAAAAAAAGGATCCCTGGGTGGCACAGCGGTTTAGTGCCTGCCTTTGGCCCAGGGCACGATCCTGGAGACCCTGGATCGAATCCCACGTCGGGCTCCCAGTGCATGGAGCCTGCTTCTCCCTCTGCCTATGTCTCTGCCCCTCTCTCTCTCTCTCTCTCTCTCTCTGTGACTATCATAAATAAATAAAAAAATTTTTTAAAAAGATTAAAAAAATAATCAATAAGCAACTCTGAACTGTAATGACATATCACATGGTTTTCCTTTTGCATCGAGGTAGATTCAAACCCCGCTACAAATGGCAAAAATAAAAAGGAGTCTACTTTCACATCTCTTGATGACCTGAAACTTATGACTAATACATAGACTGACAGGTTGCAGATGGAAAAGAAATTCCACTTTCGAGACCAGAAGTGCCTTCCCTAACAGTCTAGAATGTGCGATGTAAGGAGATACAGTGAGCTCACTGCTGTTCCATTTGTCCTTTTCCGCCTCCATTTTCTCTCATTTCATTGTTCTAAGTAGGTTTCATTTATCTTGTTTTATTTTGAAATATTGTATCTTTGTAAGTTTGTCTTAGAGGACTGGTTTAAAACATCAAAAGACAAACTAACCACCACCATAACTGGCAATTTGTTCCACAATTAATATTCAATAGGGATGAAATTTGAGGTGATAAATAACTCATAATAACTAGAAAAGAATGGAAGGGTTTTGTCAGGGTTTTTTGGTTTTTTTTTTTTTAAGTTTTTTCCCCCCAAGGAAATACCAGATTTTCTAGCCTACCCAACTCTTGTGTGGCCTGTCGTAACTAATGGGACATGACACATAGGCAAAGGTTTTGGAAAAACCGTGGCAGGAAGCTTCCAGGAAAATAACTAAACTAGAGAGAGGACGGTGATTCTCCACTCAAACCTGCAAAAGCCAAATAAACAAACATTTCACTGATAATCACTCTCTGCTTTCCATAGTGAGTTGGACTTTGGCCACGATAGCATGTGTGCACAGTCCCTTACCTTTTCTATTACAAGTTTACAGGTTCTCTTTTCAAGTAATAAAAAGAAATGTTTCTAACCTTTTTAAAATCATCACTCATATCTCATAACTTTGTTTTCATCCACAATTCTCAATACTGGGCTTTGCTCACAGTATTAAGTTATCACTAAATAGAGGCTGACTGTAACTAATAAGTTAGTCTCAGTGAGAATACATAAAAGTATATGATATCACACACTGGTAGTTTGAAATCACTTTGCATCTCAGATAAGCTTTCTACAGAATATGAAAATAAGTTATTACCAGAGTTTGAGAAAAAGAAAATTTTCCATAAAAGGGGTCATCTTAAAAAAAAAATAAAGGCGTATACTCCAGAACATCTGGTATCCAGATGATGAACTGCTTCAAAGCCAATAGCAGCTTGTGTGCTTACAAAAATGAATTGAGATTTTAAAAATATATATCTGTTAGCTTTGTTCAGCTAAGGTCTCACACATAAACCCACTGCTCAACTACTAAACAGGTTGCGGACATAATTTCTGATACCTTATGTTGAGACTAAAATCCACAAAAGCATCAGCAAATGCCCCCCCCAAAATTCTCATTGAAGCAACCTTTTAACCTTTTTTATTCAGCATAAATATTTTTTAATTATCTTAGCAACGAATTTCTTTATAAACAATCGAATTGGCTCCATAATCTAATTAGGTCACCAATATCCCTTGCTATGCTTTTGGCCCTCGGGCTTAGTCTGCAAGTTCCCACTGCAATTCTCTAGAGTAGGCTCCCAAAACTACTGCTTTGCTCACTAGAATGCCCTAAGTGGGGAATGCTTCCTGAAGCCTATTAGCAAGAACTCAGCACCCCTCCCAATTGCAAAATGCAATTTAGGATATAGATTGTACTTGGATTATTCTTGATTTATTTTTTGGAGTGGGGAAAGGAGAAAAAGAAGGATGGAGAGAGATAAAGATGAATATATAGAGACAGAGAGAGACAAAGACACAGAGAGACTGACACTGAGTAGATCCAAAAAGAAAAGGATACAAAGATAAAGGCAGAGATGAGGAGAGAGAGAGACAGAGAGTGAGAGAGGAAGAGAGAGAAAGATAGACATAAATATTGACCTTCTACTTCCGGGGGTTGGGGAGAGCCTAGGCATTGTAGGTTAGCATCAGTCAATGATCCTGGGTCTAACTGAATTTCACTTAAATTCTCATTTCCAGGTTCCAAGAGACAATGATAGTAGTAGACCTTGTTTGTTTGGAGAAAGAAGATTCTACAGTATTTGCACCCAGTCTACAAACAGATCATTGTCAGGATGCTGAATACTGCCACCGGAGACTTTAGGGTATCTATTCCTTCTTGGACATACCACATATTCGTCTCTTGGGCTCCATGCTGAGGGCTCTCCATAGAAGACCCTCCACCTAGGGATATCCACACTTTCAGCTGAAGAAGCCCAGCTTCAGCTTCTCAGATATACTATTCATCTACAGGGAGATTTCAACCCTGAAATTTCTAGCTCGCTTCTTTTAGGCAAAGTTTCTGGCTTGCTCCTTAGTGAGATGTTATCATCTTGATCTTTAAACCATTTTTCCTAATCCTATCTCAGAAAGAAATCACTGAAATACCCCAAAATTTCACATGTTTATACTGTTTACTTTCCAAATGAATTCTCTCTTTAAAAATATACTCTAAAAATCATTAGGCTCATTGATCAGAGGCAATAAAAATGGAGACTATGGAAGGCACCTGGTTGGCTCAATTGGTTAAGCACCTGACTCGATTTGGGCTCAGGTCATGATCTCAGAGTCGTAAGATTGAGCCCCCATATTGGGCTCACTACTCAGCATGGAGTCTGCTTGGGATTTTCTCTTTCCTTTCTCTTTGCTCCTCCCCTCTCTTAAAACAAACAAACAAAAAATGGAGACTTTGGGACATTGTTCCTATATTATTCTCTGAAAAAGAATCCATAGCAATGCATATCTTTACTGATAATTGCAAAGGTCAGTTCAATAACCAATTTTATGCCAAGTCCATGTGCCTCTAGATTTGGGAGTCTTATCTAGTTGTAAGTCTGAAACTCTATAAATTACAAAACATCTAATCCAGTGCTCAAAAAGGTTTCAGGAAAAAAAGTAGATTTTCTACTATTCTTGTTTGAATTTAGTTCTGAGTGACAGGTACTAATCCTGGTCAAATTGAGTCCATTAATGTAACTCTCTCATTATATCCTAAGCATCATCTATCTCTTCTAAAGCAGAAACCCTTTATCTTGCATAGCTTAAGGGGCAGCTCTCTAAAAATTCATGATGATTTTCTTCTCAAAAAACTATAAAACTGAATCTCTTAAGTGAAATTTCCATCATAACCATCCTGTTCGGATTACTGCCACATCAGCTAGAACATGCATAAGCAACCCAGCAAACAGGTCCCAACACATTCCAAAATACTGTCAATAAACTTCTCATTTGCCTCCACCCCACATGATGCCATGGAAAGTGTTATGTGTTCTGTAATTTTGATGTATTTTTTTAATCACAACAGTGCCTGTGTGTATTATTTATGCTATATATTCTGTTGAAAGCTAAATATAGATCCAAGTAGCAATATTTGTTGAGTTTAAGAATTTCTAGAGCCTCCGGGCAAGGAAACTCAGGTCTGAAGTATTCATATATGTTTCTGTGTATGTACAGCCTCCTGATCATATGGTATGGGGAAATGAAAGAAGTTGAATTGAGTGAATGAATCTATAGACCTAATTTTTTTTTTTTTTCTAATGAGGAACTGATGATTTTGGAAAGCCCCAGGAAGCATCCTGAGCTTCCTTTCAGAAAATGCTTGGGAGATGAGGCCTGGAAAATATCATTGAAATGAGTGGTATGTGTCTCATTCTCCAACTCAGGCAAGAGAAGATCCAGGGCTGGAGACATGTGTGAACACACACTACAGAATTGGTTCCTCCTAGCCAATGCTCTTTAGTGATAGGATGTAGGAGTCCAGCAGATTTGGATCCAAATTCTGGTCTCATCACTACTATGTGTATATCTCTAACAAGTTAATCCATATAGCTAAATCTCAGGCCTTTTCCATCTGTAGCACTAGGATAATAATAGTACCCACTGATAGCATTGTTGTGAGGACCAAATGAGAAAAATCCATTCAAAGAACTCCATAAAGGACCTGACAAAAAACAGTGCTCCATGAAAGTCATCCATCATCATTATTATTCCTTGGTCTGCCTAAAGGTTAGAAAGACCTAAGGTGCTCTTTGGATCTCCACTGTCTAATTCCTTGGGAGAAACAGATGCTGTTTGGTTGGAAGACAAGAGCCTAGTGGTGCAACAGACGATGGCTATCCTGGTTAGATGCGAGAGGCAGGAGCCATGTACTGGGCACAAAGGATGAGCATAATGGCTGTGTTGCTGGGCCTTGCAGGTGTCACTCTACTACAGAAGTGAGGGGTCAAGGTCTTTTGCCTGGAGAGATAGGCAGGTGGAGTACACTCAGAGGAGGATTTGAGGGGCCAGTCTCTCCCCATTCTTTCTTGAGCTCCCCCTTGAAATGGGGCTATTTTGAAAACAAAAACCAAACAAACAAAATGGTCATTTAGAGGTGGGATATCAGATCACTTAGGAAGACTGGCAGTAAGGAGGCAGAGACATTCAAGGTCTGGCCCAACTATGGTTTAATTTACCTCCTAGAGCAGTGTCTTTCAAATTACAGTGGTAAAATCAGTGGATCTTGAAATCAGTTTACTGCGTCATGACCAGCATTAAAAAGCAAAACAAAACCAACGAGTAAAGTAGAATGAACAATATCAGAGTAAATCCCAGGTGATGCAAATAATAAGAGTGCGGATTTTTTTCATGGAACTCTTGTGTTGGTTAAATCTATTTTTACCTTTGTGTGTATAAAATCTAATTCTTAAAAGTTTTTTACTATTCTTTTTAACATGAATCAGAAGTTTCAGAAGCATCCCACTTGTGCAAGTAGCTTATCACTATCACTGATCTTGATTTTCCCTCCAGGGAGAATACAATTTCCCAAGAGGAATGAAGGCCTGATAAAACAGTAATTCACCCATGGCCCAGAATTGTCAGGCAAGGACCACCTAGGGCTATTGACTTTGGGGGTTAGGATCCAAGAAAATGTGGTTGGGTGCCTGGGGATATGTTATAGAAATGACCAGGAGTTGAATGCTTAGTACCCTATCTGCTGTTGTACCCACAGAAACTGGACACATACTTTGATTTAGATTAACATGTATCACTCAATTCAGAACAGACATTCACTCTCAGTTGCTTGATTTTCTGGGTCGATTCTTCTGGTGAATAATAAGATGAGATGACAGACCTGAATATGAAACAAAAACTTAGGACATGATATTATCTCTCATGTGAAAGCAAAGTGTTCAACAACCTTCTGGTCTATGTGCGGCATCCTCACCTGGCGAGCAGCATAGCTTCCAGGAGATCCCGGGTATCGCTCTATAAGCAATGGTCGTAAGTCGTTTTCCCACATTTCAGAAATATTAGTGCCTTCTGCAACTTGTCGAAGAGACGATGAATTCAAAATGGCTGGTTCATGATAATACTGAGGATTAAATAACATTATTTAACTGGATATCATTTCATAAAATGGTCAAGACTCAACCCTGAGACATTTGCAATAGAGAACTATTTCCTTTGAACCTCAAACTAAAGAAATAGCTCTTACATCATAAAGCAAATTAAACTACTCAACTTTAAAACTGGCCCTTTAGATCTAGAAAGTTTCACTGTTTTGGCAGCTTATTTTAAAAACAAAACGAACCTAATGCATTGAACCTGAGAATTAATATTTGGCACTTCCTGTGTAACTTGTAATAATTTTAGTACAAATACTTTGTAAAACTAAGATTTAAAATATCAATTATTAATCTCCTATTCTTAAGAAAACCCAACATTTTAAAAACTGCTGCCAACAAAATGATTATACTTTATTATTACAATGGCTTTATAAAAAGGCAATATGACATTACAGAGGTGCCTGGGTTAAGCATCTGCCTTAACCTGCCAGAGTTCTGGGATCAAGCTCCGCCTCTGGGATCCTTGCTCAGCAAGGACCCTGCTTCTCCCTCTCCCTCTGCCTGCTTCTCCCCTTGCTTGTGCTCTCTCTTTGTCTGTAAAATGAATAAATAAAAATCTAAAAAAAAAAAAAAAAAAAGGCAATTTGGTGAAGAAACACTGTCTTGAAGTCAGAGAAGTTGGATTCAAAGCCCCTGGCTGTCGTTCATAGGTTGTATGACTTTGAGCAGGTCCCTTAATTTCTCATTCCCCTCAAAAAACCTGAATTTGAGCTATACCTTCACTGTCCAGTATGGTAACCACTAGCTGTATATGGCTATTAAGCTCTTGAAATGTAGTTAGTTGAATTGAGATAGGCTGTAAGTGTAATATTCACATTAGATTTCAAGGACTTAGAATAAAAAAATGTAAAAATATCTCATTAAATTTTATGGTAATTATATATTGAAGTGATCATTTTTTTGTAAATTGAGTTACATGAAATATATTTTTAAAATTAATTTCACCTATTTTTGCTTTTTTAGTGGAGCTACTAGAAAACCTAAAATTCCATATGTGCTTCTCATCATATATTTTTATTGGACAGTTCTAAACTACATGATCATTGAAATTCCTTCCAGCCAGAGTTTGATGATTCTATAACCCACTAAATAGTACACTTTTTAACTTCAGTTAAAATATTTTAAAATTCTATTAACACCCACACTTTTAGGAACATTTACCTATTAGCTGAGTTAACCTTAACTTAAAGAGCTAAATAAACATAAATATCAAATGTGTATTTTGGGGGTTTTTTTGTTTTGTTTTTTGTTGTTGTTGTTTTCAAATATGTATTTTGGTTATGACTTTATGCATGCTGTATTTTCTTGCAATACTAATAATAATGAATCATTCATTCATTGCATGTTTATCAGGTACTCAGTGATAGAACATGTCACTCCTCCCACAGGGAAGTGGATGATTGATCAGGTGATTTCTTCCCTAAGGGGAATGATGAAGGTAACTTTAGGATATTAAGTTCTGTGGGGGTTTTTTGTTTGTTTTTAAAGATTTTATTTATCTGAGAGAGAGAGTGAGCATGAAAAGGGGGAGGCACAGAGGGAGAAGCAGGCTCCCCACCGAGCAGGGAGCCCAACACGGGTCTCAATTCCAGGACCCCAGGATCATGACCCAAGCTGAAGGCAGACGCTTAACTGACTGAGCTACCCAGGCACCCTGAATATTAAGTTCTTTGGAATGCAAAGCAGAAATCGGGGGAGCCTTGTCTACTTCACAGATCTTTCCAATGCTAGTGTTGGTTGAATATATCTCAGTGATCACATAGGTATTTTCACTCCATGCGGCTAGTGAGAAACTGTGGAATTAAAGAATGCCAATTGCCAAATTACTTATACTCTTCTACACTTGGCTGTGTCTCCATGTTACTCTCTGGGGTGATCATTACAAGGGCAGGGGCTGTGGGTTCAGACACACACTCTCAACTTAGCTCTCCACCCCTCACTAGCTGTTACTCTGGCAAGTTACTTAACCTCATTAAGGCTCAATTTCCATCTGTGAAATGGAGGAAATAACACCTACTTTCTAGAGTAATTATAATTAAGTGAACTAATATATGTAAGCTATCATAGTAAACATTCAACAAGTTATCATTCTGTTATCATCTATCAAACACAAAAGAGGTATAGAATTTAGAGCTGGAACGACCACTTATAGATGATCCAGTCCAAACTCCTGGATTTATGTCAGTGGATACTGAGGTTCATAGAGACCAGATGATTTTCCCAAGGTGATAGGAAAGCTCCAGGTAAGTCCATGAAAATATCTGGGTTCCATGGATTCCCAGTCCTCTGCCCCTCTGCTGCCTCCCTGCCTCATCTGTGAATTGCCAGTTACCCCTAAATGTGGATGTTGTGCCTGAACATCTTAAAGTTAGTCTTCGTTTACTGATATAATTTTAAATATATGTCCTGCATAAGATTGTCACTGCAGCCTTTAAATCCCTTGGTCCTTTCAGGACCTCAGTCTACTTAAGTTAGCTCTCAAACAGTGCTTGGAGAAGAAAGCTGACACTAACAGACAAAATAACAGAAATGTGAAAAGGGCAAAGAAAAAACTAGAGGTAAGAAGAAGTGGGAAGACGTCTATGGTTAATTACTCCTTAACCAGGCCTGTCTGGTCTTTCCTGCCACCTCGCTGCCCCCAGGTCAGACCACTCACCCCAGTGCACCAAGCTTCAGTTACCCTGGCCACCTTCCAGGTCCCAAAGCAGTGGGAGACTCTGCTCTACACAGCCTCTGCACCTGCTGTCACTTCCGGCTTGCAGGCTATTTCTTCCCTCTTCACCTGACTCCTTCCTGCTTACTCAGATGATGACTTGGAGACCACTTTCCTGTATGTCAACCAGTTTAACATCTGATTTCATACAGGCCATCCGCTCCATGAGGGCAACGATTGTCTTTATAGGCCAGTGCCTCCCGTAGCCACACAGCGCCTGGGATATACTGAGTACTCAGTCAATATTGGGTGAGGTCATCAAATAAGGCATTGACAGATGAACAGTCTCTCTAAAACTGTCTTTAGAAAAGCCTGTGTCTACATCATAACAAAGCAAAATGAACATTATAAATAGCAAGTCAGTTAAATGGGAGAAACAAGCAGCTACCTGCTGCAAAGAGCTTTAAAAAGGGCTATGATTCAATTTTGGTGTCTTTGCTCTTTTTTAAAATTTCTCATCTCAGGCCACCTGGGTAGCTCAGTGGCTGAGCGTCTGCCTTTGGCTCAGGGCGTGGTGCTGGGGTCCCCAGATCAAGTCCCACATCGGGCTCCCCTCGAGGGGCCTGCTTCTCCCTCTGCCTATGTCTTTGCCTCTCTGTCTCTGTGTCTCTCATGAATAAATAAATAAAATCATTAAAAAAAATTTCTCATTTCAATACCTGTGATGCCTAGAATTGGGCTGGCCCAAGGGCAGTCTCTGCGACAACTGAGAACTGTTGTGTCAGGAAGGCTATCTGACCAGTGACTCCTTTTCTGTTTCGTGTCCATTACTGCATCCCCAAGCCTACCTGTTCACTGTGGACTAGGTCCTTCCTGGCATGTCCACAGTAGGGAGGAAATCAAGCTCATGGTTAAATGGGCAATTTATGGCAATCTGTAAAAGAGTTCCTAAAAGATTTAAGAAAAAAACTGGAACAAGATAGAGAACCCTCCAGCATTGCTAGCTGTAACAGATACCATAGATTAAACAGAGTTGAGAAATAGCACCAAAAAATGCTTAATGGACGAATGAAGGGTAAGTTCAGCAGACAGGCCCATTGATTGATGCTCCTCAAAACCCAGTTTCATGTGTTGCTCCTCAATCTCCTGGGCTCAATCATTTAATTAACATGCTTCAGTAAAGAGCCCTCCTCTCCCTGCCTCGTTGGGAGGAAAGATGCCCCTGTGAAACCATACGAATAAAAGCTTCACAGTCAGTGAAAGACAGAGAAGGGAAAACAACCACACTCTGTTAATTATTTATGCCTTCCTAGTCATTAAAGCCCTGTACAGAAAAGCACTGGACTCTCCCAACCAAAATGGTGCCCATTCAACTTTCAAGGAGCCTTACTCTCAGAACCCAATAAATATAAAAATCTATGCGGAGATGAGAGGAAGCTGTGAGAGAAGAAACCTGTAAAGAAACTCTGGGCTGGACATGAAGAAAGTAAATGAGGCAAAAAACAGCGCTGAGCCCAGTGTTAAGTGCAAACCCCAAAATAGTCTAGGCTTATTTCAGTGAAAAGACACATAGACAAGTTTCTTTGGTACAGGCATTCTCAGAGGAACAAATCTCTATTACAGCCCCTGCCTTGTCTTTTCAGACAGGCAGAAAGGACAATAAGTCTGCTTTGGGTGACAAGAATCTTTCAACTAAAAAAGTGTGAACCAGATATCCTGAAACATCTCCTCTAGGCTAATCATATGGTGCCAGGCCAAAGAGGGTTTTAATTACATAATTTGTAGAGCTGGTCCCACTTGCAGGGGGATTTGAGGTCCCAAGCCATTGAATTAGAGGGAGATCATTATAGAAGCCCAGAGACTTCAATTCCAGTTTTCATTCCATATGAGTGTCTCCCAGATAACCAGTAGTGTCTCCTGTGTCTACCAGTAGATTCAACCCAGCCAGCGTTTACAGAAATCCTTCTGTTGTGCCCAATGCTTCTGACATGACAAATGCAGTCATGGAAAAGTTGAGAGCTGAATAAAAAAAAGTTCTGTCTTCTTTCAATGCAAGAAGCCCTCTACCTAAAAGAAAAGCAATGTACGCTTTGAACTGACAATTTTTTTTTCTAAAGATTTTTTAAATTTATTTATGAGAGACAGAGAGAGAGAGAGACAGAGACAGAGACACAGGCAGAGGGAGAAGCAAGCTCAATGCAGGAAGCCCGACGTGGGACTCGATCCCTGGTCTCCAGGATCACGCCCTGGGTTGAAGGCCGAGCTAAGCTGCTGAGCCACTCAGGCTGCCCTGAACTGACAATTTGGAGTCAAATCCCAGATTCCTGACTTACTGGCTATGAGTAGGAAAGCCCTACTTATCTGTAAGGACATTAAAGTACTTACCTGCCAGGTTGTAGAAGCTCAAAAAAAGGCACATTTTGTCTTTCAAGACTCCTACCAATATCCAGCCTACCACCGACCTCCCTGTGCCTGCCTTGGAGTCTCCATTGTGGTTTCCCTAAGAATCATGGTGGGTAAAGTGGTGAATGGCTATAGACTTTTAAAACCATGGAAGAGGGGAACCTAAAAACCTTCAGAATATGTATAACTCCAGAAGTAGAACAGTGTGAAGTGCTGAAAACAGCAGTTAGAGCGTGTCAGAGGTGATCCTGGAGGAGGACCCCTACCAATACATTGGTTCCCAACTTTATGACAGGACAAGTTTGGAAATAACCCAAATAACCAACAATAAAAGGACAGTTAATGAATTGCCTTCCTAATTTCTGACCAGGAAGGTACTCAGGGTGAAGGGAAGAAGGAAAGGATTTAGGTATGGAACTCAATGTTCCTTGATGGATGTTACTCCTACTGAACACCCATGGAAAGTTTTTCTTATAATGCAATTATTCTTGAGTTGCCTTCCCACATCCTCACCAGGTTCCCTGTGGCTGGTGGTCTCCACATGGAAGCAGGGGCACTTTGTGGCGTCTAAATGGTGAAACTAAGGAAGCATAACACAGAGAACTATAGTGGGCTATTTATGTACACAGGCTTGTGGCTGGGTGCAACTCTGCATGTGACCCAGACAAGGCCTGTGGGTTCACCAGTGCCCTGTATTGCCAACGTGTCAGGAAATACAAGCATACCATAAGCATTTAAAAGATGTGTCCAACAACAGGGGCACCTGCGTGGCTAGTCGCTGAGTGTCTGCCTTTGGCTCAGGTCGTGATCCCAGAGTCCTGGAATCGAGTCCCGCATCAGGCTCCCTGCGGGAAGCCTGCTTCTTCCTCTGCCTATATCTCTCTGTCTCTCATGAATAAATAAAATAAAGATCTGTCCAGCAGCACTGTCAAAGCTTATAACCCTTTAACTGTGTTTCTTAGTACTTTTTAAAGCATATTAGTTTACTTCAATAATTAACATATGCATAATTTCCTAGCAACGTCATGATTTCAAAACAGTTACACAAGAAAAAGAAATCATTTCGAACCTGGTTACTTCACCAGAGGAAACTGGCATCCTGGGTTCCTCTTAACAAATCTCCCACCTACAACTAGATACATTGCTCTGGCAACTGCATTTATTCTCTTTGAAGAAAAAAGAAAATGTCTTAAAGTGAAGCTGGTCTCCTCCAGTTAGAGCTGCTCGGCTTAAAAACCTTAAACGGGAGCACGCGTGGGTCCAGACACTGCCCGGAGACCCGGACGTCCCAGGGCGTCGGCGGAGGCAGCGGTGGGGGCGGTGCGCACACCCCCGCGCCCCGCGCCCCCGCGCAGCCCAGCGCTGCAGCCGCGGGCCTCGGCGGTCCCGAGTGGGCGGCGGCGCGGCGGGGCGCCCTCACCTCGCGTCTCGGCCGCAGCCGGCTAGACACACTTCCTGTGCCTGTCGGTACCCGCATCAGACCGCAGCCCACGGGAGGCGGGTGACATCACTCAGCCCCGGGGGCGTCTCCAAAGCAGCCCCGGGGCCGGTGAGGCGCCCCGACCGGGACGCGCAGCCCCGGTTCCCGCGGGCGCCCGTGGCGCGCGCGCGCGCGGCTGCCCGGGCCGGGGACGACCGCCCTGCCCGCCTCCCCACCCCGCCAAGGTGGGGTCTCCCGGCCCCGGGCGCCCGCGCGTCGCCCCAGCCGCCCAGGTACACCACCAGCCGCGCCGCTCACCTTCTCCTGGATCCAGTCCACCGAGCCTCGGCGTCTGACCCCCCGGGCCGCCAGGGGCAGGGCAGCCAGCAGCAGCAGCAGGTGGACGGTGTCCGTGGCACGCCGGTCCCCGCCGCCTGCCATCTCCGAAGCTGTCTGGGCGCCGGCTCCCCCGGCCGCAGGCGGTCACGAGCCCGGGAACGCGCGTCCTCCGCCGCCCTCCTTCTCCACCCGGGTCGACTGCGCCCGCCTCCCCATCGCCTCCCGGTCCCCTCCCCACTGCGCTGCGCAGGCCGAGGACGCAGCTCTCCTCCCCCCACCCCCGATCCTCGCAACCCCGGGGCTGGGCTGTCCCGGGAGGCCGGAGCTCCCGAACCTAACCCAGGGAAGGAGCCGGCCACTTCCTTGTCCTGGAGAGGACGAAAGGAAGAGACAGGGAAGAGGCATTTTTATGATCTCCGGTGCCTGGTAACTGGGGATGGGGATAGAAAGGGGAGGGAGGGTTCCTCAGACCCTGTGTGGTTATGAAGTGTTTTCCCACAGCTCTTCAGGAAGGGTTGGACAGGGAGGGGATCGACGTTTACTGAGTACTTCTGTTCCAGGCACTGTCCTAGGTGCCTGGCTCTCCCGATGTCCCTTCTATAATCTGCATAACCACGTGAGGTTGGTATTAACCCCACTTTACAGATGAGGAAACTGAGACTCCCCCTGCACCAAGCCTGAACTAGAACCCTCAAAGTATTTCCTTTATAACAACCCAGCGTATCTTTACCTTTTTCTCGCAAATAGTTACCTTGCCTTACGGGCAACAGGTCATCTTACTCCCCAACTGAGAGGCGTGATCAACGAACGTGATTATCTGAAATAAATGAGATCGAAAGTGTTCCCCGTGGCTCTTTAGGTGGTCGTCATCTCCAACGCATGTCCCCAAAGGGAAAACCCAAATACGAGTGTATTTACTTTGTAACGTCAATGACCAGTATCATTGGCTTTTCAAGGTAATCCTAGAAAAAAAATAAAACAATATCTCAGTTTTGTCTGTAGGGATGTGGTCTAAGTTGTGAAGACAATTCCTTCACCATCCTCTTTTTCTTCCAGACAATGAGGATTAGGGTGTGGTCGGCCTGCCTCTTTTTCTTGTAACATATAGACCCCAGAAAAATCAGAGCAAGGACACCGAAACAGACCTAATTCCCCAAAATTGAAGGTCTGAAGGTAAAGGAGTTGGCCAGAAGACTCACCCACTCTGTCTCCTAAACTCTTAAGAGTCAAAGACAGGGCAGGCCTGGGAATCCACTGTTCTGCCCTCCTCTGGAGCTGCAGGGGAAGACAGGATGAAGTACCTATTTTCCTGTTTTTCAAAATTACGGATCCTATTCATGTCTGAGAATTCTGAGTGACAATTTAAATCTACAGGCTTAAAATTAAATTCTTTATTACCTTCAAGGATAGTTCTTCTAACAATCAGACTACTTCAGAATTCTCTATTAGTATAAAATTCAGAACAAAAGCATTGCCACATCTTCCAGTATGTTTCCTCTCTTGCTGCTTAAGCCAACCTTGAAATAGTGGATTTCCTGAGTCGCTGGGGAAGAAACCACCTAATTGTTTTTCGTACCCTGTTACCTTTTTATCTTTCCACAATATGATTCCTGTAAGAAAAGGAAGGTAGGAATAGCAAACTGCTGTGAAACAAAATGTTAAAGGTAATGTCATGCTAAGTATAAGCAATTTGAAATGAAAAACAAGGAAACATTCGAGTTAAAATGTTAAACACATCATTTTATGATGATTTCCCATCACCTAGGCTGCTCCAGTTTTCTTCAGTTTTGGTTACATTTTAGTCAATAAATGCTGTTGTAGTTTGGGAGCTACAGGAAACTGATTCTGAGACAGAGTTTAGCATTCAGGGTGTCTCCTGGGGAGTGTCCTTGGGACAAACCCCTGAGGCGGAGAGAGGGAGGAATAGGGCTGGCAGAGGGAAAAGTTAGCTGAGAAGTGGGTCCCCCTCCACAGCCTCACCCAACCCCATGGGGAGCCCTGGAGCTGAAAGCCCTGTTAGCCAAAATGTCCAGGGCTCTCTACCCCCACCTTAGTGGAATGACTTCCTGCAAGCAGCTCTCTGCTGCCAACGGAGTCAGAGCCCACAGCTAGAGGCTGTCTGCCAGAAGCACTCCAGCAGCTGGAGCAGAGTCCTTCCCTGAAGGGGCATCTGAGCAGTGCCTGTCTGTATCCACCACAAATGCATCCACAGAATGTATCCCGCACTAATAAATGAAGCTGATTTTAGTAAGTAAGCTGTTTTTTTACACGTAAGCTTTTCTGACAACTCTCCATAGAACTACAAATCCGACACAAGCCTCTGTGTATCCCTACTCCTTTCTTGATTCTTTTCTTGTGTATCCTTCTTTCCTTTTCCTTTACTTATTCTATTTCTCTCCCTTCTTTCGTTCTGGAAATTGTCAGAAATCCCTTATATCTGCTATTTTTTCCCCTGCTGCAACTTTCCCTTTCTTCACATTCTTCCGAGGGAAGATAACCCGTGACTATTATGTTCAATTAAACAATTTCAGGCCCCATTTCTCATGGAAAAAAATCAGTTGTGTATACAGTGAGAGCACTAATCACAAGTGGTGTGGTTATCATCTTTATTACAGTATAGATTCTGTACTGTGATTTGAACATAGAAAGGACCTAACTGCTATAAAAGATTACCCCCATACAGTTGCCATGGCAGGATTTTCATACAGCTAATCCCACCATTGGACTCATGCAATCATAACCAGAAAGTTTTGTTACAACAAAACTTTGTTCTCAAAATGTGACCCATGGATTCCTGGGGATTCTCCAAGACCCCTTTGAATGTCTGCAAGGTCGAATCAATATTTATAATATTATGAAAGCAAAATTAGCTTATTTTACTGTATTAAATTTACACTGATGATGTAACTGCTACTTAGTACTTACCGAGACAGGACACAAAACTGTACTATTAAAAAAAAACTGTTTACTTAGAAGTCATTGTATTATTCACTGATATGCACAGTAAAAAAAAAAAAAAAAAAAAAAGGAAAGGAAAAGGAAAAGAACAGACAAAAGAAACCAAAAGAGCCAATCTCATTTAAGAATATCACAATGAAGCAACAAAAATTGTGGTTATTATTAAATCTCAACCCTTGCATACTCATCTTCATTTTTTAACAGCTTTATTGAGATATAATTAAAATACATTAAACTGTATAAATTTAAAGTATACAACCTGATGAATTTTAACATACGCTTGTACCTATGAAACCACTGCCACCATCAAGAAAATGAAAATATCCATCTTTTACCCATGAGATGTTTAAATTATGTTACTTAGTTTCCAAATAGTTGAGAATTTCCCTGATATCTTTTTGTTATTTATTTCAAATTTAATTCCATCATGGTCAGGGAACAGACCTGGTATAGATTAATCCCTTAAAAATTTTTGAGAATTGTTTTATAGCCCAGAATAGGATCTATCTTAGCAAATGTTCCTTGTGCCATTTAGAAATAATATGTATTTTTTTGTTGTCATTGGGTAGAATGTTCTGTAAACAATTAGGTAAGGTAATGTTCTCCAAATCTTCCAATTAATAACTGTTTTTTCTGTCAACTTGGGCTATTGATTACTAATGGAGTAAGGCTGAAATCTCTGACTATAACTGTGGATTTGCCTACTTCTTTTGGATCTATTAATTTTTATATCATGTATTTCTAAGCTTTCTTATTGAGTGTATAAATATTTAGGATTGTAATGTCCTTTTGACAAATTGACACCTTTATCATTATGAAACAGCCCTGTTTATACTTGGTAATATTCTTTGCTCTGAAATTTACTTTTTTTCTGATATTAATATAGCCACTTCACCTTTCTTTTGATTAGTGTTAGCATGGTATGTCTTTCCCCATTCTTTTTGCTTTTGAACTATTTTCTTATTTACATATACAGTGAGTTTCTTGTAGGCAGCATATAGTGAGGTCTTGTTTTTTTAATCCAGTTGGATAATCTCTGCCTATTAAATGGGCTGTTTAGATTATTTTTATTTAATGTGATTATCGATATAGTCAAATTTAAATGTACCACTCTATTATTTTTTTTCTATCTGTTCCATTTGTTCTTTGGTTATTTTTGCCAATTTTTCTGATTTATCTTAAATTATTTTTTATTATTCCATGTTATCTCCTTTGTTAGCTTGTCAGCTATATCTCTGTTTTGTTTTTAGTGGTTATTTTAGGATTTATAATATATATCTTTAATGTAGTTCTAATATCAATAATTATTATAGCATTTAATGTATAGTATAAGAATCTTATGGGGCACCTGGGTGGCTCAGTTAAGTATCCGACTCTTTTTTTTTTTTAAGATTTATTTATTGATTTATGATAGACAGAGAGAGAGAAAGAGGCAGAGACACAGGAGGAGGGAGAAACAGGCTCCACACAGGGAACCTGACGCAGGACTTGATCCCAGGACTCCAGGATCGTGCCCTGGGCCAAAGGCAGGGGCTAAACCGCTGAGCCACCCAGGGATCCCAGCATCTGACTCTTAATTTCAGCTCAGGTCATGATCTCAGGATTGTGGGATTGAGCCTTGTGTTGGGCTCCCCACTCAGCAGGGTCTGTTTCTCTCTCTCCCTCTGCCTCTTCCCCTTCTCTAACATAAATAAATAAAATCTTTTTTAAAAAAATCTTGCAATAGCATACTTCTATTTCCCTTCTTCGTCTTTGTGCTAGTGTTGTCAGATATTTTACTTCTAAATATTATACACTGCTATTATCTTTGTATTAAATAATTATCTTTAAAAATATTAAAATAAGGTTTGTAAAAGTATTTTTCAAAAAAAATTAAAACCTTTTTCATTTACCCACATATTTACCATTTCTGCTACTCTTCCTTCCTTTGTGTAGATACCTATGTCCCTCTGGTATCATTTTCCTCCTGTTTTAAAGGACATCCTTTAACAGTTCACAGGTATAGTGGCAATTTTTGTATGCTGAAAAAAAGATGTATTTTGCCTCCATCTTTGAAAGACATTTTCACTGAGTATAGAATTCTATGTCGACAGACTTTTTCTTTCAGTACTTTTTTTTTTTTTTTTAAGATTTTATTTGTTTGAGAGAGAGAGAGCATGAGCAAGGGGGTAGGGGCAGAAGGAGAGAGTGAAGCAGGCTCGCCGCTGAGCAGGGAGCCAGACTTGGGACTCCATCCTACTGAGCCACCCAGGTGCACCTCTTTCAATACTTTAAAGATATTTCTCCGGTATCTTCTTGCTTGCTTTGTTTCTGATGAGAAATCAACTGTCATCCTAATCTTTGTTCCTCTGCATGTAATGTGTTTCAGTCTATGTGAAGATTTTCTCTTTATTATAATTTTTAAGCAATTTTATTATGATATGCCTTGCTGGAATTTTATGTTCTCATGCTTGGGGTTCACAGAGTTTCTTGTATCAGTGGTCTTTAAGTTTTCAACAAATTTGTAAAATATTTGGTTGTTATTTCTTCAAGTATTTTTATCTGTCCTTCTCCATTAGGGGCTCCACTTACACACATATTAAGCTGTTTGAAGTTTTCCCACAGTTCGCCAGTGCTCTGATATTTTTTATCTATTTCATTTGTATATATTGTTTCTATTTTAATGTCTTCAAGTTCATCAATTTTTTTAAAGATTTTTTTATTATTTTCTATTTATTCAGAGGCGGAGAGAGAGAGAGGCAGGCAGAGAGGCAGAGACACAGGCAGAGGGAGAAGCAGGCTCCATGCAGGGAGCCCTACGTGGGACTCGATCCCCAGTCTCCAGGACCACTCCCTGGGCTGCAGGCGGCGCTAAACCGCTGTGCCACCGGGGCTGCCCCATAAATTTTTTTTTACAGTGCCTAATCTGTTCTTAATCCCATCCGGTTACTTTTCATCCCAGACATTGCTGTTTTCTTTCTCTAGAGATTTGATTTAAATTTTCTTTACACCATCCATGTCTCTCCCTGACATGTTCAACCTTTCCTTTGCCTTCTTGAACATACAGAATATAGTTATGACAATTGTTTTTAATATCCTTATCTGCTAATGTATCATCTGTGTTGTTTCTGTGTCTGTTTCCATGGATTGACATTTTTCCCTCATTATGGTTGTATATTGCCACTTCTTTGCATGCCTGGTAGTTTTTTATTAGATATCAGATGTGAATTTTAATTTTTGGGTGCTGGGCATATTTTTTTCCCTTAAAGATTCTCAATCTTTGAAACAAAGTTGAAGTGAAAATAGTTTGATCCTTTGGAGGCTTGTTTTTAATTTCATTAGGCTGGAGCAGAGCAGTTTATAATCCAGGTGTAATTTGACCCCCAGCATTTCTGGCCATTTGCTTTTGCCCTTTGTATGTTAAGGTTTTTCCATTTTCACTAGTGGAAACACAAAAGATTCCGGACCTTCTCTGTGCCCTGGGGCTTGTTATGCCTGCTCCTTTTTGTCAGCTCTTTCCTCCACCTTGAGTAATTTACCTGTACTGCATCCTAGAAACTCCTCAAGATGGCAAGTGGAGAAAGTGTCTAGCTCATGTCACTTGCTTCTCTTCGCCATCCCTCTTTTGTGATACTTATTTCCCAATATTTGAACATCATTGTTTTGATTCTTGTTTTTTAAAGATAGGATGCTAAATCTAGTCTCTTAGTCCATCTTGATTGGAAGGAGAAGTTGAGTCTGAGTCTTTTTATATTCTGCATGACAAAATGGGAGGTATAAATAAAGTGCTTAATTCTGCATACTGAAGGACAATTGTTGTTGTTTAACATTTAATTTATTTACTCATGAGAGACACAGAGAGAGAGTCAGAGACATATGCAGAAGGAAAATCAGGCTCTCTGTGGGGAGCCTGATGTGGAACTCGATCCTGGGACCTCAAGATCATGACTTGAGCCAAAGGCAGATGCTCAACCACCGACCCACTCAGGCGCCCCTGAGGAACAACTGTCTCAAGGAGAAGCACTTGTACAATTGTTTGAGATGCACAGTGAACTGCTTTTTTCATAAAATTCTACTTTTACTGGTAGAATTAATAAGTGGTTGATAACCTATGATTACTTGAAGTTGGATATTTGACAGACAATTTTTTGGGAAAAGAATAAAGTGTAAAAAAAAAAGAATAAAGTGTGCCTACACCTTCAAGGAAACTAACTTGCAGTATTTATCATCAATGATAAAACTAGATCTTTCAAAAAAATTGGAATTTTAGAAAACTTGAATATGCTACTATAAGCCTGTTTCCTTATATGTAGTAACTTTTCTGACAAAGTCAGTTATTTTAACAAATGTAATTTTTTAATAATATATTGTAAAATATTCAACATTTGGAGTACCTATATAACTCAGTGAATCCATATTTTCCAAATGCTCAGTGCCCAATCCCAGAGAAAAGATCCATTCAAAGGGTAAGAGAGACCAACCGATTTTAATGCAATGAAGTAAAAAATTTTATTTATATGGTCTTAGATTCTGCATTGCAGCTAATTTTCATGACATTACCATGTATCATATTTTGATTAAATAACAAAGAAAATTATCCATAATCATCTGGAGAGGCTACTAAAATATTTCTTCCTTTCCCTACTGCATGTCTGCTTGAGGCCAAATTTTCTTCATCTACTTCAACCAGAATAACATCTTAGCAGATTGAATGCATAAATAAATCCTGTTATTTTCTAATAGGTCAGACATTAAAGCAAATTTTTAAATATTCAAAAATGACAGTCTTTTCACAAAATTACTTTTGTTTTCAAAAATAGAAATTTTTCCATAAAAATGTATTATTTAACATGTAATGCTTCTGTTGTTTTTATTTTTATTTTATTTTTTTTTATTTTTTTAATTTTTTTTATTTATGGTAGTCACACAGAGAGAGAGAGAGAGGCAGAGACACAGGCAGAGGGAGAAGCAGGCTCCATGCACCGGGAGCCCGATGTGGGATTCGATCCTGGGTCTCCAGGATCGTGCCCTGGGCCAAAGGCAGGCGCCAAACCGCTGCACCACCCAGGGATCCCGCTTCTGTTGTTTTTAAATAAGTTGTGATTAAACATTTGTAAAATGCCTGTTTCAATTTTCAATACAGTAGATGTTGATAGACATAATTCACACAACAAAAGTTATTTGTGTTCCTTGATAATTAATACTAATAAAAGGAGTCCTGAGACCAAAACATTTGCAAACTGCTGTGTGAAAGTTATTTTACCTGGGAAAGATAATACATTAAGCAAATGGTTTTAACTTTAACTACATAGTGAAATCATGTAGAAAGCGTTTTTTTTTTTTTTTCTTTCTTTCTTTTTAAAATAATCGTGCCTAAGTGCCATCCCTACAGGTTTTGATATGACTAGTGTGTGTGGCCTAGACATCAGGTTTCTTTAAAATTTGTCAGGTGATTCTAACAGAACCATTCCATTCCATTAATCCCACACTCTGAGAAACACACTAGCAAAAACCATATAATCAGACTAATGATAACATTAATAATCATGTTGTGAAAGCCCTGATGATAATGGCTTAAAAAAAGAGAGAGAGGGATCCCTGGGTGGCGCAGCGGTTTGGCGCCTGCCTTTGGCCCAGGGCGCGATCCCGGACCCGGGATCGAATCCCACATCGGGTTCCCGGTGCATGGAGCCTGCTTCTCCCTCTGCCTGTGTCTCTGCCTCTCTCCCTCTCTGTGTGTGTGACTATCATAAATAAATAAAAAAAAAATTAAAAAAAAAAAAAGAGAGAGAGAGAAGAGAAGAAAGATTGGTAAAGTGGGCCAGTCCTAGACAAATTATCAAGTAGACAAGTTTAGATCCAAAACTCTCAGCTTTTCCCTCACTTTTTGCTGGTGTACAAGCCTCACCCTACAACACCTTGCCCTTTGTTCCTTGATTAGCCACAGAGACTAAATACATTCACATTGTTTCCCTGCCCAAATCTGTCCACCACAGCTTTCAATAATGGAATGAAAAATTAAAATGTTTGCTTCCGCAGTACAGAGTCAGACCTTTGGTGTTCCTCAGAAATCTCAGGAATCCAGATTTCCTGTAAATCTTCCCAGCTCCTTTCACCTTATCAGAGGTCAAGTCAAAGTGGCAATAAAAGTTAGGGAAAAAATCTCCTTTCCTCTAGATTTCTGCCCTCTCCCTTCCCAGACTTTTAGACTAACAGTTCACTCTCCTCTCAAAGAAAGGGAGGAGAACATTCCCCATAAACCCTGATTCCTTTCATCAACACTCATCTTGCCCCTATACGAAGTTCCTCTTACTTCTTTACTAATTGTATCCTTCTTTTGAATCACTTTCTCTCTGCAGGCTCTAAAAACCAAAAGCTTTCAAGATTCAAAGAAATACATTTCCAGTAAGGAATTTTAATCTAATCAAAGATATAAGGGTAGAAAGAATCAAAAGATGAAGAACCAAAAGAAAAGTTCATCTCTTCCCTGCTCACCAAATAGACAGCTCTGATCTGTATGATACCAGAACTGACTGTATGATTTCAACCAACCCATTGTTATGAAGAGTATGTATACATATAGTGTTTGTATATTTATAGATTCATTTTGATTTTTTACTGAAAATATTCTATCTCCTTTTTTTTTTCATTTTAAGGATTAAATAGATGTCAAGGCATCGATTTCTGGAATACTTCAATGATAATATGTGAAAGACATAAAGCTGACAGCCCAATAACTTGCTTCCATTCAAAGTTAGTACCTAAATTTTTTTATTCAAGGTAAAAATATGATCAAAGATGTCAGGTATATCAATGATATGTTTTTAAAGATCCTCTAATTCTATATATTAGTATGTTGAAAGATATTACTATTATCCTTATTGTTAATGATAAGAAAATAAAAGCATAGGAAGATGGAAGTAACCTTCTCAGGCACATGCAAAGCCAACCCAACTCTAAGCAGCATATGTTTACTGTAACGTACAGGCTTTGCCAGTTTCAAAGGAGAAAATTTAAATAGTTATAAAATCTAACTTTAAATATATTAAGGTAGGCTTTTCCTGGATGTAAAACCAGACACCTTTGAAATTATTTTATTTTCAAGTGTTAGGCAAAATACTCATTTGTATTGCTTTCTCTCTTTTTATCAGATGTCTAACACCATACCTATTAAAAGAGGAAACATGAATTTAAAAAAAAAATGAAATACCACAAGGTAAATTAATATAACCTAAAGTCAAGGTTAGGGCTATTGGTTGTTTTTTGCTTTGAGGTCATTTGCTGATTTTCCAAGGTAATCTATTCTATTTATCTTCATTCTAATGATACGAAATTATAAGGATTTTCTACTGATCACACTATGTAGTCTGTAATCAGAGTTAACTGTAAAAGCACCCTTTCTCTCAGTGTTGTAATCCTGAAGAAGTATTACTTGGATTGTTAATTAAGCCCTTTATGACTTTTCATGAAAAGACAATAATTCCAAGAGTAATTTTCAAGTCATAAACAAACAAACAAACAAACAAACAAAAACTTGTGTTAAGATTCAGGTTAGGCCCAGCAGTCTCAAATGAGAGAAGAAGAAAGGTTCTAAAATCTCTTGCTACAAGATTCAAAATAAAATGTTGGGGGATCCCTGGGTGTCTCAGTGGTTTGGCGCCTGCCTTTGGCCTGGGGCATGATCCTGGAGTCCCGGGATCGAGTCCTACATCGGGCTCCTTGCATGGAGCCGCTTCTCCCTCTGCCTGTGTCTCTGCCTCTCTCTGTGTGTGTCTCTCATGAATAAATAAATAAAATCTTTAAAAAAAAATAAAATGTTAAGAAAGTAAATAAAGGGGCATGTAGGTGGCTCAGTGGTTGAGCATCTGCCTTTGGCTAAGGTCGTGATCCCGGGGTCCTGGGATGGAGTCTCTGCCTGTGTCTCTGCCTCTCTCTGTGTCTCTCATGAATAAATAAATAAAATATTTTTTAAAAAGTAAATAAATATAACACAAATATACAGAAGAGAGCAACACCCATTTTTTTTAAAAAAACAAGTTGACTATGCCATCATAGCTATTAATAAAAATGATAGAAAGTTGCAACATGATGCCATAACCTAAATTCTGCCTTAAACCACATACGTTCCTATATATACATCTTTAGTTTTGCTTAACTTTTGGTTTAAATTTAGGATGAATTTATGATTGTTTTATTTATATATCTGAAAACATTAGCAAAGTATTTCAAGTGTTTTAGTAATTCTAAAACTGTACAGATTGAGGTCATAAAAAACCCTTTCCAACCCAAATGTTTATATATACAGCATTGTTCAGACCATAATAAATTAGATGAGCTATTCCACCTTCAATTTTAATGTTTGAAAAAGCATTGCAACAGAGCTGTCATTAGCACCAGGCCAAGAGTATACCTGAATTTCTCTTTAAAAGAAGCTTAAATTACTCAGCACACAATTTTAGTAAGACTAATCCCCTTCTGTCCCTGGGCAAACCTTGATTTTTTATGCTTCTCATTGCGTCAAATCACATGCCTATTATGGGCAACGCCAAAGTTTGAATTTAGAGATCCGTTAGAAAAAAAAGAGAAAAGAGACTGAATAATTGTCTTTCATAATATATTTGTTTAGTCTTCCAAGAAAATCCTTTCAACAGTCTAGGGTTAAACCTATATTACAAATTAGGAAGAAACAAAGTTGTAATTTTAGGAAGCAGACAGGGAGGAAATTTTGCAAGCAAAGGAAGTGACAAAGAAGAATTGTGCATCTTCATTCCAGTGTGAGGCAAAATGGTCCCCTTCTTTCAACTCTTAGATTAGAGAAAATAAGAACCAATCAGAAAAGTAGCTAATGGCTGAGACAGGAAATATGTGACATTCAGGACCATGTCTTATACATAGGATACAGTAAAAATTATTATTCAGGATTTTTAGAGATTGAAAATATGAAGGAAACATAGTATGGTGGCTACATAATAGCCTTCTTACACACATCTGTGTACTAGTATTTCACAGGTTTATCTTTATTATATTCTGCAGCTAGTTATGTAATACTATTACAATACAAATACATCTTTAGCATATACTTTATATGTGTAAAAGGTTTTGATAACATAATCCTTTACAAGAGCAGGGATCTGGAGGCATACTAAATTCTCAATAAAATATTGGATGTCTGAAAACAAATACCTTATGATTATTCAGAGTAGTACCTGCCAAAAATACAAGAAGATATTTGACTTGTCATAATGCATAACAGCACAGCCTAACCAATAACAACAGGCAGACAATGATCTTGCTTTGGCACTACTACCTTCTTTAATTATTGCCCATTTCCCCTTAGCTTCTATTTTTAACCTAATTAACATCATTACTTCCCAAATGCTAGTTCCATATTAACACTTATCCATGACTATCCTTACTTTGTTACAAAATGAGAACATTAAGAGTTTTGTTAACAAGGTAATTATATTTAATATTTGTTATTATATTCTTCCTTCATGTTTGATGTTGCATATTTTTTAATTAATGTAATATTCAGTGTAAGTTCCTGAGTTAGTGTTGCTATACTGTTGGTTTTTTTAAATGTGGTAAAAAAAATACGTGACATAAAGTTTGCCATCTTAACCAAGTTTAAGAGTACAGTTCAGTGGCCTTAAGTACATTCACGCTGTTGTGCAACCATCCCCACCATCTATCTCCAGAACTCTTGTCATGGTGGCAGAACTGAAACTCTGAATCTGTTAAATAATAACTCTCCATTCCCTTCTCCTTCCAGCTTGGCAACCACCATTCTACTTTCTGTTTCTATGAAGTTGACTACTCTAAGTAATTCACATAGGTGGAATCACTAGTATTTATATTTTGTGACTGGCTTATTTCACTTAGCATGATGTCCTCAAGATTCATCCATATTGTAACATGTGTTAGATTTCCCTTCCTTTTCAAGATTAAATAATATTCCATTATATATAACCACATTTTGCTTTTTCATTCATCTATCATTGAACACTTAGGTTGCTTATGCTGCTGTGAATATGGGTGTACAGATATCTCTTCAAGACTTTCCATTCTTTTGGATATATGCCCAGAAGCCGAGTTGCTGGATCATATGGTAACTCTATACCCTAGGATCAAGATCTGAGCTGAGCTCAGAGTAGGATGCATAACTGACTGAGTCACACAGGTACCCTGGTAACTCTATTTCTAATTTTTTAAGAATATACTATACGGCTTCCCATAGCAGCGGCACCATTTTATATTCCATCAAAAGTGCACAAGGGTTTCAGTTCTCTACATCCTTGTCAGTACTTGTTATTTTCCGGTTAATTTTTTTTTTTTTTTTTTTTTTACCGTAGCCATCCAGATTGGTGTGAGGTAGTATCTCCTTGTGGTTTTGATTTGCATTTCCCTAATGGTTAGTGATATTACAGTCTTGCTTTATTTTATTTTATTTTATTTTATTTTATTTTATTTTATTTTATTTTGGGGGGGAAGGGCCAAGGGAGAGGGAGAGAGAGAATCTTTTTTTTTATAAGATTTTTTATTTATTTATTCATAGAGGTAGAGAGAGAGAGAGAGAGGCAGAGACACAGGCAGAGGGAGAAGCAGGCTCCATGCAGGGAGCCTGACGTGGGACTCGATCCCAGGTCTCCAGGATCACACCCCAGGCTGCAGGCGGCACTAAACCGCTGCACCACAGGGGCTGCCCGAGAGAGAGAATCTTAAACAGGCTCCACGCTCAGGGCAGAGCTGGTCACAGGGCTTGATCTCACAACCCTGAGATCATGATCTGAGCTGAAACCAGGAGTCGGACACTTAGGGGCACCTGGGTGGCTCAGTCAGTTGAGTATCCGACTCTTGGTTTCTGCCAGGGTCATGATATTGGAGTGGTGAGACTGAGACCAGCATAGGACTCTGTGCTCAGTGGAGAGTCTGTATATTCTCTCTCTCCCTTTCCCTCTGCCCCACGCCTGCTTGCACACTGTCTCTCTCAAATAATCAATCTTAAAAAAAAAAGAGAGCCAATGCTTAAATGATTTAGTCACCCAGGTGCCCCACAGTTTTGCTTTATTTTAATGTTCTTAGTTGGTCAAACAAGAACTTGGCAACTTGTTTAGTGTCTAGTTTTTTTGTAAATGTATTCATTCTTGAAATCTGCAAATCTGAGAGCTATCAATGTACTCTGTCTTCTTCTCATCTTCCATTTACCTCTTCAGTTCATTGCAATTTGGCTTTGGCCCCAATCTCCTCCTGACACTTCTGTCACCAGAAGTCAACAAATCATTAACTTATTATTGCCAAATAGAATAGATCTTCAATCCTTATATAGTTAGTGAAAAGCATCGAGGCTCTGGAGTCAAACCTTAGAATCCTGTCTCCTTCAACATAGTAGGACCTAAATGTAATTTCTACTCCTGGCCTTCCTGCAGGTAATTTCATCCCTTTGCATAATTCCATTCTCTGCCCTATGCAATGACTCCCAAATCTCAGTGGAGCACTAAGACTGGTTAAAGCAGTCTACAAATAAGACAAAGATGACTTATATATGTCTCCTGCTTTTCAGAACTGTACAGTTTAATAATAGAGAGAGCTGTGTGATAAAGTGTCACAGGGGCTACGGAAGTAACCTGTCTGGAGCACAAGGAAAGGCATGGCTGCCCAAAGTGGACAGGAAAGGCCTCATAGAGCTTGAACTGATTTGAGTCTTGGTTACCAGGTAGAAAGGGGGTAGAAAGGTATCATATTAGTAAGAATACAGTGGGAACCTGTCAGCAGTTCAACCACTGCTTGAGATGCTTGGTATGTGAGGAATTGGAGATAACAATAGGAGAAGGCAGGAGAGGGCACATTCTATACCATGCTAAAAAGTTTGCTCAGTGAAGACATGGGTTAGCTCCTGAAGGATTTCAGCCACAAGGAATCATACTCTGCATATTAGAATTATCACTTGGGTGGCAGGGTAGAGAATGGACTAAAGAGAAGATTCAATCAAGCAGGGAAATGTCTTAGAGATCTCGTAGATGGTCATTTCAGTAGGTCAGGTAAGAGCTTATGGAGGCCTGAACTAAGACAGTTGTGAAAAAGAAGAAGAAGAAGCATACAACACAAGAAATAGGACTGTATGAAATTCATGAGACTTGGTTACTACCTGAATTTGAGAACAAAGGAAAAGGAGTCTTGATTGACCAAGATCTTTCTGTCTTAGATGACCTAAACAATGGTAATACTACAACCTAATATTGGAAATATATGAAGAAGAAAAGGTTTCAAGGAAAAAATGAGTTCAGTTAGGGACACTTTGAATTTGTGATCTTTCTATGGAACATCCAGATGGTTATAAAAAGGGATCAAGGCTAGAGATGGAGATTTATAAGCTGGTGGTTGAAGCCACATGTAGCAAATATAGCAAGTGTCTTGTCAGTAACCCCTTCAGACTCACAATTCCCCCACCTGTCACCCAAGGGCTTCCAAATGCAAGTTGGGCTCCCTTGGGAGTCCACTGGGTGGGCTGGCCACCTCTGGGGGTCAGGAGGAGTGACTGCGAAGGGATATGGAATTTCTTTAGGGGGCGATGAAAATATTCTAAAATTAGACAGTGGTAATGTTGCATAACTTTGTGAACATACTCAAAACCAGTAAACTGTGCACTTTAAAAAGGTGAATTTTATAGTTTGTGAATCGTATCTCAATTGTTAAAAATTGTGCGAGGCAAAAAAGAATCCTATGCTCAGCTGAACTGACCTCTATGGTCTAGAACTGTGCCCCATGTTTTTACAACTATGTGCTTTTGCTCATGGTTGCTTCCACCTGAATTTTTTTCTCATTCCCCTCCCTCATATTCCCAAATCCTACTCGTTCTTCAAAGCCCAACTAAAAGCCTCTTTGTCCACGCATTTAGCTTTCTCCAGGTCAGGGGTATGTCTTGTACTTCTCTGCCATCTCCTAACCTTTTATTTTGCCTCCTATGTACCTTTTTTATTCTTTTCTCCATATGACAGATCTTTACATACCTCATTTAATAAACACTAGTCCCCAAGAATAGCAATTGTTTCACTTATAGATCCCATCAAATGCCATGCACATAGCCTCTCAAAAGTGTTTATCAAATCAGTATACCTGGGACTGGAAAGTTTTAAGGGCAATCTAGGAAAAAAAGGCAAGCCAAATTCACCTCAATTAGCTTTCACCTGCACACTCCATCATCACTTAAGGAGTGATGAGACAGTTCAAAGTCCAGGGTTAATCAGAATTCTTTCTGGAGATACTTAAGATTTGGAAATTTGAGATATATGATCAGGGAACCAATTATAGTAAAATATTCAGCTCCGTATAGTCTGGTTAACTATTAAAAGCAAACCCAACAATTGTAAAACCATTTAGTGATTTTTATCCTGCACGGGAACACGAAAAGCTGTCAGTGTAGACTGTCACAGAGATGGCTTCTGGTTAACCAAGTACCTGTGCCATAGGATCTTCCTTTGATGAAGTAAGAAAGAATTCATTCTATGGCCATAGGGATTCCTGTGTCATTTAAACACGTCACTATTATCTTAAATTTCCCTTCACAGACTCAAGCTTATTAACTTTTCTTTCTCTGTGCTGCCAGAAGATGTGGTCCTGTAAAAAGCTCTCTTTTAATGTAAATAATAGCTAATATTTACTGAGCATTCACTTGTGCATTTTTAAAACGGTCTTTCATGTGTTATGTCATTTAGTTCTTACACAACTCACAGGGTGAGGAGTGCTATCATCCAAGGTAACTGATGCTGAGATGGAAGCTGCCTGAGGTTGCTGTGCCCATGTTCACCCAGCTGTTCAGTGGCAGAACCATGATACATACCTGGGTGGACTACCTTCAATATTCACTGCACGTGTGGTGCACTCGGGGCATCTCTTCCTTCTCACAACCCTGTGAGGGTACATAATCATCTTTCTTCATTTCACAGGTAAGAACGTCAATTCTTCAATGAGATTGAGCAACATGCACCTGCGACACAGCAGAGACTAGGTTGGATTCTGTCTTCTGAGTCCCACCCTAACCATTTCCTTCTAACTGGTGCCCCAGGGCTGTGGCAGTTTCCAGACTGTGAGTGAGGGAGCCCACTTGTCTAACTCTTTTGCTTCGGCCAGTGTTGGCATGAGAATTAGTTTTACTACTGGCTCCCTGTCCAGGTTCATAGCACTTTTGTTCTCTTTCTCAGTTGGTGTTTAAAATACATGATAATCAGTCTACAGTATTTCAAAAGAGAGGTTTTTGGAGCACCTAAGTGGCTCAGTCAATTAAGCATCTGACTCTTGATTTCAGTTCAGGTCATGATCTCAGGGTTGTGAGATCGAGCCTCCAAGTTGAGCCCCAGGACAGGATCAGTGCTGCTAAGCAGAGCCTGCTGAAGATTCTCTCTCTCCCTCTGTCACCCACACATTCACACACACACACTCTCTCTCTCTCTCAAAAAAAAAGAGGTTTTTAATTAATATTAAATAAAAATGAAATCCAAAAGCATATTTATGCATAATTTTGTCCTTTTGGAGACACATTTTGCAACTATAATGATACACAGAAATTACTGGGAATGAGCAAGGCAACTGTTTTTTTTTTATTACAAATTACCTGGATATTAAATTTTAAGGACACTGTATGAAATCTGAGGTAGTGTATATGCAGTAGCCTCTCCCTTTAGTTACCAGATTTTTAAAATCCTCCTTTTAGTTGAACTATCCCTACCACAATTCTTTGATTACATTCTGTTATAAATATATTTGTAGATATTCACGTTTATTTATATCTACAAATATATTTATAATATAGTATACAATCAAATGGTAAATCATATAAAACTAAATATAAGTGCATATAAAGAAAATGGAAGGGGCTATGTGTAATAAATAAAGCTATATAAAAATGGATGAATGTGCCTGGCTTAGAGCTGATGTTCAATAAATGGTAACTAGCTTTTATATACAAGCAGAAGACCAGGGTCTTCTACAAGTTTAGTAGTTTTTTTATTTTTTTATTATTTTTTTAGGACTAGAATATCCCAAGCCCCTTTTTTTGGGGGGGAGGCTAACATTTCATGAAATCTTTAATGAAATTGGGGGAGGGGCACAAACAGAAGGGTGGGGCAATGGGGACAGGCCTGGGGGCAAGGGGCACAGGGCTGGGCAGGGCAGGGGGTTCTCCTCTTCCCTGCAGCAACCCTCCCTCCATCATCCGATAACAAAATGTGATAAATAACATGAAAATTATCTATCAAGGGCTATAAGAATCCCTAACAATTACTGAGAGCCTGCAAATCAGAGAAGACAGTTCCAAGGATTTAACAGTTCAAACTAATCTAGAGGGAGACTAAATCTTTTACAGTTATCCAGATGTGTGAGATGGAGGGTCTGGATTAGGGTAGTGGCAGTGAAAACTAAGGAAGGTCATTTTAAAGGGTATATAAAGTGTGTCTCTACTGATTAAGATAATAGATACTAAAGCACTTTTTCCCACAACTATTTTATTAACTCTGTAGTGACACACAAAAAGTTTCTGAATTTTTCACCTATGTTTCAACATCATAGAAAGACCCCACAAAAACAAAATAATTCTTTTAAGTAATCACATTCCATAAATTAAACCCAGCTGAAGTTTTAAAATAATGAGCATTTCCTCTAGTAGAGGCCTTAGTGAATCATGTTTTTCTCTGTTTAAGATTCTGAATCAAGTACCTCTGCTCTCTTAAGTCACAAATGTTGATTCTCTTTGCATCAGGTAAACATCTGAATGTGTTGTATGTCATTAAGGACAAGGGAAGCCAGGGAATGTGGGACAAGATTTGCAACTATAGCCCCAGAAGAGAAGAACTGTAAACTTCCAGTTCTCATAAACCACCACCAAGAAAAAAAATCTTTTCCATCATGGTCATTCTGATTATATTTTCTCTCAAGGCTAAAAAAAAATCTCACATGGTAATACATTTACTTATTAAACCAATTCTTTATCACTGTAATGCTTTGGGAATAGGAATAAAACATCTTTAAAAAATATTGAGGAAATTGTAGTTCATATCAAGCAAAAAATTATAGGTACAGGGGTACCTGAGTGGCTTGGTTCTTTAAGCGTCTGCCTTCGGCTCAGGTCATGATCCCAGGATCCTGGGATGGAGCCCCCCATTAGGCTTCCTGGTCAGTGGAGAGCCTTCTTCTCCCTCTCCTTCTGCTGCTCCCCCTGCTTGTGCTCTCTCTTTGTCAAATATATAAATAAAAATCTTTTTAAAAATTACAGGTACAAAGATAATCTTCTGCTAAAATGTATTGCTGAAAGATTAATCTAAAGTGGAGGAGACAATTTTATTTTTAAAAAGAGAAGCAGAGCAGCAGAAATGCAGTGAATATATATATTCTCTCTCACACACACAAATCCTTAAATCTCTGTATAGTATCAGCTTGATTCCTTAAGAAAAGTTACTTCTAGGAAGAGCAATTTCTGTCTCTTTAAGGACCACGAGAGAAAATGGAAGTCACTAGTGAGATGGGACTGGCTGTAAACTGCTCCAATGAGGTCCTGGGAATCTTGCTGAGAGAGAATATTTGGGGCTGGACTAAAATGTTTGTTGGGAAGTGGAAGGAAGAAAAAGGCAAAGTTAGGTAAGGGCGTTCTTTAAAAAGAATATAAACGAGTGGATTTACTTTCAATTTTAAAATAAAACAATAGCAGAACAAGACTAAATATAAAATATTAGATCGAATTAGATACATATTACTGGATATGGGATATTTAGCAGCTTTCAATTCCTGAGAATATTTCAGAAATGTCTTTTCTAAGCAATAGCTTCAGAGTAGATCAGAGTTATACACAATTTCACTTGCCCCGTCTTTAATACAAATTATTTTAAAATTCCCATTTCTGGGCAGCCCCGGTAGCCCAGTGGTTAGCGCCGCCTTCAGCCCAGGGCGTGATCCTGGAGACCGGGGATCGAGTCCCACATCGGGCTCCCTGCATGGAGCCTGCTTCTCCCTCTGCCTGTGTTTCTGCCTCTTTCTCTCTCTGTATCTCTCATGAATAGATAAATAAAATCTTTTAAAAAATAAGTAAAATTCCCATTTCTTAAGTTTAAAAATAAGAACATCTGTTAAGATTGATGACTTAGTATAAAACGGAGGGACCCACTTAGCTTTCTTTTCTCTCTGTTTTCAGAAGCTGCCTTAGACCACTGCTTGGGGATGGATGGATGGATGGATGGATGGATGGATGACAGTAGCCCATCCAGTTTGTCTCAATATATTTCACTCAAGTATTTTGGAGATAAAATCTTGACGGAAGGAGAACTAGGTCGTTTCTGGGACCGTAACTGTCAGCGGGTCAGGTTTTCCTCTTACCTAGTTATAATGTATCACATAGTGGGGTTTCCCCCCCCTCTAGGTCCTCATCCCGATACCCGACCTCCTCCTCCCCGGGCCTTGTTACCCTTGCTTCCCTGGACGTGGAAGCCTAGGGTCGTGGTTCTTGACTGCACTTCACTTTGAAGGGTAGGGGACACATGCGAGTTGAAGGACGGACCGACAGGAAACACAGAACACTGAGAGTAGCCACTTGAGTACACTCTGCTCCGACGAAGGGCTCAGGAGGTCTCCGCCTCGCCTCTGCCTCGGTGCGGAACGCCCGGGGCTCTGCGGTGCCAGGCGGCCACCTGGAAGGCAGGCCCGAGGGAGGAAAACGTGGGGAGCAGGGAGTAGGCTCTCGGGGATGTGGACCCCTTCCAGGTCCCCGTTCAAGCCGTGAGTCACCTCTTGGTTCCTTGCCACCGGGGCCTCCGTCAAGAGCGGACGACAAAAGGCAAAAAGGCAACGACGGGGCTCAAGTGCCGTGTGCAGCTGGTTTCAACGCACGGTCGCGCCCCGCTCCCCCGCGGCCACGGAGACGCAGGCACGTCCGCGCCTGCTGAGCTCCAGCTGCCCCTGCACCGAGCAAAGGCACAGCGAGATCCCCGCGCGGCTCCCACCCGCTCGGGCCCGCCCGGAAACTACAGCTCCCGGCAGGCCCCGCGCCGGCCGCGCGCCCCCGCCCCGCACGCCCCGGCCCCCCGCCCCCGGGCCTCAGGACGGGACGGGGAGGAGGGAGGAGGGAGGGAGGAAGGGGCGCCAGCGGCTGGCGGGATCCTGCGAGGCGCGTGAAGCCTCGCTGGCGCCTCGTCTGGACTCCAGACGCTGGCGGCCGCGGAGTTTCTCACGACTGGGGGAGCCCGCCTCTGTAAGTAGTCGCCTCAGGGAGCGCGGATCAGACCCTGAAAAAGTTAGCGTCGCCGCGGCCGCCGCTTTGTTCTCGCGGCCCGTCGGGTGAGGCGGCGGCGGCCCCTCCCCCACCCGCCCGCCCGCACGCGGCGGCGGCGGCGGCGGCGGCGGCGGCGGCGGCGGGACTCGGGCCCCGCGCGGGGCTGGGCGGCGACCGCCGGGGCTGGGCGGGAAGTTGGCGGAGCGCGAGGCGGGGGCAGCGGGCGGGGGCGCCGCGGCGAGCGGGGGGCGCCGGCGCGGCCGCCCGCTGGGGCTAAGTTCCGGCGCGGGCGCGGAGGCCAAGTTGGGTCGGCGCTCGGCGGGCGACCACCGCGCGCGGCCGCTTCGGGAGCCGGACCGGGAGAGTCAAGCTGCAGAATGTGGGATGAGATGAGCCTCCTTCTCCTTCTTCTTTTTTTTTTTTTTTCTTTTCGTTTCATCACTGGGTGGTGTAGCCTTCTCAAAAGGAGTGAGTAAATGGTGCTTAGAGTGTGAGCCCCCACCCCAGTTTCCTGATTGTGCTTAGTTTTGCAAGTTGCAGCCTTGCTGTGGAGTGAGCTGTTCTCACCCCCGGGGAGGATTTTCTTCAGATGAAACGCTGAGGAGCGCGACTGTTTCTTGGAGCAGTAACAATAACCACATACTACTTACTGGTCGATGGCCTGTTGGATATTTTATCTGAAATCCTCTCAGTCAGAAGCGTAGGCCTTGCCGACAGCGCTCACGAATATGAACCAAGCGACGAGCCCGTGGGAGACCTGCAGACTTTTCCGTACACAGATTGATGGCTTGGACATAACTGTCTCTTCAACCACACCCATCCCCACAGGAAATAAGATATCGGTGTCATCTTTGATTAGGAAGGATAAGTTACACCCTGAACGACTATTTTGTACGACCCGGCTTTAATGAGCTGTGGCCGCAAATGAAACAAAAACTTTTTAGAAATGCCTTAATCTGTACTCTGGGAAATGCCGTATTGTATTACTTGTCGCTACTTCTACTCTGTACTTAATATCGCAGTTCTGAACCAACATTTTAGCGACTGTGATTTTTGCTCGGATCGAACTTACATGCCAACGTCTAGCGCATTGAGGGCAGGGAATACCCACCTCTCAGTTTGCTACTGTGGACATCCATAAAAGTTCCCCGAGCTAGCTAGCTCTCGACTTCTAAGTTTTATTTTATTAAAGAACCTTTTTTTCTTCCTCTCGCGTTAGGATCTGAATTGAGAGCAAGCCTGAAAATTCAGCCGAAAAGAAGTTACAAGTTTTATAGTAAAAGCATTTTAAACATGTCACAGAATCTTTCATGTTAGGTTTTGGTTCAGCAGGTAACATAGATGTATGGTAGACCTGATCAGATAAGCTGGCGGTATTTAACAGGCCAGTTTCCATACTAAGTTCTATAGTTCGGTGGATAGCGTTTCACTTTTTTTTTTTTTTAAGATTTTATTTATTTATTCATGAGAGACAGAGAGAGAGAGACAGGCAGAGGGAGAAGCAGGCTCCATGCAGAGAGCCTGATATGGGACTCATCCCTGGACTCCAGGATCACGCCCTGGGCAGAAGGCAGGTGCTAAACCGCTGGGCCACCCAGGGATCCCCCAGCATTTCACTTTTTAGGATGACTCACATTCAAGATGTTGACTGATATCTTGAGACTAATTTTTTAAGCAATCTCAGGTAATAATGAGTCTTTTAGATATGCAAAGCTTTCAGTTTCAATAGATGACCTCCTTTTTTTTTTTTTTTGGTGACCTCTTTAAAAGAAATTTCTCTCAGGTAGTTTTTAACTTAACATTGGCATATGCAAAAAAGGCTTTAATAAATCAAGCCTTAGGACGTTAAGGTTTTAAAATTACATTGGAATTGAAAAAAAAATCTCATACGGAAAAAAATGAATTTAATGGTCATTAAATGGACTTTTAAGGGACATTTTCTCATTTTTAAAAAGACTTTCTAAAATAGATGAAAATATTACGGTATTGAAATTAGTTGCTCATTTTTAAAAGAAACTACTTTTACAGAAATGGCTATGTGGGGAAATTATTTGCTAGTACAGATTTTTATTTAATAATCATTCTTATAGTTCACAATCTTCTGTGCTGGTAGTACTTTGAGTCTCTGATTGTGTAATTTAAATTGAACTTGTATGTGTGCCTCTTTGGAGCAGTGGGAAAATTTGAGATGATATACTTAGGAGATGTTTTAATTTTAACTTTAGTACAGAATAAAAATTTTCTCCACTTGTGTGGTTTACAGTGACATTGTATGAGAAATTGCTCATTGGCTGTCAGCCAGTCAAATTTCTCAGATATCACTGGGCAAAGAGAGGCGATGAAGGTTCATCAAGCCCAGCATAGATTCATACAGCATTGCCAGATTGGCAGGCTGTAATCTTATTACTGGATAAACTTTTCAGTGCCTGAGCAGAGAGCAGACATGGTGTGTTCGCTGTACTCTCTCTGAGAGTGGAAGGTCTGAGATTTAAATGTCACTAGTCCAGATGAACAGAATTTTAGCAGCAACAATTTAGTTGAATGCTTAGCTCTTAGGAAAAGTATTATATTAATCTAAGGAAACAGTTATATTTTGAAAATCTATAGATGTCCGGATTGCTGCAGACTATGAATTTAAAAAACCAACAAAGCTATTTGAATTGTTAATACAGTATACAATATAAAAGCACACTAAGATTATTAAGCCAGGTCAAGCCTGTATCAGGGCAAAACATAGACATTGACTTCAGGACACTAAGAATTGCTCTGGAAAAGGCCACATGCTTTTTTACATGTTAAAAAAATACATGTATATATCAAATCAACAGGAAAAAAAAAAAAAAGACCATTCATTAGTGTTCCTAGCACACAAAACTAAATCGAACCACTACTGGTGGTAGGGAGTCATGGTAGATATTATGCTAGTCTGAATAGGAAAAGCGTTTTACCTCTTTAGTCTTTACTGATTACCAAAAGGACACTGGCTACACTAAATAATGAGCTTCCTTTTGAAGTGTTTAAAACCTGGATTTGTTTTGTCTTCCTGGAATCCTCTTCCCTCCTCTCTCTCCTTCCCTGACTTCTATTTATCCTTTAGGTCTTAGCTTATTAAGCACACTTCCTTAAGGTCACCTTGTGTGAGACCCCAGCTGAAATTAGGTCCTTTAAGTATACTTGTCATATCATTTTTCACAATTTGTAGTTAACTTGCTATTTTTGTGTGTGGTATTTGTTTAATGTGTGTGTCCCACATCACTCTGTAAGCTCCAGAGAGAGCAATATCCATGTATGTTTTGGTTACTGCTGTATAACCACAGTGTCTCTAATAGTCTGGCATATAATAGGCACTCAGTAAATGTCGAAGGAAAATGCTTTTTGAGTTTCTAAGTAGAGGCTTTGCTAAGTTAGGAGATAGGTACATGCAGGAGGGAGATAAGGGATTGGGAGAGAAAGGTGGATCGCCTTGTGATGTTTCCATAAAGTGACAGGCCTTTGTTTTACCTTGTCTGTAGTAATAGGGCAGGTTGGGCTCAAGATTCCTTTTTTTTTTTTTTTTTTTAAGATTTTATTTATTTATTCATGAGAGACAGAGAGAAAGAGAGAGAGAGAGAGAGGCAGAGACACAGGCAGAGGGGGGAGCAGGCTTCATGCAGGGAGCCCGATGGCAGGGAACCCGATGTGGGTCTCCAGAATCAGGCCCTGGGCTGAAGGCGGCGCTAAACCACTGAGCCATCTGGGCTGCCCCTCAAGATTCTTTTAATGTTTCATCTTTTGTTTCCATTCAACAGTGGTGATGGATTATGTAAACTCATTTGGATGGGATATGTGACAGAAAGCTCCCCAAAAGAGTATTTGAGGTGTTCCAAATAAATATATTAATTGGCGTTGGTGGTATAGTGGTGAGCATAGCTACCTTCCAAATAAACATATTAGAAATGCTTGCCAATTGATAGCTGTTAGAAACAAACATATCTCGATACATAGTTTATAAATTAGTAATTGTCTTGTCTTAGTTTCCTAATTGAAACATAAAGACAAAATAAGTTACTAGATTTTTTGATACTAATCTTAATATTTTTCAGCCTACATCCTACTGCATCTTATCCAGCAAATCAGGGTTCCATAAAATAAAAGGAGAAAACAGATGGTTTGAGTGGGCAGAAGCTAATATGACAGCTCATTTAGTTTCTTCTATTTGTTTTTGTGCTGCCACTTTAAAAAATCTTTTTTATACAAAATTTCCAAGATGTAAAATTTATGTAGCTGATTAATAGTTATCAGTAGTTCTGATAAATTGATCGATTGCATTATTAGACAGTTACTATTATTTGGCTAATATTAACAGGTATAATAAAATGAAAATTTAGGGCAGCCCCGGTGGTGCAGTGATTTGGCGCCGCCTGCAGCCTGGGGTGTGATCCTGGAGACCCTGGATCGAGTCCCACATCGGGCTCCCTGCATGGAGCCTGCTTCTCCCTCTGCCTGTGTCTCTGCCTCTCTCTCTGTGTCTATGAATAAATTTAAAAGAAAAAGAAAATTTAGTGGGAAGACATCCATCGAAAATAAATTATTACTGAACACAGCGGTGTCTTGTATTTTGAAGTATTTAACCTAAATACAGTATCATTTGTATTTTACTACCTTTTTTTTCCTTTATCACAGTTTAGCTTTTGAAACTACTAGAGTCAAGTATGTAAAGTAGCTCATTACCTCAGGAGGTGGAGGGAAATAGTAGAAAGAACATGGGCTTTGCAGTCAGGGAAACTTTAGTTTGAATCCCAGGTTCCATCTCATATTAGTTGTGAGCAAGCAACTTCTCTGAAACTCTAGTTCCTTTCCTTAAAACAGAATTAAATCTCATAGGGTTGTTATAAGGATGTAATAAAGTATCATATCTGAATTACAGCTTTTGGCCTAAAGTAGGACCTTCATGATTAATTCTTTCATGTAATTACTATGAAAATTATTGGGACTTAATGAGCACTTAACTGTAAGCCAGGTCCTATTGAAGGTACTTTACATGCAGTAGCTTCATCCTCATAACGTCCTGTGAAGTAAGCAAGTACTGCTCTTATCTTTATTTCTCTGCAGTGATACTGAATAAAGGTGATTATTCTCCTAACACCTTTTCAAATATTTGAAGACCATTATTCTATTTAGTTTTGTTAAGCATATATTTGTCACATGACATCGTTTTAACCTTTATCTGGATGCATGCTCTTATTTTTTTTAATCAATATAACTCTTATAAATGTGGAGTGTACAAATGAACACAATGGTAATGTAGGCTGATTAGCAACAGAGTTTACAGATTGATGTTGATGTGTTCTCGGTGTCCTGGGGGGTTAGATTTGCATTGATTCTTTTAGTCAACGATTAGCAGCCCTTATTAATAAAATCTTAGGTGGCCTTTTAAGAAGAGCTTCTGAATGAGCTCTTCATTTCTTCTTCATTGCATATTTAACTTTTTGAAACTAAATGTAAAGCTTTACACTCACCCTTGTTACATTTCACTTTGTCTGTTTATCCTTGATTGTATACTCTGAGGATTTTATAAGCATGCCTTCTGTGTCTTTATCTTATAAATAGTCAAAATATAGGGCCAGGGACAAAGTTCCAAGGCACATCCCCTAAAGACTTTTTTCATCTGGGTTGTTATAGACCAGGAAACTTCCCTGACTGCACTAACATCCAAGTCACACTCAACATATTTTCAAAAACAGCATGGAAAACCATCTTGAATACTGTTTTGTCCAGAATACACTTTTTCCCCCCCGTGGCTTTGCTAATTGTGTGATCTTGGGCAAGTACTTTAATTTCTAAGCCTGTTTTCCACCTATAAAATGGGTTGTTGCAGAGGATTAAATGAAGTAACATACATGAAGTGCTTATCTGACAGATAGTTGGAGCTCAGTGACTATAAGTTATTATTCTTTTTTTTTTTTTAAATTTTTATTTATTTACTTATGATAGTCACAGAGAGAGAGAGAGGCAGAGACACAGGCAGAGGGAGAAGCAGGCTCCATGCATCGGGAGCCTGATATGGGATTCGATCCCGGGTCTCCAGGATCGCGCCCTGGGCCAAAGGCAGGCGCCAAACCGCTGCGCCACCCAGGGATCCCTATAAGTTATTATTCTTATTTCCTGCAACTAAGAAGTCTGAAAATCATTCTTTCCAAGATCTAAATGCAGTGGATTTGGCATTATTTGTTCTGTTTGAATTCATGCTGTCATCTAGTGATTATTATATTCTTTTCTGAGTATTCAGACACCACATGTTTTCATAATCTATTTTCAGATTTGACTAAAGATTAATAATTAAGTTTATATGTCTGTGATTTCTGAAATCTTCCCCACTCTCCCAGCTCATAAAATTTGAAGCAACTCTGACCCATCTCCAGGCCCTCAACCCTCTCCAAGATTGCAGGAGTCAGCTTTGTGATTACACTTGTTAATTGCTTTAGCAGCATAGAATGAATTGCATCTGGAACCAAAGACTTGCACTCGTAAAAAGTTGTTTTAGTTTCTCTAATTCACCAGACTTGGGTTTCGGTTCTCATTGCTCTTCTACAACTTTAGTTTAAAAACTTAGGAGAAGATAAGCAAAATACAAGTTGAGCAATTCTGCCTTCTTTACGTGCTCTCTCAACCTTAACAACATCCTCTCTGAGCAGTGATTCTTTCAGTTCCTTGTTCTCTTTGACAAACAGTATGTTATTGTGGAGATACCACTTGGTAAGAAAGTATGAAACTTGGGTCCTAATTCCCCCTCCACCTCTTTATACCCATGTGATGCTGGGCATGTTGCTTTATCTGCTTATGCTTCTATTTTTTTCGTCTGCAAAAATCTATTTGTCTCCAAAGAGATAGGCATAAGGTAAAAAGTATGTAAAACATTTCTAAGATGTTGAGTGCTGTCACATATAAGGTGGAGTAATATTTATTTGAATGTGGTTATAAAAGCTTTTATCTTTGAACAGTTTTTTTCTAAGCCTTAGTTTTTCCTGAGCTTTCGAATTCTTGTTACTGTATCTGTATGCTTTGCTCTCCCGTTATGTTCATCCTAATTTATTTAGCCCCATTAACTACTCTCCAGAGAGTCATTCTGCAACCACATTGGATGCTTCAGTCTTTTGGATCATTGGAATTGTTTACAGCTATATATGTAAAATTTAGACAGATCCCTATGAGTCATTTCTCTTAGGCCATCAGGATCATACCTTTTGTTTTGTTTTTGAACTGTCCTGTTATAAACTGTGATACATTTGTAACTGAGCCTAGTGCTTTTTACTTTTAGAAAGCATTTATACTAAGATCACTTCCTCCCATGTTCCTGTCATAAATATGTCGTTCACATTATAACTGTGCATAGTATGTCCCCTTCGGCTTCCTTAGTCTTCTGAAAGAAATCTGTCAACAAAGCAAGTCACCAATCATATTTTGGCAGAGTTAGACTTTCTGATATAAAAGAGAATACTCTTAATGTGTCTTTATTATGACACATTAATGTTATACATCTTTTGTATGGCTGAGTGGTATGTACTTTATTTCTATAACAGTGTCAGTTTTAACCTTCTTTTTAGTACCTTCTATTTTTTTCTTTTTGTTTGTTTTGTAGTCCTAACTCAGTTGTATATTTGTGGAATAAAAGTGTTTGATTTTCAGGTTTCAGTTATTAGTGAAGATTGTCAGGGGCTTTGTGGTGGTGGCAGTGCTGATGGTGAGCAGAAGTGTTTTCCTAAAACTATACGTGCAGCAAAAAATGATAACTAGACCCCCCAAGAATGCCCACCCATTTGGATTTCTCAGTGAGTTATAAACATGCAACCAAAACTTACCATTTAAGAAAATTACAGGGATTCTTGCAGTTTTAAAATAATGTCAAATGAGTATAAAATATTAAGAGTGTTTTTAAAATTCCTTTCAGGCTGACTGCATTTCAGAAAGCATCAACTTTTCGTCAGTGGACCCATTCGTCAAGTGAAATATGCCTGCACTGTTTTAAAAAGCTTTGTGCTTCATCATGGAAAAATTTCCTCCCCTGCCAAAATGAAAGACATTTGAGAAGGTGATTTAAGGTGTGGACATTTGAGAAAGTGCCCCATCAAATCAGTAAACCTCAAGATAAGAGTTAAATAGATTAATCCTAAACACTTATTTTTTAAACCAGGAGGATTTCATCTTAATAGAAAAACAACTTTTATTCAATATGTATTTTCTGAGATTAAAAGAGAGAGACAAGAGTAGACTTAAAAGAAAATAAATGAAGATGGTTAGTAAAGAAGCAATGTCAACTCTTTTCTGATGAGGATAATTCAGTAATGTTAAATCCTTTCCAAATCCTTGGTTGTGGTCCTAAAGACAAGACTCGTTTTTGATGGGACTGATGCTAAGGGAAGTAGGACCTTTTTTATATTCTACTCACAGTTGTAGAAGTTGCAGTCATTGGCATGAGTGGCTTAAAAGAGGAAATAAAATTGTTTTCAATTAAATCCAAAAGTACAGTCATTTTTTTACTGCTGTGATTTTAAAAGCCTCTTCATAACCACTGAAAAAAGAATTGACAACTCTTTTAAAAGATTAAAGAAAGGCAGATGTCTGCAAACAATTCCCCTCCATCAGCCCAGAAGTCTGTATTACCTGCTACTCTTCCTGCTGTGCTTCCAGCTCCTTCTCCCTGTTCAAGTCCTAAAACAGGACTGTCTGCCCGACTCTCTAATGGAAGCTTCAGTGCACCATCACTCACCAACTCCAGAGGCTCAGAGCATACAATTTCATTTCTGCTGCAAATTGGCCTTACACGGGAGAACGTTACCATCGAAGCCCAGGAATTATCTTTATCTGCCGTCAAGGATCTTGTGTGCTCCGTTGTTTATCAAAAGGTACCATGCATGCTATTTATGTCAGTAGTTTTTCTCCTATTGTTCAGATACTTTTCTATAAATTATACATGCAACAGTGAGTTAACACATTTGTATCAATCGTTTATATCCTAATTTGGATCATTTTGGCAGAGTGCTAATAGACTAGAAGCCTAAAGTCTGAAATTTCAGATTCTAACAACTGGAGCTTTTATCCTAACTTCAAAATATTGCCTATTCAGTTTTTCTTTTGAGAAAGGAAGATTCATGTACAAGTCTCATTTGTTTTTAGAGAAAACAGGAGGTAGAAGGTGCAGGGCATCCAGGTGGCTTACCAAAAGGATGGGCCTCTGTCCATACCTCTTCCTAGGTGCGCTGTGTTCTGCCCTCTTTTTGTACCTTCTTCCTTCCCTTTAAGTCTTGATTTCACCTGTACTGCCATTTAATATGCAAAGACCACTCCCTCTTGCTTAAAAAAATAGGTAAATTAGTTTTGAATACGACGATATATAAATTGAAGGTGGCTTTATTTTGTTTCCCTTCCTACCTCCTGCCCTATACTATACCATTTTTTGAAGAACCTGAGCTATAAATGTCTTTATTAATCTTGATTTGATGGGTAAATGTTCTCTATTTTATATTAAAACTATATTTAAGTAAGAATTTGTTACATTTTATTTTTAATGGACTGAGCATATGTTTCAAACAAATTAGTATACTTCTTTTTTTTTTTTCTTTTTTTTTTTTAAATTTTTATTTATTTATGATAGTCACAGAGAGAGAGAGAGGCAGAGACATAGGCAGAGGGAGAAGCAGGCTCCATGCACCGAGAGCCCGATATGGGATTCGATCCCGGGTCTCCAGGATCGCGCCCTGGGCCAAAGGCAGGCGCTAAACTGCTGCGCCACCCAGGGATCCCAGTATACTTCTTATTTTAAAAATAATGTTAGGTGAGATTGATATATTTTTACTCAGGATCCTCATCTTACTGTTTGTGTTTTAACATCTTATGTTTTATATGATTTATTATTATCTTCTGATGTAGAAGTAATTAACAGTCTAAAATGTTATGCAGTTTGTAGAAATAGCCTGTGCCTCCTGTGTGGCAACAGTAACTCATCTATTGAAATGTGGCCTAAGGATTAACTTTCCTTTCTTAGATCTGTAGAACCATCTGCCTGTCTCTTAAGTATCTTTACTTTTATTTTCTTTCATTAATTGTTACAGAGGTTTTTCACAAATATTTTGACTAGGTTTTTAAAGGTAAGATTTTAACTTAACTACAGTTTGTAACTTGAATGTTTTCTTTTTATTTGAGCCCATAGAAATTGATAACTAATGTCTTAGTTGAGTCTGTATTATTGTTTTCAATTTTATAAAATTTCACTTCGTTCTTATATACATACAGAGTCTTATATACATACTGATTTTCACATTACCTCATTCTTAATATAGATGTGAGATGTGGGTCGATGGATCAAACTCTTAGGAAACTAGGTTAAAAATCATAATCCATGAACAATTACAGCGATAGCAAGGAAATTGGATAGAGCTGGAAAAAAGCTAACTTAGGGTAAACTTTATATAAATATAAAATAGAATTACTGATTATAGAGCTAGCCAGCATAAAATGAGTATCATAGTAAACTGAATTTGAATCAGTATTATAATGATATAGGGATGTATTTGGCAAAAATATATAGTATATATAGGGTGTAAACATATTACACACTATTTTTGACATTTGCTGGGATCCTAACTGTTGTTTGTGTAGTGTAAAAGAGTTTTGAGCTTGAAACTAGGTGAGCTGTAGTGTTTAATTTCTGTATTACTTTGCACAAGTGATGTGACTTCTCTAGATTACAGTTTCCAAATCTATCAAATGATTGAGTTGGGACAATTTTTGGTGTGTAATTCCAGCAGTGAGATTCAGAATTATTTAATCTAAATTTTGGTCTTCACTGCTAGAGACAGATGAAGGAGAAAGGCGTTTCAATGGATGACTTGCTCCAGGCTGAGTCCGAGAAAAATCTTAAGAGCATCAGCTTGAATTCTGAGATTTTATAGAGGTGTCTCATGGATCCCTAACTTACCTGGAGGATGGAAAAACCAAGTCAGAAGTACTTTTGTTTTTACTTTCCCTCTTTCCTATGGCACTTGTTCACTAGTCGCCCATTTTCATTACTTGAACCTTGTATAGCTCCAGGTTTACTGCCAGTACTCTCATGGGCATGCCTGCGTTTCTTCACTTCTATTCTTAATAATTGCATTTACCTGAACCTTTTATTTTATTTTATTTTTTTAATTTTTTTTTATTTATTTATGATAGTCACACAGAGAGAGAGAGAGAGAGGCAGAGACACAGGCAGAGGGAGAAGCAGGCTCCATGCACCGGGAGCCCGACGTGGGATTCGATCCCGGGTCTCCAGGATCGTGCCCTGGGCCAAAGGCAGGCGCCAAACCGCTGCGCCACCCAGGGATCCCCTTACCTGAACCTTTTAAAAGATAGGTTACTGGTTAAATTTTAGGAAATAGATTAACCAAATGTCTCTTCCCTCAAAAAGCTTATAATCTACTGAAGGAAACATGCTCACCAGAGTAAAATATAAAGAGTAGAAAGTGAAGTTAAAGAGTGCTCTTCTCAGATAGATAAAGGATGTGGGAAGACTTCAAAAAGAAAATGACAGGGATCCCTGGGTGGCGCAGCGGTTTGGCGCCTGCCTTTGGCCCAGGGCGCGATCCTGGAGACCCGGGATCGAATCCCACGTCGGGCTCCTGGTGCATGGAGCCTGCCTCTCCCTCTGCCTGTGTCTCTGCCTCTCTCTCTCTCTCTGTGACTATCATAAAGAAATAAAAATTAAAAAAAAAAAAAAAGAAAGAAAATGACATTTCATTTGATACCTTAAAGAATGAGCAAGATTTCAATAACATGGTGGGAGGTAAGGAATACATTCCAGATAAAAGAATCAAGATGAGCAAAGATACAGAAGGGGAAAAGAGGAAGATTATAATAGGTAACGTTTACTGAGTGCCTGCTTCAGGAGCTTTGCATTCACTTTTTCTGACTAATCCTCACAACACTTTGTGGTGCATCTCAAACTTTAATGTGTATGCCAATCATCTAGTGATTTCTACTACGATGTAGATTTGGGATGAGTAAGTTTGGGGTTGGTCTGCATTTGTAGTATACTCTTAAGTGATATCGATGCTCCTTTTCTAAGGACCTCACTGAGTAGAAAGGGTATAGGTGTTATAACTGCTACTGAATAAAGGAGGAAACTGAATTTCAAAGGCATTTAATTACTGAAAGTCAGAATTCAAACACAGGTCTTTTTTTTTTTTTTTTTTTTTTTTTACGATTTTATTTATTTGAGAGGGAGAGTGAGTGAGAGAGAGAGAGAGAGAGCATGAGCGGAGGGGAGGGGCAGAGTAGGAGGGAGAAGTAGGCTCCCTACTCCATCCCAGGACCCTGGGATCATGACCTGAGCTGAAGGCAGATGCTTAACTGACTGAGCACCCTGAATGCTCCCAAACACAGGTCTTTTTTTTTTTTTAACTCAAAAACCTGTATCCTCTTTTCACTGCACCACACTTAACTTCCTTGTGCCAAAGAAAAGTTTCCCACTTGATTCCTGTAAGAATGGAGATTTAACTAAGGTCTATGTGCAGCAATGCAACATGATCAGATTTGTGTTTTGGAAAGCTTAAATGTGTAACTAAGTGTAATATAAAGTAAGGAGATCAGGTAGGAAGCCATTATAATGAAGAATGGAACTGAAATGGTTGGAAAGTGATGGTATATTTGAAGGGTATTGGGAAAGTAGTGTTGGTAAAACTTGACAGCCTATCGAACATAGAGGAAGAATAAATGGCAGAGGGGCGGTGTGAGTGATGGATGGGCGTTGATACTGGTAACCAAGATAGAAAATTCAGGAAGAAAAGTAAGGTTTTTCTGGGGAGATAATGGGACTGATTTTTATCAAACTCTAATACGACAGAGTTCCTGTGTTCTAGAAATTTTTAAAGATTAGGGCTCTAGTGTCTGCTGTGACTCTTGAAATGGAATCATTATTCCTCCAGAGGAATCTTCCCATCTCTGGGTTTGCAGAGAAACAAGGCTGAAAAGTAATGAAAATAGCTCTTGGTTTGGAGGACAGAGGAAAAGCTTCTAAAAGTTAGTGAAATAAGCCCTACTTTTAAATTAAGAGAGGAAGCTACCTGACCTATAATTTCATGTTAACAATATTTTAGATATTCTAAAATGCATTTTTAGTCTACCCATAATACCGAAGGTATATTCTATCTATTTTACATTTTTTGCTGTCCAGTGTTAACAATATATTAGTAATAATTGATATCAGATATAAGGAATAGGAATTTGACCTTAGGTTTAAGAATGCCATTTACAAATTTGTAAGGCTTTTTAAATTACTACTGTAGAGTATGGTTTGTGGAATTCTTTAAAAGTTTTTGTAATTATTAAAGAAGGAGACATTGTGTGTGTACATGGATGGAGGAGAGGGAGATCTACAAGATATATAGGATATATAGATAACATAGTAAGTGCAGAACAGGACATACTATGCTATCATTTTGTATTACACATGCTTACACATACATATGTACACATACATGATTTCTTGATTGTTTTTAGATGACCTTGGAAGGAGAGAGAGTTTTCTTCCAGGAAGGGTACTGGTGACTGGGGAATAAGAGTGAAAAGGAGATTTACATTTCATTTATACCCTTGTGTACCTTTTGGATTTTGTGCCTTATACATGTATTCCATATTCAGAAATAATATTTAAATATTTTTTAGAATAACAGTGCAGTGATCTAAAAGGAATGACCATTACATTTTAAAATTATTTTGTTGGGTAAGATTGGATTTTATGTTGCTTTATTTTCTAGCACCTTTCAGACATTAACTAGAAATGTGCCATATAATATATGCAGTTATTTTTTTCTCTTTAAAGAGATATTTTTGTTAGGTGTTTGTCTTTAAAAATCAGATGAGATATAATTTACTTATAATAAAATTCATCCATGTTAAGATCATAAGTTTGATGAATTTTAACAGTTGTGTGCAGTTGTGCAACTATCACCCATTCAAGATATAGAGCATTTCTGTCACCCCATAAGTTCCCTCTTATACTTTTGCAGTCTTTTCCTCATGCTCATCCTGGTCCTGGACTACCATTACTCTGCATTCTGTTACCGTGATTACATGTTTTCTAGATTTTCAAATAAATGAAGTCATATAGAATGTAGTCTTTTGTTCTGCCATCTTTCACATATCTCAGTGTTTTTTGCTTTTTGCTTTTAATTCATCCATGCTGTTAGGTATGTCAGTAGTTCCTTTTTGTGGCTGAGTACTCTTCCATTGCATGGCTATACTATACTTTGTTTATTCATTCATCAGTTGATTGATATTAGAGTTTTTTCTAATTTGGGGGCATTATGAATAAAGTTGCTATGGACATTATCATTCAAATCTTGCTTGTAGTTACATATTTTCATTTCCTTGGGGAAATTTTTAAGAGTAACATGGCTGTATGCTTACCAACACTTGGTATTTCCAATCTTTTTATTTTTTTATTTTTATTTTTTTATTTTTTTAAAATTATTTATTTATTTATTTATGATAGTTACACAGAGAGAGAGAGAGGCAGAGACACAGGCAGAGGGAGAAGCAGGCTCCATGCACTGGGAGCCTGACGTGGGATTCGATCCCGGGTCTCCAGGATCGTGCCCTGGGCCAAAGGCAGGCGCCAAACCACTGCGCCACCCAGGGATCCCCCAATCTTTTTAATTTAACCTTTCTGATTGGTATGTAATAATATCTATTTGTGGTTTTAATTTGCATTTTCCTAATTACAAATAAGATAGGCTATCTGTCCATGGGCTTAATTGCCATTCACGTATTTTTTTGGTTAAGTTCTGTACAGATTATCTTATTGAGGTATAAAAAGTTCTTTAACATTTCAGATAAAAGTTCTTATCAGATATAAAATGCAGATGTCTTCTTTTAGTCTGTGATTTCTTTTCATCCTTTCTCTTTAAATAATAGTCTAAATAATCATCATTTTAAAGGCTACTGTTAGTCACCTTGATGCATAGTAGTTTACAGCCAGTTTCTTATTCTGGTCATTTATGTTGCTAATGATTTTTTTTTTTTTCAGTTTTATGGAGATATAATTGATATATAAATTTGTATTAGTTTAAGGTATACAACATAATGATATATGTATATTTTGCAGAATGATAACTACAATAAATGTAGTTAACATATATCACCTCTTACGGTTAATTTTTTTCTTGTGATGAGAACTCCTCTAAGATCTATTCTCTTAGCAGCCTTCAAATATACAGTAAAGAATTGTTAACTATAGTCATCTTGCTCTACATCACATTGCCAGAACTTATTTAGCTTATAACTAGGAGTTTGTACCCTTTGAGCACTTTTACTCATTTTCACCCTCTACCTCCGGTAACCACTAATCTGTCCTGTTTCTGTAGGTTAAGTTATATGAGATTCCACATATAAGTGAGATCATACAGTAGTTTTCTTGCTCTGCTTGACTTATTTAACATAATGCCCGTAAGGTTCACCCATGCTGTCACAAATGGTAGGATTTCCTTCCTTTTGTGGCTGAATAATATTCTATTTTATTTATACCACAATTTCTTCATTCATCTTTGGATGGACATTTGGTTGTTTTCCTGTCTTGGCTATTGTAAATATAAAGATGCATTGACTTGGAGTGCAGATAATCTATTAGAGGTAGTGATTTTGTTTTCTTCAGATATATACCCAGAAATGGAGTTCCTGGGTCATACGGTAGTTCTATTTTTAATTTTTTGAGGAATGTCCACACTGTTTTCTATAGTGGATGCATAAATTTAGATTCTCACAGCAGTGCACAAGGGTTCCCTTTTCTTCACATTCTCACCAACACTTGTTATCTCTTGTCTTGTTGATGATAGCCATTCTGACAGCCATAAGGTGATATCTCCTTGTGGTTTTAATTTGCATTTCCCTGATGATTAGTGATAGGGAGGACCTTATCATGTGCCTGCTGGCTAATTGTATGTCTTCTTTAGGGTAAGGTCTATTCAGTTCTTCCACCCATTTCTAAATGAGATTGTTTGTTTTTGCCATTGAGTTTTAGGAGTTCTTTTTATATTTTGGCTGTTAAACCCTTATCAGATGCATGTTTTGCAAATACTTTTCCCCCTTTGTAGTTGCCTTTTCATTTTGTTAGTAGTTTCTTTTGCTGAGAAGCTTTATAGTTTAATGTAGTCCCACTGGTTTATTTTTGCTTTTGTTGTCTTGTGTTTGGTGTCAGATCCAAAGAGTCATTGCCAAGAATGATGTCAAGGAATTTATTTCCTATGTTTTCTATTTGGAGTTTTGTGGTTTCAGGTATTTATTTCCTATGTTTTCTATTTGGAGTTTTGTGGTTTCAGGTGGTATGTTAAAGTCTTAAGTCCATTTTGAGTTGATTTTTTATCTATGGTCTGAAATAGGGGTTCAGTTTCATTCTTTTGCACATCCCAGTTCTCCCAGCACCGTTTGTTGAAAAAAATGTCTTTTCCATTGTATATTTCTGATTTCTTTTTTTTTTTTTTTAAGATTTTATTTATTTATTCATGAGAGAGACAGAGAGAGGCAGAGACACAGGCAGAGGAAGAAGCAGGCTCCATGCAGGAAGCCCAATGTGGGACTTGATCCCTGGACTCCGGGATCACGCTGTGAGCCAAAGGCAGAGGCTCAACCCCTGAGCCACCTAGACATCCCTTCCTGGTTTCTTTGTGAAATTCTGTCAGAAATTCATCGACCATATGTGCATAGGTTTATTTCTAGGCTCTCTGTTCCATTGATTTATATGTCCATTCTTAGGCCAGTACCATAGTGTTTTGATTATGATAGCTTTGAAGTATAGTTTGAAATCAAGAAGTGTAAATGCTTCCAGCTTTGTGGAACTGAAGATTGCTTTGGCTATTCAGGATCTTTTGTGTTTCTGTATAAATTTTAAGATTGTTTTTTCCGTTTCTGTGAAAAATACCATTGGAAATTTTATAGGGATTGCATTGAATCTGTAGATTATTTTGGGTAGTATGGGTATTTTAATAATAGTCTTTAATAATAGTCCATGAACACAGAATATTTTTCCATTTATTTGGATCTTTTTCAATTTCTTTTGTTAATGCCTTACAATTTTTAGTGTGTAGATCTTTCACCTTCTTCATTAAATTTATTTATAGGTATTTTGGGGTTTTTTGATGCAATTATACATGGGATTGTTTTCTTAATTTCTCTTTCGGATGTTAACTTATTGTATAGAAGGGCAACTGATTTTTGTATATTGATTTTGTATCTGGCAACTTCACTGAATTTGTTTATTAATTCTAACAAAATTTTGGGTGGAGTGTTTCATGTCACTTACAAATATAGCCAATTTTACTTCTTCCTTTCTTAGATGTCTTTTATTTCTTTGTCTTGCCTAATTGTTCTGGCTAGGACTTCCAGTACTATATTGGAAAGTGTCAAGAATGAACATCCCTGTCTTGTTCCTGATCTTCGGTTTCCGCCCCAAGTATGGTGTTAGTTGTGGGCTTGTCATATACAGGCTCTGTTATCTGTTATGTTGAAGTATTTTTCCTCTCTATCTCACTTCATTTAGAGTTTTTGTCATGAATTGATGTTGAATTTTGTCAAATGCTTTTTCTGTGCCTGTTGAGATGACAATATGATTTTTATCCTTTATTATGTTAATATGGTATTGCATTTATTGATTTGCAGATGTTGAACTATCCTTGCATCACTGGAATAAATCCACTTGATCATGGTATATGACATTTGTATGCTAACATTTGTTGAGGATATTTGCCTATGTGTTCAACAAGAATGTTGGGTTATAATTTTTTTTTCTTGTAGTGTCCTTGTCTGTCTTTGGTATCAGGGTAATGCTGGCCTTATGAGCCTGGAAATGTTCCTTCCTCTTTATTGTTTGGAAGAGTTTGAGAAGGATTGGTATTCTTTAAATGTTTGGTAGAATTTACCAGTGAAGCCATCTGGGTTTTTGTTTGTTGTTGGGAGGATTTTGATTACCAATTCCATCTTTTTACTATGAATTGGTCTGTTAATATTTTCTACTCATTCATGATTTAGGCTTGGTAGATTGTTCTAGGAATATATTCATTTCTTCCAACTGTCCAATTTGTTGGTTTATAATTGTTTATAGAAGCCTTTTATGATCCTTTGTACAGTGTCACTTCTTTCATTTGTAATTTTAAGTCCTCTTTTTCTTTAAGGTAAAGATTTGTCTGTTTTGCTTATCTTTAAAAAAAAAACAGCTCAATTTCATTCATCTTTTCTATTATCATTTTAGTCTATTTATTTTCACTATGATCTTTGTAATTCTTTCCTTCTGCTAACTTTGGGCTTCGTTTATTATTTTTCTAGTCCCTTGAGGTGTAAAGTTAGGTTGTTTGAGATCTTTTCTTTTTTTCTTAATGTAGGCATTTATTGCTATGAACTCTCTCAGAACTTGCTGCATCCCATAGGTTTGGTATGTATTTTCATTTTCATTTGTCTCAAGATATTGATTTCTCTTTGATCTTGCCTTGTTGACTCATTGTACAGTTGCATGTTGTTTAATGTCCACATATTTGTGAATTTTCCAGGATTTTTTTTGTTTTTGTAATTGATTTCTAGTTTCATACCATTGTCCTGAGGAAAGATGTCTAATATGATTTCAGTCCTGTTAAATTTATTGACTTGAAAAAAAAAAATTTATTGACTTGTTTTGTGGCCTAACATGGTCTTTCCTGGTGAATGTTCCATGTTTGCTTGAGAATAATATGAATTCTGCTACTCTAGGATGGAATGTTACTGTAAATGTCTGTTAAGTTTATGGTCCAATGTATAGTTTAATTCCGTTGTTCCTTTTTGATTTTCTATCTGGATGATCTATCCATTGTTGAAAGTGTGGTATTAAAGTGTGTTGTATTGTATTTGTATAGTAATTGTATTTTATGTTCATTACCCTATTGTATAGGTGTCTATGTCTTCTTTCAAGTATCTTATTATTGGCTTTATATACTTTATAAAGGCCTTTATAGGTGCCTCTATATTGGGTGCATAAATATTTACAAATTTTGTCTCTTATTACAGTCTTTGGCTTAAAGTTTATTTTGTCTGATCTAAGTTAGGTTATATACTTTTCATTATGATACACTATACTCTTCATTCTTTTATTTTTTTTCTCTTCATTCTTTTAACAGTATCATTTAGAGAGCCAAAAATTATAATTTTAAATGAAGTACAATTAACTTTTTCCTTTATGGATAGTGCTTTTGTTTCATATTTAAAAAGTATTTGCCTGGGGTGCTGGGGTGGCTCATTTGTTTAGGCCTCTGCCTTAAACTCAGGTCACAATCTCAGGGTCCTGGGATCGAGCCCTGCATCAGGCTCCTTCTCAGAGTGGAGTCTGCTTCTTCCTCTGACTGCCCCCCCTCCACTTGTGCTCTCTTTCTCTCTCTCACTATCAAATAAATAAAATCTTCTTTTAAAAAGTGTTTGCCAAAAAAAAAAAAAAAAAGTATTTGCCTAAATGAAGATAACAAAGGTTTTATTCCCTGTTTTCTTCTGGAAGTTTCATAGTTTTAGCTTTTACCTTTATAGTCCATATGTTAGTTCTTTGAGGCTGCCACAGCTGCATGGCTTAAACAATAGAAATTTTTCTGACAGGCTAGCTGTTTCTAATTGAAGTATCAGTTGGGTTTGTTCCTTCTAAGGGCTATAAGTAAGAATCTGTTTTTTGCCTCTCTCCCAGTCTTTAAGGCCTCAAACTTTCCTTGAGATGTTCTCCCTGTGTCTTCATATTGTCTTCTCTTTATATATATCTGTGTTTACAAATTTCCCCTTTTTATAAGGACACCGTCCTGTTGGGCTAGGGTGCTCTTTAGAGACTTCATCCTACCTGGATCATCTGTCTACAAAAGCCGTATTTCCAAAGGTCACATTCACAGTTACTGGGGGTTAGGACTTAACATCTTTTGGAGGAATACAGTTCAACTCATAACAATCCGTTTCAAAATAATTTTTATATATGGTGTGAGGTAAAGGTTAAGCTTCATTTCTTTACATTGAACATCCAATTTTTCCCAGACCTTTTGTTGAAAAGACTATATTCTTCCCTCTTTGAATTACTTTAGTAACTATATTGTAAATTAGTTGACCACATATGTTTTGATCTATTTCTGAACATTGTTTTGCTTTATTGACCTATGTATGTGTACCTTTAAACTAATTTCACATTGTCTTCAATTCTTTAGTTTTGTGAAGACATGAAGTCAGATGCATTAAGTTCTCCAGCTTTGTTCTGTTTTTCAAAATTGTTTTGACCATTCTGTGTCCTTTACATTTCCATTAAAATCAATGTGACAATTTCTACAGAAACAAAAACTATTGAAGTTGTGTACATTATTTGTTGTCTGTTTCGTGTTTTTGATACAGTTATAAATGGGGTTTTAAAAAATCTGAGTCTGATTTTTCATTTTATTATATAGAAATATTGTGATTCATGTACATTGATATTGTGTCCTGCAACCTTGCAAAACCTAATTTATTATTTCTGATAACTTTAAAAAATTCTTTAGGATTCTCTACATAGATGATCGTTTGTAAATAGAGTTTTATGCTTTGCCTTCCAAAATTTCATTTCTTTTTCTTGTTTTGTACTGGAGTCTTCAGTATTGCATAGGAGTGATAAGGTGGATATCTGTGCCTTGTTATTACCAGTCTTAAAAGGAAAAGCATTTGGTCTTCCACCATTGAGTTTCATGTAAATTTTTTTAGATGTCCTTTATCAAGTTGAAGAAATTCCTGTCCCTAGTTGGCTTAGATGTTTTATCCTGAATGATAATAAATTTGGTAAATACTTTTTCTGGATGTATGTATTTTTATCTTTTAGTCTGTTAATATGGAAGTATGTTGGCTTACTTTTGAATGTAAAACCAACCTTGCATTCCCAGAACAAATCCTCCTGGTCATCATATATTATCCTTTTTTATATTGTCCTTTATTCAATATACCTATATTTTCTTTATATTTTCCTGTCTAAGATAATGAATGTATTGGCCTGTAATTTTTTTTCTTCTATTATCTTTGTGTGGTTTTGGGATCAAGGTAATGTTGGCCTCACAAAAATGGGTTTGGAAGTATTTCCCTCCTGTTTTCTGAATAAATTTGTATAAAACTGGTATTATTTCTTCCTGATATATTTGATAGAATTCACCAGTGAAGCCATCCGTGTCTGGAATTTTTTTTTTTTTTTGAGAGGTTTTTAACTCAATTTATATTTCTCTAATTGGTATAGAGCTATTCAGATTATTTCTTTGTGAGCACACTTTGGTAATTTGTGTCTTTAAAGGAAAATTTTCATCTCATCTGAGTTGGCAAATCCATTGGTGAAAATTGTATTTAATGTTCATTACCCTTTATTTTATTTTATTTTATTTTAAATTTATTTTTTTATGATAGTCACACACAGAGAGAGAGAGAGAGAGAGGCAGAGACACAGGCAGAGGGAGAAGCAGGCTCCATGCACCGGGGCCCGACGTGGGACTCGATCTGGGTCTCCAGGGTCGCGCCCTGGGCCAAAGGCAGGCGCCAAACCGCTGCGCCACCCAGGGATCCCTGTTCATTACCCTTTACAGTGATTTTCTAAAAAAAAAAAAAAAAAAAAAAAAATAAAGTGATTTTCTCTATTATTGTGTGTTTTCTATTTTTTCATTTTCTTTTTTCTCCCTTCTTTGAATTTAACTTTTTTTTTCAGTTTCTTTTTTTAATTATTTTTTACTTTTAATTTTTTATTTATTTATGATAGTCACACAGAGAGAGAGAGAAGCAGAGACATAGGCAGAGGGAGAAGCAGGCTCCATGCACTGGGAGCCTGACGTGGGATTTGATCCCAGGTCTCTAGGATCGCGCCCTGGGCCAAAGGCAGGCGCTAAACCGCTGCACCACCCAGGGATCCCCTTTTTTTCAGTTTCTTAAAGTGGAAGCCTCAGTCATTGTTTGGAGTCTTGTCTTTTTTATATGTGTCTAGTACTATAAGTTTCCTTGTAATCACTGCTTTAACTGCATGCCACAAACTTATATGTTGTGTTGTCATTTACATTTTGTTTAAATTATTTCCTAATTTCTCATGATTTCATCTGTAGTCCGTGGATTGTTTAACTTGGAAGCATTTAAAAGTTTTTTGGATATTTTTCTGATCTATTGATTTCTAGCTTTATTTTAATTTTGGCCAAGAATATACTTTAATTTCAATCTATATAATTTGAGGGTTTGTTTTTGTAGTGTAGGATTCTGCTCTATACTACATTCTGAATGTTACACATGCAGTTTTAAAAAATGTATATTCGGCTCTTGTTGAGTGAAGTTTTCTATAAAAGTCAGGTTAAGTTGGGTTGATGGTATTTTCTTTACCTTTATGGATTTCTTTTTTACTTGTTCTACCATTTATTGAGAAAGGAGTATTGAAACCTCTGGCTGTAATTTTAGGTTTGTCTGTTGGTCCTTTCAGTTTTAAATAATAGACATGAAAAACATGAAGCAAAAATTATTTGCAGGCACATTTAGGATTTTTACAGCCTTTGATATATTTGATTTCTTTTTCAGTGTAAGTTTTTTCCCTTATCTCTGGTAATGTACTGTTCTGAAGTCATCTTTGTGTGGTATTAATATAACCATTCTCACTTTTTTTTTCCCAAAAACGTACTGTTTGTATTGTGGTATATTTTTACATATTTTTGCTTACAGCCTCTGTCTTCATGTGTGAAGGGGGGTTTTTTGTAAATTAAATATGCTTGAGTTATGTTTTTTAAGTTCAGTCTGACAATTTCTACTTTATAAGTGCTTAGACCATTTATATTTAATACAGTGTTTAATATAGATCCATTTAAATATATTGTTTTCTGTTCACCCTTCTGGTCTTGGGTCATTTTCTCTCTCTTTTTTGAGTCAAGTATGTACTGTAAGTCCATTTTATCTCCACTGTTGGTTTATTACACTCTAAAAATGTTTTTAAGCAATTGCTCTAGTGCCAGGTCAATAGACTACATCTTTGGGCCCAAATCTGACCTACCATCTCTTTTGTGAATAGAGTTTTATTGGGACATTGCATGCTCATTCATTTATATCTTGTCTGTGGCTGCTTTTATGCTGCAACAGCAGAGTTAAGTATCTGTGACAGAGACCATATGGTACACCAAGTTTAAAATATTAGTATCTGGCCTTTTACAGAAAATTTTTGTTAAGGATGCCTGGGTGGCTCAGTGATTGAGCATCTGCCTTCAGCTCAGGGTGTGATCCCGAGGTCCTGGGATCAAGTCTTGCATCAGGCTCCTCATAGGGGAGCTTCCCTATGTATCTGCCTCTCTCTCTGTGTGTCTCTCATGAATAAATAAATAAAATCTGTAAAACGAATTTTTTTTTTGCCAACCCTTGCTCTAATTTATATAATATGCATCTTTATCAGGGATGTCTTCTAACAATATCATATTACTCTAGGTATGATGTAATGTATACCTTAGAATAGTATATTTCTATTTTCCTTCTGTTGTCACTTGTATTATTGATGTCTTATATTTTATTTCTGTAAACAGTTGATTCTCATTATTTGTGATAGTTATAATCTGTAAAGTGCCTCAAACATTGAATTAGTGAATATTCAATAGTTGCTCCTAGGGGAAATACAGGGTTAGGTTCCTGTTGAGCATCTCACAACAATTTTTTCAACCAGTAAATACATAACCTTACTTTAAATGTTTGTATGTTTTATATGTGTTTCTGTTTAAAGTTGCCTTATTTAATTTATATTGTTGATTCACCAATAATATATTGATCTCATGGCCAACAGCACTGTAATTTATGCCTGATTGAAGCTTCTATAACACATATTCTCTTCATAAGGTATATCATAAGCTACTTGCTCTTAGGAACACTAGACAGCACTAAAGGATGATGCTTGGGGGGTGATTTTAAACAGAAAAACCACCATCAAAAAAGCCCCCAAATTCAGAACACATGACAATAAATAGACCGTGAAAGGGACATGTGTTTTTATACTGTAAAGAGTTGAAACAAGAGTTCAGAGCATCACCTTGTTTGACATCAGCTGGTAACATGCATGAGAGTGATTCAAATTTTTTGTTTTCTGTGCATGTCTGTGAATGACTGCAAAAGCACAGAAAGTATTAATTTTTGGTTACAAATTTTAGCAAGTAGGCATGTTCGCAGATCTAGAGTCTGTGAATGATGAGCATCAGCTGTTGCTGCAGATCCCACAACACATTGTAATTCTTGCTTTTTAAATTTTTATTTTTTAAAGATTTTATTTATTTATTCATGAGAGACACAAGAGAGAGACAGAGACATAGGCAGAGGGAGAAGTAGGCTCCATGCAGGGAGCCCAGTGTGGGACTCAATCCTGGGACTCCAGGATCATGACCTGAGCTGAAGGCAGATGCTCAACCTCTGAGCCACCCAGGCGTCCCTAATTCTTGCTTTTAACAGTAAATTATGTTTTAAAGAAATTGAAAGTAAGAAAAATTACCTTTTATATTTATTCACATATTTAACATTTTTATTACTTTGTCTTAGATCCAAACTGTATGCAATATGTTCTTTTCTCTGGCTTCATTTACAGTTTTTGTCTTCTCAGTTTTCATCAGTTTGAATATGATTGCTCTTTTGTGGTTTTCTTTCTGTTTTTGTTGCTGGAGTCTATTGAACTTGGTCTTGAAGTTATAGGTTCTTCAATTTGGGAAACTTCTTGTATTCATTAAAGCTTCCTTTAGTCTTTCCTGTGTGCCATTTTTACTACCCTTAAAAAATTTTCCTGAACATGTCCTTGTTTGCTTTTCTCCTCATCTTCTATCTAATATAGGCTTTCATTTGAAATATATAGTGTAATGGAAAGCTATTTGAATTGCCTCTGGGTTGTGCCATGACATCTGAGTGAATGCATTATTTTAAAGCATTTTTCAGTCCCAGCCTTCTGTAGGAAATAGGTTGAAGGAGTATGAACCAAGCTCCTTGTTAAAGTTTTCCATGATTCAGTAATTTTTGATAAGATAGTAAATTGGTTACAATCAAATGAACAACCTCTAATACATACTTTGACAAATGCACTTCAGTATGTCTGTTTTTTTCCTTGTAAAATCTTACCAATAACTTTTAAACACCCCACAAGATTATTGATTACTTTGTCATTGAGCATTTACTGCCTTTTTTTTTAAGGAGCAAAATCTTTAAATTTGTTTCATCGTATTTATGCAAAAGTAGCTAAATTTTCAAAAATCTTTTATTATAGCCCACATGTTGTAAAGGATCGAGATTTTTAAGTGTTTACAGACTCCGTATATGTGGTTTGAAGGTTACAAGGAATTTAGTTTGTAACCGTGGTTTTCAACCCTGGCTGCCCCTTAAAACAACCAGGAAGCTTAACAAACCCTTCCCTAGACAGACCAGTTAAGTCAGGCTTTCTGGGAATGGAGAGTCTGTTTAAGTGTTCTGTATCTATGGTTCTAAGGAGTAGCCAGAGTCAGGTACCTAAATGTAATGGAAATCAGTAAGCTTAAAAGACTGGATAAGTAATAAACTGAAGATATTTTTCCAAATATTTGAATTGTATGTTTTGTTGTTATATAATTATATATGCATATATATATATATTACATATATATATAATGTGTGTATGTATATAAATCTTGTATACAAATTCAAAAATTCACTGAGGTCTGCATCTGATTATAGGTTAATATGGTAGTTGAAAATTTTAGATAGAAAAATAAGTGCTAGTGATTTCATTTCTTTTACTTGGCAGTTTGCAGAGAGTTAAATAGTGTGGTACAATGACCCCTTACCAGCTGCCATTATCTGTTACGGCTTCATGCAATTGAACAAATATTTGTGGTACACTTATTCTATTCAGTCACAGTGCTAGATACCATTGAGTTACCAAGATGAAAGATAAATTTTCTGCCCCAATGATTGATGCTTTGGAAAAAGAGAAGACGAGTGAATGTAAGCTATTGTAATATAAGGTAGAACATCGTAAGACCTGAAATAAATGTACAGAATGGCAAATGACTCAAAGGAATGACTACCATCTCATTCAGGAGTTATGAAAGCTTGCTTTAAACCCTACTTTATGCTTTTGTTATCACCAACTATGGCCCTTCACCTCGGGAAATAAATCTTAGTGACTAGTACAATGCCCTGCAACTACTTTGACAGCTTGTAGCATGGATAAAGCAAGATGCCTTTAACATCCTCAATAATCTGAAACCTGTGTATTTATGCACATATGGATTTTCTTTCCCCATGGGTAAATGAATAAAGCTGTATGATTGTGCTTCCTAGTAGTGCTCTAAATTTTATGTGAGCTAGAAATTCATGGTGATTTCTATTCTATTCATGGTAATTGCATTTACCATCCCACCATCATTTTTCTTTCAGCACCTTAAATCATAAGTTGCCTTTTATGGAGATCATGAGAATAGTAAAACATAACATTTTATATATATATCCATTTAATTACCATGTGCTGTGCTCTTCATTCCTGGACAAACTTATATTTAAACTTTAATTATATTGATTGTAATTGTTCTTTTACTTGAGTGTAGCCACCATAAAACTGTAAGCTCTGTGAGGTCAGACATGTGCACAGTAAGTGTTCAGCAAATAGTTTTTGGTTGAATAAATATAAAAAACTCCTATGAAACATGGCTATGGTTTTTAAAACCATGGTTATTAAAAACATGAATTTTGGGGTCAAATTTGTGTTTATCTCTACCACTTGCCAGTATGTATATTAAATGATACATTTTGCTTAGTCCAAAACATAGCACATAGCAATCTCACAACGTTAGCTTAGTAATGTTATTATGAGTCTGACTTTAGTGGTTTTTAAACTGAAAAGACAAAACTTTAGCCACATACTTAGGGAACCCGTTTCTGTTGGGAGTTTACTGGAAATTAGTGGTGATCCAGAAGCAAGTGAAAGCCACTACCAGTTAAGTTTATGTTTTGCTTTTGTACTTTACAGAATATATATGTGTCATAATCTATTTTCTGCTATGTAGAAGACAACTGAGTTGTTTCTTAATCTGTATAGGTAAATTATTCACAATTTTCTGTTAGCTCTACGAACGTTCTTTTTATTCGTGCAGAAAATCAGAGGTTAATGGTATATTAATTCTGTGGTTTAATTGTTTATTTGGGCCACATGTGTCTATTTCATGTGCATTCTTTAGCTTCTAAATTGATTTTGTCTTGGAATAATTGTAGTATATTCCTCAGGGGATGATGTAGTTATATGATCCTTTAGATTAATGATGATTACAGATGTGACTTCAGAATCATAATTTTAGTTCAGCTGATTTAACTAGTTACTGTTATTTTTTAAAGATGTTTACAAGTTTATTCATTCATGAGAGACACAGATGGAGAGGCAGAGACATAGGCAGAGGGAGAAACAGGCTTCATGTGGGGAGCCGGATGCAGGACTGAATCCTGGGACCCCAGGATCTCAGTCTGAGCCAAAAGCAGGTACTCAACCACTGAGCCACCCAGGCGCCCTAGTTACTGTTATTGAGCATTGAGTTAAACATGCTTTTTTGTTTCTATGCCCTTGGACCATTATATCTAATATATGGAATTGAGATATTCCTGCACCATATGCACATTCCCAAGAATTAAACTGCCAGAAGGAGCCTGTAGAGCAACTATAAAGTCATAAGGATGGTTAAATGAAACTGTAAGATTTTTGATATCAATAGAAGGACATGAAAACCAACCAAGAGTACATTAATATCTCCATTAGGAAAAAAAATGATGAAAGTATCTATTGATAACTGTCTTAAGAAATGGATGAATCCAGATATAAATAAAATTTTAAATTTTGTGAAATATTTAAAAGACTTTGTGAGAGATATGTATTTTCGTATTCCTGAAAAAGGAAGACTGATAGTATATAATTTTTAGTTGCCAATTAAATTATGTTTTCCATTCAAGATTTTATGGGGATTCTTTTTATCCTAACAATATTTTTCTAAAGTTTACCTGAGACAAAAAGCCAAAAAGCATAAAGTTAAAAGTCTGAAAAATAAGAGAAAGGGAGAGAATAAAAAGCTACAATAATGGAAACTATATACTATGTGAATAGTAATAGATGCATAGTACCTTTTAGGTATTTGACTAAAGAGGTATGAGAAATAAAAAGGAATCATTTTTCAGAAGTGGAGTTTAGAAAACAAGTTAGGCAATGAGAGGAGTATTAACATAGACCTCCACTTAATATCTGACACCAGGTTAAATTTCAGAGGAATTACGGTTAAATATGAGAACTCAGATCAAAGGCATATGAGAATTAAATGGAATTAAATATTTACCAAACTTATAGGGAGTAGGATATATCACTTTCATAACAGGAAAAGGAAGCACAAGGGAAAAGAACAGTTTAGAGATTTGAGTACTGAAAATTAAAATATTTACATATGTAAAAATAAAAATAAGATTGAGGAAATACTACACCAGTATTATATATTGTTAATGTCTTTATACTGTAAAGAGCTCTTGTATTGATAAGAAAACACTGATCTCCGAATATTTAATCAAATGATTTAAAAGTATATTTCATAAAAATATTAAACAAATTAGTAAACAGGCATGTGGGGAAATGTTCAAAATAGTAGTAATAAATACAGACTAGGAATGGTGTTCAATTAGGGGAAAAATGAAATTGATATTTCCAGCATAGATAAGGATATGGTAAAACTTCATAGAAATAGAGAACAGTCAAAGATTTCAGGTTTATAATAAGCTAAAAATGGGATTGAATTTTAACAGATAATACAAAACATAAGCTGAGTTTTTTTTAAGAAAATATCTAACAGGGGACGCCTGGGTGGCTCAGCGGTTGAGCATCTGCCTTCGGCTGGGGTGTGATCCTGGGGTCTCAGGATTGAGTTCTATATCGGGCTCCCTGCATGGAGCCTGCTTCTCTCTGCCTGTGTCTCTGCCTCTCTCTCTCTGTCTCTCTCATGAATAAATAAATAAAATCTTTAAACAAAAACAAAAAAAAGAAAATATCTAACAAACCATTTATAGTTGAGTTTTGCTTAAAACTGGGATATGACCAAAAGTGGTCACTTTTTGAATGCAGTCCAATTTCATGACACATCCTGAGGGTGAATTGGGTGGAGTTTCTTTTGTTGTTGTTGTCTTTAACATAAACCAAAAATTTAGCTTCCTTTTCTTGAAGATTTGAAATGCTTCCAACATTTATATTGCATTGAGATTAGTTCTGTCTTACTCATCTTTCTGTCCCCCCCAAATGCTTTAGTAGACATTTCTTAAAGGACACATTCTACTTCCTTTTACTGCTGAAAACAATACTGCAGATAATCTATGGTGGTAGTTCATCTTTACGGATGAAATGAAATGATTTATAAAAAGAAAGAAGCAGGTAAGCATGAGTATTCTTTTCCATTCTGTTTCATGTATTGGTACTTTAGTTGTGCTGTTCCAACTACATTTTCAGTTATTTAGTTCAAAGAACTCTTTCTTCCTGGGATTGTGCAAAAGGCCAGCTTCTTGAAATACCTAATATTATGTGAACTTTTTCCTTGTAAGAATGTAGGTTAGCATTGTTTAATTGGCAAATATTATAGCTCCACTATCTAATCTTAATGTAGAAGATTAAATTAAACAAGTGGTTCTCAACCAGAGTGCTTATGATTGATCCCTGTCAACATGTAGCAATTTCTGGAGACTTTTTTTTTTTTTTTTTTTTTTTTTTTTTTGATTGTCACTGCTGGGGAGAGAGGGAGTGCTACTGGCATCTAGTGGGTAGAGGGCAGGGATGCTACTGCAGTGCTCCAGAGAGCCTCCCACAACAAAGAATAATCTGGTCCCAAACACTAGTAGTGTATGTTCAAGATGTGACCTATAGTTTGAGAGCTTTCAAATAGGATTTCTAGTTCAGCTTAGACATGTTTGTTTTAAGTTTAGAATACATGGTTTCTGTTGTGAGTATGGATATAGTTAATGTAAATTTTAATTTTTATTGAAGTATAGCTGACATACAATGTATATTAGTTTCAGGAATGGATGTAAAATTTTAGACTTACATGGTAGATTCCTTTATATATATATTGGCTTATAAAGCAGACTTAGCAACAAACAGAATCTCTTCCTTCTAGAAGTTTATAGGTTGAAGAGAATGCTTAAAACTGATGAAACTGAAAGAACTAGTGAAACTGGCTACCAGAACTGAGAAGGCAGACAAGTCTGAGCATCTGTAGAATTGAAGTTGAGCCAAACAGAAACTAGATCTCTGCTGGGAGGCTACTACCAAAGAGTCAGATTACAGGGAGCAAATCAAAACTGAAGGGACAGACCAAAAGCTTTGCCTATCTTAGAGTGATTGTGCATAGATTCCCAATGTCAAAATTGTATTAGTGATTAAGCCTGTACTGCTACTCTTCTGTTATTAGCGTATGTTTTTTAAACAAGAGAATAATCCAAGAAAGAGGTAGCAGGGTTCTAAAGCCAAAGACATATGCAGGTGGAGATTTTGATTCTTCCATTTGTTTTGTGATTATAGACCCTTTTCAGGTCTCTCCAGATTTTCACTTGCAAAGCTGGGATCATGATTTCTACCTTCATTAAAAAAATTTGGTGATAAAATGTAAAGCTCTTTATTATTATTATTATTATTATTATTATTAATTATTATTTTTAATGTAAAGCTCTTAATGCAGTGTTTGTCACATAATAATTCATTCCCTCAGAATAGTAATACTCATAGTTTTAAAATCTCTATTATCTGGAAAGATCACTGATCATGTAGTGTTCTTAAAATTTTAATAAATATTCTTTCTATACACTGACATCGCTTTATTCATGCCTTTTGATTTTAGTGTTTAGTATATGACAAGCTATAAAAATTTGAGATCAAGTGTTTATCAGAGGAATGGGATTAGCCTATGTCAAGTCCTTTCCATGATGCCTGGTGCGTATTAACTACTCTCAGTGGATGTTAGTTCCTCACGTTCTTGATTTCATACTGCCAAGGAGCTTAGAAAATAGTACTATGATGCTACCACTGTATTGTGTTAATTTGTTGAATGAACATAATAGATGTAATTGGAGTAATAAAGGAAATCGGCCAACAGCAATTCATTTTAAACTGTAATAGTGTTTACTGAAGTTGAAATGACTCTTAACTAAAGCAAACTCTCTGCTTTTAGCTGATTTAAAACATTTGTTTTCAGTTTTGACCATTTACATGACACTAGACCTGAAGAATTTTTGCTTCTGTATTCTAGTTTAGGAGTGATTTTGATCTCCTTGTCAAGTGAATACATTGTTTCTGCAGGCGTGGATTGGGTATAATTTTCTGCTTGCTAAAGTAGACCTAAAACCCCAGCTGTGCCTTTTGTTTTCTGGAAATCAGTTGTCGTTCTGTGCTGGTTGTTTTTTTTTTTTTTTTTCCTGCCCCTTTCTTTCTACTACAGCTGTATTGCAGTGGCTAGGTGACGTCCTACTCTTTACACTACATTTTTTTTTTTTTTTTGTCTTGGCAAAATAATTCCATTACTAATCTGGAGGCTCAAACTGGAAGAAAGACTTTTTTTTTTTTTCAATTTTGCTGGATATTCAGGTAAAGATGTTGGCTAGAATGGAAAGTTCCAGAAAGTTTGAATTAAAGATAAATAGAACTAATAGCAAAACAAGGAAAAAAGGAAATGAAAAAAGATTACTCTGGTTTGTGTCAAAAGAGAAATGGTGTTAAATGAAGCAGCTCCTCTAGTGTGTCATATCCAGAAAATCCTAAATTGAAGATTAATGATGAAAGTTAAGAATAAATTCAGAGTCCACACTGCATAATTTTCTTATTGACTCATCTAGACTGTAGTGCCTTCTCTCTGTATATAGAAATAGTCATTGAAATCCTTCTCTTCAACGACATACTTAAATAGCATATTTGTTTCTGGGAATTTTATTAGTGTTAAATTAGTTCCCTTTGCTCTGTAGTCAGCAGCTTTTTTCAGCTTTTTTTAAGTTAAATATTAAATTCTAGGTACTGGACATTGAGTAGGGAGCAGGAAAAGAGAGTTCCCTCGCCCTTGTGGAACTTACTAGGATCTGGTTTATCATTACTTACTATGATTTACTTGACATCAAATTTTAAAATTACTTAAGTATTCAACTTCTCAAATTAAGTGAATATAAAGAAACCTGTGGCGCTAAGAATGTTCTATATCTTGACCTGGGTGGTAGTTACATGGGTGTATGTACATGTGTGTAGTTCCGTATTCTCATTAAGATTATTGCATTTTACTCATTATATTTCACTGTAAACTTTTTAAAATTAGATATGCATTGAAACCCTCCAGTGGTTCCCATCGCACCTAGAAAAACCATAGTTCTTTAAAAAGTATACAGTAATAAATTTTTGTTCAGATAATGTTAAATTCTGAAGCCGTGTTAATGTGTAAAAATTGTATTTAACAAAGAAGAATTAAAAACTTGAAAACTTACCTCATCTAACATTTTACTGATGCGATTTTTATGACATGAACTTTAAACTGTTCATTTTAAATAACTCTCAAAATATAGTATTGCTTGAAGGAATTTTATTTTTAAGTATTGGAACTTTTTAATTACAAACAAGTGTTAATACCATCAAAAGTAATTTCCTAAGATGGGTATAGAAAGATGCTGTTTTTTATTATTGGAGCCATCTTTATAGTAAAAATAAAGACATGCGGAATGTAAAGTGGGCAAAGAGAGTAGCGATGCATAAAGAAGGGGTGAGCAGGGATCCCTGGGTGGCGCAGCAGTTTGGCGCCTGCCTTTGGCCCAGGGCGTGATCCTGGAGACCCGGGATTGAATCCCACGTCGGGCTCCCCGTGCATGGAGCCTGCTTCTCCCTCTGCCTGTGTCTCTGGCTCTCTCTCTTTCTCTCTGTATGACTATCATAAATAAATAAAAAATTAAAAAAAAAAAAAAGGAAGGGGTGAGCATTTGATAATTTAGGATGAAATTCCATTCCTCTCCTATGTGGACTGGGAAAAGACTTCATTTTGCAGAGTCAAGACGAGTCGTTTGCACAGTCTGTACAGAGCAAGTGTAGAAAAGCCTGGGGGAATTTGGAATGAGGCCAAATTAAAGGCCTATTTGGTTCTACCTTGCTTAGCTCTTTTGCTGTTTCTTTCATTTCCTCTTTTCTTCTTTTAATCAAGACTGAGGTAGGCCAGGGAAGGAAATATGGGCATATGTAGGTTTCTTTGTCAACTTCCTTCCATATTTTCAGTCTCTATATTCTTGACCCCTTTATTCTCCAGAGTAGGGTTTCTCTTCAGCACTGTCAACATTTTAGGCTGGATAATTCTTTGTTCTGTGCAGTATCCTATGCATCATAGGATGTTTAACAGCATCCCTGGCCTCTACCCACTAGATGCCAGTACCTACATTGTAACAATCCCAGTGTCTCAAGACATCACCGTATACCTTCTGGAGAACAAAATTACCTTGATTAAGAGCCCTAGTTTAGGAATAAGCTAAATAAATAGCCAGTGACAGTTATGACAGTTACTAAGTGTGTTATCACCTCTGCTGCTCTTCTAATTTTGTTCCCTATCACAAATGACTTTCTTTCCCATGAAAGTAGAATGCTTAGAAAGTGTCATACCATTTTATTAGCTAAGACTTGCGTTCTGGATGGTAAAGAGAAAAGAGTCCAATGAAAATTGTGAATTTATAAATGTAATCAAGAGTTGATTTTCAGGGACGCCTGGGTGGCTTAGTGGTTGACTATCTGCTTTTGGCTCAGTATGATCCCGAGTACCAGGATCGAGTCGCAATTGGGCTCCCTGCATGGAGCCTGCTGCTCCCTCTGCCTGTTGTATCTCTGCCTCTGTGTGTGTGTGTGTCTCTCATGAATAAATAAATAAATAACATCTTTTAAAAAATTGATTTTCATTAGTTTGCTAGAATATCTTCCTCTTAAAATTATACAACTTTGAAAGGGAAAAAAGTTCTTTTGTTCTTTTCTACTGGAGTCTGGCTTAAATAAAGCTATTATTTTGGTAAAGCTTTTTCTGTATAGGATGTCTTATTGGCATCATATCGTTTTGAGAAATTCAACATATATGCTATTAAATATACAGGGTTTTTTGTGTTTTTTGATATGTTGTTGAGGACTTATTAAGGATTTCCTACGTATGAGAACTATTTTGAGGAATGGTTACATTTGGAGTTTTAAAGATCTGTTAATCCATTAAAAATGCTCAAAGAATATGAATAACTAATGTATAGAAAAGGAAATACAGATGACCTGTATGCATGTAAAAATGTTCAAATTCATGTAATTAAAACTATACTGAAATACCATTTTTTACCTAACATTAACAAATTCATTAAGAACTAAATTGTGTGTTTCCTCCCCACCCCTCACATCCATATGTTGAAGCCTTAACTCTCATTCAGTGTGACTTTAGAGGTAGGACTTTTAGGAAGTAATTAAGGTTAAATGAAGTCAGAGGGTTCTAGTCTGATAGGATTGGTGGCTTTATAAGTGGAAGAGAGAGTCTTTCTCTCCTCCCATGTGCATTTTTGGAGGTGAGGTTATCTGAGCACTCAGTGAGAGAAGGCTGTCTGCAAATCAGGAAGAGGCCTCCTAAGAACTTTACCATGCTAATACCCTGATCTCAGGAGTCTAGCCTCCTGCAATCTGAGAAAATAAATTTGTGTCAGAAACTCCATTTATGATATTTTATTAATGTAACATAAGCTGACTAATAGTATAAAATAGGATGTGGAAAAAATAAGTACTCATTATTGCTTACAGAAACATAAATTGGTATGGTCTCTATAAAAACATTTTGGCAATATCTAAAAATGTCAAGGGGTGCCTGGGTGGCCCAGTCGGTTAAGTGTCTGACTTACGATTTTGGCTCAGGTCACAGTCTCAGGGTCGTGATATCAAGCCTCATGTTGGGCTCATCCATGCTGGGTGTGGAGCCTGCTTAAGATTGTCTTTCTTCCTCTCCTCCTGCTTCTTCCCCCCACCCTCTCACCCGCATGCACGTGCTCTCTCTAAAAAAAATTAAAAAAAAAAAAAGTGTCAAATGTGTGTATGCTTTGACCTAGCAAATCTACTTCTAGGAAGTAATCTTATTCATATACTCAAAAAGTGGAAAGAGATACATATATAAGATTATATATTGGATGTTTGTAATAACAAAAGATTTGAAACAATAGCTAAGATTTATATAGCGCCCAAAATGGATTAGGAGTTTTAAGCTCTTTAGGTGTACTCATTTAATTCTCATGACCACCTTATGAAGTAGGGGATACAGAAACTTGAGGTTAAGCAAGTGTGTCACATTTATACATTGAGTAAGTGAAATGGATCAGGATTTGAATTCAAAGCAGTTGGCCTTTGTTTTTTTCCTGGACCCATATCACATCAGTAGGGAACTAGTAAAATAAAAGTATACAATTGTGTAAAAAAAAAAAAGAATTAGGTACAAAATGTCTTCAGAAGGATACTAAGGAAAACTGGCAACATTATTGACTGTGGCAGGGATAATTGGGCAACTCCAGCATAGATTTTGCACTGTATTCTTTTATACTTTAAAAATTTTGAGCCATGTGAGTAAATTGCCTAGTTTTAAAAAGTGTATATTATATCCCAAAATATTAATAAGTTATCTGTGAATATACATGTGTGTATAAATGGATGAGTAAACAAATGGGGGAAAGTAGATCAATCTCACATGCAGAAGAATTCCAAATAATTTATATAGATATTCTGCCTTCAAGGAGAAGGAACATTAACTCACCATTCCTTAAGAGTGGGCTGCACAGGGGTGCCTGGGTGGCTTCTTTGGAAAAAGTGGGCTGCACATAGTGACTGACTTCCAGAGGGTACTGTATTAGAGGCTCAAATGGAATAGCTTTGCAGTGAGAAACCTGACAAATGCTACCTTAGCTAGATAATCAAGGTCTACATAAATAACAACAAATCCTGTTGGGTTTAGGTACACTAAATATGATGTGATGAGAACGACACTTTACCTCTTCTTCCCCAAAACCCATATCTCCAATACAATGACAAAAACATCAATTAGATTTTAATGGTGGGGCATTCTACACAATACCTGGTGTTTAGTCAAGGTCATTAGAACCCAGCGAAGTCTGAGAAAACACTGTTACAGCCAAAAGAGGCCATGACAAAGAGACATGACAGTTAAAGGTAAGTATTCTGTGGGATCCTGGGACAGAAAAAGGTAATTGAGTAAAAGCTAAGGAAAATCTAAATAAAGTACTTTAGTTAATGATAATGTATCAGTATTAGTTCACTAATTGTAATTACCTTATTAATATATTAATATATTAATAATAGGGGAAACTAGGTGTGGGCTATATGGGATCTCTATGTACTATTGTCTCAATTTTTCTGTAACTCAAAAATTGTTTTTAAAAATAGTCTGTTTTTCAAACAGAATATGTATAATAAACATACTGAATTATATAAAAGTAAACTTGTAATTCAGGTGTCCATGTCTTACTCCACAGAGCTTAACCATAAACCTGGGGGAAGAGAGCCTTAGTATCATTTTTTAAGGTGATTCTATACACTAGAGTTGAGATATGGCTTAAGAATGATTCCTGCTTGAAAATCTTATTTCTGAATTTTTTAGAAAAGATTTCGTTTTATTTGAGAGAGAGAGCACAAGCAGGGGGGTAGAGAGGTAGGAGAGGAAGAGGGAGAAGCAGACTTCTCGTTGAGCAGGGAGCCCTATGCAGCCCTATGCAGCACTTGATCCCAGGATCCTGATCTCTTCAGCTGAGATTACCTGAGCTGAAGGCAGATGCATAACCGAATGAGCCACTGAGGTGCCCCTCTGAATTTTTAAAGATTATGACCTATATATTGAAATAATTAACATGGTTTTGCTTTTTTGTTTTTTGTGGGGGTTTTTCTCAGTATAATTGTTTAGATCTTTCAAAGTGTGTGCTCATTTATTTCCTTTGTTTTTTTTGTTGTTGTTGTTTTTTTGTTTTTTAAATTTATTCGTGAGAGACACAGAGAAAGAGAGGCAGAGACACAGGCAGAGGGAGAAGCAGGCTCCACGCAGGGAGCCCGACGTGAGACTTGATCCTGGATCTCCAGGATCACGCCCTGGGCTGAAGGCGGGGCTAAACCACTAAGCCACTGGGGCTGCCCTCTTTTTTTTAGATGTTTATTTTTAATATGCCCATGCCTTAAGACTTCATAATGTTTTTAAAACTTGGCTTTAGTTCTTCTCTGATGTTAGATGGCAATACTTAATACTCCTTTGCTTTTTTTTTTTCAGACCCTATTTTCTGTTGCTTCATTTTGTGCTCTCAATTTCAGATGATTCCTAAATATCCTACCAAATCACACTTATAAATCATAATTGTGAATAGCAGAAATCTGTTTTTTTTTTTAATTTTTATTTATTTATGATAGTCACAGAGAGAGAGAGAGAGAGAGGCAGAGACACAGGCAGAGGGAGAAGCAGGCTCCATGCACTGGGAGCCCGATGTGGGATTCGATCCCGGGTCTCCAGGATCGCGCCCTAGGCCGAAGGCAGGCGCCAAACCGCTGCGCCACCTAGGGATCCCCAGAAATCTGTTTTTTACAAGATATTTAGTACATTTTTCCCCTCTTGAAACTATGTATTTCTCAACCTATAGATGAATATAGTTTATGTAAACATTTGCTAGATTGGAAAATTACTTCTTTATCATCACTGAGGGTTTTCCAGCCTGGTACACAAATGCTTATTTTAAGTAAATATTCTTAGTACTCCCTATCATTCTTTATATTTGCTCTTCAGTTTCTTAATGCCAGTATGAATTCACTAGGTCATGTGTTTATCAAGAAGATTACTTAATATGTATTTTTTTTCTAAGCCACATGTTTTTTAATGTTTTTCTTCTCATTAATATATTTGTTTAGCTCTTTAGTTATTGGGACTCCTGGTTTGGTCAAAACAATACTAATGATCCATGTAATTTACCAAAGATAGATTTGAGAGATAATTATTCCTTGTTGTCTTGCTTTACATTTTCTTACTGAATAATCCAGACCCTGCTACCTCTTTCCTGACCAATAGCTGCAGCCTTTTTTAGGAGCTTGCTCTAGTCTCTTCCTGTTCTAGTCCCTACTACACATCAGCATTATGCTTTTAAGATGCAGATTTGACCATGTCACTCACTGCCTTTCTCTGGGATTCTTTTCGTCTCTCCCCCCTTAGATGTAAGATAATAAGAACCACTAGTATTTACTTATGACACTACTATTTTAGAGTATCAAGTAATTTAATTTTGGCCAGAGTCCTATAAAGCCAGTACTCCTGTTACTCCAAATTTATAGACAAGAAACAGCATAGGGAGGTTAAGCAGCTTATCTAATGAGCTGCTATAGTTAGTAGGTGGCAAAGCCTGAACCCCATTCTGTTGACTGAGCCCATGGGGCTCCTCTGTGCATTTTTGCCTTCTTTCTACTCAGCCCTCCTCTCATTCTTCAGTCATAGGGGTCCACTTAACTTTCTCCCATTAATGTATTTATGTATTTTCTCCACTTCAACCTTTATACTTTCACTTTCACTTTTTGCCCATGGAAACCTTGCTTCTCTTTTTATGATTCTCTACAGTTATCAATGTTAAAGTGATATTCCACATTCCTAATTACAGTTTTTTTCCCCTCTTCTAGAATTTTATCTGTTTTTCAATTTTGGCATTTCCCTTAGCATGTTATATTTTGTTTGATTTCCATCTTCCTAATAGATTATAAGATCCTGGGGAGGGGAGGGCGGCTTTACTTTACAAACCATGGGACCAATCCCTTGCACTTAGAAGACATGCAAAAAAAATGTGGAACTTTAAAAATGAGTTTTATTCATACAAATATATATTTTTAAGATTTTATGTATTTGAGAGAGAGTATGCACGAGCAGGGGGGAGGGGCAGAGGGAGGAGAAGCAAACTCCTACTGAGCAGGGAGCCCAACAAGGGGCTTGTGACCAGATGCTTAACTGACTGAGCCCCAGGTATTCCAGGATGGAATATGGAATCTTTTTTTATTAATACTAAAAAACTGTTGCAACTAATTTATGGAGACTTTTTACTCCTATTAGATGTTTTCTAATTTGATAATAAAATTTTATAAAATTTTAATTTCAAGCATTAAAATGTAATAAAAATACATTTTTTATTCTATATTTTACTTTTTTTTAATTTTTATTTATAATAGTCACACAGAGAGAGAGAGAGAGAGAGGCAGAGACATAGGCAGAGGGAGAAGCAGGCTCCATGCACTGGGAGCCCGACGTGGGACTCGATCCCGGGTCTCCAGGATCGCGCCCTGGGCCAAAGGCAGGCGCTAAACCGCTGTGCCACCCAGGGATCCCTATATTTTACTTTTCAATTGAAAATTATTATACTGTTAGATATATCTTTAAAGCATATTATAAAGTTTTGTGGTTTTTTGTGTTATTAATAACTCAACTGAAAGTAGAATTAATATAAAAAATTCTAAATATTTCTGTATTTTTCATTATTCAGGTTTAAAAATTCAACTCCAATTTCTAATTAAGTCATTGTTTTCATTTTTTAATTTAATATTTTCCAATAAAATTTAGACGTTTTTATATATATATGTGTGTGTGTGTGTGTGTGTGTATGAATTTTTAATGGAAACATTAAATTCAGAAGATAAGGCATTTCCACCTAAAACACATGCTATAAGATCCTAGATTCATGTTGGGAGTGGGCCACAAATTTTGCTGTTTTTTCCAGTGGGTAAAAAGAATACATGAGTAAGTAGTTGCATGATCAAATTGTTCATATCATAATACCAACCAGAGAGATTTCTTTTGAGTCCTCACAAAGAAGGGCTACCATATGAAGTAGGTGAACCATATCCTCAGCAACATCCCTGCAATAAACGCAGTTACAATTTAGTGTGACATACATATCAAGCCATTCAGTGTAGGCCAGTGACATGCTGTATAGTAGTACATTAAAGGATATTCTCTGAGGAGCCAATTAAGTCAATGAGGATATACAATTCTGAGATAAAAGAAATTTGAAATACCTACAGCAGTATTTCTCAAGGCACTGGTACTTTAGAAGAAGATGGTCTTGGTTTTGATTTAGAAATTAATTTTGTAAGGCCAGTACTTAAAATTTTCTCTTAAATAACTTTATTAACTGTAAAAACTTTTAGAGCTCACGCCTGCATATTGTAGTCCTTTGTATGACACCAAAAGTGTCAGCTCTGTAGTCACAAAGTGTAGAAGCCTTGAAATAATATATATAGAGCATGTGAACAGATCTGCAAATCTTCTGCTCTGGTCAAAGGTTTTTTAAAAAGAAAGTTACCGGGGCACCTGGGTGATGTAGTCAGTTAAGCATTTGACTCTTGATTTTGGCTCAGGTAATGATCTCAGGGTTCTGGGATTGAGCTCTGTGTCAGGCTCCATGGTTCAGAATCTGAGATTTTTCTCTCCTCTGTCTGGTTCTCCCGCTTGTATGCGCTTTCTCTCTCTCTCACAAATAAATAAATCTTAAGAACCCAAAACAGTAAAAAGAAAGTTACCATAAAAAATCATGTACTTGTAATTACAGAGAGTAAAAAAAGTATCAGATAAATGCTAGAAGCCCTAGGTGCATTTGTCAAAAATGTTGGAATTGATACTCCTGTGACTATAGTTTGAGAATTACTAATCTTCTAGGAGCATCATTCAGTAGAGTTTTCTGTGATGATGAAAGTGTTCTATATCTGCATAGTCCAAAATAATAGGCAAGTCAGTAGTTAAGGTGGTGATTAGGCACATGAAATGTGGCTAGAGTGACAGAGGAGCTGAACTTTTAATTTTATTTCATTTTAATTAATTTTAATTTGGCTAGTAGCTTTGGAGGAAGCTCGGTCTAGAGGACAGGAAAGACTGCTTATCTCAGGCTATGTAATATAGAGTAGCAGTTAAGTTCAAGATTATATTCTCCATCAATAACTGAATAAAGAAATCCTATACTTCTAAGAGATATATGCTTTAAGATGATAATTTAAGTTTATTGTTCTATTTTTCAATCTGAAAATTAAGGATACGTGGTTGCTCTTTTAGATATTAATAGAATTGTTAGCAGACAGTTTTAGGCTAAGAACTATGTGTAAAATTCTTTCAAAAGATTGAGACATTTACTCAAAAATAGAAGCCTTTGGCTATACTGATAAAGTGCTGTTTTCGTGTAGTTTCCAGAGTGTGGATTCTTTGGCATGTATGACAAAATTCTTCTCTTTCGCCATGACATGAACTCAGAAAATATTTTGCAGCTGATTACCTCAGCAGATGAAATACATGAAGGAGACCTAGTAGAAGTTGTTCTTTCAGGTAAGCAAATAGCTTCTTTTATTTTGTTGCCTTTTGTTTTTTTTTTTTCAAAGAACCCTATTTTTGGTACTATAGTTGCTTAACTTCTTTTATCTATAATGATAGTTACCATGTGAGTTTTACTTTCAGGAACATTATATCACAGATGAAAAAGTAGGAAAATAAGCCCTGAATTGTTTATTTGAATGTTACTAAGCTAAGGGAATTATCATTGGAACTGAAAGAGGAATATACTCTTTGAATCAAAGAAATAAAACAATTATACTGAAATTCAATTTCCTTTTCCCCATTTCTGTGAAGAGCATAAAAGAGAATTGGGGTTCAAAAAATAAAATCAGGAAAAAAAGGAGAAATAATAAAGATGTGGAAGAGGAAACTGCAGTACTGATGTTTCCCATGATTTCAATGTTGCTTCTTCCCCTGTGTGTTCTCAAGTGCACATTTTCTTACCTCCCTCATTTCCCCCCCACCCATTCTTGCCATTTGTTGTTCTTAGCTCCTTCTGTTTCTGATCTCATCCAACAGCAGATGGGCAGGATTGTTAGCAAGGAATGTAGAGGAACAAAGAATGTACCTAGTAGGCCTGCAGAACTTCTTGTTTGACAGGAAAGGAGAGAGGGAGAGAGAAAAGAGAGTGAGGGAAAGGAAGGAAAGCCAGCTAAGAGTCCAGACTTCTGCCACCATTTTTTCTACTTCTCAAACTCATCTTTGCAGCCTGTTCTTGAGATCCTCTCTACCAACACCTTTCCTTAGTCCTTGATCCTTTCCATTAATCTAGTCCCTACATTAATCATTCATCTGCACTACCACTCCAAGATGTATACGTTTCTCAATCCTTGTCTTCCTCTCCACTCCGGAAGAGTTTCACTCCTGTCCTCCCTGGAGGTAGTACTTATACCCATTCCTCCTGGACCCTTCATCAGGCCAGAGATATCCACTAATGACTTGCAGGTGGAGGTGAGAGGATATCTACTGGTATATGTATCTACTAGTGTTCAGTTGCTCACAAAGAGGAGGAGTGTCTCTTTTTCTTAACTATCAAGAACAGACAGCTTATGAACTGCGATCCTAAGTTAGAATTCAGAGAGTTTACCGTTAAGGTTAAGTTCCTCAGTTTCCACAGTTTTATGTGGGGTTCTTTGCCTTTTGTTTGTTTGTTTGTTTGTTTTTAACTTTAGTGTTATGTTTCCCAGTGTTATAAGTTAAACAGTTTCTAATTGTAGGAATAAACCTACCAACTATTTGTGTTCTTGTCAGTATGTAAATATGCTTTTAGAGGTTGAAATATCAACCTACAGACCTACTTTTGGAGCTCAAATTATTTGGAGTTGATGAACTTCCTAAAATAGTTTGAAAACCACAATATTAAATGCCAAAAACAGTTTATTTTTATGATAAATGAAGTTTTTAGAGAAAAAAAGATTTCGTATACTTTGACATCAACATTCTTAATCTCATTGCAATTACAGATACAGGTTTTATTTTGCTACTTTTCTTTTTAAAAGCTTTGGCCACAGTAGAAGATTTCCAGATTCGTCCACATACTCTATACGTACATTCTTATAAAGCTCCTACTTTTTGTGATTATTGTGGTGAGATGCTCTGGGGATTGGTACGTCAAGGACTGAAATGTGAAGGTATGTGTTCTAAGTTTTTGTATCATTTGAAATAGGATTTTGCATTTGCATTTTCTCATCATTAATGAAGGAATAAGATCATTGGTTGCTGAGTAGGTGATAACCAGAGCTTAGAATTGGACAGATCTAGTTGTTCTGAATTAGAGTTGCTGGGGGTAGGAGTCAGATGCACATTTCTGAGTCCTCTAAGTACTCTAAGGTGGAGAGTCAATGAAGATTTTCTGTATCTTCTGTAAAATATTTACAGAATATTTTAAGTTTTATTGGCTAATAGTCTCTGTCGCAACTACTCAACTGCTCTTGTGCCATGAAAGCTATATAAACAAGCTATAAAATAAATTACGAGTACTGAAATTCAGATTTCATATTACTTTTACAAGTCATGGGAGGAGTTTGGTAAACAGTGCACAGTTTGCTGAAGTGCTTTGAACTAGTTGTTTTCAAACTTTACCATGTGTCAGAATCACCTCGAGGACTTGTTAAAATATACTTTGCTGGGACCCATCCCCAGATTTTCTGATTCAGTTTGGGGTGGAGCCTAATAATTTGCATTGAGTTTTTTGGCTCCCATTTAGCTTGTCATCCAAGTTCGTAATTAGGATTACTGTTGCTGCCAGAAAAAATAAATAAAAGAAGCATCAATTTTTTATGTAACATGCTTATTATATATTAAAGTTTTTTAATCTATATTTTTACTTTTAAAATATATTTAGGCTGTGGATTAAATTATCACAAACGATGTGCTTTCAAGATTCCAAATAACTGTAGTGGAGTAAGAAAGAGACGTTTATCAAATGTATCTCTGCCAGGTCCTGGCCTCTCATTTCCAAGACTCCTACAGACTGATTATGTACCCCTTCCCACAGAAGAGGTATGTATTTTAAGGCAACAAAAAGGCATTTTACTACTTATTCATTGTATTTCTACAGTATATATGATATCATCCTAGAACATAAGTTATGTACTAAAGACTACTCACATTGGTACACTTAAGAAGCTTAAAATGTATTACTGGAGACAGAGTTTACTAGTAGTAATGAATTGCATTTTGTATACTTTGGGATCACATTATCACTTGGACCACTGCATTAGCCTCCTAACCGGTATTCGACTTCTGGTTCCCATACTTCACTTCATCTTACACACTACGGTCAGATCGTCTTATTTCACTATAGCTTAATACATAGCTCTATCTCGCTCTCCACTAGGAATCCTTTATATATTCTATGTTTCCAACAGCCCGTTCTTCTCCCCCCCTCCCCGCCCAGCAATCTGTTTTATTCAACATTCCCCAAGCACACCATTATTCCCTCTACCTTTGCTCTTATTGTGTCCCTTCTATATGCTGTTTCCAGATTTGGCTCAACAGCTAACTTTCCTGGATTTTCCCTTTACCTAGAAGTTATTTTATTTGCTGAATGGCAAACCACTTCTCAAACATCTCTAATGGTGTGTATAGCATTCTACCTTAATATCATAATGTCCTCCAGAAATTTATGATCTGTTTAGACAGTGCTCATGTCTTTGTGTGCCCTACCATGCCCAGCACAATACCTTGTACTAAGTAGGTGTTCAGTGATGAATGAAGGAGTGAGTGAACCCATTGCCCCTACAATATTCCAATGAGATATCTTAGTAGTTCTTTACATAATGAGACAGTAGAGACTCAATAGTGATAACTTGACTCAAGTCACAGAGCAAATTGGTAAGCAATATTAGAATTAAACCCAGATATTATTTTTAAATCAGTGATTTTTTCCCTAATATATTGTACCTCTAAAGAGTAGAACAGTAGATCAGGGAAGAAAGAAATAACTCCTTTGTTCATTTGCTAGTCCTTAAAATGATCTTCGACCATAGATTGCAATCTCATCATTTAGTTGCTTCTGTAACCCCTTTGGTTTTCCATAAATTAATGGCAAATTCAAGCCTTTGGGCTATTGTCTTGATATCGTAGCCACAATATTTTGTTATACTGAGGCATCAGAATAAAAGCTTCTGAAGTTCTTTCACAAGAATCCCATATTTCCATGTTGTTTGTTTAGCCTTAATGTAAGATGTTTAATTTAGAAAAAAAAAAAAAAAGAGTGCCATTGTATAAGGAACTGAGAGCAAAGAGTTATTATAAACATATGCAAGAGCTTGGGGAAAGACTGGTAATTGAAAAGTTAGTGCATTTTATAGATGAATTGCACAGGAAACTTAGTTAGGAATGGGGTCCCTGGGATAGATACGTTGTAAGAGTTCTACCAATGATGCTGGGTTGCCAGTTACCCCAGAGGAGTGATACTAGTTTAGGAAATAGCAGGACAGAACAGATAATAAGGTGTCAAGTTTAAGTCATTAGTTTACATTTTATCCTGAAGATTAAAATTCTTTAGAGAAGTAGAAGAAGTAGAGTGACATGTTTGAATTGGTTAAATTGTGCAGAGTATTTCAGAACAAGGAGAAATTGTAGAGTGGAACATACCTCAGAAAGGTTGTTTTTATCAGTCCAATTAGGCAGTCTCAAAAGGGAAAAAGGCATAGTAAGAGAAGGGCTCATGGAGGAAAATCAGAGGGAAGGGAGAGTGGGAAAAGAGGACACTCTAAAGGAATAGAGGAGACAGCAATGAGGAAATGAGTGCAACTTTGAAAATGAACCAGAGTTAGAGAAGAACTAACTACAAATGGCCACACGGTGAGAGCCTCCTAAGTTTTTCGTGCCAAGCTTCATGCTGGATGCTTTACTTGTCTTTTCTCATGTAATCCTCACCACAGTCCTGGAAGGTATGACAGTTGTTATCCTGATTTCATAGATAAGGAATGAGGAAGAAAAGTTTCTGAGTAGTCAAGATAATTAACCTTTTTTTCCTTGTGACCACTGACAACTGAGATAAGCTTGAAAAAAGACCAGTTGGGAGAAACTTCTGAATCTGACTCTGAGGTTGTCATCATTTATATGTAAGAAGACAATTTCTGTTATAGGATTAAAGTCAGTCTGAAGGGAAGCAAGTAAAGAGAGGGAGGAGCACAAGAAGATAGGCTGTTCACTGAATTTGGTTACAACGGGACCACTGAGGCAGGGGAGACCAGAATTGAATGATGGCTCTTTGGAGATGAGAGAAAGAGGAATGTTCCTAGCAGTACATTTGGGCAAATGCCTGAGGGGCCAGGACAGGACAGAATCAAGGTAAAAAGAAACTGTTGGGCTAAGTGTGTGCATAAAAGTGGAGGTGTTTTTTTCACTGAATAATATTCCAAAGTCAAATATGTGTAATTAGGGAATTGCCCCCTTAAATGCTTTTATTGCCTTTATTATTACATTTAATTGAGTTGGCAACATTGTTAGAAAGTTTTTTGAGCAAATGTTCACTTCAAATATTAGCTGAAACTCATACTGTGAAAATAATTGGATTACTTTTAGAGAACTTCTGGCTACACATTAATAAATAAAAATTTAAGTAGTAGTTTGTAAAGAGGGGCCATTAGAGCAAGGCAGGAGAACTTTCACTCAACTCTAGGTACTCTACTCTATCAGTGTTCCATTTTCACCAAATGCTCTAGGTGATTTTTTCAAAGAACCTTATTTTGGTGCTATAGTTGCTTAACTTCTTTTATCTATAATGATGGTTACCATGTGAGTTTTACTTTCAGGAACATTATATCACAGATGAAAAAGTAGGAAAATAAGCCCTGAATTGTTTATTTGAATGTTACTAAGCTAAGGGAATTATCATTGGAACTGAAAGAGGAATATACTCTTTGAATCAAAGAAATAAAACAATTATACTGAAATTCAATTTTCTTTTCCCCATTTCTGTGAAGAGCATAAAAGAGAATTGGGGTTCAAAAAATAAAATCAGGAAAAAAAGGAGAAATAATAAAGATGTGGAAGAGGAAACTGCAGTACTGATGTTTCCCATGATTTCAATGTTGCTTCTTCCCCTGTGTGTTCTCAAGTGCACATTTTACCAGTATCCTCCTTCTCCAGATTCTGGTTCAGTCTTCCATACCTTTCTTGCCTTCCTCACTCCACAGAGTGATAAGCCACAATCACTGATAAGATTGTGTATACCTAGGTGTGTTTAGATGGGGAAAAGATTAAGAATCACTGGACTTCCATGTAGAAGACATAGGGCCAAGTCTTGATTTTGATACTAGCACTTAGTAATATGCATCCTTTTGAGCCTATTTTTTCATATTTAAAATAAATTACTACACAAGTAGGTGTAGTAATTAGGTGGCTGCTCCAACCACAGTCCCCTGCGTAGTTCCTAGCACACATGCTTTTTGTATCATGTTCCTGATATCCAATCCCAGGAGAACCTGACAAAAGACAGTCAGTCGCTAGCTGGACATTGGCATATGAAGAGATCTGTTATGAAAGGTTTTCCTTTTGGGGTATCCTATATATTTGATGACTTGGCAAATCAGTCTTATTCTGTCTTGTATGTTTAAACATAAAAGAGACAAACCAAAAGTGGTAGAAGCAGGAGCAAGAGAAGCAGAGTGTTGAGAATAGAGAGCCAGGGATGCACAAAAGCCTACATCTGTTTCTGGTTCTCGTTGGATTCTGTATTAGCTTTGCAGGATCACTGTGGCGTACCTTTTGCTGAAAGTGCTCTGTACCAGGCTGCCTGGCAGGCGGGTCAGCCAGACTACAGCGAGAGATCTTGGGAAGCTGAAGCAAGCAAGTTTGGTTTGGGTTTAAACATTCTTTATGTACTTTTCTTAAACTGCTTCATAATTTGCTTTAGAACATTTGTGGAGACACATTAGTGAAAAACCATCCATCAGAAACTGTATTTGTGTTTTTTTTTATAATGTTCTCCTCCATTTGTATGCCCTTTTCTTTTTTTTCCTTTCCGTCTTCCTGCTTTCTTCCAAAAAGCCTTTTTTTGCTTCTCCCTTCATTCTTTCATATACTTTCTGTTCCTTGGTTTCTTCTGGCTTCTTTTGCTTTTATTGGTTGAACATCTCAATGTAGAATGATTCAACTTCCCTGGGCTACAGATATTACTAGTTATGGAAGGCTTATGAAAGATCTCAGGATCTCATTTCTGACACTGAAGATGCAAGCAGCTACAGCAAAATCTGCATCATCCAGATGGGAGTTGGTATTCTGTGCTTGAGAACATAGACTATATTCATTTTTGTTTCTGTGATATAAAGTGTAGGGTCTGGTCTATAATATAATCAGTAAAGGTTGAATGAATGTGATGGGCCATATTAAACTGGCCTATAATTTAATTTGATCATTTCCTTTGTATATGTAGAAAAGATCATAGTTATAAGTATCTAGTTATCCTTCAGGTTACGCAAAAATTTTTAATCAATAACTTTAATTTTCCTTTTTGTTCATCTGGGGCGAAAAGCCCAAATAACTAGAAAGTACTTAAATCAAGGAACCTCCTAAAGCATAAGTACTGGGGGTAAAGTTGTCTTAATTTGTATCTGCCATTTTTTATATCATCATCATTAGACTTCAGTCTTTAACACATATTTTAGTATTTATAAAAATAACTTTGCAAAACCAGGACATGTTTTAAAATATTTTCAGACATCATGTTCAGTAATTCAACATGAACAATAATAACACTTTCCGAATTTATTTTTCTTGTGATTAATTTCTTGGTAACGTTTTTCAAGGGATCCAAATATGTCACAAATTCATTTTAAGACTTTTATTTGTAAAATGCTATATGTGCCTGACAAATAATAGTTCATCAGTGGATATACATATTGGTTTTTTTAGGTATATTTTTTATTGGAGTTTGATTTGCCAACATAGAGTATAACACCCAGTGCTCATCCCATCCAGTGCCCCCCTCAGTGCCTGTCACCCAGTCACCTCATCCCCCCGCCCACCTCCCCTTCCCCTACCCCTTGTTCGTTTCCCAGTTAGGAATCTCTCATGTTCTGTCACCCTCTCCGATTTTTCCCACTCATTTTGTCTCCTTTCCCCTATAATCCCTTTCACTATTTTTTATATTCCTCATATGAGTGAAACCATATTATGATTGTCCTTCTCCGATTGACTTACTTCACTCAGCATAATACCCTCTAGTTTCATCCACGTTGAAGCGAATGGTGGGTATTCATTGTTTCTAATGGCTGAGTAATATTCCATTGTATATACAGACCACATCTTCTTTATCCATTCATCTTTTGATGGACACCAAGGTTCCTTCCACAGTTTGGCTATTGTGGACATTGCTGCTATATAAACATTGCGGTGCAGGTGTCTCGGCTTTTCACTGCTTCTGTATCTTTGGGGTAAATCCCCAGCAGTGCTGGGTCGTAGGGCAGCTCTATTTTTAACTCTTTGAGGAACCTCCACACAGTTTTCCAGAGTGAATGTACCAGTTCACATTCCCACCAACAGTGCAAGAGGGTTCCCCTTTCTCCACATCCTCTCCAAAATTTGGTGTTTCCTGTCACCATTCTCATTGGTGTGAGGTGGTATCTCATTGTGTTTTTGATTTGTATTTCCCTGATGGCAAGTGATGAGCATTTTCTCCTGTGCTTGTTGGCCACGTGTATGTCTTCCTCTGAAATTTCTGTTCATGTCTTTTGCCCATTTCATGATTGGATTGTTTGTTTCTTTGCTGTTGAGTTTAATAAGTTCTTTATAGATCTTGGATACTAACCTTTTGTCTGACATGTCATTTGCACATATCTTTTCCCATTCTGTAGGTTGTCTTTTAGTTTTGTTGACTGTTTCTTTTGATGTGCAGAAGCTTTTTATCTTTTATCTTGATTAAGTCCCAATTGTTCATTTTTGCTTTTGTTTCCCTTGCCTTCGTAGATGTATCTTGCACGAAGTTCCTGTGGTCAAGTTCAAAAAGGGTGTTGCCTGTGTTCTCCTCTAGGATGTTGGTGGATTCTTGTCTGATATTTAGATCTTTCATCCGTTTTGAGTTTATCTTTGTGTGTGGTGAAAGAGGGTGGTCTAGTTTCATTCTTCTGCATGTGGATGTCCAGTTTTCCCAGCACCATTTATTGAAGAGAGTGTCTTTTTTCCAGTGGATAGTCTTTCCTCCTTTGTCGAATGTTACTTGACCATAGAGTTGAGGGCCCATATCTGGGTTCTGTATTCTGTTCCATTGGTCTGTGTGTCTGTTGTGTCACTGTTGTGCCAGTACTACTGTCTTGATGACCACAGCTTTGTAGTACAACTTGAAATCCGGCATTGTGATGCCCCCGGCTCTGGTTTTCTTTTTCAGTATTCTCCTGGTATTCGGGGTCTTTTCCGATTCCAAACAAATCTTAAGATTATTTGTTCCAACTCTCTGAAGAAAGTCCATGGTATTTTGATAGGGATTTCATTGAACGTGTAAATTGCCCTGGGTAGCATAGACATTTTCACATATTAATTCTTCCAATCCATGAGTATGGAATATTTTTCCATCTCTTTGTGTCTTCCTCAATTTCTTTCAGAAGTGTTCTGTAGTTTTTAGGGTATAGATCCTTTACCTCTTTGGTTAGGTTTATGCCTAGGTATCTTATGCTTTTGGGTGCAAATCTTTTTTTTTTTTATTTTATTTTTTTAATTTTTATTTATTTATGATAGTCACAGAGAGAAAGAGAGAGAGAGAGAGAGAGAGGCAGAGACACAGGCAGAGGGAGAAGCAGACTCCATGCACTGGGAGCCCGACGTGGGATTCGATCCCGGGTCTCCAGGATTGCGCCCTGGGCCAAAGGCAGGCGCTAAACCGCTGCGCCACCCAGGGTTCCCTTTTGGGTGCAATTCTAAGTGGGATTGACTCCTTAATTTCTCTTTCTTTAGTCTTATTGTTAGTGTATAGAAATGCCACAGATTTTTGGGCATTGATTTTGTATCCTGCCACACTGCCGAATTGCTTTAGGAGTTCTGGTAATTTTGGGGTGGAGTCTTTTGGGTTTTCTACGTACAGTATCCTGTCATCTGAGAAGAGGAAGACTTTGACTTCTTCATGGGCCATGTGAATGCCTTTTATTTCTTTTTGTTGTCTGATTGCTGAGGCTAGGACTTCTAGTACTATGTTGAATAGCAGTGGTGAGAGTGGACATCCCTGTCGTGTTCCTGATCTTAGGGTAAAGGCTCTCAGTTTTTCCCCATTAAGAATGATATTTGCTGTGGTCTTTTGGTAGATGGCTTTTAAGATGCTGAGGAACGTTTCCTCTATCCCTACACTCTGAAGAGTTTTGATCAGGAATGGATGCTGTATTTTGTCAAATGTTTTCTCTGCATCTATTGAGAGGATCATATTGTGAAGATGAAAAAAATTTTTAGCATAAATAATAGCAAAATATCTGTACTATTCACATTCAAGTGTTGGTAAGTTAAGCTCCCAGAGGAAATTGCTGAGATGTACATTTTTAGATATTTGGCTTCAGTGTTCAAAATAAATGACTTGTGGTTAAGTCTTGCTCTTAATACTTTATTTTTAATATTAACTTATGAAAATTACTTCTGTTTTAGTCACATGTTCACCAAGAACCAAGTAAGAGAATTCCTTCTTGGAGTGGTCGCCCAATCTGGATGGAAAAGATGGTAATGTGCAGAGTAAAAGTTCCACACACATTTGCTGTTCATTCTTACACCCGTCCCACAATATGTCAGTACTGCAAGCGGTTACTGAAAGGTCTCTTTCGCCAAGGAATGCAGTGTAAAGGTAAGATTGGATGTTTTTTTCTTTTCTTTTTTTTCTTTCTTTTTTACATTTTATTTATTTATTCATGAGAGACACAGAGTGGCAGAGATATAGGCAGAAGGAGGAGCAGACTCCATGCAGGGAGCCCGATGTGGGACTTGATCCCAGGACCGCAGGATCATGCCCTGAGCCAAAGGCATATGCTCAACCGCTGAGACACCCAGGCATCCCAAGATTGGATGTTTTTCTTAAGTACAATTCATATGTTAGCAAATTTGGTTCAAAATATTTGTATTTCAGAAGTGTTAGGCAAAGAAATTGGTTCCCTAGTTGTTAACTTAAAAAAGATAATACATACAAATATGCATGTACATACTTATTTATTAACAACTGTTCTTTGCAGAATGTGTACTATGTACCAACAATTACGCTGTAGGAAAGTTAGAATGTAAAGAGAAAAACTAGAATTTGGATTTATAAGGTATGGTTGCTTAACATGAACCAATATAGTATGGTTAGTAAGCAGATATTTCAGTTAAGTCTTTCTGATTCAAACCCAGATGCTACCCAAAATATAAAATAATATTTTCCTCTTTCCATTAAATATTCATACACACAAACATATTACAGAAGTTTTGTTGTTTTCTTTTTTAAGATTGTATTTATTTGAGAGACAGGGCATGAGCAGGGGAGACAAGGCAGAGGGAAAGGGAGAAGCAGACTCAACTTGCTACTGAGCAGGGAGCTCGATGTGAGGCTCAGTCCCAAGACCCTGGATCATGACCTGAGCCGAAGGCAGACGCTTAACCTGCTGAGCCACCCAGGCACCCTGAGTTTTATTGTTTTTGTTTTTAATTCTGTAGCTAGGAGAGCTATAGTAAAACTGTTACTCCAGAGAAGAATTGTACTAAAGTAGGAAGAATATAGTAGAAGCCCCTGGAATTGTGATAGGGATTATCCATATTTGGATATGAAACAGTATTGTATACTAATATTCTAGAAACACCTCTTAATGAACCAGGTTTTTAATAGAATAGAATATTTTTCCTTTGGTTGTGTAATGATTTTATGCATTTTAAGATGATTTTATCTTTTTGTCTCATATCTTCTTCACAACCATGCTGTACTGAAGACGAAAGTAGAGTTTAAAATGTCTTAGTAATTACTGAGCCAGTGTGCTGTATAAATAGCCTGTCTATAATCCTGTGTACTTATTTTTTATGTGATTATTTTAACAATTCTTAATATCCTACTTTTTACAAGTAGATGTAGTTGAGGAATTGAATTACCTATTTTTATCTAAATAAAACATTAGAGCTGAGGTCTTTGCAACTATAAATACAGAACCAAATAATTGTACGTAAATTTAACTTACGTATATAGAAAACTTCTCTTGCCCATATATGGCAACATAGGAGAACATCAAATAGAGAATGAGTTGTGCCTTTGTTGCCAGGTATTTAATAACTATCAGGCAGGCATAATTAAATGTTGACATTTTATTTCAGCAGCTTACTTTTGAATATGAATTAATATATAAATTAATACTTTAAAATATCAACACTAAAGTGTATTGGCAAGCAGCCACTAAGGAATGTTTTGGGAAAGAACATTAATAACAGATGTGTAAATTCTAGCCAATAAGATAATCTTAGTAAAGGTTATAAATAGTGCTGCTCTGTTGAACAGAACAGAAATATTCTAAAATGATATGCAGAGCAGTACGGCATCTTATAGAGGACCTAAAATAAATATGTGGATTAATGAATTTTGAAATAAAGTCAGTTCTGCCACTGGGTTATTGGTTTAATTTCTTAGAACTCTAAAAGAATAATGTTTGTGTTTATATTGGTTCAGAAAGTAGCTTATATTGGTTCAGAAATACATTTTTATAGCTAAGCTATTTTAATTATTAGTCAAAAACAATCACTTATTTTAGTGTTTACTCTATTTTTATAATATGAATTAAGATACTTAAAAAGGAGTATTTGGGTGGCTCAATTGCTTCAGTGTTTGCCTTCAGCCTCAGGTCATGATCTTAGGGGTCCTGGGATCAATCCCCACATTGGGCTCCCTGCTCAGCAAGGAGTCTCCCTCTCCCTCCACCCCACCTCTTGTATGTTTTCTCTTAAATAAAATCTTAAAAAAAAAAGTAAAAGTCATTTTCATTCACCTTGTCAAGCTAAAAACGAAAAAAATAATATAGTTAAAACATTTAAACTGAATCATTTGAGGAAAACAAAGTTCCAAAGAGCAGTATTCATTCATTCACCTGTTTATTTTCTTCTGTGAAAATTAAAACTCAAGGCAGCTTGAAAGCATATATAAAATACAAGAAAACATAAACAAGTCAATAAAAACATGAGAAGGCAGGAGGGCACTTGATGTAAGCAGCACTGGGTATTACATGCAACTGACAAAATGCAACTGACAAATCATTAAATTCTACTCTTGAAACTAATCCACTATATGTTAACTAACTTGAATTTAAATAAAATCTTAAAAAAGGGAACAAAACCATTGGTAGGAGTACAGAGAAATAAAAATGCCTGCCATTTGAACATACTTGCTCAGGCAGGCCACAATCTGGCTGTACATTTTCAAAGGGAAAACAAATCTTGTTATTGTCACAATTTGTAAAACCTCATGAGAATAAGAAGTACACCAATTATTTAAGATATATGGGATATATTAATAGTAATATTATATATCAATTTTTCTAGGGCATTTCACTTACAAAGACAAGTTTTGTCACCCTCCAATTTTTTTTAAATTTTTTTTTTTTTAAGATTTATTTATTCATTCATGATAGACATAGAGAGAGGCGCAGAGACACAGGCAGAGGGAGAAGCAGGCTCCACGCCGGGAGCCCGACATGGGACTCGATCCCGGGACTCCAGGATCGCGCCAAACCGCTGAGCCACCCAGGGATCCCCAAATTTTTAATCATGAGACTTTTTCTTATAATGACCTTTACCTTATGCCATTGGTATGATACCCAGAATTTTCTTGAATTATAAGGATTACAAAATCATTCTGAGTCAGGACTTAAAATCATTTTTATCCAAATATTGCTGGTAGATGTATTTCTAAGATGGAAGGTAGTAGTAGACGGTAGTTACAGGAGTGGGTCTCAATTTTGGTGTCACCTAAAAAATACTTACTAAAATACACTCCCAGAGCTGCTGATATAATAGGTTTGGGGTGGGGCAGAAGAGTTTGCATTTCTAACAAGGTCTTAATAATGCTGATGCTGCTGGTCTAGGAACCACAGTTTGAGAACCACTGATTTACACAGTAGTATTGAACACGTTGCACCTGACACTCATCTGCAGCGCTGTCAACTCTGATGTTCTTGCAGGCTAAAGAAAACTGTGCATAAAGGTGGGAAATCTTGTGCATGAGCAGCTTAGTCCTTCCTTATAAGGCTGTATGGGAAAGCCCTTGCTAATTCCTAATTGAAGCTTGTAGAGTCTCCGTCTCTTCCGCATATGCACCAGGCCCTAATAATTAGGGACTGAAAGTAAGTGCTTGACATATGTTGGAAAAGTAGTCAGCCTGAGAAACTCTTAAAGGGAATGTGGAAAGATGAATGTGAGGCTAAGGGAAGGAAACATGGAGCTCTCAGCAACATTTTGACAATGTGTCTATCAAACGAATAGTTTTAGCTTCATTATAGAGATAAAAAAACTGACCATTGGTAGAAATGGGGAAGATGGTGGCAGAGTAGGAGGAATCCAGGTTCATTCATCCCAAGAATACAATTAGATAGCTATCAAAGCATCCTAAATATCCCAGAAATCTACTTGAAGACGGGCAGAACAAACTCCACAATTACGTGTAGAGAGAGGCCACAATAAAGAAGGTAGGAAGTGCAGGACATTGTTTACAGGAGAAATGGGTCCTGGCTGCTGCAGAGGGGAGGGAGCCATGGTCATAGAGAAGGGCAAGAGAAGAGCACTCAGGGGAATGCACAGGAGAATGTTTCCCCATCCACTGGCTTGGAAAGCAAGGTGGGCTAAATTTTGTGAGTTCTTGTAGGCAGAGGGACTTCATGTCCAAAGTTTTAAGTGTCAGTGGACTGGGCTCCAAGAGTCTAGAGGCATCAAAGAATCTAGAGGCATCGAGTCTGCTCTTGGAGAAAAGGGCAGGCAAACAACCCCAGGGACAGTGTGGAAACAATGATTTGAGGAGTGCCTGGGGCACACAGTGGGGAGATTATTTCCTGTTCTCAGGTCAGTCAGAGAAAGACAAATACCATATGATTTTATGCAAGTGGAATTTAAGAAAAAAAACCAGCAAAGGGGACAAAAAAGAGAAACTAAGAAACAGACTCTTAACTAAGAACAAACTGATGGTTACTAGAGGTAGGTGGGGGGATGGGTGAAATAGGTAATGGGGATTAAGGAGTACACTTTGAGCACCAGGGTTATATGGAAGTGTTGAATCACTATGTTGCACACTTGAAACTCACATTACACTATGTTAACTAGTTGGAATTTAAATTAAAACTTAAAAAAAATAAGAAACTGAGCCCTGAGGAGTTAAATACCTATTAAGAGGTGGCATCAGAATTTGAAACAAGACCTTTATTCCCAAACCTGAGTTCTGAGTAAAGGCAAACTTTAAAAAGTCTCTAACCGTATCTGATACTGCCTTTTTTCGTAAATTAATAAACCAAATACTTTATTTCAGATTGTAAATTCAACTGCCATAAACGCTGTGCATCAAAAGTACCAAGGGACTGCCTTGGAGAGGTTACTTTCAATGGAGGTAAAATTCTTTATCTTAATTTCCATAAAGGATTAGAAAAGGTCACAATTCTTTGTGTATTATCTTTGTATAAGGTTATATTTGCATATTTTATTTTGTCTGTTTCTTAACTTTGACTTTTTAAGACTTAATAAACAAAATGCAGACATCAATAATGGTACACTTTTATTAGTCATTATGCCTTCCCCTTTTTCCTTTAACCAGTTACTACTCTGTAGTCTAATATTGCCAGTGGTGCTGCATATTCTCTTCCATCTTAGACATAAAAAGACTTATTTTAACACCCTGCTATAGTCCCTAAAGGTTTTCGTTGTTCCAGTACTTACTGCCCCTGTGTGCCAGGCACTGTTCTTCACTCTTTACATATATTAACATTCATTTATTTATTTCTAAAGATTTTATTTATTTATTCACGAGAGACACAGAGGCACAGGGAGGAGAAGCAAGCTCCATGCAAAGAGCCCGACATGGGACTCATCCCGGAACTCCGGATCACGCCCCAAATCAAAGGCAGAGGCTCTACCGCTGAGTCACCCAGGAGTCCGGATATATTGACATTTAAACTAAGAACACCCCTTTGAGTTTAAGTACTTAAAGAAGAGTGAACTTGGGCACAAAGACATTAGATAACTTGCTCAAGAAATGTAGCCAGAAACTTACAGAGTTGGGATTTGAACCCATGTAGTTGGCTTCTGAGTCCATAGTCTTTAGAACACATTGTACTGCCTCACTGTCTCTCTCCCTTAGTCATTCCCTAGACATTTTCCCGTGGGTGCTGTTGTTTTTTTCCCTCTTTTCGAGATTATATTAATTTGAAGTGATTACCTTTTTGGAAGGAAGGAGTAATGATTCTAAGCATAATTTTTCTTTAATATTTACAAGACTGGTAAAAATTGGATGTAATAGTTCTATAGGAGGAAAAGCATAAGGAATGGAAATTAAATTTCTTAAAACTTTTTTCCTTTAATGGCTTGTATTTTATGGTTGCTATTTAACACCACTAACAACGTGATTGGTTTTTTCATTTGGGTTACTTTGAACTAATGCAGTTTTTCTTTAGACCAAAGTCTAAAGATTTCTCTAGATTTATGGTTCATATCTTTTTGTACTTTTCTACTGTTTGATAAATGGTTATCAAATACTCTTTATATTGATTTTAAGGTACATTTGTATACTGAGCTTGACAAATCTTTCAAATGTTGACTGGTTACTTAGGGTTTTTTCCCCTGTAAATTACCTATTTACATGTTTTGTCCATTTTTCTGTTTGCTTATTTGTTATTGATTTGCAGGGAGTTTTGTTCATAATTCTACCTAATAATTCTTTGTTAGTTATACTTGACAAACACCTTCTCTCAGTTATGCTTATCATTTTTTAGAGTAGCTTTATTGAGATAATTTGCATACTTAACACATTTAGTTTATTCACTAAGTTAGGTAGCTGTCATTATAGTCCAGTGGTGGGACATTTTCATCACCCTGAAAAGAGAACTGCATACACTCTCGTAGTCACTCCTCACTTTTCCACACTAGCCCCTGGCAACTGCCAATCAACTTTCTATCTCTATGGGTCTGTCCATTCTAGGCATTTCATATAAATGAAGTCATATAATATGTAGTCTTTTGGGACTGGTATCTCACATAGCTTCATGTTTTCAGGGTTCATCCATGTTAAACATGTATCAATACTACCTTTTGCTTTGTGGATGAGTAACATTCCTCTGCTTGAATATACCACATTTTATTTTCTAGTCAATGGACATTTGAGTTGTATCCACTTTGGGGCTATTATGAATAACACTATGAACATTTGAGTACAGTTTCTGTGGACATATATTTTCCTTTTGCTTGGGCAGGTATCTAGTTGTGTAATTGTTGAGTCATATGGTAACTCTGTATTTAACCTACAGAGAACTGCTAAATGTTTTCATTTTGTCCAGCAGTGTGTGAGGATTCTGATTTCTCTGCATGCTCCTCAGCACTTGTTATTGTCTATCATTTTGACTGTTGCCATCCTAGTGAGTATGAGGTGATACCTCATTGTGGTTTTGATTTGCATTTTGCTAATGGCTAATTGACATGCACTTCTTTTCACATATCTGTTTGGTCATTTTTACATTTGCTTTGGGGAATATCTTATTCCTATCCTTTGCCCATTTAACTGTTTATATCAGTTTGTTATTGAATCATAAGAGTTCTTTAAATATTTGCAATACAAGTCCCTTATTTGATATATGTAAATACTTTCCCCTTCTTTTGGGCTTTTTGCTTTCTTGAGGTATCATTTGCAGCACAAAAAATTTTAAGTCCAATTTATTTTTTCTTTTGTCACTTAGGTTTTTGGTGTTAAGGTTACAAAGATTTATTCCTATGTTTTCTTCTAAGAGTTTTATAAAATTAGCTCTTATATTTAGACCCGTGATCTACCTTAATTTTCTATTTGGTTTAAGAAAGAGGTCCAGTTTCACCTTTTTTGCACGTAGGTATCAGTTGAAATAGCACCAGTTTTTGAGTAGACTATTTATTCTTTTCCCAACGAATTGCCTTGGACCTTTGTGGAAAACCAGTTAACCCAACATACTATAGTGGTGGCTAATTTTTTACTTTGCTTTTAGTATCTTTTGTCATGGAAATTTAAATTCTAATTAATCAAATTACTTTTCTTCCTTATGGTATATGGATTTTGTATCTTCCTCAAATACTGCTTTATCCTAAGTCATAAAGATATTTTCCTAGATTTTCATTGAGAGTTTTAAAGCTTTTTTCCCCCCACATTTAATATATTTTTTTCTATCTAGATGTATTGATCTCCCATTAATAGAAAACTTTGAATTCATTTAAAACTTTGCCAGAACCTTCCAGTCTGGGAGCAGATACAGATATACCTATGGATATCGACAGCAGTGATATGAACAGTGATGGTAGTCGGGGATTGGATGACACAGAAGAACCATCTCCTCCAGAAGACAAAATGTTCTTCTTGGATCCATCTGATCTTGATGTGGAAAGAGATGAGGAAGCCGTGAAAACAATCAGGTAGTGCATGTATATGTCCCACAATCTGCTTCCCAAATCAGGGTCAGTCCAAGGCGCTCCCTTAAGAAAGAGTCTCTTTACATGGAACCTAAATGTAATTTAAAATTTAATTAAATTGTTGCTAATTCTGTTACATGTACCACAGTATTTCTGAAATAATTTTTTTTTTAATTTTATTTATTTATTTATGATAGTCACAGAGAGAGAGAGGCAGAGACACAGGCAGAGGGAGAAGCAGGCTCCATGCAGGGAGCCCGACGTGGGATTCGATCCCGGGTCTCCAGGATCGCGCCCTGGGCCAAAGGCAGGCGCTAAACCGCTGCGCCACCCAGGGATCCCATTTCTGAAATAAATTATATCACTCCTGCCATCCACTCAGGATGGGAAGGTGTGAGAATCCTTTTTTTCTTGAAGAAAAAAACGCTTTATATAAGTGTAGCCTAGATGATATCCCACTGTGGAGCAGGCACCACAAGGTGTCAGAATTGAACTATCCGTTAAAGCAACCAGTTTTTTCATGCAGGCAGATTATTGATGTCAGAAACACCAGGACTAATGTATACCTGCAGACGTTGCACACAGATGATGGTGATGAATTTGGGAGCAGTTTTCATATACCACAGTTTATTAGACTATTAGCACTTTGTAAAAATGCTTTTGGCTTATAAAACTTTTAAATATCCTCTTATGTTTATAGGAATTCAGTTTTTCTGTATATACAGCTTTATAGGATATACTACTTTGTGAAAAAATTTTAATATTTTGGCAGGTTTTGGTTTTCATTGGCAACCAGGAGGTATTTAGAAAAAATGGATCATTTACCAGTCTCACGTGGCTGAGTGATCATTTATTCATTTTTGCTTATCATTAGATTACAGCTATTAACTATCATTATCATTTTCTTTTTTCACTAAGATTTAATTTCCCTATTTGGCAGAGACAGCACAAGCGGGCAGGAGTGGGGCAGAGGGAGAGGGAGAATCAGGCTCCCTGCTAAGCAGGGGAGCCTGATGTGAGGCTTGATTCTAGGACCCTGCAACCATGACCTGAGCTGAAGGCTCAGACACTTAGCCAACAGACCCCTCAGGCACCCCTATCATTATTCTGAACTAAAACTTAATATTTACTCAGTTTAGAGACTATCAGGAGAACTTCGGTAGCTTCCTAATCATGAATACTTTATAATTTAAAAGAAAATATTTAACTGAGACTGAAACTGAAAAACTATATGTTTTTCACACATAGCCCTCAAATTGTTCTTTTCCTCCAGCTGCGTTATTCCTGACCCATGTTTCAGTATTACCTGATTTAACTCAGTACGTTATTTTTTTTTTTTTTAAGATTTTATTTATTTGTTCATAAGAGACTTAGGCAGAGGCAGAGGGAGAAGCAGGTTTCCTGCAGGGAGCCAGATGTGGGACTCGATCCTAGGACCCAGGGATCACGCCCTGAGCTAAAGGCAGATGCTCAACCACTGAGCTGCCCAAGTGTCCCTATTTTTTAAATTTTCTTAATTGTTATCTGTAAATCCTTTTCCTTTCAGCATCTTCTACTAGAAATACTTTTTGCTAACATGAATAATGGAATTGACATTTGAAAAGCAGTTTACTTTTTACCTTGTTGTGAATTCACTAATTAATCATGCTGCCTAGGGCAAAAGAAACTTTCTCAACAGAAGTCCCAAATGAGACCCTCTACCAGGCTTCAGATCTTCTAATTAGGGAGAATTCATTCTGCTCTGTGCATTGTTCTGTGTTATCACCCTTCACAAAATATTGATGACAAATAATGAGAACTTGCAGTATTATCTTAGTCTTTTATAAATCAATTGTGTATCATCATAATGGGGTTAATTTATTTTCTTAAGCTATTTCTCTTAGATATTTTGAAAAATTTTAGCTCAATTGTCTTAAAAAGGGCTGATGAGTTTATAGTATTTATATGATTTTTAAAAATTTAAATTATCAATATTTTATCATAAATTCTAAATGTTTTTTAGTCCATCAACAAGCAGTAATATTCCGCTAATGAGGGTTGTACAGTCCATCAAGCACACAAAGAGGAAGAGCAGCACGATGGTGAAGGAAGGGTGGATGGTCCATTACAGCAGCAGGGACACCCTGGTCAGTAATCTCAGACATTGTAATATGGTAGTGAAATTTTGTTATGTGCTTTACTTTATGCATTTTTAAAATCAAAGTAAGAATGAAATAAATATTAAGACATTATAGTACACTGGAACTATAGGTAAGTTTGTAAAGAGGTTTCAAAAGGCAGAACTTTGAAATATTTTTACAAACTAGTAGAGCAGTAGAGATTCAGAAAGTGTCTGAGGATATAATACCAAATATCAAATCCATTAAAGAAATAATTGATAAGATGGACTTCATTACAATTAAAAGCTTCTCCTCAGCAAATGACAGTGTCAAGAGAATAAGACAAACACAGATTAGGAGAAGATCTTTGTGAAAGAGACATTGATGGAAGACTATTCTCCAGAATACACAAAGAACTCTTAAAACTCACTAGTAAGAAAACAAACAACCCAATTAAAAGGTGAGTCAAAGACCTTAACACATACCTCCCCAGAGAAGATATACAGATGGCAGATTAGCATATGAAAAGATGTTCTATATCATATATCAGGGAAGTGCAATTTAAAACAACAGTACAATATCACTACAGACTGGAGTGGCCAAAATCTGGAACATTGACAACACCAAAGGCTGGCAAGGATGTAGAGCAACACATACTTTCATTCATTGCTGGTAGGAATGCAAAATGGTATGGACGCTTTTAAAGACAGTTTGACGGCTACTTACAAAACTGAACATACTCTTATCATATGATGTAGCAGTTGCACTCCTTGGTTTTTACCCAAAGGATATAAAAACTTATGTTCACACAAAACCTGAATATGGATGTTACAGTAGCTTTATTCATAATTGCCAGAACTTGGAAGCAACAGGATGTCCTTCAGTAAGTGAATTGACAAATAAACTGTGGTACATCCTTCCTGACAATGGAATATTATTTAGTACTAAACAGCAGTGAGCTATGAAAAGACAGGAAGGAATCATAAATGCATATTACTAAGACAAGAAGCCAATGTAAAAAGGCTACACACTGTATAATTCCAACTATGTGACATCTGGAAAAAGCAAAACTATGGAGACAGTGAAAAAGATCAAGGATAGGGGGCAGGTAGAGATGAATAGGCAGAAAGAACACAATTTTTAAGGCAAGGAAAAACTCTAAAGTCCCTTAATGATGGAAACCTGTCATCATACATTTGTCCAAACCCATAAAATGTAGGATACCAAGAGTAACCCATAATGTAAACTCTGGACTTTGTGATTATGATGTATCAATATAGGTTCATCAGTTGTAACAAGTATACCACTCTGAATGAGGATGTAGATAATGGGGAGGCTATGCATATGTGGGGAGCAGGGGGTATATGAGAAGTCTCTGTACCTTCCCTTTAATTATGCTCTGACCAAAAATGGCTAAAGTCTTCATTAAAAAAAAATAATTTAGACATGTGAAAAAAAACCACATGTCAAAAAACAAAAGCAAAGACACATGACAAACTGGAAAAGTATTCTAAAGTCATAATCTAGACAGGGAATAATTTCATTATATGTGAAGGCTGACAACAAATTGGTCAGAAAAAGGCCACAACACAAAGAATGGGGAAAGAATATCAACAGAGTTCGCAGGCAAGGAAATGCAAATGACTCTTAAACATTAGAGTTTTTTTTTTCGTTTTTTAATAAAAAGTACAGTTTAAAACTTCACTGAATTGTCAGCTCTTATTTATCAGTGTAGCCAAGATCAAAAAGTTTAGTAACATAACTACATTAGTGAAGGTTTGAGTAAATAGGTATTCATGTTGCTGATGAAACTATAAATTGAGTCAAATCTTATGTAGAGTGATTGACACTGTCAAGGAAAATTTACATGTGTATGTCATTTGACCTAGCGAGCCAGAGGAAATGTAGCCTGTAGGTAAATTACCTATCTGCACATGTGTACCACATAGGTATTTGTGTGTGCATGCATAAAATTCTTTAAAAGTATTCCCAGAAACCTACTATCCTTGGATGGGAGTGGGATGTTAGCAGTGATGGCAATATACTTGTCACTCTATCCTTCCTATGTTTGCAGAATTTTGACTCTCATGAATTTTAAACCTATTCAGAAATACAAACTTATGAATAGGAATGAAAGAAAAAGGAAGATGCAGATACTTTGAAGGAATCATTTTTATACCTGAGTATTATGCCCTTTATTTTATAGAGAAAGAGGCATTACTGGAGACTGGACAGCAAATGTCTAACATTATTTCAAAATGAATCTGGATCAAAGTACTATAAGGTAAAGATTCCACATTTTAAAAAATACATACATTGAAATATTCTGTATTTTCCAAATATATTCAAGTAATGTTGATTATTGGAGTATACCTATTATGACTGCCTAATATCATTTATAGAAGTCATTGTTAAGTTTCTTGTTGAAATAAGTGTCCCACACTCCTCCATATCCCCCAACCCCCCAGCCCTGCTACACAAGGTGGTTTGTCGTGTGTTCCTTTGGTTTTGGCTTGCTTCTCAGGTTGTTCCTGATTTCCTTTTGGATGCTATGATTTAGATTGGGAAGTTTAGTAAGTCCCATTATCATAGCCTGTGCGAAGAGGCCAGGAAGTATTTGGTGTTCTCCACCACTCCATTTTATCTTAGGCCCCGATTCCCAAAAGCTGCTGCTGCTTTGTATAGTCTTATTTGTACAAGACTTTGTATAGTCGTCTTTGCTTGGCTTGCTCCACACTTTGCCATGTCACAGACCAACACCAAAAAAAATTGTAGAGTGTAGCAGTTGTATCCCTAAGAGAGAGTATAGAAACTCATGACTTGCTTTGAACTGGTTGGGTTCTTTTAAATATGTTTTTTTGTGTGTGTGTTAGGAAGTAAGCTACATGTAAATAATTGTTACAGCTATGGGCAGAACTAGAATAGAATACTTGAACAATCTATACTAACATTCTTTTTTTGCTCTTATTCTTGCTTTGTTCTCTGAGGGCTGTATCTTGCAGATAGCTGCTAGTAGACGAGTAATTGTTGAGTTGATTTAATGATGATTGGAAAGTGACAGATGTTGGATATAGTGGCAGTCACCCTTCATGGTCCTCCCCTTCCTTGCATTCTAATGACCTGCTGAAGGCCTGAATCACTGGCTTAGTTATAATCTCCTTGCTCTGCCTTTGGCATTGTTGGGCATACAAATCATTCAAGGCAGATATTATCGTAAGATTTAACTATGTGTTCTATGTACCACATACTTGTGTTCATCTTAATGCAAACATTAGAAACACATATCTCTGATTGTTTAGTGTATTTGAAAATAAAAACAAAGATGTATTCATATTTTTTAATGCTTAATTTTTTACTTCAGGAAATTCCACTTTCAGAAATTCTTCGCATATCTTCGCCACAAGATTTCACAAACATTTCACAAGGCAGCAACCCACACTGTTTTGAAATCATCACTGATACTATGGTATACTTTGTTGGGGAGAACAATGGGGACAGCTCCCACAATCCTGTTCTTGCTGCCACTGGAGTTGGAGTTGATGTAGCACAGAGCTGGGAAAAAGCAATTCGCCAAGCTCTCATGCCTGTTACCCCTCAAGCAAGTGTTTGCACTTCTCCGGGGCAAGGGAAAGATCACAGTAAGCAATAAGCTTGTTGATGGCTTTTTTACCCCCTCTGGTTGTTAAGCATTTTGTGTGTGTGGTTGTATGTGTGCATTTCTTTTTTTTTTTTTTTTTTTTTTTTGTATGTCTGTATTTCTAATGCTTATTTTAAGCTTCGTCTTTAGTAACCAGTATTGTTAGTTAATTCCTTTATACGTTAGTTATAATGTATATATACAATCCCCAGAGCTTGGTTCCAGAGTCAGTCTCCCTACATTTAGATCCTGGCTCTGCCAACACATATGTGATCTTAGGCAAAACTCTACTTCTCTGTAATAGTACATACCTTACGGGGCTGTCAGCATTTAAGGAAAGAGAACCAGTAAAGAATAAAACAGTGTTCGGTATCCATGAACTCTCATTGGATTAAGCAAACTACTAGTATTTTGCTTCATGGTAAGATACACAGGTGATGAAGTATTACAGTTCACATCATACTTGTGAAATCTATGAAGTCAGAAATGCTGTTTTTCTCTTTTTTAAAATATTCATTTGAGAAAGAGAGAGTGCAAGCAGGAGGAGAGGCAGAGAAAAAGGGAGAAGCAGACTCCCCATTGAGCCCAATGTGGGACCCAATCCCACGACTGAGATCATGACCTGAGCTGAAGGCAGATGCTTAACCATCTGAGCCACCTAGGCTTCCCTTCTTTTAACTGTATTAAAACATTCAGAAATACTAAAAAATTATTGAAACATGTTCTTTGCACTAACAAAATTTATAAAATAAAACCTAAGTTTGGGCAGCCCCAGTGGCTCAGCGGTTTAGCGCCGCCTTTGGCCCAGGGCGTGATCCTGGAGACCGGGGATCGGATCCCACGTCGGGCTCCCTGCATGGAGTCTGCTTCTCCCTCTGCATCTCTCTCTCTCTCTCTGTGTCTCGTGAATAAATATATAAAATCTTAAAAAAAATAAAATAAAACCTAAATTTGATAAAGAATCAAATGAAAGCCATAATATGTCACTTTTAACGCCATTGATGTTAGGTTATTTATGGAGAAACATTCATTAGACAAATATATTTAAATTGAAATAGATATCATTTCCTAAATGTACTTTATTTCAGTTCAGCTGTATTATTTCATATACCTATTCTTGGCATTATGCTAGGTTCTAAGCTAGAATACAAAAGAAATACAGAAATTAAAGGAGATAGGACTACAAACATAAGTGTTGAATAGTAGCATAAAGCAGTAGAGCGCAGAAATGAATAATGCCTTACTTGGGGGATGCAGATATGGATAGCAGGAGTAAGCAGAAACTGTGGCAGAAGAACCTGATTTGGACCTTGACCTTGGATCTCAAGTAGGTTAAGATAGGATAAATTAAAAGAGAAGGGTGGGGGAAGTAGTGAATCTTGTTAAAGAGAGTTGTGATCAAAGGGATGAATGTAATGAACACGTTTGGTGTTTAATATTGACTCTTAGAGGATGAATTAGATAGGTATTTATAGTGCTTTTTGTTTTGGTGAATTTTAGACAGAACTTTGATATCCTAATTAAGGCCATGGACCTTTTCCCCCAGAAAATAAAACAGGTACATAACACAAATTTTATGTATGTATCACTGGATATAGGAACTTTCTCTCTTGAGTTTAGTCTCTAAAACGAGAATTGCAGAAGGGTTAAGAGTGAGGATACTAGAGAATGAAAGCACAGTTGCTGCTTACTGGCTAATGTGATCTTGGTCTCTGCAGTCTCTAATCTAAAGTGGGAATAATAATAAATGCCTATAATGCACTGAGCACAGTTCCTGACACATTAATAATATTATTACTTGGCTGTTGGCTGCTGCTGCTTTTTCTCAGGGAGAGTTCTGGGAAGCAATAGAAAGTAAAAATAGATGGAGCTAGACAGCGGAGTCCTTTGAAACAAAATCATTTTTGCCTTACACTAGGAAACTGGAATGACTGAAAAGCAGAACTTTTGAGGCTTTAATATCATTGATGCTGTGCCTTTTTTGTCTGTTCATTAATATTTAATATTTGAATTATTTAAAATATTTTCAGATTGACTTCATATCTTTATTTTTAATTTTTTTTTTTAAGAATTTTTAACTATTCATGAGAGACACAGAGAGAGAGAGAGAGAGAGGCAGGGACACAGGCAGAGAGAGAAGCAGGCTCCATGCAGGAAGCCTGATGTGGGACTCGATCCCGGGTCTCCAGGATCAGGCCTTGGGCTGAAGGCGGTGCTAAATTGCTGAGCCACCCGGGCTGCCCAACTTCATAGTTTTAAATGCAGTTTTTGACAGTCATGTTACTTATATTTGACATATGCTTATATATTCTTGTTTTAAATTTTTATATTTTGGATCATAAAGGAAATTTCACATCTTGTCTCTGAGTTGTCTCCGAGATTCTAGATGTTTGAGACCTTGTCTCTTACTCACTTCACCTGTGTCAGTTATACTTCCTTTGCTTACCAAAGTAATACAGACATTTAAACTTCACAGTAATATGGAATATAAAACGAGAAAGTCCTTCTAGTACCCTTGTAACACACTCCCTTGTTGCTGTTCCTGTATCTCCCCCCTCAGAAAAGCATTATTAACCATTTGGTGTATATTTCTTGGTTTAGGGAGAAGGGAAGTTGATTCTCTCTGTACTGTATTGTTATAGTTTTACAAAAAATGTGGTCATACTTCATTCTTTTTGCAACTTGCTTTTATGCACTATTTAATTAATATGTATCAGATATAGTTCAATATCAGTATATAGACTTAACTGATTTTTACTTTTTTTTATTAAGTAATGCATGCTTTTTATGTTTTAGAAAATGCAGGCAGCATAGAAGTGTATAAAGACTAAATAAAGTCTTTGTTCCCCAACCCTATGCTCTCTCACTCACCAGAAGTATCATAGTTTCTTTGTTTGTAATTCAAATGCTGCTGCCTTACAACTTGCCTTTCTGACTTAATATGCCATGGATAGCTTTCCAACTCAGTTATGTACAGCTCTACACCATTGAGTGTTTAGATAGTATTTCTTTGTGTGGATGTATCATATTTTATTTAACCACTTTCTTGTTGATGGGTTAGTATTGTGTGTGTGGATAATTTTTTTTAAAGAACATAATTATATTAACTGTATGTTAGCTAGTTTTTAAGATTTAATATATTGTGGACATTCACATGTCAGCAAATGTTAATATTAAGCCATATAAGTTTTGTTCTTTTTCTCATACATCATCCTTCTGTTTCTACAGAAGATTTGTCTACTAGTATCTCTGTATCTAATTGTCAGATCCAAGAAAATGTGGTAAGTAAACATTAGTTAAAATATGCAAATTGGGTAATTAAAATAGGTAAAATAAGATGTGAAAATCTTATTAGAAAATAAGCTCAAGAGACAAAAAAACCAAACTCTTAAATACAAACTGGTGGTTGCCAGAGGGGAGTTGGGTGGGGGGATAGATAAAATAGATAAAGGAAATTAAGGATACATTGATCTTGATGAGCACTGAGAAACATTTAGAATTGTAAATCACTATATTGTTCACCTGAAACTAATAGAGCAATGTATGTTAATTATACTTGAATTAAAAAAAAATGTTTATAGGCCAAAGTAATGAGCAATTGGCCTAAAGACACTCACTAGATTTTGTGGCTAATTACTTCTCTAAGGAGTTCTGCTTTATGAAGGAAACTAAGGCAGATTTTTTTTAAACTGTGAAAATAAAGATAACTTTTTCTCAAGTGATAGTAGAATGTTACATAGTGATAGACTAGTTCAAAGAGGAGGGAGGGATTACTTCACACTGGGTCAGGAGGGTAAGCTTCCTAAAGGAAGTGAAACCTGAGCGGCACCACAAGGAGGGACAGGAATTTCAGATGAGGGTGGGGAACAGTAGTAGTTTGTACAAGTGCAGGGACCTGGATGGGCAAATAGAAGGAAGCAGGACATACAAGACTTTTAAGGAATAGTGAATAGCATGTTGGGGATTATAACAGGAGTCAGCATAATTTCTATGAATAAATAGATAGTAAATATTTTAGGCTTTGGAGACCATACCCAATTGCTTGATTCTGCCGTGGTAGTGAGAAGGCGTTCATAGGCAGTACATGAAGGAATGAGCATGACTGTGCCCCAATATAACTTTATTTGTGGACACTTGAATTTGAATTTTACATCATTTTCACATGTCAGAAAATACTATTATTTTCCCCTTTGTAACCATTTAAAATGTAAAGTTTGTTCTTATATATCAGGAGCCTGTACAAAAAGCCATCAGGCTGGATTTTTGGCCTACAAACTAATTTACCAACCCTGGATTAGAAAGAAAAAAGGCTAGAAAAAGAAGTCATAAAATAGTTCATTGACTATATATAAATTTCTCTGTTGCCATCTTCAACTTGGGGCATCCAGCTACAGCTCTGTAGCATATAGATGTTGGCTTTTCTAAGATTGCAGTGAAAACTGGATATCCAGTAGTGGATATCCAGGAAATAGAGGGTTTCAAGGAGATGTAATCTGTATATCTCTTGTAGTGGTAGGTAGAACAGATACCAGATTCTTGGGGAGGGAAAGAGGAATAATACAAACACGAGATCACTAACTTTGAAGGATCTCCCAGGAACTTGAGGGACATACCCATTCATTGCTGAGAACAGAAAAGGTTCAGAGCTGGTCTTTGTGAAAAAACGTTTCTATCAGTTTTTATATGAATAGTGGATGTTCCCTCATCTACTCTGATTAGAACCAAAATTTGGTTGGTTAAACAAAAAGCTGATTAAAGTTGGGAAGCATATAAAAATGATTCTTATAAACCTTAAAATTTTTCATTATACCTTAAAACATGCATATATGCACATTGATTGATTTGCTTTGTCACAGAGCTGAGATTTTTTTCTTTAAGTATGGGTCTGGTAAGTAGAGTTCCACTTGGTCTATCTTGCATCAACCACATCTGTATGTAGTAATACAGTTCTGATGCTAATCACCCTGATTTTGTGCAGACTCCACAGGTTAAGGGCACAGTTCCTAACAAGGCTGCCTTTATTTGAGACACCAGCCCCAAGTACAGAGGTCCAGAGTTCACCCGTACTTCTGACCAATTGGCTACAGATTCAGAGGATTCCCATGAACCCACACTGAGGTTCAGTAATTCATTAGAATGACTCAGAACCTAGGGAAAGTGCTGGATTTAGGATTACAGCTTTATTTAAAAATGATAAAATTCCAGACCAGCCAACCAAAGACGCATAGGATGCAGTCTGGGAGAGTTCTGAATGTAGAGCTTCTGCATTCTCTCCCTGAAATCAGGACATGCAAATCTACCAGCACATTGATGTGTCACTAGCCTGGAAAATTATCTGGCCTTAGTGTCCAAAGTTTTTATTAGAGTTTCATTAAGTAGGCATGATTGACTGAATCTTTGGCCACATGATTGAACTCATTCTCCTACTCCCCTCTGCCTCCCTTGAGTTTGGACTGGTTCGAAGCCCCAACACTCTTGGTTGATCTTTCTGGTGACCCTACCCCATCCTGAATCATCTTGTTAGCATACTTCAGGTGTGATCCAAAGGGCTCACGAATGACATAATGTAAGAAACTCCTATGAATTGGGAAATTCCAAGGATTTAGGGTCTCTTTTAGGAACCAGGGACAAAGGCCAGTCAAATTCTTATTATACAACAGTGCCCATAATGCATTCTCTATAATTTCCAATTTTTGTTTCTTTAAAGTAGAACCAGGAATACTTGTGAATTATTCTGGAAACAGAATTCTCACTCCCCCAATCTTTATTTTGCTCACAAATAAATTGACAGCAATTGGTTTGGTATCTCATCTTTATGGAGTTTCTTTTTTTCTTTTTTAAGAGTTATTTATTTAGAAAGAGAGAACATAAACAGGAGGGAGAGAGGGAGAGAGAATCTCAAGCAGACCTACACTGAGCACGGAGCCCCACACCAGGCTCAGTCTCACTGCCCTGAGATCATGACCTGAGCAGAAACCAAGAGTTGGATGCTTAACTGACTGAGCCACCCAGACACCCCTTTATGGAGTTTCTAAAACTACCTAGTTTTCATAGTAATCTCTGTTTCATTGACTTAAAAAGTATATATATTTAAATTTTTGCAGTAATTAAACTCTGTGATCTATAACAAGTACATTTGGCATAAAGGGTTTGGGAACATGTTCAGTTTAAAGATTCACTCTTTGGGACACCACCCCCAGTTTGTTAGGCTACTGTAGACATCAATCAGTGTGTGCTCTTCAGAGGGAATGGGGAGAGTACAGGTTGTTCTGGTGAATGAGTAAAGAACAGGTGTTAGGAGAGCTTCTACAAATATGTAGTACTTATTTGACCCTGGTATGTCCTGAATTATTTACCTTTTTAATAGATTTCACTGTTTCTCTAATACATCATAAGCCTCTTACCTAGGTCTGTTTTACAAATTAGCTGCCTTTTACAGAGTCCTCTATACAGTTAGGGCTCAATAAATGTTGATGACAATCCTAAATTCACAGGCATTTTTTAAATTAGGAGGAATCCTAGAGATGTAGAATACTTTTATACAGATGAGAAAGCCAAGTCCCAGGGAAGTCAACAATTTAGGATTACCCAATTTCAACAGAAATTAGGAAATCAGATTTATGGAATTACTGATTTTTATATGCTGGGCACTGGACTTGACACTTGATATATATCTTTCATTTAATTTACTTAAAAATCCAGTGAATTAGATGTTATGTATCACCTTTACCAGTGAGAAATTGAGGTCTGTTCAATTCTGTTTATTCAGTTGAGTTACTGCCATGAAACAGGCACTTGGGGGGAGTATAACACCCTCCATGCCGACTGTGGCACATACCCAGACAGAGACTCCTGACTGAAGCACCAGGGAGAGGACTGGAGAGCGCCCTCCAAAGATATTCCCACAGCAACAGCCAGCACCAAGAAGGAAGGGAGGGAGGGAAGAAGATTGAAGAGGGATCTAAGTTACAGACTTTCTCACACATAACCCTTTCCATCAGGCTTTCAAAATGAGCTTAAATCTCAGTAATATGAACCTTCTGAGTTTTTCTCTCAGATCAAAGATAACAAATCTCCTTAATGGTGAAATAGGTAAAATTTTGTTCTTAATTTTTTTTGTTAACTTTTTATGGAGCATTACTTAATAAATACAAGATTTTCTTTTATTCAAAACTTTTTCCCCTCAAAGGCCTTCTTACAGAATAGATTATACTTGTATGTCAAGAGCCATAGCATTAAAATTGGGCTTTTCTAGGACATGGGAAGTCTGTTCATAAAATATTTGTTAGGCAATTTAGCTGCCTCTCAGAAACAAAAATATCTTAAAGTATTTTGAAAAGAGAGATGTTGACAGTGTTAAATAGAGGGAAATAATGCTGCTTACCCTTCCCTAAATAGGACATTAGCACTGTTTACCAGATCTTTGCCGATGAGGTGCTTGGTTCAGGCCAGTTTGGTATCGTCTATGGAGGTAAGTGACTGCAGGCCCATTTGTCTGCTGTTCGCATGAATGTTGTATCAGATCCTAAGATCTGTGGCTCATGATATTGGCAGAGTCATTTAAGCTCACTGTGCTTAGTATCTTCATCTGTTTAATGGAGCTTACAAAACTTGACCTGCATTGTTCACAGGTTGTTAATTAAGCCTGATACACATAAAAGTACTTTATAAGCTATAATCCAAGGTGTAAAAGAAAAGTAATATTAAATCCTAGTCCTCCCTTGCTAGACACTCTTTAAGTGGCCTTTCTGCCTCAACACTTGCTCTGACATGTGGTTAAATAACTGTGCTGACTCAGTGAATCTAGAATAAAATTAGTTCACTGATACAATGTTTCTATCTTGACAGTATCTGAAGACTAAGAGTAGTTAACTATCATTTATTTATTAAGGTAGACTATTTTTCAGCAAAAAAGTTGATTCAAATTTCCTGGCATTTGAAGTATGCCTTTATTAGGGGCAACTATTATTAAGGGAAAATAATAATTTACTTCTTAAAGAGTAAAGGAGAAGGAACAAAATCAGCCAAAAAAAGAAATCTAAGAGTAAATAAATACATATCAGTTTCAGTCTTTGGACAACGTCCTAATAAAGCTTTTATATTGTATATGAGCTGTCAATTTGCTTTTTTCTATACCTTTTTTTTTTTTTTTTTTTTAATAGGAAAACATAGAAAAACTGGAAGGGATGTGGCTATTAAAGTAATTGATAAGATGAGGTTCCCCACAAAACAGGAAAGTCAACTCCGTAATGAAGTGGCTATTTTACAGGTAAAAAAAAAAAACCCAAGTTGCTTTGTATTGGTTTTAATTTTTGATTTGTGGATTTTTAAATGTAAGTCTTTTTAGAGCTGATAAAAAAAAAAGCTTGTTTTTTCTTCTGTTTTCATCTTATGACCTTTGGGCTCAGTGAGAGGCTGGTGGGCATCTACATTAAATCCTTATGTCTTTTTTTTTTTAAAGGGAAAAATTAAATTACAGTCCTCTAGGAGTTACAAGAACTGCCATTATGACAGTTTGTTTAGAATACATTTTCATAAGTAAAATCTTAATAACAACAAAGTAAGAATTTATTAATTCATCACTCCAGAAGCTCAAAATACTTGGATACTTCTGTCCCCACATTTGGCTTAGGAGGTCAGTGCTGTACCCATGCAGTGCTCACAGATGATGGTACTTGGTTGACATAGCAATTGCTGTAAAAATAAATGCTTAAAAATTGTGTGCCTTTTCACAGTAGCATTTGTTATTTTATTAATTTAAAACTCTAAAGACTTAATTTTATAATACCATTAAGGTATATTTTTAAATATATATTAGTAATGACCTAACTTTCATTAAATAAATTACCATTTTCATTTAACATTTTTACCTCTTTTGGGGGTCATCAAGAAGACTTAAATTTAGTTTTATCTTTATTTGTATGAATATCATATAAATTATAATATGCAAACGTCTATTCATTGTGTAGCTTTTGCATAATATTTAAGAAATCATGGTAATATAATAGTTAATGCTGTCAGAACCCCATTTGCTTGTGAGTGAAGTTCAAGAAGACAAAACCTACTGAACTTAGGCTTCCTTGAAGAAGCAGGTAAGAAACTTACAAACACACAATTCATTTTACATGTATTACATTATTGGTTACCAGCAATGACATTTGCCTCCTGTGTTTTTCAGAGGAGTGATAATCAAAAGATTGTGGTCTACAAGCTACTTATGGTCCCTTCAAGGTCACTTCCTCCTGTACAACTGTCTTCATATAGAATATTAATAGCATTCGGACTGTATTAGAATGTGAATATTGTTAGTGATCTTTTTTCATATCTAATTCTGGAATCTTGTTCATTGTCCCACTAATATAACAAAAATAAATAAATATTAAGGATACATTCTTAAGGCTTGATTCATCCTTGCCACTCTGATCACAGACAAATCTCTGAACTAAACACTAAAGTGTTTTTGGCCATGTTTTATCAACTATGGCTCATAATAATTAAATTTAGGGAATTCTGGGTAATGCACAGGGCAACAATGGTAGTATAGCCTTCTGTAGCAATTGTTATTAGTTTAAAACTCCTAAGATTTAATTTTATAATACTTCTTTTTCATTGACTACCATATAGGGAATATGGTTAAGTAATTGTAGTATGTCTCCAAATATACTATTTTCATCTTAAATTTAATACCATGCTTTTTGTTGTAGATTCTCTTCAAATTGTTTATATACAAATTTACATTTTTATATTTAGTTAATGACTTACTTTGTGCCAGAAACTGTACTTATTAATAAGTACTTTTTCTTAACATCACCCAAGGAAGAGGACAGGTTTAGAGGGGTTTTTTTTTTTTTTAAGATTTTATTTATTTATTCATGAGAGACACACAGAGAGAGAAAGAGGCAGAGATACAGGCAGAGGGAGAAGCAGGCTCCATGCAGGGAGCCCGACGCGGGACTCGATCCCGGGTCTCCAGGATCACACCCTGGGCGAAGGCTGCACTAAACCACTGAGTCACCCGGGCTGCCCAGGTTTAGAGTTTCAATCTGTCTGCAAACCACATGCTGTTTCTACTCTACCACACTGGACCTGCTGTGTGTGTATATGTGTGCGCACGTGTGCGCACATACGTAAAATCGTGACTTTATTTCCTTTGCAATGTATAAATTCAACAAATTCTTCTATATATAACGATCAACTTTAGTCTACTTTGTGTTTGAATTACAATTCTCTTAGAACAATCTGAATTTGGTAAAAACATTTTTTAAAGGAAACTTTTTTCCAAATAGCAACTCATTTCATTTGATGAAATTCATTACACAGGATTTAGTCATATGGGCATTTCAGCTAGACTGTTGCATACGGGTTGAAAGGAACTTACTACACTTATATACTCCACCCTTTGGTTCCCCCCTCCCCTCTCAGCTGTGTCATCCTTACTTTCCAGTCTTTGCCCCTGATTCTTCTTGTATGTAGTCCTCATTAAACAAACCTAAAAGGCTGGCTGACGCCAGCCTGATAGTTGATTCTGGTACTGTAAGTTACCTGCAGCTCCACTGACTTCCACAGTTTTTCTTCCCTATGTCCTCACCTTTATAAAGAAAGGTTATAGCACAAAGACTAAGCATACTACTGAGACTACAGTTTTGGCCTTTCCAGTGGCAGGGAGAGTCAATTACAGAATCAGTGATTAAGGAATGACCTTATAGTTAACCCAGAAACATCCAGCCTCGCTCTTGAGTGCTTGGTGATAAACTCTGTATTTCTATCAATTTAAAAGAAAGGAGGACATGGGGTGCCTGGGTAGCTCAGTCAGTTGGGCGCCTGCTTTCGGCTCAGGTGGTGATCCCAGGGTCCTGGGATCAAGTCTTGCATTGGGCTCCCTGCTCCATGGGGAGCCTGCCCTCTGTCTCTGCTTCCCTCCCTCTCTTTCTGTCTCTCATGAATAAATAGAATCTTCAAAAAAAAAAAAGAAAAGAAGACATGACATTTTTGGACATCTGCAGATACTGTTAGGCTGAACCAAAATCTCTTGGAAAAGGTCCCAGTGTAGATACTACTTTCAACAAATTGAGTCTCTTCTGAATGATGGCCCCACTGACTGTCTCCCTATTCCTTAAATATGTCAGATATGGTCCTGTCTCAAGGACTTTGCTTTATCTATTCCCTCTGCCTGGACTGCCGTGTGTCATTTGCTAATGAGGCCCATGCATTCTGTTTAGCATTACACCCATCCACCCCCACCTCCTTACTTTTTCTTCCTTCCATAGCATTTACCACCTTCATACTGGGTAGTTTACTAGTTTATCACCTATTATCTATCCCACCTTGCTAGAATAAGCTTCACAAGATGAGAGGTACTTGTCAGTTTTGTTTACTCTTGAATCCAGACTACCTACATAGTACCAAGAGCATAGCAAATACTCATTTAACATTTATTGAATAAATGTGTTTATATGGAGCATTACCTATAACATATTGTTAAATTTTTTAAATAGAAATGTGGAATGGTTCCATTTGTATAGTTTCTTAGGGTAATGTGTAATTTGCACATGTGTACATCAGTTATGTAAAGAAAAGGATCCATACCTACATAAACTGTCAACATGGCTACATCTGGCTGAGGAGTATATTATGAGGCAGGAAAGAAAGGAAGGCGTTTTACTTGTGTTTCATAGGGATATGGTAATATAAAATATCTTTTGCTCTTGCCTGAAAAGGGTTGGTTATAGAGTAGTAATGGGAGAAAATGTGTGTTGCTCTCATGGCTTCCTATGTAAATGAGAAAAATATTATGAGATATTTCAAAGAGAAATTTCTGGTTTTAACACTGTGGTGTATAAATTCACCATTTTTCCCCTTCTCAGAAGTCACCTAAAAGCAACAAGAAAAATGATAATAGAGAAAAAATTTCAAAACTTATGAAAATAGAAGAAAGCTCAGACCTATAAAATAGGTAAAGGAGTTCTTCCAGAAACACTGGAAATGGAGCCAGGGGTGCATGCAGGAAGAGGCACCACATTAAGTGCTGTTTTTGCTGGCACTTTCTGATATCTGCAATTGTGATATCCTCTCTGCCTCCTCAAATAGAAGAAAGCCAAGGGGGTCATGATCTGATAAGATTTAATTCAAGGGAAGACACAGTAAGTGAAGGGAAGAAGGGCACTTTAGTAGTGGAAGAGAGAAGATTACACCAAATAGCGGCATTATAAAGGAAAACTAGAGAGGCGGCAGGGAGAAACTGAAAAGCACATAGGAGTCTTGGCAGATGAAGTAGCCAAAGCTAACAACATGGAAGGCCTAAACAGTATAAGGTAATCTAACCACTTTATACTAAAGTCTGTACCCTAAAAATCAAAGAACAGAGAGTACCCCATTCATTCAAAACAGCAGGATGAATAGTATCCTTTGATCCTAATGCAATAAAACTAGAAATAAATGACAAAATTGGAGAACAGAAAGCTCCCACCACCTGAAAAAAATTTTTTTAATATCTTAGAGCAAAATCAAGATTTCAGAGTATTTAAAAAATAATCGTGAAAATACTGTATATCAGTTTTTGGACAATTGCTCAAAAAATTTATAACCTCAAATATTTACACAAGAATGAATGAAAATAAATGAATTAAGAATCAAACTCAAGAGGTTAAAGAATGAACAATAAAGGAAAGCAAAAATAAGAAAGAACATCTTGGGGAGATGACCACAACTACTGAAAAAAACCTAAAGGCATTTTAATTTTACGATGCTGCCTTGTCCAGTTCTATCAGATAAATTTGAAAACCTGGAGAAAATGATTCTCAATCAAAGTATAATTTACCAAAAGACTCCAGAGGAAATGGGACATTTAAATAAATAAAGTTAAGAGACAATGTTACAGAATACTTCTTTCTATCTTTGTGTGTGTATACCATTTACCGGCAGGTGGGAAGAAAGAAACTTAAAACTACAGCATGGGGACAGCCAACCACACTTCCAACTCTAGGTTTTTGTTTTTTTTCCCCAACTCTAGGTTGATCAAAGTTGTAATATTCTGAATCTTTCCCTGCTCACTGCTATTTTCACTGTAGAAATGTGTCACTTTTAATTTAGCTGCTTGGAATACCATCTCATTACATTATTTTAAATGGATTAGTAAACAATATTTATTTTGCACTTGCTAGTCATTTTTTAAAGCACCATGATTCAGACATTGAGCTAAAATGACTAAGTCTCTGCTGTCAGGGAACTTACTGGCTACAAAGTAAGATACATGCACTTGGCACAGTACCATGGGATAAGTACTGCTGCATGTATATATAGTATTAGATGGAAACTACTGCAGTCGTCCTAGAAAGAGGTAATGTGAGCTGAAATTAAAGCAGCTACAGTGAGAATTGAGAGATGATGGCAGATTCAAAAAATATTTTAGAGATGGTGCTCAACTTCACATAAGCCAAAAAGTTATGTCTTAGCATAATTAGTACCTATAATAAGGATAAAAGCATAAAAAATACATTTCTAATAATAAAGAATAAAAGCTTAAACATTTAGGCCAATAGAGCATATTTAAAATTGAAATGAAGCCATATTATTGAAGATAGGAAGGGGTAAGCAGAGGAATAGATTTGTGTTCAGGAATAAAAAGCTGTTGAATATTTTTGAGCATGGCTGACGTATCATGATAATCTGCTTCTGAGGAAAGGTTTTTGTTCTTGTTGTTGTTGTTGTTGTTTTTAACCAGTAAGGTAGATTGCTTTTTTATTAACAGAAACAGGAGATGATGGAGGTAGAGATCTTGAGCCCAAAAGAAGGAAAAGCAAATGGAAGATTGAAAATCCAGACTTAGATAAATAACTACCTTAAAATTGGAACCAGCTCTCGAGCACAGACCTCTACAGACACAGCCCCAGAGAGCCAAAGTTCTGTGTAATTGGCTAAATTTGACTGGCAATTGGTGCCTATTTATGGACAGTATAAAATTAGCATTGTGTCAGGAGACTAAAAAGATGAGAAAGAAGAAAATGTAGTAATGGACAAGGGCACTTAGGTAATCAATTGGGAAGACAGCCTTTCCCCTCAGTGCATCCAGTCCAGTACAGATCTTGGAAAATCCAAATCCAGGATCCTGTTTGTTTGCTTTTACTGCTTATTTTTCTATGCTGTTTTTCTTTCTGTGCCATGTACTCCATACAATTAATTGTAGTACAGTTAGATATTTGCATAGTAAAACTATTTCTCTACTTAAGTTGGTTATATAAATATCCTTGCAACTCTTCAGAATTTGCACCATCCTGGGATTGTAAACCTGGAATGTATGTTTGAAACTCCAGAACGAGTTTTTGTGGTAATGGAAAAGCTACATGGAGATATGTTGGAAATGATTCTATCCAGTGAGAAAAGTCGACTTCCAGAACGAATTACCAAATTCATGGTCACACAGGTATTTTAACCCTTTTTTTTTTTTTTTTGAAACGAGAATACTTGAAAACAGAAAATTAAATAGCAGTGCTTTTACATATCAGGATATTGTGGGAATTAACCTTGAAGAACAGATTAACACTTCAGTTAAAACTTGATGAACTGTCGTGGACTTTTCAAATTACCATACCATTTAAGAGGTCAGATGGGGATTCAGCTATGATTTTTACCAGGCACTGAAAAAATTCTGTTTTCTCCAATAACAGATCCTTGTTGCCTTGAGGAATCTCCATTTTAAGAATATTGTACACTGTGATTTAAAGCCAGAAAATGTGCTGCTTGCATCAGCAGAGCCATTTCCTCAGGTAAGATACTTTCTAGAACCTTGTTAAGTACCTGACATTACAGAGCACCCATGTAATGAAAGGAAGTGCTATAGGTTCAGATATATCACTATCTTAACAGAAGTAATTAGCCTGTAACTACCAGTGAGGATTAGTACTTGAATAATTTGAACTCAGATCTTACTCATTGTTTATTTTCATTAAGACTTTTTAGACTTAACTGGACCTCAAGGTATAACGTTTTGCACATAGTGCAGTTCACTCTCCCTGTGCATTGGGATTGAAGTGAGAGATATCAATCTTGACTGGTGCCTGGTGCTCAGAACAAATTCCCCATAAAATAAAACAGGGTAGAACTGTCAGTGGAGGACACTAGATTTTTTTTTGTGGGGGGGGGGAGGAACTAGATTTTGAGGCAGGCTGCTCACTCCCCTTCCTCTTTATGGTATTTTATTTCAAACATTTTCACTAAAACCAATATAAGAATTACATTTCCTGTCCCTGCCATCACTCACACATGTATATCCTCTGTGTGTGTCCATAACTTATGTGTAATGCACGGATTTTTTTTTACTTGGTTAATAAATTTCATCTCACTAAAGTGTTGACCTTGATCCAAATTTCATAACCTAAAAAATGGTTCATAAACCCAAAGTTTGAAACATTCTTCCTGAGGAATATGTTGGTAGTACCCATAAATATTTTTCATGCTTATCATTGGTAAATTCTCCAATTAACTAGAATATCTTTTGCCAAACTGTTGTTTATATACATTTGAAAAATTCACAGTTAAACACTAAGACAGACTAAGACAGACTAAGGACAACTGACTTTCACTTGAATTAAATACAACTCAAACTGTCTTTTAAGAAGAAGATATACTGTTAAAAATTATTCAACTCTTACAAGGAAATAATCCTGTTCTTTTATAATGCCTATATGGCTTAAAACGGATTCCCTGTCATTGTGAGGTAAAAAGGGTTCCCTCATAGTTGGTGTGATATTTTAAATAAAAGTGTTTCCACACATTATCATCTCATTTGGTTTTCAGAATTGTTGGGCAAAGGTTGCATACCCCTACAGTGAGACTAAAACTCCATCTTTCTGACCTCTGTTTTGAACAAAGGGAAAATAATGTCATTTACTTGTCATTCCTTCTTGCTCAAATGCTAGCCATGGCCACACTTCCTTATTCAGTTGCCTACTGCCAAGGCATCTTTTATCAGGATGTTAGGGCATTTAACCAAAAAGAAGTTCACATGTCTTCATGGTCAATAATCCTGTGTTCCTCCAGTACTTAATCAGAAGGGAGCCACATTCGGTAATGACATAGAACACTACCATAAAAACATGCACGAGGCTCCATGTCCTAGAAATAGCAAGAAGCATTTGAATGAATGCACCTTCATCTTTGCTCTCCAGGCAGTTTATACCATTAGTTTTTAGAAGCCAAATCCTTTTTTTCAATTTATCATAATGCTTTTTTGAAGACATTTGTGAGTCAGGGCATTTCCGCATTTCCTCCATAAAGTACTTGGCATTTGCTTGTTCACAAATGTGACCTTACTTTCCAAAACCCAAACTTCTAGAAGATGTGCAGCAAGGTAAGTGTTCTGAGCTCTGCCAAGCTCATTACACTTCCAGAACGCTGTTCCCGAAAGGATATTGTAGTGACTGTGGCTACCTTCAGACAAAACTGTTGTCAAATCCAGTATCTCACCAGCAATTGTTTGTTGCATAGTCATAGAAGACACCTTCGCTCTTGATCTTTAAAGCAATCTCTAGCATTGCTCTTCTATGGGCTCCATTAATTCTCTTTACTACACCTCAAGTTATTTGCCAACAGAGAGTAATCCTCGAGAATATAGATTCTAGGATTAAGGAAAATAAAGGGTCAGTTTTTAAATACCAACTTATTTTTCATTCGGCAAACATTTACTGAGTACCTTTGTGTTTCCAGGCACTGTGAGGTCACTGAGGATTAAAAAATGAAACACATAATTCTTGCTCACAGATAGAAAAGCAGCTCCTTAAAAGCCAAATGCTAAAAAATCAGCACTCTCCCATATCATCAAAAAGCTTTGAGCACTTAACACCACCAGTCTGGTTTTTGGCATTCTGGAAGCTAGAATTTATAAAGGTGTTTTTGTTTTTTGGTTTTTTTTTTTAAAGAAAATATGAACGGCTTTCCTAGTGCTTATGTCAGTAATAGATCACAAGGTTATAAATGTATCTGCTTTTTTGGAAAAGGGTACTTTACAATTGCCCCATCTACATTCATTTTTGTTCATAATCAGTAGTTGGCAGGTATGTTGAAATGATTCAGTATCATACTTAGGGACAGGTATATAGAGATAGATAGATGAAAATGCAAAATTAATAACATCTTTTTATTCCCAGGTGAAGCTGTGTGACTTTGGTTTTGCACGCATCATTGGTGAAAAGTCATTCAGGAGATCTGTGGTAGGAACTCCAGCATACTTAGCCCCTGAAGTTCTCAGGAGCAAAGGTTACAACCGTTCTCTAGATATGTGGTCAGTGGGAGTTATCGTCTATGTGAGCCTCAGTGGCACATTTCCTTTTAATGAAGATGAAGATATAAATGACCAAATCCAAAATGCTGCATTTATGTACCCACCAAATCCGTGGAGAGAAATTTCTGGTGAAGGTAAGAAGAAAAAAAAAAAAAAGCTTTAGCTCTGTGCCGTTTAGTCTAAAAATCTTTGTGATCCCAAATCAGCATGTCTCTCCTGTCTCATCAATTTCTCATATTCATCTTTCAATTCAGCCAATTTTTGAGCAGTCTTCCTTTTGAATGGTCTCTTCTCTAACGTCCATCTAGTACCCAGGCATAGGACAAATCCATAGGACTATCTTAATGGTCCTGTCCACTAGATTCTTTCCTGGTCCTTCCCAGTCACTACTGCTGCCAAATCTGTCTTCAGGAAACATTACTTTTGTCTTTTTCTGCCCCAGACATCTTGGGCTCCCTTTAACCACATTGCAGCTGTAGATCTGAGACAGCCTGAATTTACCTTCCATCCTCCTCTTCCTTGCGCCCCCCTACAGAAAACCTGTCTACTCTTGCCAACTACTTTCTACATTTTGCTTGGGCCTTTCACCTGCCTACAGTCCCTCTGCCTCGCAGCTGAAATCCTTGCAGTCTCTCAAGGGCCCTTAACTCGTGGCTCATCTGTGAAGTCTTCCCTGAGCCCTTTCTCTAAACTTTGTAAGATAAACTTAGGCTACTAGCAGGAGAGATTTCTCCTTAAGTATTCTTTCTTTTCATAATTATTTTCAGAACCAGATTGTAAGCTAGTTACCTAGAATGAACTGTATAGACATTCACCAGTTTGTTTGCAGCCCTCCTGTGGCCCAGTCCTAGGAAGCAGGATACACTGGTTTTCCCTGCCCAGGAAAGGTTTTTGAGCCTGCAAGCCTGGGTTCTATACCTATCAAGAATGCCTTGGCTATGCCTCTTTAGTTTGATACTACCAGGAAGGGCACACAATGTACTAAATGGTCCCATACTGAATAGAACCCCACTAGAGAATATCCCCACCTGGATTTAGCCAACCTTTGGAACAGGGGTCTTTTTGGTTTTCCAAAAGTAGCAGGCCTAATCCTAGGAATTAACAGCCCATTAAACTGGTAAAGTTTGAGGAACAACATGTGAAGACAGTAGCTAGCTTACTTGGTAATGAACAACTAATTGAAGTATATATGAGGGTTTCTCTTAGAGTTCCTGGGGGCAGTGTGGTGTGCAGACCCTCTCATATCGGAATCAATTAGTGAGTGTACTAAGACAAAAATGCCTGGCTATATCCCAGAGATTCCACTTCACCAGTGAGAAGGACATAAGGAATGCATTTTAGGAAATACCCCCCAAATAATTCTGATGCACATGGTGGATAACCACTTAAGGAACAGCGGATCAAAATGGGAAGTATTTGGAACACAGAGGAGTTCATAAAATACCTGTGGTATGCAGAAGAGAAACAGAAGCAGTTATAATGTAAATCTTTCACTTGACTCATCCCTGGGTCCAGGCTTTTGTATAAATATTTCAAGTGTGCCGTCACATAGGGCTGTAGTCAGTATGCAGTACGGTTTTGGTTTTGCAGCTGCTCCATTTCTTCAAGTAACTGGATAAAATAAGTATGCCAAGATCTCACCACATACACCAAACACCATGAAGGTATTTGTGTAAAATCTTTTGAGTGTGAACTTGTGGTAATAAGTTACCTTGTCAGTCTAGCCCTATCTACAGAGGCAAGGCAATAGTTTTGGCTCCTTTGCAGACCAAGCCAGGGACTAGGGAATGATGTCATTGGAAGGAAACAACAAATCAGTCTGTAATCAATTATTAATTGATTTATTAATCAATTTAAAATAATTGATTATTTTATTAATTTTAAAATAATAATAGCTAATGCTAAGCATGATTCTAAGCCCTTTACGTGTATTATTTCATCTTCTCAACAACCTCAGTTTACAGATGAGGAAACGGACAAATGGCAGCATGTAATAACTGACCCTCTGCCACATGCAGTAAGTGGCTGCAAAGTTGACGCTTGAACCTGTGGTCTGTCCTGCCACCTTAACAAAACAGACACGCTTCCTAAATAGGTACTCTGTTCGTTCAGTAGACATTTATGGATCACTGACCAGTCAAGGCTATGGCCTTGAGAAGCAAAAACCCTCAACTCTGTATTTCTGTGGATTGAATAGCCTTCCAGGCAGACTCCCAAGTTTGGTGTGCCCCATTACACCCAAATCCATGTGTCTGATTTCGTCTTTTCTCTTAGCAATTGATTTGATAAACAACCTACTTCAAGTGAAGATGAGAAAACGATACAGTGTGGACAAATCTCTTAGTCATCCCTGGCTGCAGGTAAAAAAAAATCTTTGGTGATCCTCATTTGAGCCATTCCTTGTAATTTGTCTTACCTAATGAAACTACTCTAAGACCAACAGATTCTCCTCATCTTAGAATACTGTTAAGTGTTCTTCAGTGATTAATTTGTACTGTGGCTGCCTCTCTGGAAATTGCAGTATATCACTGAAATGCAGAACTGATAGGTAATTAAACTCCCATGAACTGAAGCAGTGCTTTAGCTTTCTTATAGGACCGTATGTTTCATTTCGCCTTTTTGTAAGATAAGCATATTATTTTGTCAAATATATTTTACTTTTAAAACATCCACTAAAAGATTAATATTTGCACTGATGAGATCAGAAAGGCCATTTAAAACGTTTGGCTTAGTCCCCCAAAAGCTAGATTTGCCAAACAATACCCCCAAACTTCAGAGTAAAGAGAAGCTTCAAAACTATTTTAAAGGGAGTAGGGGTTAGAATTAACTTCACAACAAATGCAATCATAATTAGTCTCCATGATTATCAAATTATCCTGGTGATAGATTCTAAGTACTATCCCCTCTTTTGAGAACTAAGGTGTGGGTGTAAGGTCAGAGTATAGAACAGAATGTTTTAATGATTATTATTAACCATTTCAGAAGCCTCAGGCAATTTTTTTTTTAATCGTAGAAACTAGTTACTTTATTAGAGAGTCTAAATTTGAAAAAGCATTTAACATTGCTAATTTAAAATACTACAAATGGAACTTACTGTATAGCAAGTACTTGGCGTTGTCAATTTTGTGACTAGGATGCTAAGAAAAAAAAAGTTCACATTATTTTGTTTCCTTTATAGTGTGTAATCACTTCATTTTTCTTCTAGGACTATCAGACTTGGCTTGACCTTAGAGAATTTGAAACTCGCATCGGCGAACGTTACATTACACATGAAAGTGATGATGCCCGCTGGGAAGTACATGCATACACCCACAATCTTGTGTACCCAAAGCACTTCATTATGGCTCCCAATCCAGATGACATGGAGGAAGATCCTTAATTATCAGTGAGCCTGACTACAGTAAGGAAGGATTTCATTTTATGGACTGATACTCCTACTTTGCTACACGACTGTTGTTCTTTGTAGGTTGTCATCTGCAAGGGTGCAAAGACATGGGGAAATCTAATAAGGAATTGGTGATACCTGTCCTGTAGTTCATCGTGAGGAGGTGCAAGAGGGGAAACTGAGTAATAAATACAATGGAACCAAGATGAAGCTTTTCATAATTTTTATGGCATAAACAATGACTGGTTTTTTTGTATTTTTTCCTAATCCTTCACTTTAGTACTATAGTGGCATTTAATTTATCTTCCCTTTCCTATTCTTACATTATTTTTTAAAAAGGAGAAAAAGGAAAGCTTAGAGTCCAGCCATTGCATATCTTGATCAAATCATGTAAGTTTTAAGGTTGATTACTAACCAGGTTTGCATTTAATATATAACTGAGGAGGAGCCCCCAGCATGTGATATGCTTTGAGGGCTCTAAACATTTGTTTAACCAGAGGCACACGGGGTTTTTCCTAGGCACCTAGAAATGTTTCCTAGATCCTAGGCTGTTTTACCTTTTTATGTTTTGTTTTTTTTTAAGGTCAGTCAAAATTCCAAAACCATGATCCCTAACCTTTGATGCTAAATTCTTAATAGGTTCTCTACAACATAAAAATTAAGTTGTCACCTTTTGTGAGTTTGTTGTAACAGCCTCTAAGATAGTTTTGAACAATTGGTGTCACGGGACCGGGAGGAAGGCCTGCTGGTCTCTCTCTTCCTCACTCAGCTCCTCCACTTGCTGTGTACTCCTGTTCCCACTGACACCACTGTAATGCCACAACTGGTTTCCAACATTCAATGGCTATATATCCAAACCTTAATTACACAATTTATCTTTATGGAGTTGAATACTTTGAGGAAGAAAATTACTAAAAGGCCAGTGCAGATCAGTTAATGCTACAGAGAAGAACAGCTAAGAGTGTATCCTTTTTTTTCTTCCCTTAGCTTACTGGAAAGCTTTCTGGTATCTAGAATGTTTTTAAATCATTTTAAGCAGGTTGGGGGAGTGGATGGGGTGAAGCATCAAACACCCATTTTATTCTTTCATTTGCTCTGCTGATACTGTAGCCCTACTTTTACAGTTTGTTTTTTTTTAACATGTTAGTACCAGCAGCCAGCTAAAGTTTTTCTACTCAGATAAAATGTTGTTTAAGAGGTTAGACTTTTTTTAAAGCTATGAAAAAGTTACTGTTTTCTCCTCCAAACAAAGTTTAAGATCTGGGACCACCCACTTATTAAAAAAAAAAAAAAAAAAAAAAAAAAAACTAGTGGCTTTTTGTGTCTTCATTCCACAGTAATCACTGTAAACTTTTCTTATTCTCCCCAAAAAGAGCTAAAGATTTGGAGTCAGAAAATCCAGTATTAAGTCTTAGCTTCAATCTGTCTGAGCCTCAAGATCATCAGTCTATAAAATGAACATCATAATTCTGGCCTACACTATCCTCACAGTGTTGTTGTGAAGATGGGCTATGTATGAAGATACTCAGTCAATAAACTAAAAACTAAAGTGTTAACTGTCATTGCCCCACTGGATCTGAGGTAGCAAAGGAAAAGAATGTCCCTGTGTACAATCTAAGCCAGAGAGGGCCTTTGGGGGAGCCCTAAGCTACTGCCAAGTGAGTAGCCAACCTGCAGTCTCCTGTGTTCTGAGCTCTTCACAAATTTTTACCTACCCTCACAAAAGCCACAAAGTGAGTGCATTATGGACTTCATCTCACAGATAGGAAACTGAGGCACAGGAAGATTAGTAACCAGCTACTGAGGGTCACAGCATGTGAATGTGAACCCCGGCGGTGTGGCCCCAGCCCCTCTGACCCCTGCGAATCACTGTGCTGCATTGCCTATCCATAAACCTCTACAGGAAACAGTCTACAAGGTCTCTCAGTATTTCATTCCCCTATAGGAGTTTAAAACATGTAACCAAATTTTGCAAAACCTTTTAGAAATGTATTTTCTCTGTGATAAAGGAGGACTTCCCCAAATTTGTCCCAAGTAAATATGTTAATATCAATGTGCTAAAATGGAGTAATTTTGAATCCCTAGGCATCCTTTTGTGGTTTTACTGCATAAGGTGAAAATTAACTGGAATGATGTTTGCTCTACTTATATAATCAAACTTTACAAGCCATGAAACTAATTGCACTCTTTTTTTGTTTGTGTTGTTGAATGCCTAAGAAATTTTCTAAACAAAATTTGTAAAGGCACTGTCAGATATTTTGGAGTTGAGTCATTTACTCCAGATACTGTATAACCTGCATAGCCATTTTTGTCTTGAAGTTGTTTTTGTATAAGAAATAATTGTTAGAAACATTTGATAATGTACAAAGTAGTCTATAATGACACTGTTTAGTACATTTTTTATTTTTTTGTTACATCCCAATTTTTGTAAATATCCTCAAAGAAGCTTGATAATAAAATGTATTTCCATATCACCATACTTTTCCATGTGAAAACCTGAGCCTATCTCTAGTAGAGGTATCCAAAGAAAATTTTATTTGGTTTGTTATTTTCCCAGGCCTTGATAAAAGAACTATTTTGAAAATAGTGTTTGTAAATTGAATTAATGCTATATTTAAAACACTTTTTTTTTGACTACCTAAAATAAAAAACAATTCATTATTTCGATTTTATATGAAATTTGAGGTAATTATCTGGAGGTCTTATTTCTTGGCATGAAAGTTTGGAATAATTATGACTACAAATTTTTCAGGAGCTACCATCAAATATTCAATTATTGTACCTGCTACAAGACTTACATAAGCCAGATGCCATTCAAAGTGAACTTTCTAGGTTTTAAGATACACAAGGAATTGCCTGATTCCTCCCATTAATTATAAAACCTTAAAATAATTGAGAGGTGCCAATGTTGGGGACTTTCACCGTCCAGAAATTCTCCAACTCTTTGAAAAAAGAAAACATGGAAAAAAAATAAGGGTGACTATAAATGGCCCAAGGCGAGGCAGCATATGAAAAATAAGCCCTCTATCTTCCTACTTTAGAGTGAGATACAGAATGCTGTCCTGTTCTGAGTTAAAGCAAACAAGCAATAGAAAGCCAAGAGCTGACCACTCTGCCAGTAAACTTCCAATAGAGTTACGCTATAAGTTCAAAACATATGGCTGATATTCTTTTCCTTTAATTTCATTTTAAGCTTGTGTTGCCAATATAACAATTCTTCAGAAAGTCTATACTGGTATTAATATAAAATTCTGTGAACCAAAAAATGAGAACAGAACAAAAAACTGGACAGTTACCTGAAAATGACGGAGAATTAGCTCAAATCAAAAAATTATTCCTCCTATGTAGTCTACATTAACTCATATTTCAGGTACATGTTAGGTTTACTAGTTATTTTTTTAAGATTTTATTTTTGAAAGAACAGAGGTATAAGCAAGGGGAGAGGGAGAATCCTGAGTAGATGCTGCACTAAACACAGAGCCTGACATGGAGCTGGAGATCCCACAACTCCCAAAATCGTGACCTGAGCTAAAATCAAGAGTCAGACACTCCTCAGACTGAGCCACCCAGGCACCCCTAAATTTTTTTAATCTAATTGCTTTTCATTATAAGATTCACAGAAGCAGAGGGTAAAAAAATTACCACAAGGAACAAATCTCTACTCCTCCAACCCACTTCCACATTGGGATATTTAGTAGTGATTAATGGGCATCCTTTCCTTACTTTTTATATATAAGTAACTATCACAGAAAACAACCAGTCTACACTAATATATTAATTTCTATGAAATTACTTACAAGCATTTCTTTAAATGTAGCTTTTCCCCCAACAAAAATGGAATCATAACTATAAAACATTCTCCACTGTGCTTTTTTTACTTTCACAGTCTTAGAGTTGGTTCAGAACATACTGCTCTACCTCATTTTTTTTTTTTAAATAATAAATGGATAGTTCATTTAATCCATTCCCTGTGAAAGGCCAGTTAGGTTCTAGTTTTTGCTAAACTAATCAGTGTTCATGTTTACTTTTAAAAATAAAAATACAGCAACTAGACTTACTACTTAAAGGACACTCAGTTTCACAGTAACTTGTTTCATGAAGCTGAAAGCACACAACTGTGCCAGAAGCAGGAAACAACCTTAAAAGATCAATATTTAGTTGTACTGTATGAGGAGTTATTTTTATTGGCTATAAAGACATAAAATATTTATTTTACCTGTAATATATGAGACGTGTTCCCTTTATCTTAGTCAGACATAGGAGTAAAATGTCCACACAGGTCACCGCCAGGCAAGTTCACCAAACCCAGCTACAGGTGACACAGAGGGTTTTGACTGACATGTATTCATCGGATGGCTTCTACCATGAAGTCTCTGATGGGGTAGCAAGGCAAAAAAGTTAAATCTTTCTCCCATCTTCTTAGGATTCATTAACATATCATACCCCTGAAGTAACTGTTGCCTGGCTGGCTCATCTGATTTGTCTAAAAGAACCTGAAAAGAAAAAAATTTCTTAGTAAAAATAACCAGGAGGATTCCTAGTTACATGCAGCATTACTAATGGCCATTGGCTGCTCAATAAAGAGTGCTTCAGCTGGAATTTCTGATCACCTGCCTCAGAATCATGGGGTGCTTATTAAAACACAGACTGCTAAGAAGCAAACCTGTGGATTTGTATGTTTAACATTCCTAGGTGGTTTGATCTACACTGAAGGGTTAAGCTGTTTTCAGGACACTTCTGAAATTCATACCCATAAGCACAGTCCAGTTTTCTTAATCAGTCTGAACACTATTCGAAGTCGGCCTCATGTGGAGTGTGGGGTGAGTCCAAAGCAGCCCCACCCCCAGAGCAGTCTGGTTGCACTACACCCTACACTTCTGGAAAGACTACCCAAAATGCGCTGAACGAGAAGAGCACTGAGGCCAGGTGAACTTACTATTTTACATGGTTTTTTTTTGAAATACTACAAAATTAGAATATATAATGATCACAAAATAAATCATTACCTTCAGTCGGACATCAATGCCCATATTTTTTAAAAATGTCTGTTGTTTTATTGGCCCCAGAGAAGCTACTTGTCCCTCTGCCATTCTGCGCAGGTAACTGAAATCCACATCAGCTGTGAGATCTGCTGTTCCTGGGGCAGTCAGGACATCATGAAGCTTGTGGCCACAAAACCCCTTGAACATAATTTTTTAAATGATGAGTTTTTATCCCTTTATGGTTATCATTATCAAGATTAAAGACATGCTATCATTTGGCACATTTTACATAACTGAAAAAGAAAAACATAGCCTATGTGGTTTACAAACTCTTAATATGGTAGCACCTCTTCCTCAAATGAGATGCTATGTGGAAAATCCAATGGGAAGTACAGCACTGAGTGCCTTGAGATGCTACCTTTCACGTTTCATTACTGCCTGTGGTGATGAAGTAGAGATCCCATCAGAGGTCCCATCAGAACTGAGTGCTGATCACCAGACTCTAGATGGCATTTGACAAAGCATATCCATCAACCACATGCATCAGAATCTCCTGAGAACATCTTACTGCTCTTTGCCTAGGCCTAGTAAATCAGAATCCTGGAGGTAAGGCTAAGGAATCAGCATTTTAAAAAAACAAAACAAAACAAAACACACACTCCAGAGTTTTGTTTTTTGTTTTTGGTACAGTAAAATTCAAAATTGAGAACCACAGATCTAGAAAATGACTAACAGTATCTAGTTAAATGTATCTCAATTCAGGTATACAGAACAGAATTGAAAAGGATGCTTAGGAAAAATAAAAATATATCCAGAAAGGAAAAAAGATTGAAAATATGATAGGAAAAGTCTGATTATAGTAACTATATCAAACCTGCAAAGTAGTATTTACATTTTTTTTTAATGGAGGGAGAGAAATTCTTAAGAACTTGAAAATCTTCCCATTTGCATTATTTGGATGCTAAGTAGGATCTATGTAGAGCTAGGTTATGCAGCTTAAGGAAGAATGTACATGATTCACGCCCTGTTCCAAAGCCAGTCTGCATGATGAGATCCTACAGTTTGGGCAATTAAAATAATATGAATTAAAATTCATAACAAATAATGTAATATTACAAGGCTACACACCATAAAAACCAAAGGTAAAAATCTTCAATGAGCTGCAAACCTAACAACCTAGATCATACCAATTAACTTATGGTCAGTCATGCTCCTGAATCATACATACTCTGAAGGTATCGGTCTTCGTTCCATCATGACCATAGTCGGCAATCAGAGCAGCACCTCCAGTTAATGCAATGCGCTGAGAAAGCTCCTGAATAATAACGCCGGCCTCAGGACACACTTCCACGTGGTCTCTTATTTCATCACGCTAGTAAGAGAAGAGTTGAATCAAAATCCATCACTGAAAAGAATGGTTTCCTTAGGATTTTCCTACAATGAGGATTTCTTAGTTACACTAAAAATAAATTCCTTCCCTATCCATTATGTTGTCTACACTCAACCTTTCACAGGACATCCTTTTTATTATACACAACTCCCCAGTGCTGTGTTGCTGTCCACTAAGTTTATATTTTAATTCTAATCCTTTTTATTTTTTTTTAACAATTTTATTTGAGAGACTGAGAAAGTGGGAGAGGGAGAGGCAGACAACCCCTGAACGGAGAGCCTGATGCAGGACTCAATTCCAGGACCCCAAGATCATGACTTGAGTAGAAGGCAGACACCTAACCAACTGAGCCACCCAGGGAAACCTCTAATCCCTTTTATAAAAAGGCATATGTTCTCCCAAACTCCTAGATGGCCAATTCATTATCATTTTGTTTATAGTGATATTACTCTCATAATCATATATTTCCCTGGGTTGAATGCACGGGGAAGGAGTTTTGTCTGCCTAGAATGGACACTCAACAATTTGTGCTGAAAGAACAAATGATATAAACCCAATATAATAGGGATGCCTTGGTGGCTCAGTGGTTGGGCCTCTGCCTTCAGCTCAGGGCATGATCCTGGAGTTCTGGGATCGAGTCTTGCATGGGGCTCCCAACGGGGAGCCTGCTTCTTGCTCTGCCTATTCTCTGGCTCTCTCTCCATATCTGTCTCTCATGAATAAATAAAGTCTTTAAAAATAAGTAAATAAATAAATAAATAAATAAACCCAGTATAATAAAATAGACCCTAGTAAGCAAGTATATTATGATGCCTTCTGCTGGGGCAAAAAGTATTCCAGTGATACACCCTCTATTTAGAAACTTCAGCTTATAAACTTGTCAATGTACCTGAGGCCCTAATTTCCCAAGATGTTCAACTATTTACTGAAAGTGTCCTCAATATGTGCCTATTAATCTAAAAAGTGAAATGACAATATTATAACTTGTCAACTTGACTAGTATATATGAAATTTCACTAATTTCTGAGAAAATAGTAAAAAACTCTTTTCATTATAAGAACATACAGTAACTTTTGCTCCTTCCTAACACCCCATTAAAAATGAAGTACTGGGGCACCTGGGTGGCTCACTCAGTTAGCTGGCCAACTCTTGGTTCCAAATTAGGTCACGATCTTGGGCTCCTGGGATCGAGCCCTGCGTCAGGCTCCTCACTCAGCAGAGAGTCTGCTTGAGGATTCCCTCTCTCCCTCTCCCTCTACTCCCTTTGCCCCACTCATGCTCTCTAAAATAAATCTTAAAAAAAAAAAAGAAAAACAATAGGGACACGTGGGTGCCTCAGTGGTTGAGTGTCTGCCTTTGGCTCGGGTGGTGATCCTGAGGTCCTGGGATTGAGTCCTACATCAGGCTCCCCATGGGAAGCCTGCTTCTCCCTCTGCCTATATATTTGCCTCTCTCTGTGTGTCTCTCATGAATAAATAAAACCTTAAAAAAAAAACAGAAGTACTAACCTGCCCTGATCTTGTCTAAAATGGCACAGAACTAATAGGTATGGAGTAACACACTTAGCTCTTGAGTCTCTGCTCTTCCTACTGCTTACTAGAAACAAACTTTCAGAGTATTTCCTCATTATGTATATAATAGGCTTATTTTGAGGATTAAATCAAGCAATAAACTACTTAGTCCCCAATTCTATTAAATAAATTATTGTCGTTGAACTGTAAAACCTATGAGGTTAGCCAGTTTGGGCATAAGCTGACACACCTCAGCATACTGTGCTGACATTCTTACTATCTCAGACCACTCTTGAAGATGGCAGATTCTGTTACCATTTGCCCCATTAAAATGAGAGGGATTTTAAAAATTAAAAAAAAATAAATAAATAAATAAATAAAAATAAAAAAAAAAAAGAGGGGGGGGGGGGAAGGGCAGCCTCGGTGACTCAGCGGTCTAGCACCGCCTTCAGCCCAGGGTGTGATCCAACCTGGGATCGAGTCCCATGTTGGGCTCCCTGCATGGAGCCTGCTTCTCCCTCTGCCTCTGTGTGTGTGTCTCTCTGTCTCTCATGAATAAATAAATAAAATCTTAAAAAAAAAATGAGAGGGAAAAATCATCACTTCCCGTGTCATAAGTGACTACTACTAAAGTCACACTGAAAACAATCACATCTCCCAGGGCCAGGGGTCAGCTCCTGGTAGCTATGAATTTGCTTCTCACTCAGGTAAAACTGGGTAGCCAGAATATGAAAAAATAGAATTGTTCATAAGCACTCAGGCTGTTATTTTAACTTATTTATGCTCTGCAAAAAACAACACGAAAACAAAAAAACTTAATTGATAGGCTTGTGTTTAAAAGCTCCTATACTTCTGAAGCAAGTAACTTCTGAGGAAGAAGTTCTTAGTTATGGTCCAGAAAGTAGATCTTTTTAAAAACAGGCAATCCATTCTATTCAGATGACCCTTCATTGAATTATGTTCCTGTAGGTCTTACAGAGTTGTTATTTGGTTCCAGTAAGATTCTTGCAGGTAGAATGTTAAAACATAAGGAGCATGGGGATTTTGTATAATGAGAAATAACGGGAAAAAAGTGAATTAGACTTTTACTGCTGTAATTAAAGCTTAGTAAAAAAAAATTTAAAAATAAAAATAACTTACAAGAAAATGAATGTTTTTCTTTTTGAGAGAGAGAGAGAATGTGGGGTGGGAGGCATGGAGGCAGAGGAGAGAGAATATCAAGGAAGCTCCATGCCCAGCACAGAGCCAGACACAGGGCTCAATCTCACAACCCTGAGATCATGACCTGAGCCAAAATCAAGAGTTGGACGCTTAAGCAACTGAGCCACCTAAAGAAGTTTCTGAAATCTGTAAAATGCCCTTTATCATTATAGTCAGTGTATATCTTACAAGAAGTGATCTTTTAAGAGAAATGAAGCATGTTTTACATAGTTGAGATATACTTTTTAAAAAGAGGATGGATTGCTCATCCAGAATGAAACTACACACACATATATATGCACATGCTCATATGTGTGTGTGTGTGTGTGTATACACACACACACACTCACATGCTCTTAGAGTAAAATGTAGATTCTGAGAAAGGTTTCACGTATTTCACTTTTTTGTTAAAAGGCCAGTCTATCAACAAAGTCCCCAAATATATATATTTAGAAAAATAATGCCATGATTGAATTTCAGCAAGAATAATCTTATTTTACCTATTTACAACTAAAATATTTTTGTTTAGTTCAAAAACTATATTAAAGTTATATTTTTAGGTTATGAGACAAGGCTTTCATAACTACTTGAACTCTTAAAGTAAGAATGTTTTAATATAGGTAATAGACACTTTATTATTTTTTAAGATTTCATTTGAGAGAGGAGAGAACACAAGCAAAAGGAGGGGCCGAAGTAGAAGGAGAAACAGACTTTCTGCAGGGAGCTCAACTCCATCCCAAGACTCTGGGATCATATCCTGAGCCAAAGACAGATGCTTAACCAACTGAGCCATCCAGGCAACCTTAATACATCCAATACTCACTTTAGATGAAAAATTAGTTCAGCTTCCGTTTTTTCTTCATTATTACTTAAAGCTGCTAGGTTATTTAGGTGCAAAGATGATTTTTGTTTATCTAGAGGTACATATTTTGCTATATGGATATTTATGGTCTATAACAGTATTTACGTTAAACTTGATGCTGTAGTTATAAACTCCTAAAAATTAAAAAGTAAATAAAACAGGCAATCTAAAGCCCAAACATTCCTGACAAGTATAGGATTTTTTGAATCCTTACACAACGACCCCAAGATAGAAAGGCTTTTATGATTATTCCTGAGGTCAATAGTAAGCAGCAGTAAATGTACCATTCTGGCAGTCTAGAATCAAACTTATTTAATCAAACTAATAAAAAAGTTGCTTTGAGAATTAAATGAGAAAATCCGGAGTAATATATACAAACTGCTGAATAAATAGTTGTTTTCACAGACCTTAAGCTCTTCTGGTCAGGCAGACAATACTAAGTCCATGTCATAGGAAACTGAGGGAAAGGGAGAAGGTAAAGGACTTGCCTGAGTGAATGCTTACTAGCTTCCTTCTCACATTACATTCACATCATGCCGCCCAGAAATGATCCCAACCAGGCTCCTGACTCGAGATTCTCTGCACTTTCCACTATTAATAAAAAGCAACAAGGCAACTGGGTGGCTCAGTGGTGGAGCATCTGCCTTTGGCTCAGTCACGTTCCCTGGGTCCTGGGATCGAGTCCTGCACCAGGCTCCCCACGGGGAGTCTGCTTCTCCCTCTGCCTCTGTCTCTGCCTCTCTCTCTGTGTCTCTCATGAATAAATAAATAAAATCTTAAAAAAAAAAGAAGCACCTCACATGTTACGGCAACCCTCCCCTTGTCCCTGTCAAGGAACGCTATAACAGGAACTCAGAAGATTAGACTATCAAGATTTGGTTGGCAATAAACTAAGAAGAAACATCTTCCTACTTGTATGAAGACTTCTGCTGGCGTGACACAAGGCGCCAAAACAAACCGCAGCTTATCAGAAACTTGTGGATCAATATCAATGAATACTTCTCGCCATCCTTGTGGTGTTTTCTAAACACAAAATAATGCATAAAAAACAATTTTTACCAGTTTTTTTCTTAGAATTGGCTCTACTAAAAACAACTATTATTTTCTCCTACTACTACATATAAAACAGATGTCTAACATTTATTTACAGAGTCCTTTACCACTTAAAATTATTTAAAGGCAATACTTCATTTCCTTTGAACATTAAGAGGTGACTGGCAGACATCGACTACTGGTGTTGGTTAGATAAGAGGCGGAGCCACAGAAGATAAAATGACCAGCATGGCAAGTGCCCCCTTCAATGGAAAACAGGCTCCGAAGGATGAATCAGAAGCTTCTGCTAACAAATCAATACATGCTCTTGGCCCTAGAGATTACCAGTGCACATACATTACCACCAATCTTAACTCCGCTCACTTCAACTTTAATGAAGAAACATTTTAATCTCTGGATATTAACACTTTGCTAAAATGTAACCCTTGCTTGTACTATAGCCATTTACTGTCTTATATTGGCGTATGTCTTTACCCCTGGAGAAAAAAGCATTCTTCCTAGTTAACCTAAGAAAATGAAGGTTCCACTTAATAGTCCACTTTTGGACTATTTTCAATGATTTATATTTTTCAGAATTCCAAATAAAGTTAACTTCAAAAATAATCAATTACCATAAGTGTTTGCTTACAACATAAGGCCCTTTGTTACTCGATATAAACAGGACTTTATCTCATGTATACCTGAAACTTATGGACAGGAAGAACGTCAAAAAATTCATGTGCAAGATAAAAGCTGTACCCTATTTAAAAACAGAAGAAAAAACCTGTTTCAGCATTTTTAAGGTAATACTTCATTTTTTTGAACATTAACAAAAAGAAATGCCTAGGAACTTGTGGTGCTTCCACAACCATCACTACCGGAGAATCCCCCCACCTCATTTACTTCTTCACCTTACTCTGTAGAGCATACAAAAGAACAACTACTGCTGTCCTCATTTTCTACATATCAGGATCAGACAGCCAAAATATCTCAATTATCAATGTAAATTTTTATTCATCACTAGGCATGAAAGAAATGAGAACTCAAATTTGTTAGCTAAAAGAGGCTTTGAACGTTCTAAAATCATCTGAAACAGCTGAGCCCAGGACTGGCTGAGGTGGCCTGCCCAAGATCAGATAGCCACTTTAGGTGTGAGCAGGGATTCACCAACATAGGACTCTGGCCCGGGGCAGGGATTTTCCCTCCTCCCTAAAGATGAGCAAGAGCATTCAAAAGATGAAAGTTAAACTAAACCCACCTAAAGCTGCTTCCATCAGGCCCCACCACCTTGGGCTGCTTCAGCACTAGTACTACCTTAGGGATCCAGGAAAAACTAAAAAAACAGCAATCTACACTTTTTTATTTTGCAAAACCTCATGAAATTCATTGCTCCTTATTGTTAGTCGTGTTATTTTTAAACACAATGCTCTTTTAGAGAAAAGAATTCACTATTCCCAATGAGTGAGGGATCTGGGAGCACTAACTCAATCTATTAGAGTGCCCTGCATGGCTACGGTCATCTATTATTGCTGTGATGGGATGTGATCAAAACTATTTCATTACACAGAGTAAAATAATTACCTTTTGGAACATCGTGCAGATCTCGGTACCATGAAATGGGAATCCCAGATTTTGTAACACCTTTCATATATACAGAGGATCCAGCATTTCGCTCCAGCGGGATCTTCTCTTCAGTCAGGGTTAATGCCTGAATCTCACTCAATTTTTCGCTCACCTCTACCATATGTATTGAAATGTCACAGTTTTTCAGCACAGATCCAAGCTGGCTGAACACCTAAAGACAAAAAGAAGGAAAAAGTGCGAAATATAATGTGTTAAGTAGATTTTGGGTTTTCTAACCATTTACTTCAATAATTCACTCCTGTCACACAAGCCACTTTCCAGCAGTCTATGAGAATCATAACCTAGGGTGCCTGGGTGGCTCAGCAGTTTGGTGCTTGCCTTTGGCCCAGAGCATGATCCTGGAGTCCCAGGATCAAGTCCCATGTCAAGCTCCCTGCATGGAGCCTGCTTCTCCCTCTGCCTGTGTCTCTGCCTCTCTCTGTGTCTCTCATTAATAAATAAATAAAATCTTAAAAAAAAGTAATCATAACCTATCTGTTATTAAACAGTGCCTACACGGGCAGCCTGGGTGGCTCAGTGGTTTGGCGCCGCCTTCAGCCCGGGGCATGGTCCTGGAAACTCGGGATCGAGTCCCACGTCGGGTTCCCTGCATGGGGCCTGCTTCTCCCTCTTTCTGTGTCTCTGCCCCTCTCTCTCTGTGTCTCTCATGAATAAATAAATCTTTAAAAAACAAAAACAAAAATACTGTCTACATAAGAAATAAATAATACACAATTTTATTTGCTAACAATAAAAATTAGACTGATTAAAAAATGAAAATTAAAGATTTAGCATCTAATAAATAATCAGATTAGGGAATCTAAAAAGATAACAAGAAAATAAATTGTATATATAAATTTTAGAAAGCTGCTATGAAATAATCTCATCTTTGAGATGTTTAAACTGTATCTTCAAGAGATAAAATTTGAATGGCACTAAAATGGCACATTTTTAATTTTTTCTTAGCTACATGCATTTTTGTAACTGTTGTAAACATGAAGAAAAAATGTTAATACTTTATCAATATTTTAATGCTAAAAATTCAATGCCAAAGCATAAAGTATGTCATTTTTCATCTGAATTTAGTTTTCATTGGTGATTTGATTCCTACTTTTGAGATCTAAATGTGTAGGTAAGAGCTGAGAATAAGGACAAGATGATTTTTCCAAGTTTCATTTTGTTTTTTGTTTTTTTTTTTTTTTTAAATTTATTTATGATAGTCACAGAGAGAGAGAGAGGCAGAGACACAGGCAGAGGGAGAAGCAGGCTCCATGCACCGGGAGCCCGACGTGGGATTCGATCCCGGGTCCCCAGGATCGCGCCCTGGGCCAAAGGCAGGCGCCAAACCGCTGCGCCACCCAGGGATCCCCCCAAGTTTCATTTTGAAATGAAATTACAAATAGGAAAAAACTTCCCAAAAGAAAAATCCTTCATGAATTATGTTCAAGAAATGAAAACAAGTCTATAAATATGTTTTTGTCTATTTTCTTAACATTCCTTTAAATTCTTTGGCTATTTAAGGTTGTTAGGACTTGATCTGGGAAAGTATCCTTTATACATTTTAAGAGCTGTGGGCTTGATTTTTAAAGTACTGAAACAAGACAGTATCATTTGAGAACTGTATTAGATATTTTATATTCATATGACTTTGCCAATTCAAAGAGCTATAAAATAGAGCCCTGGAAACCTAAACCAGTGGTTGGTTTCTTTACTCCCCAAATAGGATATAATGAGGATTATTTGCCTGATGTTATAAATTTTTTAAAAGCCTTTGACTCCTAATTTCAAGCAAAAATCATACAGCATCAAAACATTTAAATGTATACTGAATATGTGTCTTGTTTTTTTTACACTGAATTGCCAGATACACACGAGTTAAACTAAAAAAAGACTAACAGATTCCAGAACGGTGTAACTATGAAAGCTTAACAAATACAAACACTTATCCTGTACAATATTCCTCCTTTTCAATGTTTATAAAATATTAGGTAGAATGGTAGAAAGAATAATACATGGAAAAATATTGACTATCTGTGACAAAAGAAAGTGACCTGACCCTTCCTTTGAAGCCCCCATGTCCTCCCTTACCGTTAGAGGTCATCAAGGTTCTCTATCTGAAGCTTAGCATTCCCTGCTTTTTCTTTATAACTGTTACTGAACACGTTTGTATCACCAAACACGTATTGTTTAATGTTGACTATTTGGGGATTTTATATAATTCAATCATATAATTCAATCATATGATACGAATTCTTGTACAAATTGCTGTTTTCATTCAACAAGACATTGAGTTCCATCTGAATATTGTGCATTCTGCTGTGATTTCATCCATTTGCACAATCCTTGGCATTCACTGTATGACTGTAATACACTTATTTTTAGGACTTCATTTGTTTCTTTGAGAGAGAGCATTGTGTACAAACATGGTGTGAGGGTGGAGAGGGAGAAGCACTCATTCCTCACTGAGCAGAGAGCCTGACTCAGGCCTCAATCCTAGGACCCTGAGATCATGACCTGAGTCCAAGGCAGACATTTAACCAACTGAGCCACCCAGGTGCCCCAACTCTACTACAATTTATTGATCTATTTTCCCACTGATAGTCGTTTGGGTGGTTTCCAGTTTTTTTGCCATTTAATTTTTTTTTTTAAGATTTTATTTATTTATTCATGGGAGGCACAGAGAGACAGAGGCAGAGACACAGGCAGAGGGAGAAGCAGGCTCCATACAGGGAGCCCGACATGGGACTCGATCCCGAGTCCTCAGGATCACACCCTGGGGCCGAAGGCCACGTTAAACCGCTGCGTCACCGGGGCTGCCCCTTTTGTTTTCTTTTTTTTCTTTTTTTAATTTTTTTTGCCATTCTAAACAAAGCAGCTGTCTTCTTGTCCTTGTATCCTGGTACATATATGCACTAGCTCCCATAGGGCATACACCTAGTAGTAAAACCACTAAGAATTTTGAGGTTTGCAGATGATGCCCAATAAGCACTTCTCAAAGTGCTTGTACCAAATTACACTCATACAAACAGTATATGAGAGTCCTTACTGCTCCACATCTCCCCATCCTCACCAACCCTTGGTGCTGCCACACCTTCTCGTTTTTGCGGGTACAATGGTATCCCATTGTAATTTTAACTTTCATTTCCCTGACTCCCAATTGGTCTGAGCATCTTTTTGTTTTTCCTGGCCACATGGATTTCCTTTTCCATGATGTCCTGTTCACACCTTTAGCCTGATTTTTCTGTCACAATCTTAATGGAAAGGAATTCTTTATGTATTCTAACTACCAGTTCTTTAATTAGTTATATCTGTTGCAAATAACTCCTCCCACTTTGTGGCTTGTCTTATCCCTCTCTTTACAGTGTCTTTGAAGAAGAGAAGCTCCCAATTTCCTTAAAGAACAAAAAATTCTTTTTTTTTTTTTTTTTTTTTAATTTATGATAGTCACAGAGAGAGAGAGAGAGAGAGAGGCAGGGACACAGGCAGAGGGAGAAGCAGGCTCCGTGCCGGGAGCCCGACGTGGGATTTGATCCCGGGTCTCCAGGATCACGCCCTGGGCCAAAGGCAGGCGCTAAACCGCTGCGCCACCCAGGGATCCCCAAGAACAAAAAATTCTTTAATGCAGTTGCAATTATCCTTCTATTCATCTTTTCCTTTATGGCTTCTGCTTTTTATATAATTATAATTTTATATAAATTATAATTTTCATATAATCAAAACTCTTTACCCAGAAGACAAACATATTCTCCCATAATGTCTTCTAAAGGTTTTAAACTTTCACCTTTCACATTTGTCTCCACCCTCATTTTTTGAATTACAGACGACAGTAAGTTACGATTTATTATGTCATTCTGATGTTGGAACTTGGCTGAGAAACAGGAGGTGAAGAAGGCAAGACTGAAAGCCAGGAAACAAGTTTGCAAACAAGTCAAAAGAACAAAGATTCAGGTAAGTACACAAGGCTCTAAAGAATTTCTTTTATTACCTACCCTCAAAATATCTCCCGCGAGGGTACCCTTGCCTGGGCCCAGTTCCACCAGTTGGAAAGCTGCATTTTTTCCAGTGGCCATCCATTCGCTAATGAACCATATACCTAGCAGCTGTGACAAGGAAAAAACTACACTGAAGTATCATAAAGTATAAAAGTATCCTGCAATCTGAAACCCCACATAAATGCATACTTTATGCCAGGAAGCAAAATGTTTGCAAACCACATGTATGTTAGTTAATATGTACATATATGTATGCCCATCTAGAAGCTCCACAGAGACTACATTACAAAAGATACCACTTGGAAAGCTTAGTAACAGGAGAAAACAGGTAAAAGGCAGTCTGCCCTGGAAGAGGTCTCATAACACAGGTCTCATAATTACAGGAAGGTACCAGTCTTTGAAAGCAAATAAACACATGAAATAAGATTATGCCGTATTTTTCATATTCATATGATTTCAATAATTCTACTTTCTTTTGTACACTATTTCCTATATCTAAATATATCAAGGGGGTTGGAAATGTAGAAATCAATGAACTAGAATTCCTGAGAAGAATTCAAAATTTCTTTACAGGGGGACTTTTGCTGTAACTATGGTGCAATCGTGGGTAGGGGCTTTCGAATGTGCTTCTCTCCACTAACTCCTTAGTGTCTTGCATCTTTTCTCTCTTTCTTCACTTATCTCTCTCTTGTCACTTATCTTTCTCTCTCTCTCTCTCCTATTGTTCTCTATTCCTTCAGCATATAGGTGATTAAAAATGAAAACTAAAAAAAAATCCAAAGAAAAGAAAATTTGATGAATCACAAAAACAAAGCTATAAAATGCTATATTATTATGGAAGAATACAACTTGATCTGCTTTGAATGCTTGTTGATATTCATTTCTTTTACAGGTTTTTTTTAAATTTTTTTTTTTTCTTTTACAGTTTACATTGGATATTACCTCCCCAAAGATCTGACTTATTTCCGGTGAAGTGATAAAATCTCCTTTTTCTCCAAGCATGTCACGATGCACATAATATCCCTGAGTAAAAAGAGAAAGTAGAGAAAACAAATTAACTTTCAAATACACTTTTTAAACCCCTCCAAAATCTTCTATGATGTATACAATGACATAAACATTTAGTAAGAAAGTTCTCTCCTCTAAATAAATAAGATAAACACAGTAACTTAACTTAAACTTTACAAAGTGTCAGTCATGTTGCAGAATGGGTGAAAACATGACAATTACTTGACCATAAAGGCAAAAGCTACACCATGTCCACCTTCACATCTAACACCCTCCCCACACACTTCCCATCCCTGCTCCCACAAACCATTAGAATAAGACCCTGCTTGCCCCTCCCCTTCAGCCTCTTCTCCCAAATTCTCACTGTTTCAACTTAGCCCTGCCTACTGGTGATGTTGTTGCTTGACCTGGTTGCTTATTATGTGGGAGCTCTCACTTTGTGAGAATTCATCAAGCTATGTACCTGTGATTTATGCATTTTTCTATATGAATGTTTATATCTCCATAAAAAGTTCTGAGTTGTTTCTTTTTTGTTTTTTAATTAGCTCTGCTTGTCCATACATCCATGCCATAACAAATGGTCTCCTTTTCCCCCTCTCATTTCTCCCTGGCAATCTCATCCTCAATAAAACTGAACCTGCCCAAACACCACCTCCCCTAACCTCTCCCCACCACCCCAGCCCTCCAATCTCTGACTAAATGCAGTGCCTCCCTTTACATGTTTATTTATTTATATGTCTGTATTCCTCACCTAGAGGCATAGTTATTTGGGACAGAGGACTATCATATTTACCCCCCCCCCCTTTTTTTTAAAGATTTATTGGATCACAACCCTAGCTGAAGGCAGGCATCCAACCGCTGAGCCACCCAGGTGTCCCTTTATTTACCCAAGTTTTAGCATACCAAGTCTTAGCATACGTCTAAAGGTCAAGATATATTCAGTAGTTCTTTGTTAAAAAAAATTCCCTACGCTCTTCAAGTCCCTTCTTCCACCACCTTACTCTTAGGTAACATGGGCTCCTGCACATATAGGAAGTAAAGAATGGTATAAAATAGGATTTACTTCCTGACCCCATCTGGCCTCCATCTGTTCCCATGCATTCCTCAGAACTCAAGATGAAATCGCTTTATCTTCCGCTCTTATCCAAACCCAATCCTGCCACCTGTGCTCTGGATCATCACCTCTCCTCATGGCTTTCATGGGCCAGGATCTTGTTATCCCCTCCTTCTCTGACAACTTTCAAAAAACTTTCAAATAAACTTTTTATGGAATCTGCCCAAACACTACCTCCCCTAACCTCCCCCCACAACCCCACTCCTCCAATCTCAGACTAAATGAGATTTAGAGATTTCTGCTCTCTCAGCAGCAGAAATATACTTGAATCATTCCCATTTTTAAAAAATTGTTTTCACTTCATACAGCATCCCCTCTGTTATTTTTCTCTTTCCCTTCATAAGTGAGCATTTCAGAGGTGTTTTTATGGCACATTATGAACCACTCTGGTAGCCTGATGAAGACTATGGATCCCTTCATATAATGTTTTTAAATGAAGAATTTAAAACACACAGGATTGCAAAAAGGTAAGTAAACCAAAAAATAAAGAAATACTCATCCAATATTTAAAAAATAAATTTATGATATAGTAACAATATGCATCTTTATAAGGGTATTAATAAACAAAGCCAAGCCTAAGGTCTAATAAGTAACAAAGTTTTGAAGTACAGAAGAGTACAATGAATGGTATTTTGAGATATCTACGATCACTGTTGGGATATGACAATGTCAATGATTTCCACTGATTGTGCTCAATCACTGATATTAGTGATGCCACTGGTTATTTCCTATGTTCATAATAAGAGAAATGCTAGATTTCAGTTAGAAGCTAATGAGGGAAATGCATGTTAAAACCATAAGATATCGGGATCCCTGGGTGGTGCAGCGGTTTAGCGCCTGCCTTTGGCCCAGGGCGAGATCCTAGAGACCCGGGATCGAATCCCATGTCGGGCTCCCGGTACATGGAGCCTGCTTCTCCCTCTCCCTCTGCCTGTATCTCTGCCTCTCTCTCTCTCTCTCTCTCTCTGTATCATAAATAAATAAGAAAAAAGACTTTAAAAAGAAAAAAAAAAAACCATGAGATATCACCTTATGCCTATTAGAAAGGCCACGATAAAAACACAAGAGATAACAATTGTTGGTGTAGAACCTCTTCTACACAAGGCCATTACTTTCAAGACTAGAAGATGTAGCTGATTTACCTAAGAGATACTAACAGAAATTAAAATGAGGGGACAGAGGACTATGTTCCAAATGAAAGATAAAGACAAAATCACAGAAAAAAGCACTAAATGAAACTGAAATAAGCAATATGCCTGATAAAGAGTTCAAAGTAATGGTCATAAAGCTACTCCTCAGACTTGAGAAAAGAGTGAATGAATGCAAAGAGAATTTCACAAAGAGCCAGAAAATATTCAAAAGAACTAGTCAGAGCTGAAGAATATAATAACTAAAATGAAAAATACACTAAAGGGAATCAACAGATTAGAAGATGCAGACAGATTAGCAATCTGAAAGGGTAATTGGAACCAAAGAAGCTGAACAGTAAAAACAAAAGAAGAATTTAAAAAAGGAGAGTAAGTTAAAGGACCTTTGCAACATCTTCAAGCATAAGTGCATTCACATTATTAGGGATCCCAGAAGGCTAAGAGAGAAGGGGAGGCAAAAAAAAGATTTAAAAAAGTAAGAGGGGGATCCCTGGCTGGCTCAGTGGTTTAGTGCCTGCCTTTGGCCCAGGGCGTGGTCCTGGAGCCCTGGGATCAAGTCCCACATTGGGCTCCCTGCATGGAGCCTGCTTCTCCCTCTGCCTGTGTCTCTGCCTCTCTTTCTATGTCTCTCATGAATAAAAAATAAAATCTTAACAACAACAAAAAAAGTAATAGTTGAAAACTTCCCTAATCTGGGGAACAAAGTAGACATCCAGATCCAGGAAGCACAGAGAACCTCTAACAAGACAAACCAATGGGCAGCCTGGGTGGCTCAGTGGTTTAGTGCCACCCTCAGCCCAGGGTGTGATCCTGGAGACCCAGAATCGAGTCCCACGTTGGGCTCCCTGCATGGAGCCTGCTTCTCCCTGTGCCTATGTCTCTCCCTCTCTCCCTCTCTCTCTCTCTCTCTCTGTGTCTCTCATGAATATATAAAATCTTAAAAAAAAAAAAAAAAAGACAAACCCAGGAAGGTTCACAAGACGCAAAATAATTAAAATGGCAAAAAGTAATGATAAAGAGACAATTTTAAAAGGAACAAGAGAAAACAGTTACATACAAGGGAAGTCCCATACGGTTATAAGCTGATTTTTCAGCAGAAACGTTGCAGGCCAGAAAGGAGTGGTGATAAAGCATTGATATTAAAAGCACTGAAAGAAAAAAAACTCAACCAAGAATATTCTACCCAAGCAAGATTATTATTCAGAATACAAAACAAGTTGAAGGAATTCGGAAACTATGAAAGGAAAATACTTCACAGCAAAACCAAACATATAGGGAAAATAACAGATTCATTACTTACAAAGATAGGACGGAGGTTAAAACACAAAAGGAGCAAAATCAATTATATGTTCAAAAAAATCAGTCAAAGGGTACACAAAATAAAGATGTAAATATGACATCATATACATAAAATGTGGAGGAGGGAGTAAAAATTCAGTGCTTTTAGAATGTGCTAAAACTTAAGCCACCATTAACTTAATATAAGCTGCTATACACATAGGATGTTATATATGAACACAATGGTAACCACAAATCAAAACCTGTAATAGGTAAGAGTTTGAGCATAATGCTAAGGAATGTCATCAAAGCACAAGGAGAGAGCAAAAGAAGAAAGGAACAGAGAATAACTACAAAAACAAACAGATGATGAACAAAATGGCAATAAGTATATATATGTATCAGTAATTACTGTAAGTGGAGTGTTCCAATCAAAAAATGTAGGGTGAATGGATTAAAAAAAACAAGACTTTTGTATATGCTACATACAAAAGATTCACTTCAGACCTAAAGTGAGGAAATCAAGAAGATATTCCATGCAAATGGGAACAGGCAAAAAAAAAAAAAAAGAAAGAAAGAGTAGCAATCCTTTTATCAAACAAAACAGACTTTAAAACAAAGACTGCAGCAAAAATCAAAGGCCACTACATAATGAAAAAGGGATCAATTCAATAAAAGGATATGACAATTGTAAGAATATATGCACCCAACACAGGAGCATCTAAAGCTCCTGGGAATATAAAGCAAATATTAACAGACAGAAGGAAAAACAGTAATATAATAACAGTAAGATATTTTAACGCCCCACTCTTACACCAATGAATAGATGATCCAAATGGAAATTCAACAAGGAAACAATGGCTTCAAAAGACATATTGGGGGCAGCCCGGGTGGCTCGGCGGTTTAGTGCTGCCTTCAGTCCAGGACGTGACCCCAGAGACCCAGGATCGAGTCCCACGTCAGGCTCCCTGCATGAAGCCTGCTTCTCCCTCTGCCTCTCTCTCTGTGTCTCATGAATAAATAAAAATTTTAAAAAATCTTTATTTATTTTTTTATGATAGTCACAGAGAGAGAGAGAGAGAGAGGCAGAGACACAGGCAGAGGGAGAAGCAGGCTCCATGCTCTGGGAGCCCGACGTGGGACTCGATCCCGGGTCTCCAGGATCGCTCCCTGGGCCAAAGGCAGGCGCTAAACCGCTGCGCCACCCAGGGATCCCCCTAAAAATCTTTAAAAACAAAAAAGAATACTATATTGGGGAGCCTGGGTGGCTCAGTCAGTTAAGCATCCAACTCTTGATTTTAATGATCTCAGGGTCATGAGACTGAGCCCCATGTCGAGCTCCACACTGGACATGGAGCCTGCTTATAAGATTCTCCTCTCTGCCCCACTCTCCTCCACTGCTCTCATACTGTACACACTGTACCCATGCCTTCTTAAAAAAATAAATAAAAAAGGCAGAGGAACTAAATAGATATTTTTCCAAAGATATTCAGATGCCCAACAGACACATGAAAAGATGCTCAACATCACTAATCACCAGGGAAATGCAAATCAAAACAACAGTATCACCTCACACCAGTCAAAATGATTAATATAAATAACACGTACTGACAAGGATGTGGAGAGAAGGACACCTTTATTTATTGTTCATGGTTATATAAATGGTACAACAACTATGAAAAACAGTATGTAAGTTTCTCAAAACTTTAAATAGAACTACCCTATGGTCTGGTAATTCCACCACTGGATATTTACCCAAAGAAAATAAAAACGCCAATTCATAAAGATACATGCAACCCTATGTTTACTTCAGCATTACTTACAAGAGCCAAGATATAGAATCAACTTAAGTGTCCAGCAATACACAGGTGGATAAAGATGTGGTATACACACACATACATACATACACACACACACACACACACAATGGAGTATTACTCCTAAAATCTTACCATTTATGACAACATGGATAAACCTAAAGGCTATTATGCTAAGTGAAATAAGTCAGATGGACTAAAATACCATATGATTCACTTACATGTGTAATGTGAAAAAACAAAACAAACAAAAAACCAGACTTTTAAATACAGAGAACAACTTTTTGCTAAAGGGGAGAGGGATAGGGGGGCAGGTAGGCAAAACAAGTAACGGGATTTTAAGAAGAACAAACTTCCAGTTACAAAATAAATAAGTCACAGAGATGAAAAGTACAGCATAGGAATCACAGTCAAAAAAAAAAGGAATCAGTCAGTAATATCGTAATAATATTGTATGGTGTGAGACGGTGACTACAACTTAACTGTGGTGAGCACTGAGTAATGTACATAATTGTCAAATCACTATGTTGTACACCTGAAACTATGTCAACTACACTTCAGTAATTTTTTTTAAAATGAGGGAAAAAATCATGGAATATTATTCAAGCATAAGAAAAGGAAATCTAAAAAAAAAAAAAAAGAAATCTACCATTTGTGACAACATGGATGAACCTTTAAGGCCTTATGCTATGTGAAATAAGAGAAAGACAAATACTCTAGGATTCACTTATGTGTGAAATCTTAAAAAAAAAAAAAAAAAAAAAAAAAAAAAAAAAAAAAAAAAAAAAACACCTCATAGAAAAAGAGATCAGATTTTTATTTACCAGACGTGGAGGGTAGAGGGAGAATTGGAGGAAGCTGGGCAAAAGGTACAAACTTCCAGTTATATAATAACTAGTATAGATGTGATGTACAACAGGATGACTACAGCTAACACAGCTGTATGATATACATAAAAAGTTAAGAAAGTGGGCTGCCTGGGTGGCTCAGCGGTTGAGCATCTGCCTTTGACCCGGGGCGTGATTCCAGAGTTCTGGGATGGAGTGCCGCATCCGGCTCCCTTCAAGGAGCCTGCCTATGTCTCTTCCTTCTCTCTGTGTCTCTCGTGAATAAATAAATAACACTTAAAAAAAAAAAGTTAAAGTAAATCATAAGAGCTCTCATCACAAGAAAATGTTTTCCCTTTTTCTTTCTATTGTACCTATATGAAAAGATGGATGTTAACTGAACCCACTGTGGTAATCGTCTCACAACATATGCAAATCAAACCATCATGCCCTAAGCCTTAAACAGTGATGTATGTCAATCCTTCTTTAATAAAAATGGCGGGGGGAAAAAAAAGAAGTTAATGCAAATAAAGGTGTAATTTTTCTTCCCATCAAAGTTTACAGCCCCCTGCTCTCTAGTTAAGGATTCCCTAGGTTAAGAAACCCTACTCTCAAACGGTAGCTACATTTGTGGTAAATATAGCCTAAGGTATAGTTGTCAAAACCACTATGTTGCACAACTGAAACCAATGTAACACTGTATCACTATATTTCAATTTTTTAAAGGTTAAACTAAAATAAATAAATAAATAAATAAATAAATAAATAAATAAATAAAAATAGAAATAGAAATTAAGGCTGATTTTAAAAGGAAAAAAAAAAGCCTCTAAATTGAAGAGTTCTTGAAGGCTTAATCCTGGGTAACCTTCTCCTCTCTAAATATACTCTCCCTGATTCCTTGGGTTTAAACACCATCTATATACTGATGATGAACAAATTTCTGCTTTCTGCATTCCCTTTCCCCTGAGAAATGACCCCAACATCTACCATCAGTCCAGGTAGGTAAGACACCCTGGTCCTCATCTCCTAGATTCAATCGGCTGCCCTGCCTCCTAAACACCTCTGGATTTGTTCTCCACCGACCTGATCGATCCCTAATCACCTGACAGAAACTGATCCACCTCTGGGTCCTCCGGGGAAGGCACCGCACTGCCGGCGCGGAGGACCCCCGGGCGGGCCTGGTCCTCCGGCTCCCCGACCCGTACCTTGGCGGGGTTGGTCAAGACCTCCTTCATGTACTCAGCCACAGTGATGGGGCCAGTTGCCTTGATTTTATACACAAGATGCCGCAGCATCGGCGTCACTTGGTTTTCTGCCGGCTCTCTCCCAGAGCTGAAGCATTGCCCGCTCCAAAGACAAGGAATGACTACAATTAAAAACAGTTAAATGGGACGATGAACAAAAAAATCTTAGTATTTGCAAGTGCAAGCAGCCTGAGTGCCTTCGAGGCGGCTGTGTTGCTCTTCACCTCGCCCGCAGCACGGACAGCGGCCTCCGGACCGCAGCACGCCCCGGGGCCGGCAGCAGGCAGGCAGTGCCCGCGGCCACACGGCCATTCCGGGCCTGAGGCTGGACGTCTGCAGCCCGGAGCGCCTCAGGAGCCTCCGACTGAGGAAGGCGCCCCAGGTCTCTGCCCCCCGCAAGCGGAGCCCGGGCGCGGCGAACGCTTACCCTTGCGAGCCGCCGCGCACAGCCGCCCCGAGCCGCCCCTCACGAGGACGCTCATGCCGTACTCCGCACGCCGCAGAACGCTGCCCCAGGGTGGGGAGCGAAGCCATTTCCGGGAGGAGACACGCCCCCGCAGGAAGTACGTCACTCGGCCAAACGGAAGGAGGCTGTGGGCCGTCTGCGCGTGTTTTGCTGATAATGGCGGCCGCCAAGAAGCCTTTGGAGTTCCATGCCAAGCGGCCGTGGTGCGGAGAGGAAGCGGTGGAAGATCCCGACGAGGACGACGAGGAGGATAACGATGAAGCCGAGGATGGGTTCTCTCTGGAAGAAGTATTACGGCTTGGAGGCACCAAGGTAATGGCCTCGGACTCTCGGACGCGGGGACAGAGGCGCGTGGAGTGGTCTCCCGAGTGCGGGGCGAGTGACCCGGTTGCCCCCGAGCGGGGGCGGGAGCGGGAGTGGGCGTCCTGCGCCCAGATCCCAGCTTGGAAATGTGCGCTGTGCGCTTCCCGCACTTTTCCGCGGCTTTGTACAAGAGAAGAGACTTTTGGAATCGAACGTTTTTGCGATGTGGTCTCTCCGAGGATGTAGGTGACCCTTTTATTTCACTGATCTGTAACGGGCACTCCATCTGATCGGTGATGACTGAACTTTTTGAAAGGTCCTGACGTGGCTTCTGCGTTCTGAACTCCAGTGTTGTTAGAATGTTAACTTTTGTACGGAGTTGACGCACATGTTTACGCTTTAGAAGCCCTCTGCTGTCTCGGAATTTACATCCCCATTAAGAGAAAGAAACAGTAACCAAACTTTTGAGTACATGATTCATCAGATGCAGAGTAGTGCCATGGAGAAAAACTTTTCAAGATGATGAATGGGAAGGGTCTAACAGTTTTAAATGAGGTGATCGGGGGACTCCTCCCTGAGATGTTTGAGAAGAAAACTAGTGAAGAAAGGAGTGAGCCATGCTGTTCTGGGAGCAACAAAACTGTCAGCGTAGCTGAGGCAGAATGAGTTAAGAGGAGAGTAATAAGAAGTGAAGTCGGGGAGGAAGATTGTAGGCCTTTCTCTGAGTTTGATGCAAGACTTTAGTAGAAGATTTGGAGGAAATACGTCACAGAGTTTGGCTTATTTTTTAGTAAGTTTTGAGATTGTTAGTGGGGGGAGAGGTGTGGGTCAGGAGAAATGCAATTTACAGGGGCAGAGTCACAGTTTGCCCTGTACTTGGATTGTATTTAATTTTTGAATAGGTTATATTTCACGTGCTACAAAAAAGTTCTTTTAAAAAGGAGGAGTGCAGGGGCACCTGGGTGGCTCAGTGGTTAAGCGTCTGCTTTTGACTCAGGTGGTGATACCTGGGTCCTAGGATCCAGTCCCGCATTGGGCTCCCAGGAGGGAGCCTACTTCTCCCTCTGCCTATACCTCTGCCTCTCTCTGTGTTTCTCATGAATAAAGTAATAAAATCTTAAAAGGAAAAAGTATATGGTGAAAAGTCTTTTTTCCCACTTTTATCTCTAGCCATGCAATTTCCCTTCCAGAAAGCAAGTATTTTTATGTCTTTTATAGCTTCCAAACAAACACGCACATTATTTTTACACAAAAGGTACCATACTATATCTTAAATATTTTGTGTATATTTTTTCTTGCTGTCTTAAAAAATGCTTCCATATCCATATATAAAGTTGTGTGATTGGTTTTGTAATGCCTGCGTAAATCATTGTTTTAATTTCTCTAACTGGCCATTTATTGTGGGCCTTTAGGTTGTCAGTCTTGCTATTTTAAATAATGCTTCAGGGCAGCTGGAATGGCTCAGTGGTTTAGCACCGCCTTTGCCCCAGGGCCTGATCCTGGAGATCTGGAATACCGTTGGGCTCCCTGTATGGAGCCTGCTTGTGTCTCTGCCTCTCTCTCTCTCTGTCTCTTGTTAATAAATAAATCTTTTAAAAATAATGCTTCAGTAAATAACCTTTAAAGTATATCTTTTCCCACATTTGTAAGTATATATGTAATCTAAATTGATAGAAATGGAACTGCTGGATCAAAGGATGTGTGTCTTGTATTTTGATTGAAGGTAGCAAGTTGTCCTCCATAGAGGTTATGCTAGTTTACATTTCCATCAGCCATGTAGAAAAGTGCCTTTTCCTCCCATCCTCTCCGCAGTACCACCTGTTATAATTTTATCTTTGTTCATCTCACAGATTAGAAAATGGATGTACATGGTGGTATTAATTTGGATTTTTCCTAATGTCAGTGAAGTTGAACATCTTTTCACCTTTTTAAAAAACCAATTTCCCTTAATGAACCATTTGTTTATATCCTTTGCAGATCTTTCTTTTCAGCTGACACTGCCTTAACTAATGTGTAGGAACTTTCATACTAAATATTAAATCCCATTACTTTGATGTCAGTTGCCAGTATTTTTTTTTCAAACTTACTGTCTTTTGACTTTTGTATGTTTTCTGTCTCTGAGAATGACAATTTTACCCATCTTTGCCTTTAAAAGCCTGCATTTTATGTCAGATTTAGATTTTCTCTACTCTGAAATTAATTATGGTGTGCAATCTCCTATTATTTTATAGATTTATTTTCACATTTAAATATTTGTTTCATCAAGTATTTATTTGGTTGTAGGGTGGGAGCCCAGGCAATACCATGATAATTGAATTTAATTGATTTTAAAGTGCAGATTTAAAATTAACTTCTGAAGTTTATGTAAACTGTTGGATTGGTAATTTATTTTTAACTTTCTTATGTTTTAATGTAGCAAGATTACCTTATGCTGGCTACCTTGGATGAAAATGAGGAAGTGGTGGATGGAGGAAAAAAAGGAGCAATTGATGACCTTCAACAAGGTGAATTGGAAGCATTTATTCAGAATCTTAGTTTGGCCAAGTATGCAAAAGCTTTCTTAGTTGAAGAAGATGAACCAGCAAAAAAAGAAAATGCCAGCAAAAAAGAAGCAATATCTAAAGTAGATAATAAAAAGCAAAATGTAGCAGAAAGTGAAAGAACATCACTTGATAAGGTAAAAAATAAGAAGAGGCCAGAACAACATTCTGAGAACAGTGCCACACCAAAAGTTAAGAAAGATAAACAACAGGACATCTTTGAATTTTTTGAGAGACAGACATTGTTACTCAAGCCTGGAGGCAAATGGTATGATCTAGAGTACAGCAATGAATATTCTTTGGAACCCCAGCCTCAGGATGTTGTGTCCAAGTACAAAACCTTGGCTCAGAAATTATATGAGCATGAAATCAACTTATTCAAAAACAAGACAAATAATCAAAAGGGAGCTTCTGCTACCTGGATGAAGACAATTGTGTCATCAGGGACACTAGGTGACAGGATGGCAGCCATGATTCTTCTTATTCAGGATGATGCTATTCACACACTCCAGTTTGTGGAAACTCTTGTGAACCTTGTTAAAAAGAAAGGTAGCAAACAGCAGTGCCTCATGGCTTTGGATACTTTCAAAGAGTTACTGATTACAGACCTTTTGCCAGACAGTCGGAAGCTACGGATTTTCAGCCAGCATCCTTTCAGCAAACTAGAGCAGTTGTCCAGTGGCAACAAGGACTCAAGAGATAGAAGGCTGATATTATGGTATTTTGAACACCAGCTGAAACACCTTGTGGCTGAATTTGTCCAGGTCTTAGAAACTTTAAGTCATGATTCTTTAGTAGCCACTAAAACTCGAGCTCTTGTGGTAGCTCATGAGCTTCTTTGTAACAAACCTGAGGAAGAAAAGGCTCTTCTTGTGCAGGTAGTAAATAAACTGGGCGATCCTCAGAACAGAATAGCCACAAAAGCCTCCCATCTGTTAGAGACATTGCTTTGTAAACATCCCAATATGAAAGGAGTTGTATGTGGTGAAGTAGAAAGGCTACTCTTTCGCTCAAATATCAGCCCCAAAGCACAATATTATGCAATTTGCTTTTTAAACCAAATGGTCCTTTCCCATGAAGAAAGTGAATTAGCTAATAAGTTAATTACTCTTTATTTTTGTTTTTTTCGGACTTGTATCAAGAAAAAAGATATTGAATCAAAAATGCTTAGTGCCCTTTTAACAGGAGTAAATAGGGCATACCCTTATGCCCAGACTGGTGATGACAAAGTGAAGGAGCAGGTCGACACACTCTTTAAAGTGTTGCATGTTGTGAATTTTAATACCAGTGTACAGGCTTTAATGTTGCTTTTCCAAGTAATGAATTCTCAGCAGACGATATCAGATCGATACTATGCAGCATTATATAGGTAAGTACCACCATTCCAGTAGGTGAATGTGAGAATAACATTTAATAATAATGTCCCTCCTGTGTGGAACAAGAGACTTAGAAAACTGGTTTTAGGCCCTCCTCAGCAACTTGCTAATCACCAACTTTTAATCTTTGTTTTCCCATTGGAAAACTATTCAATGTTTTGCTCTAAGTCTTTTAAATATTAAAAAATTAGAACTGCAGATATAATTGAAGTTTCCTTCACTTCCTTCCCTCTCACTCTCATTCTCAGTCCTATATTTCTTCCCCCTGTCCTTCCCACAACCATGTAGTGTAATTCATTGAACAGGAATTTTTTGAGTGCCATCTATATGCTGGACACTTCCAGGTGCTCTGGATATAGCACTGAACAAATTCCCACCTCTTGAGGCACTTACATTCATATTGAGGAAGACAGATGGTAAACAGGAAAGTCAGAGTTAGGGTTGCATTTTTGCAATTTTTTTTTTTTTTAATTACTGGGATTAAGGTTTTGTTCACTGAATTTTGCAATTGTCCTGACACCTATTGAGGGATGGTATTTTGAACAGTGTTTAAATACTTCGGAACTGTTTAAGTATACCAACAAGCTCTATATTCCTTTCTAATACATTTTAATAATTTTATATCCATATATCTTCTGAGAAATAGAAGGTACTGATTAATATCTTGAACCTAAGCCACAGTGCCTGGCTGTGATAATGTAACTTTGGACAGATTACTTAATCTTCTGTAAAGCCCTATTGGTAATAAATAAATGAATCAATCAATCAATCCCTATTGGTAAACATGATTGATTCCACTTTACTGTGGCCCAGTTTGTCCATAAAATGAAGAGGAGTGCACTTATCCTATAGGGTTATTGTTACAATATAAAACTTCCCAAGGTCACATAGGTAAAAAATGACAGAACTGGGACTTTACTGAGTTCATGTAATTTTCATATTTATGTTAAGTGTCTAATGGTGCCTCGTGTACAGTAAGTGTTCTGCAGGTGTTGGCTGCTGCTGTTAGTAGTATTATTCAGATGAATTTCTTAAGTTTGTTCCTCAAAACAGTTCTCCAGTCTGTGAGGTACAGTAATTTGTGCAAAATCACACAGACATGACAATGCGAAGTTAAGTGGTAAATCCAGGTCTGCGGTCTTTGGGCATTCATGATGTTTCATGGTGCTGATTGCACTGGTACACTACAGAAAATCTCAGAGTCCTTTCCATAACTCTTAAGAGCCTACAATTTTTTTTTTAAGTAGTTAATACTTCTTTGGTTTGCAAAGAGTTCTAGGGCTGCAAGGGTAGAGACTTAGGAATTTTAGGGGTCTTTTGTAACTTTTGATGGTCATAAGAACTTTTTGGACAATGTTTGGAATCTTTTGTAAATATTTTTCTAATATCCATTTAATATCTCAGTGTTTAACGCAAGTCTATCTGAGGAGTACTTTTTTTTTTTCAAGATTTTGTTTATTCATTTGAGAGAGCAAGAGCAGCAGACTCCCCACTGAACAGGGAGCCTGTTGCAGGGCCTGATCTCAGGACTTTGGGATCATGACCTGAGCCGAAGGCAGGTGCTGCTTAAACATCTGAGCCACCCAGGTGCCCCTGAGGAGTACATTCTTAAATTCGTTAAGTTATTGCTTGCCAAGAGCTCTCACAGATTTCCTCAAAGGACTTACAAACCTCATAGTATTTTTCTTAATCTTATTAAGAATCTTTTTTTTTTTTTTAAGATTTTATTTACTCATGAGAGAGAGAAAGAGAGAGGCAGAGACATAGGCAGAGGGAGAAGCAGGCTCCCCAAAAGGAGTCTGATGTGGGACTTGATCCCGGGACTCCGTGATCACGCCCTGAGCTGAAGGCAGACGTTTAACCACTGAGCCACCCAGGCGTCGCTTAAGAATCATTTTAAACAAAATTTCCCTAATATTACTTGAAAGATAAAGAAAACCGATTTGGTTTACAAAAATATGATTTATCAAAAACTCTAAGAACATGTTCTCTGTCAATTGGTGGGGACACACCTATCTAAATTCTCAAATGTTTTAAAACAATGAGTTGCAAAGTGGATTGAAATGTTGAAAATTTTAAATGTGAACAGAAAATTGAGTATCAAAGATTGAATAATACAGGATATCTCAGTATCACTAGAATTATGGAACTGATAAATGGGGGAAACTGGGTATGCCCAGAATATGAAAATGCTTCACAGGGTCAAATATTTACATTTCTAGTATTAATGAAAAAGTTAATAGGAATGTTTAGAATAATAAGTAATATTTCACATGAGCATATACTGAGGTTTGTGTTAATTCTAGATATCCTAATGTCTGGAGGGCAAGAGCAACCCTAGGATTCAGCAACTAGGATAAAGATAAAATTTTTAAATTATGATATTCAGCTTTCTACTATTACCTTTGTGCTCATTAGAATCATGTGGAAGCTGCCTCTGGTCTCCTAGCTAGGAGGAAGAGATAATTTTCCTATTATCCTAGAGAATGGATAACCACATGGAAAAGAAAAAAGAAACCATAAAAAAAAGTCCTTCTCCTGTAATATTCCCACCTTTCCCAAGATAATTTTTTCTGTTTTGTTCATTGACTTCCATTTTACATCTTAGGTGTCTTCTAAAACAAACAGGAAGGTTATCCCTAACTAAGATGAGGTATTAGCAGTTGCTTCTACTGCTGGTTGTAGAGATATTTTATGAATAAGCATTTGATCTTGTTTTTTTTAATAGGAAGATGTTGGATCCAGGATTGATGATGTGCTCTAAGCAAGCCCTGTTTCTTAATCTTGTCTACAAATCTCTGAAAGCTGACATCGTGCTGCGCAGGGTGAAGGCTTTTGTGAAGAGGTTACTCCAAGTTACTTGTGAACAGATGCCACCATTCATATGTGGAGCTTTGTATCTTGTGTCTGAGATCCTTAAAGCAAAACCAAATTTAAGAAGTCAGCTAGACGATCATCCGGTATATTTTACAACTGTTTTTTAATCGAGTGGGTTCTGAAATATATTGTATTTTTCGTCTTTGCTTCAATAACAGTAACTTGCTTAGTTCTCTGAAGCATGAACAGGTGTGAGTCCTGGAGTTGGACAGACCTGGATTTTAGTCCCAGGTGTACAGTTACTAGGTGGGCATGTTGCTTGACCCCTTTACTCATAATAAACTGTACTACACTAAACTGTAATTGTATGAGCTAGTTACAGATAGTTATAGAGCCAGTATATCTTTTAAACCTGTTTCTTCAGTTGTGAAATGGATCTAGTAGCACCTACCTTGTAGGGTTATTTATAACATGTTACAAATTTGAGGACTGAATGTTTTCATGTAAAAAAAAAAAAAAAGTCCCAAAGTCTGAGGGAATTGTGGCTCAAAACTTACTCTCTTACATTTACAAAAAAATATGGTGCCTCTCATAAATTTGATTGATGGAACTTTGTTTCACCACTATTGCATAAGTGGATCTTCTTCAAAACTCCCTCATATAACTGAATATAGACTTCCAGTTGATGCAGATTTATTAAACCATTGTTTTAGGAGTCTGATGAAGAGAATTTTATTGACATAGGAGATGATGAAGACACAGAAAAATTCAATGCAGATAAAGAAACTGATAAAGTAAAAAAAACTGAGACAGAAGAAACTGTGTCTGACAGTCCCAGTCCTATGGAAACAAAAAAATCAGAGTCTGCTTCTTGGGTGCACTTTGATAATTTAAAAGGTGAGTTTGTTAAATCTTTAAATTGTTCTCTTGAATTTTTAAGTGGGAATTCGCTTCTCCTTTGATCTTTTTTTTTTTTTTTAAGGTTTAGGGTTTTTTAAGTGATCTATATCCAACATGGGGTTGAACTCATAACCCTGAGATTAAGAGGTTGCATGCTCTACCCACCAAGCCAGCCAGGCACCCCCTCTTTGATCTCAATAGAAATTAATATTAAACCATCTTAGAAGTCCTGTGTATTTTTTTTAGAGTAGAGCTTATATAATTAGATATTCAGGAATTTAGTAAATTTTTAATATAGTGAATCACTTCATTATTAATAATATAGATTATATCACATTTTAAAGTAATTTATTAGGTCTTGGAAATTAAAGCAAATACCCTTTGGAAATGGAGGCTTTTCATTTGAGGCTATAAAGAAAAGCACACTAAACCCTGAGGATCAAGAAATGTGCTAAATCCACTTCTTCAAACCTATTATGGGAAACTTGGTCAACTTTTCTCATCTTCCCAAACTTCAGTTTGCCTGTATAAAAGAGAAGTATGGTAGCAACCAGAAAAGGTTTTTTGTTTTGTTTTGTTTTTTTAAGATTTTATTTATTCATGAGAATCCTGGGGAGGGGGGGCAGGCTCCATGCAGGGAGCCTGACCTAGGACTCGATCCTCGGTCTCCGGGATCACACCCTGGGCCAAAGGCAGCACTAAACCGCCGAGCCACCCCGGGCTGCCCAACAACCAGAAAAGTTTTTAAAAGAATCCATCAGTTTCCCTGAAGGGTAAACTGAGAATAACCCTTTAGAAGGATGATGAGCATATGCATTGTGAAATAGTTTGTTATAATGTGTTCTAAAAGTTCTGTTTTAAATTTTTTAATACTGAATTTTTGAAAACAGGAAGAAGTTAATGTAAAACTTGTTCCAAGAGACAATTATTCCTGGACAATTTAATAACAAATATTCAGTGCATTTAAACTTCTAAAAGAATTTAGACCCATTTCACCTTCAGGCTAGTTGCCATTTTAGCATTTATAACCTATTTGATCCAGATTTGGGCAACTTTTGCTGCCAGTTTATTGAATAGCACATGCTATCCTGGGTACTGTATCTAATTTTCGTTGGGGCTTGGAATTTTTAACCTAGGTAGGATGCCTGGCTAACTGAGAATGTTGAAAATTATAGTCCTATTACATATATATGTTATTGATGACAACATTAGTGATGGTTTTAGTGAACTCTTGGGCTAGGAATAAAGCATTTGAGAAATAGTATTTTTTTTTTTTGTTCTCAGGTGGCAAACAGTTAAACACATATGATCCATTCAGTAGAAACCCTTTGTTTTGTGGAGCTGAAAATACAAGTCTTTGGGAACTCAAAAAGGTAATTATAAATTGTCTTTTAATTCATTAGTCCTTTGTATTTGCTTTCATGGATTTAACTCCTTGAAGTTTCCATTTTTCTTGTCAATGATTAACAGTTTAGTTAAACAGCTAATTGGCGTTATGAAGCAATTTGAGGCGTGTCACCCAGCTGTAATCCTTTATAACCTGTATTTCTGTAGCCTCTGATAAACATTAAATTTATACATTTCTACATTCACGTGTAACATCTTAAATAATATGTATGCAAAATAAGGATGTTATACATAGCTATAAATAAATTTTGCTGTTTTAGGTAAATTATTGCATATAATGGCTCTGTAAAATGGGTAAATTCTCTTTATGCATTAGATGTCCCTGAAAAGTTTTGTGATAGAATTATTTGCAAATAAAGTTACCTTTTAAATGCATTAGAGGAACTTCTATTTTCAATAAACTTTCTGTGATGCCTTTGGTAAAGCAAGCATCTCAACACATAGATTCCTGTGGATCCTTGACATCTTTTCAATGAGTCTGCAAGGTCACAGCTATTTTCATAGTGATACCAGGGCACATTATTTGCCTTTGTCACTGTGTTTACATTGGCACTGATGGATAAAACTGCTAGTGCCTTACCTCAGATAATGACAGTGGCCATTGTATTTTTTACTGCCATGTACCTTGAGAGGGAAGAGGGCGGAAGACAGTATCACATAAGACTGATGAAACAGGAAAAATTAGTGATTATCTTGACCCTAAAGTACATGTCTTTTTCATAATCTGTGTTCATATACAGCAAGAATCCATAACATACTTATGCATACCTAAGTATGAGTTTGTCTCATGTCTTAGAAAAAGTACCTATATAGTTTGTTGTAAACTCAACTAGCTGCTTTTTTTAATAAAAGACTGGTTGACCGAGAGACTGGTTTTTCAGATTTGGGTATTCGGGAGACATTTTCTTGAAAGTGAATCTGTTATTTCAAGCAAAACCGCTGACAGTATTTGTTGTTAGTGATAAAATTCAAGCTTTTAAGCAAAAGAAAAGTTTAGAAATCTGGTTACCACCACTTTGAACTTGACACTTCCTCAATATGTAAAACTTTTCTGATAAAATCAGTGGTGATACTAACAAAGTGATTTTTGTGATAACGTTACCAATGTGTGGAAGAACTGCATAACTCACTGAATCGGTATTTTCCAAATGACTAATGCACAGTGTTACAAAAAGTCTTAGTCAAAGTAGACCAATTAATTTTAAGTAGCAAGTACCAAAAGCTGTTTGATAATAGTTTCAGATTCCATATTACAGCTAATCTTCAGTTTTGGGAGTAGTATCAAAGAAGAAAATCCACAATTATGTGAAAGACTATAAGTTAATTTTCCTATTTCCAATTTTATATACCTGTCAGGCAAGATTGTCATCATAATTCAATTAAAAAATAACATGGAATACAGAAGCACAGGAGAATCCACTGTCTTCTATTAATTCAAACATTAAGTAGATTTATAAAACTGAAATAATTTTACTCTTCTCACTAATGCTTATTTGTTCTGAAAAACTTAGTTTTCATAAGACATATTGTAATTTCTAATAAGGTAAATATCAATAGGTATATCCCCCTGAAACTAAGGAAGCTCTTGAGGTCCTTGACTTTAACTATATAAAGCACTCCTGAAACCAAAATTTTGAGAATCACTCTTATCTAATATATTGGCTTAAGTTTCAGTTCTTTGGATTTACAGGTCTAGTAAGAGTTGAGTTTCCTCACAATTTTTTTTTAATTTTTTTTTTTTTAGCTGTCTGAGCATTTTCATCCTTCTGTGGCCCTTTTTGCAAAGACTATCCTTCAGGTAAGTCGAAAATATTTTAAAGTCAAGAAAAAAGAAAACGAATCCAGTTTTCGATAATCAATAATTGGCCATACAGTATTTTCTATCTACCACAAAGAATCATAAACGTTTTCTGCTGTGGAAAAGGATCAGTGACTTAATACAGTGCAGCAGACAATTCTTCCCACTGTGTGGTGAATAGCAATACAGGATACTAGATTATTGCAACAGTTACTACATTCTGGCTTTTCTCCTGAAGAAAGACTGTCCTCCCCTTTCCCATTTGCTGTGTTTGCTTCCTGGTTAATAGATGACCTACAGTGTTAATATTGTTTATCCGTAAATTCAATAGCACATCATAAAATATTTATTTGTGTGTGTGTTTAATTCTTCAAGTAAAGAGGGATGAGATGGATATTTGAAGGGTCATGTAAGGCATATTTGTGCCTTTAATGCATTGTAGTAGATGGTGTTTTTCCTTTATTTTCTTATTTGGATGCATATATATAATTTAAGTTCTTAATCCTCCCCCCCTCCACCTTTCAGGGAAATTATATTCAATATTCAGGAGACCCACTCCAAGATTTCACATTAATGAGATTCTTAGATCGATTTGTATACCGAAATCCAAAGCCACATAAAGGCAAAGGTATGCTTCTATTTAATTATTTGGTTTTCACTATTGATATTTATTAAATAAAATAAGCATACAATTAGGTTTTACACTACATTGCCTTGATTTTTGCATTTCAGAAAACACAGATAGTGTTGTGATGCAGCCAAAAAGAAAAAATTTTATGAAGGATATTCGTAGTCTTGCTGGTAAGTATAAAGCCTGAATGGTTGAAACTGACAAGATAGTACAAGTCTAACACATAAATTGTGTTACTCTTTGCTCCGTTTTATCAGAATAAACCTAAGCACCAGAGACATTATCCATCTTTTGTTCCCAAAAATGTATATACGTTCTTAAGTTTATTGTGTGTGTCTGGGACTTTTTTTTTTTTTAAACTTTATTACAGGTTTCAAACCTATCCAAAATATGCAGTATAATGAACTCCCCTGTAACTGTCACACAACTTCAATAATTAGCCATTTTTATATCATTTATAGCATTATTTGTGACCCCCCACACACATACATAACTATCTTTTACAGTTAAAGGACCATTTTTATTTATTTGAAAAAGAAGAGTACATGAGCAGGGGGGAGGGGCAGAGGAAGAGAGAATCTCAAGCCAACTCCCTGCTGATCACAGAGCTTGACAAAGGGGCTTGATTCTACAACCCTAAGATCACAATCTGAGCTGAAACCAGTAGTCCAGTGCTCAACCAACTGAGCCACCCAGGCACTCCCTACAGTTAAAAACCATTTTAAAAAGCTTTCTAATATGGGTTCAGCAGAAAACTCAATTGGTTTTGTCACCACATCATTTTAAATTGGTTGATAACCTTCTATGGGTACTGGGTACCCATCTTGTGGATCTGACTCTTTTCTGCATTCAAGCAAACATCTTTTTATATAATAAATCACAGTTGCTTTCTGTTCAGAGACTAGGGTTAATTTGTACCTTATAAACCATTTAATTTCCAACTGGTTTATTTTACAGAGATCCAGAGACTCAACCAAAGTTAATAGAATTTAGAAGCCAAATCCACTTTTAATCAAGATGAGTTAGAAATTTTTATTGTGAAGAGAGAAAACTAATATTCCTGTAGTTCCTTGTTCTTGTTCCTTAGTTTTCATTAGCATTAAGTAAAATTATAGACAATTCTGTTTACCTTTACTTCCTATTCTGGAGTAGCAGGCATTAACTGTTTTTTTTTCCTGAGATGAAGATGATAAGTTTAAAGCTGATTATTAAGAGAACTCTTTAATTTTATTCCTCTTAAAATTGGGATCATGGATGCAGTTGGAGGACAGTGAGAGAACCATGTTCTTCCACTGTGATACACTGACGGCTACATATGTCCTTGCAGCCAACAGTTTTAAATGTTGGGTCTCCTGCACTCAGACTTCTCCAGAGACTGTCCTTTGCACTAGAAGATCCCCCCCTTATGTCTACCTTCCTTACATTTTTGAGACTTTAGAATTGTAGATACGCTGTGTGTAATCTTAAGAACTTGAATAACATAAAAAGGACTATTTTAATAAAATCTTAATAAAATCTTTATCTTAATCTATTTTCCTAGTGAACAGTAAGGAGTTCCTTGCAAAAGAAGAAAGCCAAATACCAGTGGATGAACTATTTTTCTACAGGTAATATACTTAATGCAGTTTCATTTGGGGAACTATTAAAATTTAAATTTTTAAGGAAAAGTGTTAATTTTTAGATACTATAAAATGCTTCATTAACATAGATCTGTCTTGAAAAGATCTAAAGATATGTCAGTTAAGGTGCCCGGTAGCGCAGGTCATGATCTCAGGGTCCTGGGATCAAGCCCTACATTGGGCTCCCTGTTCAGCGGAAGTCTGCTGCTTCTCCCTCTACCTCCCAGCTCATGCTCACTTGCTGTCTCTCTAATACATAAATAAAATCTTTCTTGGGGGGGGGGGGGGGCTGTTTCTTTTTTTGTTTTTGTAGAAGGAATTTATAAATCATTTGGTTTGATAATTTCAAGATATCTAAGTGAAACTTAAAACTAGTCAATTTGTGAGTGTTTTTAATAATGTAGGTTAAGTTTTATTTTGTGACGCTTTGTGAAGCTGAATCTTATTTTTTTTAAATAGTAATTGTCTTACAGGCAATAAATCTGATAAAATTATGTGATTAGATGTTATCTAGAGCCACATTTTGGTCTTATTTTTAACACTTAGATCATTAGTGTTGACACTAAAACAATCTTTTACTATGTCATTTAATTGAGTTGAAGTGTTTTTATGAAGAATTAAATCCTAAATCTTTGAAAGTTATACTTCCCATTCAGAAGTTGCTATTGAACTTTTGTTTATAATAAATAAAGATTTTAGTTACTAATATCCAACTGTGCTAACAGTTTTTTACACTTCCCCGTGTCACTGGTCATAGGTGCTTTGATTACAGTAAAATAGGCCCTTTAATAGAGTTATCAAATAGGGGGCACCTAGGTGGCTCAGTCAGTTGAGTGTCTTGACTCTTGGTTTCATCACCAACTTCTGATCTTGGTGTTGTGAGATTGAGTCCTACATCAGGTTCCATGCTCGGCAAGGAGTCTGCTGGAGATTCTCTCTTCCTCTCCTTCTGCCCCCCTGCCAGGATATGTGCGTGCTCTCTCTCTCTTTAAATATAAATAAGGTAAAATCTTAAAATTTTTAAAAGAAATATCCAATATATAACATGCATTTTGTTTCAGGTATTATAAAAAAGTTGCTACTGTTAAAGAGAAACAAAAACGAAATGCAGATGAAGAAAGTATAGAAGATGTGGATGATGATGAGTTTGAAAAGATGATTGGTAATTTGTTTTTATTGACTGTTCAGTGTGTAAAATAATCTATTTCTGTTTACTTATAGGACCATGGAATATTAGTGGAAGGAGTGATGTTAGTTTTAGAAAATCATTTAGCTAAGAATACCATGCAGATGATGCTGGAGGATTAAAAACTATTTTGGTGGCATATAGTAGTTCACCCACAGTTGATCAAGAAAGATTTATGATTGTGTGTGGACAGTTCATGGTAAAAATAAATTTGTATTTACATGGTATATATTCATTATTAAGGCCTAATCTCTGAAAGAAGAGAAACCATTCCTAATTTCCTTACACTGTTGGTAACAGTAGTCTGCTATTTCATCTGTTTTATCTTTATGATCCACAGAGTTAAAATGTTAATCTGTATTTAGACCGAAACAAAAAAACATGAAATTAGAAATTGAGTTTGAGTTTTTGCACTTGTATTATATTTACTAAAAATAAGCACTTAAAAGGACTGCAGTTGCTAAATACCATTTTGATATTTACTCTCTTTCCATAAAAGTGTTGTAGAAAGAAGCTGAAATTAACTGGAATCCATTTTAGTTTGAGGATTTAATTACGGTCAGTATATTCACAGATTTATGTAGATTAATAAAACACAGCAGTAGTCAGATTTATATCATTTTGGTGTAAATGGAATCATGACTGTTAAATTTCATTGTTACTTGGTATATCTGACAAATTGTATATTGTCCTCTGACAGACACATTTGAAGATGATAATTGCTTTACCTCTGGAACAGATGACCTTGATTTTGCTAGGTAAAATGCTTTTTTCAATCTTGTTTTTAAGAAACTATTTTCTCAGCATTTCCCAAAGCGCTTTCCTCAGAACAGCAGAATACAGGACTCTGATGTGTAGGAGAAATTTCTTGAAAAAAGCTTGGGAAATGGGTATAGTACTTTCATTTTAGACCTTTATAATGCATGATAATATATCAGAGGTTCTGGGCTGTCTATTAACTCTGTTAATAGCCTAGTATCCTGCTGATCACCAAAAACCAAAAAGCACTTTAGAAAACAATGTTCTGTACTACAAGTTGTTGTTTTTCTTCAGCAACATGAAAAAGGAAAAAAAAGGTGCTAAGGAAGACCCAGAAGATGAAGATTTAGAAGGCAGTGATGATGACCTTGATAATTTGGATGATGATGAAGTTTCTTTAGGAAGTATGAATGAAGAATTTACTGAAATTGGTGAAGATGGAGGAACATTCATGGATGTGTTGGATGATGAAAGTGAGGGCATTCCAAGTAAGCATTTTTTTTTTCCAAGTTAAAGCATTTTTGAAATACAAAGCTAAAGTATATTTCCTTTTTCCTCAGGGTAGGCTAGCTTTTCTGTTGTAGCATTTTTAAAAATATTACTTTGTATTCAAATTAATAATCAGATTGGCCAGAAATTTATATAGGACTTTTTCCTTCTCTTATTTGAATCCAAAAGAGGTTGAATTTTGAGTTTGGGGGTTTTTTTTCCTTAAGATTTTATTTATTCACAAGAGACACAGAGAGAGGCAGAGACACAGGCAGAGGGAGAAGCCCAATGTGGGACTCAATCTTGGCACTCCCTCATCACGCCCTGAGACTCTCAACCGCTGAGCCACCCAGGCATCACTCAAAGCTCATCAGTTTTGAGCTTTTACCATAATCAACAATTAGACTCTGTACAATACCTGTTGAGCTGTTACCCTTTTTTTGTTAGAATAGTAATTATTTCTAAAAGTTAAAGTTTCATCATTCCATCTTAGCTCTGTGGCAGTTCTTTTGTTTTTGAAATTGCTTAGTAGCATGGGTTTTCATTTTGTTTTTTGGAATAGAACTTGATGATGAAGTCAGCTCCAAAATCAGTACAAAGAGAAACAAGAGGAAAGGTACAAATGATTTTGACTTTGCTGGATCATTTCAAGGTAAGAAAATGCATCTAGTCTCTCTTAAACTTAGGTAGTGGCTATGTGAAAGTTGCTGATCATTATCATTTTGGGAAATTTTCTAAATTGGGGAGTATAATTTCATGTTTGCTTTTATAATAGATAAGTTTCCTCTATTTTTAACATGTGAAAGTTTGCATGGTATCCATGCAAATACTTTACATGATTGTGCATAGCAGCACTATTATTAATAGCCAAAAAGTGGGAATAACCCAAATATCTGTTGACTGATGAATATATAATGAAATATTATGCACCAATAAAATGTAATGAGGTACTGATACATGCTATAATATGGAGGAGCTTCAGAAATGTTATGCTAGGTGAAAGAAGCCAGATAAAGACGACCACCTATCATATGATTCCACTTACATGAACTAGCCAGAAAAGGCAAAGCTGTCTTGGGGAGAGGGCACAAGACTGCAAATGCCCAAGGTATCTTTTGGGGTTGATGGAAATGTTCTAAAATTGCAATGTGATGATAGTTGAACAACTCTGTAAATTTACTAAAACATACTGAATTATACACTTAAAAACAGCTGAACTTTATGATGAATTTTAAAAGTGAAAATGGGTAAAAGCAGTATTTTTAGTTAATACATTTTTAGAAAATGTGATTTTAAATGTGTAAATTAACATTTAATATTAAAATAAGTCTTAGTTTATTTTGAAATGTTTGTATGTTCAGAATTACAGGTTGAGTTTTTTTAAGGAGAACCACTTTGAGAAGTATAAGCAAAATTTCATTTATATCCTAAAAAAATACTTTCCATCAGTTTTCTCACAGACCAAAGAAAACTTTTGACTTAATTAGAATTTACAGTTTGCCTTAAATATCCCAGAATTCATCCATGTCAACTTTGTAATCTGTCTTGCCTGATACTGTGAAATAGGGTAAACCTTGATCAGTGGTCAAATCTGAAAGGCAGGCAGGAAGAGACACTACTGTCATCTAAACAATTCTCTTAGGAATTTTTAAAAAAATACTATAGACTATTAAATTTGTTTTTATTTTTTATTTGTATTTATTTATTTATTTTTTAAGATTTTATTTATTTATTCATAGAGATGCAGAGAGAGAGAGAGAGGCAGAGACACAGGCAGAGGGAGAAGCAGGCTCCATGCAGAGAACCTGACCTGGGACTTGATCCAGGGTCTCCAGATCACGCCCTGCGCTGCAGGCGGCGCTAAACCACTGCACCACCGGGGCTGCCCCTTAAATTTGTTTTTAAATGCCAGCTATTTAATGATGCTAAAAGATCATTATAATTGTGTATTTTAACCCAAATACAACTTTTTTATAACAAACCCATGTTAATTGTTCAATCATTATATTGTACACCTGAAACTAATGTAACATTGTGTGTCAAGTGTACTTCAATTTAAAAAAAAGATGTGTATTTTTCCAAAATTACTGGATTTACAGTTTAGTAAACTAGGCTTATACTTTTTTTTAGGACCAAGAAAAAAAAAGAAAGGAAATTTCAGTGACTCCAGTCTATTTGTATCTGCTGAAGAGGTAAGGCTAATCTGCTTTAAGAAGTTAGCTATTCCACATTGTTTTGAGTTTTCTAATAAATGTGTCTCTTTTTTAAGTTTGGCCACCTATTGGATGAAAATATGGGATCCAAGTTTGATAACATTGGCATGAATGCCATGGCTAACAAAGATAATGCAAGTAAGTAACTTGAAATTTTTTTTTTTTTTTTAAGATTTACTTACTTACTTGGGGGGAGGCAGTGGCACAGGAGAGGAAGACAGACACTCTCCAACAGACTTCCCACTGAGCACAGAGCCCAACATATGGCTGCATTCCACAATCCTGAAATCATGACCTGAACTGAAATCAAGAGTCAGACACTTAACCAGCTGAGCCACCAGGCACTCCAAGTAACTTGAATTTTTTATGGAAGTTTTTAAGTGGCCTGAACTTAGAACTTACGAAGATGTAAATATTTTTGGAGGACCATTTTTAGTAAGGATGAGTAAGATGGTTCCTTTTCCTTACAATGTGGAAGGAATAGCTTTTTCATCTCTGTCTGGGGGACATGTAGGATTAAGAGGCATTTAGACTATAGCAATAAAGACTGTATTTACTTTAGTTTTTTTAGGGAGGCAGGCTGGTTTTTTTTGTTTTTGTTTTTTTTGAGGCAGGCTGTTTTTATATGAGTTTGCTAAGTAACTTTATTATGAGTACTTTATAGACATTTTAATTATTTCTGATATAGATACTGGCTTTTGTTTTTTGTCAGTAAAAGTGTTCAGAAGAAATAAAATCTTTAGAGCATTTGTTCCTTTCTTATCCTAGTCTTTTATTTGTCAAAACTAATCTTTAACAATAAATGCCAAAGGAAAACAAAAGTAAGGGATTTGTACAGTGGATGGGAAATGACTGTAAGCCATGGCAGACCAGAAGCTCCTGTTTTGTTCTGTGGGGCCAGGAGTCTACCATGTGGTGTGCTCATCTTTCTTCTCCCCCACAAAGGTCTCAAACAGCTTAGATGGGAGGCTGAACGTGATGATTGGCTACATAACAGAGACGTAAAAAGTATCATCAAGAAAAAGAAAAATTTCAAAAAGAAGAGGCCAAAAACCAATCAAAAAATTAAAAAGCAAAGAAAATGACTGTTTTCTAAATAAATTATGAATTAAAATTGTACTTACTCCTAATTTTTGCTATTCAGCCATTTTTCTTGATCTTGCTCTCGGACTTCATACATTCCAGACTGTTCAATGGATTTGTAATAAACTAAAAATAAATATAGCTGTCATTAGAAAATCATGTAAAAGTGTTAAAATTAAACTATATTAAGAGAAATCAAACCTCTTTTCCTTATTTCTACATAGTAAAATGAAAAACAGAATATATATTTCATGTACGAGCCGTCTAGCATCTGTACTAATCATTGTAATAAACACTATTAAGCATTACCTTATACCAGATATTGTGCTAAGTGACTATATGATGTTATCTTATTTAATCTTGACGATTCATAAGGTGGGCATTATAACCACTACCGGACAGAGAAAGAAACAGCTCCAAGAAATTAGCAAACCAATGTCACTTTGAAGTTTGAGGCTGTGGTTTGATTCCATCATCACCACGGATATGTTTCATTCCAAAGTTTTTAAACACTGGTAACTACTCATCTCCAAATGAGAATTTTCATATTTTCAGAGGAGCTGAAATAGGAATAAATAGTAATTTCTCTTGGAAGTTGACATCACAACTTTAATCCTTATTTGGTCATAAAGAAATTGCTTAATTTAAAGGGTACCTGAAAATGTCGTTTTATACTCTTAAGGAAAAACATACCTTCCAAGATGAAGGGAAATTTCTTGCTCATTGTTTGCCTGAAATCTGACCAAAAAAAAGTCTTAAAATTAGACATGACTAGACATTTATTATATTAAAACATGGAGCCATAACTCAATACTAGCTTTAGGGTCTAGTCTATAAGATAGGAATCCTATAGAAGAGAGATTTAAGCTCCTTCTGGTGATCAGAAACTATCCTTTGGGACAGGTGTAAGTTGCACTTGCCTTACATGTCGCCCCCCACAGTTATTTTGGACTTTTCAAATTTAACCTGTATATATGATGCAATTTATTTAGAAAAGCAAATTTTCAGTATTAATGTATAACTCCCTTATGTAACTGAAATTTGAGATCAGCTTCACAAATGGAGTAGGCTTGATTTCTAATTCCATAGCAAAGTACAATGGAATCCGTAAAAACAATAGTTTACAGAATTAGAAACTTTAATTTGCTTTTATATACTGTTTTTGTTTTTATATACTGTTAGTATGTTTTCTTTTGTATCCTTACAAGGTACAAAAAAAACTCGGTGTTAATTATTGTGGACTTAATGACTTTTCAGGATCCTTACAGGATGCTTACATCCACTAGCATCCTGGAGCAGTGTTCCAGTAAATACTAGGACAAATGACAAGTTTCAAAGATGGCCACCACTCCCAGGACTACTCGTCCCTGCTTTAGGGAAAAAGAAAGCACCCCCTTGTTTTAAAAGTTGAGAGCTCTAACACAAAATTTCCCCCAGAATGTGTCCTAGCATTTTCAGCGATAGCCAGTGACACGGGAAAGGTTTTTAGTACCCAGTATTGGTAATGGGAGGAACTCCTGACAGCCTTGACAGTTCAGCTACGCTCTACCTCTCAGTCTACCAAACAATGAGCTATAAGCAGGCTGAATTTCTTCCACCTGTGTTCCCAAATGAAGCCAGACCAGTCACTTGCTCTGTGCCCCCCACTAGTAAAATCCATAGAAATGTGCCGCATTTTCCCTAGTCTACAAACAAATCACATTATTTAGGGAGAAAAGTCATTAAATCCACAATAACACCGAGTTTCTTCTTGGGCCCATAAAAATGTCTAATACATTGAAGAAGCAATTTCTCTAAAAATGCTGTTTAGACCTCAATGCATTAGCAAACTGCATACCCCTGTAGAAAACATTAACTTCTGAATTAGGATTACCTTGGCTTGTGTTCATCCTATTAAACAAAAAATAGGCTCCAAAAACGCCCAAGAGCTCAACTACTAAAACTCCTTTAAAGATCTTCTTTGCCAGTGGTTCCATAATGCGAGCCATCCTAAGTTTAACAGTAACAAATACAGGTAAACCTGAATGAGCATACACAAACTTGATTAATACCACTTCCACAAAAATAATTCCAATTCATTCCTACAATCTGAGTGATTTAGGAATAAAACCCCAAAGTTACCATATGCTTATTTGCTATGTCCCACATTCCTAATTTTCTTTCTTTCTTTTTTTTTTTTTTTAAGAATTTATTTATGAGAGAGAGGTAGATGCATGGGCAGAGAGAGAAGCAGGCTTCCCACAGGGAGCCTGATGAGGGACTCATCCCAGGACCCCAGGATCACGACCTGAGGCAAAGGCAGATGCTCAACCACCAAGCCCCCCAGGCGTCCCCCACATTCCTAGTTTTCAATTTCCACCCCCACACAATGAACCAAAGACACCAAAAAAAGCACAAAAAGGTGATGAAACTGAAAAAAAAAGCACTGTAAAAAGAACTAGCAATTTATGGAACTAAAATTTTTATTTACCTAAGAATATAGCATATTAAGAAATAGAGTAAATCTTTTTTTTTTTAGCTGAACTAGGATTTAAGATATCTAATGGGCACCATATGTGAAAGGTCTTCATAAATAACCGATAAAAGTAAGATTATTCTATAAGTGGTTCTTTATGTTTCAGAGCTGAAGGTTTTCATTTATTTATACAGCATATATTGAACTATGTGCTATAGCCCCAGCATCTCATACAACGCTGAGCAACAAACCAAGTTTTTCTTGGGGATTCATAACAGTATTTTCAAACTAATTACATCATCCAAAAGGCTTGTTAAAAATGCACATTCCTGGGCCTCAACCTGCAGTTCCCCAGTCCCTGGATTCTGATTCAAGTCTAGGGCTGCCATCTCAGTAATCTGCACATTTGCAAGCAACTCCAAATGATTTCTGTACAAGAGGCCCCTAGTCCACATGAAGAGGAAAACTGACCACCATCACCCATTAAGTAGCAAACTAGACTTTAGATCTTGATTCTCTTCCTTTAACTAAAATAAAAGCTAATCAAAACAAGGGTTTGTGGGGTGCCTGGATGGCTCAGTTGTTTGAGACTGCCTTCAGATCGGAGCCCCATGTCAGGCTCCCTGCTCAGAAGGGAATCTGCTTCTCCCTCTCCCACTCCCCCTTGTGTTCTCTCTCTCTCCCTGTCAAAATCTTTAAAAAATAAAAACTGTTTGAGTCTTCATTCTCCTCTAAGTAAAAGCTAAACAAGGGAAACAGCTATATAATAAGCTTTAAAAAAAAAAAAAAGAGAGCATATACAACTCTTACCGAATATGTGAAATGTAAACTCAAGTTTTTACTCTGCCTCCCTATAACCCCAACAAGAGGAGAAACCAGTCATCTTTAATCTCAGGATTTTGATACTGTGCAATGTATGCTCTTTGTCATACTATTCTCTGCCCTCTGTACACAGATGGTAAGATCTATAATACTCTACAGTCCCAGCTCTCTGCTCACTGTCATGCATTTATGGCCATTTCCTCTTGACTCCTTTTCACAATGCCTGAGAATGGGGTAATTAAATACCTTACTTTTGTAGGATTATCCTATTAATCTCTTTACCAGGTATCCCCTCCCTCCAAAATTCCCTTCCCTCATTTTGATAATGTGATCACCCTGGGGACTAAAAGATTAAAACTTTAGTATTCTTATCTTAAAAAAAAAAACGAAGCAGGGAAAGTTAAAGAATTTACATAAAACAGAAAGGCAGGTGAGTGGGAAGGGAGAACTGCTTTAGTGTTTACAATGCTGTACCTGACAGGAAGGAAGTCATTAGTACAGGGACCTCTCAGTGCAATTTTTAATATGCAATGGGTGAAAAAAAATTTTTTTTAATTATAAAGAAAGCTTGCCTGCAGCAATATCCGCAGTGTAAGGAATCCAAATGAAATTTGGTTTTGTTTTGATGGGAAAAGGTGAGGTTAAGGGTTCAAAAAATAAATACAAATAACACTGCAAATATATATAAATATATATATACACACACACACACACACACACACACACACACATTTTACAAGTCCCTCAGCTTCAGGAAAGATGTTTATAATGATTGATAAAGCCTGGTTGATAAAGACCACCAGGGATCCCTGGGTGGCGCAGTGGTTTGGCGCCTGCCTTTGGCTCAGGGCGGGATCCTGGAGACCCGGAATCAGGGCGGGATCCTGGAGACCCGGAATCGAGTCCCGAGTCGGGCTCCCTGCATGGAGCCTGCTTCTCCCTCTGCCTGGGTCTCTGCCTCTCTCTCTGTCTGTGACTATCATGAATAAATAAATAAAATCTTTAAAAAAAAAAAAAAAAAGACCACCAAAGGTATACCTGTCCATGGCAAACTCAGGTTACTAACTGGGAGAGAAAACAAGATTAGACAAGATTTTGGAGAAGGATGGAGCTTAGATGAAGTTTAAAATAATGCAGCCCTCTGGGGGCCTGGGTGGTCAGTCTGTGGGGCCACAGACTTTTGATCTCAGGTCTTGCTCTCAAGGCCCGGAGTTCAAGCCCCAGATTCGGGGTGGAGCATACTTTTAATCAATTAATTAAGAAAGGGAAGGAAGGAAAGAAAGGGAAGGAAGGAAGGAAGGAAGGAAGGAAGGAAGGAAGGAAGGAAGGAAAAGGAAGGAAAAGTAAAGGAAAGGAAAGGAAGAAAAGAAAGAAAAGAAAAAAAAGAAAATAGAAAAGAAAAGAAAAGAAAAGAAAAAAAGAAAAGAAAAGAAAAGAAAAAAAAAAAAGAAAAGAAAAGAAAAGAAAAGAAAAGAAAAGAAAAGAAAAAGAAAAAGCACCTGGGTGGCTCAGTGGTTGAGCATCTGCCTTTGGCTCAGCTCGTGACCTGGGGGCCTGGGATCGAGTCCCGCATCGGGCTCCCCGACAGGGAGCCTGCTTCTCCTTCTCCCTCTGCCTATGTCTCTCTCTCTGTGTGTCTCTCATGAATAAATGAATAAAATCCTTATAAATAAATAAGTCAAATAAAATAAAGCAGTCCGCAAATGGGCCTGTAGAAAAGCAAGGCTGTGGGTCATGCAGTTCACATCACACTGGGCTGAGCAGCTGATCTAGGGTCCACAAGCTTAAAACAAATGTGCGATGCTGGCGTCTGAAAACGGCTCCTCCGCGCACTACAGCGGGAAATCCGCGGCTCGGCCTCAAACAGGAGGGTCTCTCGCACTCCAGCCGTCGGAGAGCAAGCTTTCTCAGCATCCCTGGGTTTCCTTGGCTAAAGCACTTTTTCCGGGTCCCACGTTCCAGAACCGAGGCCTGCCTGCCACCCACGATCCTCAGGCGCTCGCAGCCCCCCGCTCTTCCCCACCCCCCGGTGGCCCCTGGAGCTCCCCCGCCCGCCTGCAGCCAACTCGCGCGGGCAGCGCAGGCCGCACCGCCGGCCACCGCGACAAGGTCGCCACGCGACCCGGAAACACTTGAGCCTGCCCAGCGACCTCCCGCTGAATGGGTAGAGCGACATCCAAATTTCCTCCGTATGACTCCAGAACTATAGCGAGGCGCCCCCAAAACCCCCGCCCCACCCTGCGCCCTGGAGAGCCCGGGTCACGGAACCCAGCCAAAGTCACTACTCTTACCTGAGGCGCCCGCACACTGGACTGCGCGTGCGCGAGGGTTGGCAAAGCTCCGCCCCCTGGCGTTGGCCCCGCCCCTTACCGTAATTACTTCTTAGCGCGCTCTTGGACTCCGAGCGATAAGAAAGACTGAGGACTATGTCCCCTAATTTAACCCTCACAAAACCCCTGTGTCATAATTGGTGCTGTGAGTGTCTCATTTTACAGAGAAGGCAGGAGTTTTACCCTGCCCACAGTCACAGAGCTAGCAAGAGACAAAATTGGATTTGAACTTAGGACGCTGACTCGAAAACCCTGTGCTCAGTTATGTTTCTGCACTCTGCAAAGTGTGATAGTCTCCAAGAATCAGCAATATGGTCATCACCTGGGAATTTGTTAGAAATGCAGACCTGCTTCACTAGGCAGGGGCAACTAACCTGCCCCAGCCCTAACCCTAGAATGCAAATGCTCAAGCTCCCCAGTTCGGAAGTCCTGTTCATCCTCCTCCGAGAGTCTCCAGCACGCAGCCCAAAGGCTCTTTTGGGAGGCTGTACATTCTCAGTGTGATTCTGATTTGCTAACTCTAGCAAAGGGATGCAAGTGGCCAGAAGGAAGTTTCCCTTGCTTGGTCATCCCCAAGGCACAGAAGTTGGCCAAAAAGTCCTAGTCTTCTGTAGTGGTCATAAGAGCAAGGGCAGCAGGGATCTCTTCATTAGTAAGTACCTGGGAAGTCTGCTCTCCATTCTACCACAGAAAGAGAGCAACTGGTCTGGGATCCTCAAAATAAAGCTCTTTCAATCACCTGACAAGAGTTTGCAGAGATAGGGATCCCTGGGTGGCGCAGCGGTTTGGCGCCTGCCTTTGGCCCAGGGCGTGATCCTGGAGACCCCGGATCGAATCCCACGTCAGGCTCCCGGTGCATGGAGCCTGCTTCTCCCTCTGCCTATGTCTCTGCCTCTCTCTCTCTCTCTATGTGACTATCATAAATAAATAAAATTAAAAAAAAAAAAAAAAGAGTTTGCAGAGATAGATGAGCCACTGCTCCTACTACCAAAAGGCACCTACTAGAAAAGAGAGGCCCAGGAACTTGGTGATGACCCAGCCTTCCCTTCAGATGGCCACAGGACACAGAGCAGTGGAAAACAGCCTCTGGCAGCCTTGTCCCTGAGACAAGGGCAATGGGGGTAGGAATCCCGCTTGCCAGTTGCCTAGTGCTGGAGTGGAGTGGTTCTCCATCACCCCCAGCCTAGGATGCCAAAGTGTCACCAGATAAACTGCCCTGGAACCCAAATGTTTCCAGCATCCACTAAGACTTCATTCCTGACTTCCTGGTGTTCAACTTCTAAAGAAGGAAGCCAGGGCAGCCCTGGTGGCTCAGCAGTTTAGCGCTGCCTTCAGCCCAGGGCCTGATCCTAAAGACCCTGGATCAAGTCCCACATCAGGCTCCCTGCATGGAGCCTGCTTCTCCCTCTGCCTGTGTCTCTGCCTCTCTCTCTCTCTCTCTCTGTGTGTGTCTCTCATGAATAAATAAATAAATAAACAAATAAATAAATAAAATATTAAAAAAATAAAGAAGGAAGCCAGTTTTTTTTAAGACTTTATTTATTCATGAGAGACACAGAGAGAGATAGAGGCAGAGACACAGGCAGAGGGAGAAGCAGGAGCCCAATGTAGGACTCGATCCCAGATCCCCAGATCATGCCCTGAGCCAAAGGCAGCTGAGCCACCCAGATGTCCCAGGAAGCCAGGTTTTTTTTTTTTTTTTTTAAGATTTTATTTATTTACTCATAGAGACACACAGAGAGAGAGGGGCAGAGGACAGGCAGAGGGAGAAGCAGGCTCCATGCAGGGAGCCCAATGTGGGACTCCGGGACTCAATCCAGGGTCCCCAGGATCACACCCCAGGCTGCAGGCGGCGCTAAACCGCTGCGCCACCAAGGCTGCCCAGGAAACCAGTTTTTAATAAACTTCTAAAATACCAGGAAATGAATATAAAAAATAGTGAAAGGGAATAAAGGGGAAAGGAAAAAGGAAAAAAAAAAAAAAAGGAAAATATCAGAAAGGGAGACAGAACATGAGAGACTCCTAACTCTGGGAAACGAACAAGGGGTGGTAGAAAGAGAGGTGGGCGGGGGGTGGGGGTGACTGGGTGACGGGCACTGAGGGGGGCACCTGATGGGATGAGCACTGGGTGTTATTCTGTATGTTGGCAAATTGAACACCAATAAAAAATAAATAAATAAATAAACAAACAAATAAATAAATACTAGGAAATTACGCCCTTTCCCTACACGTGGGATTCCAAGGTAAATTTCAATCCTGTACCACACTATGAAACAGCACTTCTCTTGCTAAAGAAGAGGGGGGAAAATCACAACTTAATCCTGAAGGGGTACTCCACTACATAAAGAGGAGGATGGCATAGCAGGGGCCAATTTACCTGCCCCTAATAAACAGCCTTGGGCCAACTGGCACACAAGAGCCATATGCTGCTACTGCAGCCACTCCTTGTTTTTTTTTTTTTTTTTTTAGTTGCATATAACACCCAGTGCTCATTCCATCAAGCACACTCCTTAATGCCCACACCCAGTTACCCCATTCCCCACTCATCTGCCCTCCAACAACCCTCAGTTTGTTTCCAAGAGCCATATGCTTCTTGATCCTTGCCTCCCTGCTTTACTATTCAGACTAGAGTTCAATCACCCTAGACATTTTTGGTCACTTGTTTTTTGTTTTTTGTTTTTTTTTTTCTCACACTCCCTCTTTCTCTCTCAATCTCTTTCTCTCTCTTTTTAAAAGATTTTATTTACTTGAGAAAAGAAAGCAAGGACAAGCAGGGGGAGCAGCAAAAGGAGAGAGAGAAGCAGTCTGCCCCCTGAGCAGGGAGCCCGATGTGGAGCTCTATTCCAGGACCCTGGGATCATGACCTGAGCTGAAGGCAGATGCTTAACCGACTGAGCCACCCAGGCATCACGCCCCTCTCTTTCCAGAACTCTCTCTCTCTCTCTCTCTCTGGTATAAGTCCATAGCCTGGAAAAAAATGATAAGAAAAAAATTAAAAGGGAACAATGTCTTTCATCTCAAGGAAAGCAGCTTTAAACAAATGCCTGTGCTGCCACCAGGAACATGAGCCAAGTCAGGGTAGTGTCGTCTAAGAGGTCCCCCACCACTTATCTCAGGCCTGGATGGATCCAGAAACTAATTGGAAGCTGAGATTGCACAGAACATGAGGCCCATCTGCATTCAAAAGCACACCAGTGCAAATATATAATGTAGGTTATCATGCGATCGTTCATGCAGTTTCCCTCTGCCGTGCATGTAGACAATTAAGAGTCAAGTGGGGGTTCTCTCTCTGTGTCCCTCATGAATAAATAAATAAAAAATATTTTTTAAAAAAAGAGTCAAGCGGGGGGCACCTGAATGGTTCAGTTGGTGGGGTGCAGGACTCGTGATATCAGGGTTGTGAGTTCGAGCCCCACACTGGGTGTAAGAATACTTTAAAAAATAAAATCGTAAAAAGAAATAAGAGTCAAGTAGCCAGAACCATAAGATTGAGAAGCTTGCCCTGAGCCTAGGGAGACTAAGGAAGAATCAGAGCTCAAGCATTACCAATTCCAAACAACACCCCCTCACCCCTGCCAATCCTCCTATAATTACAGGCATTAGTATCAAAACAAGATCCAGGCATATTGTCTTTTTTAACATTTTACTCACTAAGAAGCAAGCAAAAGACAACAGCAGCATTTGAATTAATGCCTTAAATTCTACCTTTCCCAGGAAAACAAAGGCTATAATGTAAGGGACAATCGCACTAAGCAGCTTGGCAGGGAGTCCAGTCTTACTGTTTTTTCTTTTTTGGGAGGGAGATTCTGAAATACACACCCTTCCCACCTACAGTGAATAGCATCCCATTGTTATGTAAGTAATAACATCTTCAAGGGGGAAGAGCTGTATGCAAATATAAAAATAGTAAGACAGATATTCCAATTTTACCTTTTTACAGACATTTAAAAAATACATTCTTACAAACATAACGAAACCCCAAAACCTACCTAACTAGGAACCCTCTCTGGTCAGTTCTTTCCGCTCTGCAAAATGGAGATTAAAAGTTGCTCTCTGGCATCTACCCAACTGCCTCAGTAAGACATGTTCTGTAGACATGCAAAATCTCCTCAACTTTGTGATGGAAAATTGTATGTCTGATTCGGTTAAATAACTATTTGTTAGATAGAAAATATCTGCAACCCTCTAGTAAGAGATTCTATTCTTACTTTCCTTGGGAGGATTGTCTCTAATGGTAATATAATCAACCTTGGGGTAATATTCCCTGATCCTCAGGCTGTTTTGCACCTGTGGTTTGCCTTTTGTCAGAGGTGGGCATGCAAAAAGGCAGGTGGGGGGAGGAGGGATGAGAATTAAATGATTTCTTTCTCATGTGAATGGGAGGAGCCCTTTATTCCACCTCCTGAAAAACTCCGTTAAAAGCCATCGCTGCCTCTGGACAACCACAGAACCCGTTCATCAGCGGGCAGCCAGCATGGCCAATAAGTCCAAATTTATTGACTATATTGATGAAGCTTTGGAAAAATCAAAAGAAACTGCACTTTCTCACTTGTTTTTCACTTATCAGGGGATTCCATACCCAATCACCATGTGCACCTCAGAAACTTTCAAGGCCTTGGACACCTTTGAAGCCAGAAGTGATGACATAGTGCTTGCATCTTATCCAAAGTGTGGTAAATGACAAATCATTTTCTACAAGGGCACTTCTTCATAGTGAGTAGGTTGGTCAGGGGGCAAGGCAAAGTGGGGAGAGGACAGTTCATCTCTGCAGGAAGCTAGCCAGAAATCAGTGAGGAGGATGGCCAAGATGGGTAAGAACACTGGGAAATCAGAACTGCTAGATTTAGAAACCTCAGGGTCTAAGGGAGGAGGTCTGATGAATGATGGATGCAGAAAGAGAAGCATGGTGGGGCCAGCAACCAGAAGGATGAATGCGGGAAAGTCCATTTGGTATCAAGCACTGAGAGCAGTAAATATTTTCATCTTGGTTCTTAACTAAAGACAGAAGCATGGCCATGTATATAATGTATGTGATCTTTTCCACATTATTACTTTTCAGGATCGAAGATCATCAATCATTTAGTTTCACAAGCCAGTTTTACAATGGTCATTCATCAGTGGAAGATAAGACATTAAGAATCTAAATGCTCCTATTTTACACAATCTCACAATCTACTTTTGATTTTTTGTAACTGTCATTGCATCTCTGTTTATTAAAGCCATCCTCATTTGATAATTTTCTATTAATTGATGCTGAGTTTTGTAAAATCAAAATTATATAGATTTCTACAGAAGACATTAATGTATGGTAAAATAATACATGATATATAGTAAACAATCACTTCTATAATGTAACATTGTTCTGTAAGGAACACATTATAGATTCAAGAAGTATTGCCACTTATTAAAGGAAAAACCTGAAAAATAAGGTAACCTGGATTTTGTACTAACGTAAGTACTGCTTTCCACAAAACTCTTTCCACAGCCCCGTTTATTTCAAATGCAGAAGAACCAATTGTATACACCACAGGATGGCTGTAGGTTTTAACTTTTATGACTTATATGCAAAAGTAACATGCCTTTGCTATATCAAGATTCCTTAATGAGCTTTGATTCTCTGATTTTTCTTATAGGTTCGAATTGGATTCTCCACATCATTAGTGAATTGATATTTGCTGAATCTAAAAAGAAGTATGAATATCCAGAATTCCCAATTCTTGAATGTGGGGACCCAGAAAAATACCAGGTTAGTACAAAACAGCCTTTAGGGGCATCTGAGTGGCTCAGTGGTTGAGCATCTGCCTTCGACTCAGGTCATGATCCTGGGGTCCTGGGATCGAGTCCCACATGGAGCTCCCCCACAGGGAGCCTGCTTCTCCCTCTGCCTATGTCTCTGCCTCTCTCTCTGTGTATCTCATGAATAAATAAATAGAATCATTTAAAAAAAAAAAACAGCCTTTAAACTTATAATTAATCATAGAAAGATATCTTCCATTTGAGGGATTTTTAAAGTTTTGAGAAAGTACACTACTAATAATCATGGCTACTTATTTTGTGCTTGCCATAAAATCCCAGCACTTTTCAAAGATTATCTCATTTCATGGCAAAATAACCTCATCACCATTTTACAAAAGATAAAACCATTCAAAACATACTCAAAGTCAAGGAGCTAATAAATGGCAGCACCAAGATTTGAATTCAAGTGTTCCAATTTGAGCTTCTGAACCTCTGCACAATATATGAAAGAAAAATAGGAGGGAAAGTAAGCCAAGAAAGCTAAAGAAAAAAAATTAAAACCTGGGGCGCCTGCCTGGCTCATTCGGCAGAGCATGTGACTCTTGAGGTCAGAGTTTTAAGTTTGAGCCTCATTTGGGTGTAGAGACTACTTAAAAAATAAAAATCTTAGGGGAACCTGAGTGGTTCACTCAGCTAAAGGGCGAACTCTTGCCAACTTTTGGTTTTTGGCTCAGGTCATGATCACAGAGGTGTGACCCCAGTCTGGCTCAGCCCTCAGCACAGTCTGCTCTTCTCTCTCCCTGCACTGATACTCCCTCACCCCCACTCACACTCTCAATCTCTCTCTCTCTCTCAAATAAATAAATGAATAAAACCTTAAAAAAAAAGCTTAAATAAATACAAAAACCAAAATCTTAAAAAAAAAAAAAAAAAAGGCTTTGTCTTGAAGTCCAGAGACTTGGGTGGGATGCCAAGAGGAGGGTTCCTCTAAGACCTGGATCATCCTTCCCTTAGTTTATGTCAGAAGTCCCCAGAATTTTCTTTGTAAGACATTACTTTTGATGCCCCTGCCTCCATGATGACGCTATTGTGTGTAAGTGGGTATGGGGCTGGGGAGGGTGGACATGGGAAAGGATGAAGCAGTGGCTAAGAGGGTAAGGCACTGGTGTTTGTAAAGGTTCTCTCTCTCTCTCTCTCTCTCTCTCTCTTTAAATTTTATCTGTTTATTCATGAGAGACACACAGAGAGAGACAGAGATACAGGCAGAGGGAGAAGCAGGTTCCCTGTGGGGGAGCCTGATGTGGGACTCGATCCCAGGACCCCGGGGTCACAGCCTGAGCTGAAGGCAGATGCTCCACTGCTGAGCCACCCAGGCCTCCCATTTGTAAAGATTCTAACCAGTCATCCTACCTATTCTAATTCACCTTACCACATGTTATTACTCATTTTATCAGTGTAACTAAGTGGGGCTTAGGTATGAGACAGGACGTTTTGTTCCCTGGCAAGAAAAGCAAGAAAAGGATGGAAGGAAGGATCTGCTTCAGGACTTCAGTGCTTGGACAGGACAGGTGAGAGGAGGATCTTCCCTGGCCCCACCTAGATACACCAGGAATGCATTTGGGAAGGGGAACCACAGTTTCCGCAAAACTTTGAGAAGTGTTTACCACCAAGATTCTCGACAAGAAGACAGAAGAACTCAGTGATTAAGAATTAAGTCATATGATTGAGACTTAGGAAGTGGTTTCTGGAAAATGTTGGAGATACTTGGCATGATGACAGAAACTGAAAATTGGATCTTAGGTGGAAGGAAGCCCATCTCCATGGAATGGGGTCACAGAAAATCACGTGCATATAAGATGCGCAGACAGACTTGGGGGTTGCCTGCAACCTCAGGAGGCATCCAAGGTGCTAGCAGCCACATCAGGACCCAGATGTTGGCCATCAGGACTGGCTCAGGATGTGTGGACAGGAGTTTAAGAAGCTTTTTCCTAGGCAAGAAAGGATGGGCCAATGAAAAGCCCTCCTGTTTTTTCCTATCCAGGCCATTGCATAACTTTTTTTCTAAAAAGGGTGTTTGGCATCACCTCTATAATTTATGCTAACGTTTCCCCAGCTTTCCAAGTTTTTAAAAAAGTAAACTCTATACCTGAAGTTTTTTTTTTTTTTTTTTTTTTTGTTTTGAGGGAGAGAATCTTTAAGCAGACTCCTTGCTGAGTTCAGAGTTCGACATGGGACTGGATCCCACAACCCATGAGATCATGATTTGAGCCAAAACCAAGATTCGGGTGCTCAGCCACTCAGGCACCTTTATTTTAGGTATTTTTAAAGACTTTTCCCCCCCATTTTAATTTTAATTACATCAGACCTAGGACAAAGACACTTTTCTATGCAATGAGCCTTTATTCTAAATATATCTTTTAAAATATTTATTTATTTATTTTAGAGAGAGAGTGTGTGGGGCAGGGAGGAGTAGAGAAAGAGAGAAAACACACAGCAGACTCCCCACTGAACGAAGAGCCCAAAACGGGGCTAGATCCCACAACTCTGAGATCATGACCTGAGCCAAAACCAAGAGTCAGATGCTTAACTGACTGAGCCACCAGGCGCCCCAAATATTTTATTTTTTTTAAGTAATCTCTACATTTGCATCTGGGTGGCTCAGCTGGTTAAACTTCAGACTCTTGATTTTGGCACAGGTCGTGGTCTCAAGGTTGTAAGATTGAGCCCCACATCAAGCCCCACATAGGGTTCTGCTCTGGGTATGGAGCCTCCTCTCTCTCTCTCTGCTCCTCCCCTCCCTCCCAAAAAGACCCCAAGCTCCCAAAAGAATAAAGTAATCTCTACACCCAAGGAGGGACTCCAACTCACAACCCTGAGTTCAAGAGTCACATGCTCCACTGACAGAGCCAGCCAGGCACTCCTATTATATATATTTAAAGATTTTATTTATTTATTCATGAGAGAGGGAGGCACACAGAGAGAGAGAGGCAGAGACACAGGCAGAGGGAGAAGCAGGTTCCATGCAGGGAGCCCGATGTGGGACTTGATCCCAGGACTCCAGGATCACGCCCAGGGCCAAAGGCAGGTGTCAAACTGTTGAGCCACCCAGGCATCCCAGGCACCCCTATTATAAAATGGAAATCAGTAAGAAGATGAGCTTCACTTAAGTTATTCACTTCACAGAAAATTTTCCTAAAATACGTATCTTTTTCCTGGGTTGCCTGGGTGTTTTAATTGGTAATGCATACAACTCGATAGCAGAGTTGTGGGTTAGAGCCCCAACTGGGCATAGAGATTACTTTAAAAAATAAAATAAAATGCATATATTTTCTTAAGATATATCTATATCCAGTCTTTACATTGCTTATAGTTTGGCCATATCACATTTTCATTGCCATTTCATTATGTGCATATCAGTTTTGTTACAGTTCTCATTTTCTCCCTGGATATTTTTCTAATCCATTTAGGAACTTTACCATTTCTCATATATCTTTTTGTGATTTTTGACCATGCAGTGTAGTGGAAACAGCATTCTATAACTTAATCTGAAAATCACCATCTGTGTGATTTTGTACAAAGCACTTAAAACCTCAAAGCCTGTTGTTAATCTCTAAAATGGGGGTTATAATACTTACCTGAGAGGATTTCTGTGAATGAATGTAAAAGTGACATTCAAAACTAAAAATTAGGGCAATTTGATGTAAATCAAGAATTGTGACTATTCATCACCACTTGGGCCCATATCACTGACTTTAAATCGTTTGTTTTTAATTTTTAAAATGCCGTTTTACATTTTGCCCTTGCTTGAGCTGGGATCTCCACGAAACTTTTAGAGAGCAATAGGCTCTAAGTGTCTAAATATCATTTTATCACTGGAAATAATGTGACCAAGGAGTGAGTGACCTCTTCAAGCATAGAAATGAAACTTGAAGCTTCAGCCCATATAACGTACTAAATGTCTGATTTTAAGATGAAACCCTTACCCCTGGCAGATTAAACAGATAACTTCATTTTTTAAATTCTCAGCAGTAGATACACAAAGAATCAATGACTGAGTCCTTCCTTATACTGACAAGAATTTCTTGTAAAATATTTCTCAGATATTTAAGTGACTATGCATTTTCAGGTTCTGTTGGGATATTTGATTGAATAGAAAAAAAAATTTAAGATTTTATTCATGGGTGGCCTGGGTAGCTCAGTGGTTTAGTGCCACCTTCAGCCCAGAGTGTGATCCTGGAGACCAGGGATTGAGTCCCACATCGGGCTCCCTGCATGGAGCCTGCTTCTCCCTCTGCCTGTGTCTCTGCCTCCTCTCTCTCTGTGTCTCTCATGAATAAATAAATAAAATATCTTTTTTTAAATTATTTATTTATTTGAAAGAGAATGAGATACAGCAAGAGAGAGCAGGAGTGGGGGGACGGGAAGAGGGAGAAGCAGGCTCCCCACCAAGCAGGGAGCCTGATGCAGGGCTTGATCTCAGGCCCCCGGAATCGTGACCTGAGCCAAAGGCAGAAGCTCAATCGACTGAGCCATCCAAGTACCCCTGGAATGTTTTTGTTAGAAAAAGAAAAATCTAGATATTAAAAATAGGTTCAGAGGTACTATGGAAAAACTTGAGTATTTCTGTTAAAGACCTTGATTACAGAAGAGAGCCAAGTTAAGTCAAAGAGTAGATTGCAGATTATGAGCTGTCTTGAACACAAAGAATTTGGTGTGATTGTGAGAAAAGGTAAACTTTTCAAAGAATGACCGAAAAAAAAAAAAAAAGGTAAGCCAGATCCTGCCAGAAAGTCCAAAAGGATGATTTATTTATGATTTTCTCCATTCTTCGTCCCCACAAAGAAAATAAAAATAAATAAAAACTTGGAGGAGGAGTGGTGCCTTGGTGGCTCAGTTGGTTAAGCCATCCTCTTGGTTTTGGCTCAGGTGATGATCTCAGAGTCCTGGGATTCAGCGAGGCATTAGGCTCCCTGCTGGGGGTGGAGCCTGCTGAAGATTCTTTCTCCCTCTGCCTCTCCCCATCACCCCTGCTCACACACACTCTCTCTCTAAAAAAATAAATAAGACTGGATGAGGAAATGGAGAAGGAACAATAGCAATGCTTGAAACTACCATTCAGATACTACATGTAAAAGTGACCATAAGACACACACACACACTTTCACTTTCTTATGTATGTTTTTAAGAGAATGAAACAGTTCCCATCGCCAAGGATTTTGGCAACTCACCTCCATTATGACAAATTACCTGGGTCCATCTTCAAGAATAAAGCCAAGGTAAGTATCCCTTCTTACTCATATTTCAGTTTGAACTTTTCAATGTCTAGATATTGCCTTTCAGAGCTAGGTGATAAAGTTTGCATCTTATGGAATTTTAGTAAATGAAGTATGAGATTTAGCATTTCTTCTGTTGTTCAGAAACTATATTTGCTATAGTTGCATTCAAAGCAAATGCATTTTCAGCTAGGATCTAAAACTAAAATTGAACATATTTCAAAATCTGTTTTATAGTGAATAGATTTCAGAATCCCACTAAGATATTTAGAGTGTCTAACAAAAGAGTACAATCTAGGAAAATAAATGGAAGTTGTTTTTGTTGTTGTTGTTCTTTCTGGTGGGCATTATTTACCTGAGGTCTGAAACAATTTTATTTCTGAATTTCACATAGACTGGCAAACTTCATATCATCTGTACATAACTATTGGTGGATTTTCTACTCTTATCACTGTTTGATCTTCTTCTACCAAATCTGAATATTATTTTCACTTTCCTTACTATTATTTTGCAATTGTTATTTGCAGTTTAACTTTCCAGATCGTGCCCTTATGACTATTCTAATGAGCTTGCTCTTTTTCCCTTGTTGATATCTTCTATGTATGCCGTTTTACCAAGTTCATTAGCAAAACTTCTCTGCTACATTACTCTTTTTCTTCTGCTTTTTCCCCTCTCGTCAGACTTCCCCATTCGCCACCCTTTCTTTCTCAATTCTTACCATCATTCTTTCTCTGTATGTTAACAAAATTACGTTGTATACAAGAGTACACAGTGATATTGCTCACCCCTTCACTTTTCCAAAATTCAAAACATAGACCTAAATAAATTGACTTAACTTTCTCTCCCTAGATATTGGTGATATTTCGAAACCCTAAAGATACAGCAGTATCTTTTTTCCATTTCCACAATGATGTCCCTGATATTCCAAGCTATGGCTCTTGGGATGAATTCTTCAGACAGTTCATGAAAGGACAAGGTACAGCTGTTGGTAAAAGAATTGTTACTTCAACAGATGACCACAGACCACATTAAATACAAAAATCAAATGTGCTCTACAGTAAAGAAAGAAGATTAAGGAGGATCCAGGAACCAAAAAGTCGCTTTTATTTATTTTATTTTTTAAGATTTTATTTATTTATAAATAAAAGAGAGAGAGAGAGGCAGAGCAAAGGCAGAGGGAGAAGCAGTCTTCCCTGTGGGGAGTGTGATGTGGGACTCGATCTCAGGGTTGTGAGTTTGAGTCCCATGTTAAGGATAGAGATTACTAAAAATAAAAACAAAAACTTATAATAATAATAAAATAAAATTTATAAATCTTTTTAAAAAAGAACAGACTAGGGCAAAGGATCACATAGAAAAACATCTCTAGTTCATTTAACCTATGTCTTTATATCATACACTGACAAGAATCAAAAAAAAGAGAAAACCATGACATGGAGCAACCGCATCTAGGATATTTGTTTGCCAGAAAGAAAATAAGCTTTATTAGACAATCTTGATGTGTTACCTCCAGTTATTGATAACTGCAATTTTATAAGTGCCTACTAATGCTTCACATACTAAATGCATAATTTTCTTTAAGACCATAACAGACTATGAATAAGGCAGTAGTAGCCCCTTGCATACGATTGCACAATCAAAAAAGTTAAATCACTTGCCAGTGGTCCCACTGCTTGTAGGTACATGTGACTCTATTTCCCTGGGTATAATGGCCAGAGATTAAAGATGCCTTCTTTAACTGCTGGCCCTCTTGAGTTTTACAGTGTAGTAGAAGGCAGAAATTAATGACAGATAACCCTGGAAGGGAAGTTGTTGACAGGTCACTCTAAGAAGACCACCTTTAAAGAAGTGACTAGCACAGCGACCACATGCACGGACACTGGGTACAGTCAGTATTGGCCCCTAAGCAAAGATGAAGTATGGGGATTGGGGTGTAGGAGAGGAAAAAAAGTAAGGCAAGTCTGAAACTGCACCCCATTGATAATTTAAGAGAATATTTAACAATGAGAAAGGTGTCATCTCTGGAACAATCTATCATAGGGAATCTTTGTTGCTCTATCTACCCTTTCAGCCTAATTATTTGATTGACAATGATAAAATGTGCTGGGCTTAACTTGAATAAAGTTTATGCTTTGCAAATTTGTTATATTCAACTTATGGAGGAAGCTCAATGTATTGGGAAACATACAAGGTTTGGAATTAGGGGTCTGGATTGGGCTTCATTGCTTATTATTATATATTAATAATTAATATTAGAGAGAATAAGATAGTTACCACTTACTGAACAATTACTACATGCCAGGCACTATATGCTATTCCTGGCATACATTTTAAAATTTCATTTCTCATAAGAACCCTACAAGGATAATATTATTATTGCCCCCATTTTATAAAGATTGAAATAGAGACATAAGAAGGTCATGCAGCCATTAAGTAGCAGAGCTAGAACTTTTAAAACTAATTAATTAATTTTTATGTAAATCCATTTAATTAACAGTGTTTTATTAGTTTCAGAAGTAGAGGTCAGTGATTCATCAGTCTTATATAATACCCAGTAAGCAGAGCTAGAACTTAAACCCAGATTCAAATACTCATGCCTAGGTGATTTTGAGCAAGACATTTGATTGCTATGAACTTTGGTTTCTTTACTTCTAAAGTAAAGATAAGAATATCTGACCTACAGGAAGTAGAACAGTATAGCGTTTTGTTTGGCAGCACTAGCTCTGGTGTCAGACATTGTCATATTCGACAATAACCATAACTCACTAACTGTGTGACCTTGACGTGGTTTCTTAGCTTCTCTGGGTTTCTATTTCCCCATCAACAAAACAGGTATAAAAATTGTACCTATCATATGGGATTGCTTTAAACACTGAAAGATAAAAGGTATCAATTAATAGTGCATTTGGAAGAACAGAAAAACTGACCACAGTGGCCTAAACAGATTGGGTTTTATTTTTTTCACTAAGCAAGAAGTCTGAAGGGAGGCAGCTGGTTCAGCTGCCCAGTGATGTTGGGCCAACACCTCTGACATTCTCTTGGCCTCTCCCTCGTGCCTTTTGCAACATACTCTAAGGTTGGCTACTGTCTCTCCAAGGATCCCCTTCAGTTCATGAAGAAGCCTCTGCTCATCAAGGTAGCAATAGGTTTACTAGAAACCTTCTAGCAGACTCCTGCTTGTGTCTTGCTGGCCAGAACCATGTCCTGTGACCAACCACAGCTCTAAGGAAGGCTGAAAAATAAGACCCAACATCCTCACAATTGGATTAGACCCAAGTAATCAGAGTTTGGTTAGCAATAAAAACAGGACTGTATTGGATATTGGGTACAAAACTTACAGTGTTTGCTTCAACAAGTAAAATGTGTAGAAAAAGCCTGGCTAAAAGCAAGGGTTTCATGATGAAATTATTATATGAATATTGCTATTATTAATGATACAGTAATAATGACTAAAATTTGGTGAGTGGGTAGTATTAATTGGGCACTATTTTAAACATTTGATATGTGTCAATTCACTTAAACCTTCTAACGACCCCATTTTACAGATGAGGAAACCAAATACAAAACGGTTTAGGGAGTTGCTCAAGCAAGCAAGCAGCACAGCTAATCAGTATCTAGATCTGCACTGACCAGTATGGTAGCCACTAGCTATACGGGCAACTGAGCACTTGAAATGTGATGTGTGCTATTGAGAAGCTAAATTTTAATGTTATTTAATTTTAACCAGTTTAAATTTAAATTTTAAAATAGGTACGCAATTCAGGTATTGGAAACTTTTAAATAAGTTTGGTACACGTTGGGTTTATGAATCTACTTTTTCAACCTAAAGTCTAAAAATACATCAATTATTTTTTATAAAAAGCTTAGCATTTAAATTGAGATTATCTATAAGTGTAAAATGCCCACTGGCTATGATGTTTTCTTAATAACTTTTTATGTTGAATACTTTTGAGAATGATAGTATTTTGGGATATATTTGGTTAAACAAAATATAAAAATTAATTTCACCTGTTTCTTTTTGCTTTCTTTTTTTTTAAGATTTATTTATTAGAGAGAGAGAGTGCAAGTGCACACATGTGAGCCAGGGGCGGGAGGCAGAGGGGAGAGAGAATCTCAAGCAGAATCCCCGCTGAGCATGGAGCCCATGCAGGGGCTGGATCTCAGGACCCTGAGATCATGAGCTGAACCTAAACCTGCAGCCAAACTGCACCACCCAAGTGCCCCAATATAAAGGTTCCTATAGTTACATTAAGAAAACCAAAAAGAGGGATCCCTGGGTGGCGCAGCGGTTTGGCGCCTGCCTTTGGCCCAGGGCGCGATCCTGGAGACCTGGGATCGAATCCCACGTCGGGCCCCCCGGTGCATGGAGCCTGCTTATCCCTCTGCCTGTGTCTCTGCCTCTCTCTCTCTCTCTCTCTGTGACTATCATAAATAAATAAAAATTAAAAAAAAAAAAAAAAGAAAACCAAAAAGAGGGATGCCTATGTGGTACGGTTGGTTAAGCATCTAACTCTTAATTTAGGCTCAGGTCATGATCTCAGGGCTGTGAGAATCAGCCCCCAGTTGAGTTCCCCACTGGGCCCAAGTGAAGCCCTGTAGCAAGTTCTGCACCCTGTGGGCAATCTGCTTCTCTTTCTCCCTCTGTCTCTGTCCCTGCCCCTCCCTATCCCCTCGCTCATGTATATTCTCTCAAAATAAATAAATAAATCTTTTAAAAAATTTTACCTGAGCATATACACGTATGTACAATTTATATTTTGGAGCATAAATTAACCATCTATCTCTTTAACCTCAGTTATTTAAAATTCCTTAAGAATTTTTTCCCCTGTGTTTTTAGTTTCTTGGGGAAGCTACTTTGATTTTGCCATTAATTGGAACAAACATCTTGATGATGAAAATATTAAGTTCATATTATATGAAGACCTGAAAAAGGTGAGATTATGATTACTGACATTCTATAGCAAGATTTCTTGTAAAATATAACAGAATATTTTCTTTTAATGTCTGGTTGTGTGAGTATTGTATTCAATTAAAAAAAAAAGAATATTTCAAATAGATGGGACAGTGCTAGGGGAAAGAAACAGTGCATAGGGGCTTACACCATTTATTTAACATAAATAAAACAATGCATAGCAACTTATTACTAAGAGTGGCTGCTTTATTTTCCTGCTATGATAGATAGTTCAATTTAAGAATGGTAAAAATAATAGGTAGGTTTCAGTTGAGATTTAATTGAACATGCATTTGGACTTGAATTTATTTTTCCATGTGATATTATTTTTTAAATTGTTTATTCATGAACATTTAGTGAGTGAGTGAGCGCACAGCATTGTTCTAAGCCCTTGTGATACATTAATGAACAGACCAAAGTGCACTGCCCTGGAGAAGCTTACCTTCTAGCTGAAGAAGGCATGGAGAGAGAAAGATAAATAATAAATATGATAATTTTTTTAATGTTTAAAATATGTGAGAAGAAAGAAATGGCATAGCTGATTAAGGAAAACTGGAAATGCCAGGGGTGGGGAATTGGGATGCTGGGCAGATCCTAGTATAAAATAGGGTAGTTGTCAGAAACCTCATGGAAAGGATGTGATCTGAGCAAAGGTCTAAAGAGAGGGAGTGAGCCAAGTAGGTAGCTGGAATAAGAGCTTTCTAGGCATATGGAATTAACTAAAGCAAAGGCCTGAGGTAGAAGTGTTCCTGGCATGGTTAAGTGACATGAAGGAGGTGAATGTGGCTTAGGTCAGTAGAGGTGAACCAGGGGAGATTAACCAATGAGAATAGAGGCAAGGGGGACACCTGGGTGGCTCAGCGGTTGGGCGCCTGCCTTCGGGTCAGGTCGTGATCCCGGGATCCAGGATCGAGTCCCACATCGGGCTCCCTGTGGGCTTCTCCCTCTGCCTATGTCTCTGCCTCTCTCTCTCTCTGTCTGTGTCTCTCATGAATAAATAAATAAATCTTTAAAAAAAGAGAGAGAGAATAGAGGCAAGGAAGTAGGGTAGAGTGAAGTATGGGGATCATGTGCCAGGCCATTGAAATTACTTTGGCTTTCACTCAGAGTAAAATGTGAAGCCATTGTAGGATTTGAGCAGAAGAGTGATAGGGGTTGATATGTTCTTAATAGGTTCATTCTAGTTGGTGTATGAGAACATCCTAGAGAGAAGCAAAGATAGTGTAGAGAAACCCATGAGCAGAGTACTGCAGTAATCCACACAAAGGAAGATGGTGGCTCAGAAAAGAAGGGGCAGTAGAAGTGATAAGTGGTTGAATTCTGAATATATGCTGAAGAAGAGCTGATAGGATTTGCTGTTGGACTGAACTGGAGAAAGAGTGGTGAGAGAAAAAGAGAGGTCAAATAAGACTCCAAAATTATTGGACTGACCAACTGAGAGGATTGAGTTGTCATCAAGGGTTTGGATTTGGATATGCTTAGTCCAAGATGTTTATCAGTTAATCAAATGGAGAGGTCAAGTAGTCAGTTGGGTATGAAAGTCTTGGATGCAGAGAGAGTTCCGGGCTGTATATAATTTGGCACATGGATGCCATTTAAAGCCATGAGATTACATACCCATGTTTATAAGTGGAAGAAAAGAAGGGATGGAGAAGAGAAGAAGACCAAGAACTGAGCCCTGAGTCCCCCATAGAGAGAGTTTGGGAAACAGGAGGAATTAGCAAAGGAGACAGAGTGGCTATTGAGACAGGGGGGAAGCCAGAGTCCTGGAACACCAGTGAAGAAAGTATGTTAAAAAGAAGGGAGTGCGTCAGATGCTTTCTAGTGGGAAGGGAGTTCTTAACATCACTCTCCCCTGACATTCTTATCAAAGGAAAGGATAATTGAAGCCATAGCTTCTGTTTATTAGAGTGCATTTATGTAACATGAAAGAACATACCAATTTAGTGTGTTCTCCTTCTAGTCTAGAATATAATGTCTCTAAAATGTGTGTTTCATGGAATGTCATTGTGGCCCAGATGTTAATAATTCTTGCTTAGAGTTTGCCTGTTCAAACTGATTTGGGGACTGCTACTCCTTTGGGACATTCACATTGCAAGATGACCTACTAAAGATTGAGAGTTCCTGTAGGAAAAACAAACAAACAAACAAACAAAAAAGGTTATCTTTATTAACTGAAAGGATTCCAGATTTACTTGACCTCAACTTTTTCTTTTCTTTTTTTTTCATGAAACATCCATAACCACCTTGAAGTAAATCAGTATTTTGTAGAACACAGCTTAAGAAACTATTCTAGGAGATTTTTGAACCTTCATTAGTCAGGGATATCACTGAGGGGGTTCATGATTTACAAGAGTATTTAGACAAGATAAATTTCAAGACTCCTTCTAGTTTCTATGATTCTAAAAATTATACTTTAAAAATTTATTTATTTATTCATGAGAGACACAGAGACATAGGCAGAGGGAGAAGCAGGCTCCATCTGGGGAGCCTGAGGCAGGACTCAATCTCAGGACCTCGGGATCACGCCCTGAGCCAAAGGCAGGGCGTGCCACCTAGGCACCCCTAAAAATTAGACTTTCTTGATGGAATTAAACATAGGATTCAGAAATAAAGAGAACTGGAATGAGCACATACAATTATATTAATTTCCTCAGCTCATCTAGACTGGTACTTTTTATTTTTTTATTTAAAAAAATTTTTTTTTATTTATTTATGATAGTCACAGAGAGAGAGAGAGAGAGGGGCAGAGACACAGGCAGAGGGAGAAGCAGGCTCCATGCACCGGGAGCCCGACGTGGGATTCGATCCCGGGTCTCCAGGACCGCGCCCTGGGCCAAAGGCAGGCGCTAAACCACTGCGCCACCCAGGGATCCCTAGACTGGCACTTTTTAATAAAATGAGTATCATCTTTGATGAGATTCTTACCTACTACTTAATGCTTACTATCATTATTTGTATCCTGAAGAGTTCAGTAAGAGTCGTACATTGAAACTACAAAGTAAAATCAATACAGAATATCATGTAGGAATATATTGAATATTGATACAGAAGTATCAAAGGAAGTCTAAAAAAAAGAGAGAAATAGATGAGTTAGAGAATTAGGCTGAATAAATCCATTCTGGCTAAGAAGCCTGTCTTTGCTATGGCCTGATTCCCATAAAAAGAAGTTTATCCTTGAAAATTTTGTTTTCAGAACCTGGCTGCGGGAATACAACAAATTGCCGACTTCCTTGGATTCTCTTTAACTGGGGAGCAGATTCAAACCATCACAGCCCAGAGTACCTTCCAAGCAATGCGAGCAAAGTCCCAGGAAACACATGGTGCTGTTGGCCCCTTTTTATTCCGCAAAGGTAAAGTCACACTGGTTTCTGGGACACCCACCCATTTGCATGGAATAGGCAACCCAAATAACTTGACTTTAAGTTAAGACAGGATTATATTTTTCTCTCCTTCAACAAGAAGTTTGAATACAGTTCAGAACTAGACTGGCAGCTCCACAATACCCCAAATCTCTTAGGGTACTAAGTCCCTTCTACCTTCCTGCCTGTCACTTTGTGATGCCAAGACAGCAGCCAGAACTCTGCCATTACATTAAAATTAAAGGACTGTTTTATTAAAATAAGAAGGGAATGGCAATAGATAGAATCACGTGTATTAGCTGAGTAGGTCCTTTTAAAGAACTCTGCAAGAAGCCTCATCAGCGATTTGGTACACTTTATAGGCCACCTCTCACTGCCTGTTGGCTGCAAACTGATTTTTTTTTTTAGGTGAGCACATTATTACCAAATTAAAATCAGGGTTTTGTTAATAAGAAGGAGGAGATAATGAGTATTGGATAGCTATCTCAGTCATTTGACATATTTTTAGACTTTTATTTTTTATTTTTATTTTTTTAAGATTTTATTTATTTATTTATTTATTTATTTATTTATTTATTTATTTATTTGTTTGTTTGTTTATTCATGAGAGACAGAGAGAGAGAGAGAGAGGCAGAGACACAGGCAGAGGGAGAAGCAGGCTCCATGCAGGGACCCCGACATGGGACTTGATTCCAGGTCTCCAGGATCATACCTTGGGCTGCAGGCAGTGCCAAACCGCTGTGCCGCCGGGGCTGCCCCTAATTTTAGATTTTTAAAACTTAGGTTGAAAAAGATTCATACACCCAACTTACATCAAACTTATTTAAAAGTTTCCAATACCTGAATTGAGTATCTGTTTTTAAATTTAAATTTAAGCTGGTTAAAATTAAATAACATTTAAAATTCAGCTTATGTCACATTTCAAAAGCTCAGTTGCCCATATAGCTAGTGGCTACCGTACTGGTCAGTGCAGATCTAGACACTGATTAGCTGTGCTGCTTGCTTCAGCATTCTAATTTCTAATGGAAATTTATCATAATATAGCTTAGAAATTACCAGGCTTTTAAATTGCATATACAATGGAAGTATAACGTGGTTTAGAGGCAGCACACATAACAACAACTACTATTTATCAGGCATCTATTGTATGTTAGACCTTTTGCTAGGTGTACATAGCAAAAAAAAAAAAATATATATATATATATGTATATATAAATATATAAATTCCTTAATTTTATGAACATGGGCACCAAAGCTTAGGGATATTAATTTGTCCATTGTCACAGCTAATAATTGATGGAGTCAGGATTTGATATTAGGTTTACCTGACTCTACTATACTTTATCTAATGAAGACCCGTTTAAAAATCCCCACTGTGAATGGAACATTGAATGTAAATCTGGCTTTGGTTTGATTCCTGACTTTATCCCTGATTTTAATGCCTTGTTTAATGAACCTTGAAGGAGGGGGGAAAAAAAGAGCTTTTTTTGTACATTGTTAATCGAGCACTATTCAGAACAGAAAAATTATAAAATTAAGTAAAATTTAAAAATTTTACATATTCCCTGTAGAAAATTCAGAAAGCATGAGAAAAGGTGCAAAAGCATTAGAAATTACCCACATTTCTCCCACCAGAGGCATGTTTAACTTTTTGGCATATTTCTTTCCACCCTACTCTGTGATGTTTTATGTAGTGGATGACATTCGTAAACAGTTGTGTTTTATGTTACCCTCTTCATATATCTAAGCATTTCTTCCTGTCTTTAAACACTCCTTATAAACATACATTACAAATGGCTATCCTACAAGGAACTTTGCAACTTCAACCCAAATCACCAAAAGACTCTAAAGAAAGAAGTAACTTCCCGTACTTTTAAAAGCAATAGAAAAACATATCCTAATCTCAGGCAAAATGGTAACTTCCTGACAAATTTTCAGTATCTGAGGTCTTGATATAAACCTGCCATAAGAGGCGCCTGGGTGGCTCAGTCCGTTAAGGTCATGATCCAGCTCAGGTCATGATCCCCAGGGCCTGGAGAATCAAGCCTCAGTCAGGCTCCCTGCTCAGTGGGGAGTCTGCTTCTCCCTCTCCCTCTGCCCCTTCCCTGCTTGTGCTCTTTCTCTCATTCTCTCCCAAATAAATAAAATCTTAAAAAAAAAAAATCTGCTGTAAAATGATGACTTCTCAAAGACTAAAGTATTTAAGAAATACTTTCACAGAGGAAAAAAAATGACTAAAAAAAAAGGACTTTTAGGTCCCCAGAGTTGGGGGTGGGGGATAGGAGATTACTGAAGCCTACAGTCCCCTAAGTAATGTAAAGAGAGCATACCATGCCACCGATGGGGAAGTCCCAGTGGATGCTGTTAGTTTTACAAGAGAATTACTTTCATTCTTAAGACTAATTTTCTTCATGTGTCCATTTTCACATTTCAAAGTGAAATGTTGCCCTGAAAAATGGTAAAATATAGAGACATAGGAGTAGGGGTATGGGCAAAATGGGTGAAGACGAGTGAGAGGTACTAGTCTTCGGTTATGAAGTGAATAAGTCATAGGATTAAAAGGCACAGCGTTGGGACGCCTGGGTGGCTCAGCGGTTTAGCGCCTGCCTTCAGCCCAGGGTGTGATCCTGGGGTCCCAGGATGGAGTATCGAGTCTCACATCGGGCTCCCTGCATGGAGCCTGCTCCTCCCTCTGCCTATGTCTCTGTCCCTCTCTCTGTGTGTGTCTCCCATGAATAAATAAATAAAATCTCTTTAAAAAATTAAAAAATAAAAGGTACAGCATAGGGAATACAGTCAATGGTATTGTAATGGTGTGTATTGTGGTAGATGGTAGCTACACTTGTGGTGAGCGCAGCATAACTTAGAGTTATTGAACTACTATGTAATACACCTGAAACTAATGTAACATTGTATGTCAACCATACCCAAATAAAAATAAAAGTAAAAAAAAATAATAATAAAAATAAAAGTAAAATATAGTAGCTTAAAAAAAATCAGGAAGAAATACTCTAACAGACGTCTGGGTCTGTTTTTTGTGTGTGTTGCAGGTGAAGTTGGCGATTGGAAAAATTTGTTCAGTGAGACTCAGAACCAGGAAATGGATGCAAAATTCAAAGAGTGCTTAACAGGCACTTCCCTAGGAGCAAAGCTGAAGTATGAATCTTATTGCCAAGCTTGATTCTGGTCATTCAGTAGGCATGGATATTTCATTTTTCTGAATAATAATTAAATATAAATAACAAAGTAAGTTGATCAAATAATAATGATAATTCAGTAACATTTATATATAAATAACGTGAATTTAATAATAATGACAACATTTGAAGTTTTTGAGCTCAGACTTGTTTGTTCGCTTGTTGAGGAAAGGCCATTTAGCTGTCCAAAGGGGACACTCTTGCTAATGTGGCATACTGGGCTTTTCATTTCTTTCATGCTTTGGGTTCACATAAAAGCATAGGCAGATACTATTAGAAATATGCCTAATTGGTGTTTGAGTGTAAGACAGCCCTCCCAATGATGTACATTTTTTTGTCTTCCCAGAATGATTCCTCTATCTCTCACTACAGATCGAAGTACTTGTGGTAGCTATCTCAAACCTACTGTTAGGGGAAATGTAATTCCAACTCGGCACTGAAGTAAATGAATAAATCCTGTCCTCATAGTTCAAGGAAAATGCATTGCTCATCTACTCTCTGCATGTTCCTGCATTAGACCCTAAGGAGGCCCCATTCTTTTTATTTTTAAGATTTTATTTATTTATTTGACATAGAGAGACAGAGAATGAACACAAGCAGGGGGAGCAGCTGGCAGAGGGAGAGGGAGAAACAGGCTCCACACTGAGCAGGGAGCCTGGCATGGGACATGGGGCTTGATCCCAGGACCCTGGGATCATGACCTGAGCCAAAGGAAGACGCTTAACCGACTGAGCCACCCAGATGCCCCTGGAGGCCCCTCTCTTAAGGGGCCTTTAGTTCAAAGATAAATATTAGATATTGTGTTATTGTGGCATAAAGGCTTTAGTTCAAAGATAAATATTAGAGTTTGTGTTATTGTGGCATAAAGGCTTTTCTACCACGGAGCCCCAGGTGGTCATGTAGAATTTACAAGAGAACCTAGAGCATGTTTTGGGAAAAACCTCTTAATCCTTAATCTTCATACCATAGCTGGTTACAGTTAAGAATAGAATGGTTCGGGATCCCTGGGTGGCACAGCGGTTTGGCGCCTGCCTTTGGCCCGAGGCGCGATCCTGGAGACCCGGGATCGAATCCCACGTCGGGCTCCCGGTGCATGGAGCCTGCTTCTCCCTCTGCCTGTGTCTCTGCCTCTCTGTCTCTCTCTGTGTGAGTATCATGAATAAATAAATAAAATCTTTTTTTAAAAAAAAGAATAGAATGGTTCATAGAAAAGTTACATAAAATTTCATTGAGAAAGACTGAAGGGTTACTATTTCTGGTAGTATGGTGGATTACATATACTGAAAACTCTTCCCTCAGAACACCAAGAAAATTTGGATAAAAATTCTTAAAAATACTTTTAGTTGATGGGGAGCCTGGGTGGTATAATCAGTTAAGTGGCTAACTCTTGGTTTTGGTTTGGGTCATGATCTCACGGGTCGTGAGATCAAGCTGTGACAACAGGCTCCACAATCAGCAGGAAGTCTGCTTGAGATTCTCTCTCTCCTTCCTTTGCCATTCTCCCAACCCATCTCTCTCTCTCTCTCTTTCTCTCTCTCTCTTTCTCTCTCTCCCTCTCCAAAATAAATAAATAAATCTTAAAAAAAAAAACCAATTCATTTCTATTTAAGCACTTAAGGACACAGTAGTTTTTGCTCAACATCACATTTCCGGTACAGGGCTACACATAGTAGGCACTCAATAAATATATATTGAATAAAGGGGATTCCTTTTTTTGACAAGAGGTTGTTTTTAGAATATTAGATCAATTATGATGCTTTTGATGTAATAAACATAATATGAAACACAAATTGGTTAGCAGGAGAAAGAAGAGGAGGGGAAGATTCTTTTAACGGACTGGTCTAGGCTGTGTCTGGTTCAGGTGCGGCTTGATCCAGAGCTCAAACAAGGACCCGATTCTTAATCTTCGCTTCTCAGCAGTACTCTCTCATGTAGGCTCCATTTCAAGAGAGGTTTCTCCTTGTGCAGTATTGGGAGACAGAAACCACTGTATGTTAAGCATAAGGATTTAGTAGGAAATGAATGCATGCATATATGTTGGAAGGGCTGGCAGGATGGAAACCAGGAGACTTCCACTATATCTGCTATCCAGAGTTCAGGATTCTGTCACTGCCACTGCTTCCACCACTGCTGCCACCACATATGCCCTATGCCCTTGGAGAATTGACAAGGGAACTTGAGTCCAGCTCCTGTATGCACCACTGAGCACAGGAGCTTGCTTATCAGCTCGTTCTTTCACAGAACAACCTTTTCCTCCCTTCTGTCTTTCAAACCTTGTGCCATTGTTCATCAGTCATTGGCAGAACCCAAATTATGTCCAGAATTTTAACTCCACAGACATCTGGAAAATGTGATTTTAACCTTCCATACATTATAATCCAGGGATTAGGAAGACATAGAAGGGAGTGAGAACGGAAGCTAAATAAAAATATTATCTAGTGCAGTCCACTGCTTTGGCTAATAATCTTTCAAGCAAACAACAGAACTATGTTCCCACCTAATGCTGCCATCCCCTCCTTCAAAGGAAAAACATGTTTATCCTATCCCCTAATCTCTACACCCATTGCTATGTGATCTTTCTTCCTCTTCTCTTTTAGTTACAAATTCCACCTTAATACACTCTAACCTAGGGGCATCTGGGTGACTCAGGTCATGATCCCGTGGTCCTGGGATCAAGTCCTGCTTTGGGCTCCCCACAGAGAGCCTGATTCTCCCTCTGCCTATGCCTCTACCTCTCTGTGTCTTTCATGAATAAATAAATAAAATCTTAAAAAAAAAAGACACTCTATTTTTTTAAAAGATTTATTTATTTATTTATTTATTTATTTATTTATTTATTTATGATAGACATAGAGAGAGAGAGAGAGAGGCAGAGACACAGGAGGAGGGAGAAGCAGGCTCCATGCCGGGAGCCTAACGTGGGACTCGATCCTGGGACTCCAGGATCGCGCCCTGGGCCAAAGGCAGGCGCTAAACCGCTGAGCCACCCAGGGATCCCCAAAAAAAGACACTCTAACCTAAAAACTGTCATGAAAAATTAAATTAACCACCACCAGCAAATCTCCTATAAAGGGACAGAAGGAAGCAATCAAAAGTAGTTCACTAATACCTACAAAAACAAAGCAAGGAAGAAAAATGTATACCTTCTGTGGTCCTTTATTCTGAAACAGGTCATGAGACCATAGTATCAATCAGCCCAGCCAGTTTGGTAACCCCTGTATTTCCTTGCTGGCCTGATGTTGTCATGAATCTGCAATATCCAGATGTAGTTTCAAATTCCTATTTGAGGAATTGTGTGTCCCCTAGTGGAAACAGCCCAATGTCATAGGAACAGGAAGCACTATTTTGCAAGTGCATAATTAGGTTTATTATTTTATTTTTTAAAAGATTTTAGGGACACCTGGATGGCTTAGCAGTTCAGCATCTGCCTTTGGCTCAGGGCGTGATCCCGGGTCCGGGGATCGAGTCCCGCATCAGGCTCCCTGTAAGGAGCCTGCTTCTCCTTCTGTCTAAGTCTCTGCCTCTCTCTGTGTGTCTCTCATGAATAAAAAAAATATTTAATTAAAAAAAGATTTCTATATATTTATTTGAGAGAGAGAGCATGCACACCCATGCACATGCACAAGGAGCAAAGGAAGAGGGAGAAGCAGACTCCCCACTGAGCAGGGAGACCAATGTTGGCTAACCCCAGGACACTGAGATCATGACCCGAGTGAGCCAAAGGCAGACACCTAGCTGCCAATTAAGCCACCCAGGCGCCCCAAACTAAGTAGGTTTAATGTGGGACACAACCCTCTCTTAATTTTACTGTTTCCTGAGTTCATGTATCTTGGCGATGGACAAAACAGCAATTTGGTTTAGCACATACACTGCCCATGAAGGGTAGTACACTCAGCTTGCTAAGTATTGTCTCCTACTTGGGGCTACACCTGAGTCCTCATTACTCCATCTTATTGTCCGATACGGCCAGCTGCTTGGGGAAATGGGGTTCATAATAAAATCACTGAATCCTACATCAGTCACTTCTTTTTCTGTAAAACGGGTTTAGTAAGGGATATGATGATGGTGAGCAAGGTATTCAGAATGTCCACCAATGATGATGCTGGCAGAAGAATTGCAGGAAGGAAAAGCAAATCCATATCTGCAATAAATGTTTACCCCCACACCTCAGAGGGCAAATCCCTGCCCACTCCATGAAGGAAGGGTTCCACAAATAACTCTCTGCCATAAGGTAGTTATTTGGTCTCTGTTGGCATGTGGTATGCCCAGAGTTGGTCCCTTATGTGAGAATGTTGGCTGCTTAGCAGCCAGATCAGTCTTGATGAGAATTTCGTGTTGATGAACTCACACATATCATATGTTCCTACTGCCATAGTTTCCTCACTCCCTGAACAAACATCATGGTGGCTGGGGAAAAGACTGACGTCTACACAAGTCTTCCTGCACCCCCCCCCCCTTCTCAAAAGCCTCCTCAGAAGTGGATGCCTTTGGTAAACATTCACAATATGCTCATAAGCTGTCTAACTGGCTTACCCACATTGTTTTCCTCAGACCACCTTATCACCAATTCTCTGATCTTGTTCCTTCCAAACTTCTCAAAATCTGGCTAACCTGCTAGACTCTGGTTCTGTCCAAGACACTGGCTTTCTGTCTTTCCACGTGACAACTGGAAGACAGTTGCCTTTCCAGTTGACAATGTACTGCTCAAAGTTGTGTTCACGGGGAGGATTTCCTTTCTCTCAGTATCCTTTAGGGCCACCTCCCAGAGGGGCTATGGTAACCCACTTCTGGTTAATGCCAGTGTACTGTGTTTCAGGCTTTTTCTTTCTCAGTCATCTGATCTCAGGAAACTCCCCACAAGCTCAGACATGTAGGTTGACAGAGCAGGGGTAACTGTCCTGAGGGTCTTAGATACCTGCCATCATCCTCACTGAAATCAGGGAGCTGTTCCAATGGTAGCATCTCCCATCAACATTCCCTACATACCGTGATCAGCCATTACAGAGCTTTTCAAGGATGTGGATGCTCCCCACTCCAATGTGGTCCTTTGGATCTTCTTGGGAGGCATGGTTAGGGAACAAAGGAACAGGTTACATATCATCAATCTACTCCAATATCCTGAGTCCCTAAGTATTTCTGATTTATCTGTATTAGTGGCATCACAGTTTCACTGAGCCCAGATTGCAGTAAACCAATTGAACAAGCTGTTAGAGCCATTTCCAGCTGCTGAAGCCAGAACACGGAGTGCATAATCTAAACTATGTTCATTTTCTAGTGCCACCTTTAGAATACTTTCTGTGCATATTTCCTGGATTTCTGCTGATAAAAATTAGTGAAATCTTGCAAATCTTTTGTTGTGTAAACTATCTCCCCTGGATCAAATCTTACCCATATCCTCTTGGATATCAGATGTTAGCATCTGATTCTAGGTCTAGGCATGTGGAGAATCAGCACCTCCTTGTAAGGTGGTTACCTCATAATCTTCCAACCAGGCTGTACCAGTCTTATCAAACTAGAATGGAAGGACTGTGGAGACTCAGCAAAATTTGGGAGGGTACTGATACTTGGATCCACTCAAATCCACCCAAATCCCAGGACCTCATTCTTTCCCAATCAATGGCCTCAAAGTTCATAGAAGCAGCCTGGGGAGGCAATAAATTAAATTTGTATTGCACAAGTCTGCTATATGCAGCATCAGACTCTGCACCGAATGTATGCAACATTAGCCCTGACGCTAAAGAACTACAAGGCTCTTCTGGGCATTTTTTTTTTATATATAAGAATCATTTTGGTATATATATTTTTTAATTTTTTATGATAGTCACAGAGAGAGAGAGAGAGAGAGAATGTGAGAGAGAGAGAGAGGCAGAGACACAGGCAGAGGGAGAAGCAGGCTCCATGCACTGGGAGCCCGACATGGGATTCGATCCCGGGTCTCCAGGATCGCGCCCTGGGCCAAAGGCAGGAGCCAAACGGCTGCGCCACCCAGGGATCCCCTCTTCTGGGCATTTTTAAAGCTTGTATCCTCTGACCATGCTTGAGCTTGTCCTTTTGTTTCTTAAACTGTCTTGGGCAGTTCAGGCGCCTCAAAAACTCAGAAATCCTGTCACTGCTACTACTGTTGCTGCAGTCACAGCCACCACACACTGACAAAACTGGCAAATAGTCCCATGAAAATTCCCACCATTGCTGGAGCTTTTTGTCATCTGGACTTTCCACAGAAAGATGGATTTTTCTCCCATCTACCTTTCAAATCGTTGCATGAGTACTTCACATTTGTGGAATTTAAATCATGCCCAGGACATGAGCTATAAAGAAAATAGAGCGTTCAGTTCAACCACTGATAACCATTGAATTTAAATTCCAGGGGGGGGATCCCTGGGTGGCGCAGCAGTTTGGCGCCTGCCTTTGGCCCGGGGCGTGATCCTGGAGACCTGGGATCGAATCCCACGTCAGGCTCCCTGCATGGAGCCTGCTTCTCCCTCTACCTGTGTCTCTGCCTCTCTGTCTCTCTCTGTGTGACTATCATGAATAAATAAATAAAATCTTTAAAAAAAAAATAAATAAATTCCAGGGGGATGTAGAAGAGAAGTGGGGAGGGACTCCTAGAGCCAATGCCAAATATTGAATGTACATCTGAGTTCCATCTAGGGACCACCTCACTCCCTCACTCCAGCTAAGATGCTGAGGGTACAGACTTCTGGTTCTAATCCCTGCTCTCCTGCTTAATGACTGTGTCACTTCTCTGTGCCTCAGACCTCAGTTTCCTCATCTGTTAAATAGGTATAGTAAAAGCATCTACTTGTCAATATTGTTTTAAGTCCTCCGCACTCCTCGAGCATCGTATCCATTTCTTACAAATCCAGGACTATTAGTGGGGTTTGGTGGTAAAACTCCAGGAGTTCCCACAGGGAGCAGATGGTTCTCCTAATTGCTGGACTGGCCGGTGCTTAGAACTAAGAGTGCTGGCCAGGACCTGCGGAATGGATGGATGGGTGGGTGGGTGGAAAATGACTAAAGGAAGGCTATGTCCCCAGGTGTCTTCATCCCCAGTCTTGTAAAGATGAGGAGGCAGCAGAGGGAGAAGGAAGCAGCAGAGTGGTGACCTCGAGTTGGATCCTGGCGTGGCCGCTTAACCAGCAGCAGGCCTCTGGGCGAGTTAATTCACCAGTTTCTCGGGGCGTGAAACGGAGCTGATGATGCCCACCCCGGCGGGCTGCGGGTGGTGCTCCGAGGCCCCGCGCGGACCCTTCCCGCCCTGGCGGCGCGGAAACAGGCGGCAGCCGGGCTGGGGGGAGGCGGGGGCGCCGCGCGCGGTCCTTGCGCGCCTCGCAGCGGAGGCGCCGCACGTGGGGCCGGCGCGCGGGTTCGCGGCCCGGGAGGGAGGGGTCCAGCGCGGGTGCGGGAGCGGCCCGGTGGCCGGAGGGAAGGCGGGGCCCGCGGGGAAACCGAAACTGAGAGCAGCGAGCGGCCCGGACCCTGCAGGCGGCGGCGGCGGCGGCGGTGCGGGGAGAGCGGGTGAGCGCGGCGAGCGGGGCTGCGGGCGCCCGGGGAGGGCGCGGGGCGCGGGGCGCGGGGCGGGGGCGCGGGGCGGGGGGGGGGCGAGCCTCGGGCCCGGGGCGCGGACGCCGGGGAGAGGCCCCGAGCCCTGGCCCCACCCCGGCCCCGCCGCCGACGTGCGGGGCCCTTCGCGGAGCTCTTCGCGGAGCTCGGGAACCGATCGCGCGGCGCGCTGCGCACCGAAAACCATTTTTTTTTTTCTTTTCCCGCGAAGAATTTCTGTAAGAGCAAATAACGCATTTCCCAGGCCAGGGTGGGGGGTGGCGGGGGATCCAGTGGAAAACAGAGAAGTTGTGGAATAGGACAGGCACATGGGCGACAGGAGGCCTGGATTTCCCGTGGTGGCTACACAGGCCCTGGCCGAGATCCTGCTGTCCCCGCGCTTGCAGCGGCTTCCCGGGCGCGGCCTCAGCCCCCACCCCCACCCCCCGCCCCCCTGCAGCGCGGCACCACCCTGCCCCCCACTCCTTTCTCCACACTGCGACGGCCGAGGGGTCAAGTCAGAACAGGACACCCCTTGCTCGGAAGGTCCCAGGAGCTCACCATCTCATCAGAAATCCGTCAGCGGGGCGCCTGAGTGGCTCGGGGAAGCCACGGACTGGTGATTTCTGCTCGGGGTCAGGTGATGGTGCACAGCCCCCAGCTGTCTGGGAGGCCCCGTGCGCTCCGTGTTCAGCGGGGAGCCCGCTTGAGAGTCCCTCTCTCCCTCTTCCCCTACCCCTTGAGCGCTCTCTCTCTCTCAAATCAATCAATCTTAAAAAATTTTTTTTGGTAAATGTCGAATACAAGGCCCTTTGCTCTCTCCCCTGGGACCAGACAGGTCTCATCGCTTTTCTTGGGTTACAGCCAAGGACATGCCTGCCCCCCCGAGCCTTTGCATGCCCTTTCTTCTTCCTGGAAAGCTCTTCCCCCAGGCGCCTGCATGGGTCATTCTTTTGCTTTAACCCTGTAGGTCTTGCAATGCCATTTCATTACAACAGCCTTCCCTGAACAGCCAGGTATGTAAAAGAAACCCCGCCCTTCCCTGACTGTCCCTTACTCTGCTTCAGTTTTCAGCATAGTAGTTATCAGCCCCATGACTTTTTTTTATGGACTTGTCTGTGCTCCTCCACTAGTAAGTTCACAAGAGCAGGGTTTTGTCCCCTGGAACCATCCCAGCACCTAGTCATAATAGGTTCTCATGAAATAATCTGTTTAATGAATGGTAATTCATAAATTCTCTTTTGAATTACAGAATAAGACTTCCTATCCCTGTGATTTCTTTAGTACTCAAAATGTCTCCCAAAGGAGAACAGAAAGATAAACTCTGCTGCCACTTAGGAGCTTAGCATTTGGGGCCGATTATGCTCTTCAATTTGCTTCATTGAATCTGAAGAATCCCTAACACCAGACCTGCCGTTTATTCATTTAACTAATCAGATACTAGTTGAATGACTGTTGTATGCCAAGCATTGTGCAAGCCGTGGAGGGGGACTGGGTCCACAGAAAACTCAGAATCTGCCAGGACAGAGGTACAGTCAAAAGTAAGATGACTAAGATGGGTTCATGAGTAAAATGGATACATAACACTTGTTAGTGATTTTCGGTGGGGATTTCTTTTAGGAAACCGATAATAGAGAATTAAAACAAGATTTACTGACAATAGTTGAAAAGAAGCCTGCTGTTTCTTTTTTTCCAGACTTGAAAAACATGCACTTTTACAAACATGTTAATTCAGCACTTTCTTAGTTTGCATACATATTTCACTTAAATTTCAAACTGGCTTGTCATCCTGATGATCAGCAGTTACTTAACATTAAAAGTACTTAGGACTTAGCATTTATAGAACTTCAGGTTATAATTGCTAAGGGCTCTTCTATACCTGCTGTTCTGATATCTGTGATCCCCTCCCAATCTGATGTATGGTCTCATGGTTGTGACCAAAGTAAATGACACTGGTTCCTAAAAATAATCGTTCATCTACAGATCCTTATCAGAAACCCTTGGGCCATGCATATTATAGTATTCCTAGAGTTTTGGATTTTTAGAAAGGAAAGGCAGCATAAATCTTGTCTGTTATAGAGTGCTCTCAGCAGTTTTGGGGGCAGCACTCTATAATAAAACAATTTCTGTAGTGTGTGTAAGTGAACAACCAAGTTTCATAAAGACTATAGATGGCTTGTGTCAGCTCAGGTCTAGACAAGGGGCTGTAAACCTATCAAAAACCAAACAAAAACAAAATAAACCTCAGTTTTTAGTGCTTTTTGGATTTTGGAATTGCAGACCAGGAGCACCATTTATTGAGGGTTAATGGTGTGGGGGACTCTGCTGGATGCTTTTCATCTGATTTATTTCTCACAACAGTATCTAAATCGGGGGTTTTTATTCCTGTCTTCAGGTCACAAATGAAAGGTTCAGAGAGGGTGTGGCCCAGATCAGTGTGGCCTCTAAAACTTGACTGTCTCCACAACACTAAGCAGTAATGTGACAGCTTTGCCTTTGCGCAGACTCTAGGTACTTCCAGCCACCACCATTGCTCCCCTGAACCTCAGCAGCAGCCTCTGCTTGGTCTCCTTGCTTCTTGTGGTCTGCTCCCCTGTCCACACCGGTCCCTGCCGCCATACCTTATTCTTTACATAGTATCAGAATAATAATTTAGAACAGAAATCCAGGGGTGCCTCGGTGGCTCAGTCGGTTAAGCGTCTGCCTTCATCTCAGGTCATGATCCCAGCGTCCTGGGATCGAGCCCCACATCGGTTTCCCTGCTCACCGGGGAGCCTGCTTCTCCCTCCACTCTGCACCCTCACTTGTGTTCTCTCAAGCACTTGCTCTCTCAAATAAATAAAAATCTTAAAACAACAACAACAACAAAAAAATAACAAAAAACCCCCCATTAGGGCAGCCCTGGTGGCGCAGCGGTTTGGCGCCGCCTGCAGCCTGGGGTATGATCATGGAGACCCGGGATCGAGTCCCGCATCGGGCTCCCTGTGTAGAGCCTGCTTCTCCCTCTGCCTGTGTCTCTGCCTCTCTCTCTCTGTGTCTATGAATAAAAAAAATAAATAAATAAATAAATAAATAAATAAAATAAAAATAAAAAAAACCATTAATCCAATCACATCCCCTCTCTACTTAGAGAATGTCCAGTAACTTCCTATTGCAATTGGAATACCATCCATCAGTTGCGACCATGACCTATAAGATCTATACGCGCTGACCTCTCTGACTCACTTCCTGCTTTTTTCCCCTCACTCACTATGCAGCCGTCCCCTTGATCCCTTGATGTTTTTATTCTCCCTTCAAAGGCCATGGTGGTTACTGAGTTACTTTTCCCCCATATCTTGATATAATGGACTCATCATTCAGTCTTCATTTAAAATTGCCTCCTATGAAAGGTCTTTCCTGACCACTGTATCTAAAAACCACCTCCCTCATATCTCTGCCTCTACCTACCAACTCACCTTCTATGCCACACCCCTATCTAATTTCACAATAGCACTTCTGGCCATCTTATCATATTATCCACTCCCGTTATCTGTTTCTGTGCATGGCCATTTCCTGTCTTCCCTCAGGTCAGGTGTTCATTTGTCTTGTCCACATCTGTATACTCATTGTCAGAATGGTGCCTGGCACTCGATGAGTGTTTATTGAATAAATGAAGAAAGGATCCCCAGAAAATAGCAGATGAAGAAAAGGGAGCAGATGAGGGGGTTTCAAGTAGAGTATTTAGTTTTAACAGGTCATCCTTTCATTTTCCTATACTCTATCCAAGTGTTGGACATTTACTACTTGTCACTGGGTATTGGTGATACAAAGATGAATAGGACGTGGAACCTGCTTCCCAAAAAGCTCACTGACTGGGCTGTTATGAGGGCTGAGCCAGGTGGAGTGGCAGGCCCTTGGAGGAGTACTGGCTGCCCCTCCAACATCAAAGAAAACTTGTCAGCCTCACAGATGAGTAGGAGTTGCCTGGTGGACAGAAGGTGTAGATACTGCATTCCGAGCAAAGCAAAAAGCATGTGACAAGTAATGCAGATGGAGGAAGGTCTGCTGATATTTTGGTATTCATTCATTGATTATTGACACCCTATAATAACAGCCTGGCCCCCTCCCTCTTGTAGCTCATGGTCTCTTTTGGAAGATAGTCATTTATATAAGCAATTGCAGTAAAGTGAATAAGAGCTGTGATGGAGTGCCAAACAAGGACTTCTAGGGTCTCTGGGAAGGGACCTCTGAGCTGTGATCTCTAGGAAATGGGAGTTGACCAGGTGGAGGCAGTGGAAGGAGTGGAGTCAAGGAGGCAGCCTATTGAACAGAAACAGAGTCATGAAATAGTCAGGGGTAGAGGTGTTAATGATGGTGATAACCATCATTGTGTAGGTGAAATTTAAACCCATAAGTCTAGAGGTGATCACCAGGGGAGTGAGTGTTAGTAGAGCAGAGAGGAGATCTATAGATATCCTATTCTGTAAATTGTCTTTTCATTTTCTCCATAGTGTCCTATGTAACACAGATGTGTTTTTACTTTTGTTAAAGCCCAATCTATCTGTTTTCTTTTGCTGCTTGTGCTTTTGCTGTCATCGCAAAGATTCCATTGCCAAATCCAAGATTATGAAGATTACCCTTATTTTTTCTTCTAAGAGTTTTATAGTTTTGGCTTCTATATTTAGATTCTATATTTTTTTAGATTTTCATTATGACTTAAATCACTGCTACTCTCTTGGTCTAATAGACCCATAAATTGGGGTCATTATTTATCCAGGTAAAAGTGACTAATGCATATTTTAAAGGGAAGATTTTTGAGATTTCATTGGGGCATCTATTTCTATATAGTGAAATCTTCGATCATTTATAGACTTCACTTTATATGTATACTCTCAACCTTTTTTTTCTCATCATGAAGAATTCTGATTCTACTCGTGTAGCCTTTTTACCTTCTCACGCAGGTGGAGATACCTGTACCTGACACTCACTGGCAGCAGAGAGAAAAGTGGAAGAAAAAGACCCCTTTCCTTTTTTTTGACCTGTTGAGTTTTGGAAGTAGAAAGTTTTGGAGAAATTAGCTTGGTGTGCAGTTCATGAGAGAAAAAGATTTTGTAAGACGTTTTCTCTGGATTTATGTGGGGCTGAAATGAGTCTTATAAAGAAAATTCTTGAGACACTTGGGTGGCTCAGCAGTTGAGCGCCTGCCCTCGGCCCAGGGTGTGATCCTGGAGTCGGGGATCGAGTCCCGCATCGGGCTCCCTGCATGGAGCCTGCTTCTCTCTCTGCCTGTGTCTCTGCCTCTCTCTCTCTCTCTCTTCTCTGTGTCTCTCATGAATAAATAAGTAATTTTTTTAAAAAAAGAAAATTCTTCTGATCCTTTTTTGTCTCCTGCACTGAATTGGGAAAGTCAGATTAAATATATTCTGTGTCACTTTTTTCAAACATCTCTTCTGTTCTAGGTTACTAGAGGAAATGGCCAATCAGCGTCCACCAAGTTTTTTTATTGAAGAACTTAATATATTCTGTCAGAAGCACAGAAAGGTACTTAAGTATAATGAACTGTCTAAGGAAGGACCTGCACATAACTTAAGGTAAATTTCTACTTTCTAAAGACTTTTTTAAAGCATTCTCAATACCCATTGTGGGTCTCAACCTGACAACCCTGAAATCAAGAATTGCATGCTCTACTGACTGAGCTAGCCAGGCACCCCAAATTGCTGTTTTTTTTTTAAAGGTATAGCTGTATAAAATATGAACTGGAAGAATGGCAACTCTGGCATGATTTTGAAGTACATAATTAGCTCTAGAGCAAAGATGATGTGCTATTTGGCTGAGTGAGGGTGACTGCTTAAATTCTATATTGAACAGGTTAAAACCTTCAAGGTAGTTATGGGAGACAGTGTGATTGGAATACTTGTCTGTAGATAATGCAGGAATTTTATAACATTTTATGAATATTGCCTTTGTAATCAGATTTACATTCCAAGCTATCATAGATGAGAGAGAATATCCAGAAGCTGAAGGTAAATCAAAGAAGGAGGCCAGAAATACTGCAGCCAAATTAGCTCTTGAAATACTTCATAAAGAAAACAAGGTGAGTAAATGCCCCTTCTAACTTTACTTTGCAAGAAAACACACACAGAATAAAGCTATTCACAAGTACTTTTACATTCAGAAGTTGGGTCTTTTTCCTCCATCTCCTTTTCTGTAGAGCCTAGAGTCAGAGGTATATCTAGGAAGTAGTGGGCAAAGCCTGAAAATTACCTCTTTAGAATGCCAGCACTAAAGACAGCCTATGAAGTTGAATGCATAGGAAAGGAAGCAGTGAGAAATGAGTCGACAGGTTCTGACAGGAGTCTCCCACCTGATTGAGGACAAAGAACAAAGAGATGGAAGGACCTTGCGGAGAATGACTGATCAGCAGGACAGGTGATGGAGAATCAACACCTGTGGAACTGGTATCCTGGAAGCCGGGAAGAGAGTTAAGATTACAGAAAAAGCTATCTTTTTTTATTTTTTTAAAGATTTTATTTATTCATGAGAGACACACAAAGAGAGGCAGAGACATAGGCAGAGGGAGAAGCAGGCTCTCTGCAGGTAGCCTGATGTGATACACAATCCCAGGACCTCAGGATCATGCCCTGAGCCAAAGGCAGACGCTCAACCACTGAGCCACCCAGGTGTCCCAGAAGAAGCTATCTGAAGAGATTAGTGTTGAAAGTGTTTCTGAAGTAAAGGATGACCTGGAAGCAGGTTAAAATAACTCAACAGGGTAGCCAGGGTAGCTCAGCAGTTTAGTGCCTGCCTTTGGCCCAGGGCTTGATCCTGGAGTCCCGGGATCAAGTCCCATATCGGGCTCCCTGGAATGGTCCTGCTTCTCCCTCTGACTATGTCTCTGCCTCTCTCTGTGTGTGTCTCTCATGAATAAATAAATAAATAAAATCTTAAACAACAACAACAACAACTCAAAAGATATAGAAAACTACAGAGCCACCAAGAACATGGATCATTGGGAAAGTCCTGAGCTCTAGGGATGATGAAAAAAATCCTATAAGCATCGAGGCAGAAAGAGGAAATTTTTTAAAATGAAAAGATTGCTGTCCACAGCTACATTAAAAACCATGGGGTAGCAGAAACCAGCTGTAAAATGAGAAAATAAATCATTTACATGTGGGACAAAAGAGGATCATTTATCAGATATTGATAATTTTGAAAAAACTGACTTTCAAGGTACTTTCCTGAAAAATCTTACTCCATGATATCACCCTTGTAACCCAAATTGGGAAAAGTAAATCAAGTGAGATTGCAAACTTGTGAATTGTTCATGAGCCAGAAAACCAAACCAAGAAGTTAGAAAAAGAACAATAGAATACCTTTCCCCGAAAAAGCGGACGAAAATAATAAGGCCAAACATGAATGTAAAATAAAACAAAGAAATAATAAAGAAGGTTGATAAAACCAAAAGTTACTTCTTTGACAAGGTTAATAAAAGTAAACAACTTTGGACAAGCTTTTGTCAGATTAGGAATAAATAAGGTACGGATAACAATGGAAGGAATGGGGCTATTATACTCCTCTTACCCAATGAGGTGTGATCCAGGATATAACTTTTCTTCAATATTGGTTACCTTGTTTTTTGAGATTTACAAAAGGCAAGTGAACTAGACAGTATTACAGTATTTTGCATGGATAAACCAGAAAGTTGACCATATTGTTTCTCTGTAGGAAACTATAAAAGGAAAATGGGTAGTTCCTTTCCTATTGTTAACATTTCTTCTTGTGGATTTTTTCTGGTAGAAAAAGATACATGCTTAGACTTTTACTCAAGGTAGTAGACTAGGGCAATACGTAAAATCTAAGTTGTTTTTTGAATATTCATTTAGTAATTTTATTAGAGGAAATAAAATGGTTAAATCTTTGTTTTCATCTGTATTAAATATGTTCCTTATTTTCTTTTATAGGCGGTTAGTTCTTTATCACTGCCAACAACAGATACTTCAGAAGGATTAGGATTAGAAGGCGTTGGGAATTACATAGGCCGTATGAATAGGCTTGCCCAGAAGGAACAACTATCTGTAAATTATGAACAATGGGAATTGAAGGATTGTGGGCCAGAAAGGTGAGATGTAGTTCAGCTTTTCCTTCTGTTTCATTGTATCTAAGCAATAGAATGGGCTTGTTGTCATGTCTAATTTTCCAGAAATATTTGTCTTGCCTTTTTGTACCTTCTGCACAGAAGGTTTTATAGGATTTATACATAGTTGGACATCTTTGTAATTCAAATATGGAAATGCTTAACTACTGAATACTTGGGGCCCATATACCATAATGGATCAAATCTGAGGGATCCTTTATTTCTGAGGTATATCTGGTGGCTTAGTCTGCAAGAGACCTAGGAGAGAATGGGGTGCCCCTGCTGGAGGGAGTTGTGGAGATTTCTCCCTCCCCGAGGTCACAGTGGGAGTGTGATGATGACTGTACCACATGTGTAGGTAACATGACTCTCTTCGCCATAATCAGATTAGAGAGCTGTTTGTCTAGATGTTTGTCTAGATGTTTGTTCTTCAAATTTGGTTAAATGGTGTCACTCTCTAGACAAATACCAGGTATTAAAGGAAGTGAATTTTAGCCATAGGCTAAGCTGAAACCTGAAGCAGATTGTTTCTTGGCTATAGCCAACCTGTTAAAGGAGAGAGAAAGAAAAAGTCTAAATAGTCCAAATAACCACTTCAGGATACTGTCCTCTGAATTGACTCAGTTACGTACTTTTTAATTCTGATGGCTTGTAGGCCAGAACCAGGACAAGGAGAGTAGAAGAGTATTCATTGACATGAAATAGTCAAAAGTGAATTGTGTGAGTCTATTTCAACAAAGTAGGAGGCCATTTTTTTATTTTATTTTATTTTATTTTATTTTATTTTATTTTATTTTATTTTATTTTATTTTATTTTATTTTCTGTAGCTCACCTGTTTGGTTCCTTTAGATTAAGCATTCTAACAGTTACCTAAGAAGAGAGAGGAAGTCTACTTAGGGGTGCCTGGGAGAGTAAGAGCCATAGAAACCACCTAGTCATTCCCTCTAATTCTGCCTTCAGGGCCCAGCAGGGAAGACTCACCCTGGCTGGGTGTATTTGCCTCAATTGCAAATAATACTGGAATAATTTTTGAAAAAAATAAATAGTAACTCCTTGATACCATGTCCATTCCTTCCCCACCTTAAATATAGTTCTCATATAATTGTCCAGGTATCATTGCCTAATCACAAGTGTTCTTACATCTCATATGAGGAGGATGTGGACTTCAACACAGAGGTTTTGCACTGTAGAGATTTTCTTAGGTTTGGGGGCACATTGCCAGGGGGCAGAAAATGTGAAGTTAGAACAAAATCTGTGATTTGCCAGTTCCCTACAAAACATTGCAACCTTATTGTTTCTCCTATAGAAGCCCCAGCTTTCTTACTTAGGCTTTTTCTTTCAATTGGAGCATCTCTGAAAAATTCACTAGTTCTCTCTCTTCCTTCTCTACCTCCATATCTTTTGACCTTTGAGGAGTGTTTAAAAATCTCCACTGAGTTCCTTTTTCACCAGATCTTTCAGTGAAGCAACAAAGAGAAATTGCCTGAAAAATGCAAGCTGAGACATCAACCGATCTTGGTTATTCTAGCAAATTGGTCAGACATCTTATCGAAGATTTATATTATACAAGATACAAACTGTAAATCTACCTATTAAATTCATGTTCTACTAAGATCTTTGTTAATATATGTTTATTTCCAAATCTTAAGTTAGATAGACTGTTTTTTGGTATTTGGGTAAATGTTCTCTATCATTTCTCCTAGATTTCATTGCAGATGCAAAATTGGACAGAAAGAATATGATATTGGTAAAGGTGCTACTAAACAAGAGGCAAAACATTTGGCTGCTAAATTTGCATATGAACAGATACAGTCAGAGCAAACCTTAATGGTATGTACTGCCTTTGGATTTAACTTTTAAATTTTAAAATTCTTTTTGAAGTCTGTTTGAGGTAAGGCTGTCTTTATTTTTTTTTATTTTTTATTTTTTTTAAGGGATGGCAGTTCCTATTCTTTTTATTTATTTATGATAGTCACACACAGAGAGAGAGAGAGAGGCAGAGACACAGGCAGAGGGAGAAGCAGGCTCCATGCACCGGGAGCCCGACGTGGGATTCGATCCCGGGTCTCCAGGATCGCGCCCTGGGCCAAAGGCAGGCGCTAAACCACTGCGCCACCCAGGGTTCCCAAGGCTGTCTTTAGATGATGCCAAAATAGCCAATCACATAGCAAAAGGATTCCTCCATTTTGTGTTTCACCAATGAGCCACAAGTCATGGGGCCATGAGACCTCAGAGAGCAAAGTTCTATTGGCAACTAAGGGTTGTTTTTTTTTTTTTTCTTTTTCTTTAAGATTGTAGTTACTTATTTGAGAGAGAGAGAGAATGAACAGAGGGGGAGCGGCAGAGGAAGAGGGAGAAGCAGGCTCACCCTAGGACTTCAAGACCATGACCTGAGCCAAAGGCAGATGCTTAACCAACTGAGCCACCTAGTGACCCTAGTGTTGTTTTTAAAATCTAGATCAAGCATCCATAAATAAATGTGGTAGTTAGCACACAGAGAGTGAGCCAGTATGGAGAAGTAATGGAATTGCTCTTAAAACTCTTAAGGGGTACTCTTTCAGAATGCTGATTCTGGTTCTTGGACTACTTCACCTAGTGACTCCAGGAACAACACTTTGATGAGAAGCCTATGGTAAGTGTGGACAAACAACTGTGATATTTAACAAATTCAGATTGCTACCTGAAAGAGTACATTTTTACAAAAATGTTCAATGTTTAAGAAGAATTTAGAGAAAGAAATTCTGATCAACAAAAATAGGCAGAATTCATAAACTAATAATTATTTCCTTTTATTCTAGTGCTTCAAAATCACCACTTGAAAATAATTTCTCACCAAATTGTAACAGGGACAATGTAGACAACTCTCCATCTTCTCTGGTATAGTAATAGCCTTTTGCTTCCTGATAATCTTTTTTGTTGTTGTTGTGTTTCCTCATTTAAAAATTGCCTCCAGTACTCAACCATAATTTTTCTACTTTTCAAGAGATTTTTTTTTTTAAAGATTTATTTATTTATTTATTCATGAGAGAGAGAGGGAGAAGCAGAGACTCCATGCAGGGAGCCGGTCGTGGGACTCGATCCCGGGTCTCCAGGATCACGCCCTGGGCCAAAGGCTGAGCCACCCAGGGATCCCACAATTTTTCTACTTTTATCTCATGTACTCTTATTTCGTTTTAATATGTGGCAGCATTTTGGCTTTCTCCTTTCATTATGAACCCCTGTTACTCACATGCAAAATTCTTCTACTGTTCATTCTCATCTTCCTCTCCCTGCTCGCCTTCATGTTGTCATATATTCCTATGATCTTGCTTATCTTCTACCAATTGGACAGTGCTTAAAATGTCCATCAATACAGTATGCTCCTGTTTAAAAAAAATCAGAACCAAACTTAAAAGTCAGATAATTTTTGTGCTAATGATTAATTAGTGTTACACAAGTGCCGTATTTATAATGAACTGTACACAAATCAATAAGAAAAAGAAAAGCAACTCAGAAAAATGTACAAAAGATATGAACAGTTCAGGGAAGAGATACTCAAATAGGCAACAAAAATATGAAAGGATGCTTTACTGCCTAGTAATAGGGAAAGTAAAAATAAAAAAAAACAGGTACCTTTTAAACCCATTACTGTGGCAAAATTGGAGTCTGGCAATAAATACTAAGCAATGACACAGCTGTGTTCAATTATAACTACTCCATGCTAGTGGAAATGTTAAGTTGGTACAACTATTGCAGGGAACAATTTGGCAACATGTAATGAAAAAAAATGGAGGATGTGCATGCTATGTCTTCAAGCAGTTACATTTCTGGAGTTGTTTACTAGAGAACCACTCATATGTATGTACAGAGAAGTATATATAAGCATGTTCTTGCAACATCATTTGTAACAGGAAGAGATTTAAGAAACATTTTCTGTTTACAGAATAGCTAAGTTAATATAGTGTAGTCATCACACAAAACAGGCTGGTAGGTGGTAGAAGGTCAAAAAATCTTAGTTTGATGTTCCCCGCTCTGTGTCAACATATTCCAATTGGTAAAACTACAAAACTACAAAACCTACCAGAATAAAAATAAATATGAATAAATAATAGCATGTGAAATTAATTTTTGAGCTATATCAAAGACTCCTTTTTGCTAAATATTAAAATTAAATTATTTGTGCTAAAAATGAAAATATCATCACCATTTTTTCTTTCTTTCTTTCTTCTTTCTTTCTTCTTTCTTTCTTTCTTTCTTTCTTTCTTTCTTTCTTTCTTTCTTTCCTTCCTTCCTTCCTTCCTTCCTTTTCTTTTCTTTTCTTTTTTCTTTTCTTTCTTTCTTTCTTTCTTTCTTTCTTTCTTTCTTTCTTTTTCTTTCTTTCTCTTTCTTTCTTTCTTTCTTTCTTTCTTTCTTTCTTTCTTTCTTCCTTCCTTCCTTCCTTCCTTCCTCCCTCCCTCCCTCCCTCCCTCCCTCTTTCTTTTCTTTTCTTTTCTTTTCTTTTTTTTCTTTTCTTTTCTTTCTTTTCTTTTCTTTTCTTTTCTTTTCTTTTCTTTTCTTTTCTTTTCTTTTCTTTTCTTTTCTTTCTTTTCTTTTTTTTCTTTTCTTTCCATTGCCATATTTAACTGGTGACCAGATCAGAAACATTTGGGGAATTATTTTAGGCAAGATCCCTGAGCTCTCCATCTGTGTCTTTAGCACTGTGGAGGACAGTGATGTGCATCTTCTCGTTGAGACCCACTGGCCCAGGGGGTCACCAGGGAGGCCATGAAATCAGTGCTTCTTCTGAACTTGCCCTGTGATTGCTTTTTTGTCCTTCCTGCCTTATCTGTCTGATTGCTCCAACAGATGAGAACATTGATATAGTCAAGTAAGCTAAGAAGCAGGGCTCGATGAGAGTACACAAGTTGATGAGGCTGTTAATCTAATGGACAAAAAAAATCATAGAATCATCTAGAAGTACAGGAAGAAGAAGAGCAAGAGAGAGCAAGATCATTGATTTAATCATCTGAAACTTTCATTTCCTTTTGTTACAGAGCAATGCCAGATACAGTGAAAAGAAGGTGAAAAGGTGGGTATCATGATGCAGTGCACGTATTTTGAAATGAAGTTTTATTTCAGACTTCATTTGTTAACTTTATTTATTAAGTCTTCAGTATTTGTAGAGTACTATATACCTTTCTTTGAAATTTCAGAAGTAGAAAGTATGGTTAAGAATGACAAAAAGGTTGAGATCTACAAACAAATGGTTTTAAATACGTAGAGAAATCTTTGAATGTATATATCCCCTGCACCTTAGATGAAAGTCCTGTGGGGTATCGCTAGAGGCGCTGGTTATGGGCATTATTTTGGGCAAGGTTGATAGACATGAACTTGGTGAGGCACTTTCCAGAGAAGTGCATTATTTTGCAGATAGGAGTAGAGATGGCATAATGATTTGGGTAAGAAAAGAAAAAGATCAAATGTTATATAAATGATAGTGGGTTGGTTTCTTAAACTGAAGAGAAAAGAAGGGCATAACTATAAGTCATCAATGAGGGCAAGATGGCCGTAGAAGCCATTAGGAGCCACCAATATGTTCTGAACAGTGGGAGATGTGTCAAGGAAATATCCTGATGTGGGTATTTGGGTGGAGAGAAGAGAGGTAAATGTGTATGATGATCTAGTTGTCGGCCATGGTTATCATGGCAGTGATGAGGGATGAGGAGAATTTGCAAGACGGACTGTATGGGAAGAGTGGACAGGATTTGAGGGAATAGAATTCCAAAAACTAGGTGAAGAAGAGGCAAAGGAGAAAGGATTTGAGGATTGGTCCTCATGAACGAGACACAGACAGAAACCATGGCACTGTTGGTGTGAAGGAAGTCCAAGACTTGAGAGTTTAGGGGGAAGATTGCAGTTTGAATGTATGTTTAATTTTAAGTGGGGTTTGAACTTCCCATAGCAGGAGGCTCACCACCAGTCAGGAATAAAGTACAAAGGGAAAATGACCAGAATAATGGTGCAAGGAGATATATTTCCTTTGGTTTTGAGTCTGTAGAGATGAAAGGAGAGGCTGGTGGCAAACCAACAATGAATATTGGCAAAAAAAAAAAAAAAGAAAGAAAGAAAAAAGGAATCAGAAAAGGAATGAAACATTATTAGTGAACAGAGAACTATAAGTACATTTTATAAAGGAAAAGGTTAACACTTTCTATCTAGTAATTCTATTAGTTGACTCAAAGTATAAGAAAAACTAGCACATGGCATAAAGCTATATTTTATTTCAGTTTTACTTGAGTTTTGTATTCTTCTCTTACATTTTAGAACTTTAGCACCTACCTTTAGCTCTCCTATGACCAAAGAACACAAGTACACAGTGGAACTCAGGTAAGAGGGTAACCTATAAAAAAGAATCTGTTTAAAGATATATTTGCTCATTCGATAAAAGTGTCTGTGGGGACTCATACATCAGCCAGGTTAAATTATATTTCTCCCCAAACAGTTTAATTTTTTTAGTAGTCAGACCCACAAAAGATCAGTATCTTTTGGAGAAGTCACATTTAGAGGAATCCAAATGGAATGTGGTAAATGCAGATCTATGTGTTACTTAATGTGAATTTTTCTGACATTCATGGAAGTTTTTAATATTGAAGGTAAATATTTTTGTAAACCAGCAATTAAAAAAAAAAAAAAGACTCCTGCAGGAATCCGAGTAGATCCAGTCGAGTCTGTTTTCCATGTTTCAGCTCCATTCCAGATCTCATTTTGAAAAGAGGTTCCCTCTTGTGGTAGATTATGTGTTTGGGTTTGAGCCTGTTTGCAACAGGAGGACATTGAATACAAGTTTAAAAAAACAATAAAGAATCAATAAAAGCATTTAATAAGTGCCACATACCTGGCACTGTGATGGGCATTGGATTTATAGTAGGAACAAATAGAAACAGCTTCCACCCTCAGAGTTTTATGGGGATGATAATTACATGAAAAATCTGTAATTACAATCTATGGTCAGAGGTCTGAAGGAAAAGCAACAGTGTGGTAAGAAATGGAAATAGAACCCTTGGATTTAGTACAGGGGTGAGGCAGGACTTTCTCTGGGGTCACCCATGTGGGAGCACCTGGAGGATGAGTTAGCAAAGGGAGGTGGGGTATATGGCTTTGAAAGAGCAGAGCATGTGGGAAAGTAAAGGTAGGAAAGGTATGTGAACGTTCAAGGGGCAGAAGCTTGGGTGCCTGAAGTGCAGTGAGCAAGAGCATGGTGCCATGAGGTGATCTGGGGATGGAAGCACAAGACCCTTTGTAGGCCATCTAAGGACTTTCTGGGGTTTGCTGAGTGCAAAAGGAGGCTATTGGAGAGTCTGGAATAGAGAGACATGATCAGAATTTTTCACACTGCTTTCTGTGTGGCTCGTGGATTGGAGCAAAGGAAGGAGAGGAAGTGTCCAAGCCAGCAGAGTTCTGGAGGAAGCTTGGACTAGTGTGAAGATGCTGGAGATGGGGAAAAGTGGACACACACACCAGTGATGGCAGTAGAATTGGCAGGGCTTAATGATGGAGTGTGGGGAAGGAGGGAGAGGGGACAGCCAAGTAGTTACAAAGGTAGGTAGGCTCAGAGAACATGGTCATGTCTCTTATGAAAACTTGGTGGTAGCTGTGGAACCTAATATGGTGCTTCTTTCTCAAGTTTTAAGCATGTTATCAGATTCTTTATCATGGCTTTGTACAGCCAGAATTGAATGTAATTACCAGAGTGATTTGTTATGTTGGGAGCAGGAGCAGGAGAAACTACCACTTTGTGATTCAAGAATTTCTGTGGAGTCAACTCTTTTTATTTAGAAGGGGAGAGTCATATTTGTTATACAGTCCATTCTGTCAGTGACACTAAGAGGAAGTTGTGGTGACACTAAGAGAAAGGGTTGGGTGGGTGCGTGGGCAGTGACCATTGGCAGTGACTCATTGAACTCAGAATAACAATGACATTTATCTTTTAAGGTTTGCCAGTGATTTTACAGAAATAGAACCAATTGGCTCAGGTGGATATGGTCAAGTTTTCAAAGCAAAACACAAAATTGATGGGAAGATCTATGTTATTAAACGTGTTAAATACGATAGCGAGTAAGTAGTAAATGTTTGTTTCTTTGAATGAGAAGATGTGTGAACCTGTAATACTCTTTATGTCTCTCTCTTCTTCATTAGCATATTATTTACTTTTTTCTAGTCTTCCTTAAAAATGTCACTCCATCATCAGAAGCTTGGCTTACTCTGAAATGACCTCACTTAACTGCGGTTATTTCAATAAAAAAATGGATATACCATTGGTCATTCTTTTGATCCTGTCTTGTTGAAAACTGAAGTTATAGAATCATCTAGCTTACATTGAGATTTTCTGGTATTCTTTCTTTATTTTACGGATTAGGAAGCTAAGACTTGAAGAGGTGAACTGATTTGCCAAAGGTAAAAGATAGTTGGTAACCATCCTGTTTGCCTGTTATTGCATAATGCGCCACTCCAAAACATAGTGGCTGAAAAACAACAGATATTATCTGTCACGTTCCTCTTAGTTGTTTATGCTCATCTGCACCATCCTTACATGGGATATCTTGTGCATTTGTAGTCAGAAGTCATCAGAAAGCTTGGGGGTGCCTGGGTGGCTCAGTGGCTAAGTATCTGACTTTGGCTTAGCTTACAGTCTTAGGGTCCTGGGATCAAGCCCCACACCAGGCTCCTTGCTCTCATGCTTGTGGACTGCCTCTCTCTCTTTCTCTCTCTCTCTCTCTCTCACAAATGCATAAATAAAACCTTTTTTAAAAAGAAGTCATGAGAAAGCTTGGCTAGGGATGGTTGTCACACATGGCTAATGGTCAATGCTGGCTATGGGCTGGAAATTCAGCTAGGACTATTAATCAGAGCACCTCCACATGGCCTCTTTAGGTCACCTGGGCTTCTCACAATTCAGTGGCTGGGTTCCAAGAGGGATTGTCCCCAGGGCAAGTCATCCCAAAAGGCAACAGCAAAGACTACTTTTGACTTAGTCTTGGAAGTTCCACGTTATATTGGTTTTATTTTTTAAAATACGTAATTTAAATTCAGTTTGCCAAAATATAACACCCAGTGCTCATCCCATCAAGTGCCCTTCTTAGTACCTGTCACCCAGTTACTCTATCCCCCTCTTCTCCCCCCCTTCAGCAACCCTCAGTTTGTTTCCCAGAGTTAGGAGTCTCTCATGGTTTGTCTTCCTTTCTGGTTTTTCCCCACTCAGTTTCCCTCCTTTCCCTTATAGTTCCTTTCACTATTTCTATATTCCATATCTGGGTGAAACCATATGATGATTGTCTTTTTTCTGATTATTATATTGTTTTAAACAAAATCACTAAGCCCAGCTTAGACTCAGGGGCAGGAGGGCAAATAGACTCTACCTTTTAATCTGAGGATTGGATGCATGTGTGGGGAATGGGGAGGAAAGTAATTGATAACCATCTTTGGACACCTACTATGGTAACAAGGTGAAGATTTCTTTATTTTTAAAATTTTATTTAAATTCAATTACTGAACATATGGTATAATATTAGTTTCAGAGGTAGAGTTCACAGGGTGGAGATTGAGAACTTGTTCTCTGGAATGCCAGTCCACTGTGTACCGCTGTAGCCCATTGCTCCCCATATATATAGATTTTTATGATACATGAGAGACACAGAGAGAGAGAGGCAGAGACATAGGCAGAGGGAGAAGCAGGCTCCCTGTGGGGAGCCTGATGCAGGACTCGATCCTGGGACCCCTAGTGCTCAACCACTGAGCCACCCATATTTATTTTATATTTTAGCTGCACCTATTTACACCCCCTCTCATGCTGAATAGCAGAACTCCTTCAGAAAAGAGAGCACATGGGTAAGAAGGTATTAAATCACATGCTTATCAGTTCACCAGTCTTGCTTGTTCTTTTCTGACAATTGTACTATGTGTAACTTGGCAGACCTATTCCTCAGGGACGAGGGGAGATGGGAAAGGGACATGAGCTGAGGAAAATGATGTGAGCAAAGGAGAAGCAGACATGGAGTCCTAGCCACTCCTTATCTCAGCCAAATAAACCTGTTTCTAAGAGCCTAACACAGGGCTCAATTCCACCACCGGAGACAAAACCAAGAGTCAGATGCTTAACCAGCTGAGTCACCTAAGTGCCCCTCTTTTCACATTGTTTTGTTTGACAAGAATGAAGTATTATTCCTTCCACTCAATAGCATTTTTTTTTGAATGGTAAATACTTAACCAATGATAAAGGCACAGTATTTTGGACATTTTTAGTGGCTTCATAAATTGGAATAGCACAGTTAAAAATATACTTGGAATATTTATACACCATGACCCATGGATTTCTTGTCTGGGAACCTATTCTATGGATATTATCCAAATTATGGAGGAAGTTATACAGGAAGATGTAAATCAGTGTCATTTATCACAGTGAAAAAAAATGCTGGACACCAAATGTCCAGCAATGAAGAAATGATTAAGTATGTTTTGTTTTCTACTCTGCTCAATGGCTATTTGTAGTTTTTAAAAATGAGGCTTATATACTGAAAACATTTGCACATGAAATGATACGATGCTGGAATTTTGCTTCAGAGTAATCTGGGGAAGATGAAGAAATGGGTAAGAGCATAGATGAAACAATACTGGCCAGGAGTTAATAACTGTTTCATTTGAGTGATGGCGAGATAGCGATTCATGACACTATTTGTTCGGCTTTTTTATACTTTTGAAATTTTAACATCAAAAAGTTTGTATATGATTGTTATACCGAATGCATAACAAGGAAAATGGTAAAGATAACCTGTTATGTGGAAAAATAGATTACAAATTCTATTCTATAATTACAAGTATATAAACATATGTATGAAGAAAGATGATAAGAAATAATCCAAAATAATAACTGACTGTATTAGGACTGTTGATGTGTGAGTAGTTTTTCTTCCTTTCTTTTTGGAAATTTTATGTCATGTAGAACTTTTCAAATTAAAAAATGGAGTTATAAAATGTTTGCTTATCCTTTCTCATCCTTGACATCTCAAATTCATTTATTCTGTATACTGTAGAATTATCTCAGCTCTTGCCCCCACATGCCTGTAAAGCTCCCACATGTATGGTGCAGTCACACTTTCTCCGCATAGATGATCTCCTTTGTGTATTTTTGTTACACACTGAAAATTCTGATTTAGGCTCTTCATGTGGCCTGGGTTACCTTTGCTGCCCAAATAGGATTTGCTGTGAAACCCAAAGTGATTTTAAAACAGGTCTAAACAAAATACGATGTGTGAATTAGCTACCAAAAATTGCATGACTGTCATTTCAAAGTCTACTACAGATGACTTTTAAATTGATATTTATAATTAATTAGGTCACTGCTCTTTCTCCTACGTTGAGAGTGAGAACAGCTACATTTTTTTCTGTGTGTTCACTTTTTTCCTTTTGAGTGCTCCTGGCTTCCATTCTAAACACTCGGTGTGAGAACCATGGCCACTGTTTTAATATGGGAGCATACATAGTTGTCTTCTGTTACTCGACTTGTAGTTTTTACAGGAATGTATAATGACACTCTTATGTTCCCTGTTTATTTAAAGCAAGAAGGTAGAACGGGAAGTAAAAGCTTTGGCAGCGCTTGATCACGTAAATATCGTGCACTACCGTAGTTGCTGGGCTGGGGAAGATTACAATCCTGAGGACAGTGTAAATCCTTCAAGGTAACTAAAAAGAATTCTCATAGCCCTAATAGGATGGAGGAAGCTGTTATTTACTATGTGTGGGCCACCGGATAAGGCCATTAATGATTACATTTATTTTTTTATTTTTTATTTTTTTTGTATTTAATCCATTTTGAATTTATTTAATTTATTTTTTATTTTTTATAAATTTACTTTTTATTGGTGTTCAATTTGCCAACATATAGAATAACACCCAGTGCTCATCCCATCAAGTGCCCCCCTCAGTGCCCGTCACCCAGTCACCACCACCGCCCCCTCCCCCACCCCCACCTCCCCTTCCACCACCCCTAGTTCGTTTCCCAGAGTTAGGAGTCTCTCATGTTCTGTCTCCCTCCCTGATATTTCCCACTCATTTTTTCTCCTTTCCCCTTTATTCCCTTTCACTATTTTTTATATTCCCCAAATGAATGAGACCATACAATGTTTAATGATTATATTTAATATCACAAACACTGGGACACTACCTAACAAAAAGGTTATTCATTGTTCCCTTACCTGGTGAGTAGTATTCTTTTTGTTCCTCCTCTTCCTTGCTCCAGGCTTGCTTCAATTTTTTTTTTTATTGTCCTCAGCTATTTTCAGAATCTCAGGTTTAGCCTTTATATCTCCAACATTTAATGTGTAGGCTTGTTCACATGCCCCAACTTCAGGCCAGGCTGCAAAGGCAACTTTGTGAACATGTTATAAATGCCAACAGCTGGAAGAACCTCCTCAGCTGCCTTCATTTTTCTGTCCTTCTCAGAGGCTCCTGCTTGGTTGGGGGGCAGTCAAGGGGTGGGGGTGGGGGTGGGGGTGTCTCTCTTATTTTTAATTTTTTATATTTTAAGTAGGTTCCATGCCCAACATAGGGGTTGAACTCACAACCCTGATATCAGGAATCACATGCTCTACCGACTGAGCCAGCTAGGCTCTCCTAGGGGTCTCTCATGAATACAACCACACCACTTATGGTGGAAGGGTTGGCATTGAAAATAATTTTAAGACGATGATCTGTGATGGAGGTACCCCACCTCACATCACTCATGTTTTGTCTCAAGCTCCTGACAAAGGACTGGAGGGTTCTAAAGACCTGGCGTCTCCGTCTAAGAGTCAGCCAGTGTTTGTGGGGGACTGTTCTCACTGGAATCCTGAGGACATTGAGGGCCTGTTTATTCCTCCACTCCTGACTCCAGCCCAGGCTCCACCCCTGTAATCGAGAGCTTTATCATTAGTTTCAGGAGTTACTGACCATCAGTACACAAACAGGACTTCTTCAGCTTTCAGCAAATTCTTGGCTTTCTCTTCCTATGTAGCCAACATAAGTTCAAAGAATATAAATTAATTTTGAAGCCAACCTAGTTTAGAAAGCAACATAAAAGCAGTTAGCAAAATCAGTCCTCACAGGTATATCATAGCAATTTATTGGCACTTCTCTTTGAGAACCTATCCTTACACAATTGTTTTTGATTTGTTTTTCCTGTATTTCTCTCTCATTAAACCATAACCCCCATGACAGCAAGGATGGTATCTAACTTGTTTTTTCATCTCTAGATGCCTGTTCTGTGCCTTTCATGAAACAGATGCTCAGTAATTGATAGTGAATTAAAATGTTCCAGGTTTACTTTATGTAGAAATGAACTTTGGCTTTCTTTAGTTCTACTGTATTAATGTTTTCTTCCTATCTATTAGCAAAGGTGATCAAAGATTCTTCACCATGAAAGAACAGGCAGGCTCATACTTTATTTTTTTATTTTATTTTTTTTAGGCTCATACTTTATAAAGTAGTTATTAACAAATACAGCTCTGGACATTGGGAACTCATTTAAATAAAAAATGATTTGTTGTATTTTGATTCAAGGTTATTATATTAGATTTCTGTTTTGAGGTATATTTTGGGATTCTTAAGGAGATAAAGTATACTTTAAAAAAAGAAAGATTATCATTTATAAATCTATTTTTATTGCTACTTGTACTGTGAATTTTATATCCAGAACAACTGAGTGCCTTTTCATCCAAATGGAATTCTGTGATAAAGGAACATTGGAGCAATGGATTGACAACAGAAGAGGCAAGGAACAAGACAAACCTTTGGCTCTGGAATTATTTGAACAAATAGTAGCAGGTGTGAATTATATACACAGCAAACAGCTAATTCACAGAGACCTTAAGGTAAATGGAAAATGTACTGTTCAGATTTGGTAAATATGATTTAATAATTTAAAAATTGATCTTCTCTAGTTTTAGAATTGACAGCCCTGAGGAAATAATATCTCTGATCCTCTAAAGTTAGCAATGGATCTAGAACTTGCCCCAAACACCATTCCACAGCACCACTCAAGAAGCTGTCCAGAACAAATGAAGTTATTGAGACAATTGGAATGAGCTCTCTAGGAAGGAGCTTGTTCACTTCTGCTGCTATCTGGCTGCTTTTCATACTCCAGTTGCAAACACCAATAGCTTTAGTAAGCTGAACATTTGTGGCTTCAAAATCATTACTGTGGCTAGCAGAGCCAACGGGCCACTCTGTCCCTGGGACCTCTGTTGCTACTCAGGCTAGTTTGAGAAGCAGAAGAGACTCTGGTGACTGGCTTTGGGAACATGGTTCTCTTAATTTCTCAGTCATTACTCTGAGGGCAGTCAAAGCTACTGGGGTCCAGAGTCTAGAATTTGCTCTGCAGTTGGCTAGATGTTTCTACCCCGTAATGGGAAAACTGTAGTAACCCAAAACTTGGTACACATAGCATACCTTTGTATTTTTATTTTCTGCTGGCTTTCTAGCTTCGTTCATGGTCTGGATGAGCTGTTTTCCTATTTTACCTTCTCATCAAAATGAAAGAAGGGACAGAACAGCTTTTCACAGTCTCCCCCAGTCTTTCTTCCCTATAATATGCCTACTCCCATCACAAACTAGCCATGCTGAATCCTGAGTCTTTGTTCATATTTTTCTTGCATGGAACACTCTTCTGTTTGTCTTCTTTGGTCTCAATTTCTTTATGTAACCTTTCCTGATCACTCTGGATCTGGCTGAAACACCCTGTCTACATGGATCTTGGCTGTCTGCCCTGTGCATCTACAATAGTCAGGAATGAGGAACAAAGCAAAAGAAAAAAAGAAGCACCTATGTATAGAGTTGTTGGGCCTAGATAGGAATAATTGGCCCATAAAAGATATTGTGTCTTTGGTCTACCCAGGAGCTGGAGGCTAGAGGCCTTTGTGTTGGAATCCACTTGGTTCCATACTTTCTTTCTCTCTTCTTTCTTTCTGTCTTTCTTCGTGTTTTTTTTTTTTTTAAGATTGTATTTATTTACTTGAGAGAAAGCAAGCATGAGAGAGAAAGCACAAGCAAGTGGGGAGAGGGAGAGAGAGAGAGAGAGGGAGAAGCAGACTCCCTGCCAAACAGGGAGCACAATATGGGGCTAGATCCCAGGATCCCAGGATGGTGACCTGAGCTGAAGGCAGATGCTTAACCAACTAAGCCACCCAGGCACCCCTGATTCCATCCTTCTTTAACAATATCTTCAAGGTGCATTTTAAAGTTGGAATGTTATAAAAACTGTGTTCAAAAGAATTATTTAGAATGGCTCTACCTTCACTTTGGAATGATCATATGTATAGTTAAAAAAATTAAGCACAATTACTTATAAAGTAATCTGCAAATAAATGCAGAAGTTTGGGTATTAACTCCAGGCCCCTGTCTGGATGAATTCAGGACACTGACTGGTGCTGATTGATGGTTCCTTTTCCTACTGCCTCTTGTGCCAGCTCTCTTGTGTCCCACGCTGCCTGTGCCCTGTGTCATGGGGTGTTCTCCTCCTGTGTCTATGTGCAGTGTTTTCTCCATGTCTGCAGTAGCTCAAGGCCAGATTTTAATACTCCTGAGCCTTCTTGACTCTCTTTAACTTCTTTAACTTCACTGCTATGTTTGCTGCTTTCTCACATCTGAGAGAAGATGCCAGCAAGGTGTGCACCTTTTTCTGTAAAGTGTCAGAAAATACCAGCAGTGGTTTTGGCAGACAGTGGTCTTCACCCAAGGAAGTCCCTGTTGTATAAAGTCTACCAGCATTTACCACTTTCTGTCAGAATCTTAAGAATTAGACCATCAAAGTATTACATCATACAGCTGAAACTTATATAATATGTTAATTATACCTCAGTAATAAAAAAAAAGATTTTACAGCAAAATGGAAAAAAAAAAAAACTAGATGAAGATACTGGTGGAGGACATAGAAGTTTCTAGAGGAAAAGCTTCTGGGTGTTCTTCCCCTCTGTAGGCCTGGGCTCTTTGGTCATTCTTGGCCTGAGGATTCAGCCCTTATACCTATAAAATTTGCAATTTCCCCCTCTTATCATAGCATAACTGATTAGAGAAAATGTGACCTTATTTTTTATTTTTCTTTTTAATGAACTGTAAACAAGTGATCTGATATTTTTATTAGTCTCATCCAGCTTATATATTTAGAAACATCGTAAATATAATCTCCTGTTTCTCAGAGTCAAGTTATGGACATATGTGGGAAGAGCAGTTGCACTTACAACCCAACCTATTCCTACATTGTCACTTGAATACTACACTGGTATGCTTTCTTTCTATACCTACCCCACGGGCATCTGTAGCTTTCCATCTATATTATTGGCAGTAAATTCCAATCTAATTGTTAGTATTCTAATCTAGCTACTAATTTCTGCATAGCCTTTCCAGGTCAGCTTTTTGGAAGCTCCTCTTTCAGCCTTCTTGGTTTTATGGTCTCTTCCCTGTCAGTTCCTTTGCTAGGCCCTCTCATGAGTATCACTTACCTTCCGGAGTCTTCATATTTTCGTAGGGCTCAACATTGGCTTGATTCAAAGTTGCCTTTTCAAAAATGACAAATATAAATTTTTAAGGATTTTATTTTTAAGCAATTTCTACACCCAATGTGGGGCTCAAATGTACAACTCTGAGATCAAGAGATGCACGTTTCACCATCTGAGCCAGCCAGCTGCGCCAAGAATGGCAAAATATTAATCTCTTTATCAACAACCTTCCTGTTTCCATGGGCTTGAGAATGTTGGTCAATACCTTCTACAAAGTTCCAGAATAGGATGAACACTCCCCATTCTGTCCCCACCCCCACCCCCACCTCTTTTCAGCTTGCTTAGAGAGTTATGTATGTGGACGGAGGTAACTTCATTGCTAGTTATGAGCTTCCAGTTCATGTGGCCTGCCTTCAAGGACAGAGGGAGTATGTTTGTTAAGAAGTGCCAGCCAGTGGGCGGGAGAAATTGACATCAAGGAAATCCCCAGGAGGGGTCCCTGGGTGGCGCAGCGGTTTGGCGCCTGCCTTTGGCCCAGGGCGCGATCCTGGAGGCCCCGGGATCGAATCCCATGTCGGGCTCCAGGTGCATGGAGCCTGCTCTCCCTCTGCCTGTGTCTCTCCCTCTCTCTCTCTCTCTCTCTCTCTCTCTCTCTCTCTCTGTGTGACTATCATAAAAAAAAAAAAAGATTAAAAAAAATAATTAAAAAAAAAGGAAATCCCCAGGAGAAATTCTGCACCGAATATCTTAACAGCATTGTTGAGAAGAAACTCATTCTTAGAATCTCAAACTTAGAGATCTGAAGGGCTTCTACTTCAAACCCCCACAGATCCTGGACTCATATTTGCAACATTTCTACCAAGTCAGTATCCAGCCCCACCTTGAATACTCCCTGAGATGGAGCTTTCAAATTCCCATTCTTTGGACCACATTATTAGTATATTAGGATGTATTAGAGCAAGCCTTTGGGTTGTTTCCACCTCTGGCCCTGGATCCATCCCCTGGTACTGTGCAGAGTGAATCCACTATTCACTAAACATCTCTTCAGACATTTGAAGGCAGCTATGCCTGAAGCCTTCTCTGCTGACAGAGAAGTCTCTTACTTCCTCAGCTGGCACTTTAAATACCTGTGATATTAAGTATCCTGTTTTGGGTTACCTGTGTAAGGGTAAATGTAAATGTCTTATAGGAAATATAAAAATAGCCCTTGTTAAATATGATTTGGATATGTATAACAGTCTGTCGAAAGTGATACCTATAAATTAAATAATGTTATTTTTTTTCTGTAGCCAGGAAACATATTTTTAGTAGATACAAAACACATAAAGATTGGAGATTTTGGACTTGTGACATCCTTGAAAGATTTTGCAAATCGGACAAGTAATAAAGGAACTCTTCGGTACATGAGCCCAGAGCAGGTGAGGTCCCTTCCCTTTCTGTGTATTTTTCACTTCTTTTGTATTTTTAATTATAGAGGTAATAGACACTTCATAAAATTAAAACAGCACAGAAACATATAGAATAAAACTGGAAAATTCCATTAAACCTTCCTTTCTACTCCTACTCTTCTCAGAGTCTTTTGTTTATCCTTTTAGATAATTTTCTGTGAGTTATAAACATATATAGACATAAATATGTATGCCTAGAGAGACTTTTTGCATTTAAAAAATACAAAGAAATCTTTTTACAAGTTACTGTGATGTTATTTTGTGACTTAATTTTTTTTCACTCAACAATGTATCATAATCCTTCTGTATCAGCACAGGTGGATCTGACACATCCATTGTAGCTACTGTAGCTACTATGATGAGCTATACCATTATTTATGTAACTATTTTCTTATTGATGGGTATTTATTTAGGCTGTACCAAGTTCTTACATGTTTTCCGCCTTATCTTTGACTCTGATGGGAAGTATTTCCATGATCATCTATGATAGGTTCTTTCAAGTGAAATTATTGAATAGAATGACAAGTGCATTTCAAATTTGGCAAATACTGTGAAATTGTCATTAAAAAAAAAGATTTATTATGCCCTCCTCCCAAAGTGTTGCAGAATGTTGCTTTCTCCTTCACACTCCCAATCAGAGTAGGGTGCTATCAGACTGCACTGTGGGCCATTGTGATGAATGAGGAGTCTTGCTGGTTCAGTTTGCATTTTTCAGATTTTTGGTAAGGGAGGCCATCTTTACATGTATTTACTTACAGTTTTTTTGCAGATAATCTGCTTGTGTCCTTTCCTCATTTTTCTTAATTGGGTTATCTGTTCCTAATTTATTTGTAAGGAATATTTATATAATTTGGCTGCTAATTCTATATCTGTTAACCATATTGCAGATTTGTTCTCCTTGACTGTTACTTGGCATTTCTTTGTTTATGATGTAGCATGGAAGCTTTTAAGTTGTCATATTTCTCAGTATTTTCTTTATGGCTGCTGGGTTTCTCCTTTTTATTTTGGAGGCCATTTCTCCCACAAGATTACAAAATTATTTTGTGTTTTTGCTTTAGTTTTTGTATACACGTGAGGAAGGGATATACCTCGATCTTCCTTGGGTGGATATGCAGTTGCCTGTTGCCATATCAGATAGTTTGTGATTTAAGCTTAAGCTTTATTTGTGTGTAGGAATTTAAGGAAAATTCATACAAACAAAAAGTAGAACAGAAGTTATCAGGGCCTGAGGGGGGAAGACTAGTAAATTGTTTAATGATGCAGTTTCTGTTTGAGATAATGAAAAAATTTTGGAAATAGATCCTGTAATGATTGCCTGACATTGCAAAGGTACTTAATGCCACTGAATTGCACTCATAAAAATGGTTTAAATGATACATTTTGTGTATATGTTACCACAGTAAAAATGCTATTTTTAATCAAAACAGTATGGTACTGACACAAAAATATACATGTAGATCATGGAACAGATTAGAAAACCCAGATATGAACCCACAATTATATAGCCAATTAATATTTGATAAAGCAAGAAAGAATATCCAATGGGAAAAAGATAATCTCTTCAACAAATGGTGTTGGGAAAGTTGGACAGCCACATGCAAAAAATGAAACTGGACGACTTTCTTACACCATACATAAAATAAATTCAAAATAGCTTAAAGGTTTAAATATGAGATTTGAAGCATAAAAGTCCTAAAAGAGAAGATAGGCAGTAATCTCTTTGACATGGATTATAGCAACTTCTTTCTAGATGTATCTTCTTAGGTGTAAGGGAAACAAAAACAAAAATAAACTATTGGAACCACTTAAAATAAAAAAAAAAAAGCTTCTGCATAGTGAAGGAAACAATAAAACTAAAAGGCAGCATAGGACTGGGAGAAGATATTTGCAAATAACAAAATGACATCTGATAAAGAGTTATTATCCAAAATATATAAAGCATTTAAGACACTCAACACTCAAAAGAACAAATAATCCAATTTAGAAAATGAGCAGAAGACATGAATAGATACTTTTCCAAAGGAGACATACAGATGACCAACAGAGGCATGAAAAGATGCTCAGCATCACTCATCATCAGGGAAATGTAAATCAAAACTACAATGAGATATCACCTCACACCTGTCAGAATAGCTAAAATCAACAACACAAGAAACAAGTATTGGTGAGGATGTGGAGAAAGGGGAAGGAACCCTCTTGCATTGTTGGTGGGAATGCAAAGTCTGTAAAACAGTATGGTAGTTTCTCAAAAAGTTAAAAATAGAACTATCCTACAATCCAGCAATCACAGTGCTAGGTATTTACCCAAAGAATACAAAATTACTAGTTCAAATAATACATGCATCCCAATATTTATAGTAGTATTGTGTTACAAATTATGGTAACAACCCAAATGTCCATCGACTGATGGGTGGATAAAGATGTGGGATACACACACACACACGCACACACACGCGCACACACACACACACACACACACACACACACTGGAGTATTACTGAGCCATAAAAAAGAATGAAATCATGCCCTTTATGACGACACGAATGGAGCTAGAAAGAATTACACTAAGTAGAAAAACTCAGACAAAGACAAATATCTTATGATTTCACTCATATGTGGAATTTAAGAAACAAAACAAATGAGCAAAGGGGAAAAAAGAGAGAGTCAAACCAAGAAACAGACTCCTAACTATAGAGAATGAACTGATGGTTATCAGAGGGGAGCTGGGTGGGGAGCTGGGTGAAATAGGTAATAGGGATTAAGGAGTGCACTTGTGATGAGCACCTGGTGTTGTATGGAAGTGTTGAATCACTATACCGTATACCTGAAATATTACACTGTATGTTAATGAACTGGAATTTAAATAAAAACTTAAAAGAAATGCTATTTTATAATAAATGAAATCCCTACACACTCATGAACCTGTTTTTTGGATGCTATTCAGTCCAAATAACTGTTATTTTTTTCTTATCTTTTTCTTTTTAGTATCATACTGTTTCAGTTATTATAGCATTATAATATCAGTTTCTGTGTTCAGACAGCAGAACCTCCCACATTATTCTTCATTTTTAAAATGTTCTTAGTGTTAGGGTGCCTGAGTGGCTCAGTTGGTTAAGCATTTGCCTTTGGCTCAGGTAATGATCTCAGGGTTCTGGGATGGAGTCCTGAATTGGGCCCCCTGCTCAGTGGGGAGTCTGCTGCTCCCTCTCCCTCTGCCCCCAACTTGTGCTTGCTCTGTCTCTCCAGTGCTCTCTCATTCTTTCTCAAATAAGTAAATAAAATCTTTTAAAAAATGTTCTTCAGTCTTCACTTTTATTATTCCATTTGGAAAAAACTGTAGAATCAGCTTGTCATGTTCCGTAACTAGTGTTGAGATTTTGAGAGTAACTGCATTAAATTTAAGAGTTCAGTAAGAAGAATTGACATTTTTACATATTTGAGACTTCTGCTGCGGGAAATTGGCAGGTTTCTCCCACTTATTCAAGTCCTCTATCAAGTCAGCTTTTGCCAGGCAATACTGTGGTAACCAGTGACTCCCAATCTCTTAGTGGCATACAAAACACCAAAGATTTCGGCTGCAATCTGGCTGTGGTTTTGTTCCACTTGTCTCCTTCATCCCAGAGCCCAGCTGAAGGAAGGGTCGTTGCTGTGCTCACAAGGGAAAGCAGTGTAGGAACTCATTATGACTTGTGCGGGCTCTGCCCGGGAGTGGCATACGTCACTAAACACCATGGCCCAATCCAAGGCGAGGAGATGATGAGTGTCGTGCTCTCCCTGGGAGGCCAGAGCACAGTTGGGAACACTGATAAACTTACCTTAAGGAACTTTTATATTCTTCAATGAAGTTTTAAAATATTTTTGTCTTCATGAAGACCGCTTATATTTTTATTTTTTAAAAAGATTTTTATTTACTTTTTTGAAAGGAAGAGAGAGAGAGAGAGAGAATAGGTGGGGGGAGGAGCAGAGGGAAGCAGACTCCCTACTAAGCAGGGGCCCCAAGACTGCTTATGTTTTTAAAGCATTTCCATGAATATGTACAGTGTTTTGCTGTTAAAATGGGACTCCTTGTATCTAATTGGTTATTAATAAGGCTATTGATTTTAAAAGATACTTATTTTTAAAATTTTTTTTAATTTTAATTTTTATTTATGATAGTCACACAGAGAGAGAGAGAGAGAGAGAGAGAGAGAGGCAGAGACATAGGCAGAGGGAGAAGCAGGCTCCATGCACCAGGAGCCCGATATGGAATTCGATCCCGGGTCTCCAGGATCGCGCCCTGGGCCAAAGGCAGGCGCTAAACTGCTGTGCCACCCAGGGATCCCAAGATACTTATTTTTAATTATGGTAAAATACACATAACATAAAATTTACCATCTTTAAGGAGTACCTGGGTGGCTCAATCAGTTAAGCATCTGCCTTTGGCTTGTGCTCTCTCTGTTTTTCTCTCTCTTAAATAAATAAATAAATAAATAAATAAATAAATAAATAAATAAATAAAATGTCTAGAAAAATTTACCATCTTAACCATTTTTAAGTGTACAGTTGAGTGGCATCAAGTACATCCACATTGTTGTGCTACCGTTTCTGCACTCATCGAATAGGTCCACATTCCCCCCTTCCCCAGACCTGGCAACCACCATCCTACTTTCTGTCTTTATGAATTTGAATACTCTAGATACCTTGTAAACTGCTTATACATACAGTGTTTGTCCTTTTGTGACTAGTTTCTTTCATTCACCGTAATATCCTCAGGGTTCACCCATGCTATAGTATATATCAGAATTTCCTTCTGTTTTAAGGCTTAGCAATATGCCATTGTATGGATATACCACATTTTGTTTATCTGTTGCTCCATCATTGGATACTTGGGTTGCTCCCACCTTTCGGCTAATGTGAACATTGCTGTTATGAACATGGATGAATTGATTGTGAATGTTTGTCTTATATATAGATTCATTACTCATAGTTTATATTTTTAGGTTGGTAGTATATTGTCTATTTTTCATCTTTTTGATGTTTGAGAGTCTAGAATGGAGAGTAAATCCACCTCTTCCCTGTGGATAGCATGTGGCATAAAGACATAATTTAGTGTCATAATTAAATTAAAGACATATGCTATTAAATTAAAGACATTATGCTAAAGATCTAATTTAATTTTGTGGAATGTGAAAGTAGAAGACAATAGGTGGCTAATGGCTCCCCTTTAACTCCCACTTTATTACATATCTCCTGTACCCTGTATTGTTGCCCTAAAAATATTTTTTGAAAAATCATTCATCATTGTGCTTTTCATTTTTCTTGGTGGTTTTTAAATTGAAAAACATTTTATTGAGGAATGATTTATACACCATAAAATGTATGTATCTTAAATGTACATTTTTGACAAAGGCATATACCTATGAAACCCATAAGCTTATGAACATGTAGAACATTGTCCTCACCTGTGAAAATTACCTCAGGCCCTTTCCAGTTCAGCCCTCCTTCCCAAGAGGTAACCAGTGCTCTGAGTTCTATCACTACAGAATAGTTTTCCCTGTCTTGAGCTTCTTATGATGTACTTGACGTACTTTTCTGTATTTGACTATCTCATTCAAAGTAATGTCTGTTGGAGAACGTCGAGTCATTGCCTATACTAGCAGATTATTCCTTTTTTAAAAGATTTTATTTATTCATTCATTCATGAGAGACACACACAGAGAGGCAGAGACATAGGCAGAGGGAGAAGGAGGCTCCCTGCAGGGGGAGCCTGATGCACGACTCAATCCCAGAACCCCAGGGTTCACACCCTGAGCTGAAGGCAGATGTTCAACACTGAGCCACCCAGGAACCCAGCAGATTATTCCTTTTCATTACTATGATTCCGTTGCCTGAACAGACCACAATGTGTGTATCCATTCTCCTGCTGATGGACATTCAGATTGCTTCCAGCCAGAATATTAGGAATACATCTTCTATGAACATTTGCATGAAAGTCATTTAGTGGGAACTATTTTAACTATTTTTACCTGCTGCATCTTATTTAATACCACAGTCAAACTCTGAGGCTGAAACTTTTGTTATCCCTATTTTATGGTTGGGCTCATTCCACCCTTAATGGTTAATTTACATGGGTTATGTGGCTTTGTAGTGACGGATCTGAACCAGGGCAGTCAGACTCCACATATGTTGCTAACAAACATGCATTGTTATACTATATAAGATATTTTGGTCAAATAACATTTTTGGTTTCAGAAGACGTGGATGTTTATATTGGATGAGTAACTTAAACATATTTTGGTCTCTTTAGATTTCTTCACAAGAATATGGAAAAGAAGTGGATATCTTTGCTTTGGGGCTAATTCTTGCAGAACTTCTTTACATATGTCCCACTGTTTCAGAAACACTGAAGGTAATAATCTCACAAAAAAAGAATGAAGCAACAAAAATTATTAGCGGCCATCTCCAAAGTGCTGTTATAGTAACTGCCCTCATGCAAAGACAGGCTTGAATATATTCGTGTTGACTGAAAAGGAAATATGAATTTTATCTTTCCGTATTTGGTTAACCAAAGCTTTTTGTTTAAGACCAAAAACTTTGGTCTTCCTTCAAAAGTATATACACCTCATATATTTCTTATTTGAGTCAGTAAAATTTTATTGATTGCCTGCTTTGCATAAGACACTGTGCTAAATGCTACAGGGTTTTAAAAATGAATAAAACTTGTTCTCTAAGAGTTTATATTCTAGAAGGGAAAATGAGAGAATGCTGTATATGTTTGGGGAGAAGACATGAAGTTTTGTGGAAATGCCTAGGATAGAGATCTTGCTAACTATTGGGATTTCCATTTCATAGAAGTATTTAAGCTAGGCTTTGAAGGATTGGTGGGCTTCTACTCATCCAAAATAGAAAGAAGGCAATTCCAGCCTTCAAACAGCAATGTGCAGAGTGTGGGAATAGCAGGCAGTGACATTTTTATTGGAATATATAAATAACAAGAAAGTGATGGTTAGTGGCACTGGAAAGATATGTTAGGGGTAGATTAAGGCAAGATGATGGACTTTCTTACTTTCTTATGGAGGTATTGGAAAGTTAAAGGCATTAGGCAACTGGGTATCTTGGTTTGAAGCTCAATAAAGAGAATTTGCCTAGAGCCAACAGGCTTCTCTGTACAATGAGGTAATGAAAATACCTATCACATAGGATTCCAAAGAGGATGATAGATAGTGCATATGATGCTCTTAATACTTGTACACGTTAAGGATGGGGTAAGATGGGGAAGGGGAGTCCTGCTTGCTTCTTAGCTAAGAAGCAAGTTTGGTTTCCCTTCCAAGTGAATAATTTCCTAATGATAATATATATATATATGTGTTTTATTTTCAGATTTTTAAAGAGCTAAGGGCTGGCAAGTTCTCAGATGTGTTTGATGCCAGAGAAGTAAGTACTTGGAAATAATCAGAATTTTATTTATTTCAATGTTCTGTTTCTTACTTTTGACTCATTATCATTACAGAAACAACTTCTGCAAAAATTACTATCACTTGAGCCCATGAAACGACCTAATGCATTTGAAATACTGGAGACTTTGAAGGATTGGAAGAATGTTGCAGAAAAAAAGTCAAGGACATATTAGAGCCCTTCTAAAAAAGTATTCTGCTTTGGATATTCAATTTTTTCTGTAATGGTCTAAAATCTTCTAGGGTATTTACCTTCTATTTTCATTTTTCCCTTAAATTTTCACTACATTTTAGAAGGCTCATTTTTTTTTTTTTTACTTCAGAGACATTCATACATATGCCTTTTTCCTGGCTCATCTCCTTATTATAAACATAGGGGGAGAAATCTCTCAAATTTTTTATATCAATTAGTAAATCAGCTAATAATTGTTTATTTAATGTTCACTGTTTCTAAGCCAAAAAATATAACGTCCTTTCCTGTCTTAAATAGCTGACAAGCTAGCTAGAGAAATAGGGGACCCATAAAAAGTGATATACAATCATTTTGGAAAACAATTTGGTCTGATCTGATTAAGTTGAAGGCGTATATACCCTCAAAGCCATCAATTCCATTCCTACATGAATACCTACAAGAATGTTCATAGAAGCTCTGTTTATAATGGCCAAAAGAATAAAAAACAATCTCCATCACAAGAAGAATGGATAAATAAATTGTATTTGTCATAAATGTCACTCATTTGTGACACATTGTAATACTACATAGCAGTGAAAATGGATGAATTACAAGCTAAATGCAGTAACATGATACATCTCATAGGAACATAATGTTAGCAAACAAAGCTGGTTACAGAAAATGTGGACAGAATGGTTCTTTACATAAAGTTCCAGAGAATGCTAAATGACATAATTTTGTTTAGAAATTCAAAAAATGTGGTAAAAAACAATACAGGGAAAGAAAGGAATAAGAAATATTAAATCCCATATTGGTTCTCTGAGGAGGGATGGAAGTGGTGCGACTAGCGAGGTGAAATGCAAAGGTTCACTGTTTTTTCTTAAACTGGCTGTTGAGTTTACTACAGTTTACTGCATAGTCATTTTTTTATCTTAAATACATTTTGTATCTATTAGAACAAACACTTTAGAGAGATAACTGTGCTGGGAGACAGTAGGGAAACACAGAGAATAGTGGGTTTGTGGGAGATCACTTTCTACTGATACTGACGGTATCATAGTGCAGGGCTTAGACGTGGCATTCCAGTGAGACTCAGGTGAGGGATTTAGATGAGTAGAGAGGAACTGTATGGGCAGTATTCTGGGCAAGAGGCGTGACTTAAATTCTGGAAAAGAAACACCTGAGAAACATTGGATATACTGGTTTGTTTCTCTTAGTTGTTGGAGGGACTAGCAGAAGATACTTTGGGTGCCTTCTTGGATTGATGGTTGATTCAAACTTTATAGCAATCAACTACCATTCTAAAATTGCCTTATACTTTTACAATTCTTAAAATATATGTATCTGAGATGAAATGTTTAGAAGTCTAAATACCACCTTTTCCAACACTCCATTATCCAGGACACTGACTAGAAACATAAACTCACAACAGTGTTGACCATAACTTGAGGCTCCTGGCATATTCAGTTTTGGTTATGGAATAACGAATGATTCCAATATTATTCATACTTATTTTTATGATTTTTTATGTTAAAACATACATTAAATCAGAATAGGGGTTGCCTGGGTGGCTCAGTCGGTTAAGCATCAAACTTCATTTTAGCTCAGGTCATGATCTCACGGTGGTTGGATCGAGCCCCATGTGTGGCTCTGCACTCAGTGGGTCATCTGCTTCTCTCCCTCTCTTAAATTTTTTTTAAAATTTATTTTATTTATTTGAGAGAGAGCATGAGCAGGGGAAGGAGCAGAGGGAGACTCCCTACTGAGCAGAGAGCCCAATGTGGGGCTCAATCCTAGGACCCTGAGATCATGACCTGAGCTGAAGGCAGATGCTTAACTGACTGTGCCCAATAGCAAGTCCAATAGCACTGAGCTGAAGGCAGATGCTTAACTGACTGTGCCCAATAGCAAGCCCAATAGCACTTTCCCAACTGACCAAGTGCCCCAATAAATAAACTCTTTAAAAAAAAGAGACTAGAATTGTGAAACTCTATGTACCCATCACCCAGTTTCAACAACCATCAGTAATATTCTACCTTTCTTATATGTCTCCCCCTTCCTTTTTAGAAATTTTTTACTAGCATATACTAAAGCGAATCTCAGGCATTAAATTATTTCATTGTAAATCCTTAAAAATGTATCCCTGACATAAGATCATTTGAATTTTAATAAAACCATGATACATTGTCATTCAGAAAAATTAGTAAGATTTCCTTGTCACATAATAATTTTATCTATTCAGTTTTCTTTACAAAAATATATTTCACTGCTTGTCTAAATCAGGATCCAACATTGCTGTAGCTGATGTCTCTTTTACTCTGTAACATTTACCCCTGTTTTAAACTTTACCTCTTGCCACTTATTTGAGGAAGCAACTGGATCACATATCTTATAGAATTTCCTTCAATCAAGATTTGACTGATAGCATCCCCATCATGTCTAGTTAGAGCTAGAAGCTTGATTTGATTCTGGTTCAAAAATTTTCCCCCCAAGAATACTGCATAGGTGATACTATATACTTTTTTTTGCATCACTTCAGGAGGAATATGTTTGGTTGTTCCATTTTTGGTGATCTTAAGATGGATCAGTGGGCTCCTCTCCATCTTCCACCTAACAGTTTTAGCAACCATTGATGATTGTTTGGATCTATTATTTCATTAGAGGTTGCAAAATAGGGATTTTTGGATTTTATCAAACCTCTTTGTCATCTGTGATTCTTCTATATTTACTCTAAAGCTGAATGGGACAGATGGTATAAATACTTATTTTTAGAATGAGTTGGTGCCCTGGCAACTTCCAAAGGTGACAAATGAGGTTTTTGTTTTTTGAGCGGGAGTGTGACCCAACCAGTTCATTGAAGCAGTGTGTTTAAAATGGGTTAGAGCAGGAAGAGACTGTTTATGAAAGAGAGAAAAAATAGTGGAGTCAGAACCAAGAGGAGTTGGTAACTAATTGTGGGAATTAAGGAGAAGATATGCAGCAGACATTACCTCCAGGTTTGTTTGAAAGAGAATGACTGGATGCCATTACAGGAAATAACAGGCCTCCATCACATTAATCCCCCAAAAGCCACACATCCTTGAGAGGTATTTTGTGTCACAGTTTTGTCTATTATACAATTTTTCGTTAGAATTTAAACCAATAGTGAGGCCACCTCATGTCTGTCCACATGGTGAGATGGAGCATGCATGGGAGGCAAAATGTTAGCTTTCGTTTGGAGATGCCGTGTTTGTGTTGCTGCCAGAATATTCAAGTGAAGATGTAGAGCCGACTGTAGGAAACACGATACGGACATGACAGAAAGGATGGAATTATACACAAAATGATGTGTTATGTTATCTGGAAGTAACCCCTGAAGCTCAATTTAGAATCCAGGGGGTTGCCAACAGAGATTATATAGAGGAGAGCAGGATGAGGAACAAAGTATGGCAGACAGTCCATTTAGATACTTATTCTTTGTATCTAAATATACACCCAGACGTTAATGTCTGTGATTCTGTATCTAGGACTATGGCCTATCCCAATCCTACATTTCCTCAGATGAATTGACTATGGTTGACAGATACATGGTGGCCTCACTGTTGGTTTAAACTCTGACTAAAAACTGTATAACTGGTAAAACTGTGAGGCAAATCTCTCTCAAATATGTGTGGCTCTTCAGGGGTTGATTTGAGACCTGTGTCCATTTTCTATGACTGCTGTAACAAATTACCACAAACCTGAAGGCTTAAAACAACATACATTTATTCTCTTACGGTATTGAAGGTCAGAAATCTGAAATGAGTTACACTGGGCTAAAGTTGAAGTGTTGGCAGGGCCATGCTCCTCTGGGGGTTCCCACTCCATGACCCATGATCACTGTTACCATGTAGGCTGGCTGTGTGACTTGAATAAGGTTTTGCACTTAATGGCTCCCTGCTATGGTTTCTACCTAAAATTCATTTTTTTAAAATAAAATTTTACTGATATATAATTCACAAAGCATACAATTTCACCCATTTAAACTATATAGTTCAGTGGTGTCAAGTATGTTCAGAGTTGTGCAGCCATTACAAAAGGAAAACCCATACCCATTAGCACTCTCCTCATCTTCCCCACAAAGCTCAGCAACCACTAATTTACCTTCCATCTCTACAGATTCAGCCACTCTGGACATTTCATTTAAATAGAATCATAGGATATGTGGTCTTTTTCACTTAGCATAATGTTTTCAAGGTTCACCCATGTCATGGCATAGATTGGTACTTCATTCCTTTTTATTGCCAACTCATTATCAATTATATGGATGTATCACATTTTATTTATTCATCAGTCGATGGACATTTGGGTTGTTTCCACTTTCCTATTATGAACAATGCTACTATGAATATTCCTGTACAAGTTTTATGTGAACATATGTTTTCATTTCTCTTGGATAAATGCCTGGGAGTGGAAGGAAGTGCTGGGTCATACTGTAACCCTCATAACTTTGTGTATCAAGGTTTTCAGGACCAAATTCAGAGTGACGTCATAGTGTTCTGTCAACCCCACTCAGAATTAAATTTCTCCCTGCTACTGCTATTGTTCAGCACCTCAGTGTTATGCTCACCGATCTGCCTTGGAACTCAGTAATCCTATGTGGCTCTTTTTGTGAATTACAGGAAAGCAGGGAAAGGCTCTTTCATTTTTATATGCCCAAGGCATAAAGCAGGAACTCTGCAAGTGCTTTTGAATTGGTGGGAAATAAAAGTATTAAGAATTTCATATGCTTGATCCTACAGACTGTGTCTAATACTAAATAATGATCACTTTCAAATTTCGACAATTAAATGACAAATAACACTTAAAAAATAAAGGTGTTTAAGGCAAACCAATTTCATGCATTAAAGTCTGTTTATTTTGGCTTATAGAAGCTCTGGTGTTTTGGATTTATATTAAGAAAATGAAACACTTAAGAAATTATAGATAGGACTGAAAATAAACAGGACAATATAAACAAAAGTAAATGACAACATGAGTTAAAGTTTCAAATTTCACATAAATTTCACTGAAGCAAATTCAAATTCACTAAAGCAAATTTAAAAATTCTTTTTAATGTTTTGTTTCCCTTGGTTTTCATTGTCATTATGATATCAACAGACTTTTATTAATAAAAATAAATTTTTACTCATATTGAAAGCCTGTGTTTTTCATTGTTGATGGATAAGACTGGAGGGATGTTTCCCGCTGTCCAAGGTAGGCCTAGTTCTAGCCCTTGACCTGGAAACACAGACTATAACTCTGGTGGAGTCCTAGATCCCATCAAGGTTATCTGCACATTCTCAGCCTAATTACGCATGAACACCTTAAAAATATTCTTGGCCACTAGGCAGGTGGGAAGTTGTTCCAATAGTTGGTAACTGGAGAAAAAGCTGGTGCCTAACTCTGTTCCATCTAGAACAATCCACGTGGCTTTGGGAATGGCTACATGAATGTCAGCATACTGGCTGAAATGACAATAACACATCTGACTGTAATTCCAAGGAAAGATGAACTCCTTTGTTTTAGCTATTAATTCAATTTTATTTTTTAAGTGAAAAAGTAAATATTAAATACTATTATCCAACTGTATAAACTCTAGATTATATATATAAATATGTATATTTATATTCACAAAAATAGTAATTCATTTTCTGGATGAAGAACAGAGGCTTGGAAGTTAACTAGGTGATTCACAAGCTCTGCTGAGTCTCAGAATCAAGGGTAGTAATGTTCAGGCCACACCGACCAATTACATCTGAATCTCTTGGGGTAGGATGTTCATATTATCCTTTTTTAAAGTTCCCCAAGCTAAACATGATAACAAATGAATTAGGTCATATTAGGGCAGAGGCCGACACAAGTTGTACTATTGATTATCTTAACTCAAATATAACTTAGCTTTTGCTGTGTTCTTGGGTGTGAGGTTTCTAATAAAAGGAAGGAAGTTGATCCTTTGCTCAATGGTACTGAAAGGTGAGCTATAAAATTGTACCCCAAGAATGTAACAGTGCTCTATTTCTAACCTGTAGAACTACTCTTCATCCACAGGTGCTTATCAGGCTCATTCTTCGAACTTCAAAAGAAATACAGATATCCAGAAATTATTCTAGACCAGCTGAATCAAAATCATTAGGGGAGGCACCTGAGCTTGTAAACTTTAAAAAAAGTTCATGATTTTTGATGCCAAATTTTGGCTAAAGATCTTTAGAGGTGTGCCACATGGTATGTGCTTAGCTAAATTTGGTTAAATTATAGGGAAGCAGATTTTTAGAAAAATGACTTTAAAGAATCACAGTTATCCAGCAATGGAACAATCTATTTTAAGGCAGTGAGCTCTCAATGGCTAGAAAAATAAAGGCAGAGGTTGGATTACCACCTGCTGGGAATGTTATCCAAAGGCCCTCAAATTTAGTAAGTAGTTGGATCACCTGATATCTAAGGTTACTCCCAATTCTTAAGTTTCTCTAGCCAAAACCTGCAATCGATCACCTACAATGGATGTTCACATTGTTGTGAAAACTCATGATTTTTCCAGAAGTATCATAATGATTTTGTTTCTAAAACTGGCTAGAATGAAGTAATGTCAATGAAGTAGTGTTAATGGAACATTGCCTCTTATACTGGTCTTACCAAGGGGAATACCTTTCCCTCCTCATGCTCGCATGGACAGAAGGGACTTTTTCTTCCTCCCTGGGAGATAGAAGTGTGGGAACAAGCTCTGTGAATCCTCATTCATTTCCTCTCAAAAGACTCTCATCTGATGAGTGATTTTGGGAGCAGGAACTCAGCACGTCTGGCCCAGCCCCCAGTGGGTTCTCTCACCTTGAAAGCTAAATGGTCTCAGAATGCCAAGGTGGGCTCTATCTCTGGCAAGGCAGAGGTTTGCAGTTGTATGCAGGCAGAGAGATATTTTAGGGAGCCTGATAGGAAAACAAGACAACCTGGCTCTCTACTTTGGCTTCCCTGATAATAAAGCTGACATTTTGATCTCTCTCTGACTCCCATGTTTTATTTCTTAATTTGTTCCAAAGAAGAGGGGAATAAGAGAGTTACCTATTGGTGTCCTTAAGCCCCATAAGCATCACAATCGAGTCATAAATTGTAATTGCCCTTGAGTTCTGAGATAGCATTCCATTATTTTCTTGAAACTGATGAACAACCATAAAGTACAAAGTATTTCCAAAGTTACAGAAAGAACACAACATAGAAAAGGCCATCTTTCTTTACTGACATAATTTGGGAATTCTAACTGCTCAACTATCTGTTTTTAGCAAACAATAACATTTTCTAAGATTGTACTTATTGAGAGTAATCTTAGTCGTGATCTGTGGCAGTTGGTCCTGGGCAATTTGAAGAGAGGTCTTCTTTATCTGTGATTTATGTGAGAAAAATAAAAGATTAATGGGATTTATCCAGTAAACGATTCCAGAAAATTATATTAACATATTTTGTAGCTGTGTTTGCTACTTGGCTAAATCAGGAAAAGATACAACAATAACCAACAAGTCCTTACTGTCAAGTATAAAGTCCCTAAATTCCAGTTAACAGAGCCAACTTCGGCGAATGTATTAGAAGGGAAAGTACTCGGCTCTATAACACATCTGGCAAATTGTAAACCTATTTCTTTCCTTACAATAAAAAATAAAATGGGAGCGGATTTCAACATTCTGATTTTTATAGTTCAGGGACAATATTCTAACTACATAAAAGCTAGTTCTATAAATTTTAAATATCTTTCGAGTATTATAGTTGCAGAAAGAATCTTTAAACATGAAGCATGAAAACAAATCATCATTCCTAAGTAACTCAAATTCTTCATTTTGAAATAGAAGACCGAAAAATTCCCTTCTGCACATTTAGTTTCTGAAAAATTAAAAGCACCTTTAATAAGGCCTCAATTAAGACATTGATCCCACATTGCCATTTGGATGGAATAAGAAATTTCCATCATCTATGGAAAATGTGACTTTCACACACACACACAGAAAGTAAAAAATATCAAAGAAGATTTGTATTCAGTATCTAAAAAGTATGAAGCATCCTCTTACCTTCATAGGCTGTTCCACACCAAATACAATACAGATGTTCTTCTCTTAAATAACCAGTCAGTATTTGTAATTTTTCCAGTATCTGGATAGAGAACATAGGCACATTAATAGTTCAAACTGAATAGAATCTTGGTTTTATGGTATCTTGGATCCTGCCAAATCAGCCCAAGGCCATAAATCTTCTGCTATTCTCTTAACCAGGTACCAAGGGCAGAACATGTATATTAGAACACGTCCCAGTTTATCAGCCAGTTTATCAGCCACCCTGATATTTTCACAAGTTTGCCAGGCACAAAGAGACACTTGGTAACATTTAGAAAATAGGTTTGGGTTGGCTCTGTTTTAATCAGAATCCTTAAAGAAAAAAAAAAAAAAATCCTTTAAAGACCCCTTCTACTTTCAAAGAATCTTCCTCTCCCATGGGCCAAGAGTGAACACTGCCTCCCTCTGTCCTTAAAATTCCCATCAATGGTCTCTCAGTTAAGTGGAACATTGGTTTTGCAAATTGTACAAGTTTCTTGCAAATGCTTATATACAGATAACCATAGAAATGTCCTTCCTTCCTTCATTGAATAATCTCCACTTCCTTTGAACTGTGGTTTTTTTTTTTTTTTTTTTTTTTTTTTTTTTTTTTGCTTTGTTTATGAGTAGAGGAGAGAGGTACTCCTACAGAATCACTTACAGAAATTTAATAGGCACAAGGTAGAAATTAAAATAATTTACATTTGCAGCTCATCCATCATCCAAACTGAAGCGGAGATGAGAGTATAAACTGAAGCTAAGGGAAGAAAGTATATAAAGTTTGGTTTGGGGTTAATAAAATAACCTTATAATGTAGTGGTTCTCAACAGGGGCTGATTTTCCCCCTCAGGGACATTTAGTAATGTCTGGAGACATTTCTGGTTGTCACAGGGGGAGGTGGAACTGGCATCCAAAGGGTGGAAGCCAGGGATAGGGATGCTGCTACAAGGCAAAGAACAGCATCTCCCAACAAATAACTACCCAGCTCAAAGTGTTAATGGTGCCAAGGCTGAGACAGCCTGCTCAAGGAACTGGTGCCAAAACATACACTTAAGTCTTCATTTTTATAGTCATCTTCATCTTGCTCTTTTTCCTCCTCTTCGTCAGTCTCCTCTTCGAGCCCCAACCAGTACCATGCTTCCCTAGGAACCTGAATGTTCTGAAAATGCAGAATTACTCCCAATTAAACACAAGTATGTTCATGTCAACATGACTTCATGTTCTTTCAATTAAATATTTTCTGAGTGGTTGCTCCAAGAGTAAAACACTATGCTCTATAAACCATGGGGATGAAGATCCAGTTCAAAGAATGTCCCCAAGTTGTCACTGGTCTAATAGGGAAAAGACGCTACATGTATACGTAGCCTAATGGGTATGAGATAATACATATACGCTAGAAATCCTAAGGGTCATGACACAGACACAAAGTGCTATGAAAATATAGAAAAGTGAGAAATGGCTTCCAGTTGTCTATTTACATATGAGGAAAATTTTAAAACATTTTTGAGACTTTAAATGAAGTAATTTCATTTTGATGGAAATACCAAAATAAAAAAAATAAAAGCAAAAATGGAATTTTAAAAATCACTCACATCTGAAATAGACAGTAGTCTACCATGATTTTACTGATTAGAAACACAAGAGGTACTGAAAATAGGCTATTCTTATTAATTAAGTATTCTGGTGAACAGAATTTCTACATGCACCAGCTCCAAGTCATCAATACTTGAATAAACAGGGGATAATTAAATACAAAAATGTTATTTGACACTCATTGGGTAATTCAGACTACTCCAGTTCTTGCAGCAGACAAGTCATTGTCATATCAATAATTAAGGATCAGTGGCGTGTGTTAGATGAAAGCTTTACTGGGTAGCAGGCTAGATACACTGAGCTTGCAGTTCTTTTCTTTCTTTTTTTTCTAATTACAGGGCAAATCACACTGGATGCCAAAAAAGTATTCCAAACTGAATAGAGGTGAAAGGCTTGCCTTCTGTGTATCCAACTGCCGGCAGGCTCGCTGGCTTCTTCTCAGGTCCCCTTCCAGCTTCACTTCATCTTGCTTATGTTTAAGTCGCAGTCTAGTCGAGAGAAGACAACAGTTCCACTAAGAGTCTATACTCTTTTTACCCATTGTATGTGCCCAAGTATCAGAAAACACACCACAATAAAGACAATAAACACGATAAAGACAATAAAGAATCCCCAAATAGCTCAAATACAAAGTGTTACCGAAACTGCTCTGCAGCTGTTTCTTCAGCTTGGTTTTTCATGTGAATCTTTCTCCTGTAACTTTCTAGTTTTTCCTCTGCTTTCCGTTTCAGTAATGCCTCATGACCAAGGCCGCTTTTTCCTGTTCAAACAGCAAACTCTGCTGAGGAACCTGCTGGCTTCACCTCAAAACACGGCAACTGACATATTTGCAAATTACACACAATTCTAATTTGAGAACAATCATTCAAAATCATTTGACATGAATGACAGGAGAAAACATTAGAGATTTTTTTTCTAAACACAAACACAATTTGGTTTTTACACAGATTAGTCTGATCTGATAAGACAGTCACACTATACAAGATTTTTTAAATTGGGAAAATAGTATCGACTGTCATACTTTCATATAAACATAATGAATAAATAAAATATATATAGTTTTCTTTTTTTTTTTTTTATATAGTTTTCTCTTCATTCAAAGTATTAAGAAAAACATTGAATGGATAAATCTGTCTTGGAAACTTTTAGGACATTTCAATGGACAAAAATAGCTTTCCACTTTTAATAGTTACAATTTTTTCCCACATTTTTGTGATTTAAATTTTATTTTACATTCACTGAAACTTTTATTTTTAGTTTAAAAGATTTAGGGATCCCCGGGTGGCGCAGCGGTTTAGCGCCTGCTTTTGGCTCAGGGCGCGATCCTGGAGACCCGGGATCGAATCCCATGTCGGGCTCCTGGTGCATGGAGCCTGCTTCTCTCTCTGCCTATGTCTCTGCCTCTCTCTCTCTCTGCGTGACTATCATTTAAAAAAAAAAAAAAAAATTTAAAAGATTTAGAAGTTTAAGAAACATTTTACTGAGTGCTTCCTGTGATAAGAACTGTAATAGCGCTACCATAAAAAAAGTATTTAATAAACAAATACATGTGCTAGATTTAAGCGTAAGTTATTATTACTGGTAAATATGCTCAAAATAATTATATACCTGTTTTGACGTTAAGGGGGATTGGCTCAACAATACCATCTCCTAAGAAAAGAGAACAAAACACACAAACTACTTTAGAAATGCTTCCTCAAACTATAGGTGAGCATGGTATGCAATGTGACAATGTTCTATACATACCCTCCAGTTTCAATGCCACTTCAAACTGAAAACTGACTATACTCTATAATCAACTACTTTCTTTGCCTACAGATACCTGTTCCTCATAAGGCTGACCCACAGCCTCCTATGCCATCTGAAGGTAGAGTTTCAAGGAGTGAAAATACTGATTCTCTATGTCCAAGAGGGTAGTAGTTTCTAGAGAAAGCAAAACCTTGGTAGGTGAGGATCAAAGCAATTACAATAAAGAACAGAAAGACAGCTCATAGAAGCTGCTACAAATCTATGCCATCTACATCTTAATAAACTTTCCGCTTTCTAAAAGGGAAGTGAGAATTGAGCTTATCCAACCATGTGCTCCCTAAAGCAGTTGCCATGGGTACAGAGCGAGCAGTGCAGAGTCCTGCCATCCTCCTCAATGTTACTTCACTGTCCTTTGGCCGTTCGTACTTTTCAACCCTTCTCTCACCACCAGTCTTAGCTGCTGCCTTCACTGTTAGCCTTGTACATCCCAGATATTAGGGCCTTGAAGGCTGAGCTGGGTTGATAAGTAGCTCTTGATGGCAAATGGTTGTCTAAATGTAGGAAGATGAAAGTTCTCCATATGCTTCTTAGCATATAAGAGACTAATTAACTCAGTTGTTTTAATTTTGGCATAGTTGGGTAAAGTCTCTGGGACTCATCAATAAATCACCACTTGGTGGCTAGGAACACCTGTTTATGTCCAGACAGAACTTACCACTCTTGCCAAGGGCCTGACCACTTTTATATCCCATCTTTTGCAGCAAGGCAAATCCTTTGTTTTCACAGCCTAGTGCATTCTTCAACCCAATGTCACGTCTTTCTTGTTCTTCTTCTTTTAAACTCTTCTGCCTATTTTTCAAATTAGCTTCCTGTTGCTTTTCTTCTTTCCGACGGGCTTCTCGGATCTGCCTTAGCATTGGCAATCCTGGTCTAATGTCTTGTCTAAAGAGTAAGGGGAAACGTTATATTAGATGAGTATATTACGTTTTTTCATAACTTTGCTACTTATTAACTTGACACTACTTAAAAGTTAAGCACCACTTCTATGATCACCTTTGTTATTATTGATATTAGAACATAATCAGTGACCTCCAAGACTGGCTGTTTTAGTAAACATAATAAAGGCTGGTGACAGATTGCAGGAAACTGAAGGAAGTAGAGTTGAAGAAATAGTAATTTTACACTAATTTTTCTAGGAAGTTGGAAATTATAAAGAACAAAGTTTAATATTAGCTAGAAGAAACAGTAAGATAAAATAAAGAAGAGTAAATTTCCTTGGAAGAGAAGAATAACAAGAATTGAGGGTAGAAGTCAAATGTTGAACATTAAGAGGGAAGTATCTTTGTATGGATATCTAGTGAGCAACAAATCAATAAAACTGACTTTCCAATTCCCATTTAAAATCAATGTTCTTACTTAGGAGTCTCCTACATATCATTATGCGAGGTGTACGCATTTACTTACTGGACATTAATGAAGGAATCAGACATATAGTCCTCTTCTTCTGCCATGTTCAACTTCATATGGCAAAGGTATCTACAAATCAAATAGGATAAAGTAACAATACTCATTATTTTAGTTTATAATGGAAGTAGGCCTTTCTCTGGAGCTCTCCCACACAACCAAGTGCCTCCCAACATCTTCCTGTGTGAAGCTCTCCAACAACTCATTCTCTTCCACCTCATATCTCCTTCATCCCCTACTATTTTCTTTTTTTAAATTTTATTTATTTATTCATGAAAGACATGGAGAGAGAGAGGCAGAGTCATAGGCAGAGAGAGAAGCAGGCTCCATGCAAGAAGCCCAGTGTGGGACTTGATCCCGAGACTCCAGGGTCACTCCCTGGGCCAAAGGCAGATGCTCAATCACTGAGCCACACAGGCATCCCCATCCCCTATCATTTTCTTTCTTTCTTTCTTTTTTTAAGACTCTATTATTTTCAAATGAATGTCAGTACAATCTGCCTAGTCTTGACCTCTTATAAGCCTCTGCCAAGCCTTCCTCTACAACACCCTTTTTTCCTATAGTTGTGACCATTGCTTTAGTTCAGGCATTTCTTTCTCACCTAAACTATTAGAATTTCTAGTTGGTTTCATTGCATTTGGCCTCTCCTCTTCCAATCTGTTTCCTACATGCTATTTGGTTTTTTTTAAAGACAACTTTTTAAAAAGTTTATTTATTTATTTTTTTAGTAATCTCTATATCAAACGTGGGGCTAAAATTCAGGACTCTGAGATCAAGAATCACATGCTCTTCCCACTGAGCCAGCCAGGTGCTCCTCTAGAGTGGTTTTTTAAAAAAACATAAGTCAGGTCAGGGCACCTGGGTGGCTCAGTGGTTGAACATCTGTCTTTGGCTCAGGTTGTGATCCAAAGGTGCTGGGATCCCAGGATCCTGGGATTGAGTTCCACATCGGGCTCCCCATGGGGAGCCTGCTTCTCCCTCTGCCTATGTCTCTGCCTCTCTCTGTCTTTCATGAATAAATAAATAAAATATTTTTAAAAAGTCGTGTCATTTAACCTATTTCAAATCCTTCACTTTAACACAGGAGCAGGAGGGATCCTTCATAATCTGATCTCTGTAGCTCCTTTAGGATTCAATATTCAAGTCACATGGGCTTCTCATTGCTCTTTGAACTTACTACAGATATTTCCTTCCTCCTAAGTCTAGGCTACCCTCCATAAAATATGCCCTGACCATTCCAGGCTTTGCTCTATAGCATTTCATACTCAAGCTGCTCATTTGGAACTTGATATAGTTAACATCTTACTTATATGAAAACATTTTTTTTAAAGATTTTATTTATCTATTCATGAGACACAGAGAGAGAGAGGCAGAGACACAGGCTGAGGGAGAAGCAGGCTCCATACAAGGAACCCAATGTGGGACTTGATCCCGGGTCTCCAGGATCACACCCTGGGCCAAAGGCAGATGCTAAACTGCTGAACCACCCAGGGATCCCAATGAAAACATTTTTGAGTAGAGTTTCCATCCAAGATAGTTAAAATCATGTAATTATTTTCCCTTACAGGAATAAAATAATTATCAAGAAAAGTGCATCTCAAACTTTATTATGTATTTAAATTGCCTCAGGATCTTCTTAAGAGCCAGTGTCTGATTCTGAGCTAGAGCATGAAGTTCTGTATTTCTAATAGGCTCCCAGGTGATATCAATGCTACTGGTGCAGGAGTTAGTTACAAAGGGTAGTTATTTGTTGCAGTGCACATATGCTGTTTTTTTTTTTTTTTAAGATTTTATTTATTTATGAAAGAGAGAGAGAGAGAGGCAGAGCACAGGCAGAGGGAGAGAAGCAGGCTCCATGTAGGGAGCCTGATGTGGGACTCTATCCTGGGTCTCCAGGATCAGGCCCTGGGCTGAAGGCGGCGCTAAACCACTGAGCCACCCGGGCTGATCACATATGCTTTTTTGCTTGCACACCATCATTTCCTTTGGGAACTCAGTCCTCTGCCCTCCATGGGGTTCTAGTGGAGGGTGGCAATTTCAGTACCCTATACTCCTCTGGGCACTCCCAATTATAGTACACTATGTACCAGCAACAGAGGAGTGGATGATCAAACCAGGGCACATAAGCATCTCTTTCCTTACATGATATTAATAGATTATGTGGGGAAAGAGATCTCCACTGGCGTTTCTGAACTGGAAGTATGTGAAGCTGGGCTCCAAATGGCCATTTCCTGATCACTTAAGAGATCCTGTTCCGTAGAATGAAGCCAGATAGAAAAAATGGACGAAGGGAATCCTAAAAGCCATGAGTCTCTAACTCTAGTTCCTAAGTGATTCCTGTAGCCCTTTCTTTGATACTGTGACCTAACATTCTTCCTAGCTATATGGGCTAATAAATTTCTTCATTACTTAAACTTGTTGGAGTAGGGGTTCTGTCAATTGCAACTGAGAGTATGGACAATTACACTGGATGGGAAAATTATTACTGTACTTTTTGTTTTGCTTTTTTCCCCCCCCAATTTTTAATGTGTATCTTCCTAACCAGGCTGTAAACCCCAAAGACAAGTTCCCTATATCCCTACCACTGTGGCCCAAGCTTTCACAAATTCTAAATGTTTAGCTATGATAAGAACAAGAGGGGTCTTGGGGCCCCTGGTGGCTCAGTGGTTGAATGTCTGCCTTTGGCTCAGGTTACGATCCCGCAGTCCTGGAATTGATTCCCGCATCGGTCTCCCTGCAGGGAACCTGTTTCTCCCTCTACCTATATCTCTGCCTCTGTGTGTCTTTCATGAATAAATTAATAAAATCTTAAAAAAAAAGAAGGGTCTTTACTTTGTGATTTTGTAATAATAGAATACTTTTCTCTCTAGGCTATCATGTCTTAAAACAAATGTACAGGTAATGAATTTTTATAAGGCAAACACTCTTGTAATCAAGTAGTAGGCTCCAAGATGGCCCCTAATGATCTTGACTCTTGGTTCTCCACCTGCTTGTGGAGCCCCCTTCCACAGTGACCAGGATTGACCTATAACTAATAGGGTATTGTGGAAATGATAGAGAGTGACTTCTTGGTCATAAAAGACACTATATAGCTCTTATATCACTCTAACTCTGGATAGATTATCTATTCTAAAGAAAGTCAGCTACCATGCAGTGAGGACATTTAAGCAACTGAAGACCGGACCTCCTGTCCACAACCATTACAAACTTGGGAGCCACAAGAGTGAGACATCTTAGAAAGAGCCTCGAGAGATGCCTGGGTGGCTCAGCGGCTGAGAGTCTGCCTTTGGTTCAGAGTGTGATCCTGGGATCCAGGATCAAGTCCCACATCAGGCTCCCTGCATGGAGCCTGCTTCTCTGTGTGTGTGTCAATCATGAATAAATAAATAAAATCTTAAAAAAAAAAAAAGAGCGAGCCTCAAACTTTCAGGTGACTCAGTCTGAGGTAGCATCTTCACTATATCTTCTTAAGAAAGTCTGAGCTAAGCTAAACTACTAACAAATTCCTGACCCATAGAAACTGAGATAATAAGGTGACTATAGTTATTTCAAGCTGCTAAATTTTGGGATAACTTCTTATACTGTAAAAGACAATATAACACATCACCATTATCACCACCCTTGTCAGCTGCCCTCTTTATTCCCTACCAGTTATATAATTTTCTTATTTTTCTTCATAGTTTTGTCATCCATGTGTGCATCCTTAAACATTATAGTTTTTTCTTTTTACTATAAGTTAAAAATATGTAAGATTATACATAGCATTTGTGGTAACTCACCCACGGTCTCTAAACTTCAAATTCTTCATTTCTAATACTAGTGTTTTTATACATAATGGTTTAGTGCTTACCCAGTATCTCAAATATTTTTTATCTTATTTAATCATTAACAACTATATAAGGTAGGAATAGCTAAGTCCAGCTTTTTAGTTGGAGAAATTAACGCTCAGTTTGGCTAAATGACTGGCTCAACACCACAAAAACTCCAGGTCTCGGTGCAAACAGATTATTTTTAAGGGACCCACCTAGCTCTAAAGGGTTAGGCAGATCTCGATGGGAGTTCCAAGTTGTTGTTGTTGTTTTTAACTCCCCCTTTGTGGGTACAATACACTTTAGTATCACTCAGTCGCATCCAGCATAAGGATAAACCCAGTAAAGCGACAATCCGGGAAGAGATGACAGTGGCTTGGACCACAGTAACAGCAGCGGAACTGGTGAGAAGCGGTGGGATTCTGGGTATTTTTTTTTTAATTTTTATTTATTTATGATAGTTACAGAGAGAGAGGGGCAGAGGGAGAAGCAGGCTCCATGCACCGGGAGCCCAACGTGGGATTCGATCCCGGGTCTCCAGGATCGCGCCCTGGGCCAAAGGCAGGCGCCAAACCGCTGCGCCACCCAGGGATCCCCAGATTCTGGGTATATTTTAAAGGTAGAGTTAACGAGACTGGCTGATAGACCGGAGGCGGTGGGTCAAAGAGCGATGTCAAGGATTTACTCCAAGGCTTTTGGTCTGAATACCTGGAAGAAAGGAGTTACCAGTGTTTGACAGTGGTGAGGCTGTAGCAGGTTTGGCTGGGGTGAGGTCTGGTTTTGTTTTGGCAGAGAGCTGGCAGGGAAGGGGCCACAAGAATGCGGCTTCAGACCTACAGAGAATCCCATTACGCATCCCAGGGGAGAGAAGGGCTACGTAGGGGGACGGGGAGTAGAAAGCGAACAAAAAAGCCTCAGTCCCCAACCACCCCAGGGGCGGCTGATTCCTCCCCGCTGCTAGCAGCCCGCAGACGCGACGACTCACGAGGGGGAATGTAGGTGATGGTGTGACGGGGGAGTCACAGCAAGCGCACAGCCCACCACCCTTCACCATTCTCTCCGGCATCCCCATCCCCTTACCTGGTAGCTCTACTAGCCCCGGACCAGCTGCCGAGAGCGCGCGGTGCGCATGCGCCCACCTACCAGCGCAGGACTTCCGAGCCTCGAGTCTCACCTGAGTTTCCCAAGCAAGCAATCGGAAACCTGCGGCAGGTGCGGCCGGGCGGATGTAGTTAGTGCGCTTGCGCAAAAAAGAGGGCCCGCCTTCCGCGCACGCGCTCTCTTCGTTTCCTGCCGGCGAGCGCGCGGGAGGCGGGGCATCCGGGTCCGTAGGCGACGCTGCCGGCCCCGGAACTCAGCTGTTCCGCACCTGCCAGACTAGGAGGTGAGGCCACCCCCGTCTGCCGCCGAAGCATGCACGGTGACACGCACACACCCCCTGCCCTCTTCGTCCCCGTACGTTTTCAAAGGCCCGGGGAGGAAAATCGAGTTTGTAATGAGCGTTTCCCCTTCCTCAGTCCCCGGGCTCGGTTCTGAGGCGCCGCCACCTGTGGGTGACAGCCCGAGTGGCCCTGGCCAGGCCTGCGGCGGCCTCGTGCATCTCCCCCGGGCGGGGCGCTGCGCCGCGGTGGGCCCCGACTAGCCGGCTGGACCCCGACCCCCGACCCCCGCGCGCGCAGCGTCTGCGAGCTGCGTTTCCCCCGCCGCCCGGCGTTGCCACTGAAGCTTGGCCCCGGGGTCTGGCCTCCCTCGCCCGGGCCCTGTAGGAAAAATTTTGGAGACTTCCAGTGTGACATCTTTATACTGGGAGTTTTGATGTGCTTCGGGGCCGAGAGGCGAGGGGTGGGGGTCAGGGTGCTGTGCACCGAGCAGTGGGCGGAAAAAGAGGAGGCTGGGTTGTCAGGCCCGGTCTGTGTTTGATCTTGCTGCTTCAGTTTTCCCATTTATGGACTGGGTTAATGACATGTGTTTTGCTACGCATTTTTCTTCCGGAATAGTACCCTGTTTGCAGTACATATATATTATTTTAAGTCATCTCTACGCCCAACGAGCGGCTTGACCCCACGACTCCAGCTCAAGCCTCGCCTGCTCTACTGACTGAGCCAGCCAGGTGCCCCGTTATTTGCAAAATTTCTTTTTAATTTTCATTGTACCCCTTTTTTTCATTCCTCCAAACCAAGCATGGCTTTCATTTATGTTTGTTTTTGTTTTACCCTTGCCATTTAGAATTAGATTCATCAGCTTTGCCTCAAGGAAATTGTGAAAATTTCCCCCAAATGAAGTGAGAAGTAAAGCCATACGTTTCATTTCTTACTGGTTACATTCGTTAGGCTTGCCCTTCAAAAAATCCTTACAAGTATTTTTTAATTTGTTAAGGTGTGACTTTTAAACTTCAGCAATGGAGCTAGCCCACAGTTTATTGCTAAATGAAGAAGCTTTGGCTCAAATCACTGAAGCAAAGAGACCGGTTTTTATCTTTGAATGGTTGAGATTTCTCGATAAAGTCTTGGTTGCTGCCAACAAGGTATGGTGTTTTTTTTGTTTTTGTTTTTTTTCCAGCTGGGTTTACATGATGAAGAATATTGTATGTTCATGATTTGTGAAGAAACAAGTATTATGTTTTGGAAAGGTTGTGGGTCACTTGTGGAATTGAGAATGTAACACTGGAATAGGAATTTTTATCTGTCCTTTGTCCATTTTGTGGCAAAACCTGAATCTTGTTTGAACCTAGCTTTTTGCCTACTTCATGTCTCTATGTGGACAGCTGAATGTGACTGGAGAAAAATATGATTATGTGACTGCCATCATTTTAAATACATTTATCTCCAACTTCAGGTGGTCCCTCAGTGCTGTCTAGCAATCTGAATATCTTCACTTATGTCTCTGAGGAGTTATAATAGGATAATAGGTTTTTTTTTTTTTCTATTTTCTTCTTCTTACATAGTCTGTTTTATTCTGGTTGCTTTTCATTCTGTGTATGTTTTATTACCTGCTTTTAAAATTAGGCAGGTTCCTCACATACCTGATCATATTTTACTGTCTGCTTAAATTTGGGAATGAGTAATAAGTTCTCTGGGCAGGGAAGTTCATTAACTGTATTTCACTGTAGGATAGTCCTGTTGTTTGAGGATCCCCTGATGTTGGTATCATAGGTTTCTCTTAGCTACTCATTCCCTGGAAGAGACATTTCTACTCTAGTGTCCTAGGGTGTATTACCAGCTCCCTCGATTCTAGGAGCTGGGGGGAGAAGGCTAGAGACTTCAACATCCAGTATGTAAACTTTCATTTAATCCCCCTGTTCAGTGCAGTTTTCCCAGCCCACAGCTGTGCTTGAGCTCCCTAAGTCCAGAATGGAGAACGGTATGAGAGCCTTACAGCTTCTAGACTCTCAACCATTTCCTCCAGTCCTAGGCACAACTTCACTCCCTCCTCTGAAAGCACCTACAGCTTCAAACAACAACGACTAAACAAACATGAGCTTTATGGGATTCTGTGTTGTAAGTTGGGTGTCTTCTCAGCTTTCCCTATTGGGATACTTGGCTTCTACATTTTTTCTGTTGATTGTTTTTCCTGTTTTCTTTGCTCTTGTAGATTTGTGCTTTTTTTGGGGGGGGGGGGTGTTGCTCTTCAGTATAGTTTTAGTAGTATTTCTGGAGAGACAAAGTTAATGTATAGATTCATTTGCGATCCTGAGTTCAAAGTTTCTATTTTTTCTCTTAAGCACTTTCTAACAATATTTGTTGCCTCCATTCCACTGGAATGGTTCTTGTCTAGTCATCAGTGATCTCAAATTCTTCCAACCAGTGATCAGTATTCTGCCTCAGTTGACCATCAGCAGCTTTTGACATAGTTGATCCTCTACCTTGAAACACTTACCATATTTTTAATTTTGTTGTGAAATTGAAAAATATGAGTATATACAAGTATCTGTTCCTTTAATGATACCATAATCTCATGATTTTTACTACCATCTATAAGATAATGACTTCGAGATATCCAATTACCTCTTTCTCTCTTAAACAGCATCTCAAAATTAACATATTCAAAGCCAAATTATTGATTTCCCCATCCCAAACATGTCCTTTGCCTAGTGCTCATCTTCTCGGGAAATGAATATTTTTTCCTTCTAGTTGCTCAGGTCATAAACCTTAGAGTCATTCTTGACTTCTCTCTTTTTCTCAAACTTCACATCACATTCATCAGCAAATCCTATTGGTTCTATACACCAAATATGTCCAGAATTCAATTATTTGTCATCAGTGCCATTGTTCCCACCCTCATTTCTCATCTGGATTATTACAGCAGCTTCCTAAGTGCTCACCATGCTTCTAACCATGTACCTTGTAGAGTGTTCTTTGCTCAATATTCAGAATGTGCCTATTAAAGCACTCTGATCATGTCCCTGTTGTGCTTCAAATTCCTACTCAGAATGAAGTAGAAAATTCTTACAATGGTATGTAATGGATGCTATACAGTCTGGTCCCTTCTACCCTTCTGACTTCATCTCCCACTGCTTCCTCACTCTGACTCTGCCGCAGCCAAACTGGCCTCTTGCTCTCCTCAACTAAGCAAACTTCCACCTTTGCCCTTGTTCCCGTTGCCTGAAATGTATTTATCTCAGATATCTGCATAGCTCACCCCTTCGCTTCTTTTCAGAGGGCTTTTCTTACTAATCTGTACAAAATAGGAAGAGCTCACACTCTTCATTTATTTGGTAAACTGTCTTTCCCCACTAGAATATAAACTCACGAGGACAGAGACTTTGTTGTGTTCACTGTTTCACCACAGTGCATACAATAGTGCATGGCATGTAATAAGGGCACAATAAGCATTTCTGAATGAACTCTTGGTATTGATTACAAGTATATCTGATTTTTTTTTTTTATTCTGTCTTTGGCTCTTAGAGCTTCTTTCAGTTTTCTTCACTGACCTATATAACTTACAAACTACTGACTTTGCTTTTACAAGGCAGCCTTGCTAGGTTCTAAGACATCAGTTGTCCATATACCCATTATTTTACATCCTTTGACTTGGTTTCTTAGTAAGTTGGTGTGGAAACTTTTTGGATCTAGAGTAGTCACATTTATTGTTAGCTAACTTTTTGGCATTGAAGGGGAAGGAAGGATAATATATAGTCTGGAAAGGAATGGTTCATTTCTTACCAAATTTTTCCTTATCTGAAAATTTTCATTTATGGTTTAATGCCTAATGTAGATTTTAATTTTTTAAGTGTTTTAAAATTTTGATTAAAAGGTGACAAAGGCACATATAAGAAAAACTGATAATGTTCTTTATTTTTTGTAACAGACTGATGTAAAGGAAAAACAGAAAAAACTTGTTGAACAATTAACTGGATTAATAAGTAGTTCACCTGGACCACCTACACGAAAATTGTTAGCTAAAAATCTTGCAGCTCTTTATAGCATTGGGGATACTTTTACTGTCTTTCAAACACTTGATAAATGTAATGACATTATCAGAAATAAAGATGACACTGCAGCCTACTTACCAACAAAATTGTAAGTACTTACTTTGCCATTTTTTTTTTTTTTTTTTACAGTAACTTACTAAGGAAATAGTGATTATAAAGACCCCCAGGTCAGTAGAACCTGAGGCATGGTGCTTGACAATGAAAGCTCTGAGCAGGTCTGGGAAAGGGGTTCTTTCTCAATATATGTTTCATTGTCACTGGGACTTTTAGCAAACGACAGAGCATTGGTATGGTGTCGGCAGTTTGCATGGAGGTTTTTTGGTAAATTTGGATTGAGAAAATATTCTTGGTTGGGATAAAAGAAAAGAATTTCTAGGTGATGCGATTGAGACAGGAATGGGCAAACTAGCCTATAGGCTGCTGCCTATTTTGTGAATAAAGCTTAATTGAAATACAGAAATGCCCATTCATTCAGGTGGCAGCTGCTGTCATGTGATAGTGGCAGAATTGAGTAGCTGATATTGAGGCCATGTTGCCTGCAAGTTTGCTGACCTTTAGATCAGGGCCTTACCCAGATCCTGGCCCATACATTTTAGAGCAAGTCTTAAGGATAATAATGGCTATAGGGTATGTCCTATGAAAGGGTCAGATAAGAAAATCAGCAGATGTGGTACAAGAGGAGAGTGGTCAAGGGGAAAGTAACATCTAAATAAGCTCACTTGTGTTATAAGGGGAGCTCAGTGCCAAGGAAGGGCTGTCAAAGAAGTATCAGCCAAAGATCAACAACAGGGAAGAGCACTTGGATTTCAGGCAAACAAGTGGTTAAGATGGGAAGATGGATGTGATAGACCAGGGATTGGCAAACTTTATGAAAAAGAGCCTGATAGTAACTATTTTTGGCTTTGTGGACTATACATCTCTGTCACAACTACTCACCTCTGCTACAGACTGTGCATAAATAGAATAACTGTGTTCCAATGAAACTTTATTTACAAAAACAGGTGGCAGGCTGGATGATGGGCCAGATTTGGCTTGTAGGCTGTAGTTTGCCAACCTATTTTTCTAGGCAAAGGAAACTTCTCATTGGAAGCAAAAGTAGATTCTTTATACTTTATAGTGCTTTACAGAAAGATGCAAAATAGATAAGGGAATGAGTCGTGAGGAGGAAGATGAGAAGTTCACTTCTGGGTGTGCTGATTTGCAGGACAGGAGGGAACATCCAAGGGACAGTGTATAGTCGGTAGTTTGAAGTCATGGTCTGGATTTCAGAGCTCTGAGTTGAGAATGTAGTTTTGGCAAGGAGAGTGGAGATTAGGAACCCTTTGGTAGGGATAAAGTTACCTAGAAAGAGTCACTGTTTGGGAACAGAGAATGGCCAAGGATACATCTCTAGAACACCATGCAAGGGGACTGGGCCAGTGTAATAGTTTACAGAGGAAACAGGAAGATTATTCTGAACCTGGACACTGATTTTTTAGGTCTATTTTCAACTACATAGGTGTGTTGTGCTTAGATTTTGTGTTGTTTGGGATAGACGTAGATCTCAAAAGTTTTAGAAGAAATGAGAGAGCACTAGTGCTTTCCAGTTTATTTTGGAATTTGAAGCTGTGTTAATATATTGGTGGTTTAGATCTCCACCACTTAGCAAATCCACATATCACTTTCTAGTTCTGCTTAAATAGAATTTATTATATATTTCTTATTATTCACAGGTATTTCCCAGTGGATTCATGGGTTCCGTTTAGGAATTCCCTAAATATTCTGACGTGACCTCAGTCCTTTTTAGTTTAGTCATCAGCCTAGAATATTGAAAGAAGCATAGGATTTAAAGTCAACCAGGTGAAGATAGGCTCCCTGATTCTACTATTTATTACATATATGATAGTAATAATGTCTCTGCCTCAGAATAACTTGCTCAGGACAGCTATTATTAGGTGATGGGTTCTAGGATGTAGTCACAGATCTGCCAGACTTCAAAGATTACACTCTTCACTCCTATCCCATACTCCTGCCTCCAAACTAAACTCACAGCTTATCATTTACTTACTATTCATACAACTGATGATGGAGTGATTTCCTCTGTCCTAAAGAGATAGGCTTTTGTTACATTTCTTCTCTGTATAGCCAAATGTTCCATGAAAGCCATTTAGATTAAATTTTACAAGTAACTGTTCACTGTTATTTGTATATTAAAAGGAACTCTGAGCAATAAAAAAAAAAATGTGTAAGATAGATTCCCTGTTTCCAGATTTTACATTTCCATTGGCAAGATAAGATAGACACATTTCTATTTATTTATTTATATTTATTTTTTAAGTAGGCTCCGCGCCCAATGTGGGGCTTGAACTCACAACCTTGAAATCAAGTGTAACATGTTCTACTGACTGAGTCAGCCAGGTGCCCCAAAATACATTTAAATGATCAAGTCAAAGCACAGTAAATGACATAATTTTATCAAGATGAGTGGTTGCCATTAAGTGTTACATATAATGAGAGAAGAGAAGGAATCCTTGCAGATTGACATAATTTGGGAAGTCTTCATGAAAGGAAAACTTGAGTTTCTTTCCAAAGGAGGGGTATGATTTATTATATGAATATATATTTATTCTCTTCTATTCCTAAAAAAATACAATTTGGTTAACTATGGTATTTGTTGTGATTATAAAGAATCGATAGGGCAGCCCTGGTGGCCCAGCGGTTTAGCACCGCCTTCAGCCCTGGGTGTGATCCTGGAGACCCGGGATCAAGTCCCACGTCAGGCTCCCTGCATGGAGCCTGCTTCTCCTTCTGCCTCTGTCTGTGTCTCTGTCTCTCTCTGTCATGAATAAGTAAATAAATAAAAATCTTTTTTTTTAAAAAGAATCAATAAACAAGATGTTTTTGAAAGGTGAAAATTAAGGATTTGTAGCCAAAAGTGTCCTGCACAAATACAAATTGATTTCTGAAAACCAGGAAGATACCATGACATTGTATTATTAACCTGAACATTGAAGACATCACTTCTTACAGGGCTGCAGTGGCTTGTGTTGGAGCATTTTATGAAAAAATGGGGAGAATGTTAGGAAGTGCATTTCCAGAGACAGTGAATAATCTTTTGAAATCTCTGAAAAGTGCAGAGGTAAGTTTTACAACAAATACTGTTTAAATGTTTTGCTTGTGGCAGGAGTTAGATGTCAGTTAAAAATATGTTTGCCTTTTTTTCTGTCCCTGTGGTACTCGTACTGCTGAGCAAGAAGGTAATTTAAGATTATTACTTGCAAAAAAAAATCACTTGCTCCTTCTTTAATGTATGTTATATTTCAGTGGGAAGAGAAAGAATGCTTTTCCTTGGCAAAAAATAGGTTTGCCTATTATTTTTTATTTAGCCTATGGAAATTTTTGCATTGCTGTTTTATTTTTGTGCCATAGCTAATATATTAGTTTCCTAGGTTTGCCTAGGGTAGTAAATGACCACAGTGATTTCAAAGAACAGAAATTCGTTGTCTTATAATTCTAGAAGCAAAAATCCAAAATCAGGGTGTGGGCAGGGCCATCCTCCTGAAAACTCTAGGGAAGAATCTTTCCTTGCTTTCTTAACTTCTAGTGGTTGCTGGCAATCCTTGGTGTTCCTTGATTTGTAGATGCACTTCTAATTTCTGCCTCTGTTGTCACATGGTATTCTTCCTCTGCATCTGTGTTCTGCATCCAAATTCTTCTTAGCAGGATACCAGTGATTGGATTAGGGCTCACCTGAATCCAGTGGGACCTTGTCTTTATTTAATTTCATCCCCAAATCCTTATTTCCAAATAAAGTCATGGTCACAGGCAATGGGGCTTAAGACTTGAATTAATCTTCTTGGAGGACGCTATTCAATCCACAGCAGCTAATATTGAGTAAAAATAGTTCTATTTTGTCATGTCAATTTGGTGTTAACTAAAACTAACCAAGCCTTGCACTCTTACAATCTAATTCTTTTGTCTTGGAAAGCTAAAGATTTCTTGGACAACAGCTCTTCTGGGAACTACTTGTCAATTCATTTATTAAACAGTGATTGAGGACATACTGTCAGACAGGAAGCATACAAAGATGAACAAGACACGGTCTCTGACCTCTTCAAAGCTTACAGTCTAGTGGAAGACATCTGTATTTGAATAAGTACACTCTAAGATATAAGAACCAAGCACTGTGAGAGTATGAAAATGAGTTTGGGGAGTTATAAAAAGATGAAGGCTTAGTATATCTCTGTGACAGGTTTTTTAAATGTATTGGATGGGTCTTCTTTTAGATGGTTTGTATTACTTTTTAACTACTTTTCTCTTAACTGTTCACATTCCGAAAATTTGGACCCTTGAGATACGATATTGAAGTCTTTGAAATTGTTTTCACATTCTCATTAAGTTGTGCTTCATGTTGTGGAAACATTACAATCTGTTTTCTTGTTGTAACTTGATTTCTCAGCAAGATATTATTTAATAGAAGTTAATAATTACTCTTACCTCTCAGGTGCTTTCTAGGATACTTTTATTTTTTATTACTTACTGTTTACCCTGTAAAGGTAAGACTATGAGACCACAAAACCCAGGAAACTTTTTGTGTCTTGGTGTGTTCTTGTTTAAACATGGAATTTGTTTTACAGCATAGTTGTGATTTATTTAATGTCTAGTCTCAAGGGCGAAGTGAAATCTTAATGAGTCTACAGAAGGTTCTGAATGGACTGGGCGGTGCAGCAGCTTCTTCACATCGTGATATTTACAAGAATGCCAGGTCTCTCTTGACTGACAGGTCAATGGCTGTTCGATGTGCAGTTGCCAAGGTCAGTACTTAGCTAATATATGCTATTCCTTCTCGTGCTGCTTCTTAGAGCGACATTTTTTTTTTCTTTTAAAGTTTTAAAATGTGATTGCATACTTTTTGTTCCCATGGATTAGTTTCAATTTGTGGAATTACATACAAATGGAATCCTGTGGGATGTACTCTCTCTCTCTCTCTTTTTTTTTTTTTTTTTGGTCTGGTTCCTTTTACTCAGCATAATTATCTTAAGATTCATTCATATCATTACAGTGTCACTAGTTCATTTCTTTTCATTGCTGAAAAGAAGTTGTGTAGTTGTACCACAATTAGTTTATTCCTTCACCTGTTAAGGACATTTGAATTGCTTCCAGTTTAGGCTATTACTGAAAAAGCTATGAACATCTGTATACAAGTTTTTGTGTGGACATACACATTATTCTACTTGGGTAGATACCTAGGAGTGGAATAACTAGATTGTATGATAGACTTATGTTTAACTTCTTTAAAAATTGCCAAACGGTTTTCCAAAATAATTGTACCATTTTACATTTCCACCAGCAACATATGAGATTTCTAATTCCTCCACATCTTCACCAACATTTAATATTGTCAGTCTTACTCATTTTGGCCATTCCAATAGATATGTACCCACGTCTCATTGTAGCTCTAGTTTATATTTCCCTAATGACTAATGATGAGCATATTTTCATGTGCTTATTGCCATCCATATCTTCTTTGATGAAGAATCTATTCAAATCTTATACCTGCTTTGAGTTGTTTTCTTATTTTGAGCTTTGATAGTACTTAATAGGATTTTTAAAAATATATTTCTAAAAAATAAAATAAAAATATATTTCTTTATCAGATACATTATTTGCAGTAACTTTTTCTCAGGTATGTTCTATCTTTTCATCTCTAAATAGTGTCTTTCTAAGGGAAAGAAGAGAAGTTTTGGAATTTGCCAAAGTTCAATTTACCAATTCTTATTATATAGACTCTTTTAATAGATTCTATCAGATGTTCTACATAGACAATCATGTTGTCTAAGAATAAAGACAGTTTTACTTTTTTTCCAGTATGGATATCTTTTGCTCTGGCTAAATCCTTTAATACAATGTTGAATTAAAAACATGAGAGCAAATATCCTTGTCTTATTCCAGATCCTTAAGGAGAAAACGTTCAGTCCTTTGTCATTTAGTGTTAAATGTTGGTCTCTCTAGATGACTTTTATCAAGTTGAGGAAGCACCCTTATATTTCTAGCTGCTAAGAGGTTTTTATCAGGAATGGTTGTTGGATTTTGTCAAATGCCTTTTGTTTTATATTTGATTTCTTGCGCAATTTTTGTTGTTGCTGTTTTCTAGTTAAAATTATTTTAAGATAATTGTAGATTTACATGAAATTATAAGAAATAATACAGAGATGTCTTTATACACTTTTACCCAGTTCCTCCCAATGGTAATATTTTGCAAAAGTGTAATATAATATTACAACTAATGTAATAGTGTTGACATTGACACAGTCCATTGATCTCGTTTAGTTTTCCCTAGTTTTGTATACAAATTCAATTTTAAGATTTATTTATCCATTTAAGAGAGAGAGCGTGAGTGGGTGTGCGCACATGCTAGTGAGCACGTTGGAGAGGGTCAGAGGGAGAGAATCTCAGGCAAACTCCCCACTGAGCCTGGAGCCCAAGGTGGGGCTTCATCCTACAACCCTGAGATCATGACCTGAGCTGAAACCAAAAGATGGATGTTTAACCAACTGAGCCACCCAGACACTTCTAAAAATTCAATTTGAAAAATCAATACGGGGCTATTTAGGTTATTTGTTCTTTAGTGAGTTTTCTATTTCATTTAAGTTGTCATATTTATTGGCGTGAAGCTCTTTCTGATAGTCTGTTTGTTCTGTTAATATATATTGAATCCACAATGATGTGATCTCTCTCATTCTTAATTTTGTTTTTTGTTTTTTTGGTTCTTTTTTTTTTTTTTTTTTACATTCTTCCTTTAATAAAATGTGAGTTAACAATAGTTGCAGTCTAACAATAGTTGCAGTCCAAAAGCCCATAATCACTCAGGCAAGTTTCCAGTAGATTCTATAGAAATAACCTCTGGATGTCTATTGATACTTTCAAGATTTTTGTCTCTTTTTTTTTTAATTTATTTTTTATTGGTGTTCAATTTACCAACACACAGAATAACCCCCAGTGCCTGTCACCCATTCACTCCCACCCCCCACCCACCTCCCCTTCTACTACCCCTAGTTCGTTTCCCAGAGTTAGCAGTCTTTACGTTCTGTCTCCCTTTCTGATATTTCCCACACATTTCTTCTCCCTTCCCTTATATTCCCTTTCACTATTATTTATATTCCCCAAATGAATGAGAACATATAATGTTTGTCCTTCTCCGACTGACTTCACTCAGCATAATACCCTCCAGTTCCATCCACGTTGAAGCAAATGGTGGGTATTTGTCATTTCTAATAGCTGAGTAATATTCCATTGTATACATAAACCACATCTTCTTTATCCACTCATCTTTCGATGGACACTGAGGCTCCTTCCACAGTTTGGCTATTGTGGCCATTGCTGCTATAAACATCGGGGTGCAGGTGTCCCTGCGTTTCATTGCATCTGTATCTTTGGGGTAAATCCCCAACAGTGCAATTGCTGGGTCGTAGGGCAGGTCTATTTTTAACTGTTTGAGGAACCTCCACACAGTTTTCCAGAGTGGCTGCACCAGTTCACATTCCCACCAACAGTGTAAGAGGGTTCCCTTTACTCCGCATCCTCTCCAACATTTGCGGTTTCCTGCCTTGTTAATTTTCCCCATTCTCACTGGTGTGAGGTGGTATCTCATTGTGGTTTTGATTTGTATTTCCCTGATGGCCAGTGATGCAGAGCATTTTCTCATATGCATGTTGGCCATGTCTATGTCTTCCTCTGTGAGATTTCTGTTCATGTCTTTTGCCCATTTCATGATTGGATTATTTGTTTCTTTGGTGTTGAGTTTAATAAGTTCTTTATAGATCTTGGAAACTAGCCCTTTATCTGATATGTCATTTGCAAATATCTTCTCCCATTCTGTAGGTTGTCTTTGAGTTTTGTTGACTGTATCCTTTGCTGTGCAAAAGCTTCTTATCTTGATGAAGTCCCAATAGTTCATTTTTGCTTTTGTTTCTTTTGCCTTCGTGGATGTGTCTTGCAAGAAGTTACTGTGGCCGAGTTCAAAAAAGGGTGTTGCCTGTGTTCTCCTCTAGGATTTTGATGGAATCTTGTCTCACATTTAGATCTTTCATCCATTTTGAGTTTATCTTTGTGTATGGTGTAAGAGAATGATCTAGTTTCATTCTTCTGCATGTGGATGTCCAATTTTCCCAGCACCATTTATTGAAGAGACTGTCTTTCTTCCAGTGGATAGTCGTTCCTCCTTTATCGAATATTAGTTGGCCATAAAGTTCAGGGTCCACTTCTGAATTCTCTATTCTGTTCCATTGATCTATGTGTCTGTTTTTGTGCCAGTACCACACTGTCTTGATGACCACAGCTTTGTAGTACCACCTGAAATCTGGCATTGTGATGCCCCCAGCTATGGTTTTCTTTTTTAAAATTCCCCTGGCTATTCGGGGTCTTTTCTGATTCCACACAAATCTTAAAATAATTTGTTCTAACTCTCTGAAGAAAGTCCATGGTATTTTGATAGGGATTGCATTAAACGTGTATATTGCCCTGGGTAACATTGACATTTTCACAATATTAATTCTGCCAATCCATGAGCATGGAATATTTTTCCATCTCTTTGTGTCTTCCTCAATTTCTTTCAGAAGTGTTCTATAGTTTTTAGGGTATAGATCCTTTACCTCTTTGGTGAGGTTTATTCCTAGGTATCTTATGCTTTTGGGTGCAATTGTAAATGGGATTGACTCCTTAATTTCTCTTTCTTCAGTCTCATTGTTAGTGTATAGAAATGCCACTGATTTCTGGGCATTGATTTTGTATCCTGTCACACTACCAAATTGCTGTATGAGTTCTAGCAATCTTGGGGTGGAGACTTTTGGGTTTTCTATGTAGAGTATCATGTCATCGGCGAAGAGGGAGAGTTTGACTTCTTCTTTGCCAATTTGAATGCCTTTAATGTCTTTTTGTTGTCTGATTGCTGAGGCTAGGACTTCCAGTACTATGTTGAATAGCAGTGGTGAGAGTGGACATCCCTGCCTTGTTCCTGATCTTAGGGGAAAGGCTCTCAGTGCTTCCCCAGAGAATGATATTTGCTGTGGGCTTTTCGTAGATGGCTTTTAAGATGTTGAGGAATGTTCCCTCTATCCCTACACTCTGAAGAGTTTTGATCAGAAATGGATGCTGTATTTTGTCAAATGCTTTCTCTGCATCTAATGAGAGGATCATATGGTTCTTGGTTTTTCTCTTGCTGATATGATGAATCACACTGTTTTACGGGTGTTGAACCAGCCTTGTGTCATTCTTAATTTCGATAATTCATGTCTTCTCTCTTTCCTTCATCTGCCTGGCTAGAGATTTATTAAATTTATTGGTCATCTCAAAGAAGGAGCTTTGGGTTTTATTTCTCTTCTTTTCAGTTTTCTATATCAGCTGTTATCTTTATTATTTTCTTTTTTTCCCTGCTTACTTTGTGCTAAATTTTCTCTAAGTCATCTAGTTTCTTTCTTTTTTCTTTTTTTTTTGTCATCTAGTTTCTTAAGGTGGAAACTGAGCTTATTGATTTGAGACCTTTCTACTTTCCAATATAGGAGTTTACTGTTAAATGTCTTTTCCTAAGTACTGAAAACTCTCTTGAGGCAGTAAGCTGGGACAATTGATAGGGTTAACTTTGTTTTCCATCTCTTAAAGATCACTGTCTTTCATTGCCTCATGTCCAGTGTCTTGAAAACTGTTGTTCTGTATATTTTAATCTTTTGGTTACTTCAGGAGAGAGAGTAAATCTGATTTCTTGTTACTATTTCTCTGGAAATGTAAGTTCTAAAATGTAATTTATTTTTTTCTTCAAATTAAATTCCAGTGTCTACTAGAACTACAGAATGAAGCTGTGTTCATGTGGACTGCTGAATTAGAAAATATTGCCACTCTCTGCTTTAAGGCTTTGGAAAACTCAAATTATGGGGTTCGAGTGGCAGTGTCTAAACTCTTAGGAACAGTCATGGCTACAGCATTGATGCCAAAACAAGCAACAGGTATCATTTGCCAACCCTTGATTTAGACTATTACAGATATTTGAAGGTATATGAAATCTGTCTAAATGAGTTATTTCTTATAGGCAAATCACTTGAAAGATTTAAATTGTTAAGTGTCTTTGTCTACTTTTTCAGGGAATAGAACTATCCAAATGTCATTTATCTTGATATAGACAAGGCATTTTTTTATTGTTATAATGTACAAGATAATAAATATCAAGTATACTGGATATATACGCAAGTAAGATTTATGAAATGGTTTTGTATAATCTTCAAGGGACTAGAATCTGTCACTTTTTAATGCTTCCGTACTTTCAATCTCTGATGAGTAGATCCATTTTATAGTACGGTATTCTTTTTTTTTTTTTTTTTTTATCATTACTGTAAGAACAATCAGAGGCATTTGTCATGTGACTTCTGTGCCTTACAGTTCCATAGAGATGCCTCAGTGAGGGTTGTGAGTAGACCCTGAGGGAGTCCAGCCACGTATGGTACTGTCCCCATCCCTACTCCACCTCTGTGTAGTAGAAGGAGAATCAGATGTTACAGATTCAAGTCCTAGCTCTTATGTTAATTAGCTGTGAAACCTTTTGAGCTTTAGTCTCTTTAAAGATAATTATTTCAGTTTGTGCAACTAGATGATGATGTTGACAGGTAACATTTATTAAGTGCTATGTGCCAGGCACTGAATTAAGCATGTAACTGAATTGTTTTATTTAATTCTCATAAAAGCCCTGTGAATCATAAGTACTATTCACACTTTATAAACAAGGAAATTGAGGCTTATAGAAATCATGTAATTTGTGTTCTTTTAAGTGTTCTGTAAGCATCAGAGCTGAAATTCAAACCCAGGCAGACAAATTCCAAAGTCTTAGATACTTAATCGTAAAAGTATACTTTTATACTTTTCCTGTAGACTTTTTATGAGGATTATGTTTGCAGCTGTATGTTAAAGGGCTTCTTAAAATATGAAGCTCTGTACAAGGGATGGCAATTCAGCTGCAGTCCAGTGACATTTTAATTGACTGCTAACCATTGTATAGAAAACATGGACTTGACAAAGTTTCTTTGAGCCTACTTCAGTTGGGAATGAAGACTGTGATCAATTAGTATTTTCTGCTGTGGATGTGTTTTGTCTTGCTGTGTTACATATATCAAGGTTAACATTATTAAACTATTTTTGGCATAGATTTTAATTAATTGCTTTTAATGTGTAGCTCCTTCCATTTTTCCTAGCATTTTTTGCTTCAAAATTGAATTTATTTTTCAAGTAGATTATAAACTTAAAGACTATAAGAAAACAAAAGGACCCTATCTTGTAGTAGTTTAAGAATCCTTAAAAGTGATTACTTGAATTTTAAGCCAGATATATTAGAAAATGTTTAAAAAATGTTATTCAAAATAGTAAAATATATCGCTTATGAATTTACTTTTCTTCCTGAAAGTAATGCGCCAGAATGTGAAGCGAGCAACATTTGATGAAGTCTTAGAACTCATGGCCACAGGATTTCTACGTGGAGGGTCAGGTTTTTTAAAGAGTGGTGGAGAGATGTTAAAAGTCGGAGGGTCTGTTAATCGTGAAGTGAGAGTTGGAGTTACACAGGTTTGTAATGTATACATATGAAAGAATTCTGTTCACATTGCTTGTGAAATCTCATGGAAGACTCTTAATAACAGTACACACAGATTTTTAATATTGTCTATTTTTTTTCAAAATAATTATTTTACCAAATGAATGGATTACATTCAAGTTCCAAATTACAAAAAAAAAAATTTCCAAATTAGACACTTATATGGAAAGATGGATTCCTAACGATGTGTAAATTAGCCCTTGTCTGGTGTATTTATATAAGTATCCAACAACATTTTCCCAAATTTTACTTGGCAGAAAATCAGATGTAAAATAATTCAGTTTTAGTTGAAATTATATTCAAATAGCTGGAGGCATTTAATTTTAATGTTCAGTGACCCTGTAGCAAATCATATTGGTTAATACTTCAGTTGGATTTATCATAAATGAATAATCACTAATTTATTAAACTAAACCTGACTTGGAGTTAAAATTGCAAAATAATAATTAACCAGGGCAGCCCGGGTTTCTCAGCGGCTTAGCGCTGCCTTTGGCCCAGGGCGTGATCCTGGAGACCCGGGATCGAGTCCCACATTGGGTTCCCTGCATGGAGCCTGCTTCTCCCTCTGCCTGTGTCTCTGCCTCTCTCTCTCTCTCTCTCTCTCTCTGTGTCTTTCATGAATAAATAAATAAAATCTTAAATAATAATAATAATAATAATAATAATAATAATAATAATAATTAACCAAGTAAGGTGTTATGGTTAAGATCTAAGAATAATTGATAATAAGATAAGATGTATCTTTGTGATCTTAGTCAAAATCAGTCCAACTATATATTGTTTCTGAAACAAGTGTAGAAATAGAAGTAAACCATTTTTATCTTATAGTCACAAGCAAGGACATCCATTGTCCTAGGTCAATGTTTATTTAAGATGTGAGAGTTTTCTTATTCCTATAACCTGTTACCTTCCTCACCATCAGGGTGAATTCAGCTTTCCTTCCCTCCCTCCCCACTATCTTTTTGTATTCTTCATGAAGCTACTGATGACAGTTTTGAGCCAAAGATACTTCCACCAGTAGTTCCTTTGCTAGAAATACTGAAAAGGTCTCAAGTATTAATTTTTCTCAACTTTAATCTCAAATATAATTTATTTTGTGTGCTATGATCATTTATCTCTGTAGTTGCTTTATCTGTCATCTCAGTTAATTTATGTAATTTATCTGAAGTTGTATCTTTATTTATAGGCATATGTTGTTTTTGTAACTACATTGGGTGGTCAGTGGTTGGAGCGTAGCTTTGCTACATTCTTGTCCCACGTACTTGATCTGGTTTCCCATCCTCGGGCAACGCAAACACACGTAGAGGCTGTGTACTCAAGACGATGTGTCTCCTTTATCCTAAGAGCTACTGTGGGCAGTTTGCTGGGTGAAAAAGCCCAGATTGCAGCTGCCAAAGAAATATGCCAAGCTATTGGAAAACAAATGAAAGCAGTAGGTAAGAATTGATACCTTGATGTATGTTGTGGATTTCTTTAGTCACTTAGTTTTATATTATTATTCTTAATAAATACTAATAGATCTGTTTAATTCATGTCATTTTCTGGACTATGCTTTAATAGCCACTTTTATTGAATACTCTTATTTGTATCAAAACAACATACTTTCAGTGAAATAGTTTTTAAAGCTTTGAGTAGCATGTTTAAAAGGTTAGGTTTTCTGTTCAATTTCTAGTACCTGTACTGAAGTACTGGTATGCAGCAGCATATTGCTTTGCTATCTTTAAGGAAGAACCTATTGTAATTTTTCTGTTTGGGCCTTTTGCTTTATAAACACATCTTTTTTTTTTTTTTTTCCCTTTTGTTAGTAGAATTAATGTGAAGACTTAGGAACAATTACAGGTGGTTATTAGCCCACTATTAGCTATACTGTGAAACCTCAGTAATTCATAATTAAAAGAAATGTCCATTTTGTAAATTTTTCAGTTTAACAAGTAGTTATTGATTATCTGAAATTGCAAAGTAGTAATTCTGGGTTTGAATAATAAGTGAGATAAAAGTTCCTGCCTTCATGGAATTTGTAATCCAATTAGGGAACTAAACAAGATAAAATACAAATTCCGTAGGACAGTTCAGTTTTCTTAACCTTAATCAGGCAAATTATATTGCCTAATAGTGGTCTTTAGAAATGAGAATTTAAAGGGGTACCTGGATGCCTCAGTCTGTTAAACATCCTACTCTTTATTTTGGCTTAGGTCATGATCTCAGGGTTGTGAGATCAAGCCCCACATCCAGCTCTGCGGTCAGGGTGGAGGCTGCTTGAGATTCTCCCTCTACTTCTGCCCTTTCCCCATTTGTTCTCTCTCTAAAATAAATTTTTTAAACAAAGAAGTAAGAATTTAATTAATAGAGAATAACCAGTAACTTATATTTAAAGAATATATACTAAGTATTTTATAAAAATCAGTAAAAATAATTTCACAAATGATAATTTTCATTGTTTATAATAGCTTACTTAGCATACCATTTTTGTTTTTTTATTCTTTTAATTCTTATTTAAATTTTAATTAACATACAATACAATATTGATTTCAGGAGTACAATTCTGTGATTTATCACTTATGTACAATACCTAGTGCTTATCACAAGTGCCTTCCTCAGTGCCCATCACCCTTCTATCCCATCACTTACCCATCTCCCTCCATAGCCCCTCAGTTTATTATGTATCATTAAGAGTCTCTTAGGTTTTGTCTCCCTCTCTTTTTTCCTTCCTTCCCATATGTTTATCTTTTTTTTTTTTTTTAAGAAAAACATGAGTGAAATCATATGGTATTTGTCTTTCTCTGACTGACTTATTTCATTTAGCATAATACACTCTAGCTCTATATAGGTCAAGCAAACCATTTTTATTTATTTATTTTTTAAGATGTTATTTATTTATTTGAGAGTGAGAGAGAGAGAGAATCCACACATGGCTGGAAGAGCAGAGGGAGAGGGATAAGCAGACTCCGTGATGAATGTGGAGCTCATTGCGAGCTCAGTCCCACAAACCTGAGATAATGACCCAAGCTAAAATCAGGAGTCAGTTGCCTAACCAACTAAGCCACCCAAGTGCCCGAAGCAAAACGTTTTTAAATCCACGGGGCTAACTGATAATTATGAATTGTGAATTAAAGGGTGTTTAATGAGGTCTTTTTCTTCAGCTATATTAAAATAATAATCTGTCCTAGGTTCACAACTTGAAAAATATTTGTACAATGATGTGTTGGAGAAATGTTTAAGTGACAGAAATACTGTGCCAGATTGTCGGAATAAAATAGTGAACCAGATATAAATAGTACCTGGTCAGGGAGCTGTGGTTTAGTAATCAAAAGAGTTTATGCATTTCCAAGTCCAGAAATAGCTAAGAATGAAGAAATGAAAATTATAGTCTGTATTGTATTATTTTATTCTATTCTGTTATTGTGTATTATATATTTTTATAGTCTATTTGTTAAATTTAAATTGAATTAATTAAAATATAGTATATTACTAGCTTCAGAGGTAGAGTTTAGTGATTCATCAGTTGCATATAACACCCAGTGCTCATTACATCATGTGCCCTCCTTAATGCCCATCACCCAGGTACCCTGTCTTCTCACCTACCCCACTCCAGCAACTCTCAGTTTTTTCCCTATAGTTCAGAGTCTGTCATGGTTTTCTCCCTCTCTGATTTCATCTTATAGTCTGTTAATACATGATGAATACAAAAAAGGTAAGGAAGTTTTACTGTCCTATAAGTGTTAATAATCATAAAATCATAGACTAGCCACTTGATTTTTTTTTTTAATCTTAAAAGCGGAATTAAATACGATGCTATCTGTCTGGGATTTATGCTAGAATATATGCTCAAGTAGTAATTTGACGAGGAATCTTTAGTTGTCTCATGTTAAATAAACTTTAGTTTTATTGAAAGATCAGGGAAAGGGGTACCAAAACTAACAGGAACTTTGAGGAACATCTTAGTAAGAAATTCTAAAGCAAGTTTCCTTATAGATCTGCTTCCTGGTCAGTAATTTTACACTGTTACTATCAAAACATTGCAGCACTTGAGGTAACAACGGTAATAACAAAATAACAATAATGGCTGCTGACACTGACTGCATGCCTATTGCAGGTAGCATGGTACTTTATTCTTTATGTGAATTGACTTTTCATTCACCACAATACTTTCTGAGCCCTTAACCTCTCAGGAGGAACTTGAGACTTGGATTAGTGGAGTGTTTGCCCAGTGTCATGTAGCTGACTGGTGGAGCTAGGATTGGAACCCAGGTGCCTTTCTGTGGAGACAGTGCTTTGGTACACCTGGAACCCAGGTGCCTTTCTGTGGAGACAGTGTATTCCTGGAAGCAGGCAAAATACCTCAGTGTGTATTTAAGTACTGTCAAATTGTCACTGAACAGTGTTTTTAAGTCATGTCAGTGTTTACTTATGCAAGTGTTCTGCTAAGAAGTAATTACCTACAGAGTTTTTTAATACCCAGGCATAAACTGGTAGAAATATTGGTATAAAAATATCAATTGTATAAATTTAAAAAATTATGTCACGATTTAATTCACCCATATCAAATATGATTATGTACTTCCAGAAGCAGTAGTGAATGATACTAGTGGTGAAAACAAATCTGGAGCAGCAGACATCGCAGCAAGCCAGCATGTGATGGTCTGTGCTCTTCAGGAACTCGGGAGCCTGGTGCAGAGCCTGAATGCTACTGCATCCCCTCTTATTCAGGAAGCATCTATAGGTATGATAATTCACTTCCTGGAATTCTTTTTACCATTTAAAAAAAAGTCATAAGTGTGATTGATATTTAACTCCTGATTAGTTGCTTGCCATTATAATTAGCAGTTTTCAGATCATTTGTTAAAAGTTGGGTTTTATTTAAGATTTGCTGGGCTTGTGAATGTTGAATAAATAGTTAAATAAAATTTGGGGAAGCAAATAAAAAAAGTCATGGTAGTTTGTTTCTAATAATTGGCTAAAATTTGTGAATACATATTTAATTTTTACATCAACATTTACATTTTTTGGATGTAGTTATACTATGTTTTTTGTAGGAAATGTTCCTTTAAAATTCTCTACTATTTCTGAGATGATGTATGTGTTTTTGGCAAAGTTCTGAAAGTTTTTGGGTGAAAGTATAATGATTCTGATTTTAATCACTGTGTTATATGTATTCTTCTAGTACATGAAATCATTGGACTTCACTAAAGGGTCAATTTTTGTGTATTTCTCTGTAGGACTTTTGGAAACTGTGACATCAGTGCTTCTTCATCCAAGTATGGCTGCGCGGCTTGCTGCTGCCTGGTGTTTGCGCTGTGTGGCTGTGGCATTACCATTCCAGTTGACACCATTTCTAGACAGGTGTGCAGAACGGCTCAACAACTTAAAAACTTCACCAGAAGCTGTTAGTGGATACAGCTTTGCAATGGCTGCTTTGTTAGGTGGAGTTCATCAGTGTCCGTTGGGTATTCCTCATGCCAAAGGAAAGGTATGACAGAGACCATGGCATTATAAGTGCTGTCATGTGGGCTTTTGCCTTTTTTTCCCTTTCAAACTTTATTAATTGATTGATTGATTGATTGATTAATTAATTATTGGAGTTCGATTTACCAACATATAGTATAACACCCAGTGCTCATCCTGTCAAGTGCCCCCCCTTAGGGCTTTAGCCCTTATTGGGCTTTATAGCCTTTACTGTGTTTAATGTTGAGCTGGGTGATTAAATACCATTTTTACTATAATAATATAAAATACAGTGTTCTGCAAGTATGGAGTTGACAGACCTTAATTAAAATTTGATATTTAATTCTGCATAGGAATAGTAAGTTTTGTCTGGGTGTAGTATTTTATTTAAATAAAAAGCACAATAATTATGTAGAAATAAGAGCCCTTCTTTGAGCTTTTAGAGGTAAAAATTCACATTGCTAATATTCAGAGATGTCAGAATATGTTATTGCATTTAGTGTTTTGATAATAATAGTTGAATAGTTTTTATTGAGTCAGGTTTTTTTTCTTTTTCTACTACACCTACTAATACTATTATTATGATTTTTTTCTCAAGAATATTGTTTATGTAAATATTATTTGCATCTTTACATATGTAGATTGGGGCTAGGTTTTTAACTTGTTCTTTCTGGGACAGTAGGTCCAGATCCATTCATTCTTACTAGTTCCATAGCTACTCCTCGAGCCATAGCTTCCATCTCCCTTTGTTTTTCGACTACCTCCTCTGATTATCCTGCCCACAGTCTTTCTCCTGTCTGCCCATACCACTTCCATGTTTCACATTAGCTCAGAGACGCTTTGGGTCTACCCAGTGCTCAGAGAATCAGTACAAATCCCTCTGTCTGCTAAACTGTCATCTCCACAGTTTGCCTTCATTCTCATTTCCCTGCTTTATTTAGACTCATCATCTTGCCTTCTTCCTATGCCTTTCCCAGCCTTCATGCCTTTATTCATATATTAGAATCTCATCCTCATGTTGGTCACGTGTTTAGAGGCCCAAATGAAGTGCCATCTCTTTCATGCAGTCTCCTCAGAGCTACTCCATTCTAGGATAACCTTTCCCTTTACAAACGACGATTATATCTGTTTTACTATTTTGTCATTTAATCATGTGCTGCTTGTTATTTCCCATTGTTCCTGTGACTTCCCTAAGACTGTAAGTGCCGTATTAGCTCGACGGCAGAAACATAATGGAAGTTCAACAAATCTGAATATAGGATAATAGTACTACCAATAATAATAGCATTTATTAAGCAGTTACATGGACTAGCACTCTTCTCAGTGCTTTGCTGTGTTAACTTATTTAATCCTTGCTAGAGTAAGATTGGCATTCCTATTTTTACCAGTCAGGGAACTTAGGCAAGGAAGTTAAGTTACCCAGGTCAGAAAGCTGGGAAATAGCTAAGCTAGGATATGAACCCAGGTGGTCTGTCTCTTAGCCACGATGCTGTGCGGGGTCTCCTCAGAGACAGCAGTGCAATCAGGGTTGAGTAGATCTTGACACTGTCTGTTTTACAACATGTTAACAGCAACAACAAGAAAGGACAACTTCTTTTTTAATAAAGCATACTAGCTATGTATTTTCTTATTTGATTCCTTTAACTTGTTTCAGTTAACATCGAATTCTAAACTTCTCTTGCAGATGGTAGTTAGTATTGCTGAAGATCTCTTACGAACTGCTGCCCAAAATAGCAGGCTTTCTCTACAGCGCACCCAAGCTGGATGGCTTTTACTTGGAGCACTTATGACTTTAGGTATAGTTAGTTATATTCGAGTAGGATCTTAACTAACTCTATAACTGTCAGTAGATGATAATGAAAATTTAATTTTAAAACTATTAAACTTCACATTCTAGACTTTAAATGACATGATAAAATTGGTGAAGGTGTTTTCCTCTCATTTGGGAGATTTCTATCTTTGGTAATTTCTGCTTAAGTACATTTAATGAGAAAATTGTTAACAAAGTTTCACCTTTACTATCAGAATAGCTCTGGTCTAACTAATTGGCTTAATGTTAACCAAATGAGATGAAAGTATCAGGGCACATTCCATCCCCAGAGTGACAAAAGTGACATGATTTTGGTAGGGTGATAAAGTCACATTTAAATAGTCTTGGTGCTGCTTTTCTGGGGTTACCCTTCTGCATTTTACTTTCCTAAGTGCTATGACAAATCTGAGATGCAGGCAAAATTTAGCACTGTACACAGAATGGAAATACTGGTCATTATGGTGATGAGATGCGTCTACTTTTTAGTTTATATGTTCAGCTTCTGTGAAAAATTTGTGTGTGTTTGTGCGTGCATGTGCACGTGTGTACTACAAAATTACTCATTGGTTTTAGTGTCTACCATTTGGAAGTTATACTTTGATCTAGTTTTCTAGGGAAAATAAAAAGTGCTAACTCATCCAGAAATTTATGTTAAATATGTTAAATGATATGTTAAAGGAGTTTCTTAGCAATGTGAATGCGTGTTCTTAGTTCTAAACATACTGCTCCTCCATAAAACAAAATAGCCATATCAGTTACACCCCAGATGGAGGAATATATAGATGTATGTGTGTGGGACTGGGTGTCTATGTTTATATACCTGTGTATTTATAGAAAAGATACATAAGATGTGTCCCAGATGTAGTTTATTATTGATAATACATAATCCACCATTCTGAATATAGTTGGGTAATTTCTTTTAAAGTGCTTTCTGTGGATTGTTTGGCTGCTAGAAATATTGATATCACGTTATTTTACTTCTGAATAAGAAACATTTTGAGGTGGGGGACCGGGGAAATGTGGAGGATGGTGGTCAAAATACATAGACTTGCAGTTCTGAGATGAGTAAGTATGGGGGGAATGTGGTGTGTGGCAGGTGGCTGCAGATAACACTGCTGTGACAGACAGGAGAGCTGGTAAGAAAGTCAATCCGGAGAGTTCTCATCACAAGGAGAAAATTTTTTTAAAGTTTTTCTTTTTTCTTTTTTCATTTTATTGTGTCTATATGAGATGATGGATGTTGGCTGCACATGTCATGGTACTCATTTTACAATTATTTGTAACTCAAACCATCATGTTGTATATGCCTTAAGCTTATACAGCAATGTATGTCAATTATTTCTCAATCAAACTGGAAAATAAAAGACACATTTTGAAAATCTTGCTCTTACAGAAAAGATAGAGTGAAACGATAAGTACTGTTAAAGCCTGTGCAGGGCTCTGACTATTGTTTGTAATGTATGTCTTATATATATGGTTTATACGTTAAGTTTTGCATTCTCGTTTCCTCCAATAGGACCATCTGTAGTTCGTTACCATCTGCCCAAGATGTTGTTACTGTGGCGAAATGTTTTTCCCCGTTCTCTAAAGGAATTGGAGGCTGAGAAGGCCCGAGGCGATTCTTTTACCTGGCAGGTAACATTGGAAGGTCGTGCTGGAGCTTTATGTGGTAAGAACTGAACGGATTGTACCCTCAGAATATTATTACTAAAATATTTGTGAGGGGAGGGAAAATTACTACTTCGAATTTTTATTTTAATGTGTAATGATAAATTCATAGACTTACAGATTTAAAAAGAAATTTTTTAAATAACCTGTGCCAGTTTGCTAATTTTGAAATGGAAATGAAACTGACACTCTGAAAGGAGGTTAGTTAGCATTAGTGGTAAGACTAGAGCCAGAGCCCAGGCCTCTTGATTCCCAGTCATTACTGTCATCTACCTGTCAGAACTGCACTGGCCACCATATAAACAATCCAGTAGGTATTCAAAGGAAGAAGAAACTCAGGATCTCCAAGGTCACTGAATGGACAGTAAGTCTTTTCATAATGGACAAACAGCTATCATTATCAAATCTGTAAATGTTGTTGCATTTTTTCCAGACATCAGCATTACAAAAATTATGAATAAAGTTGTTCTTGTTTAGCAGTCAGCAACTTACAGGAAAGGCTCAAGTTTGGTTTCACTTGTAACTAGAATTATACTGGGTGACTTTTTTTTTTTTTTTTTTTTTTTTTGCTTTATCTCAGAGTAAAAAGTGCTTCTTTTTCCAAATTGTGGGAAATAGATATACGCTAAAGCATAAGGGCAACAGGCTAAGGTGTCAGTTTTGTTCCCACACATCTAAGAGCTGTTTTTGTCTTAGTTCTGTTGCTGAAAGGCAGCAAAGATGTTTCTTCTCACTAAGCCGTTTGTCCACTCTTGGTTCTGTCTTGAAACTGCTTTCTTTGTAGTTATCTGAATTTAGTGATGTTACAAGATCTTTGCATTCCCACTCACAGAAATCTCCCTAACAGATATCTTCCCTCCCTCCACCTTTCTTCTAGCCTTTTCTAATGATATTTCTCTGTAGTTGCAATTAGTTCTTCTTTTGGTTTGACCTGATTTTAGAACCTTATATTTTATAGTAATGGAGAATTATAGGTATCTTTATATAATTCTATAATTTTTTAATAATTTTTTTAATTTCACAAATGCTATCCTAAATTTTCTTTTTTAAAAATTTTATCTAGCAATGAGGAGTTTCGTTGCACATTGCCCTGAGCTCTTAACTGAAGATGTGATTAGAAAATTGATGACCCCGATTGAATGTGCCATGACTATGATGTCACAGTAAGTAAGCAGTTACGATGAGTTGACATCCAATTTTACATATTTATAAATAGTCATGTTTTATACTTCCCTCTAACATCATATACAAAACATATAAAACTTTACTGTTTTAAAATGACCTTAAAAATCATAGTAATGGTATGGATTAAAATAAAATTATATTTTATAGTGTTCCAGTAAAGGCCACATAAGAAACTAAAATGAAAATGTAATACTCACCAATGTAGTTTGACAGTACATCGATACATTGCTGGCAATGTTTATAAATAACACTTATTCTAGTAAGCTGATACCAACTATACTTTTGATATTTTAGCATTCCGTCTGTAATTAAAGCCCATGGAGCTCATCTGAAAGCTAGTGCTGCAATGGTCCGTTTAAGACTTTATGATATCTTGGCTTTGTTACCTCCAAAAACTTATGAAGGTAAATAAAATTTACAGTGTCTAATTAAAAATTCTTCAACATACCTTTCCAGTTCCTTATGATATTACAGAGTCCTGACGAAGGCTCTCCTCTGACTTTGCCAAGGAAGACAACCATTTTACTTTTCTTCATATAGAGTAGCTAACACTCATTGAGCACTTACTGTATTCCAGTTCTGTTCTAATCCCTTCACATGTATTATCTCCTTTGACTCTAACCACAACTTTATGAAGTTCATAACTGAGCTGTATTTTATAGATGGAGAATCTTGGGTACAGAGAGGTAAGGTAACTTGCCCAAGTCTGAGATCTAGTAAGTGGCAGAGCTTGGATTCAAACCAGCTGGTTCAGCTTTAAAGTCTATGCTTTTCATTGCTCTCCTAAACTGCTTCATATGTATTATAATATAGATAATAACTTAGAAGTCTTGACAGAGCATAATAATGTACTTTACAGATATCAAATATTATATAAAATGCTAATAATAAAATAAGCCGTTGACTTGCCTTCAAGTCAGCCATGCCCAAGAATTCTGATGTGCTCTGTTTCAATGTTTGCACATCACTGAATAATTAATAATAAATAATCGTGTCATATTTAATATACTTAAATAGATATTTAAATCATTTAAATATATTTAACATATTTAAATTTATTACATTTAAATGTTTTACATTTAAATATTGAACATAATATTTTATATATATTTCTTCTATTACTTTAAATTGGGCTAAGAGGCATAATATAATAAAAAAGAAAGTACCTTTATTTTATGTTAAAACCAGCATTAAACTATTTAATATAGATTCTTCTAAAAAGAGAACAGGGACTTCATTATTTAAGCCCTGTAGAATATGTTACCTCTTTTTGTGGGCCATGATTGTAATTTTCATAAAAATTATTCTCTCTTATCTGATCTGAAGTTCTGTTTTTTAGGATCTTTCAATGCACTGCTTAGAGAACTGGTAGCAGAATTCACTTTGACTGACAATTCAGCCAACACGACCACGTCCCTGCTCAGATCCCTCTGCCATTACGATGACAGTGTTCTTCTTGGTTCCTGGCTTCAAGAAACTGATCATAAATCAATTGAAGACCAGGTAGCAAACCATACAGAGAACTAAAATACAACTTAATCAAAAGCAATAGTTTTATCATACATCATAATTTAAAAAGAAAATATTGCAGACTAAAGTTTATTTTAGCTTTTTTAGACATTTGAAGATAGCTTCCTGATGGTAGATAGTGAAAAGTAAACTTTTTACAGTCTTTTGAAAAAGTTATGAAGGAAAGCTGCTTTTAACGAGTGTTTTGTGGGTTTAAGTTATCCTGTTTTGCTTGCACATTTTAAGATGGGCTGTATAAAAATGTTTTAGAATGAATAAGCATTTTCTTAAAATTATGCAAGTTGTTCCTGATGGCTTTTTTTTAATGGCCAAATCACATTGTTATCTATTTAAAAATTTTCAAATTCAGTCATTCTTGGGGTTTTTTTGTTGGAAATTTTCAGATTCACTCATTCTTGGTATTTTTTTTTATTGTTACCTTTTATCCTTCCTCTCATTCTATTCTTCATGCCTAATACTCTGCAAGTAGATTTTGAATTATTTTTATGTCATTCTTTTTGTAGCTCCAGCCAAACAGTGCATCTGGAAGTGGGGCTCTGGAGCATGATCCATCCTCCATTTACTTACGAATACCTGCTGGAGAAGCTGTGCCTGGTCCTCTCCCTCTTGGAGTTTCAGTCATTGATGCTTCCGTGGCTCTTTTTGGTGTGGTGTTTCCTCATGTTTCTTATAAACATCGGTTAGTATAAAGTCAATCAGTTAATTTTAATTAAATATACCAGAGGAGTGGTGGGCAGGGGGATAGGTTAAGTACGTGAGGGGATCAAGGAGGGCACTTGTTGTGATGAGCACCGGGTATTGTATGGAAGTGTTGAATCACTATATTGTACACCTGAAACTAATATTACACTGTATGTCAACTAACTGGAATTTAGATAAAAACTTAAAAAAATAAAAATAAAAAATAAAATAAATTTTAAAATGTTAAAGTATTTAACATAAAGTTATCAGGAAAAAATATATATAAATTATATTCAAACAATAGATTTTCCCCTCCCAGTTACCTGCAATAAGATGAATTGATGCTTACATAATAGGTTTATAAATTTAATAATGTAAGTGACATATACATGATGAAAAAAATTGCATGAAGATTCTACATAATTTGAAATTGTTTTTAAGATTTGGCTCTCTGTGCTGGTATCTGGTACCACCGTATTGTGAATTGCGTCTTAAACAGCAAGGTTTTCATTTCAGTAGCTAGTTTGCGAGTTTCTAAGTAGATTTTCACTGTATCTTTTGTGAGGGACATCAGTTTGGTAAGACACTTGTTTTTGTTACTGAAGAAGTTAATGAGTGAGAAGTCTGCTCTCTAATATTTGTCATTCAGTTTGAGTCTGGAACTTGGGAAACTAAAATAACATCGTTTTCTAATAGGACCATTTTGATTTGCTATATTCTTTGTACATAGATACTCTCCTTAACTTCAGTAGGCATTTTGTCTGTTTATGGTAGTTTTCTCAAATTCTTAACTTCCCAGCATTCCTTTGCCCATCCCACTTATTTTTAGAAGAATCTGAAATGACCTCATTGTCTTTTATTAGAATAGTCTCAAATGGCTGTGATTTTCTTTTTTGCCATTTCATTTAAACATTTTGAAATAATAATAAAAAAAATCACTTCTGATGTTCTACATTTTAAGAAATGACCAATGTTAAATCTTTTAAAAAATCTCTCAGTTAGCTTTTGAGAATAGGACCTGAGGTACTATTTTCTTCCATGTGAGTGTATTTTAAAAGAAGAAAAAAAATGATGCCACATTTTAAAATTTCCAACTTAAAAATCTTCCACAGAGATGCGTAATTAATGATTGTTATTCTATTTAAGAAACCATGGGTACCGACTATATGCCAGGCACTTTGTTAGATGCTGGTGTTAATGTTAAAGAACACTAAAATTATGACTTTGTTATGTTAATTAATGTTTAGTTGCTTGCTTTGTTCCAGTTAAAAACCACATGTCCCTGTATCAATTTAGGAGGAGGAGATCTGGTTTGAGCCAGCTGCAGGAATGAAATAGAAATGAAACAGCATGGACCATTATTTGTTACACACTTAGCTTATAGTCATATTCCTGTTTTCTGAACCGTATTTGGATAAAAAGTATTGTTAATGTGATCTTTTTCTATGATCATAGGTTACAGATGTTGGATCACTTTGCTGAATGTGTTAAACAAGCCAAAGGTGTCCGCCAGCAGGCTGTGCAGCTTAATATTTTTACTGCTGTTCTAAGTGCACTAAAGGTATTTACTTTTAAAACATAAGTATTCTGAACTAAGATTTTAATTAATGCCTTTAATAAGGCAGGTATATCTACACTGTTATGAATATGTTTGTATCTTGATACAAGATACAAACTTGATAGCTATGTAACTTGATGTCTATGTAACTTGATGACTATGTTTTATGTCAGTTCAATTAAATTATTAGAAACTATTAGGCTCATTATAATTAAATAAGTGTTTTATATTTTAATAATGTTAAAGTTCATCTCTCGAAGTGACCATTCAGATCTTACAAATGCTAATGTAAGTTCTGTCAGAATTTTCAAAGATGTCTAATGAAATCGGATATTCTACTGAAGATTAACCAGATAAAACTTAAGTTCAATTTGTAGTTTAGAGCATAAATCAAGAGAGGCTATGTTGTATAACTGAAAGAAGGCTGCATTTAGAGACTGTGTTCTGGTTTAGTTCTCACTAGATTTGTGTCTTGTGCAGTTCTTTAACCTTTTAAACCTTGGTTGCTGTGTGTATGGAGTGGAATAACAAGTATTTTGCCTATATCTCAGAGTTCATGCACTGTTCTGTGCAGCATGCAGCTTTTCATGATATATTTGAAAACTTTTATATTACTCAGCACTAAGCTTATTATAAGGTTTTACTCATAAAATAAAATGGCAATAAGTACAACGTTTAAATGGGCATGAAATCATGTTTTGTAAACATCAGGGAAAAGGAACATAGGCATTGATCATAGACATATAAGTTTGTATCGTTTATAGAACTGTTAGTATATACCCTATTTAGAGATCATCAACTAATACCAATATCTGAGTTTCTTTTTTTTTTAATAATAAATTTTTTTTTTTTTTGGTGTTCAATTTGCCAACATACAGAATAACACCCAGTGCTCATCCCGTCAAGTGCTCCCCCTCAGTGCCCGTCACCCATTCACCTCCACACCCCGCCCTCCTCCCCTTCCACCACCCCCAGTTCATTTCCCAGAGTTAGGAGTCTTTATATTCTGTCTCCCTTTCTGATATTTCCCACCCATTTCTTCTCCCTTCCCTTCTATTCCCTTTCACTATTTATTTTCCCCAAATAAATGAGAACAAATAATGTTTGTCCTTCTCCGAATATCTGAGTTTCTTAAAAAAGAACTGGGTAGTCATGATCTCCCTTAGTGTTTGGAAGGCGAGTGCACCAACTATAATATTGGTGTGCAGTATACTTTTCTTTGTAGATTTGCTCACTAATGCCTCTGTTGTAGTTAACATTTCCCTTGGCACCATGAGGTGGATTTTTGGTCTCAAGTAAGTTAAGTTCCATGACAGTAAGTGTAGCTTGAACAGAGATATTAACATTTAATATAATGAACAAACTATCGATATTTAGTTACTGATTATTTTTGACCCATTTTATCTTTTTATATATATTGAATGTACTCTTGATGATGTAATTATCTTCTCTGGAATTTTTATATAAACACATCAAGGTTTCATATTCATTAGACATTTTCCTTACTTAAAGTTCTAATGACAAATGTCTATTAGCTGAATGATAGTTGATTTAATAGTGGAGTGTCCTTTATATACACAATTTTTTATATTACGTCTGTATCCAAAGCATTAGTATTTAGATAGAGACACTTCCAGGTATTGCTCATTTTAGGCTGATTGACTAGAATTATGTTATATATCATGTTCTGAATCATGTTTAGGAAACTGATTACTGCTGACTTAAGAGATACTGATTCTAGGCATAGTATATGCATGTCAAAGATGGTTGAAGAAGGGCAAGCAGGAGAGAATGGGTAAAAATAGATGAAGGAGATTAAGAGATACAAGTTTACAGTTATAAAATAAATAGGTCACAGGAATACAGCATGGGGAATATAGTTAATAATATCGTAATGTTGTACAGTGGTGACTTACACTTATGATAAGCATAGCTTAATGCATAAAATTGTCTAATCACTGTGTTGTATACCTAAAACTAATGTTGTATGTCAACCGTACTTCAGTTAAAAAAAAAAGATGGTTGATATATGTACCCCTATTTTATAGCAGCATTATTTATAATAGCCAAGATATGGAAGTAGCCCAAGTGCCCATCGATAGATGAATCAATAAAGAAGAGGTGGTGTGTATATATATGTATTGGAATATTACACAATGGAATATTACTCAGCCATAAAAAGGAATGAAATCTTGCCATTTGCAATGACATAGATGGAACTAGAGAGTATAATGCTAACTAAGTCAGGGAAAGAAAGATACCATATGATTTCACTGATATGTGGAATTTAAGAAACAAAACAAATGAGCAAAGGGGGGAAAAAAAAGAGAGAGACATAAACCAAGAAAACTCTTTAATTATTGAGAGCAAACTGGTTACCAGAGCGGGGGGGTGGGGGTGGGGGGTGAGTGGGTGGATGAGTGAAATAGTTGATGGGGATTAAGGAGCGCGCTTGTCATGAGAATTGGGTGATTAAAATAAAAATTTTTAAAAATTAAAAAATACAAAGATAGTTGGAAAAAAGTGGGTATATTTACAAAGATAGTAGCACTTTTTTTTCTTTTATTTAATGTGAATTTTGAATTGCCTTTTTTTTTTTTTTTTTTAAATAACCATAGGGCCTGGCTGAAAACAAAAGTACTTTAGGACCTGAGGAAGTTCGTAAATCTGCTCTGACTCTGGTTATGGGTGCTCTGGACAACCCAAATCCCATCTTACGATGTGCAGCAGGAGAGGCTCTTGGAAGAATGGCTCAGGTGGTTGGGGAAGCAACCTTCATTGCTAGAATGGCCCAATATAGCTTTGACAAGTAAGTGGGTCTCTTTACTGGCAAGTAAGTTTTTCATAGAGGCAAAGATGTCTTTTTAAGTAATTAATAATTATACTAATTGGATGATATGTTTTCCACATGGTATCGAATGTGACAAAATTTTGTGAGTTTTTTTTTTTTTTATGATGACCTTTATTTTTTTTTTAATGATCTTAGTTTTTAATTCAGTAATTGTTTAAACTCTAGAATCCAGGAAAGCCATAATATTGTAGACACTTTCAGTGTGATGAGGTTTCAGCCTTTGAATGTTACATAATGGAATCAGGAGGATTGTTAATAGGACTTCTCATTTAGTTATATGTATTCTGCTCTGAAGACATGCTCTGGTAGTCTTCTTCTTTTATTTCTGCCCCCCATATTATACTTTTCGTTAATTAATCATTTTTTGGAATAAGCCATTCTTTTTCTAACTCCCAGCAAGTTTATCATCTCTTAAATTATCCCCGAAATAGGGGAAAAGATAGTATTGGATTTTAAGGATTTCTTTGTATATTAATTAAAAAGTGATCTCAGAGTTCCAACTAAGTATGCATAAGATGATGTAGTTATTAATGACTCTGGTTGTTAATCAAATACTCAAGTAGAGAAGTTGAAAATCAAGTATGGTCAAGAACTAATACTTGAGTTATGTAAATTAACTATTCTTAATGATTGTGTATTTTGAGTACCAGTGTACCAAACCAGGCCATAATCTTTAATGAAATAGATGGGGAGAAGCAATGGTGGTGAAGCAGTAGTTCTGAAGAAAAAGTATTTTCTGAATGCTTGGTTATCTGAGAATGATTTTCCCTGTCTTCAAATATGAACAGCAGTTTGTCTACTTATAGGATAGTGCCCCAGTGTATTGTTTGAATCACTAAAGATAATATGAACAAGCAGAAGATAAAATATTCCCAGATGCTTTTCTGCATAATAACTTCTGCCATTTTCTAGCAATAGATTAGTTTTACTTTTCCAAGTATGTCATTGATTCTGAAATCAGCTGTCATTTAAGATGTTTTTAAAGATTTTATTTATTTGTCAGAGAAAGAGCACGCACATACACATAGGGGGAGTAGCTCCCCACTGTACAAGGAGCCAGATATGGAACTCGATCCCAGGACCCTGGGATCATGATCTGAGCCAAAGGCAGACGCTTAACCAACTGAGTCACTCAGGTGTCCCAGGAAGTTTTTAAATACAACCAGTCTTACCTTTTAATGGTTTGTGCTCTGTTAATAATAGGTAAAATAAGAATGTATTTGTTTGGAAAACTCCAGAGTGGTAATTTTGTATTTTAGTTTAAGGAGCTCTAATTTACAAGTATTTTCAATACCTGTAGGCATATTTATTTTTTACTTATTCTGGTGAAACATAAGGACTATCATTCATATTAGTATCCATCTGGTTAATGGTTTACAAGTATTTTTAGTGCCTAGTTTTATTAGCCTTTTCAAATAATTGATTTTGATTTGAAGTTAATTATTACATGCATTTTAAGTTACCCATTTTTCACAATTCATCTGACATTAGAATTTGTTTTAAATTCTCTACAAAACATCATAATTAATTGGCAGTGTTTTTGGCTTTTGTTTTACTTAAATTCAACTAACCAACATATGTTTTTTTCTTTTTTTTATACTGCTGTATAAAGTAATGGTACATTTAAAATCTGTGATACCTTAGGGACATTTGGGGTGGTTCAATTGATTAAATGTCCAACTCTTGATCTCAGGGTCGTGAGTTCACACCCCACATTGGGCTCTATGCTGGGTGTAGAGCCTACTTAAATAAATAAATAGAGGCACCTGGGTGGCTCAGTTGATTTAGCCTCCATCTGTTGGTTTCAGCTCAGGTCATAATCTCAGTCTTGAGATCAAGCCCCTCCTTGGACTCCCTGCTCAGTGAAGAGTCTGCTTACCCCCTCTCTCTCCCTCTGCCCCTCCCCCCACTCATGTACTCTCTCTTTCTCAAATGAATAAATAAATCTTTAAAATACATAAATAAAGTAAAAATAAAGAGCTGTGGTATTTTAGATTAGCTTAGCTTCAGTGTCCTCTCGTCTCATTATAGTAGAGTGTTTTCATCTACACTGTCTCTTGTTTAATATCTATGAAAAACCAAAAGTACTTATACATATAGATTTGTCAGCTGTATTACACATTAAAATCTTATGCCATCTTACCAAGTAGACAGGAATCATTCCTATAAACCATTCTGGTTACAAGAAGTTGCTTCAGCTGCTTAAGACCAGTTCAGAAGGAAATAAAAAACATTACTGGTTGAATTTGTTTCCATTCTAGTAGAAAATTACTTTGAGATCCCTGGGAAACATATATTCTTATAGCTTATTTACTCTATTGAATAGATGATTATCACTGAGAGAATTGACCCAAATTTACCTCACTGAAATGTTACCCTTTGAAAATTACCAAAATGAAGGCAGTTTTGTAATCTCTGTAATGCTTTAGAATTCACAGATTGCATTCATTCTTAACTTATTTTATTCCCCAAAGTAACCGCTATGGAGAAATTGAGAGTTGGAGGTTATTTATCCAAGGATATAATATGTTAGAAATACTGCTAAGGGTAGGCTTAGTTTACTTCCTTTATTACTACATTTCTTCATATCTGTTTTGTGACAGCACTTGGGATTTTTCTTTCTTCACCATAGGCAAACTGACCAACCAGACTGTTGGTGACAGACTTTCATCTCTTGAGTTTATTTTACTTTTATGGGTTTAACAGAAATTTGGTCATGGATGGCTTACTGAGAGTTATAATAGAGTTTTAAAAACGCAACCAAAGTTTCTCTCTAGACATCTTTGTTACTTTGGGTGTTTTGTTCTTACTGGTATTTCATTGTTTTCTTTTTTTAAATCTTGTTTTCTTATAGTAACTGACTATGTTGGCATATGATTGTGAGTCATAGTATTTTATAGCTTAAAAAGTATTGTTATATATGTTCTTCTATTTGAACTTTTACATTTCCAAAATGAAGTTTAGAGGATAGTTCTGTTTTAAACTCTACATTGCTACTTACATATGAATAAAATAAATCTATTCTTTCAAATACACATTAAAAATATACACAGGACTTGCGTTGCCAGTCATGGTGGAAGAACAGGGGCTAGGTTTTTGCTGCTGTCTAAACAACTAGAAAACCAGATAAAATAAATGGAACAATATTTTCCAGACATTGGACAACAGTCAGCCCAGAGCAGTGATCCCTGAGAAATGGGAAACAAACAAGGGGGGAACACTATAATTGCTCCAGATTTCTGCCTGGAGAGAGTTTCCAGGCTGAAATGGAAGGATAGGAAACCCAAACCTAACTGAACTAAAGAGAAAGAACTTAGAGTTTTGGGAGGTCAACATAGTTAGAATGTGTGGAGTAGAATATGTGAGAGGAAAGAACTGCACAGAGAGAGAGCTACAACAGAGGAGTCATCTCAAGTCTTTGGCTGAGTGCTGCTGTGTGCAGAAGGAAACTGCCCAAGACCAAGAATAAACCCAGAAAAGAAAAAGTGTGAATAGGTGGAAAGAATATGAAACAATCCCCACAGCCCACACAGGATTGAGAATAGTTCCTACTGTCCAAATTGGAAAGACCTCCTAAAATGGAGTCTTCAAAAGTATATAGCCTTAGTAGTGAAGACAATATTGACCCACTCTAAAGCAACTTAAAAGAAAGCCTTGAAAGTATCAAACTGATTCCAATTAATTTAAGTACATTCCAGATCAAAGCCCAACAGCATTTAAAGAAACACAACTTATATAGCACCTAATATTATAAAATTTGTAGTACCCACTATCCAATCCAAACTAATTAGATGTATAAGGAAGCACGAAAATAAGATTACTAGGAGAATATATCAGTTATTAGAAATAGGCCCAGAAATGGAAGAGATGATGGAATTAGCAATGAAGAATATTCAAAGAACTATTATAAATATGCTCCATATTTTTAAGGAAATGTAAGAAGAACCCAAGCATGATAGAAAAATGAAATTCATAACCCAGGGAAAACTTCTAGAAATGTAAATTATCTCAAATGAAAAAAATACATTGGTTAGGATTAACAGATTAGACACTGCAGTGGAAAAAAAATGATCCTGAAGATGTGGAAATAGAAAATATTCCAAATGAAGGACAGAAAAATGACTGGGGGAGAAAATGAATAAGAGTCTCAGTGACTTCTAGAACATTATCAAGCTTATATTCATATTACTGAAATCCTAGAAGTAAGAGTAAGTAGGTCAAAATTATTTGAAGAAATAGTAGACGAAATTTTTCGATTTTGATGACAACTATAAATTTACAAAGCCAATAACTTCAACAAACCCCAGATGGAAGAAAGACCAAAAAAAAAAAAAAAAGTATATCATAATCAAATTCCCTAAAGCCAGTGATAAAAAAAGCAGCCAGTGGGGAAAAGACTTCATTCAGAGGAATAAAAATAACAATTTTAGCAGGCTTCTGATAATAAACTATGCAAACAGAAGACAATAGAGTGAACTGGAACTTTATACCCAGTGAAAATGCTTTCCAAAACTGAAGTTTTAATAAAGACTTTTAGACTGTGAAAAGTTGGGAAATTCATTGCTTACAAGGTATTCTATAAAAAATGTTAAGGTTTTTTTCACAAAAAAGGTGGTCCTAGATGGAAATTTAGATGTACATTAGAGAAGTAAAGAGTGTCAAAAGTGGTAGATATGTGGATAAAGACTTACACTTTTATAAGTCTATTTTTAAAATGACCTATTATTTTTATTCTAAGTTTTTATTTTTTATTTTTTTGTTGTTTAGTTTTTATTTCGTAAGGATAAACTTAACTCTGCAATTCAGCTAGACTTGGAGGGGAATAATGAAAATATGGAATTCATAGAACTACAGTGATAGCACAAAGATTATAGGATATTTTTAGCAGATGGGAGTGAAGGGGTGGTCTCCTGAGCTACAGAAGGAATGGTCTGGTAGTTTAGATAAAACACAAGAGAAATTTATTAGATTTGTCCACAGTCAGCAATGTTGGTATTTTTGCTGGTCTTGCCGTTCCTGGACCCAAAGCGCTCTGTGACTTCCGCAATATTCATGCCCTCTTTCACTTGCCAGAGACCACAACCCTGCCATCCAACCACTCACTCTTGGCAGTGTAGATGAAAAAACTGGGAACTGTTTGTGTTGGGTCCAGCATTTGCCATGGACAAGATGCCAGGGCTTACCTGCTTCAGGATAAATTTCTCATCATCATAGTTCTCTCCATAGGTGGACTTGCCACCAGTGCCATTATGGCATGTGAAGTTACCACCTTGGCACATAAATCCCAGAATAATCCTGGGAAAGCAGGAAGTTTTACAACCAAATCCTTTCTCTCCAGTGCTGAGCATGAAAGTTTTCTGTTGTCTTTGAAACTTTGTCTGCAAAACAGCTCAAAGAAGATGGGGCCCAAGGGCTCATGACCATGGCATTGTTGTGCACAGTAGGGTTGACCATGGCTGGGTGGCATGGGTGGCTCCTGAGCAGCAGAGTCTGCAATCTATTTTTATTCTCATTTTTTAAATGCCTTGGAAAGATAATTGACTCTTTAATGCAAAAATAATAACATATGGTAAGATTTTAATATAGAGAGAAGTAAAATACCTGACATCAGCACAGAAAATAGAAGAGATGGTAGTATGCTCTGATTGTGTATAATATACATGAAAGATTATATTCTTTTTAAAAAAAAATTATTTGAGAGAGCGGAAGAGAGAGCAAGCGAACATGAGCAGTGGGAAAGCAAAGGTAGAGGAGGAAGCAGACTCCTCACTAAGCAGAGCCTGACATGGGTCTTTAGGATCACGGTGTGAGCCAAAGGCAGACTAAGTCACCCAGCCACCTGCAGAATATGATATTCTTGAAGGTAGGTCATAATTAGTTAGAAACATCTATTATAAACTCCAGAGATTCCACTAGAAAACAAAAATAGATAACTAATAAACAGTGTAGATAAAATGGAAGCATAAAAAATACTAAATCCAAAAGAAGGTAAAAGGAACAAACTGATGTGACAAATAGATCACAAATAGCAATCTCATAGACTTAAATCCAACTGTACTGATAATTGAGTTAAATTTAAACGGTCTAACATTACAAGTAAAAGGGTTTGTAAGATTAAATAAAAACAAGATCTAGTGCCTGGGTGGCTCAGTCAGTTAAGTGTCCGACTCTTGATTTCAGCTCAGGTCATGATCTCAGGGTCTTGGAATTGAGCCCCATGTCAGGCTCCCTGCTCATTGGAGAGTTTGCTTCTCCTTCTCCCTCTGTCCCTCCCCTCCTACCTACCACCCTCATGCTCTCTAACACACACTCTCAAATAAATAAAAAATAAAATCTTTAAAAAAAAAAACAAGATTGCTGTCTACAAGAAACTCCTTTAACTAAAAGAGATAGGTTAAAAGTAAAAGGATAGGAATAATCTACCATGAAAACACTAATCCAAAGGTAGCTGGAGTGGCTCTGTTATTATCAGAAAAAGTAGATTTTATAACAAAGATTGTTACCAGAATAAATGAATGATTTCATAATGATAAGAGAAACAATTCCCCAAGAATACATAGCAATTCTCAATGTTTATGTATCTTATGATGTAGTTTTAAAATACATGGAACAAGAGGCACGTGGGTGGCTCATTTGGTTAAGTATCTGCCTTCTGCTTAGGTCATGATCTTGGGGTCCCGAGATTGAGCTCCATATTGGGCTCTCTGCTCATTGGGAAGTCTGCTTCTCCTTTTCCCTCTGCCACTCCCCACCAGCTCAGGCTCTTTTCTCTTGCTCACTCTCTCCTTCAAATAAATAAACAAAATCTTTAAACAAAACCAAACAAAACAAAAAAAAACACAACTAAATGGAATAAAACCTAATAGCAGTGAAAGTGCATAACTATAGTTGGCTATTAAGCATTACTCTCTCAATAATTGATAGAGCAGATGCTCCCAAATTATTAAAAACAGAGATTTTACTAACATGATCATCTAATTTGGCCTAATTGACATTTATAGACTACTTTACCCAAAAGCAGCAGAATATACGTTGTCTTTCTTTCTGTCTTATTTAGTCAGTTGATTTATCAGTGTTTCGATTCTTTTCAAAAAAAACAGCTTTTTGTTTCATTGAATTTCTCTATTTTTCTATTTTCTCTTCCACAGATTTTTTTTTTTTTAAAAGATTTTCCTTATTTATTCATGGGAGACACAGAAAAAGGCAGACAGCCTGATATGGGACTTGATCCCAGGACCCTGCGAAGGTAGATGCTTAATCCACTGAGCCACCCAGGTGCCCTCTAAGATCCAGTGATATCTACTTTACCTTTACAACTTGCTTCATTATGCTTTTGGTTCAGTTTGCTTTTTTCTATTTAGGTTCTGAAGGTGGAAGTTTAGATAATTGATTTAAAAGCTTTCTTCTTTCCTAAGAATTTTAATGCTGGGACGTCTGGATGGCTCAGTAGTTGAGCATCTGCCTTTATTTAGCTCAGGGTGGGATCTCAGGTCCCGGGATAGAGTTCTATATCAGGCTCCCCACGGGGAGCCTCCTCCCTCTGCCTGTGTCTTTCCCCCCTCTCTCTCTCTCTCTCATGAATAAATAAAGTCTTAAAAAAAATTTTACTGCTATAAATTTACCTTGAAACACACTTGAGCTGCATCCCATAAATTCTTATATGTTTTATTTCCATTTTTTGGCTTGATTAATTATTAGTCTTGGTAAATGTTCTATGTCTATTTGAAAAGAATCAGGCAGCCCGGATGGCTCAGCGATTTAGCGCCTGCCTTCATCCCAGGGTGTGATCCTGGAGACCGGGGATCGAGTCCTGCATTGGGCTCCCTGCATGGAGCCTGCTTCTCCCTCTGCCTCTCTCTCTGTCTCTCTGTGTCTATCATGAATAAATAAATAAAAATCTCAAAAAAAAGAATAAATAAAATATTTTTTTAAATCTTTAAAAAAAAGAATTAAAATTGGTGAATTTTATTGTATATAAATCTATCTCAATAAAGTATATTTTTAAAACGTAATTTATACTCTCATGAATAAATAAATAAAAAATAAATTTAAAAAGTAATTTATAATGTCTCCTTTTTATATATATATATTTTAAAGATTTTATTTATTTATTCATGAGAGACACAGACAGAAGGAGAGGCAGGCTCCTTGTGGGGAGCCCGATGCAGGACTCGATCCCAGGTCCCCAGGATCACACCCCAGGCTGAAGGCAGTGCTAGACCACTGGGCCACCGGGACTGCTTCCTTTTTATATTTTTGAATTCATTAAATATATTTCCCAGGGATAAAGACTGATGCATTTTAAAGAGGTTCACAGCGGGCAGCCCTGGTAGCCCAGCGGTTTAGCGCTGCCTTTGGCCAGGGTGTGATCCTGGAGACCCGGGATCGAGTCCCATGTCGGGCTCTCTGCACAGAGCCTGCTTCTCCCTCTGCCTGTCTCTCTCTCTCTCTCTCTCTGTCATGAATAAATAAATAAAAATCTTTTTTAAAAAAAGCATTTAAAGAGGTTCAAATAATTATAGAGAAATTCTTAAGCGAAAGTTAACGTTTTCCATAATTCTGTGACTAGAGATACAGTATTTTACATTTTTAAAGCCAGTTATAAAAGCAATTCTTTTATTTAAAACACCAATAATAAAAATATTTTTCAAATGATTTTTGACTTTTAAAGGAATAATTTCAAAACTAAGAAGTGATTCTTTTTTTTTTTTTTTTTTTAGTTGTGATTCTTCTTTCAAAGTTTCTCTAAAATAAAAGTAGGCTTTATTCAGTGAAATATTTGATTTTAACCAACCATTTTCATTAATTTCTAACTCTTGGTAGGGAGTGGAGGAAGAAGTAATCATGATTGTAGTCTTTCTGATTTCCAGAATGAATCCCTTTAATGGTGTGACTCATAAGCTTGTTATTATTGCCATGGAGGAGTAGAAAAATCAGTCCCTGAAGCATAATTTTATTTCAGGTTGAAATCAGCCCGAGATGTTGTATCCAGAACTGGGCATTCATTGGCTCTGGGTTGCTTGCATCGTTATGTTGGTGGTATTGGCTCAGGACAACATCTAAAAACCAGTGTCAGCATTTTATTGGCTCTCGCACAAGATGGAACATCCTCTGAAGTTCAGGTATTATGTTGATTTTTTTATTATTAAATTTTTAATAATTTAATTTTTAAATATTTTAGGAGTATTACATAAAATACTGATGGTTCTAATAATTTGTTCAGAAAAATATATTAGAGTCTTTCTCTTTTTGAAACTAGTATCATTCATATATTAGATCTTGTCTTTTTTCCTCATTATTTTTATTTTTTGTTATTTTCACTCAGTATTACAGGATAATCCTCCATTTGATCCTCAAGATAGTGATTTTGGTTTTTAACAATACCTATTTTTTTTCCCAGTTTTCCATTGCATATTTAATATAAATTGTGGGTTTTTTAAAAAACGCTTCTAGAATCTCCCTTGTACTTATATTGCCTAAAAAATTCGTATTATAGTTTTATTAAAGAAATTTTTATTTCTTACATGTATTTTTTATTATTTATTTTTTAAGGTAATCTCTACACCCAATGTGGGGCTTGAACTCAGAACCCTGAAATCAAATATTACATGCTCTACTGACTGAGCAGCTAGCACCTCTGTTTCTTACATTTAATCATTTAGAGTCTTATTTGTAAAAATGTAGAACAGGATTTTGTATTTTAACCTAATCTTAAATCTTTCTTATTCTGGGAATTTAACCATTCATACATACTTTTGAAACATTGTTTCTTTTTATTAATGTCTTTTGTACTTGTTTTCTTTTTTTACATTTCCTTACATTTGCTAAATTGATCGAATTTATTTTAATAACTATCCTCTCCCTTTTCCCACTCATATACCAATGCAAGTCCAGGGTTTTTTATTTAATCTTAAGTATCTTGGCATTTTCTGTTTGTTTCCTTCTCTTTATTTTAAATATTTTATTTATTTATTCACGAGAGGCAGAGACACAGGCAGAGGGAGAAGCAGACTCCCTGCAGGAGCCTGATGTGGAACTCAATCCCAAGACCCTGGGATCATGCCCTGAGCCGAAGGCAGATGCTCAACCACTGAGCCACCTAGGCGTCCCTGTTTGTTTCTCCTTAAGCATTTTATATACAAAGAAATATAACCACAATGAAAGACAAGAGCTTCACTTGCATGAAAATATACTACACTTTTGATTTGTCATCTCACATTGATGCACCTAAAAATATTAAGAATATGTGAATCCAGTAGCATTCAACTTACCAGCTTCATATTGGGACTATAAGTTGGGAAAAGAGAGAAATTCAATTGGCACTGGGGCCTACAATTAGTTTATTAATAAATTAGTTCCTTCACAATTAGATAAGAGACAATAAATCCACCAGAGGCATCTAGTCTATAGGCTTAGTTTGCCTTTGACTTCTTGGTAAAAGTTTCTGGCTGTCTAAAGCCCAAAATTCCCAAAAGGGTTAGAAACAGAAATCAAGTAAGCTTCTCTCTTAATAGGTGCTATGCTGCTTTTTAAAAAACTCTGTTTTCAAACTGGAAGAAAATTTTACCGAAAAAGTTTCTTCTTTATTTTATTTTATTTTTTTAGATTTATCATTATTATTCGAGAGAGAGCAAGCACACAAGCAGGGTTGGGGTAAGGGCAGAGGGAGAGGGAGAAAGATCTTAAGCAGGCTCCATGCTCAGTGTGGAGCCTGATGTGGGGCTCAATTTTACAACCCTGGGTCAGGAAAGCGAAGAGTCAGACACTTTTATGGACTGAGCCACCTGCCACCCCCCCCTCCACTTTTTCTTTTATGTCAAAGAAGAGGTGGTAATGTGCTTTCTTTTGTCTTTACCTTGTTCTCAGCTTCTTGCTTTAATTTGTTAAAACCACACTCCTCTAAATGGCCACTCTACTTGATTCTTTTTATATGACAAGACATTTTACTATACTTTGTATCAATTACATTCCCTCAGTGCTACCATGTATTTGCACAAGAGAATCATGGATTTTCTTCAATTTCCTCTAATGTGTCTTCTATTTTAAGAATCCTAACTCAAAAGTCATACTTTACAGTCATATTATTGGCTACCTCCATTAACTATAATCAGTAGAGATTTATTTTTCAATAAATATTTTTGGGGGGCAGCCCGGGTGGCTCAGTGGTTTAGTGCCGCCTTCGGCCCAGGGCGTGATCCTGGGAGACCCGGGATTGAGTCCCACGTTAGGCTCCCTGCATGGAGCCTGCTTCTCCCTCTGCTTGTGTCTCTGACTCTCTCTCTCTCTCTTTCTCAAGAATAAATAAATAAAATATTTTTTTTAATAAAATATTTTTTAAAAAAAATAATTTTTTTTGTATCCTCAATTCCTGTCTTGAGAATTTTGTTCTTTTTTAAATTTGTATTTGATAGGAAAACTTCCTCCAACAATAATAAACTTGAATGGTATCCTTTTTGAATCCTTGCATATTTAAAACATGGCTTTATTTGCCTCCACAGTTGAATGATATTTTAGTTGGGTATACTATTTCTGGCACACAGTCTTTTTCTTTTATTATTCATGAATGTTCCAGGATTTTCTGTGTTGCACATAAAGGCTAATGGTAGCTTTTTTTTTTTAATTACATTTCAGTAAATATTAACATCTCAAATTTTAATCATTTATCTATGAAAACTTTTAGTTCTTTAGGGGATAAAAGGCAGTACATAAGCCAGTAATCAAAGTAACTGATGTATAAATAACTGTGTTTAAGGTTCTTCTGCAGTGTGGCTTTGAGTATCCAGAAATAAGACTTTATTGGTGAATTCATTTCTTTTAAACAATGCATTCCCTTCACACTTTCAAAAGACAATGGCTTATGTGATAAACTTCTGAGTTAGTGGATACTTAAAGATATCACAGCAATCTTTATTCCCATTCTTTTTGTTGCTTTTGCTAAGAAACTTATCTGAAATATGTATGCATGTCTGTAACCTTATATTTTTGTTTGGCAGTGTGTAAGAATTTTTCTACCTGTGAAGTTCATCAAATTCTATATAAATTTATCTTTTTCTCTTTTTGAAACTAGTATCATTCATATATTAGATCTTGTCTTTTTTCCTCATTATTTTTATTTTTTGTTATTTTCACTCAGTATTACAGGATAATCCTCCATTTGATCCTCAAGATAGTGATTTTGGTTTTTAACAATACCTATTTTTTTTCCCAGTTTTCCATTGCATATTTAATATAAATTGTGGGTTTTTTAAAAAACGCTTCTAGAATCTCCCTTGTACTTATATTGCCTAAAAAATTCGTATTATAGTTTTATTAAAGAAATTTTTATTTCTTACATGTATTTTTTATTATTTATTTTTTAAGGTAATCTCTACACCCAATGTGGGGCTTGAACTCAGAACCCTGAAATCAAATATTACATGCTCTACTGACTGAGCAGCTAGCACCTCTGTTTCTTACATTTAATCATTTTCTCCAGAATGTTTGCTCTAGTCTTCCTCCCTCAAGTTGCTATATCCCTATTACTTTTTGCTAACTCTTATTCTGTACATATCTGTCCAAGCCAGGTTGCTGAGTTCTCTAGGATTATAGATTGAGTTGAGATGTAGTAGTAGAAGTTGAGATGTGGATTTTTTTAATCTTATGTTGGCAAGTTGAGATCTCTTTGTCCTCAGCCCTGTAGTATAGCTTTCCTTTTGAGCAGCAGAAATAAAAGGTAAGTTCTTTTACAGCTGGATGTAGGCAGTTTAAAGGATATTTAATTTTCTCAGGCCTATGCTGATTACAGTATGCTGTTCTGGGATTAGTTTTGTAAATACTATTAACCAATAAGATTACTTTGTGCTTAGTAGGCATTAATAGGGGCCTGAAATGGTTCAATGCAGTTGAAGAGCTGATATGTGAATATCACTGCTGTAGAAATGTATCTGAGTACAGAACATTGTCATGGTCATTCTATTTTAGGTTCATTTTTTAGCAAAACTCTACAGGCAATAAAAATATATTTGTCCATAAGCATCCACTAAATAGAATGCTTATTATATAAGTCATGGTCCTTTGAATCTATGAAATATATGTACATTATAATAGAAGAAAATGAGTTTATCATTGAAATTTTATTTGACCCTCAAAGCCATGCTGCAGAGAAACATAAACATAACATTTGTACATCAGTTGCTTTGGTTAAAGTATTTTTAGATCATCGACTAAAAAGTAAGATGTTAGTATTTATTAAAATGTAAGTTAAAAAGCCAATTCAGTGTACTCTAATTATTCCTTACAACTAAATAAAATTATATTTCTTTCCAGACATGGTCTCTTCATTCACTTGCTCTAATAGTGGATTCTAGTGGCCCAATGTATCGTGGATACGTGGAACCTACATTATCTCTAGTTCTTACCTTGCTGTTAACAGTTCCACCTTCACATACGGAAGTTCATCAGTGTTTGGGTAGATGCTTGGGTGCCATAATAACTACTGTTGGCCCTGAGCTACAAGGTGAGTAAATTCATCTTAGATTAAAGGAACTAGACATTGCTATCTTTCAATTTCCTGAATGTCACTATCATGTTGCTTAATGAAAACTTGTAATACTAATAATAATTACTGTGTATTGAATGCTTGTTATATACCAAAGGCCTTCAACTCTACTTCTTTTTTAAATTAATTTATTTATTTATTTGAGGGGGGGGGAGTGAGTGCAAGCAAGGGAAGCAGCAGAGAGAGGAGAGGCAGACTCCCAGCTGAGCAGGGAGCCCAACCTGGGGCTTGATCTCATGACCCCAGGATTATGACCTGAGCCAAAATAGATGCTTGACCAACTGAATCACCCAGGCGCCCCTTAACTCTTCTTTTTATATATGCTATTTTATTTAATCCCTACAACATATTATAACTGACTGTTGTTTGAAGTTTTGAGCAGAGAAGGACTTCCTTTTTTATTTTTATTTTTTAAGATTTTATTCATTTATTGAAGAGAGATTGCAAGTGAGAGAGTGCAGACAAGGGAAGCAGAGAGGGAGAGGGAGAAGCAGACTCCCCACTGAGCCAGGAACTCTATGTAGGGCTTGATCTCAAGACCCTGAGATCATGACCTGACCAGAAGGCAGTGGCTTAACCGACTGAGCCAGCCAGGTGCCCCCGCCTTTTTTCTTTTTCCTTTTTTAATTTTTTTGGGGACAGAGAGAGAGAACGAGAGCTTGGAGGGGCAAAGGGAGAGAGAGAAAATCTTTAGCAGGCTCTGTGCCCAACGTGGGGCTCAGTCTCACAACCCTAAGATCATGACCTGAGCCAAAATCAAGAGTTGGAGGCTTAACCAACTTGAGTCATCTAGGCGCCCCTAGAGAAAGCCTTTCTAAATTAAGTTTTACCTGGAGCCCCATGAAGATGAAGATGAAAGTGGAATTCCTTTGTCCTGGAGTACCCTCCACTTCTCTTCATGAAATTCTGCTTCACTGTTTTTTTGAACTCTAAGGATCAGGAGCATAGTTTGAAAACTCACTGCTAAGGGAGATAATATTATATAATTTTTCTGTGAGGAACCAAGCTCAGAGAAGATAAGTAACTTGTGAAGAGTTACTTAACTGAGTGGCAGATTTATGATCCTGAGGCCATATCCTAACCACACAATTCCACTGATATAATTTTACTAAAGGTTGAGTGAAACACAGAATGCAGAAAATTACTGTGAATTTATCCTGAATATATCATCCATTTTCAGAGTTTTCCTTTTTTCCCCTATCATTTAGTAAAGGCTTTCAGTGCGTCAGGATTTTTATACGTGTGTCATTTAAATCTGACAGCATCCTGAGATAGGTGCATCTCTCCATTTTACACATTTTACTCTAAGGCTGGGAGAGGTTAAGAGCTTTGCTACAGTTTTGTATAGCTTGTGAGTAGTTCAGAGCCAGAGGTGAAGCCCAGGTCAATTTCCTTTGCATGCCTTCATAACCACTGTGTTGTGTTGTCTCCATCTGGACAAATATTTTAAAGAAGAAAGAAGTCAAAAATGAAAAGATCTTAATGAAGAATGCTAGGAATTGGAAAATATGTGATTTAGACATGTCTTTCTCTTGCACTCCGTGTTCTCTTTGAAAAAGTTGATAATTCTTTCATCCAGTGTTATCCTAAGAATATGAACAGAATAAATACCTAAACATAGGTACTTACCAAGTGCTTTCTGATGCAATAATGATCAGACAATATGTATTTCAAACTAGAATGTGACTCTATGTGACTATGATTTTCTTGTTTGGCATTATATGTATATAAAATTATTTTATTTTACACTGGTAAAAATTTTAAATCACTTATGTTAGACAAAACATTTTTTATACAGGCAGTATATAATACTACTATTATTTTTCCTATCTCTGTAAAAGCTTTTCATTAATCTTCTTAACAAAATAGAATTTGAAGTTATTAAATAATATAGTTATAATATTGGCTGAACAGAGAAACAGAGAATGAGGAATCTTCTGGCTCTTTCAAATAAAACAGTGATGGGTTTAAAAGACAATATAGTTTCCTAGGGAATATATATATAAACCTGACCAAATCTGGGAGGGATATATTATCATCATCCATATACAATCATGTTTTGAAATCATTTCTGTGGACTTTGCAGACTATTTGTCTTGAAAACAATCTGAATAGTGATCAGAAATGGTTTATTTAGAAGATATGGGTTATTTAGAAGATAATTTTTTTCTAGGAATATTTTCTGTAATACTAATAATAGTATTTTACATTTTATTTTGCTGCCAGGGAATGGAGCAACAATTTCCACCATTCGTTCTTCTTGTTTGGTGGGTTGTGCAATAACCCAGGACCATTCAGATTCTCTTGTTCAGGCGGCTGCCATATCTTGCCTTCAGCAACTTCACATGTTTGCACCACGACATGTCAATCTGTCTAGTCTTGTTCCTAGCTTGTGTGTAAGTATAAGCTGCTTCATTCATTGATTTATTTAGGAAACCCCAAATTTGTTTCCTAAAAGATTAAACTAGACCAAAACAAAAAATGATAAGTTTCCTGGATTGTGCATTCTAGAGTTTCACCTTCAAGAGTCATTTATGACTGTTCATTTTATGTACTGGTTTCCTTTTTCACCTTTTAAGAAGTATTTGGTGAACTGTTTATTTCTTGGCTAAGAATGCATTCGTGTTTTTAGTCTTTCCCGTTCAGAATTTTATCTCCTCAGATTTGATCAGTGATTTCTGAGGGTTACAGTTTTTAATTTGTTCACTTAAAAAGTACTTATTGAGAGCTAGCTACATGTCACATGCCATGCAATGTATTGGGAATATATTTATAGATGAGGCAAGACAAAGCTTCTGCCATCCTGAAATTTGTAGTTTACAAGGGGACATGGTCAATAATAATTATTTATAAATAAGTGCTAAGAAAAGATAAATAAATAAATAAATAAAGTGCTAGAAAAGGCTATAGGAAAACATGTAACAGGGGAGCCTTTCAGAATCCAGGCATTCATAAAAGATGTCCCTGAAGAAATGATTATTGAAGGTGTGATCTGCAGGATAAATAAGAATTAGTTGGGGGAGAAAGCATGACATTTCAAGAGACAGCATTTATTTTTAGGCAGAGGGAAAAATATGTGAAAGGACCCCAAAGGGGAGATATGTGATAGATTTGAGAAACCGTTTAGGTGGTGTGGTTTAGGCCGAGAGATGGGGGAGTGGGGCCTGGGCACAAAATGAAGCTGGACACTTAGCCAGGTGAGAGATCACATAGACTATCTAGATGTATTAAAATTTTGGGCTTAATGACTTTGAGAATTATGGTGGTCTAGGAGGGAGATGATAATGACTTGCTCTATGTTGGCAGCAATGGAAATAGGGAAAAATAAATAGAATTGAGCAATATTTAAGAGAAAGAATCAGTGTAATCTATTGATTATTTGGCCATAAGGAAAAGGGAGAAGGATGTAATCCAGGTTCCTGACTTGAATATAGTGTGATTTCCTGAGATTGGTAACACTGGAATAGGAGGAGATTGGGACGAGTAGGTATCATTAATTCAGTTTTAGCCATCTGGTTAGTTTCATGGCCTGGAGCTCAGAAAAGAGAAATTTGTTGGAAAGGTAAATTTGGGAGGCATAAGAATTTAAATGGGAAATAAAGACAGGAATAGTTAAAATCACTAGGGGAAAAGTGATCAATGAGAAACCCACATATAAAATTTAGGAAAAGAAATAGATTCAGGAAAAATATGAAGCTATCTAAGAGATTAAAGGAAAAATACTTTGTAGTGTTAACAGTAGCCAAGTGGAGTAGAGGCATAGTCAGCTATATCACATATTGTTGAGAGATGAAGATGAGAGCTATAATGTGTCCTTTGACTTTTGTCACATGATGTCTTTAACAAGAGTTCATCTAGCAGAATGGTTACAAAATGGAAACCCAGATGGGCTAACAATGGGATGCAAATAGAAACTTCATTCTAAAGTTGACATTAGGGGTACCTAAGTGGCTCAGTGGTTGAGTGCTTGCCTTCAGCCCAGGGTGTGATCCTGGAGTCCCAGGATCGAGTCCCACATTGGGCTCCCTGCACGGAGCCTGCTTCTCTCTCTGCCTATGTCTCTGCCTCTCTCTCTCTGTCTCTCTCACTAGTAAAATAAAATCTTAAAAAAAAATAAAGTTGACTTTATAGGAGAGGACTAAGGGCCACATGTCAAAGGGGTGATGTGGTCAGGTGATACTTTTTCTCCTACGGTAGTGAGAAGTGAGAGTTTAAATGCTGAGCAGATGAGGGACACCTGGGTGACTCAGTGGTTGAGCATCTGCCTTCACCTCAGGGCATGATCTCGGTGTCCTGGGATCCAGTCCCACATTGGGCTCCTGCAGGGAGCCTGCTTCTCCCTCTGCCTGTGTCTCTCCCTCTCTCTCTGTGTCTCTCATGAATAAATACATACATACATACATACATACATACATACATACATACATGCTGAGAAGATGGAACCAGTAGGGTGAAAGAGTTTAAGGTGTGGGGCAGAGAATGGGTAACCCTCCAAAGTTTCTGATAGGATAGAGTTTCCAGGGCACAAGTAAGAGAATGTCTCCCCCAGTGCAACATGAAGAAACGGGAAGAGGATGAGTGTAGATAGAGGTGAGGTTTTGGATTTGGTGGTTGGAAGTTGGGGGGGCTATCATCTAATAACTTGTATCTTCTTGATCAACTAAAAGGGAAGGTAAGTTTTATGAGTGAGGGAGCAAAGAAGAAGGCCAGAAGTTTGAGGTGAATAGAATGTAGGAAATTGAACTAACTGGAAAAATAGAAGATTCTGTGGTAATACTAAGAGTTCAGCTGAGGGTAATGACCCTTTTGCTCCATTGTGTGATTCATGATGCTAGCAGTTCACCTTTAAAGATTTTTCTCCAGCACTTATAACCAACCTTTGAGCAGCCAGATACTTTGATACATTCATAGTTGAACTTTGGCCGAGTAGATTCAATTAAATGACAGCAGGATGAAAGAAATAAGGATGTTAAGATAGTGCTACAATAATGCATTACGAGGTCTCCTTTGGATATAAGAGGAAAGCAAAGACAGCAGGAGGCTGATATATAGGGAGAAAGAAAGGCACTGTAGATGTAACCATGGGAGGATATTGCTCACGTAAAGGGAGGAGAAGGTTATCCAGGATAGGGTGAAGGAACTGAAAGGCTGACATATTAGATGTTAGATCTGATGTGGTATATTTTACTTATGCAATAAGATTTTATCTTGTTTCACCATAGACCAGGGAAAACTGAACCAGTCCTAGACCATCAAAGAATCTGATTGTGCTGCAGGGCAGAAACCAGATGCACATGAAATGTGTACAAAAAACATCCACAAACAAAATAGTTGATTAATAGTTTACACCTGATTGCATTCTACAACAAGATATGTAGCATCCTGCCCAAAACCATGGTCTAATGCCTAATCTCTGAGGGCATAGATGACATATCTTGAGCAAGTTGGCTCTACATGATCAAACTGTTATATGATACAGCCTAGATAACTGACAAATGTGATGAAAATATAGACACTCTTCAGGCTGTCTGGTTCCTCTCTACATTTTTTTTTTCTCCTTAAATATAATTATACTATGGAGGTTGACCTTATGAGATGGAACACATTTAAGAGGATCTGGTAAAGTAATAATGTGAATTTCTTTATTTCAGTGGAGGTTGTCAATTAACCATAGGCTACACAATGAGCTTCCTGTGTATTAACACAAGATAATACCTCAAAATTTATTTCCTTATTAGCAGGACACCAAGGGTTTTGTTACAAGGCATGTTGGAGTAGTAAGATTACAAGTAGTTGGTTGGAAGGACATGGCATGGCTGGATAGAGATGAGAAAGGGGGACTTTCACAGGGTTGTCTTGTTTCCACATTGCCAAAAGCCCCCGTGCTATCTCTGTTGCCAGATCTTTTCACAGTGAAAAATAGTCCACCCATGGGTTCATTCAAATTAGTGGAATCAGTTCAGATTTTTATAAATTTCTTCTTCATTTGTAATCAGTCATTGCCAGCAGAATGTCAGTGTTATGTAAAACCACATGTATACTTAACACAAATGAAATGCAATTTTTTCAGCAAATGTATTGAGAGGGGAGTTTTACCATAGTAATCTTTAAATTATATAAAAGATTTAAAATTTGTGTTATGTAAGAACTATTCAAAATATGTTTTTGAAAGAATAACCACCTATCTGAGTTATTGTTATTTCCCTCTTGGCAAGCAACTGTTTTTTTTTTTTTTTTTAAGAGAGAAAGAGTATGTGTGTGTGTGTGTGTACGCACACACACTCATGAGTGGGGTGGGTGAGGGGGGAAGAGAGAGAGGTGTAAAGAGTATCTTAAGCAGGCCCTGTGCCCATCAACCCTGAGGTCATGACCTGAGCAGAAATCAAGAGTCAGACCCTTAACCAACTGAGCCACTCAGGTACCCTAGCAACTGCTTTTCATATCATGTAACCACAGTTATGAGTTCTCCTGTCCAAATAGAAGTATTCCACACATAGGCATTTTTGTCATCTGGGATAATTGTAGAAAATGTCAGTTACAGCAGGGGTGTCCAGGGTGAGATGTGTATATGGTGGGCACAACAAGGGATAGCAAGGTGACATACAGTGTAAAGTAACAGGCATTTTTTAAGGAAGGTAGAGGTCTATTTTGTATTTTGTGGCTTTTACAAAATGCCAAGGGAGAGTTTTACAAACAAATATGTCTTTACTTTTACCTGGTTTACAGTGACTGTAACACATCATCAATTGTAATTTACATGTCTAATGTTAGAGATGTTAAAATGGAAAACAAAATATGCCTCAGAATCATTAAAATGGGTTTTTTGGAAAGAGTAAACAGAAATTATTTTTTTTCCTCTTTGGCACTGCCAGTCAATATTTGTTGAGTGTATTTTCTTACCTACAATTCTTTTTTTTTTGTTTTTTTCTTTTTTTTTCAAAATAAAAAAAAATTTTTTTGAGGAAACTATGTCCAACGTGGGGCTTGAACTCACAACCCCAAGATCAAGAATTACATGCTTCACCAACTAAGCCAGCCAGACACCCCTCTTAGCTACAATTCTATTTAGTTGCAACTAAATTAAATTTTTATGGTATTCTGTTTTATATATATTTGGTCATTTGATTCTTACCACAGTTACATAAGATAGAGCAGATATTGTTCTCATTGTACACATAAAAAGGCAGAAACTCTGAGAGTCTAAATGACTTGTTCTTCCCATCTCATATGACCATGCTTAAGATTTCTAATTACAGGATATTTAAAAGTTCCAAAATGTCTTCATTTTAAGGAAATTGAGTGAATAAAGCATTTTATTGAAAAAAAAAAACTGTCAGGTTTTCTCCCCTTATAGATAAAGATTTAGATATATTTAATACTTGATATAAATTTTATGGTCTATGAATTTTATGCAAATACATGTTGAATTACAAATGCTATATTGGTAGCATAAAAATACTATTCAGCATTGTGAAGAGGTGCTGTATTCTGTATAGTTATTACCCCCCTACACTATTTCTGGATGAGATTTTTTTTCTAAAATATATTTCTTAACTCCTTGCTTAAAAGGCAAGCACATGGAACATAATTTAGTATTTTCTTGATGAATCAGATTTATAGTAATAATGATAATAGCTAACATATACTGAGCAAATAACATTTCTCAATCACTGTCCTAAGCAAAATACTGGCATTAACTTATTTTATTTTCACTATATTCCTACAAAGAATTACTCTCCACATTTGCCTGTGGGCAAACAAGGCACAGAGAGGTTAAGTAATTTGCCTAAGGTCACACAGGAGTCAGGGACAACCAAGATTCAAACCCAGTCTAGCAAGTAGAGCTTGAGGTCTTAATCATCTTATTGTGCTGTGTCTTATACTTCACTTCATGTATTAAAGTGTACTACATTGATTCTTTCAGGAACTTTTGAGATTAAAAACAATTCTATTCCAAAAGGGCCCATTTTGGAATTCTTTCCAGGTGTTTATGTTTGCTTGATTTTATTTTTTTATTTAAATAAATACCCTTCTTTTCCTTCAATTCATGCTGTGTGCCCTACCTCCTAACTTTCCATTGGCTGTATATAACCTCCATGCACTTAAAAAAAATTTAGATGATAATATTTAGTAGGACCATATTGAGTAAAATGAGATGTGCACGAGATCCTTCTAGATTTTTATGTAAGTATATTATATGATTTATAGTGACCAGGTCTTGGGACAGTTATTTTGGCCACTAAAATATTCCTTATATACTTCATTGATTATTTTTCCAAAAGTACATCGTTTGGCTATATGTTTAACAACTGATGTATTAACTGATATATTCTGTTGTTAAATGAAGAGCCTCTTTACAAGTAAGGTGTTAATACATATTCATTAGGCAAATGAAATTCCAATTTTTTAAAGAAATTGTCTAATATGCTATGGTTTACAGGTTCATTTATGTAGCTCCCATTTGCTACTTCGCCGAGCAGCTGTGGCTTGTCTCCGGCAGCTTGCACAAAGGGAAGCAGCTGAAGTATGTGAATATGCCATGAGCCTAGCAAAAAATGCAGGTGATAAGGAAAATGCTGGTACTAGTAAGTTACTTTATCAGTCAATATTCTTTTTGTTTAAATACTTTAAGATTTCAAATACATATTGCTCTTTAACATTTTTTCTTTGAAGTATGGTCAGTCTTCTTATTTTAGGTAAAATAAAACCATTATCACTTTGAAAATTCCCGTATAATTTTCTTGGTAATTTTACACCTTTTACCTTTTTTAAGGTTTGGAGCTAAAAAAAAAAAAAAAAAAACTAAATATCATTTAATATCAAGATACTTGTGCCATCCCTTCATGATGATTTACCTATATAATGGATAACTAACCCTAAGGATATTACTTTGTATCACTAATAGACTTCTGGAAAGAGAAGTTGTCTATTTTGGGGGTACCTGAAAGCTTCCAGTCTCTGATGCTAGGTGACCCTTTGTGATGTAGTTTTTCCTCAAGAAGGTAAGGCTAGAGTAACCAATAAAACAAAAATGTCAGTAAGTGTTTGGGTAGCAAAAGGTAGATCTTTGCTTTCTCCAGTTTTTAATGCGTTTTGGGAGGAATTCAACCAAAGCTTGAATTTCATAGCTGGCATTTTGGTCTCTAGGGATAGGTTGCTCACGCACTTTTCAGACCTTAACTGACAGATATTTTCCCTATTGTGAGAAAATTTTTACTTGTAAGAGCTTTCTAATGCATAGAAGTTGCTTAAGAACTGAGAAGCAAGATACTAAAATAACTTCAATTTTTTGCATAGTATAAGAGCTCTATTAACAAATATACTGTATTGTAGAATGTAGAAAGAAGTTGTTTATATAGTAGACATTATTGTTTTTAAAAGAGAAAACATAGCACCAAAGATAATTCTACAATTCTCAATACATATAAAATTTTAAAACTTATACATGTCAGTCACCATAATCAAAATTGAAAGACAAACTAAGAGGGGAAAATATTTGTAAAATATATTTATTAATTTATTTTATTCATTGAAATGTGCAAATTTATATTTTAATGTTCTTAAAGCTTAAAAGCTTAGTGTGTTGGAGTTCCTAAGACTACCCTGAGGTTTGATGATGCAGGAGGAGGACTTAGCATATAGTCATGCTTATGGCTATGATTTATTACAGCAATTCAATACAAAGCAAAATTTGCAGAGGGAAAAGGCACTTGGCATGAAGTCTGGAGCAAACCAGGCACAGATTTCCAAGGCCCACACCCCCATGAAGTCTCACAGAAGCTGCTCGACTCCCCAGCAATGAGTCATGAACAGCGTATATGAAATGTCTACCAGGGCAGCTTGTCAGGGGCCCAGTGCCCAAGGTTTTTATTGAGTGCTTGTTTACTAGGCATGTTCTGCCTCGCATGTTCCAAAAGTCCAGACATTTGAAGGCAAGTAGGTATTCAGCATGAACCATACTGTTTGTACAAATAGCTTAGGCATAGTGAGCTATTTTGACCAGGAAATGGTGGGAACTGTCCTGAAACCCAGTTCTCTGGGATGCTGGCTGAGGCCTAATCTGAATATCAGGCCGTATAAGACATCTCAGGCCTGCTATATTAACTATCTTCTGCATCTATAGAAATTATGAGAGAATAAGAAACAGGTTTCATCAAAGAAGAAATGTTGGGGCGCCTGGGTGGCTTGGCGGTTGGACATCTGCCTTTGGCTCAGGGTATAGTCCCAGGGTCCCAGGATCGGGTCCCACATCAGGCTCCCTGCATGGAGCCTGCTTCTCCTCCCTCTGTACCTCTGCCTCTCTCTCCCTCTCCCTCTCCCTCTCTCTCTCTCTCTCTCTCTCTCTCCCCCTCTCCCTCTCTCCCTCTCTCCCTCTCCCTCTCCCTCTTTCTCTCTCTCTCTCTGTGTGTATCTCATGAATAAATAAGATCTTAAAAAAAAATAGAAATATCAACATATGAATATTTTCAACCTCCAGTGACTAAATAATTGCAAGTCAATACTATCATAAGATAGCATTTTTCTTCTATAAACTTGACCAAATTAAAAATAATCATTTTAGGGATGCCTGGGTGGCTTAGCGGTTGAGTGTCTGCCTTTGGCTTAGGGCGTGAACCCCAGGGTCCTGGGATTGCGTCCTGCATTAGGCTCCCTTCAGGGAGCCTGCTTCTCCCTCTGCCTATGTCTCTGCCTCTCTCTGTGTGTCTCTCATGAATAAATAAATAAAATCTTAAAAAAAAAAGAAAATAATAATTATAACCAGCACTGGGAGAGGTATGGATAAAAGAAAACTGTCTTATACTGCTGGTAGAAAGAAATGTAAAGTCATACAAATTTTCTGATTTGTCAGTATTTTTTGTCAGTTTACCCTTTGACCTAGCGATTCCTCTTTTAGGAATTCATCTTCAATGATCAGTGTTTTCTCTCTCTCCCCCTCCCCTTTTGGATCATGACTTGATCCAAAACCAAGAGTCAGATGCTTAACTGACTGACAACCCAGGCACCCTCAATGTTCTCTTAATTCAGTGGTTTGCATGTAGCTATGAAAATTCATGTTGTAGGAATCTAATTCCTGATGTGGCAACATATTCACTACCAGCTGCTAAGTGAAAAATAGGCCTCTGTGCCTAATTTCTTGCTAATGTTTTTTTTCCTTGGAACCTTTTCTTTTGACTTTTCCTGCTATCAGTATTCCTCTCATTGTGGCTGTTTTCTGCAAACTTCCCCTTATTTTGCCTTTAGAGTGACTCAACTAAAAGAACCACTTTCAGTTTACATCCCTTTGTCTTACACTTTTCAAGGTTCAAAGGGCTTTAGAACTTGGAGCCTCCTAGTAATTCTTCTTAAGGTTACCAGTTGTACAGCTTCTGGTGTTTATAAGAAAAAAAGCTTTTCAGATAAAGCAAGACATTTGACTACTATTTATAACAATATTACTTTTTTAATTGAGGTATAATTGGCATATAATTTTATATTAGTTTCAGGTATACATCATAGTGATTCCACAATTCTGTACATGATGCAGTGCTCACCGTGATGAATGTAGTCACCATTCGTCGTTATACAACGTTATTATAATACTGTTGACTATATTTCCTATGTTGTACTCTTCAAGCCTCTTACTTACTTTATAGCTTGAAGTTTGTGCCTCTTAATCCCCTTCACCTATTTTATCCATTTCCCCACTCAAAATGACTATTACCATATGTTTCTTAGAAAGGATTTTCCCAGTTTTAAAAAATTAATTAATCAATTAAAATTTATTTATTCATGAGAGACAGAGAGAGAGAGAGGCAGATACACAGGCAGAGGGAGAAGTAGGCTCCCTGTGAGGAGCCTGATGTGGGACTCCATCCCAGGACCCCGGGGATCAAGATCTGAGCCGAAGGCAGATGTTCAACCACTGAGCCACCCAGGCACCCTGATTTTCCCAGTTTTTAAATGATCTTTTAGAGTGAAATCCATTTATAATTTGTGTTCTGGCTTTATAGATTTTTAAGAATCTGAACTATAAGACTGAATAAATTTCAACTTGTTCTATAAGACTAAATAAATTTCAGTTTGTTCTTCCAATAAATATAACAATAATTATATTTCAGTCTTTTAAATCTACTTAGAATATGTCTTTCCCACATCTTTCCCACACTTTTCTCTTTTTTAGAATGAAATAATATATTTATTGAGTTTTCTATGGAGATTTGTTTAAAATACCTCAGAATAATCAGTCTTAAAGATCATAGTTTTGCCTTTATTGTCAGAGTCAATTCTAAATCTAAGGATATATAAACTGGAGAATATCAATTCTACATATAGCTAGCTTGTTTTGTTGTAATTTTGAATTTACATGTAAGCCTGGGTCTTTAACATAATTGTTACCTGTAGTATACAGCAAAATCCTATACAAGCTCATTTGTAAAAATTGCTTTTCAGATATCAATCCTTTTGCACCTGGAGTCAGTTCTCGAAGTGATATCCATTGCCGGCACCAAGGTGTTAATATAACAGAAACTGGTCTTGAGGGACTTCTTTTTGGAATGCTAGACCGGGAGACAGATAGAAAATTATGTTCTGATATTCATGATACTTTGGGGCATATGCTCTCATCACTGGCTGTAGAAAAACTTTCCCATTGGTTAATGCTTTGTAAAGATGTCCTGGCAGCTTCTAGTGGTATGTATTTAATACATAAAATATGTTCCTCTGGTATAAATCTGTACATGTAAATGTATAGATATAGATACATAAAAAGAGATATAGATACATATATATGAATTTGAGCTTACATTTAAAAATGCTAATAAATTTTCATCTATAAATGTTGAAGGTGAATTATGTTACAAACTAATGAGCTTTCTTTGATTTAGGGAAAATAACTAAATTCAAACTAAATTTTCGTGTATAAAAATCCCAGGTTAACTCTGTATTCAACACAGTATGTAAAACTAGTAAAATATGTAAAGCACTTTTATGTTATCCTTTCTTTGCTTTCAGATTGATTTTTTAAAAATTTGCCAATTCTGTTTTCAAAGGAGTAAGAATTGAGTCCTTTTTTATTAGAAATATTGTAACATTAATGCAAGTTCAAAAACATCATTTTTGCCGTATTTGAGATTGTCCTATGCTTTGGTTTTATTATAGATATGAGCACTGCAACTCCCTTAAGTAGTGGAAAAGATGAGGAAGCTGAGAAGAAAGATGAGATGGATGATGATACCATGTTTACCACACTAGGCGAAGAAGATAAATCAAAGCCCTTTGTGGCACCTCGCTGGGCCACTCGGGTGTTCGCTGCAGATTGCCTGTGCCGAATCATTAATTTGTGTGAGAATGCGGACCAGGCCCACTTTGATCTTGCCATGGCACGTTCTGCTAAACTACGAAACCCTACAAGTAAATTTAAGATCAGTTCTTCTTTTCCCCAAAGTATTTTTATAGATCTGAAATACAGGTTTGCTGCTATGTAACATGTTTCAGACTGCCTTTCATTTCTTAGAAGTTCCTTTTACCTTTGTTTTCTGTCCATTAATCATACTACCCATCCTCTGACCTATGTTTGCAAGATAAGTTGAAGAAGATGGTCCAAAGGTGTATGCCTGTCTTTCTTAAGGTAGAGGTATCTAAGTCACGTGCCCTAAAGATAACAATGTCAATAACTTACATATCCTTTGTACTTTGTCCTAGTTAGCAGTTAAGCATAAAAGAGATGGCAAAACTTTAAGGTACATAAATTTTGCAGTCCCAGCTGTGAAGAATGTCAGAACTCATGAATGCTATCATTCAATTCAACTCAAACTCTTAGATTTCAGAAATGCTCCTAGGTATTTTTGAAAAAGTGAAAACTGTTCCTGAAACCTGACACTTTTTTATCTTTTGTAAACTTTTTATATCCCATAATTCCCTGGATCAGATATCCTAGGGAGTTTACCAAGAGATCATCAGGACCAATATTCTCATTTTACAGATCAGGAGACCCAGAGAAGCTGAGAGTGGTGGAAGAGTAATAGACTCTCTGTCTTGTACTTTGTTGTCTCCTCATCACCCTGTCATTTTTTTTTTACATATTTAAAACAAACTATATGTACTCATAATATTGAAGTCTATACATGAAAATTCCTTCTAGTTTACTTTATTACTAAACGCCTTTTAGTTTACTATAACTCACAAATGAACTATAAAACAAACAAAAAGTAAAATAGTGGTACTCTATGTATAAAATATGAATCTGAATGTACAATTAGTTATCAGCAAAGCACAATATATCATGAACACGGTGTCCTTATTCATGTCATTATTTGTCAAATATTTACCAAATCCTATTCTTTGCTATACACTGAAGATACAAAGAAGAAGCCATAGCCCATATCCTTGAAGAATTTCTAGAGGACAGAAAGACTTATCTCTCAAACAATTATATGTTCCAGTAGTGCTATGATGGAGTATTTGGGGGAGTAGTATGCATTTTCTGAAGAGCCAGGGAAGATCTCATAGAAAAGGTGATTTTGAAACTGGATTTTTAATGGCAGAGGAAAGATTTTCCAGGTAGAAGAAGCTAGTTGTATTCGTTTTCTATGGCTGCTATAACAAATGACCACAAATTCAGTGACTTAAAGCAACATACATTTTTTATCTTACCATTCTTATAGGTCAGAAAGTCCAACATGAGTCTCACTGGGCTAAAATCAAGGTAACAGTAGGGCTACCTTCCTTTCTGGAGGCTTTCCAGAAGTCTTTTCTTCTCAGCTTCCATAGGCTGCCTGCATTCCTTGGTTGTGGCCCCCTCTATCTTCAAAGCCAACAGCACTGACAGTCTCAGTGATCCTTCTTTAGATGTCACATGGCTGTGACCACAGCCAAGAGCAGTGCTCTGCTTTTAAGGCTTATGTGATTAGATTGGGCCCACCTGTTAAATTTGGGATAATTTCCATTTCAGAGCCCATAACCTTAATCACATCTACCAGCCACCTTTTGCTATGTAAGTTAACATATTCACAGGTTGTAGGGATTAGGGTGTAGATATATTTGAGCACCATTATTCTGCCTTCCACACTGGTTTATTATAAGCAAAGAAAATAAGATGATTTGTTTGTTCATTTTAGATTGATTTATTTGAGAGAGAGAGAGAGAAAGTACACTTGCACCCATGCACACACCCACATGTATAGGGACAGAAGGAGAGGGAGAGAGAATCTCAAGCAGACTCTGCCCTGAGTGAAGTCCGGTATGGGGGCTCCGTGACCCTGAGATCATAACCTGAGTTGAAATCAAGAGTCAGACGCCCCTAAAGAGAATTCATAAAGGCATGATAAGTGTGACATTTAGGGAATAGGGAAGATCCTTAGGTTGGCTTCTTTTCTTTGCATTTAATGCTTTTTCTCTCATTATTTGTATCTTGTCTTTTGCCTGCATTTTCAGAGATCCTCACAAGTTTTCCCTTTATATCATTGATAATGTTTTACTGTTTCCTGCCCCCATAATGGATCTTAAGTCTTCTTTTGTTTTTAGTTTTCCTTTAAGTTTTTTGTCTTTTTTCTACCTTCGTTGTATCATATCCTTTTGACTCTTTATGATTTTCTGTTCTTATTCTGTAGCAGCAAGGATTTTTTGCATCCTATTGAGGTATCAAGTGATTTTCTATATTTTATTCTGATTTTTATAGAAAATTATTTTTGAGAATAATTCTTTCTGAATCTTCAGAGTCTTTATTTTGTTTGGGTGTGTTTTCTTCATAGGCTTATTTATTTATATATCCTTGAAAGAGGAGAGTGCTCTCCATACTTGAAATTTACTCGCAGTGTGTGTGGGTGGATTGCCTATATTCTCTGTCTTTGTTTGCTGAGTGCTTCACATAGTAAGCTGATATAACAGCTTTCCAACCTAGATTCCAGTATCTGACATGCTTCATTCTTCTGCGCTGAAACAGGATCCTTTCTAGTTCCCATTGCCTGCCATTCTGAACAGTCATGTCAATGCGTACTTTTCAAAGTTATAGACCAAATAAATGTACTATCCAGGCTCTTCCTGTATCATCCTTATCTCCCCTTGTATCCACTGTGCTTTAGTTGTATGGAACTACTCCCAGAATATAATAAACCTCTAACAGCCCCCTAATTCTCTCCTTATTTTAGAGTTTCTGCCCCATGCCCCTTCCCACTCTCCTACTGTAGGAGTTCATCTCCTTGGATTTGGAAAAACCTTTACAATAGCCATAACCACAGAAACTTGTTGAAGTAGAAGTTCTTTGGAAATCCAGCTGAGCCACAGGTTACAACTACTTCCAAAAGACTTTGGGAGTCTTGTAGCCTCCTGAAGAACTTTAGAGTACTTGAGCTTGATAAATTCTTTTAGATAACTTCAACTGCTGTGTCTTTAAGTTCACCAATCTTTTCTTTTTCAGTAACTAATCACTAATAATCTTATCCAGTATATTTTTCATTTCAGGTATTTTTTTTTTAATTTCTACAAGTCTCATTTGTGGTTTCCCCTGTCTTTTACTTCTCTCTTCAATATGCTCAGATTTTCATTTTCTTTTTAAAATATAGGCAACATATTTATGACAACTGTTTTAGGCTCCCTGTCTGCTAATTTCATCATCTTTTTCATTTCTGTATCTGTTTCTGTTTACTGAGGGTTTGGGTTTTTTTTTTTTTTTTTCCTTGTTACAAGATCTATTTTCCTGCTTCTTTGCATCCCTGGTAATTCTTTATTATATGCCAGATTTGGACATTTTATAGTAGTAGTGCTGGATTTTGTTGTATTCCTTTAAATAGTGCTGGACTTTGTCCTGGGATGTAGTTAAATTGTATCTTTTGAATTCTTTTGAGACTTGCTTTTAAACTTTGGGCAGATCTGGGGTAGCTTTTACTCTAAAAGGAAAAAGACTTCCCTTTTCTACATCTTATCTTTATAAAAGTCTTTTCTAGAGTAGAGGTTGGGAAACTACTTCCTACAGTCCAAATCCAGACCATAGCCTGTTTTTTTAAAAATACAACTTTATTGGAACACAGCACACCCATTTATGTACACAGGGTTTATGACTTCATTCTACAAAAGCAGAGTTGAATAGTTGTGATAGAAATTATATGGCCAGCAAAACCAAAAGTATTTACTGACTAGTTCTTTTTTTTTTTTAAGATTTATTTATTTATTCATGAGAAACGGAGAGAGAGAGAGAGAGGGAGAAGCACAGGCAGAGGGAGAAGCAGGCTCCATGCAGGGAGCCTGATGCGGGACTCGATCCTGGATCTCGAGGATCACACCTTGGGCTGAAGACGGTGCTAAACCGCTGAGCCACCGGGGCTGCCCTACTAACTAGTCCTTTTTTTTTTTTTTTTTTTTTAATTTTTATTTATTTATGATAGTCACACAGAGAGAGAGAGAGAGAGGCAGAGACACAGGCAGAGGGAGAAGCAGGCTTCATGTACCGGGAGCCCGACGTGGGATTCGATCCCGGGTCTCCAGGATCGCGCCCTGGGCCAAAGGCAGGCGCCAAACCGCTGCACCACCCAGGGATCCCCTACTAACTAGTTCTTAACAGGAAAATCTGCCAACTCTTTCTAAAAGGATTACAAACTCCTTTTGGGAAAGTTATGCTAGTCAGTTATTTTGCTTCAAATGTTATTGTACATCCAGTAATGTCATCTTTATTCCCATATTGTGTAAAAATTTACCAATGTTCTTGAGAAATTATGATATACAAGCTTTCTTGAAAGTGTATCTTTGTTATTTTTAAACATAGTGAAATATCGGGAATATAAGTGTTTTTGTAAAGAAATTTCATTTCATATTTTTCTGTTATACCTGTTTTTGGAGAAGTTTTCCTTTTTGCCTTCTATTTTTTATTTTTAGATGACCTGTTGGTACTTCATCTCTCTGACCTAATTCGCATGGCATTCATGGCTGCAACAGATCATAGTAACCAGCTGCGGATGGCTGGGCTCCAAGCACTTGAAGACATTATCAAGAAATTTGCATCTGTGCCTGAGCCAGAATTTCCAGGCCATGTGATTTTAGAGCAGTATCAAGCTAATGTGAGATACTTTGTTTATTTAAAACTTAAAATTGAACCTTTGCATGATCATTAAAGGAGTGAAGATTCCCTAGAGAAATATATTTGGAACTTCAACTGCATATCTTTATTCCCATTGTCTGTTACATAGTTGAATCCTGCAGTTGAAACAATAGTATAAAACTTGTCACTATTTTTAAGTTCTGATAATGTATTGGTGATAAAACTAGAATAGAATTGCAGCCTAGCTTTTCAGCCTTGTGTTTAGATGTTTAGCTATGCCATTTAAAAGATAAAAGGACATTCAAAGAGTGTTGTGGATTTATTGACATTACTTTTATATGTCAAGACTTGATAAGCATTTTTAGAAATAAAGAGGGCAGCATTGTATATCGAAGGATAACTTTTAATAACAGCAGTTAAAAATATTACTGAAAGAATTCTATATCTTCAAAAAATATTTTATTTTATTCTAAACAGAGATACTTGTTTCCCCTGAGATTTATAACTTTTTTGTGTTCTTGAACTGAGGCACAATAATCCTGGTAATGATGGGTTATATGAAGACAAAGAAACTTAAATTAGCAAAAAAAGACACATATTTTTTTACTGTAATTATACCAGAACCTTAACTTCTGATACACAACACCTCATCTAAAAACTATACTCAAACACACACAAAATTAAAAAGGGTGAATAATGTATGCCTCATTGTTTTGCCATCCTACGTACAGGTGACGAAGTTATGACTTCTAGCCCAACTGTCTGTAGAAAACCTGTATATAGTTACTTATTCGCAAATATTCAACCTATAAGAATGAAGTTTGTTGTTTTGTTTAATTTTGACTTTTTATTTAGGACTAATTTTTTTTTAAATTTTTATTTATTTATGATAGTCACACACAGAAGGAGAGAGAGAGGCAGAGACATAGGCAGAGGGAGAAGCAGGCTCCATGCACCAGGAGCCCGATGTGGGACTCGATCCTGGGTCTCCAGGATCGCGCCCTGGGCCAAAGGCAGGTGCTAAACTGCTGCACCACCCAGGGATCCCTATTTAGGACTAATTTTAAACTCACAGAAAAATTACAAGAATAATTCTTTAAATCATGTCCTTTACCCTTGAATACTTCAGTCTGTATTTCCAAAGGACAAGAACACTGTTTTATATAACGGAACAGTTAATCAACTTCAGGAAATTCAGCATTGATATATTACTTCTATATAGTCCAGCATATTCCAGTTTTATCAGTCAACCCAGCAATCTCTTTTATAGTATATTCTCTTTCTTCTTCAGTACAGGAGCCAGCACCAGCTCTGTGATTAATTGATAACTGTACTACCAATACTGCAATTAGTTGTCATGTGTTTTTAGTCATGGAGAGGGACTCTGGATCCATTTCTAAACTGCTATTGATAAATCTCAGTGACTGACTCTCTCGTGTAAGGAAAGATGTGTTAAATTAGGGATTGACTGTATTTAATTCCTTATTCAGTTCATACACATCAAATCTAATATATCTAAGAACCTATGACTGGATTGGCTTATTAAAACTAAAGCTCAAAAAAAAATAAAATAAAAAATAAAACTAAAGCTCATTTTCCTTCACTTACTACTATGACAACTGTACATAAATGAATATTTCTTGAGCATCCTTCTTTTAAAGCTTTCTTTTTTTTTTTGAGGTGAAATGGTGTCTGAGTGACTAGAGTGACTATGTGAATTTTTAGTACTAACCAATTATTTAAAGGAATTGATCCAGTTATATGAGATTCACTCATGAGGTAAATACTGTTAGAAATTCATTCAGGAAAATATAGACAGAATAAAAAAAGAATAGCAGTTTTCTGTTCCAGGGAACCTGTGACTTTGTCAGAAAATCCTGTTTACTATTAAACAAAAACAAAGGAAAAAGAAGCAAGATTAATTGCCTGTTTTGGTATAGCATTCATATAGATTTGATAATGATTATAACCTCCTGGAAAGCAAAAGAAAAATGATATGTTTGAATTTATTGTAACTCAAAAGAGAGATAAGAGAGATGTGATAAAAAGGAAAATAACAAAGATGTATTTTGTGTGTTTTCATCTCCAAGGACACAAGAGGCTTTATGTTTACTACTTATCTTTAAAAACAAGATGGTTGTATTCATTTTCCTAGGTGGGAGCTGCTTTAAGACCAGCCTTTTCACAAGATACCCCATCAGACATAATAGCGAAAGCTTGCCAGGTAAGAAGAAAAATAGTGTTTTCTATGGTTACCTTCTTTAAATTAATAGATACCTTAGAATTTCACTTCTAAGAAAGAAGAGAGAAAAATCAAATAATATTTATTTTTATCTTGGAAATACAACAGTGTTAGTTTCCTCTTTTACTCTGTACCAAATGATGAAGTAGTAACTATTAATCACATCCCTTTTTCTGTCATAGCTGAGGAGATGACTTTGGGATACATAGGTCTTATATCATCCAGAAGTGAACAAAGGTATAAAAATCATAAGAGGGACTAAAAGTAAAAGCAAGATTGCAAAATAACTAAAGAATGCATATTAATGATAATTAGTTTTAATAAAAGACTTTTTGATCACAGTTTGTGAAAATTCTACGTTATTCTAAAGAGAATTTCACAATATAGAAATTTCATTGCAAAATTAATCCCAGGGGATTATTTTCACATTATTATATTTGAAAAAAGTCACAGAAGCACTTAAGTTTCTACACTTTTGATAAGTTCCTCTTTTTCATGCCTTGTTTTGAAAATGGGCTCATGCATTAAGCTCTCATCTTTCAGGAAATCAGATTCTTTATCTGCTTTCCCAAGGATAAAAGAGAAGCAACACTCTCCTTTCCAGTTTTCTGGAGTACAGAACTGTGGTTTATAATTATTGCTTAGAATCCATAATCCAGCTACATGTGGCTTCTACACAGAGAATCTTCTGCTGTTTGCAATAATACATGTGAAGTTCTTACTTTGTTCTCTCTGTGGCTCAATCGGTTTGGCTCTTCCTCTTCCTCCCATTGTTTTTTTTTTTTTAATTATTTTATTTTATTTTTTTAAAGAGGGAGTGGTCAGGTAGGGGCAGAGGGAGAGGAAGAGAGAGGATCTTGAGCAGATTCCACACCCAGCATGGAGCCTGATACAGGGATCATCATCCCCGGGATCATGACCTGAACCGAAATCAAGAGTCAGATACTTAAACTGACTGAGTCACCCAGGCCCCCCAACCTTGTTAAGATTTATTTCTCTGACGTCTGCTCTATTAGTGATGGCCTTCAGAAAAATGAACTCCTCTTACAAACAGCAGACCAGAGAGAGAAGAGGGAGCCTTGTTTAAGAGAGAGGACTGTGGATCATGAGACAAACCTTGGAGTTAAAGGAGACCATTGGTATGAGATACTGACTCACAGACAATCAAAAATCATAGTCCTGTATAAATAAATGTATCATGATGATGTTTCAGAATATAGTATTTAAACAGAAAAAAACCTACAAAGCTCCCATTCATAGAAAAGCAAAGGCTATTCAGATTTCATCTTGTGGATGAGTAGTATGAAAATTTCCTGTTACTGAATTTGCCTTCAACTTCTTATTCTTTATGTGACTCTAGCTGCTTTTTCTTTCTTTCTTTTTTTCTTTTTTTAAAGATTTTATTTATTTATTCATGAGAGACAGAGAGCAAGGCAGAAAAATAGGCAGAGGGAGAAGCAGGCCCCCTGTGAGGAGCCCGATGTGGGATTCAATCCCAGGACCTCAGGATCATGACCTGAACTGAAGGCAGACGCTCAACCACTGAGCCACCCAGGTGCCCCTGTAGCTGCTTTTTCTATAAGAAGTTCCTTCTTTTCCACTAGCAGGCTTAAGTTTTTGACCTATCCTTCTGTTTCTGGGAGGAAACCTAGTTTTGAAACAGATGGAACAGTGGGTTGCAAGTTCCTTTTTCTTAAAGGAAAGTAAGGAGTTGGGTTTGGACAGATTATGAAACATTGTATCCCACCTTATTTACCAGAATAGATATCATGTTAAGCCTGAAAATCAGGATAATTTTTAGATATTGTAGGAAGACTCTCAAGTGTAACACAGAGACAGTAATCAGTGGTTTAGTAAAAAAAAAAAAAAAAAAAAATCATTTAGATCAGCATAGGAATCATAAACATAATATATACTTTAAATGTCTTATTTCAGATTGAGATGTTTAAATGTACATTCATGCACCACTCTTGATTTAAGGCCAGGGTATTTTCTCTGAATATGATGTTGCTGATTCCGTGCTGCTTTATCTTTTTTCATAAACCAAATCTGTGATGGAGTATACCTGCAGTTTTAGTTTCATGCTCTTTACTTTTTAAAAGATTTTATTTCCAGGGGTACCTGGGTGGCTCAGTCAGTTAAGCATCTGCCTTGGGGTCAGGTCATGATCCTGGGCTTCTGGGATTGAGACCTGAGTTGGGCTCTGTTCAGTGGGGAGCCTGCTTTTACCTCTCCCTCTGCCATTCCCCCTGGTTGTGCTTTCTCTTTCTCTCTGTCAAATAAATAAGATCTTTAAAAATAAAAGATTTTATTTTCAAGTAATCTCTACACCCATCATGGGGTTTGAATTCACAACCCCAGGACTAAGAGTTACATGTTGTACTGACTGAGCCAGCCAGACACCCCTAATTTCATGTTCTTTAAAGGGAGGACTTGTAATTGTGGGGAAAGGTCGCACTGCCAGACCACCCCTTCCTTGTTGCCATTCTTCCGTTGGCTCCAGTGTCCCCACACTTGCCTGGTTTTCCTTTTGCTTTCCTGGCATTTTTAATTTCTTTCATGGTTTATTCTTATTCTACTTGTCCCTTAAGTGTAACTATCTTCCCTGTGTTTTCCTTATACCTTTTTTTAAATACCTGTCCTTACATAGATTTACCTGGTAACATTGCTTTGGTTATTACCTGTGTGTGGAGAGTGCCCTGGTCTCACTAGTTTTGTTTTGTTTTAATTCCAGTATAGTTATATTCGTTTCAAATATGCAATATAGTGAATCAGCAATTTTATGCATTACTCGGTGCTCATCACAATAAGTGTACTCTTCATCTCCATCACCTATTTCACCCATCCCCCTTCCCCCTACCCTTTGGTAACCATCAGTTCTCTATAGTTAAAGAGTCTGATTCTTTTTTTTTTTTTTAAAGATTTTATTTATTTATTCATAGAGACATAGCTAGAGAGAGAGAGGCAAAGACACAGGCAGAGGGAGAAGCAGGCTCCATGCAAGGAGCCCGATGTGGGACTCGATCCCGGGTCTCCAAGATCACGCCCTGGGCTGCAGGTGGTGCTAAACCGCTGCGCCACCAGGGCTGCCCAAGAGTCTGATTCTTGATTTGTCTCTTCTTTTTTTCCTTTTTTTTTTTGTTTGTTTGTTTCTTAAGTTCTACATATGAGTGAGATCATATTGTCTTTCTCTGATTGACTTATTTCACTTAGCATTGTACTCTCTAGCATTATCCATGTTGTTGGAAATGGCAGGATTTCATTCCTTTTTATGGCTGAGTAATAATCCATGGTGTGTGTGTGTGTGCGCGCGCGCGCATGTGCGCACACATCTTCTTTACTCATTCATCTATTGATGGACACTTAAGTTGCTTCCATAATTTGGCTATGGTAAAAAAAAAAAGTTAAAAATAGAACTACCCTACGATCTAATAATGACACTACTAGATATTTACCCAAAGAATACAAAAACACTTCTTCAAAGGGATGCATACACCCCCATGCTTATTGCAGCATTACTTACAACAACCAGCTTTGATTCTTTCCATGTTTTGCAAGTCCCTGCCTCCTCCCCTAAAAATATTTACTTGGTTTCCAAATCCAGTAATTTCTACTTCCAAGCCTCTCTCAGATGACGCTCCCTTCTCCTTCCATTCCCAGCTTGATCTGTATTGTCTCTATCCTACAATATTTTAATAGTCACTTAACTGAACACGTTGCTTACCACCTAAACACATCTTTCCTGGTATAAGTACTGGAGCAATCTTCCTAAAGCACAATTTTTTAAAAAGATTTTATTTAGAGAGAGAGAAAGAGAGAATCCCAAGCAGACTCCATACTGAGCTCAGAGCCAAGGTGGGACTCAATCCCACAACCCCAAGATCAAGACCTGAGCCAAAATCAAGAGTTGGACACTTAACCAACTGAGCAACTCAGGCGCCTCAAGCACAATTGTAAGTGTAATCTCCCTGCTCTGAAGCCTTAGAAACTCATGACTACCCACAGAACAAAGTCTGAGTTCAGTTTGCATGGGATTTAAATTGTACCATAATCTGATCCCAGTTAATTTTGCTAATCTTCTCTCTTTTCCCATGTAACTCTTCTGTATTTATACACACAGACCTTCCTGATATCTAAATATTTCCATTTCTTCTGCTGGAAGTAATCTCTATTTTCTATGTTTTTAGGTGTAGTATTGCAGTCCTACAGTGTTTATCCAATCTGTGTTTTCTTTCTTGAGGACGGCGACTAGATTTTTTCCCCCTTTATTTATTTTTTCATCCCTTCCATACCACTCAGAATAACCTTTTGCTTGTGTTAAGCAGAAATGTTGTTGAAGTGAAGAATTATTCACAACTGAACTGATTCAGGCAGAAATTTTTTCCATTAAGATTTTTGTCAAATTAGACAATGGAAATATTATAAGTAAATACTGTTAGTTTTCCCTGTTAGAGTACAATAAATTCCATTCTTGTCAATTTGTTACTCAAAAATAATGCTGAAGCACAGCATTTGGTTTTTTTGTTTTGTTTTCTTCATTGGTTTGTTGTGTTTCTTCCCTCAATAAAAAAAATCATATTAAATATTAATTTTTTATTCAAAATTTAAAATGTTTTTCTTTGGCCAGGTATGTAGTACATGGATCGGAAGTGGAGTTGTCAGTGATCTCAATGACCTCCGTCGAGTGCACAATCTGCTTGTTTCTTCTTTGGACAAAGTGCAGGCTGGAAAAGGATCTTCTAGCCAACTATACCGAGAGAGTGCCACAACCATGGAAAAATTGGCTGTTCTCAAAGCATGGGCAGAGGTAACCATAGCCTATTTTTGAACCGTTTCTCCATCCATGAAAAAATATTCCCCTAGTCCAATAGGTAAAAAAAATTTATTTGATTTTTATTTTTTTTTTAAACTGCCCTTTGGTGTGAAATGCTTTTTGAAAATCTGTTATTTGCTCCTTCTCATTAAAATATGTATATATTTATGAAAGAGCTCTTATCAAACCTTTGAAAGTTGTTTTTAATCAATTTTTTCAAAATTTCTATATTGAGAAGGGCCTCCCCCAAATAATTATGTGGAAATTAGGCAGTGCAGGGTATGATGATCACAGCATTGGTTGCCAGTCAGCTAGTTCTCTGCTGACTTGCATTAATATGGTTGATTCACCTACTAGGAAGGCTGGCATAGTTTAGTATAAAAAGCATTAAATGTTGAATCAGAGGCCCTAGAACAAGTTCTCTCTATAATTTACCATCTTTGTGACTTTGGTCAAGTGATTTGATCTCAGAGCCTTACTTTTGTTTTTTGTTTTGTTTTTCATTACAATGTAGAAATATCTTTTTGTAAGGCAATGTATATCAAAGGACATTGTGGCTGGTATTGAATGGAAGATAGATTATTGCTTTTAAAAAATTAGATCAGAAGCTCACGTAACTAAATTAATAATGCATGTTTTTATTGACACTGCTTTCTTTTTTAGGGCAACTTGTAATCTTATTTAATGATTTGCACCTCATACCAGACTTGAATGCTAGTAATTTTTTTCCCCATTTCTCTTCCCTTTTTTTAAAGTAAATTTTATTTTTTTTAAATTTTTTATTATTTATTTATGATAGTCATACAGAGAGAGAGAGGCAGAGACATAGGCAGAGGGAGAAGCAGGCTCCATGCACCGGGAGCCTGGCATGGGATTCGATTCCGGGTCTCCAGGATCGCGCCCTGGGCCAAAGGCAGGCGCCAAACCGCTGCACCACCCGGGGATCCCTTTAAGTAAATTTTAAACATATATATATATGTATATATTTATATATATATAAATATATATAAATTTATATGTTTATGTAAATTTATATATGTTTATGTATATGTAAATTTATATATGTTTATGTATATGTAAATTTATATATATGTTTATATATGTGTGTGTTTTTTTCCTTTTCTTTGTCATTCTCTTCAAATGCCCAGCGTAGTCTAGATTTCTCTCCTGAAGACCTATCTCTGCTTATACTTTTTCACTCAGAAAACTGAGGAGATCCATTCTCTGTCTCTGCAGATTGTTGCCTTGAAATTTTTAGATTTACAGGAGTTGAGAACTGTCCTTTCACCTGTCAGTTAATGTTAGTTAGGCTTGAGTATGGAGAGGAGACTTTCTAGCCCAGTGCTGTCCCTCATGCCTGCTTCTGTATCTGCACCCTCTCCTTCCATCTGCTCACTCTTCTTGCCTGCCTTCCTCCCCTTGTCCTCACAGCTTTCCCTCTCCCCTCTTCACATCTCAGGGCATTGAAGGAGTTTCCATATCTTCACTTCCTTGCTCTTGATCACCCCCTTCCCCATCCCCCACAATCTGGGGTCATCCTCACTGATGCAGACTGGCTGGTGGAAGTCCCAGATGGGGTTCTGCAGGACTAGCCCACAGTGTCCTGGGCTTTGCACAGGATAGAAATCAAATGTGAGCTGAGAGGAAGTGACAACAGAGTTTATTGAAGGTATAGAGACAGCAGATACAGACAGAGCATCTGGGAGACTTGGAAAGGAAAGGAGAGTGAGTCTCGTCTTTGCTCAAGGCTTGGGATTTTTACTGAGGATGGTTGCCTGGTGTACATGCCCCTCTCAGGCATCTGAGATCTGGTCAAAACAAGGAGGAGTGCTCAGGTGTCCTCCATAAGTACCTTATGCCCTGGAGCTAGGGCTTTTGGTGTCAGAGTGTCTGGAGTCAGTGGTCTTGGAAAATGTACATGAGGACCCCACCTAGTCATTTCTTAGATGTTATCTCTTGTGCTAAAAGACTCCAAAGAGATCATTAAGTCCTTGACCTTTACAAGGAGGACATACAGCATGTATAAGCTGGGGGTGCAGATCCTGGCAAGAAGAGAAGCAGGAAAAGAAGCAAAAATAGTTTTTTATGAGGTCTCTTCAGTTTCCCTGTGTCATCACCACTCCATTGGAATTACTCTCACTAAAGTTACAAATGAGAGAATTATCTGTATCCCTACACAATCACCAGACTCCATGTACATAGTCTCTCTGGTACTGTCTCCTTTAGAAGCCCTTTGTTTTCCTTAACTTTTGTGATACTCCTCTCTTGCTTCTCCTCTTACCTTTTCATTATTCATTCTCAACATCACTTGCTGGCTGGCCTCTCTTTGCCTGCCCACTCTTTATTTATTTTTTTAAGATTTTATTTATTTATTCATGAGAGCCAGAGAGAGAGAGAGAGAGGTAGAGACATAGGCAGAGAGAGAAGCAGGCTCCCTACAGGGAGCCCAATGTGGAACTGTATCTATCCCCAGGACCGGGATCACGCCCTGAGCCAAAGGCAGACAGACGCTCAACCACTGAGCCACCCAGGCATCCCTGCCTGCCTACTCTTTAACTGTTGGTGTTCTTCTTGTCCCTTTCCTCCCTCTTCATACTTTCTGGGCAGCTTCATCCATACCTGTAACCTGTAGCTTTAACTTGTATATTAAAGATTGTAATTCTACTTCTCTACCTAGACCTCCTAAATTCCAATTCCATATTTTTGGCTATTCACTAGACATCTCCCCTTGGATGATATAAGTACCACACACCCAACATGTCTAAAAAAAATACTATGTTTTATCTTCTTTTTTCCTCTTTATCTCAGCATCTCCTATCTCCTATCTTCAGAGCAGGACCTAGGTATCAATATTAAATGCTTCTTCTCCAGTCCCCTTCATCTTATATCTAGTAGGTAACTAATTCCTGTGTATTTTACTGTTAGTATTATCTTTGAAAATATGTAATTTTGTTCTGATAATAAAAAATACCTATGCTCATTACATAAATTCAGAATATAGAGAATTTTTTTTTTAAGAGAAAAATTTTTATTTAAATAAACCTGGGGACCACTGGGTGGCTCAGTGGTTGAGCGTCTGCCTTCAGCTCAGGGTGTGATCCTGGGGTCCTGGGATAGAGTCCCACATTGGGCTCCTCACATGGAGCCTGCTTCTCTCTCTGCCTATGTCTCTGCCTCTCTCTGTCTCTCATGAATTAAAAACAAAAAAATTTGTAATCTTATCCCCTCTGTAATTTTACTATCTTATCATCCAGAGATAACTATTGTTAATATTTTGGTATATATCACTATGCACATATAAATCTGTTTATACTAAAAAATATATGTATCTATATCTTTATTTTCAAAATAAAAATGGAATTTTATTTAACATAGCAACTATTTTTTAAATTTAGCAATAGATTTTATATACCTTTTCCATACCTATAAATAAATATGTCCTTTCTCCTACCCCTGCCTTAGTTTGAGTCCTCATCATCTGTTACCTGACCTGTACAGTTGCTAATTTTTTTCACATGTTAGTCTTCCCCACCCCACCTCCAGCTATTCCTATATGGATTCTCAGAATAATCCTTCTAAAGTGCAAAATTTGGGGCAGCCCCAGTGGCACAGCGGTTTAGGGCCACCTGCAGCCTGGAGTGTGATCCTGGAGTCCTGGGATCGAGTCCCACGTCGGGCTCCCTGCATGGAGCCTGCTTCTCCCTCTGCCTCTCTCTCTCTCTCTCTCTTTCTGAATAAATAAATAAATAAATAAATAAATAAATAAATAAATAAATCTTTAAAAAAAATAAAATGCAAAATTTGGGCAAAGAATATGAATTAACAATTCACAGAAAGGAAACAAAGCTATGCATAAACATATGGGGAAGAGAAGAAATATAGAAACATTACCCAGATAAATTAACATCATTTTTAGAATGACAGTAAAATTTTTCCAAAGGGTGATAATATATCAAAACACTTACTGAAACTGCATATTAGCTGACCAGTTTATCCTAAGGAATATTAAGGATATATACAAAGACTATGCTATGATGATATTCATTGCAATGTTTATTTTTCTCAGAAAAATGGAAATAACTTAAATGTATGTCTTGATCCTAAGAGATGATGAGATTAAGTGAATAAAAAATTGGGTTAAAAGTTATTTAGGGGAGTACCTGTGTGGTGCAGTAGGTTGGGTGTCCCAACTCTTGGTTTTGGCTCAGGTCATGACCTCAGGGTCATAAGATTAAGCCCTGCATCAGGCTCCACACTCAGCAGGGAGTCAGCTTGAGACTCTTTCTCCCTCTGCCCTCCCCGCTGCATATTCTCTTTCTCTTTCTTTCTTTCTCTCTCTCTCTCTCTCTCTCAAATAAATCTTTTTAAAAATTTAAAAAACAAAAGTTACACAGTTTTGTTTAAAAGACTGTATATACAACATGTCTAGAATGCTAACAATATTTCTTTTTCTTATGCTTCTGATTTTTCTATTTTTCTTGTGTAATATCTAATAAGATGTATTTAGACTTTAAAAAAGGAGTCTAAAAAACATATTCTCTTGGATTGCAAATAGCACTATAAACTACAGAACCCTTTTAAAGGTTTTGGCAATGTCTATCTAGAACCATAAAAATATTTGTAATCACTAATGCAGTAATTCTGTTTCTGGGATTTTATCTTAGGGGAAAATATCCAAAATACAGGAAGGAAATGTTTACAAAAAGCTTAACTTGGAACATTATTTATAATATGAAGAGCTGCACACCTTTTGTCTTTGGAAACACTGTATCTTGTCTTTTTAAGATTCCCAAGGCTGAGTAAAGAATCAGGAGTAAATATTAAATTTCAACTTAGGGAAATTGTATGACTCATCCCCTACAGCCATTAAGAGTAACGGTTTTGAAGACTAGCATTTTATGGGAAAATATTACGATATGTTAATAAATAAAATTAAATACAAAATTCTTTGTACAACAAAATTACAACTTACAAAGATAGAATATGATAACCTGAAAATTGGGATTATTAGTAATTTTAAAAACTCATTTTCCAAACTTTTTATGGTATAATTTTAGAATAAAATTAAAAGTTCAGGAAAAATACATAATAAATCCTGCAGTGGCCTCTTCCCTTCCCCATTGCCTACAGAGTAAAACCGGTCACCTACTTCTGCCTCATATTCTTTGGTCAGTCCATACATGTTGCCAAAGCTTAAATGTGTGTGCAAAAACAAACAAAAATAACTGCGATGAAGAAGAATCTTCAAAATTATGTTTTAGGAAGTTGCTATTATACATCATTTTGGCTTACTAAATGGAGAGAAAGGATACAGATAATATATATGTGACTATTAAATTATATGCTTTGCTCAACTCTCTGTTATAAAGGCAAGATTGCTAAGTATCACTTAAGGGGTTAGAAGGATATTTATGGAAATCCTTTTTCTGGCCCTTCTTCCATCCCTTCCAGCCTTTTTCTTTGAATGCTATCCGATTATGTCTAATAAGTCTGTGAAAGTGGAAGCAGTAAACAGGAAGTTATACCCTATGACCAAAAAAAAGACACACATAAAAGAGGGCTTTGTAAAGTCTAACAAGACAAGCCAGAAAAATGTCAGAGAACCCTACTCAAGGAATATTTTGTGAGAGGAATACTCAGAAGTCAGGTCAATGAAAAAAGATTGAAAGATTGTCTCCAAAGCAGGTGGAATTATTCTTTGGAGGTTGTCAGGAAATCATGAAGTTGTATACATATTCCAGTGTTTCTACTCAATTAACTTAATTGAGTAGAAACACTGGAATAATAATTATTATTATTCAATAATTCAGTTGTATAATCATAGCAATTTAGATTATGTCATTTCTTAATATTATGCCCTGTTATTTTCTCCTCCTAAATATCTTACTAGGTATATGTGGTTGCTATGAATATCAAGAAGGAAGCAGAGTCAAAGCCAAAAAGAGCAATTAAAAGTACTGATGATGATGATGATGATTATGGTACTATAGACGAACTACCACCAGATAGTTTAATAACACTCGTGCAACCCGAACTGCCAACACTCAGCCGCCTGTGGCTGGCAGCATTAAAAGACTATGCGCTTTTAACTTTACCAGCTGAATTTGCTAGTCAGCTCCCGCCTGATGGTAAGTACTGCATTCAGAGTTTTGCCTTTATGGGGTTTACAGTAGTAATTAAATGAAGTGTAATTGGCGTTTAATGCAATCCCTATCAAAATACCATGGACTTTCTTCAGAGAGTTAGAACAAATTATTTTAAGATTTGTGTGGAATCAGAAAAGACCCCGAATAGCCAGGGGAATTTTAAAAAAGAAAACCATAGCTGGGGGCATCACAATGCCAGATTTCAGGTTGTACTACAAAGCTGTGGTCATTAAGACAGTGTGGTGCTGGCACAAAAACAGACACATAGATCGATGGAACAGAATAGAGAACCCAGAAGTGGACCCTGAACTTTATGGTCAACTAATATTCGATAAAGGAGGAAAGACTATCCATTAGAAGAAAGACAGTCTCTTCATAAATGGTGCTGGGAAAATTGGACATCCACATGCAGAAGAATGAAACTAGACCACTCTCTTTCACCATACACGAAGATAAACTCAAAATGGATGAAAGATCTAAATGTGAGACAAGATTCCATCAAAATCCTAGAGGAGAACACAGGCAACACCCTTTTTAAACTCGGCCATAGTAACTTCTTGCAAGATACATCCACGAAGGCAAAAGAAACAGAAGCAAAAATGAACTATTGGGACTTCATCAAGATAAGAAGCTTTTGCACAGCAAAGGATACAGTCAGCAAAACTAAAAGACAACCTACAGAATGGGAGAAGATATTTGCAAATGACGTATCAGACAGTCTAGTTTCCAAGATCTATAAAGGGCTAGTTTCCAAGATCTATAAAGAACTTATTAAACTCAACACCAAAGAAACAAACAATCCAATCATGAAATGGGCAAAAGACATGAGAAATCTCACAGAGGAAGACATAGACATGGCCAACATGCACATGAGAAAATGCTCTGCATCACTTGCCATCAGGGAAATACAAATCAAAACCACAATGAGATATCATCTCACACCAGTGAGAATGGGGAAAATTAACAAGGCAGGAAACCACAAATGTTGGAGAGGATGCGGAGTAAAGGGAACCCTCTTACACTGTTGGTGGGAATGTGAACTGGTGCAGCCACTCTGGAAAACTGTGTGGAGGTTCCTCAAAGAGTTCAAAATAGACCTGCCCTACGACCCAGCAATTGCACTGTTGGGGATTTACCCCAAAGATACAGATGCAATGAAACGCAGGGACACCTGCACCCCGATGTTTATAGCAGCAATGGCCACAATAGCCAAACTGTGGAAGGAGCCTCGGTGTCCATCGAAACACGAATGGATAAAGAAGATGTGGTTTATGTATACAATGGAATATTAATCAGCCATTAGAAACGACAAATACCCACCATTTGCTTCAACGTGGATGGAACTGGAGGGTATTATGCTGAGTGAAGTAAGTCAATCAGAGAAGGACAAACAGTGTATGTTCTCATTCATTTGGGGAATATAAATAATAGTGAAAGGGAATATAAGGGAAGGGAGAAGAAATGTGTGGGAAATATCAGAAAGGGAGACAGAACGTAAAGACTCCTAACTCTGGGAAACGAACTAGGGGTGGTGGAAGGGGAGGAGGGTGGGGGGTGGAGGTGAATGGGTGACGGGCACTGAGGGGGGCACTTGACGGGATGAGCACTGGGTGTTATTCTGTATGTTGGTAAATTGAACACCAATAAAAATAAATTTATTAAAAAAAAAATGAAGCGTAATTGGTGAAAGCTAGAACAGCAATTAATATTACAATGTAACTTAACACATCTTAAATTTAAAAAGAGAGTATAACCCCTTAAATTTAATTATTTAATTATTAATAATTTAATAATATAAGATGTAGTAATGACATTTTAAATTTCTGTAGACTTATACTTGGCGTTCTCTCACTTAGAGCATGTTCTCCATATTGAATTTATAAATTCAAATATGGCATAAGCTTTTTTATTAACCTAAGCGTAAATATTCTCACTGTTATGGTAATAACTATATGAGCTAGAGTACTCTAAATAACTATGCATAACAAGTCATTATGCCTAACCATGATGAAGTTTATTGCTGTGCTGGTAAGTGTATGCAAGAACAGGTGGGAAAGTCCTCAGTTTGGTAGTGAAAGCAGGAGTTATGGAAGAATGGCAGAGGAAGAGTGAAAGAGAAAGAAGAGAGGTCCCTGGCTGTGGTAGGAGAAGGTAACCAGGGTTTTAGGGAGTCTCCAGTAACAGTGAAGAGGAAGCCTGTGACCACAGGGTAGAGAAAGAGAGAGGATCCCCAGCAGCATGTGCAGTTGCAAGGAAAGGCTGGAAACCCTAGCCTTGGTGAGGAAGGCACAGGCACTACAGTTCTGCAGCTGCAGAAAAGACATTAGTTTTGGTGACTTTGTAATAAAGAGACTCTCTTTAGCCAGATTACTCTTTGGTATGTGGTATGGTCTGAATTTTGTGTCCCTTCTAAATTCACATGTTGATACATAATCCCCATTGTGATGGTATCGGGAAGTGGGGCATTTGGGAACTGCTTGGGTCATGAAGTGGAGCCCTCTGAAATGGGATTAGTAGTACCCTTAGAGAAGAGACCCTACATTGCTCCCTAGCCCCTTCTACCGTGTGAGAATATAGGTAGGAGTCAGAGAGATGGCCCTTACCTGAGCATGCTAGCAGCCTGATCTCAGACTTCCTGAAATGAGAGAAATACATTTCTGTTGTTAATAAGCCACCCAGTCTGTGGTATTTTGTTAAAGCAGCCCAAATGGACTAAGATGGTAAGAAATGGGTATTTTTAAGTTAGTTATTGGTAAATGGTTGAACACTTACAATAAAAGTAATGGCTTTGATTGGCTTGATTATTTTACAGGGGGAGCATTTTATACTCCGGAGACTATTGATACAGCTAGACTTCACTACCGGAATTCATGGGCCCCCATTCTCCATGCAGTGGCACTTTGGCTGAATAGCACAGGATTTACATGTTCAGAGTCTGCAGAAGCAGCAGCAATACCTGGCTTACAGAAACGTTCTACACCTGTGAATTTAAACCAGGCATCAGGAGCAACACCTAGTACTAAATCTTTGCCAGAAATTAACAAAGACAGAATGCATCTGATTTTAGGTAGGTGTATGATATTGATGTATTTAAAGATGTGTCACTTCTGAAATTCATATCTGTAAGGAAGAAAAAATTTCCTTCTATCCTCTTAGGTTCTGTGGCTGGCCTGAGAATTAAATTGATAAAACAGATTAAGGAGAAAAGCATGCAGATTTATTTAATATTTTTAACCTAAAGTAGCCATTAGGCCAAAAAACTTACATACTACTTTACACAAAGAACAATACATTGTGGGGATGTGACCAGACAAAGGGGTGTGGGCTGGGGACAATAAATTGTGGGACAAGGACTAGGAAATATATGGGGGGGAACTAATTTTAGTAAGTTTGTTTGTACAAGTCTATTTCAACAATGACTCCCAGTCTTCTCTTCCTAATACAGGGAGGGCACCTTTCTCATGAGAAGTTTCATGACCTGCTTTTAGGTGGGAAGGGGTTAGAGGGCCGTTACTGTATCTGCTATTCATCAAGTACCTTCAGCTCAAAATAATCAATATGCCACAGAGGCATATTTTAGTGTGGCATATTCTGAACCCCTTCATAGCTTTCATTTTAATGCTATAGAAAAGTTTCATATACCACAGTCCAGAGAGGGAATAATAAAAGGAGGATTTTTAAAGCACATTTTCTAAATTGTTAACTGAATTTTTAATAGAAAAATTTAATTATTAAAGACTACTCTAAAAATTTTAGCTATCGTGTTCACTCGCAGAGCAATATTGAATAATTTTCAAGAAAAACTACATTTTTCTTTTTCAAAGGCAGATTTTCTTTTTACTTAACACTTAACAGATTGTCCCTTGAGGAAATAGTAAAATGCAAAGTTAAAGAAAATTTGAATAAATTCAATTTATAATTGCATCGATGATGCTCTTTTAACATTAAGGTGTTATAGATTCTAATGAGGCTCTTAAGCAGGTTTATATTTTCTGGAAGGGAAAAGGAACATAGTTGCTAAGGTGAAATTATAGAACTCATCAATAGATCTTATACATGAAAATATAAGACTCATCTAAAACAGTGACCTTACATTATGCAAATTAAGAACAATTGTTATCCATGATATCCATTATACCTCCGTAGTTTGCCACTAAAAATTCTTTGTAGACATGGAAATTGTTTGGCAACCATGTAATGAGAAGTAATTTTATCATTTTCATAAGTGTATTTTTAATGTGTTCTTTTTTTAAGTTCTTGAAATAAAAAAATCTAGTATCTTCTTAACTCCATGACCTTGGAACTACCTCCCTTCCCTACCTCCAATTTGATTATTAACCTAATTGCAAAGCTACAGTCTGTGTTATAAAGTTTGGCTACTGCTTTTGGTGACCATTTTGAACTCTACAATAGCATTCAATATGTGTTAAAGTAATCTTCAGAAGAATAGAGGAAAAATAGAGAAAAAAATCTGACATCAAAGCAACAAAGTGTTTTATAGACAAACATGTATTTTTATTATGTACATCACAGGTGTGAGTATACAGTTCCTTTGCTCCCCTAGACCTGAGGAGCCTATTGAACATGTTACAGCATGTCTACAGGCCTTACACACCTTGCTAGATTCTCCTTATGCCCGAATTCATATTGCAGAAGATCAGGTACAGTATTTTTCTATAACAGATAATAAATGTTATGCTTTGTTTTTATCATATTTATCTTAATACAACTTTCTCCCATATGAAATAAATATTATATAATAAGTATTCAAGATTTTCGCTTTATGTAAGACATTCTAGTGATGTTGGGTGACCAGGCACAGGCAGCATAAAAATAGTCAGTGTATCTTCTTAGATGTGTTCATCAGTAGTCGAATAAAACTAAAAATTAAGGGATGCCTTCAGTCCCAGTTAATGATTCTACTAATAAAGGGCTGAAGTAATTTATAAGGCTATTAAATAAATTATACCATTTTTAAATGTTTGATCAAGTTTTATCTCTCATTTAATGAATTTTTTTTGCACTGGCTCAACTACTTATCTAAACAATTTAATGAATTGCTTTTTCTAGTTCTGTATGTAATATTTAGAGGGCTTATTCATGATCTAGAACCAAGCTACCAGTGGATTTGTTATTCTTCTTTTTAATTAGGAATTCTTTTATTTCTATAATAGGAGCCATCTTTTTGGTCACCATCACTACAGGTGGGGTAATTTTCCATAAAACACAAACAGGTAAAAAAGAAGTTGTTATCATTTCATATATCCAGATTAGTTTTGCACATGATAGTGACCTAAACCAAAATAAAGCAAAGCATATACTTTGTGATTACAAGATTCATTCACTGATGAACTCTTCTTGTACCCCAGCCTTGCAGCCTAAAGCTACTCTTTAGCTGAACTACAGATTACTCAAGAAACTTCAGGTTTTTATATAATTTAAAATTTAATCTGTGAATGAAGAGAGAATACAAGGTTTACACTCACTCATTTCGATTTTAACATATTATGTCCCACACCTACCTAGCTATTTTTTGGACTCAATAATGTTTTGTTTATCCAAGTACTGTTTAACACTTGGATGGATTTTTTTTTTTCCTGAGTCAGATCCTGTAATTTCAATATCATCAGAGTTCACTGACTCAAAAATTCACACTGACTCATTCACTCAACAACTTTTACTCAACAACTTTTATTCTGCATCAGACACAGTTGGAGGCTATAGCTGTCACAAGTGGTTTCACTGCACCTGGATCAGAAGATCAGGACAGTATGATAAATGCTGAGCTAGTATATATAAAGGTATGATGAGAATAGAGGGGAGAAGCCCAGACATTATCAGGGAAGGTAAAGAATGGCTTCTCAGAGGAAATGATGGTTGGATTAAATCTTAAAAGAGGAATTGGTGAGGCAGCACAAGAAGAATGGGTTTTCTTCTCTGGGAGAGAAGCAAAGACAAAGACAAGGAGGCTCAAGAGAACATGACAAGTTCAAGGACACTGCTGTCATTTACTATGGCTGAGACAAATGGAGCATGTGGGGGTTGTTAGGAGATGAGGCTGTATAACAGGGTAAGGGCCAAATCATGAAAATTCCTGTGTGACATGTTAAAGGATTTAAAATCTATCTTAAAAGTAATAGGGAATCATTAAAAATGTTAAAATAGAGGAATGATTAAACTTGTATTTCAGAACATGGTATATATAGGGACGCCTGGGTGGCTCAGAGGTTGAGCATCTGCCTTTGGCTCAGGGCATGATGCCGGGGTCCAGGATTGAGTTCCACATAGGGCTCCTTGCAGGGAGCCTGCTCCCTGTGCCTGTGTCTCTGCCTCTCTCTCTCTCTCTCTGTCTCTCATGAATAAATAAATAAAATCTTAAAAAGAAAAAAAAAGAACGTGATAGATAAATAGATAGATAGATAGATAGATAGATAGATAGATAGATAGATAGATAGATAGATTTGATCCCTTTTATCAACCTTGTGAGATTGGTCTATAAAAGATGACAAGGGAGGCCAATTAAGAGGCTCTTTTCATAATTCCAGAGAAATAGCGAGTTATACACTAGCCTAGGAAAACTGAATAAAGAAGGAAAAAAAGAGGGCCAGGACTGGTACATGAGGGTATATTACAAATAACAAATAAGGATGGAGATGAGGGAAATAAGCACCAGAGACTACTACAGAGGTAGGAGAACTAAGAACAGAGTTACAAGGACAAGGGAGAGTGTCAAGGATAGACAACAGTCTCAAAAGAACCAGGATCCCAGTATATAAGGACAGAAGAGAGTCCAGGGAAGGTTATTAGTGACCGAAGACAGAGCATTTTCTTAGGTGAGCAGAAGCCAGATTATGGAAGAATGAGGAATAAGTGAGGGGGTGAAGGAAGTGGAAGCATGTGGCCTGGCACCAGAGGAAGCACAATAGAGATAGAGGACATGGGGGCAGAGAGAAAGATCTGAGAGGATTTGAGAGGGGGATGGGAATGAGACAGAAAAGACCTGAGTGTTCTCCTTAACCTGGGAGAAGGACCTAACTAGAGAGAGAGGCTGAAGGCATGTGAAGTACAATCAAGGCCCTTGAAGAATTCTGGGGAAGTCAATCAGTATAGGAAGCAGATAATGAAAGATTAATCAGCCTTGGATAGAGTCTGGACATTTGATCTTGAGAAAGGTAAATGTGGCTTTGGTTATACTTAAGTTTTTCTCTCCCTCTTTGAAATTTGAGGCAGATTCATTGGGTGGGTTTTAAGTGGAGGATTATAAGTGGCTTAAAAGTGAGTGGTTCAAGTTTGTAATACTTGCTGAGATGAATGGGAGGGGGACTTATTGGAAGTGCCTAGCATCCACAATATTTTGTTGATTGAAAGTGTGTTGGAATACAATATGACCATTTCTCAAGATTGTTATACTGTTCTTATTTGTTACACAGTCATATATATTAATTTTAGCTACCAGATTTATTTTTACATGCATATTTTCTTAGATTGTAATAACATAAATTTATCCTTTGAAATTAAGATTAATTAGATTTACCTGTGTTAATTTATAATAGCTGATTGGTGTTGAGTTGCTAAGTGTTTTGCACCGCCTCCTGTTGACCTGGAACCCACCATCTGTTCAGCTGCTGGTTACTGGAGTTGTACAACAGATAGTAAGAGCTGCTCAGGATTATTTGCAAGAAAAAAGGAACACTCTAAGTAAGCACTAGAAATTATGTTAACTTCAAAGTAGATTTTATTTGTACTCTGACTTCTTAAATATCAAGGCCAGGAAATTTTTAATAAATAATTTAGTCATAGATATAGAGGATTTGCAATTGATTTTGCTTTCATTGGAAATAACTAAATGAAATTCCTGATGGTCAACTATTTTTTACCTTCAAAAGTGTCAACTTCATATGGTTCAACCTAACTTATAAGTGTTCCTTGTGATATGAAATGCGTTCCTAATAAAATTACCTAATAGGGCACCTGAGTGGCTCAGTGGTTGAGCATCTGCCTTCCGCTCAGGTTGTGATCCCAGAGTCCTGGGGTCGAGTCCCACATTGGCCTCCCTGCATGGAGCCTGCTTCTCTTTCTGCCTATGTCTGTGTCTCTCATGAATAGATCAATAAAATATTTTTTAAAAAAATACCTAATAAAATGTTTTGAAGTAAAAAATGAAAAAAATAAAAATAAAAAATGGATTGTCTTTTACTTTTAAAAGGAAGGACTTTTAAGGAGAACTCAATAAACAATTCTAACAAGGCAGAGAATTATTCTGAGTAAGATGTGTTATTAGTTAAACTTTCAGTTGTAAATTCTTCTGAAAGAATTTCTCAAATATACTTAATGTGCTGTACTATTACTATTTTTTTCTGGAAATTTCACCAAATGTTCTTTCACTGAAGATGAAGATGACATGGAGAAAGAATCCTGTCCTATAATAGGAGAAGGAGGTGACAGCGGTGGTCTTGTTCCTGGAAAATCTCTCGTGTTTGCAACTATGGAGCTATTGATGTTCATTTTAGTACGGCATATGCCACATCTCAGTACCAAGATGTCGGATTCACCCAGTCACATAGCCACTAAAACTCGACTGTCAGAAGAAAGTGCTCGTTTGGTAGCAGCCACAGTTACCATACTCTCTGACTTACCATCCCTGTGTTCACCTGCTGGTATGGTATTGATCACTATTTGGAAATGCATTATTTTACAGTAGACAAAGATGAGCTTGCCTTTGATTTTAAGTACTATTATGAATTATTTTCCTCTGAAATCTCAAGTACAGAAGGAGAAGTTAGTCTTTTATGATGTGTTGATCTTTAGAAGTCTATAAAGATTAAGGATTTTTAAAAACCCAAAACTTAAGATGTTCTTCAGATGTATTTCAAACTTCAGCAAGGAGATAGAACACCAGCTTGAGGCAAGACACTGAATGTTAGCAGACAGGCATAAGATGGGATGACTAAACAGCTTAGTTTCTGATCTGATTGCCACTCTTGAGTCTCTGACAAACCGAAAAACATCAGATGAGTGTGACCACCAACTCTAAGGAGTAACTAAAGAAATTATAGCTGTAAAGATGATAGTTGTCTGCAGATATCCAAAAAGTACTGGATGGAAATGGAGACTTTCCCTCTATCTGTCTAGAAGAAAGAAACAATATCAGGAGATATAAAGGTAAATTTCATCCCAACACAAGCCTATATATAGATGTGAAAATAATGAATTCTCCACTGCTGGAGCTTTGCTGGCTGACTATGATAGCGGCCTAAGAAAGTGATGAGGAGCGTCTTCCATGAGGTGGGAGGTTGGATTCGATGACCTTAAAGTTCTTTCAGCTACAAGTTCCAGGATTATTTCATTTCTTTTTTGCTTACCCATATAGTCTTTTCATTGTTTTTCCTGGCTTGGTTAAGGCTGACTTCAGTATGCTGCAGATTGATTACATGTCTTAGAATTGCTACAAGATTCATCAGATTGCTCAGATAGTTATCATAGTGTATGGAAGTGCTTCCCTTCCATTTTTCTATCTTCTTTTCTTATTTTCATTTTGAAGGGCATGACATATTAAAGGGGAAATATTGGAAATAATAAGAACAAGGCTAGATGGAAAAAGGAAGAAAATAGTCTTCTTTAACTTGCCACTTTGTCATCTTCTTTTCTAAACATTGGATTATAATAATAGTAATGCAGTAAATTTTGTATAACAACAAGGGAAAAAATAATATTAAGCCACAATCAATTCTAAAAAACAATTGAAATAACTGTAATGTGAGAACTGAGTAGTTATGAGGTAATCTGATTTGTTTTCAATTCAGGGTGTATGACAATCCTGCCCACAATTCTGTTTTTAATTGCAAGAATATTGAAAGACACGGCAGTAAAGTCTGCAGATAATCAGGTCCCTCCACCAGTCAGTGCAGCTCTTCAAGGGATTAAAAGCATCGTGACCCTCTCAATGGCCAAGACTGAGGACACTCAGAAACAGTGGACGGCTCTAATTCGCAGCACTCTCGCATGCATCCTGGAATATTCTCAACCAGGTAACCTAATCAGGGCTGAAAACCCATAATCTATTGGAATAGCTGTTTGTCAGGGCACCTGGATGGCTCAGTAGTTGAGCATCTGCCTTTGGCTCAGGTCATGATCCTGGGGTCCTGGGAGTGAGTCCTGCATCAGGCTTACCACAGGGAGCCTCCTTCACCCTCTGCCTATGTCTCTGTCTCTCTGTGTGTCTCATGAATACATAAATAAAATCTTAAAAAAGAAATATCTGTTTGTCAATAACTAATTGAATGAGCTTGTCAGAGAAGTGCAGTGTAACACTGAATCAACTCGGGTGTTTTAGTAACAGGTAGGAACATTATTAGTAACCCTTTCTGGATGTTGACTGTAAATGTCCTTGTCTTACAACTTAAATACATGGTGGAGGTGCTCCCTTACCCGCCGCCCCCCCAAAAAAAAGATTTTAGAAAATATACTCAGAATCCAATTGATATGTGTTAATATATTTGTTTGCTTCAGTTTTTTTTAATAAAAATAATAGAGAAAATTGATGTATCTGTCACCACCCCAGATTATCTTCAAATGAAACTATAGTCTTGATTTTGATGTTTCATTCCAGAAATATTTACATATGTAAATAAATATACTTTCTGTATTAGTAAATGTATGTCTATATTAATAAATTATATGCATGTATATATTAATAAATGCATATGTGAATTACATATAAAATGAGATAAATAACCATGAGCGATATATAGTATTTCTCTTGTGTTTTTAAATTTACATAAGTAATGTCATAGTATATCATTCTACCTTTACTTTCTTACGCAGGAATAAGGTTTTTTTTTTTTTTTTTTTTTTTTTTTTAGCTATTAGTATGTACATATAAAACTCTCATTTATTCCTTTTAACTTCTATATAGTTTTCATCATATGAAAACTATATGTTTTTTAATTATTCATTCCCCTGTCCATTGATATTTCTGCTATTTCTGATTTTTTCCCCATTATAAAAATTGCTACCGTGAACATCTTTATAAATCTTCACGCACTTACGCTATGAGATTTGCTAGAGAATACCCCAGAAGCGGAATTGATGGCACATTTTAATTTTATCAGACATGGCCAGTTCATTCTCCAAAGTAGCCATATGAATTTATACACCCACCAGCAGTGTAGGATAATCTCTATTTCTACATGTCCTCACCAATACTTGGTATTTCAGACTTTTAAATTTTGCTATCTGATGGGCAAAATGTACTGTCTTATTGTTTTAATTTGCATTTCTCATTTTCCTAGTGAGTTATAAGCATTTTTCATGCTTCTGTTTAATTTGGGAGGAAATGTTTATTCACATTTTTATCCATTTTTCTTCTGTGTTTGACTTTTTTCTCTCATTTTATTTCTGTTGTAAAGAAAATGTCACAAGTACTGAAAAAGAATAAAGATTTACCATGTCACCTATCATCTATTAAAACATGTCCACACTAAGACTGTGGAAGCAAGCCCTTGAATCAAGAGATAGAGCAATGAAACACACAAATTGCTTTAAAACAGACATTTATCCACATGAGAATGTAAAAGCACATTCATTATTCTTCAAATGGTTTGTATCAGCTCTTTGAGATACCAGTTCCAATTAGGCCCTCACCTTATATTATGACTCAAAATAAATGCCAAATAAATTAAAACAGTAATGTATAGTTTAAAAAAATACCCCAGGCCAGAAGAAATTCAAACAGAACCTAGAGATTAAATCACAGGGTGCCTGGGTAGCTCAGTTGGTTGAGCATACAGCTCTTGATTTGGCTCAGGTCATGATCAGGTCATGATTGTGAAATGGCTCCACATTCAGCATGGAGTCTGCTTGAGATTCTTTTCTTTCCTTTCCTCTTTCCCCTGCCCTCATGCTTACATGTACTCTCTCTCTCTCTCTCTCTCTCAAATATATAAATAAGTAAAATCATTAGAAGTTAAACTGTCACTGGGTAGTAGAATTTCAAGTTTTATTTCTTCCCTAGACCATTTTTATATTGTTTTTGTTTGTTTGTTTGTTTGTTTAAGATTTTATTCATCCATTCATGAGAGACACATAGAGGCAGAGACACAGTCAGAGGGAGAAGCAGGCCCCCTGTAGGGAGCCTGATGTGGGACTCCATCTCGGGTCTCCAGGATCACGCCCTGGGCCAAAGGCAGGCGCTAAACCGCTGAGCCACCCAGGTGTCCCTATTTTTATATTGTTAAACAATGGCCATGTATTATTTTTATTATCTGAATTTTTTAATATTAATTATTTGGAAGAGAAAAATTAATTAGTTTTATTAATGCTACTGAAACTATTTTAGCTTTATCATGAGTTAATGTTTGGCTTTTAAAGCAGGTTTTTAACGAAAGAAATATTAAATGCCATATTTATATATATATGTATATGTGTGTAAATAGATATGAATAACAAGATAAAGAAATAGTTAAGTGTTTGTTTAAGAATATAAATATTGTTTTAATTTTCTTGGGGCAGTGTCATAGTCAATAATCATGTTTTTGGGGCACCTGGGTGGCTTAGTTAGGAGTCTGCCATCACGGTTTAGCGCCTGCCTTTGGCCCAGGGCGTGATCCTGGAGTCTTAGGATCGAGTCCCACATCGGGCTCCCTGCATGGAGCCTGCTTCTCTCTCTGCCTCTCTCTCTCTCTCTCTCTCTCTGCCTCATGAATGAATAAATAAATAAAATCTTAAAAAAAAAAAAGAGTCTGCCATCAGCTCGGGTCATGATCTGAGGGTCTTGGGATTGAGCCAGGCATCAGGCTTCCCTGTTCAGTGGGGACTCTGCTTCTCCCTCTCCCTCTGCAGCTCCCCCTGCTTGCTCTCTCTCTCTCTTCCTGTCAAATAAATTAATTAAATCTTTTTTAAGAACATCATGTGTTTTCCCAGTTGTCAGCTATATGGAAAGGTTTTGATATTTTATCAGTCTAGTTCATTAATATTAAGTTAATTTAAAGGTATGATAAGAAAATTAACTTGACTAAGATATTCTGTCCAGAAATGAATTTTCAGGAGACAGTATGAAGTGGAGATCAGGCCAGAGGTATTATTTGTATAGTATTTGCAAGTAAGGCAAGCAGAATCCTTTGCTTTACAAGGATAATTTTGTAATAGAGAATTTTTATTTAGGAAATCATATTTCTTAGTATAAAATCTGAGACTTCCACTTCGAAAAAACGTGCATGTGTGTGTACTCACATGAATAAACACATGCATGTATGTAAAATCTCCTTGGGTATAGCATATACTCTTAAGATTGCTGGCATTATTTTTTCATTTTTAAAAATTTCAATTATGAAATAGACTTCAAACCTTTTACAAAGTTATAAGAATGGTATAGTAAACTACAGTATACCCTTCTCCTAGATTCATCAACTGTTAACATTTTGCCACATTTTAATTTTATTACTCTGTAATCTGCATGTTATTAATATCATTGTTAATTTTGCTGAGCTGTTTGAGAATACACTGAAGTCATCATGACTCACTACTAAATGCTTCATGGATGTCCTATGAACAAGAATGTTCTCTTACATAACCACAGAAGAATTCTCAAATGTAGGCAATTTAACATCGATATAATGCTATTATTGTTCAGATACAAATTTTACCAATTGTCCTAATAATAACTATAGAACCTTTTCTTTTTATCTAGGATATAGTCCATGATCATGCATTGTACTTAGTTGTCCTAATGCTTTCATCTTCTTTTTTTTTATTTTTTTATTTATTTGTGATAGTCACACAGAGAGGGAGAGAGAGAGAGAGAGAGAGAGAGAGAGAGAGGCAGAGACACAGGCAGAGGGAGAAGCAGGCTCCATGCACCGGGAGCCCGATGTGGGATTCGATCCTGGGTCTCCAGGATCGCGCTCTGGGCCAAAGGCAGGCGCCAAACCGCTGCGCCACCCAGGGATCTCTGCTTTCACCTTCTTTAGTCTGAGGCAGTCATTCAACTTTTTTTTTTTAATTTTTCATGATACTAATGTTTTTTTAAAACTACAGACATCTATTTTATAGTTTGGTTTTCAGTTTGGAATTGCATGATTTTTTTTTCTCATCATTAGATTCAGGTTTTGCTTTTTTGGAAGGAAGGCTATATGAATATTTTTATGTCTTTCTCAGTGCATCTTGTAAGGAGGTATATAATATTGCTTCGTCCCATTATTGGGAATCTTAACTTTAATAACTTGATTAAGATGGTGTCTGTCATATTTCTCCACTATAAAGTTGATATTTTTCCCTTTTACAATTAATAAGGAGTTTGTGGAGACATAATTTGAAACTCTGTCAATTATCTGTTCCCCATCAAGCTTTCACCCATTGGTTTTTGGGTTTTTTGGTTTTTTGGTTTTTTCTTAAGTAAACCCTACCTGCAGCATGGGGCTTGAACTCAGGACCCTGAGATCAAGAGTCGCATACTCCACCAACTGAGCCAGTTAGGTGCCCGCATACCCAATGGTTTTAACATCTGTTGTACCTGCACAGTTATTACTGTGATGATGTCAAAATGATAATTTTCTAACTTCTATATTTTCTTCCTTTTACATATATTAGCTAGCATTTCACTGAGCTTTTTCTTTGCCTTCATTATTTTCTTATATGTTTATTGTTTATTACTATCAGATTTATGATCCTTTATTTAATTCAATGGACCCATTATTGTCATTATGGCATATCCCCATTATTTCTTGAGCACATTTTTATTTTTCTGCAGCAAGAAATAGCAGGCTTACCTTGCATTTTTCCTATTTGTGTTCTGGAACCCATCACCTCTCCAAAACACCTTTCCTGATTTCTTTTAATAGAAAACCATATTTAAATGGCAAAGCTTGGGGACACCAGGGTGGCTCAGTGGTTGACATTTGCCTTGGGCTCAGGTCATGATCCTGGGGTCCTGGGATTGAGTCCCGCATTGGGCTCCCCACAGGGAGCCTGCTTCTCCCTCTGCATATGTCTCTGCCTCTCTCTCTATGTCTCTCATGAATAAATAAATAAAATCTCTAAAAAGTAAAAAAATAAATAAATGGCAAATCTTAAAGTCACAATTTTGTTTTTTTATTTTTATTTTTAAAATGTTTTATTTATTTATTTGACAGAAAGAGAACACAAGCAGGGGGACCAGTAGCCAGAGGCAGAGGGAGAAGCAGGCTCCCCACTGAGTAGGGAGCCCAACGTGGGGCTTGATCCCAGGACTCTGAGATCATGATCTGAGCCAAAGGCAGACACTTAATGGACTGAGCAACCCAGGTGCCCGTTAAAGTCATGATTTTAAAATAAAGTGTTAATTTTCCAACAAAAAATTGCTTACATTGTCACAAACTCTGAGTTAGAAATTGTTCTCATTTCACCTGCAATAATATTCCTACTATGGAGTTGGGTTTTTAAGAGGTATGACTTAGATGATTGTAGGTTTGCTAAATCCTTCAAATTTTGCATCTCTTTTTTGTGTGTGTGTGTTAAATTAACAAACTTCTTTTCAACCATTGTTCTTAGCCCATTCTATTGTATGCCAGTACCCTAATTATTAAATAATGTTAACATACCAAATATATATGTTCATACTCCTGATAAATTATTGATTATATTGAATATTTGCAGTTTCCAAATTAGTCCAAATTCATACAGAAAGAATGGTAGTAAGTTCAGCCATGAAATAAATCATGATAAAATAGTATAGATCTCTTAGATGTTTAATAGTAGTTTTCTTTAGAATAAATGTAAATATTTCCTGTATTTCTAATTACATACTATATTTCCATTAGGTTGTATCTATCCTCACATAAATGATTGTGATAGAAAGAAGTTCTCTAAAATTATGAGAATACTGTGTTCAAGAAATTGTGCCAGATTTTTTAGATTATGGTTGTATAAAATTTATAGGTCTGTGGATTTTTAAATTACTTAGAATATTTTATAATCACTTAACTTTGTTGGAAGGAAAGTATGTGGAAATTTTTTTATCAATTTAAACTATAAAGAAGTTACATAGCTACATAAGTTTTAAGTAATTCTTTATTACTGTGTTATTGTTCCTACTCAAATTTGCTTTCCCTTGTTAAGATTTATGCTGGAATTTTTGTTTAGTTAATATCGTACCATCCAAAAAAGGAAAAAAGAATTTAAATACAGGACTCTAATAAAGTATCTCCGTTTCCTTAATAGTAGATGAGTTCTATTCATAAAGTTGTTTATGGATTGTATTAGATTTAGGCAGTGTGTGGGTTAGGAGAGAGGGTTATTCAAGATTGGAGTTCCAAAACATGTTGGAAATAGCACATTGCTTTAATTTTTCACATATTTTAATATTATTCATATATTTCAGAAGATTCCATGCCTATGCCTGATGAAGTAAGCATGCTAACAGCAATTGCACTCTTCCTGTGGTCTGCTAGTAGTGAAATAATAGGAGTCCAGTCATTACAGAATGGCTGCATGAACAGATTTAAAAATGCATTAAATTCATGTGACCCATGGGTAAGTTACACTTAAACACAGTGGTAAAATTCCACTTTATCAGTAAAATTTTAGATTGATTCATTAAAATGGGTGATACATCAAATGAAAACCTAAATATTTGTTATATAGCTTTTGAATAGAAAAGCTGCAAAGGTTACTCACTTTAAGCACTTGGAGACACATGTGTGTATGCATATTTATACATGTAAAAAATTTTCCAATATCTGAAATGTTTGATTAACTCTGGCTTATATTGGTAGAAATTTTACATGAGTCTATGATCATATTTTTCACTGTTTACTTAATGGCACCAAAAACATTAAAGAATAAATTTATATTGTAAGTTTTATTATATTACATGTTTTGATGAAGTTTTTCTAGAAAATACTTTTTTTTTTTTTTGGTTTCACAATGTCAGAGTCTAAAGATTCTCAGTCCTGCTGCATATCAGAAAAAAATCAGTTTAGTAACATGATTCCTAGACTCTGCTACTGTCTTCCTGAATCATAAGTCTGTATTTTAAAAATACTGCCCAAGTATTTCTTATGCCCAGCAAGGTATGGCAACTTCTCTTCTACCAAAGTGCTGAAACTGCTTTATTCTACTATTTGACCCATATGGTGATGGATCTTCCTTTTGTTGTTGTTGTTGTTGTTGTTGTTGTTGTTAGTATGAAGTCTTTTTAAGCTAAAGTGGAGCCAATGAGATTTTACTTTCTAGTCCTGGAAAAGTTAAATTGGCATAAGCAGTCATTTCCAGGGAATTCAAATGAACTTGAGTTGTCTAGTGTATTTTTATAGCAGTGTTTGACATCATTTAGATACTAGCTTTCCTTACTAAATAGGTTAAAGTGAAAAGGACAATTGTCAAGTAAAGAAGAAATAAAAAACATATATTGGAATTCCTAGCTTCTTCCACACTATAGAAATATATGAATTATGTAAGCTTGGTAATTTGGCAGTTACCACGTAAGGAATATTTATTTAATTAATTTTAATTAATTTTGGAGGTTTCATTATTCTAACTTAATTTAATTTTGGAAGTTTCATTATTCTAACTTCATTTCCATAAATAGAAAATGGCATTTATTCATCCCACATTTTTATTTTCATTCTGCAATATCACATCTTTTCAGCATATATTAAGTTGCAGTGTGATTGTACAGCAAATAAGAACTATCACACATGTTAATTAATAAAATGATTTTCTTTTATAGGTTCAAGCCAAATGTTACCAGCTTCTCCTCTCAGTCTTCCAGCATTCCAATCGTGCCCTATCAACCCCCTATATCCATTCTTTAGCTCCAATAGTGGTTGAAAAGCTGAAAGCTGTTGAAAGAAATAGACCAGCCAGTAGCACAGAACTTTTAGCTGTTCAAGAAGGAATCAAAGTTCTGGAAACATTAGTTGCTCTTGGGGAAGAACAGAATAGTAAGTATTCTTAATAAAAACACAATAATCCAAAATGAACTGTGTGTGTGTGTGTGTGTGTGTGTGTGTACATGTATATATACTTCTTATTTGATATTGGACACAGGCCATTGCAATAAGTTTACTAAGGAGTGGTTACTATCTGAAAGATTAATATTTTTGCTCATACTACTAACAATGTATTGAGGTGATTCAAATTCACTTTTTTATGAGCAAGAGGTTAAAACAAATTACTGATGGCATTTCAACACATTGATTTTTTTCTTCTAGGAATGTACTATTTAAGAACTAGGAAAAATGTCGATATTTAATTGATTTATAAAAATAATTTATTACGGTGTCATAATACAAGTACACAAGCTTTATAACAAATAGGATCAGATTAATATTAATGCTAAACGTCATTATTAAAATACCTCCAATTTTGAAATTTAAAAATTATTTTTATTTAATGAAAAGCTACCAGAGGGGCGCCTGCGTGGCTCAGTTAGTTAAGTGGCTGCCTTCAGCTCAGGTCATGATCCCAGGGTCCTGGAATCAAGCCAAGTCGGACTCCCTGCTCAGCCAGGGGCCTGCTTTTCCTCCCTGTCCCCTGCTCATGTTCTCCCTCCCTCACTTTCTCTCTCTGTCTCTCAAATAAATAAATAAAATCTTTAAATAAAAACAAGGAAAAGCTACCAGATACATCCATTTAATCAGACTTAGGCAGCTTAATTCCTACTCTTCTTTATTCCTTTGATTTCATCACAGTCTAAGATTTGTTTTTAGAAATATGACTTTTAATTGTTGCAGAAAGACTATGCTTTTTGAACTGTGATTGAACATTAAGCTGTTTCTAATTTTTCAATATCGTAAATAACTGAGATGAGTATCCTTGTACAGATATCTTTGCACACATTTTTTATTATATCTATCAATTTCTTAACATGAAATTACTGGAAATTGAAGGAAGTGCATGTTTTTTTTAAGGCTTTTAATGTATGTTGCCAGATTACTCTTCAGATAACAGTTATATCCATTTTTTTCTATCGTAAGTTTTTTTCTTTTTCCCTTTAAAAAACTGACAGGAAATTGGAAGGTAGAGGCTTTGAAAAAGTTATTTTAAGAGCTTCACTATGAAATAATAACCCTTGGGATCCCTGGGTGGCTCAGTGGTTTAGCGCCTGCCTTGGGCCCAGGGTGTGATCCTGGAGACCCAGGATCGAGTCCCACGTCAGGCTCCCTGCATGGAGCCTGCTTCTCCCTCTGCCTCTGTGTGTGTGTGTGTGTGTGTGTGTGTGTGTGTGTGTGATGAATAAATAGATAAAATCTTAAAAAATAAAATAAGATTTTAAAATAAAATAATAACCCAGGGGCTCCTAGGTGGCATCTGACTCTTGGTTTTGGCTCTGATGGTGGTCTGGGGTCTGGAGATTGGACCCTGAGTCGGGTTCTGCACTCTGCGCTTGGAATCTGCCTGTCCCTCTCCCTCCCCCTCTGCTCTTCCCCACAACACACACACACATGCCTGCATGCATTTGTGCTCTCTCCCTCAAATAAATAAAATCTTTTAAAAAATAATAATAATAATCCAGAACTATGAAAGTGGAAAAGGAGAAATGCAGAGGTAGTTATGAAAAAAACTGACCTGAGTTGATGAGTTACGAGTTATAGGGAGCAAAAGAGGAGAGCCAAAACAGAACTGTTCCCTGAAAGAAGTGTGGAAGGAGTATCAAAATTGGAAAAGTCAGGAAGAAAGACTGGGAGTTGATAAGTTTAGTTGAAATTAGATATCAGTAGAAGGGTTCCCTGGGTGGCTCCACGGTTTAGCGCCTTCCCTCAGCCCAGGGCGTGATCCTGGGGTCCCAGGATTGAGTCCCACATCAGGCTCCCTGCATGGAGCCTGCTTCTCCCTCTGCCTGTCTCTCTCCCTCTCTCTCTCTCTCTCTCATGAATAAATAAATAAAATCTTAAAAAAAAAAAAAAAAGGAAATTAGATATCAGTAGATTATTTGGATAGAAATGGTGTGGCTGACGTCATAGCCTGTGTTTGTGACCATCATGGCCAAAACCAAAGGTACATGGTGGCCATCTCATTATATCATATATGTTCATTCATTCATTCGTTGATTTGATGTTATCTTCCTGCTAAATGCCATCATATCCCATTTATAGGACTCATTTCCCTTTGGTTTTTGCATGCATTCAGCCTTATATTTATCTTGATTTTTTTAAAATGCCAATTTTACTATAACTCTCAAAAGTCTTCTTACAAATACAATGCATCTGTTATCTCAGTGAAGCAGTCTATTAAAAAATGAAGAAACCATGATAATGCTTATTGCTGATATATCTCACTAACACTTAAAACTATAATATATAGTTATATAAAATATAGTAATATAATTCCCAGAGGGTGAATTTTCTAGCTTTTAAATTTATCACTCAACTTTCTTCACAACAGTTGCAAATGCTAATTTTTTGTTTTTAACTTTGCAGTATCCATTACAGAAATAGGCAGTGAATGTTTTTATACTCAACATGACCAAGGTTATAAGCAAAGACATCGGAATTATATTTGAGTCTTAATTCTCATCATCTTTATTCAATCTACTACTCAGAACTTATCTTACCTTCTTTTAAAACTTCTCTAGGATTCAAGAGAATCTTGCTTTCTATTCTTATATCTAATCATCTCATAACTAAATAACTATAATAGTGTCCTAATCAATTTTACCTCTCCTTTGTTTAAGTATTGTGAGTAGCAGGGCGCCTGGGTGGCTCACAGGGACAGAGTGGGATTAGGGTTCTGGAAAGGCCTCATGATTATCATCATTGTCTTTCTTGAGGTCAGTGAGTGTTGTATTCCATGTTCTGGATCAGGTGCTTCCTGTTCCCCTACCGCCTTGGCTACTATCATTCTACAAAAATTAACAGAAATTAAAAGTGGAAAAAGCACGATTCTCAATGTTTATTATCAGATACATACGTATATGATCACATTTTTTTCTTAAGAAAAATACCAGCTTTAATGAAACTTATGTTCCAGGATGGAGTTGTTAATATGGGAAGACAAAGAGACTAATAAGTGGGATTAACTCTCCAAATAAATCTCTCAGGGCTTCGAATTTATGTCAGCCAGACATGGGTTCTTGTTTTTTAACCCTAAATTCTACATATTTGATTCTTTTTGAGATATTTTCCCCTTACTTACTGTGGGTTTGAGGGGATGATGAAATGGGAAAGAGTTGTATTTCTATTTTAAAATGAAGGAATACCTAGTTTTAGTTAAATAACAGTAAAGGGATGCTCAGGTTCTGTTTCCTATTCTAACCTCCCTATTCTGAAATACCTTAAAAATGTCATGATGTTACTCTCTGAGTACATTTCACCAAATGGCCAGCATTTTTTTTTGTTTGCCTTTTCTTAAAATTTAAATTCAGTTAATTAACATGTAATATATTATTGGTTTCAAAGGTAGAGGTCAGTGATTCTTTAGTTGTATATAACACTCAGTGCTCATTACATCACTTGCCCTCTTTAATGTCCATCATCGAGTTACCCTATGCCCCTTCCCCTCCAGCAATCCTCAGTTTGTTTCCTAGATTTGAGTCTCTTGTTTGTCTCCCTCTCTGATTTCATCTTGTTTTATTTTTCCTCTCTTCCCCTGTGACCCTGTTTTCTTAAATTTTTTTGTATTTTTTGTTTAATAAAACAAATTAATATAAATCTAAAACATAATCTTAACAAACCTGGTCTTCAGCCCTAACATAGCTTGCACTAAGTAAATATTTAATATAATTATGAGTTATTATTGAGGTCTAAAACAGATTCTATCTGCTTATGTTTTATTATGATTGAGACTATTGTGGTAATTGCCTAATTTTAAAATTAAAGTTTATTGTAATTGACAGATTAGTGATGATCTTCAGAATGTATCATTGTAATTTGCAGGAGTCCAGTTACTTGCCCTTTTAGTTCCCACTTTGATCTCTTACCTGCTGGATGAAAATTCTTTTGCCTCAGCAAGCACAGTTTCCAAGGATCTTCATGAATTTGCGCTCCAGAATTTAATGCATATTGGACCTCTGTATCCACATGCTTTCAAGACAGTAATGGGAGCGGCTCCTGAATTGAAAGTACGTTTGGAAACTGCTGTTCGAGCAAGCCAAGCCAGCAAAGCTAAAGCAGCTACCAGGCAGCCAACCCCTACTGTACATTCTACACCAACGATTAAGCTAAAAACAAGTTTTTTTTAATTTGATATTCCATTCATTTTTGTTTATATTGTCAACTGACAATTTGTTAGTGATAGCCACTGTACCATCCTGGGCTACAGGTTCTACTTTATTTGTATATGTGTATTGTATGCTCTAAGTAGGTTAAGTAAAATAATGCTTATGCCACTTTCTGATTTGGAAGGAGTGATTGTTTTTATCATGTGGTGTTTGTGCTTTCATTTTCCTCCTAATTCTTTTTTATTAATTTGTTTTTTAAGTACTGAGCCACAGTCTCTTAAATTTAAGTGCTAAAAACAATTATATCACATAGTTGGGTAGCCTATTGGTATTGTCCGGGGAAAAAATAGGTCAATATTCAGCATCTGTCAAGAAAAAATTTAATTGAGAAACAAGCAGAATTTAAATTTTGAAGAAACTAAAAGAATGGAAAATGTTTCGTGGTGTATATAATATGAATAAAGGCACGTTTTCTTAGCATTTTTCAAAATGTCCTTACCTTTCTGATCTTTTTAATTACTAAATTATGCTTGTGTGTATTTTAGTTGTTAACTGAATTAAAACTCTCATTTAAAGGTCTATTAAATGTTTCAAATGTGGAATGATGTTCTGCTTTTTTTTTTTTTGATGGCTAAAATTTGACCTTGGTTATGTTTTATAACCACAATACAGAGCATTGAGTCCTGACTATGATGGTTAGTTTCATTCGTTAAATATTTATTGAGTGCCTACTGTATATGAGGCATCAGGCTAAGTGCTGCAGGGCATATAAAAATGAATTTGTCATAATTATGATGATGCCAGTCTGTTGTGCAATGGGAATTTTACCACATCAAGTAGATAATAGATGAGCATTTGACACAGTGTTGTCATTTGACACAGTGTTGAGCAAATTTTAAACACCCAAGTTTTACCAGAGAGTGTTACATAGACTGTAGTATCAACAGAAAATCACCTTTCTGAATATTCCAGATGCATACTTCTTTATCATCTGCTGCCACCTACCCGCTTTCATGCCCTAACCAGCTGGCGGCTCCTGTCTTCCTGTCAGGCTGTCTTATTCAGGCTTTTGGGCCTCAGATAGGTGATTTCTTTCACCAGTTGTCTCACTTTCCTTTATATCTACAGGGTGGTTTTTTCATTTCATCAGGCTTTGTTTAGTTTATTCACATGGGATTGCAACCTTCACTACAATCAATTATGAACATTTTCATTATTCCAAGAAGAAATCTCATAGGCCACCCCGATGGCTCAGTCAGTTGAGCGACTGACTCTTGATTTTGGCTTAGGTCATGATATCAGGGTCATGAGCCATGCCTTGGGCTCTGTACTGGTGGGCAAGGAGTCTGCTTAAGATTCTTTTCCCTCTCATTCTCCCTCTCCCTTTGTCCCTTTGTCCACCGCCACCCCCCGCCCCAGCTTACATGTACTTGTGTATGCTCTATCTCTGAAATAAATAAATCTTTAAAAAAAAAAGAAACCTCACACCCTTTAGCAATCACCCTACAACCTTTCCATTTATTGCCAGCCTTTCACTACCACAAATCTACTATCTATCTCCATCAATTCTTGTTATGAACATCTCGTATAACATCTCACATAGAATATATGGTCTTTTGTGACTGGCTTCTTGATGTTTTTTTGCTTGTTTGGTTTTTTTTGTTGTTGTTGTTTGTTTGTTTGCTTTGCCCTTTAAAAAACTTTATTGGGGGATAAGCCTCACTCAGAAAAAGCCAACCTCTAAAAAAGGAGCTGCGGGTATGTAAGCTGATTTGATGTATATTCATGACTTGAACATTCATGAATGGCCCAAAATAAAGACCCTCAAACACAAATGAATCTAAAGCTATCATAATCCCAAATCATGTGATTCACATAGATGTGCTTAAATTAGCTCTTAAAATATGATATATGTACTAAGACTGTCCTTTCCTCATGATTAACTGAAGCATGTGGCCATTAAAAGGGAGGGGGAGGGATCCCTGGGTGGCTCAGCGGTTTAGCACCTGTCTTTGGCCCAGGGCGCGATCCTGGAGACCTGGGATCGAATCCCACATCGGGCTCCCGGTGCATGGAGCCTGCTCCTCCCTCTGCCTGTGTCTCTGCCTCTCTCTCTCTCTCTCTCTCTCTCTCTGTGTGACTATCATAAATAAATAAAAATTAAAAAAAAAATAAAAAAATAATAAAAGGGAGGGGGAGGGAGGGCGCCTAGGTGATTCATTTGGTTAAGCATCTGCCTTTGCCTCAGGTCATGCTTCTGGGGTCCTGGGATGGAGCCCTGCATCGCATTAGGCTCCCTCCTCAGCAGGGAGTCTGCTTTTCCCTCTCCCTCTGCCACTCTCACTGCTTATTGTCTCTCTCTCTCTCTCTCAGAGTAAAATCTTTTAAAAGAAAATAAGAGGGAGGGGGAGGCAAATGTGATTTGGAACTTTCTGGCACAATACATCCAACTACTGTGGATACACACAAAGACAGTACATAAGATGCAAAGGGATAATGCCCACCAGAGTTTGCACCTAGACCCTGTGCAAGATGCAGCTCCACTAGAGTTTTGATCAGTTTTGGTGACCACTAGAGTTTTGATCAGTGCAAACTCCTTTGTCAAGTTTGGTGACCCAACCCCAGATGCCAAGGATGGTGCCAGCAGACCAGGACCTGCCAAAACCCATTATTCAGACGGAAAAGGAAGAGAAGACACCAAAAACTGCAGTCAGTTCTGAACTTTTCACAGTTGATATTTGTTCTTTGTCACAGTTAAGGACTTGAATAAGAATCATGAAACTTGAACATATTTTATTATTCAGGATTTAAAAAATTTTGTCACATACTGAAAGACTACATTCAGTGTGGGTCGGGTCTCACAGCGTTTGCTAGAACTCGGTTGTGAAGCACATGCAGCACCAGCTGGAAACCATCTATGGGGAGTGGCTGGTGGGCAAGCCAGAGGCCTCTCCTTCACTAATACCAAGTCAGAAGTCCTGTCTCCAGTTGTGTCTCCTGCCTTGACTCTTCTGATCAGCAACTCTCCCCATGCTAATGGGGGGCACACCAAACCCTGACACTCCTCCCCTCTCCTGCTGGCTAGGCAGTGGGTACAAAAACTGAGGTATGGATACCAAATTTTTTCATTGCAAGTCCACTGGGTATCTGAACATTAGGAGGAAATAAAGATGTCCAACAAGATTTCCAACGAGCTCATTGCTTACCGAGCCTCCCATGATATAGTTGAATCCAAGAATAACCGATGGTAAATAACAGGTCTTCATTTGTGTTCCAAACGAAAGTGATATGATCATGTCTCTGTTCAGCTGTGCCCAGACATAAAGTACTGACATGATAGGAGGAATCATCAACAAATGCATATTCGTTGCTAAGCCCGTAATCACGATGCAAATCCAGTTAAAGAGGAGCATGAATAAATAGCCAGCTGGCCTCCCATCAAAAGCTCCTGTTTTAAGGCATGTAGAATATTGATATAAGAAATATAAATTGACCAAATAAAGAAATCCAATTCCTGGATCCATGGGGAAATAAAAAGTAGCAGTGATTGGCCTCCAAATCTGGAAGCAATAGAGGAAGGCTTCTTCAGGCCAGAAGAAGAAGTAGTAGGCTGATGAGACCAGGTTTGCCAACGAGGGCACTGCAACAGTAGTGACCAACCAACAGCATGTTAGCCAGGATGCTCCTGAACCAGTCCCCAATTTGGGACATCTTCACCTTTTAGGTGACTAGAATGTGCATAGCCACCCAATTCCCCATCCCTGGCCCCTTGCCACATGGTCCCCTCTGTGAGTGAAAGGCATGGAGGAGTCCACCAAGCTAGGGAGCAGAAGGCAGAGATCTCCAGATTTGGTGCCACTCTTGACTTACTGTTTTTAAGCTTCATCCAGGTGGTGACATACATTAGTACTTCCTCCCTTTTTATGGCTGGATAATACTCCGCTGTATGTGGACCACATTTTGTTTATCCATTCACCAGCTGATGGACACTTGAGCTGCTTTCACCCTTTGCCTATTAGAAATAATACTGCTAAGAACAACTGTGTGCAAGTTTTAGCTGGACATGTTTTCATTTCTCTTGGGTATACATCTAGGAGTGGATTGCTGACTCGGTTGATAACTCTTCAGCTTTTTAAGGAACTGCTAGACTTCAATTGCTTGTTTCTTGTTTCTTGCATATATAACCCCCTTTTCAGCCACCTATTTATGAAGTATAAAGTTTATTTCTGGGACACCTGGGTGGCTCAGTGGTTGAGCATCTGCCTTTGGCTCAGGTCGTGATCCTGGGACCCTGGGATCGAGCCCTGCTTCGGGCTCCCTACAAGGAGCCTGCTTCTCCCTCTGCCTATGTCTCTCTGTGTCTCTCATGAATAAATAAGTAATATCTTTAAAAAACAACAACAGCTTTATTTCTGCCTTGGCTATTTTTTGCTATTCTTGGTACCTCCTAGACTTTTCCCATCATTTCCCACCTTGAGGTAGACTGCATCTTGCATTAGCAATGATTTCTCTCTTTTTTTTTATCCCTCTCTCCCTCACTACCTACTTTCCTTCCTTACTCCTTCCTTCCTTCCACCCTCCTTCTCTCCCTCCCTCCCTCCATCCCTCCCTCCTCTCCCCAGTACTACTTTTTACTTTCTCTAAACTCTTCTGAGCCACTGACAACCTAACTTCTAGTTCTCTGTGATAATATTTATAAAAGAAACTCTGTTTGAAACATTATATTTATTAACTGGTTTCACTGCCTAATCCTTGAGATTATTTTCAACCCCAAGAATCGTTATTTGATTCTAAATATCCAGTATCGAGAAGCTAAAAGAAGCATGATGATAGCCAATGGATTCTTTCTGAAGCATAATCTGAGCAGTTTTAACATTAAAAGAAATAGTATTTTTTATTTACTTTCCAGGTTCTTGTTAATATCGAATTTGAATTTGAATTCTGAATTCAATTAGAACTAAACTTTGAAGTCTGGTTTCCCTTTCCCAAATAGATTCTGCTATCGACTAAGGATAGAACTTCAGACAACCTAACCTTTTAGGGGCCAGTTCTCTCATCTATAAAGTAGATGAAAACTTACTAGGTATTCTCTCTATGATCTTTTGCATATATAAAAAGTACATGTCTATAGGTTTATCCTTATTTTTATCAAGAGAGTGTTTGGTCAGTCCTTTAGTATTAGCACAAAACATAATTTAGTCTGATAAGTTGTTTTTACATGTATATAAAATAGTTATCAGTAAGACAGTATAAAATATACTAAATCCAGAGAGCAGCTAAAATATTACAGATTATGACTATTAAAAAGAGCTGCCATTTCTGTTGTGCAGGCACTGAGCTAGACACTTAATATCCATTCTTTTCTTTCAAACATTCTTTTCATTCAAACAGTGCTGAATAAGGTCTACAATTAGCCCAATTTTCAAAACACATTTAATTATATGAATCACTATGCTTCACATTTTCCTCATTCTTAACTGGAATTTTTAGGTTGATGCCAGAAATGGCTAGAGTACAGCTATAAATAAATTTCTTGCCTTATTGCTTTCCATCACACAGATTACTTTTAAAACCTAATTTAATCATTACAAACCTATTACTACTTCTATATTAATAATAATAATTATGACATATATTTAAATAATTATGAAATTGTCATTTATGGACTTCACAAAATTTTACTTAAAAATTTCATGTCTTAATCATAATTTCTTAATCATAAGAAAAGTTATCCTGAATTAAGTTTTTGGTTGTGTCTCTAAACAAATATGTGAGAACCATGCATGCACACAAGGGACCAGTACAACTGCTTTTTCTTTTCTTTCAGAAGAAAGACCAGTATAACTGTTTTTCTTTTCTTTCACAGCCTTGGTCCCCTACCCACACTTCTCGATCTCTTTTTTGCCATTAGAATTTGTGGGTTTCCATTTCAGACATTATTTTTCTTATACACATATACTCTATTTGCCTTTTTTCCCCTTGACTTCCAATGCAAGTCAAAAGAATCCATGAAAATTTAAGTAAATTTGTTTGGCTTTTCCAACTTTAGCTTCAATTGTTCATTTTTTTCTTTAAATCTCTTCCTTCTGGGATCCCTGGGTGGTGCAGCGGTTTGGTGCCTACCTTTGGCCCAGGGCGCAATCCTGGAGACCCGAGATGGAGTCCCATGTCGGGCTCCTGGTGCATGGAGCCTGCTTCTCCCTCTGCCTATGTCTCTGCCTCTCTCTATCTGTGTGTGACTATCATAAATAAATAAAAATTTTTAAAAAATCTCTTCCTTCTTTCCAACTCATTTCCATTTGTATAGGAAAATACCTCTCTTATTTGTGGGGGAAAAAAAAAGGCATGACAGACTGATGCGTATCCAAGCCAAGAGATAAAGAGGAACTGAGAACAAAGAAGGGCAGTATGGCCATTCATCTTTAGACAGGTGGACCAGAGGGGGAGCCGCGGGCTTTGGTGCAGACATGGCCAAGTCCAAGAACCACACCACGCACAACCAGTCACGAAAATGGCACAGAAATGGCATCAAGAAACCCTGGTCACAAAGATACGAATCTCTTAAGGGGGTAGACCTCAAGTTCCTGAGGAACATGCGCTTTGCCAAGAAGCACAACAAGAAGGGCCTGAAGAAGATGCAGGCCAACAATGCCAAGGCCATGACTGCGCGTGCTGAGGCTATCAAGGCCATTGTCAAGCCCCAGGAGGTTAGGCCCAAGATCCCAAAGGGCGGCAGCCAAAAGCTCAATCGACTTGCCTACATCGCTCACCCCAAGCTTGGGAAACGTGCTCATGCCTGCATTGCCAAAGGTCTCAGACTCTGCCAGCCAAAGGCCTAGGCCAAGGCTCAAACCAAGGCCCAGGCTGCAGCTGCGACCCCGGCTCCGGCTCTGGCTCCTGCTTCTACTCCTGCTTCTACTCCTGCAGCTCAGGCTCCCAAAGGTGCCCAGACCCCCACAAAGGCTCCAGCGTAGAGGCTTCTGCCTGCCAGTGTGAGGGCGGAAGGACTGGTATGACCCCTGGGCTTCTGCCTGCATGGGCCTGGTGTCCTCCTGTGCTATTTATACAAATAAACCTGCGGCAGGATCTGTTAAAAAAAAAAAAAAAAAAAAAAGACAGGTGGACCAGAGAGCCGATTGCATCAACAGGTCAATGTTTCAAATAAGTGGTCTGCAATTGAATATAAAATGAGATTTTTCCAAGAAAGCTGTTAAAAACGATTGACTTATAATAGTGCATTTCCTGACACTGGATATGCACAAAGAGAACTTGAATTCCTGTTTGTCAAAGATTTTGTGGTAAGATTATCTACTGCTATCTTATTTATTCACTGGACTATTATTTGTGGAACACCTATGTGCCAGGCATTGGGAATAAAATAGTGAACAGTCAAGCAAAGAATCTGCCATGGTTATTTTTACATTCTACTTGGGGAGGGATATAAAATAGTCACAAGGTTATGATAAGTAGTTGGAGGAAATAGTATGAAGTATAGTTTGATAAAAAAATAAAAGCAGAGATTTCTCTTTTTAAGTTTTTAAAAAATTTTTAAGTTCTCTCTATACCTCGTGTGGGACTTGAACTCATGACTCCAAAATCGAAAGTTGCATGCCCCTGTGAATAAGCCAGCTAGGAGCAGAGGTAAGTATTTCTACATAGGATTTTTCAGAGCTCCAGACTCTCATCTGCTCTTCACACCTGAAATGTGACTACCTACCATTGGTTATCTCAGAGATTCCTCAAACTCAATTAATTTAAAACTGGATTCTTCACCTTCTTATCTAAAACCAACTTCCCTATTCATGATTTCCCAGTAGATAGCACAAATATTTTATCCTGTCATATGAGACATAAATCTTAGTAACATCCCTGACACTTACCACCTTCTCCCTCACTATGCTTAGTTCATCACCAAGTTTCCTAAATATCTCGGCAAATCCCTCTGAATGCCTTTATTACCATTATTATCATTTGCAGTGCAGATCACCACATCTGGTTGCATACAGCAAAGTGGTGGGTGTGAACTGTAGGGTCAGTTTTTCTGGGTTGGAATCTGGCTCCATTATTCACAAGCTGTATAACCTTGGGTAAGTCACTTATTCTCTCTGTGCCTCAGTTTCTGCATCTGTAAAATGAAAATAACAATACTTATTTTATAGAGTAGCTGTTGAAATAAGTTATACTTGCAAATGACCTTAAAAATAGTACCAGACCCTTAGAAAACAATTTAGAAATGTCAGTTGATACTATATTTTCCATACAGAAAATGAAATGATCTTTATAATTTTTTTACCTTACTGAAAACTCTCCAGTTGCTTACCTTAGCAAAAAGACCAGTTTTTTAGGGTAACCTGCAAGGCCCTGCATAATCTGGCCCTTGCCTACTTCACCTCCTCATGCAGGTCCTATGGCCACATAGTAGTGTTCCAATCTGTCAAGTGCGCCTGGGTGGCTTAGTTGGGTAAGTGTCCGACTCGATTCCAGCTACAGTTGTAATCTCAGGACTGTGGGAGGACCCCAGCTTTCAGCCCCACATCAGGCTCCATTCTCAGCGTGAAGTCTGTTTGTCCTTCTCCTTCTGTTCCTCTCCCTGGTCTCTCTCTCTCTCTCTCTCTCTCAAAACAAATAAACTCTTTAAAAAAAAATTAGAACTTACCCCTTAAGGACATTGTAAAGATTGAGCTAATGCGTACAAAGTGCATTATTTATTTTTAGTAAATGCTCATAACTACTAGCTATAAAAATAATAATTGCTATTACTTGCCTCATGCTTTTTTTTTTTTTTAAATTGTATTTATTCATAAGAGACACACAGAGAGAAGCAGAGACATAGGCAGAGGGAGAAGCAGGTTCCTCACAGGGAGCCCAATGTGGGACTCTATCCCAGGACCCCGGGATCACGCCCTGAGCCAAAGGCAGATGCTCAACCACTGACCACCGAGGTGCCCTCCTCTTGCTCTTTATGTCAGCTATATTGGACTTCTTTCAAATGCAATAAGTACTTTTCTTCCTCAAGTGTTTGAATTTTGCTTAAAAAGCTCTATTCCACCTTCTGCTAATTGATTTATACTCTTCCTTCATGTCTTAATCTGGTACATTCTCTTAAAAACATTGCAGCATTAATGTGATTATTGCCATATCCTAAAAATGGTATTATTTAGATTATTTAAATGATCTTTTTCTCCTGTAAGGAAAATGCATATATTGGCTCCAGAAGCTTGAATACAATCAGCTTACAAGTTATAATGTTACACATTATGATTTCATGTGAAAGTGTGTATAAGCTGGTTCAAACCACTCCTTTTGTTACTTCATGTCCTGCAGCTGGGGGGAAATCTGGGAAAGGAGATAACATAGATAATGGCAGAATTTTCCATTACAGAGAACAACTAACTGCAAGTGCTAAAATTAATACATACTGAACAGCAGTAGCATATTGAAGGCCTGTAGGGAAGAGGGAGAGAGATATATACTACATACAAAACACACCAAATCTTGTTTAGACAAACATTAAGAAAACAGAGGTCTCCAAAATCTAAAACAAAAATGTGTCAGACCTCTTTAACCTCACTCACCTTACTTGTTTTTCTGGCACAATGCCCAGATTTTTCCCTGTCATGTTTGGAAAAAAAAAAAAAAAGGTACCACTTTGGATTCTTTTGAGAACTGATTTAGTTTATATTTCAGCTATCAGATAGGAGTTTGGGGGGAGATACTGTTCTGAGCAATTCAAATCCACATGACAACTGGGTATCTTCTCAGCAAAGGCTTCACCTAAAAACCAGTACATCTCTGCTGCATGGTTGGCAGGAAGAGCCAGCTTATAAAAATGTTCTCTCCCTACCCCAAGTCCCACAACGGTTATTTTTATGTAATGGAGATACATGAATTAATTGAAATTCCATTCCTTCCTTAGAAATGGGGGCACTGTAGTTATTAAAGTAGAGAAGAGGAGGAAGATAAGAACTTGTAGGGTAGACCTTCCATTCACTGGGAATGTTAAAAGAGAAATGGGTAGAGAGGCAAGGAATGGAGCTGATGGGGAGAAAGAAAAAGTATGTGTTCAAAAACCCATTGTTTGTTTCTTAGAGGAACAGAACTTTAAGTTCTATATTCTAAGAGAAGTCTTGCTACAGCTTCAGATGTGTATTATCATTTTAGTCTCCTGCAGTCTTAGCAGTATAGATAATGAAAGCAATCCTGATTTTAGATTTTAAGTATTTCTTCCTCCACATATCAGTCACTACAAAATTAAAATTAATTTTAATTTCAAAATAAAATCTTACTTAATTAGTCAAATGTATTAAAAAGTGTTAGTCAAATAAAATGAAATTTCATTTAAAAAAGAAAATTGGGCAACCCTCTAATTTCAACCACTCTTCCAAAAGAAAATAAGAATAATAATCATAAATGATGATAGAGGAGACTTTCCCATTCTATCACATGACTATGATGTATATTTAATTCTTGAACTCCAAGAACATTTTCAAATAATGGAATGCCTTCACTTCCCAATCTGTTATTGGCTGTTTTCCCAACCTAGTCATTACCAGACTTCAAATCTCGAGAGGAAGTTTGGAGGCTGAAGAAAAGTAGAAGCAGGGGAGGCAGCAAGGAGAGGTGAGGGCAATCAGGGAGTGGCAGATAGTATAGAGGCTGATAAACAGTGGGCTATTGCATATGTTCCCCAAAGTTCTCTTCATGCCAGCACAGGCCTGTCTCCACTCAAGTGGTCTATTCTCTGGCCAGAATTCTGAAAAAGCCATGAAGATCAAGTTGAAGACTTTTCTTGGAGCAGTTAAAAAGTCAGAGACCCAGATGAATGGTCATTTTGGAGAGGTTTTTATTTTTTCTATTAAAAAAAATTAAAGCAAATTCTACACCCAACATGGGGCTCGAACTCATGACCCCTGAGATCAAGAGTCTCAAGAGTTGCACATTCTACCACTGAGCCAGCCACTCAGTGGACAGTTGTTGTTGTTGTTGTTGTTGTTTTAAATAGCCACTCATTTTAATAAAAAATGAAAAAAAAAAAGAGTAGATGACTTGTCATTTCATGGAACTATAATCCCCATCCCACATAACACACCCAGAGCAACAAAAAAAAAGCAAGCACTACAATTATCTAAATAACTGTTTAGCATTTCACAATTTTTCACTTTATTTATTTTTTAAAGATTTTATTTATTTATTCATGGGAGAGAGAGAGAGAGGTAGAGACAGATGCAGAGGGAGAAGCAGGCTCCCTGCTGGGAGCCCCATATGGGATTCCATCCCGGGACCCCTGAATCATCCTGAGCTGAAGGCAGATGCTCAGCCACTGAGCCACCCAATCGTCCCACAATTTTTCGTTTTTTAAATTAGTTATACCAATACATAAAACAACATTTTGACAGCTGCTCTCTGTGCTTCAGAAGGAAACTTTATTTTTTGTGTGACATGCTTTATTTATTATAAAATGAAATAAACAGGAAATCAGCAACACCTTCAGGTCCGAGGTTTAATGGTGAGGCATAGATGTGAATTTTTTGAAGATTATTTTAGTTCCGCTGAATTAAAAATTTTTTTTCTTTTTCTTTTTTTTAAATTTAAATTCAATTAGCCAACATATACTACATCATTAGTTTCAGAGGTAGATGAATTAAAGTTCTAAGTAGGGAATGAGAAAGAAAAGAATAATTTTTGAGCCCCAGTATTTATTATTCTTATGTGTTATTCGGTTAGTCTTGAACTCTGTTACAATAATAGCTATCATTATTTGTTATATGCTCTATGTCAAGCACTATGCTAGGGTACTTCACATTTTTTTCTGTCATATAATTTTTTTTAAAGATTTTATTTATTTGAAAGAGAACATGTGCGCATGCACACACACACACACACACACACACACACACAAATGCGAGCGGTGGGGGAGGGGCAGAGGGAGAAAAAGTCTCCCCACCGAGGGAGGAGACCAATATGGGGCTCAATCCCAGGACTCCAGTATCATGACCTGAGCCGGAAGGCAGACACTTCACTGACTGAGCCACTCAGGTGCCCCTTTTTCATCTAATCTTCATGGTAACTTTGTAAGGTAAACATCATTCTCATATTAAAAATGACAGAACAGTGACTAAAAAAAAAGTTAAAACATTTGTCCAAGATTTCTAGATTTGGATAATTGTAGAGTGAGGAATAAAATTGAGGTTCTTCTTGCTCAAGATTGCTCTGGCTATTTGGGGTCTTTTCTTGTTTCATACAAATTTTAGCATTGTTTGTTCTATTTTTGTGAAAAATGCCCTTAGAATTTTGATAGGGATTGCACTGATCTGTAGATTGCTTTGGGTAGTATGGACATTTAACAATGTTAACTCTTCCAATCCATGAGCATGGAATATCCTTGGATTTGTTTATGTCTTCTTTAATTTCTTAATATCTGGTAGTTTTCAGTATACATGTCTTTAATCCCATTTGTCAAATTATTCCTAGGTATTTTATTCTTTCATTCCTTGTGATTGGATTATTTTTATAATTTATCTTTCTGATAGTTCATTATTAGTGTATAGAAATACAACATTTTTGTGTATTGATTTTGTGTCCTGCAACTTTATTGGATTCACTTATTAGTTCCAACAGTTTTTTGATAGAGTTTTTAGGGTTTTCTATATATAATATCATGAAATCTACAAATAAACTACAAATAGTACCTCTTCCTTTCCAATTTGGGTGCCTTTTATTTATCTTTCTTGCCTAAATGCTCAATTTAGGACTTCCAGTAGTATGTTGAATGAAAGTGGTGAAATTAGGCATCCTTGTCTTGTTCCTGATCTTAAAGGAAAAGCTTCCGGTTTCTCACTATTGAGTATCATGTTAGCTGTTGTCTTGTCATAGATGGCTGTTATTATGTTGAGGTGCATTCCCTCTATACCTGCCTTGCTGAGTGTTGTTGTTTTTGAATCATAAATGGATGTTGAATTTGGTTAACATGGTGTATCACACTTACTGACTTGGAGATGTTGAACTATCCTTGCATCCCTAGAGTAAATTTCACTTGACAATGGTGTATGATCCTTTCAATGTAGGTTTGCTAATATTTTGTCAATGATTTTTGCATCTGTGATCATCAGGGATATTGGCCCACAATTTTCTTTTTTTGTGGCAAACTTATCTGGTTTTGGTATCAGGGTAATGTTGGCCCCATAAAAGGAGTTTGAAAGACTTCCCTCCTTTTCTGTTTTTTGGAAGAGTTTGGGAAGGATTGATATTAGTTTTTCCTTGAATGTTCTATAGAAATCACCAGTGAAGCCATTTGGTCCTAGACTTTTATTTATTGGGATGTTATTGGTTCCTGTTTCTACTTAGTAGTAATCAGTCTTTCCGGTTTTCTGTTTCTTCATGATTAAGTCTTGATAAGGAATTCAAAGAATTTATTAATTTCTTCTAGGTTGTCCAATTTGTTGACATATGATTGTTTATAGCAGTCCCTTATGATCCTTTGTATTTCTGTGATATAGTTGTAATATCTCCTCTCTCATTTCTGATTTTATTTATTTGAGTCCTCTCTCTCTCTTTTTTTTTCTTGGTAGTCTAGCTAAAGGACTTATGGGTTCTTAAATAGCTACCATTAAATTTAATTATGTTTTATAGTGTGTTACAAAATTTATTTCAGGGAATTGTCAGACATGTCTTTTATCAGAGGAAAAAAAACTTTTAACATTCACAATTCATAGGAGTATTTAAATCTTCCAGATGAAAAAAATATACCATTGTGGCATTATTAGCCCATTGGTATTCTGGTAGACCTGAGAAGTAAGAAAGAAGGCAACGTGTTAATGGAAAGATCAATGAGCTAGAAGTCAGGAATTCTGGTTTCTAATTTTGGCTATGACATCCACTCAAAGCCTCACTGTGGACAAGTCTCAACTTCTTTGGACTTCAGTTTCTTGAGCTATAAAATGAGAGGATTGGGCAGTGTCTCAAAGGACACTTACAGCTAAATTAATTTATGACACAGGGAATTTGGCCAAGGCTGGATGAAACTTTTATTATACTAAAGAATGAATTCATGAAGCAGAAACATTCAATAAGTGAGAAAAGAGAGCTTGCCATCTTTATTTGCAACCAGAGCAGATACAATGTGTTTCCTGTCCTTTCCACAAGTAGCTATGGGAAGGGATGGGGGGAGGGGAGGACAGGAACAGGATGTCCTTCCCTGACATGTCCATAACCAGCCTAAATGTTTAATTTTTTTTTCCCCACAACCATCAGGTCTGGTCTTCCAGAAGTCCATTCCACAAAACAAAAGAATTACTAATAACTCATCATGAGGACAAGATAAGGGCTTCATTTCATTATGTGTTCAATTTTTCCAGGCGCCTTCCTTTCATTGTGTTTGCAGCGTGAACTCATCGTGACATAATTTCAGGGGCTTCGGAGGATAACACTTAACAGAGAAACCCTTGAAAGGACTTTGGTGCACCTTTGGTGGGGCTAAGCCGGTGAACCAGGGGAGAACCTGGAACCGGGACAAGTGAAAAGGGAGAAGCGCCTGGATACCTAGGACTGTTGCAGAGAAGAGAAGGGGACTTTGTTCTCTCGGGGAGCGGGGAGCGTTGATCTAAAGCTCTGTGATAATTGATCAGGTGCCTGGCAACCTCCCTTTGAACGACAGGAACCGTGTCATTTACCTCTACATCCACAGTGACAGAAATAACCGACAACCAAATATCTACTGAGTTGGACTGAGTAAGAACTGCGCGGGAAAAGGTAGGCGAAAGGAGACGGAAACAACAGCCTTGGGCAGGGGAAGCTTTCCGGGGTCAGGACTGTTGCAAGACTGCAGGAGAAGGGGACTGCGGCCGAGCAGGGCTTCAGAGGCGAGGCGCCGGCCACCCAGAATATAGAAGCTGGAAGGGGGTGGGGGGGTGCAGGAGAGAGGGGTGGTTAGAGTTCTTATTCGTGGAAACTGAGCAGGCAACAGGTCTGAACCCCCGAGAGAAAACGAAAGAGGAGCGACAGCGGTAAGCAGGCATCCAGACTCGAGGAGTGGCCGCAGCCACGGGGAGCGGAGCCCAGCTAGCGGGCGATCCCCGGTCCAGCGGCCGGACCTCCGAGCCCCGCCCCGCGCCGAGCCTGCTCCTCAGCAGAACCACCAGGAAGCCCCGAGAGATGGGCAGCTCAGCCTGGTATCTTGGCGCGACAACTTCCGTGTGTGCGTGTGTGTGTGTGTGTGTGCAACAGGGCGCGCCGCCTGAGAACTTCCGCGTGCGAGGAGGCGGGGGGACTGGCGAGGAAACCCGCGCGCTCCGGGCCGGCGGGCGCCCCCCCTGCCCCCCCTGCCCCCCCGCCGCGCGCAGGGGCTGACCCGGCGGACCCGGGGGGGCGGGGCTGCGGCCGCGCCCCAGCCGCCGGCAGCCCCACAGGCCGCCGCCGCCGCCGCCGCCGCGCTCGCCGCCGCCACGCCCCGCGACTACATTTCCCAGCAAGCCCCGGGCCTCCCGCGCGCCGCAGTTGACCCATTTCCCGGCCCGTCCCGGGCTCGGCCGGCCCCCGCGCCCAGGCGGCTGCTCCCTGCTGACTGGGGTGTGGGCGGGGAGCGGCGGAGGCTGGAGGAGGCGCTGCTGGCCGCCGCCGTTGCCTCCGCTGCTGGGCGCCTGGGCAGCTCCCGGGGTTCCTGCGGCCGCCATGGACGAGCAGGCGGGTCCCGGCGTCTTCTTCAGCAACAACCACCCGGGCGCCGGCGGTGCCAAGAGTCTCGGGCCTCTGGCGGAGGCTGCCGCGGCTGGCGACGGGGCGGCTGCGGCGGGGGCGGCGCGAGCCCAGTACAGCCTCCCCGGGATCCTGCACTTCCTGCAGCACGAGTGGGCCCGCTTCGAGGTGGAGAGAGCCCAGTGGGAGGTGGAGCGGGCGGAGCTGCAGGTAAAGACCCTCCCGGCCTGGCCCTCCTCATCCCGCCTCTTCGCTGCCTTCCGCCCCGCCCAGGACCCTTCCCCCTTCCCCCCTCCCCTCCCCCCCGCTCGTCCCCTCCCCCTTTGCCTCCGGCCCAGCCCACCCACCAGCGCGCCCCTTTACCCCCTTCACCTTTACCTTTCGCTGACCCCACTTCCTCGACCGGCGTCCCATTCCCGCCCTCGATGCGTTGTTTACCCTCCCCGCTCCTTTCCGTCTGCTCCTTCTCACTCTTAACTCCGTCTCCTTTCAACTCTCTCGCCGTCCCACATTTCAGGTCGTCCCTTTCGGTTTACTAATTGGGCTGACAGTAGTTTCTGAGAGACGTCGAGCAAATCATCCTCTGCCCCAGTGAGTCCCATCCTAGGTCTAGCGATGTTCCTTGCGAAAGGTATTGGTAGTTGGCTCCTGTCTCTGGAAAGAAGGTGATGAAGACAGCACCGAGTCGTGTCCGTGGGGCCTTGACTTGAGGCGAGGAGCTCATGTTGGGCCAAAGTATCAATAGGAATATCAGGTCCTTTTTGGATGTCTGGAAATGTTTTTCTCTCTCCTCTTCCTTACCTCCTCCCGCGTTCCTTTTAGGTATTTCAGGTTCACGGATTTCGATGGAAGGACCCAGATGATCACAGTCAGGTGATGGTTCGGGGATGGTTTCCTGTCCTCGGAATCTGAAACTTGCCAAGGGTTAATTTTATGTCCAGTGCTTAGTGAGATTGGCTTGTACCTTGAAAGGAACTAAGAGGGACTCTAAAGTTGGTTACATTTCCCTTGCATAATCTGCGAGATAAAGTATATCCAGGAAGGAGCTGTTGTGGGCTCTTAGCAGAAAGTGAGGCTGATAGTTTACTGGCCCTTCTGAATTGCTAAGTGGGTTTCAGTGGCTCGTTCTTAAAACTACCAAGGCATGCACCAATTTCACAAGGAACTTAACTGAGTAGTAGCTCTGCCTTTCTGTTTTACTGGCTAATCCTGTGTGCTTAGGAAATCTGAGTATAGTTTTGGTTGGTGAAACACTTGAAGTTAAAACGCTACCCAGTGTGTCACTTTTTTTGGTAACGTGTATTTTCTTTGGCACTTAAAAAAAAAGGAGAAATCTGTTAAATAGAATCATGTGCTGGAACAGGGTGTTTTGGCGTAGTGGAAGTGGCTGTGGAAAGAGGGAGTAGACCGACTTACAGTACCTAATCGCTGCGCTTGCTGCTAGCACTGACCTTGAGGAAATCCTTTGGCCTCTCCGAACTTGTTTCATCTTTTATTTATTCAGTACATTTATTGAGCGCCAGCTGTGTGCCTCTAGGCCCTGGTATTAACAAAACTGACAGCAACTCTGCCCTCATAGAGCTTACATTTTAGTAGGCAGGCAAAGTCAGCAAATGCAAGTGTATAATATACTGAACCTAGTGGCAACTTGGATGAGAAAAATAAATCAGGCACAGGAAATAGAGTGCGATAGGGCAGCTATTTTATTTTAGATGTGGTCGTTAAGGAAGGCCTCTGGGAGGAGTTGAATGAATCAAGGCAATGACCCATAGTTATTAAAATTTTTTCTCTTTCTTTATTTCTACAATTGTATGTTTATATTCTTTGGCAGCTTTTTTATTTCTACTGTTAGGTACTTCAGTATCTAGTCTATGATATTTGTAATTTTTCTCAAAATAAATGTGACCATAATATATAAATATTATATATGTATAAATAACAAGCAGACTTACCTGCCTTTTCTAATTTATTAGTAATTCACTTTATTAGTAATGTGTTCTGTAAATGGGCTTGTGGATTTCAGACTTCAAAAAAGTGTGAAAGGTAGGCTTTAATTTTTGACATTATTCAGGTGTGAAGAATGATTTTTGTATGTGACTGCTTAAATTTTAATTTCCAGTTTAGGGAAGGTGAGTCACACTAATTCGGTCAAAAGCAAGATAATTCTTCTTACTTGTAGAGGTTTGGGAATTTCCAGCTCCTCTCACCCCTTGTCAGATCTCCCAGTGCTCCTCATCCACTCCTCCATTTTAACTTTTCAGTTTACCTGTGGTATTAATTGTAGTCACTCTTCAGTTTTATTTTTTCTTTAAGATTTTATTTATTTATTTATTTATTCACGAGAGACACAGAAAGAGAGGCTGAGACACAGCAGCGGGGAGAGAAGCAGGCTGCATGCAAGGAGCCCTATCCCCGGACTCGATCCCCGGAATCCAGGATCAGGCCCTGGGCCAAAGGCAGACGCTCAACCGTTGAGCCACCCAGGCATCCCTACTCTTCAGTTTTAAACACACACACAGGCATGTGGGCACGCTACTTCCCGGGTTATTTATGGCAAATGTTAAAGTTCAAGTAGGTTTCCCATTGGTGCTCATCACCTTGAAGGCACTACATTTTTACAGTATATTTGGTTTGCGCTCAGGTTAACTTAAGCATCTGTGGAGGAACGTTAAACGTTAAAAATGTGTCATATTTTCTAGACAGACAAATATCATGTATTTTTGTTCTGCTTTTGTATTTTGGTGGAGAGAGTTTGCAGGAATCTCACAATTTAAAATATATTTTTAAAATCATTTCATCAACATCATTAAATATGAACATCTCCTTTCATTTTTCTTTTGCCATTGGAATTTTCCTAGAAAAAAATGATGGGAAGTAAGAGTTGAATGAATGATGATGAAATTTGGATCAGTTAGTGTGCCCCTTTTGATTTTTTAATCTCTTCTCAAGCCATTAACACCAAAGTCAACAAAAATACGTTTAAGATTGTCTAATTTCTCCCTTCAGGAACCTGTCGGTCCTGCTCTTTCAGGTTGCCAGGGCAGAGTTGTGCAAGCCAATCCAAGTTTTCATCTACCTGGCCTGCCTTTACCACTTCCTCCCTTCTTCAGGTCTTGGGAGGAAGGAACCAGCTATGTTGTGCCACAGACTTGTCATTCCCCTCCTACCCTCACCCTTTGCCCATCTTGGTTAATATAGAATTCTCTTTATTTTTGATAATCTCTCTCCCGCCTCATTACCACCATTCAGATGAAAATAGGTAATTTATGGGAAAAGAATGGTTAGGATTATTACTGAGCTTTATATTTGTGAAAGGAAGTAGAGTTGGAATACTAACCATAACATTTGAGATAATTTTCTATATGTGAGACATTGAGCTAGATGACCTCAAAAGAGCATGCAGTGAAGGAGTGATAAAACAAGCAAGATGCAGAAAAATCAATATTTATAGCTTTGGGGGCTTAAATTTTCTTAGAATAGCATTGAAGAGGAGAGCTAGCAGTGAATGGGGAGAATAGCAGGAAGAAAGAACTTTATAAGGTAATGAGAACTTAATTTGAAACTACTGACTTAACAGAGAGCCGGCATATGAATAAATAAAATTTATTGCCCTTAGATTTTGAGTGCGTGTGTAGTGGCGGGGGGGGGGGGGAGGGCGGGGGCTCTGCCATTTACTTGGAAATGCTAAAATTGTGTGAAAAGATGATATGATTGAGTAGCTTAGGGCATGTGGCACAGAGACTGTCTACCACAGTGTTTATTAATCTGTATTTTGGCATTACTGATTCATATTTTCATTAAACAGGTTTTTCAATCACCTGCTTTATGTCATCTCCTGTTCTAGGCACTTGAGACACAAGAGTGATTAAAATAGGGCCTACTTTCATGCAGCTTAAATTCTGGAGGAAGGCAGACAACATACCTATATATACAATGTATTGGATGGTAGCGAGCACCATGATAACATGGTATAAGTTGGATATGAAATGCTTGAGAGGATGGACTGGGGCTTAACTGATGAGATGCCATTTGAGCAAGACTTGAAAAGGTGAAAGAAAGTAAGGAAAGAATGTTCTAGGCCCTGAGAGAACAGTAGTGGGAAGGGAGCATACTTACAATGTTTGAGGAATAATGAGGCACATGTGGCTAAAGAGAAGAAGCATGGAAGAAATGACAGAGATACTGGGTCTTGCCCATTGTAAGGATCCTTGATTTTACCTTTGCCAGATGGGCAACTGTTGAAATGTTTTGAGCAAAAGAGCAATACCATCTTTAAAAGGAACCCTTTACAAGGATTTAGAATACACTTAGAGGGAAGACAAGAGTACATGAATTAGGGAGTCTAGTTAGGGGGCTATTTTAATCATCCAGGCTGGAGATGTACTAAGGTGGTAGTGATGGAATAGATGAATATATATTTTGATACATTTTCAAGATATAATGGATTCCAAGTACATTTTTGAAGATAGAAACCAACAAGATGGGGCAGCCATGGTGGCTCAGCGGTTTAGCACCGCCTTCAGCCCAGGGCCTGATCCTGGAGACCCAGGATCGAGTCCCACATCGGGCTCCCTGCATGGAGCCTGCTTCTCCCTCTGCCTGTGTCTCTGCCTCTGTGTGTGTGTGTGTGTGTGTGTGTGTGTGTGTGTGTGTCTCATGAATAAATAAAATCTTAAAAAAAAAAAAAGAAACCAACAAGATATGCTGAAGAATAATAGAATGTGCGGAAAAGAGGAGTCAAGTATGATTCAAAATTATTTTGACTGAGTAGCTGCAAAGGACTGTTAAGATTTACTTAGCGTTTAGATGGATACAGCACTTAAAATGACAGTTTATTTTGTGATATTATTTACAATTATGGTGAGGGAGAATGTGGCATAGACCTGGTTTCAATCTTTTCTCTAAGACTTACTATTTTACTCTATGGCAAAAGTGGCAAGCAAATTCTGACCTTTGAGAACCTTCGTTTTCTCATGTATAAGGTGAAGATAATAAACTACCTTGTGAGAATTAAATGAGATGTTTTAAAATACCTCAGAGAGGGCTGGCACAACACAAAAGTGCTGAATGGATAAATGGTATCAAAAACATGATGTTAAATTTGCATTCTTTTTTATGTCCTTGTCTCCAGAGAAAAAAGCATGATCTTTAGAGCTCTTCTAAGGCTAGAGCATGTAAGTGCCATCCTGGACCAGGCAGTCTAATATTCCAGGTCTGATGGTTGGTGCTAAAGGGTGTTTCATAGGAGTGAATTGTTGCCTTTACCGTCAGCCTCACGACATTGATTGTATACTTCAATTCTATTTCCTTTCCTTATAATTTAATATGCATCTGTTATCTTGGAATTTGTGTAGATTTTTCTGAGGGTGTTTATCTTAACATTGCATGATGTCTTGGGTAACAAATCCTGTATATTTACTAACTACTTTATAAAACTGATCTTTGGTTTTATTCAGCTCTTTAAACAACATCCTTTAAACTTGGAGCGGGTGAACTCCACTGTGGTATGGTATAATTTTGTACACAGGATATTTCTCAGCTTTAGCTCAATTTTAATCTGGGGAAACTTTTAAAATAACCCATTCCCTGGGCTCTACCTCAGACCAATTAAATCAGAATCTTAGGATTTAGGGCCCTGGGTATTAGTATTTTTTTGAGCTCCCTGGTAGTCCTCATATGCAGCAAGGATTGAGAACCACTGCTTTAGTTGTTCATTTCTGATTTTACATGTATAGTGTGATGATTTTAACACATGTATTAGTATTCCAGATATGGATGGCTTTTTATAGAATTTGGGATATAATTTCTATTATTCTTTCTGATGATAGCTAGCATATTATTTTTAGCCAGTAGAATATTATAATTTGATTCACCTCCCTCTGACTGAGAGAGATAATGATAGAATAATCTTTGAGCTAGAATGAACTTTGGAAACAATTCAGCTGCAACTTTCTTTTGTAGGTAAAGTGAGGCCCCACGGAGAGGGTGAATGACCAAGAATAAAATAGGTTTTATACAAGCTATCACTTAAGTCTCCAGATACCTTTACATTTTTTTAAGCCCTTTCAGATATATTATCTTGCTTTATCGTAGAACTTTCTAAGATAATCAGTCACACTAATGCTTATCATTTTTCTTTTTATTTGAAACAACAGATATGGATATTTTACTCTGTTCTTCTGTTGTCTAGCTTATTTTATTGGCTACATTTAATGTTTTGTATTGACTTTGGTGTTCTTTAGTTTTATTCTGATTATCAGGATATAGTTTTTGTTTGTTTGTTTGTAACATTGTTAGGCTCCTTGAAAAATCTGCAAAATCCTCAGTCATTATCTTTTTAGATTTCTGCTCCTAACTCCCTTTTCTTTTGGGTGTCTGGTTACATGTATCTTAGACATTCTTTATCTGTTTATTCTGATTTATCTTCCAGTCTATTAATTTTCTCTTCAGTTGAATCTTTTAAAGCCAGCCAATGAATTTCTAATTTTGATTGTTATTGAAGTTCAGTTTGGTTCCTTTTTGAATCTACTGGATCTTTTCTTAATAGTTTCCTGTTCCCTGAAGATATTTTCAGGTTTTATTTTATTTTATTTTATTTTATTTTATTTTATTTTATTTTATTTTATTTTATTTATTATTTTAGAGAGAGAGAGTGTGTGTGTATGGGGATGAGGGGAGGGGAAGGGGAAAGGAATTTCAAGCGGACTCTGTGCCAAGTATGGGGCCTGACATGGGGCTTATCTCAGGACCCTGAGATCATGATCTGAGCCGAAACCAAGGTCAGTTGCTTAACTGACTGAACCACCCAGGCACCCCAAGTCATCTTTTATTATTTAAACCTAGTAAGTATAGTTATTTTATAGTTGGTATCTCTGTATTTCCTATTTCTGAGGTCTTGAAGGTACCTTTCTGTGATCTTTTGTTTTTGCTGGTACTTGTTCGTGATGATTTGTTTCTTTGTATGCATGGTTATCTTTGTGTGCTGCTTGTGGTCCTTGAAAAAGTGTAAGACTAATCTGAGGTCTCAAATAAAGGTATCTTCTTCAGAAGTTCTTTGCGTTTGCTTCTGGTAGGTTTTTGGAGGCATTACCAATCCAGAATACCATTTAAAATAAATTCATTGCTTGAGTTGCTTGACCACCCTGCTGATGCAAATTTTGGTTCCAAATACAGTTGAGAACCAGGGTACTTCACCTTTGCCTTGAAGGTATAAGCTCCTTAGGGTCTTAGCTAAATGTGAGGCATGTCACCTGTTAGACTTTTCACACTGGATGGTTCTGGTCTTTGATTTTTGCCCTTGGGGTCCTGTAAGGCTGAAGGTTTGTTCCATTTGGCCATACCCAAAGGGCAAAAGTGGCATTTGTTTTCTTAACTAAGTTTTCATTTTCCCTTCAGCTTTGGCCAAATAATTTCTTACTTCTTATCAGCTTTGCCTTTTAGATGGGTGTATAAATGTCCAGAATTTTTAGCTGCTTTCAGTAGAAGCGTTAATTCAGGACACGGTTACTGGAAACTGAATTCTCTTACTTTCAAAAATGGACAGGCATAGTGCAGTAATTGTGGAGAAATATCATTGATAGTGTTTCTTTATTAAGAGAGATCCTAATTTAGCCCCAAACTTTATTTACCTTCTAAGTCTTCTTCTGAGTTTCGGTGGTAGGAGAGGAGACTATAACTTTTCTCCAAAATCTTGGTAATTTAAGCAGAATTTAAAACAAACAAACCCTTTTACTAATCGGCCTTTGAAAGTTGTTTGAAAGTCCAAATAATCTGGAATAATTTCCCTTTGTCAAAAGCTTATTCTCTTCTTGATTTTAGCCATACTTTTTGATTGGTTTATGAGTGTTTTTAATGGTGTCTAGGTTTCAGTTCTGGGCCATTAGAAATAAACTTGCCCTTGGGATCCTTAGAGTTTCTTGCTTTGGTGGTCTATTTGACAACACAATCTATTGCCAATCATAATGTGGCTGTGGAAAGTATGGGTCTTAACTCCATCATTTCCAGTATATAATTTCTTGAGGCCTCATCTTTGTCAATTGTGAATTCTAACATACTCACGGAACAAGAGTAGTTGTAATTTTAAAAAGATCAAGTATGCAAAGTATGTGACCCATAATAGGTTTGCTCTTGCTGGTTGAGATTTCTATGGAGAGAATGCTTTTAACTGTGTTATTTATTTAAATTAAATTTTAGAAACCAAGATCTAGTTTAAGGGATCCATTTGGCATATAATGGCTACTTCGACTCTCTTTGCCCTGCTCTTAGTGGTTTAAAGACAATAAACTGACAGTATTGGAAGTAAGGGACAGGCCAGAGAGGTGTAGAGTAATAGGTGATAATAACTTGTAAACATTGAGGACTGGGGATAGGAATAGAGGATACTTTGGAGTTCAAGAGAGAAATCTGAGGCAAGAGAGAAGCTGGGGAAGGAGGTAGAAGAAAAGAAGAGACCGAGCAGAGAGTTAGCGGGAGCAGACAGAAGCAGGAGGGAGAAACTGCTCACATGAACTGTTCTTAATTCCTAGAGCATGTATTTTTGTTTGTTTGTTTGTTTGTTTTTGAAATATTTAAATTCAATTTGCCAGCATATAGTAATAACACCCAGTGCTCATCCCATCAAGTGCCCTCCTTAGTGCCCATTTTATCTGTAGTCTTCATTTTAGCACTTATAATTGTAGAATTCTAGGGCACACACACACCAACACCCTCCCCCCAGCACCCTTTTTTGGCACCCCCCCCCCATATCTCTACTCTCAATTTTCTGTTCTCTTCATTAGACTAAGAATATTTTACCTCTTGAGGGACCTTAGATCTTCAGTAGTCTTCATCCTTTGTTTTATCAGTGGGGCCACAGAGAGAGATGAAGTAAGTTGTCTTGTGAGTTGGCGGAGATTTAGTTTAGAACCCAAGAGTCCTGCTACTCTGGCCCGGGCATTGTTCTCCATATCACATCATATCCTTTTATCAGTCCCTCACCCTGTGTAGCTGCTTCTGATCTGAAGTAGCCAAGTGGATTGCAATATTGAGATGATTAATTATGCTTTGAGTAGCTGTCATAATATAAATTCTTCTCATATTTTAAACTTTTCTTCAAGCAGAACAATTTAGTGAAATTACTGTATTTTAAGGGACTCAGGAAAGTCTTCAACAATTTATGTTCCTCAAAAGTGTTTAACATTGTGTCACTCTAGTTTCTTTTAATAATTTTATTTTTGTGTAGGGAATACTAATATAAGATGTTTATTTCTTTAAGAAAGTCTGCAAATTTGGATCTTTTTCAGCTTGTCCTGCGAGTAGCCTAATTAAGTTCTCTGTGTGTATGTGTATTGTTTTTTTAAAATATAGTTAGTGTTTATTGACCATATATCAGCTTTTGTGTAGTGCTTCGGTTATTAGGTCATTCTCAGCCTACATATTCTTTTTTTTTTTTTAATTTTTATTTATTTATGATAGTCACACAGAGAGAGAGAGAGAGAGGCAGAGACACAGGCAGAGGGAGAAGCAGGCTCCATGCACCGGGAGCCCGACGTGGGATTCGATCCCGGGTCTCCAGGATCGCGCCCTGGGCCAAAGGCAGGCGCCAGACTGCTGCACCACCCAGGGATCCCTCAGCCTACATATTCTATTTGGACAAAATAATATGTCAACTCTGTATTTACTGTTATGCATTAAGGTGTTTGAAGAAATAAAGTCACTTTCTTTGACAGACTTCATTCTGTGTAACTTTCATTACAAAAGTACCTTATCTGAAAAGGATGATGGAATATTAGAAAATATTGATAAATGAGGAAAATTTATTGTTAGAGTTGGCTAAAAGCAGTATGGCACAAGGAAAAATAAGATTTTATTTTTTTGTAGATAAGATTGGGAGAAAAGTAAAGGAGTAGAAGCCCTGGAATTAAGAAGAGCTTTGGGAAATATTGGATAGGGTTGGGTGGAAGAGGTATTTTGGGTGTGGCGAATAGGTTCTTGGCATAACTGCACTACAGAGATTCAAGGAAAGGGCGGGGGGAGCGTTACATACAGGTTCCATTAGCACTCATTTACATGGGACAGAAATTGGATCCAATACCAGCATATCTAGTTGGGAGAAAAAAACAAGATGTCAGATTCCACAAGAGTGATAGCAGGTTCACCTAATGGAAAATTACAGCCCAGTCTGGGACTTGTTCTTATTTTTTTTGTTGTTTGTATTTCCTCAATGAGAAGGTTAAGGAGTCAGCAAAGGAGCCTAAATTATATACACAACCAAAACCTGCTCCCGAGGAATGTGGATTCATATAAAGCTAAAAGGGAACAAGGAGGAGCCTAGAGATCTGGGTCAGTACACTTACTGAATTTTAGATTAGTTGGGGAAGATGGACCATGGTCCCAGTACTTGAACCTGATACTTATCTTGTTTCCCTTCCTTTCTTCTTTATCCTCCAAAAATAATAATAGCTTTTTGTTATTGTTGGCCTCTTAGCCTGTGCTGGGTACAGTGCAGAGTACTTCATATGTGTAATCTATTTTATTCTTTGCAAAATTCTTTGTGGGAGGTATTACTACTCATTCCCTAATTCGTGGATGAGAGAGGATAAATAATTTGCCATAAGAAAAGTTTGAGTGATAGGCCTGGACATGGTAAATGGAAGGAAGTATTTTGACATTTTTCTTGTTCTCTCATGCTTGTCAGTCAGTGTAGAGTTGGGGTATTTTTCCCTCACTTGTCTGCCTGGTGATTTCTTATCCTCTTCCAAGCAAGATTCAGTTTCTCTTCTTTGGGGAAAACCTCTCTGACCTCCAGACATAATCATGCTCATGCTCCCCCAAAAGCTTGTATGTATAAGACTGACACTATCCTGACCAGTGGTTGGGCAGTTAATCCTGGTTGAAATGATACCAAGTCACTTAAGTTAAAAATACATAAATGTATACTCATTTGCCACTGTAAGACCAAGCCCACCTGCTCTTCGCTTTTTTTTTTTTTTTTAGAATGTTGATTAGAATTGTGTGTTGTCTTTCTTGAATAAACTACATATAATTGTTTTGTGATTGCTAATGCTAAAAACTAATGCATGGCTTGTGATCTCTAGTTTTGGTTTTCCTTGAGTATACAGTGTAGAATCATGGATTTTTATGACTTTTCCCTAGTCTTTTACAGTTGTGTCACCAACATGTGACAGCTGTATTTTTTGTAGGTCTTTGTTGTCTTGTCTTTCCAAAGCATTTAACTTAGTCTTTCTTTTCATACCTGTGTTTTATTGCTTTATGTAATATTTAATTGAATTATCTAATCAAAGCAACAAGTGCAATTGACATAAACAGGTTTGGGAGGAAACCAAGTTGACTCTTGGTGAGCTTATACAACTTGACTGAGATAACCGCAGTGGATGGGTGAACTATAAAGAAGAGCATACTCCAGCTGTGAATATTTAATGTGCCAGGGCATTGGGCAGTGTTTTACAAAGGGACTGAAGAATACTGGTTAATCCAGAGGTTTGGTTAAGAGAGGATTAGTGGTGGGAACTTCTTTGTCTTAGTTATACCACCCATCTCGTACTTTCCATATTTGTTTGCTCACTAGGTTCTGAGTCACTTAAGGGCATTTTTATCTCTCTAAGGTCTAGCAGTTACTGGCACCTTAATAAATGGTTCTTAAATCATATATGAGGCTACATTGTTACTGAATATTTATTAAATATATGTGTTTTGAATATGTATATCCTATCTCTCAGGTAAATTGTGGCCGTAACGGCAGGTCTTGTGTCTCAGATATCTTTGATATTTACAGTGTTTGTCATATTTTGTGAGTGTATGATATATGGCGGTATGTAGGGGAGCAGTGTATCTGTCCCTCTTGCTGCTAGCTAGTTCTGCCTTATGGCTACTCCTGGAAGGAGACTTTGAGAGCAAGTAGTATCTCTATTCTGTTGTGTAGAGCATTGCCTAGGCCCTGCCACGTCATTCTGACAGAGCTCATTTTAGGGATGCCACTGGCTTCATAATTGCAGCTTGATGTTAGCTGTAGCAAATGGTGCTTGGGCTTTGGTAGTTGTGAGTGTAGGCTTGTTTTCTTCTCCCTTTGTGTGTTGAAACACTGACTGCCAGGAAATGTCTTTGGCATCATGTCCTGAAAAGCCTTTATAGTCAACAGGGTCAGATAACATTTTTTTTTTTCTTTTCTGAAACTCATGCCTTCAAATTTTATATATGTTTCTTATTCCTTCTAAATAGATAACGAATTGAATATTATTTTCTGTGAGGATAAATCTGGCTTTAAATTAACTCTGTGGTTTTCATTACTTTGTTCTACTTTTCCAATTTTGTTTATAGCTGCATTACTAATATATTGTGATTTTAAACTTTTTAAAGCTCTATTACTTTAATAGAATAGAAATGCCGTAGTTTTCCATAATTTAAAATTCTGCCTTTTTAATCCCTAAGCTTGCTTCTTTTCATCAAAAATTGAAGTTTAGTTTCCGAGGTCCTTATAGCTAGCCAAGTAAGTGAGAATGAGCACAAAAAAGGCTAAAGTATGGAAATACCAAAGTTGCCAAAGCCTCATAGAAAATACATTACGGATAACAGTGGAAAACAAGCAGATATAGTTCCATGTCACATGGAGCTTATAACCAAGTGATGATTCTCAACTTTAGATAGACCTGAGTCCATTATGCCATGGTGTATTACTGTGGCAATGCCATTTTAGTTTTTCCCATGTAAAAACCAACAAAACCAATAGTGACAACAAAAGAAACCCCTTTCTCAGCTCTCTTATCTGTTAGTACTGTCATCCTATCTTGTTCTCTCTCATTTCACTGTTAATTTCTCTGTACAGACCACATTTAGTACCTTTGGTTTTTTAGTAGTCTCATTTTCTTCCTTCTCAGTTTCTTTGTTCTCTTTCTCTCTTTTGGGTTACTAGTTGATTCTTTTTGTATAGATAGCTGCCTTATAAAATTACATTTCTAGGTAGTCCTGATCTTTTTCCACAGTTACAATTCTGCATGTCTGATTTCTTGCTAATATCACCTGGATGACCTGCTATGACTTGAAACTCATGCAGCCTTTCTAAATTCCTTCTCCCAAGTTGCCTCTCCTCCCCATACTCAGCTCCTAATTTACCCTTTCTAGAAAGAAACCCAGATTTAGCTTTGAGTCAGTGTTTCACTCTTGTGTCCTCACTTTCCCAGCTATGCATCTGGTTTTGTAAACTTGATTTAATATTTTAAATCCACTTTTAATCATTTAATTCTTAATACTATTGTTAACCTAGTTCAGATCCCCATCACCTCATACCTGGATGACTGCAGTAGGGACCTTCTTAATTTTTATCTCTGGTCTCTCCCTTGGCCAAGGTAATTTTACACAATATTGCTTCTCAAGCTTCTAAAATTAATAATGTGTTCAAGATATTTTTTTCTTTTTGCCTGTAGTAGGTTTCAAATCTCTTCCATGATTAGGATGTTTATATTTCCTACCTGTTAAGGTACACTTTCTAAACCAACATAGTTTATTTAATCTTGCTTTGCACATAAGTCATGTTTACTTTTTTTTTTTGATTATTGCTCAAAAGTTTTGTCATTCTGGAATGTACTTCCACCACCTCATAATTTGTATTCTTTCAGATTTATATATTCTTTATTCAAACTTAGTTTAAGTCCTATTTCAACACAAAGAGGTTTTGGTTTTGATTGTTACTTTTTTAGTACTTGCTTTTGTCATTTGGCAATCAGGGTGTGCTATCTCTTACTGTTTACTTGCTTTTTATGAATCTGTTCAGTTAATTTAACAAACATTTATTGAGCATCTGCTACATGCAAGTGACTGTTCTAGGCATTGAGGACAGTCCCTGTCCTCTTGGAGCTTTAGCAACTTCCTCTGTACCTTACTATTTTTTAAATTCTAACTCCTATCATAGTATGTGTATGTGTATTAACATTATGTGTTAATAATGATGATATTATAATTGAGTTCAAATTCGCAAGAAGGAGCCCCTGACTAATAATACAGAAAAAAACCCTGCCTTGCTGCTGACCAAAAAACACTAATAACTATAGAGAAAAGGATAATTATTCTGGATGGTGAGGATATCTTTTGGAAGGTGGCTATTATCTTGAATTCAACGAGAATTTAAAAAAAAAAAAATTAGCCAAAGTAATACTGCCTTGAAAGATATTAATTCAATTGTATATAATTAGTCTCCCATGCAAATTAACAGAATGCAAATAAGTAGAAATTAAAAAAAATACTCATTGTCTTGGGATCAGGACTTAGTTTTGTTTTCCCCATATAATCTTCAGTTCCATATAATCACAGAATGTTAGACTCTCCCCGTGTAGTTGAGGAAACTGAGGGTAAGAAAAGTAACTTTAATAAGATCACACAGATTAGTGAGAGAACCAGGAGTAGGAATCTCCCAACTTCCACATCAAAGAACATTGAACATTGAATATTTGTACAATACAGTTCAATAATTGGTGTTTATAGTTCTGGTCCTGAGTTATCAGGAAAAATTATGTTCCTGGCTTTTTTTCTTTTTTTTTCAAAATGAAAGCAGGAATTTATTGATCATTAAAAGTCCGTATGCATCAAAGCTTAAATGGTTTATCTCAGGTATTTTTTATGTATGTCTAATAAGTTTTTTCTATTTTCCCTACTCTGTGTTCCCTTGTTTATTTGGTTGAATAAAAATGGTTACTTTGATATTTTGACCTGATTTTTTGTATACATATTTTTTATGATGTTTGAAAATCAGGTACTTATTAATAAAAGCTTTTTTTTTTTAAATAAAAGCTTTTTTTAATAAAACTTGACATCCCTAGTTAAGGAATCTATGTTGATTTTTTAAAAATGTTTTTGTAGAGGTCCCTGGGTGGCTCAGACTATCAGTTAAGTGTCTGCTTTAGGCTGAGGGGAGGATCCCAGGGTCCTGGGATTAGCTCCCCACCGGCTTCCTGCTCAGCAGGGAGTCTCCTTTGCTGTCTGTCCCTCCCACTCCATGCCTACACATGCTCTCCTCTCAAATTAAAAAAAAAAAAAAAATATATATATATATATATGTATATATCTTTAAAATGTTTTTGTAAGTTTGCTGTAACATGGATTAGAGAAGAGATTTAGAGCATGAATCACTGACTAGAAACCACCAATTTTTCTACAAAAAAGAAAGTTTTAATCCTTACTTAGAATTCAGAGTTAAACTTAGACTTTATTTTTAGAAACTGCCTAAATTTTACATTTAGCAGTGTTAAAGAAAACCAGAGCTGGACATAGTTAAGGTAGTACAAGCAGATTTTAATCAAGGGCTACTGAAATATGAGGAAAGAGACCTCAGTATAGAACTGGGCTCAATTCTGAATACAACAAGAAAAATTAGGAATTTATAGCCAAAGGGGTTGGGGCAGTGGGTGGATGTAAATTATGAAGAGGAAGCATCAGGATTAGGGGGATTATGGTTAAACTGAGAAGATTCTTGCTGAAGGCCTGCCAGGGTGACCACATGTGACCTGCGGTATGGGAGGGGTGAGGAAATTGATCAGATGTTAAAGGTGGTGAGATATTGAAGGTGACGGATTCCTGCCACACTGATTTAGTTATGATTGTTGCTAAAATTGGGGGATGTGCAGGTGGACATGGAAGTCCAAAGATCTGGCTTAGTCAAGCAAACTGGCTCAGAGGAGCCTAACTGAAGTTTGGTTGAGAAGAGAATCTTTGTCAGAAGAAATGATTTCTGGGTGCCTGGATGGCTCAGTTGGTTAAGCGTCTGCCTTCGGCTCAGATCATGATCTCTGGGTCCTGGGATTTAGCCCTGCATTAGGCTCCCTGCTCAACCAGGAGCCTGCTTCTCCCTCTCCCTCTGCCGGCCACTCCCCTGCTTATACTTTCTCTCTGTCAAATATTTATTTATTAATAAATATTAATAAACATATATAAATATAATATATATTAATTGTATAATTAATTTATAATTAAATAAATTAAGATTATTTAATAATCTTAAAATAAAGAAGAAGAAGGAATCATTTCTTTAAGATAACAGTAGGTGGTGGAGCCTGAGTGGCTCAGTCTGTTAAGTGTCTGCCTTAGGCTCAGGTCATGATCCCAGAATGCTGAGCTTCCTGCTCAGCAGGGAGTCTGCTTGGTCCCTCTTCCTCTGCCTCTCCACCTCGCTTATGCACACATGCTTTCTCTCTCTCTCTAATACATAAAATCTTATACATAAAATAAGATAATACATAATACATAAAAAAAAGAATAGGTGTATATATATAAAACACAAGATATTGAGAGAGATAAAGGGTAGAAAGAACGCCTTCCTCTCACCAATCCTTTTCACAAACCTACTATTTAGAGATAAATTCTACTAACAATTTAGTGTGAATCCCTCCAGAATTTTATGTATACACACATAAACATACACACTTGGGTTTTTTATTGAACTTGCATTTACCTTGGCAATAATTGTTCATTGCTCTCTTGTTTAATCTACTTATCTATTTTAATGTTCATTCTTTTCAATTCTCCTTCCATTTTTCTCTTTGTAAAATATTTTTTTCTGTACATGTGTTCTTTCTTTACAAAAATCAAATTGTGTCATTTTTTCTTTTTAAAAAGATTCATATGAGATATTTTCTGTATATTAACTCCATTACTTTGAACTGTTTGAGAATTTCCTTAACATAGTAATGGTTTGTTGGGTATACATAAACCTAATTTATCTAAGTTGCCAATTGCTTTTGAGAATGAATGCCCTTGTCTGCATTTATGCTAGCAGTGCCTGATCATGTCTAGAATTCTACTACTTGCTAGTCTCATTAAATATAAAGTTATATCTCCTATTCATATTAACTTGCATTTTTCTGATTATTACTGAGAACAAGCATCTCTTTCAGCTTGTCAGCCTTTTGGGTTTCTTGTTCTCTAAATTTCATATTCATATGCTTTATGAGAGCATGGAATATCTACTTATATTTACAAGTGGGATTAGTTTTTCCTCTTTTTCTATAATTTATTTTTGGTAATTTTTTAGGTTAATATTACAGTTTTAGCAAGAAAAAGAATGCTGGTTTTATTTATGAAAGCTAAATAAATCCAATACTTGTAAAGTAGGTTAAGATGAAGTTATTGGGATTTGTATTTATATTAGGAATATTACTTAAAATAATAGGCATTGTTTTATGTAATGGGTTTAATTTTTAAAAAGCATATTTTCTGGATCTCTTATAAATGAATAAAAAGAATATATATATACACACAGACACACAGACACATAGAGATATCTACATATATATCTATAGACACACATATACTTGTAGCTAACTTAATTGATTTGGGACAGGTTATGGATTTGTGCATGATAATCAAGATTACCAGATTACTTCCAGATATATTTGTAGTCTGGAAGCTCAGGTGCTGTCTTGCCAACTGCCTGCAGGGAGTGCCCACCTTAATAGTAAAATCAGCAACATGTAAACTTACATTTCAGTCTTACCCTCCTTCACTACAAGGTCTTTAAATTTAACTCTCTAGCATTTGTGTTTTCTTCAGATCTGTTAGTATACACATTTATGTTTTAGATATGATTGGTTTGCATATAATTTATTATTTTGTGTCTTTGTGTGACAATGAAATGAGTCAATAAAAAACTTATTTAGAAAAATATAACCTAAGAAGAACTCAACAAAAGATAAGTTTCATTAATTTCATTTATTTTCATATATGTAGAGTTGTAGTTCCTGTTCTTTCAGTAATTATATTACCAAACCAGATGTCAGTTTTGCTTATCTGTCTCTGCATACAGGAAAGTCCAGAAGAGAATTCAGGAAACTCTTCACATTGGTTATCTCTAGGTAGTGGGATAGGGGTAAAGGAATGGATTTGTTGGTTTTTTCTTTGTATGTTTATATAAAATTTGAATTTTTTTCCATTTTACAGTATTTTTTTAATGAAAAAAATTTTAAAAAGCAATAAAAATACAGCTTATTGAACTACTCTTCATGAGTATTTCACGGTTCTGTTATAGGACAATAGTCAACATGACACGAAGTCAGTATCTTAAAAGACTTATTCATTAAAGTAATGAAAATACTTTTTTCTATTTATTTAAAAAAATTAATAACACTCAATACTAGGCAAGATGTGTTAAACTTTACTCTCATACATTGTTGTTGGTATTATCAAATGGTCAGTGTCTGTCAGGAAACAGACTTTGACCTCGTATCATAATTCAGTTTGTTGCAGTCTTTCCCAGAGAAATAAATAATATCCTTAAAGGCCTATATGGATGAAAGGCAACATACTGAATGGGAGAAGATATTTGCAAAGAACATATCCAATAAGAAATTAGTGTCCAAAATACATAAAGAACTGATACAACTCAACACTCAAAAAACAATCCAATTAACAAATGGGCAGACAGCATACATAGATATTTCTCCAAAGATGACATCAGCTGGCCAACAGACACATGAAAAGGTGCTCAATTTCACTCATCATCAGGGAAATGTAAATGAAAACCACAGTGAAATACCACCTCACACTTGTCAGAATGTCTAAAATCAAAAACACAAGAAACAACCAGTGTTGGCGAGGACGTGGAGAAAAAGGAACCTTTGTGCACTGCTGGTGAGAATGCAAACTGGTGGAGCCCCTGTGGAAAATAGTATGGAGGTTTCTCAAAAAGTAAAAAAACAAAACAAAACAAAAAACAAAAAAACCCCAACTATCCTATGATCCAGTGATCACACTCTTAGGTATTTATCCCCCAAAATACAAAAACACTAATTCAGAGTGATACATGCACCCTTATATTTATTGCAGCATTTCTTACTATAGCCAAATTATGGAAGCAATCCAAGTGTGCATTGTTAGATGAATGGATAAAGAAGTTGTGTGTGTGTGTACACACACAGTGGATATTATTCAGCCATAAAAAAGAATGAAATCTGCAACAACATAGATGGATCTAGAGAGTATAGTGCTAAATGAAATAAGTTAGAGAAAGACAAATACCATATGATTTCACTCATAAGTGGAATTTAAGAAGCAAAACAAAATGAGCAAAGCTAAAAGAAAAGACAAACCAAGAAAGACTTCTAACTATAGAGAACACACTGATGGTTACCAGAGGGGAGGGGTGTGAGGATGGGTGAAATGGGTAATGGAGATTAAGTAGTGCACTTATCATGAGGAGTGCTGAGTAACGTATAGAACTGTTGAATAACTATATTGTACACCTGAAACTAATATAACACTGTTAACTACACTGGAATTAAACTTTAAAAGTCTAGATGAATGAAGAACATCATTAGCAGTTTATTTTGTACTAGTAAAAAATTAGTCTGAATGCCCAACTATAGTGAAATGAATATAAGGAAAGCTTTTGGCTGCAAGTAAACCTTATTATAGCACTGATGTGACAAAGGTTCTATTTTTCCCACAGGTCTGGTGGTGGGTAGTCTTTTTCTCTGACATAAGCTGGTGTAGTTATTCAGTGATGACATGAAGTAACTAGGCCTTTTCTGTTATTCTTCTCCGTCTGTCATCCTTCACCCCCAGCATGTTGGCTTCTTGTCTTCTTTCTTGTTAATTATGATTACAGGATTGCTATAGTTACAGACATCAAGACCCCAGTGAAAAGCAGCAGAAAGATGTCTGAATGTATTTTGGAGTGTGTCTACTTTTTTAGTGAATGGTAAACTTTCCCATAAGTAGCTTCTCCCCATCCCCAGCAGGTATCCATATATATCTCTCATTGGTTACATAGCCATGTCTGGCCAACAGAAACCAAAAAGCATGAATTTTACTTTCCAGATTCTATAGTGGGAAGTTACAAGATAGAAAGGGGTTTGGAGGGCAGCTCCGGTGGCGCAGCGGTTTAGTGTTGCCTGCAGCCCAGGGTGTGATCCTGGAGACCCCAGATAGAGTCCCACATCAGGCTCCCTGCATGGAGCCTGCTTCTTTCTCCCTCTGCCTGTGTCTCTGCCTCTGTCTCTCTCTCTGAATAAATAAATAAAAATCTTAAAAAAAAAGGGGGGGGGTTTGGAATGTGTATTTTGAGTAGCCAGTCCACAAAATCTACAATGGTTAAATAAGTAAGGGTAAATTTACTTGAATTGATTTTTTTTTACTCAGTTATTATTTTTACTTCTGTAATAAACTCAATGAAAATGATGGTATAAAAACAGTAATATAAAAAAAGTAATAACAGAAAATTAGATTAGTTGCATACTTAAACTGTGTTTAGCAGAATCCTTGGTATTCCAAAGTGCTTATTTTCTTGCCTCCTGACTGAACATTAGTTTAAGTGCCATAAAGTAGTAAAACAGTATTTACCACATAGAGGTGTTTTTCTTTAATAGAAAATAATAAGTACTCTTCAGAGTACCTCAGAGAAGGGAGGGATTACTTTAAGCTAAATAAGCTAAGACTTGGCATTGATAGAATTTAAAATTTCAGAAGGGCCATAGGGAGCTAGTGGGGACAAAGAGAAGAGCATAAGCCAAGAGACATGGGCTTGGCAGATTTTAGGCCATATTTGAAGACTAAAAGATTGTCTGCTTTGATTGGAGCACAGGATGTGTGAGAAGGGAATGTGGAAGGCAAAGCTAGACAGGTGAGTTGGGAACAGATTATAGATAGCCTTAGATTCCATTGGGAAGAATTTGGGCTTTAGTTACATAACACTTTAGATTTATAGGATCATGATTCGGACACATTGAATAAATGCTTTAAATATGAAGAGTGTTGCCCCTTGAAGACTGTTTCTTTAGAGATTGTATATCTCTATAGATATATTGAATATTTCTGTAGTGATTGTATATCTATCAAAGGTAATTTGATTGATCTAACACATGTTTAGAACTCCTCTGCAGTATTCAGTATTCTAACTATAAAGAAAATCATACACTGTAGAAAACTTGAGATTTGCAAGGGTTACTTTGAGACCTTTGTGAATTCTCAAATTTTAAAATTGAGAGGTCTTTGTGTGGGATCTTTGCTTCCACTGAATTATATTTCCTTTGAGAGTCCTGTTGTATATACATTCCTATTAAGTTAATATTCTTCTCAATGTTAATGAAAGTTTTATTTCTTTTGATGAATAGATTTTGCTCAGGTTGGAGCACTTGCTGAGTCAGTAATTTGTGTGTGTGTGTGTGTGTGTGTGTGTGTGTGTGTGTGTGTAGAACATTTGGTGGACTTGTTCACGTTCATAGTTATAAGCTGTTACCAAAATTGACATTTCCTTCTTTTTCTAAGAGCTATCACTTTCTTAGTCCGTATATTTTCTTCACTTCCAATACCACTGCTAGCCATTTGGCTTTCTTTGGGGTTGGGGGGGCATTTTTTATAAAGAAATTCAGTTCAAAAAAATTATTTTAGAGTTACTGCTTATGAACTTTGAGATATGAGTGCTTATTTAGGCTAGGCTCACACATTTAATCTGGATTTGATCTCTAGCCTCTCATTGTCTTAACGGAATGTCTTCTCAGTGGCTCTCAAACAGTGATAACTGTGAATTTTAAATCTGTGAATGTCAATTTTATTATATTGCTCATCCGCAGATTCTTCCCTTGATTGATACCGTATTCTCTCCATTCTATATGTGTATATGAATATGTACATATTTTTCCAGCTTTATTGAGATGTATTTGACATACAACATTGTGCAAGTGTATAGTGTACAATATGTTGATCTAATACTTTTGCATGTATATATGTATATTGCATGTATATATGTATATTTTAAAACTGGACTTTTCACTTCTTGTGCAAACATTAGAAACATTTACAAAGATTTGGGAGAAAGGAGGATATGCTGTGGGACTTGATTGGTTGGGGGCAAGAGGGAACCTGTGTGAGGACTCAAGAAACCTGCTGATGTATGGTTATTTATATTTTGCCATCAGTTGATAATATGTGTGTAATTTAGTGTTTCAAGTGTGAATTTGGGCAGTGGAGAATTTCTTATGTAGGACAATCTATATTTTTAATCATACATTTAGGGATGGAGGGATTGCTGTGATAGAATAAGCCACTATATCTCTTGTGGCATTTCAGACATAATATGTCATCTAAAAAAAAAAAAAAAAAAAAACTAATCTTTTTTGGAAAGGAATGCTAGATAAATAAATAAAAATAATGGTACAGAACTTTAATGAGGAAGATTTCAGGAAACTCATTCATTTGTTAAAAGATAAATAAAGATAGCTGTAAAATTAATACTAGATTAAGATACAGTTTCTGAGATGACATTTATTTTTTAGGGAGAGTGAAGGAGGGGAGGGGCAGAGGGAGAGAGAGAATCTCAAGCCGACTCCTCCCTGAGCACTTAGTCTCACCTCCCTGAGATCATGACCTGAATCAAAGAGTCAGACACTTAATTCACTGAACCATCGGGCACCCCTATTTTGAGTTTATGTTCACTGCTTTTGCCTATAACTGCGTTTCTGGTTCTATACAGCATATTCTACTGGTCTACATATGTTTTATTCAGCATACATGTTTCATCCACTGGACATGGAGCTCCGTTTTATTTTGTCATTACCATAGGCCTAAGTGTCAATAATTGTGCCTGGTGCAAGGTAGGTGTTCAGTTAATATTGTTAAATGAATAAATATGAATATTTCAATAAATTTATGACTCAAATCCTCATTTATTAGGAGACTCCATTGTCTGGTCTTAGCTTTTTTCTATACATAACCTGTTCTGGTCTTGTACCCTCTTAGATTGAAAGTGCATTGTGAGTAGGAACTTGGTTTTATTTGTCTTTCCTATATTCTTTACAGTAATTTGAACTGTGGTGGGTAGTAGGTATTCCCTAAAGATGTGATTTTTTTTTAATTTTTAAAACTTTTTTATTTATTTATGATAGAGAGAGAGAGAGAAAGAGGCAGAGACATAGGCAGAGGGAGAAGCAGGCTCCATGCACCGGGAGCCCGATGTGGGATTCGATCCCGGGTCTCCAGGATCGCGCCCTCGGCCAAAGGCAGGCGCCAAACTGCTGCGCCACCCAGGGATCCCCCTAAAGATGTGATTAAACTGAATGAAGAATGGTCAATTTTATTTTTTTATCAGAAGATTGCTAAAAATGTAGTCATAAACGAGAAATTTGGAAGAGAATCAAAAAAGCTAATGTGTCCTTGTCTGTCAGCTTGAGGGCATATATAAGACTTTGTACTTCTGTAGAGTAGAGAGCTAGGGTTCTGGGACAGCTCTGTTCCTTGTTCTTTAACGGCCTATTTGCTTTATTTTTGGCCTTCTAACTATGTCACAGATGGTGTAGGTCAGTGGTTCTCCAAGTGTTGTCCCAGAATAGTAGCATTAGCATCACCTGGGTACTTGCTAGAAATGCAAATTCTCAGGCCCCACTCCAGACTGAGACTGGAGCTCGGTTTCAGTAGTCTGTGCTTTAGCCAGTCCTCTAGGTGATTCCCTTGGTAAAGTTTGTCTCCAAGTGGTCACACTGTATTTAGGAGAGAGGGCTACCTAGGGGCAACAGTTGTATGTCAGTGAAAACCAACTGGTAGCCTGAATTTAAGAGAATAATGTGATCCAAGGCTTTTCAGAGTGAACAGGTATGGCTTATAAACGTATGAAGATACAAAGCAAATTATTGAAACTTCATTTTATGCTATTTCTTAGCGTAAGTAACCTATATTATTCACTTTTACTTTTCAAGTATTTCTCATTATTTGTGAGTTTGTGCTCAAATAAAAGTGAGAAACTTAAATTGGTCAAGTTTTCTCTTACTTTACATTTTTGTAAAAATGAATATTCTTTCCCTCCCATAGCAAATGACCAGGAAACAACTGAAGAGTGTCCAAACCAAACTAATATTTTATATATTTTTTTTGAATATACTCAGTGATTTCAATTTTGAATTTGAGCCCTTTATCATTTTAGAGTATAAGATAGTTTAAATGGTTTCAGTAGATTAAATGGTACTTTTAATATTGTTTATTAGATCCTCTTGTATGCAGATATAACAGGTCTATATAACAGATAGATATCCTTTTGACAAATTGGAGTTGAAAATAATACAAAAATTCATGTTTATCATGTAGACTTAAATAATAAAATATCCAGTTTTTTATTTTTGTATTTCTAATGTTAGGAAATGAAGGCCTAGTTTTAAGCATATAATATAAAAATCTTACGAGGCATTGTGAAAATCCTAACATTCATTTTCCTTGAGGATAATTCCAAAATTTTCAAATATATGTACCATTACCATTAGGTTTCCTTGAACAGATAAATGGATGTATGATGACTTAAAATTAAAAAAAAATATATATATGATTTTATTTATAATATTTGAAAGCTGTTTTCATGCCTTACCTACGAATTTACTCCATTTTTCTAATTTTTTTCTTATAATTTCAATCTCATGTCTTAATCTTTTGTTCCAGGACCTCTGGAAAGTTCAGATGAGTTCACTTTGTGAGAATGTTGAGGTGACATTAGTGCAGGCAGAAGCAAAAGTTTTAAAAAGTAGGCAAATTGTAGCTTAATAGTTTATAGAGAAGTATACCTATAAAATAAAAAAATAGATAACTGAATTTATCACTATTCCATATTATAGGACGGTATTGGAGGTTAGGAATATATTTGCTCTCTAACTTACAGATCTGTCTCTCTTACTTCAGAGATTGTAGTTGTAGTGATGTGCAGGGAGAACTTTTAAGGGGCCCTTTGGACCATGCATTTTTCTATCACGTCCTTGTTGCTGATACTCCCACTAATTGCGTGTATGTCTTGAGTTTTCCCAGTGGTGATTCATTCATGGTCTTAGACTGTCATCTTGGTTCACTTGTGAGACTATTTTGCTTTTTAGGGATATAAACTACTCAATCTCTTGGTGCTTCTTTTCTCTCCTTTGTAAAAATAATGTATTTGTATTAAAACATCTAAGGCAAAGTCTACAAACTGGTGACTTGTGGAGCCAGAACTAGGGAAGGTATTTGTTTGGCTGTAATAGTCTTTACATATTTCAATTAAGAGACTTCTATACATACTAACATGCTTGTGGTACAGCATTCAGAGGGTATAAGGAGGGACAGTATATTTAAAGGTAGTTTTAACTCCTATCCTCTTTCTTCCAGCCACCTGGTTACTTTCTTTGGAGACGTTCAGAATGACTATATGTTTGTGAATCATTCCAGAATTATTACTTCTACATGGAAGCATAATAGTATATGTATCTTTTTTTTTAAACCAAATGTTTGCAGACTATATACATTTTTCTATGTCTTTCATTTAATCTATCTTGGGAATCATTCTGTATCAATATATCTAGATACATTGTTTTGTATCAAAACATAGCATTCCTTTGTATACAGATGTATTCCACTTTATTTTCTTTATCTCCTCTTTTCCCTCCCTCCCTCTTTCTTTTGTTCTTTCGTTCTTTTCTACCCTCTCCTCTCCTCCCTTCTCTTCCATTCTTTCTTTCAGTCTCTTCTTATGTCTCCCCTCTTCCTTCTGCCTTTTCTGTTAAATAATCCAATTCAAACAACAGTATCCTGCCATATTAGCAAAATCTTTATCTGGGATTTACTTTTTATTTTGAAAGGGTAATGAGATTTATACCAGTTACTATGCTTTAAACTCAGGTGGTTTTTACAGAAGAAATTAGTCTGTAAGAACATGTGTTTTAAGATCTTTTGTTTCTAACTTTCTGAGTAGAGGTTTTCCAGAGGGAAAAAGTTTAAGATATTGACTGTTTCTTCCTCCTTTTTAATAGATATTAGTTAAGGACCTGATTTTCCACTAGTTGTATTCCTAATTTATTTAACCAGTCCCCTCTGAATGAACATTTGAATTATACATACATTTTTGTGTGTATTCTTTCAGTACATCATTTCACATGTGTGCCAAAATATTTGAAGGATAATGATCTAGAATTAGAATTGCTGAGTAAAGGGACGTCTGGGTGGCTCAGTAGTTGAGCGTCTGCCTTTGGCTCAGGTCTTGATCCTGGGGTCCTGGGACTGAGTTCCACACCGGGCTCCCCACAGGGAGCCTGCTTCTCCCTCTGCCTATATCTCTGCCTCTCTGTGTGTGTCTCATGAATAAAAGAAATCTTAAAAAAAAAAAAAAAAAGAATTGCTGAGTAAAGAGTATGTGCATTTACAGAGTCGATGGATGTTGCCAAATTGTCCACTGTAGTGAAAATAATTTACATCAATACTGCCAACTTTCAAATTCCCTTTTCCTCAACATATTGTTTTATTACATTATTGAACTTAGTCTACTGGAAAAGGGGAAATCTGATTATAGTTTTTATTGGTATTTCTCTTATATGTGACATTAAACATCTTTTTAATATGTTTGCACTTTTTGTATTTCCTTTGTATCAACATGTCCTTCGAATGTGTTTTTATTGAGTCCTGGATTTTTATCTTACTGGTTGTAAGTGCTTTTTAATTGAATAAGAAAAGCAAACTCTTGTGATTTGTGATGACTGCATTTCCTATTTTGTTTTGACATTTGTCAAAAAAGAATTGTCTTATTTCTCATAATAGTTTTTCGGCAACTTTTAATTGCCATATAAATGTAAATATTTTTTTGAGATAAAATGTATTAATTTTTTATGGCTTTGGGTTTTGTCTTATTCTTAGAAAGGCATTCCTAACTTTGGGGTTATTAAAACAAACCCTACCTTTTCTTCAAATGCTTTGGGATTCTTTGAAAATTTTTTGTTATTTGTTTTGATGTGAGAAATGTTTTCTAGATAGCTGCCCATCAATATTTATTGAAAAACCTACATTTACCCCAGTGCTCTGCAATGTTCCCTTTAGAGTATACTAAATTCCTATATATATTTGGGTTTGTGTTTGGATTGTCCATACCATAGTTCTCTGTTCATGAATCAGTACTAGTGTTTAAATGACTGTAGAATCATAATATCTTTTAAAGTATCTTAAGGATTTTATTTTATTTTTATTTTATTTATTTATTTTTTTAGGGATTTTAAATATTTATTTTGCTTACTTATTTTTTCCATGTGTACTTCAGAATTGTCGTGTGCTGTATTCTTTGCGTAGCTTTCTTTTCCCTTGGAAATTTTATTCTAATCAGCTTATTTTTGTTATTATAAATGGGATTGTTTTCTGTGTCTGCTGTTTTTATAGCTCATGGGTTTTAATTTATTGTTTTTATATGTGGACACTTTACTAAAATTCCTCTATTTTTTGGTAAGACTTTGTAGTCAGTTTCCTTGGATATTCCTGGTATCCACTCAAATTGTTTGCAAATAATGATAATTTTATTTCCTCTTTTCTGTTCATAAACTTTTCTTTCTTGACTAAAGATATTGGCTAGTACCTCCAGAACATGGTTAATTAAATATTTGTGGTGAAAAATGGATATCTTTGTTTTGTTCCTGATTGTCAGTACTTCTTGGGTTTTTCCATTATACATGATGCTGACTTTGAATTGAATTTTTTTTTGTATTTTATCGTATTAGGGAAGATGGCATAGTCTTTGTTTCAAAATTTAAAATTTAGATCTTATATGAATAGAACAGTTGGCAAGGGTAATACACAGAATTTTTTCTTCTTTTTTTTTTCTTTTTAATTTTTATTTATTTATGATAGTCCCACAGAGAGAGAGAGAGAGAGAGAGAGAGGCAGAGACACAGGCAGAGGGAGAAGCAGGCTCCATGCACCGGGAGCCCGATGTGGGATTCGATCCCGGGTCTCCAGGATTGCGCCCTGGGCCAAAGGCAGGCACTAAACCACTGCGCCACCCAGGGATCCCAGAATTTTTTCTTCTTGAACTATTTGAGGGCAATTTGCCAGCCAACCTGAGCCAGCCAACCTGATAGACTGTTGCCTTCCACCAGATACTTAAGTGTTTATTTCCTATAAACAAATACTTTCTTATGTAACCACATATAACCATCAAAGTCAGGAAATTAACACTGATATATTGCTGTCATCTAACCCTCAGACCCCATTCATGTTTCATCACTTGTCCTAATGTCCTTTTATTGCCAAATTCAGTTCAGAATTTGGTTTTCATGTCATTTTTTACTTATTTATATATTTTTAAAGATTTTATTTATTCATGAGAGAGACAGACAGAAAGAGAGAGAGGCACAGACACAGGCAGAGGGAGAAGCAGGCTCCATGCAGGGAGCCCGACACGGGACTCGATTCCGGGACTCCAGAATCACACCCTGGTGGCGCTAAACCGCTGAGCCACCTGGGCTACCCCAGTTTTCATTTCTTTTTAGTCTCCTTTAGTCTAAAAGTCTTTTCTTGACTTTTATGACCTGACAGTTTTGAACATTACAAGAAAATTAATTTAAAATGTCCCTCAACTTGAAATTGCCTGATATTTCCTTATGATTGATTTCAGGTTATGCATCTTTTGTGGAAATACCACAGAGGTGTTCTGTGATCACCAAGAAGTATCACCAATACTTCCATTACTCTGTTTTGTTTGTCTTTCTAGGTAACTCCATCTTCTTTGTAATCTTTCTCTTGTGGGTCTTTTATTTTTATTAAATATTTAATACAATGTGTGAATTGATAGGATGGGAAAGCAAGTGTGCTGAGAACCCAAGGAGTATCTGGTAGGTTCAGGAATGAGTACAGTAAAGACTTTGTAGTATTAATGGGCTAAAGTTTCAGAATCCTACAGGAACCGTGATGGTGGCGGAAATACAAAACTAGCCAAAGGATAATAGAGAGGAAGAAATTGGTCGTTAATTTTATTATTATTTTGATTATATAATTATGCAGATTAGATCATTGTTTTTATTAAAGCCATTTTGAAGACTATATAGAATTCTATGGGAGAGCATAGAATTGGTCAAACAAGTTGAGCCATCAAATCCTTTTGACAAGACTTTCATTTTTGCAAGCCTTTATTTCTTTTTTTAGCGGGTGCATGGTGCAAGGTGGGGGAGTAGGTGGAGATGAGGAATAGAGGGAGAGGGAGAGAGAATCTTAAGACGGTTCCATTCACAGCACAGAGCCCGACTCAATGCTTGATCTCATGATCCTGAGCTGAGATCAAGAGTTGGATGCTTAACTGACTGAGCCACCCAAGTACCCCTCGTTTTTGTCAGCTTTAAAAACAATGTATTATGGGATCCCTGGGTGGCGCAGCGGTTTAGAGCCTGCCTTTGGCCCAGGGCGCGATCCTGGAGATCCGGGATCGAATCCCACGTCGGGCTCCCGGTGCATGGAGCCTGCTTCTCCCTCTGCCTATGTCTCTCCCCCTCTCTCTCTCTCTCTCTCTCTCTCTCTCTCTCTGTGACTACCATAAATAAATTAAAAAATAAAAAAAAAAAACAACAAAAAAAACCAATGTATTATTACATTGCTTACATAAAATAATGATTTTGCAGGGTACATCATTTCACAAGGTTTTATGATCATTAAGTTTGGGTAGTATAGATATTTGATGCCTTTTCCTCTGTGAATACAATTGTTTTGGACTATTTTTAATTCAGTAAGAAAAGAATAATCCTTTTAATTGCATTTTAAGAACTTAATGAAATGCAAACAATAACAGTACCATGTACATCTTGAAAATTATAAGATGCTTAATAAATTGGATTTTATGTTCATTATGGTACTGAAAGCATGGAGTGTTACTCAAACTGAGTAGAAGTAAGTTTAGTGACTCACTAAACTAAGTTGGACAGTTCAGAATTTAAGAATGTGGGGATCCCTGGGTAGCGCAGCGGTTTGGCGCCTGCCTTTGGCCCAGGGCGTGATCCTGGAGACCCGGGATCGAATCCCACATCGGGCTCGCGGTGCATGGAGCCTGCTTCTCCCTCTGCCTGTGTCTCTGCCTCTCTCTCTCTCTCTCTGTGACTATCATAAATAAATAAAAATTAAAAAAAAAAAAAGAATTTAAGAATGTGGTAAGGTCATCATTAAATAAAAATTCTTGCTTACTTAAATGGAAAGCACTATGGAAATATAAATAACATTGTTATCTAGGTTAATGTAATAGAAATGGAAGAGGAAAGCATAAGAGAATAGTGAAACTGATAGCTATCCTTCAGGGCCCTTAAATCCTTTCTGCCCTATTCTTAGTGGTGTTATGTGAGTTATTTAACAAGTTAGTGTTTGCAACATAGTTTCAGTTCCTTAAGTGGAAAATACTATTTCAATTATAAATGTGTTTTAGGTATTCTGGAGAGCCGCTCTTTCCTAGCTGTTTTTCTGAAGACAAGAGTTTTATGGTTTTGTTTACATGTTAAAATTAGGGATTTTTTTTTTTTTATCTGTAATTATTCTTTGAAGGAGCCAGGAACCTATGAAGGGCTCTTGTCTCTGATTTACCTTTTTGAACTTTCACTTTTTCCCTGCATATTAAGTCTCTTAAAGGTGGGGATTGAGAAAAGGCAGCTCTGTATTGTTGGTAGGGCAAGTCCAGAATAGACTCTTTGAAGACTGTCTTAAATCCATTAGATTTACATATGTGGTGAAGCTCTGAGAACTGTTACTTTGCAATGGTATTACAAGAACTCACTATTTTACTTTCTCCCTTTCCCCATCTTCACTCTTTAAGAAGCCCCCTCAATGCCATAAACACTTGATCAGACTATACTGTATACTTTGCATGTGTCTAAATTTATATTGATTGTTTTAGATAACAGACTCTTAGAGGATACAGTCTATCTGTTGTAAAATCCCTGGTCTGAAGTAAATGCATATTAAAAAAATTAATTTTTTCCCCTTGCAATTAGTGCCTTTCTATATCTGTACATACTTTGTGACACACATGTAAAAGGAAACACATTTGTATCTAAGTGTCCTGTCTCCCAAAGTTTCTTTCTTCAACTGAGTTAAAAAGTTTTTTTATTTGGTCTAATCTTAGTTTTGCTTTTCTTTTTCCCACTCAGGCCCAGATTGCTTTCCTTCAGGGGGAAAGGAAGGGTCAAGAAAATTTGAAGAAGGATCTTGTGAGGAGGATCAAAATGCTGGAGTATGCTCTTAAACAGGAAAGGTAATTCAGTGAAATGGACGGTGATATTCTCTTTAAATATTGGGGTAATTTCTCTTATTCCTAAAACTAACACAAATTTTAATACTTAGTACTTTTGAGTTCAGGAAATAGTATCTCTAATACACATTTACAAATGATTGTAATATGTTAATGTTACTGTGAATGTCTAATAATCATAGCCAATAAACTGATTTATATGATTTTTAAAAAAATTTAGCAACATTTTACCTCTGCCTTGTCCTTTCTGAAGAAACTTATTGGCTTTCTGAGCTGTCATTGTCCATTTCTTTAAGGAATTGAAATTGTTTTTGAGTTGTAAAGGAAATTTCTGTAATGCTTACTCCCTTGTCATCTAATATTATTCAATTTGATGTGTTTTCTTTGGGGGAAAAATGCAGACTGTATTGAGAATCTTTTTATCTTTTTCTAGACTTTTTTGGTATTTTGTTCCTTTGCTATTAGCTATTCATATTTCTTAAGTGAGTCTTATTTTTCTATATTGCTAGTGTCTAAAATAGGTTACTAAGCGCAGGTCACAGGTAAAGGACAGTAGGTCATAGATGAGAGTTTTGGAAATTTCCATATGAATTATAAGTTAATTTTTAACAGGTGGTCTTTGGATTTTTTGTTTTTGGGTAATAGTTTGTTTTCATTTCAGATAATTGAGTACTTGATAGGCAATATTGAAATTTTCTATTTTGCTTGTTTTGATCATGTGCTTTTCTCATTTCTTTGAGGTTGATTTGTGGACTGTTTGCAAAATTTCCATAAAATAGCAGTTAACAGATAATACTTATGAATATTAAGAAGCCGATTAAATTTTATTAGAACTTGTTTCACCTTTATGCAGGATGTTTGAATGGCACAAGAAATTGAAAACTAGCTGACCTCTTGGTAAAAAATAGATAATTGTTTTTATTCCTTGAGAGGTTGGTTGACCGCTATATTGGAGAAATGGGGGAAACTTTTGCCTACTTTTAAAAGCATGCAATTTGGGAATATTTGAGATTTTAAGCAATCAAATTATAGGCGTCATTGAATAGAAAGAGTAATAGCAATAATGGCAACTTAACTGCTATGTACCTTGCCCTGAGGCTTAAAAACAAAGTAACTTGAGTAGAGTTGCAAAGTTGTATAGAGCTGTGATTCAGATCCATCAGGTCTGAATTCTGTACTCTTTACCAGTGTATTATTCTATCTTGTGATACAGAAGAATTAAAATATGCAGATACTAAAGTAACCAGGGATGTTAGCCGTGTGTATGTGTGTGTGTGTGTGTGTGCACGCGCGCGCTCATGCGCATGTGTGTATGTATATAAATATGTCCCTTCTCACTAAACATATTCACTGATGTATCTATCCAACTTAAGCACTGTGCTGGAGCTGAGTATAAAAACATAGCTCACTATCCTTGGTCCATAAGGGCTCAGAGGAGCAAGAAGCAGACTTGGAAACCACAAAAGTACAGTGCAATGCAGTATGATAGGTGCTATGGGAGATGTCTGTACAGGGTACAGTGGGGTCACAAAGAATAGAGTGGTTATTTGGATCTGGAAGGTGGAAGTAGAAGGGAAGATATAACTGGAGAGGAAGTGAGACTTGAACAGCATCATAAAAAATAAGGTGTTTGCCAGGTAGGCAAAGTTCAGGAAATAGGATATGTTTGACAGGGAACAGAACAGTTTGGTGTGTCCAGAAATTTGCAGTCACTGTTTTTTGGATGATAGGATGTTAGTTGTGATTTAGTAAGTGAAAATAGTAGACCGAGGCAAGATCCAGATCATGGGGAACTTAACTAAAGAGTTCAAACTTTTATCTTCCATATAATAGGGAATGTTGAAAGTTTTCCAAAACCTTTTATTCTAAAATTTCTTTTTTTTTTAAGATTTTATTTATTTATTCATGAAAGAGAGAGGCAGAGACACAGGCAGAGGGAGAAGCAGGCTCTATGCAGGGTGCCTAATGCAGTACTTGATCCTGGGACTCCAGGATCACGCCCTGAGCCAATGGCAGGGGCTAAACCGCTGAGTCACCCAGGGATCCCCCTTATTCTAAAATTTCTTAAGCTAATAAGAAGTTGCAAGAACTACATGCCTTTTACCCGGATTTATGAGTTGACAACATTTTTCTGTATTTACTGGTATGTTCACTCTGTAGGCACATTGCTTTTTTCCTGAATCATTTGCTGCTTAAATGTAGACATTATACCCCTTTGCCCCTGAATACCTCAGTATATATCTTCTAATAGCAAGAAGATTCCTTTATGTAACTCTTTATCAAATTAAGGAAGTTTACTGTTGAAATAGTTCTATTGTCTAATATAGCCATAGCCTGTATAGTTCCAGTGATTATCTTTATAGCATTTTTTTTCCCTCAAATGTCCCAGTAATTATTTTTGTGGTACTTTTTTTCTTGGTCTAGGATCTAGTCTAGGAATACGAACTGTATTTAGTTGTCGTGCAATTGAAAGGAGCATGGAATAGTGTGAAATAGATTTTAGAAAGATCACTCTGACCTCAGTATGGGGGTGGACTGGAAAGATCTGTTAATAGAAGCTGGAAGAGTCTTAAGAGTCTAGGATGAGAATGCATCAGCTATGAAACATTTTAAATAGAATCCATAAAAATTAGAGATGGTTGGGTATGGAAGATGAGGAGGAAAGATAATTCAAGAATGATTCCCAGGTTGCTGGCTTGAATAGAAGTTTTGTAAGTTATCAAATGAATTAAAGATTAAGAATTAAGGGTTGAAAAGCAGATATGGGAATAGGACTCAGGACTAGAGATGTATACTTGAGAAGCATGAATATTGTGGATAAAGTTATAGGAGTAGTTGAAACAAGCACAACAATTATGGGAAGAGGAGAATCAGCCAGAGCCACAGAAAATGGAAATGTTTGAGGAAACGGCAGAAGGAGGAAGAGCCAGCAAAGAAATGGTTGGAAGAGGAAGGACAGAGCAGTATATTGGAAGCGCTAAAGAGGGTGGGAGTTTGACAACTGCAGATGCCAAACAGACTCCAAGTAAGTTGTAAACTGAAAATAGTCATCTAGATTTGTCAGGTAGGAGCTTGCTGGTATCCTTGCCAGAATAGCTTCAATGAGGTAGCAGGAACATAAACCAGAGGGTGAGAAGGACAGATAAAGTGGAGACTGATAGAGTCGCTTATTTTTTCAAGTAGTTTGACTTTGAAGAACAGAAGAGATAACTGGGTCAAGGGAAGATTTTTTTTTTTAACTAATGGAATTCTGGGAAAAAGTCACTGATTTTATATCTTCTGAAATTTATGTATTGGTTTGAGATTTTTCCTGATGTATATAGCACTATTTAAATATAGTAAATTAAGGAATAAAAAAATAATTTCTTTGTAGATTGGAGCTCTGAAACATTTCAGTTCTTTAACTCTGAAATTATTTTTCTAATGCTTTAATGCTAGGAATTTTAAAAAATTTTAGAGTTCTAGAACATTTCATTTCTTTTGATTCTGAGATTATTTCTCTAATGCTTTAAGCCAAGATTTTTAAAGAAAAACAATTTTTTTTTTAATTGAGGACAGTTTGAACCATCAGTGTAGAGAGGCATATATCTTCCGTGTACGCCTCCAAGCCTCAGCGATAATGCTCCTGTCAGCCTTGCTTCATCTGGATTTGTTTTAGCACAGCAGATTCTAGACATCTTGTCATTTAACCCAACACACCTAAGTTTAAGGATCATGGTGTAAATTGCCATGTTAGTGATTTTCTTAGTAGTCCTAGTTAAATAAGATCCAAATTCAAGTGAAACTGAACCTTTAACATTACAGCAAGATTACTCATCTAGCTGTGAATTTATCAAGACATTCCATAAAGTATGATAGAATATGCAAAAGGAGCAAATTTACATCTAATTTTTCAGGAATACAGTGTGCAGTCTAAGATGTACTCTGGAACTTCTATACTGAAGAACCTTAAATACTATATAAAATACTGTCTGAAACATTCCATTTTTCCTGATTTCTGTCTTTCATGTACACTACTGTAAAAACCCATATATCCTCCTTGTCTCTAATATTTCCATATTTGAATTTGTCTTCTAAATTCATAGGATTCATTTTTTAAAATACAGATATATCTCTGCTTAAAAATATCTCACTTATTTCAAAGTTCTTCCTAGAACTCTTATAGCCAGGCCCCTATCTAGTCCTGTATGTACACACACATTTTTTTGACCTGTGATAAATTTTTTTCCCCACTTTTTCTTCTGACAGAAATATTCTTTATCAATCTGTTCTTCTGATTGGAAAACCTGATTTTTTGAGGTTTTGCTAAAATCTCATGTTACCTTATTTTGATTAGTTCTCCTTGATACCACCTTTGATAGATTAGATAATCCCTTATCCGAATTCCTATTACATTTTTAACAAGATTTTATTTATTCATGAGAGACACAGAAAAAGAGGAGGAGACATAAACAGAAAGGAGAAGCAGGCTCCCTGCAGGAAGCCTGATGCAGGACTTGATCTACTTCATCTCAGGACCCCAGGATCATGACCTGAGCCAAAGGCAGATGCTCAACCACTGAGCCACCCAGGTGCTCTTCCCACAACATCTGATAGAACTCATAACTCTTATCACAGTGTGCTGTCTTATTTATTTTAATTTCTCTTAGGCATTTCCTTGCCTCCACTCTTCATTGACTATAAACTGCAGGTTATTCCTAGTAGCCAATACAGTGACTGAAATGTCATAAGAATTGAGAAACAGTTCATTGATTTCATCAAATTATTTTTAGCATCAATATTTACAGTGTAATTGGAGTGCTATGTTATATTCCTAGCACATTTTATATAATAATAGACTTTGAAACAAAGCTATAATAGGACTTTTTTATTATTATACAATTTTTATGCTGTTTTATCCAGTAAAGGCCAGTAAGGGGGGCCTAGCTGTGTATTATAGAGTTGTTTGGCATGAGATCTGCTATTTATTTTATATAGTCACATTTAGACAAAAAGATAAGGGAACAAGAAGATTGGTAGATAACACAGTGAGATAAAGTGTTAAAACCATGGGAAACAATATGAGTGAGAAAGGTATTTAGTGTATTGGCTTCAAAAGGAATGTTACTAAGTTGAGAAGGGTTCTGGGAATAAATTATTTTTCAGTGAATTTAACAGTTCAGTAGGGAGACCCTGCTTCAAGAGAATATAACCTGTGGTAAACACAATAGTTCTTTCCTTTGTCTTTGTTTAATATTTATAAAATATTAGTTCATAATGTTATTTCTATTACATACATTGTAAAGATTATTTTCTAGTTTCTTTTTAATATAAACTCTGTTGCAGTTTTTCCTAAGACCACTAGAATGCACTATAGTGCAGTATTTTTTGTATAGAAATGTTTTTCTATATATATGTATATTTAAATGAACTCCATAATATTTTATTGCTACTTTTATTCCCTCCTCCTCAGACCAGTTACTTTGAATTGCTATTTGACTTTTAGGAGGTATGTTACATAGGAGGTATTTAGGTGAAAAATCTAAAGATTGACAGTTACATTAAGAACCTTGTTTAGTTTTTAGTAACTAAGCAAAATAAAGTGGCTATAAATCTTACTCTGTAATAATCAACAGTATTACAAATACATTGAAATAACTAGGAAATGTTTAGTCTGGTAATGAAATCTTAACATTTTTTTTTTTTTTTTTTTGAAATCTTAACATTAAGATTAACAGAAGCATTGGGGATAGAGAAAAAGATGTTCTACTTAATTTGGAACAAAAATATTTACTAAAAGTTAAAATAAATAAGAAATATATGCATGTTGTTAATTAACCAAATAACACATTGTGGTCTCCCTTATGTATCAGTTCATTGATTTCCCTTCCCAAAGGAAATCTTATTAACTAATGTCTTATGTATCATGTAATCTTCCAAAAATCTATATATATGAAATATATCTATGACACACATATATAAAACAAATATTCTTTTATTTTTATAGTTTATTTTTAATGGGTATATATATATATATATATTTTTAAAGATTTTATTTATTCATTCATGAGGGACACAGAGAGAGAGAGAGGCAGAGACACAGGCAGAGGGAGAAGCAGGCTCCACGCAGGGAACCTGATGTTGGACTCGATCCCGGGACTCCAGGATCACACCCTGGGCCAAAGGCAGGCGCCAAACTGCTGAGCCACCCAGGGATCCCAGTGGGTATATTTTATTGCAGAACATTTTGTGCATACGCAAAATGTATAAAGACTATACTCCTATATCTGCTACCGACCTTAAACATCAGCTGTCAATAATTTTTATAGGTTTTCTTAAAATTCTCCTCCATATAGACTTTGATTTTTCTGTTGTAACTGCAGAATAGTATGAATTCAAGTACTTTGCTCATTTAAGCAAATAATTTTCATTTCCTTTATACCTTTTTGAAATATAAAAACTTCTTTATGTTAAGTGCTCAATCTTTTAAAAAAATTAACTTTGAAATTTGGCTGTATTCCTTAGTACTTTTTTACTTTGGTTTTTCAAATTACTATTACTGTTGTTGTTGTTAACCTTATTACATATAATATTTATTGTAAATGGCCTCAATATTTTGGGCAAGCAAACAAGTCAAATATACAAGTACATTACTAAGTTATGGCCATTTTTGGTTGACCTTTAAAATTTTAACCTTATCTGGATTATTTCTCTGGTCTCAAATGGTTAAATCTTGAAATGGTGAAATCAGGTTAGCCAGAAGTACCTTTAAAAGGAAAATAGATTCAACTACCTTTAAAAGGAAAATAGATAAGAATTTCTGTTCACAGTTCTTCCTGAAAGGGCAAAGGATATCTTGACTATTAAAAAAAAATTATTCATTCCTTCTTCAATAACTTATTCAATATTGGTGATTTGGGCTGGTTCCCCCTCCCTCCTTTGAATTGTTTGCTATGACGCATACTTGGTAAATCTTAATTGCCTGACAAGGCATAGAGTATTATGGATGACCTAAAACCTTTAGTTTGGGTATAGTTTACACATAATGTTATATTAGTTTCAGATGTGCAGCACAATGACTCTATTTCTATGTTATGCTGTGTTTACCACAAGTGTAGTTACTGTGTGTCGCCATGCAATGCTATTACAATAAGATTGACTATATTCCCTATGCTGTACCTTTCATCCTGTGACTTATTCATTCTGTAACTCAAACCTGTATCTCCCAGTCTCTTTAACCTGCTTTGCCCTGCCCCTCCCTCCTTTCCTCTGGTAATTCTCAGTTTGTTCTCTGTATTTGTAGATCTGATTCTGTTTTTTTATTTATTTGTTTTGTTTTTTAGATTCCACATGTGAGTGAAACCGTTTGGTATTTGTCTTTCTCAGTCTGACTTATTTCACTTATTAGCATGTTACCCTCTGGGTCCATCCATGTTTTCATAAATAGCAAGATCTCATCCTTTTGTTATAGTTGCATAATATTTCGTTGTATATACATACCATTAGATGACTTTTCTTTTTAAATACATCATTTTGAGAAAGGTTAGTCTTCTACAAGTTAGTTTCATAATCCAAACTTATCTATTACTTTTGATAGTAGAATTGTACTTTGGCAATCATCAATAAAATTTGAATACTATAGAAACTAGAATGTTATATATAATTATAGAAAGATTTATGGTTCCCAGTATTCTTTTATTTGTTATAATGACACATGATGGTATAACAACAATAAAATAATAATGACGAGCACTTTATGACTTTGACTCTGTGGAAGGCTATTTTGAAAGGTAGCCAGGACTACTGTGTATTGATGACTACTCCTATTATATATCCTAAAGTTCATTTAAATATATTTTAAGATGGTTTGTGTTTTCTTATTTCTTTGTTAGAGCCAAATACCACAAGTTGAAATATGGGACAGAATTGAATCAGGGAGATATGAAGCCTCCAAGCTATGATTCTGGTAAGCTAATTTTAAAGGAAGTTTAAGTGATTAAAAAGAAGTTGATATCCAGTATTTGTAGCAACAATATTTATAATATTGCAAATTAATTTCTAATTACTTGCTATTATTTTTTCTGACCCACTTTGACACTAATCATTTAGTGTCATTTAGATGATTTTCCATCACCTTTCTTCCTTTTCCCTCTTCCCCTTTCTTTTAGCTCCCCATTTTCTCCTTATGTTCTTTACTAGAAGGATCAGAATTCATGGGGTAACACAGTAACACACTAACATAACTGTGTCTTGCTGGGTTTCTCCAGTATTAATGGGAACTTTGAGGTGTGCCGTACAAGTACATCGTGCCCTTGAAATCCTGAGAGAAAGAGAAGGAATGATAGAGTTCAGAGATCTCTTCTCAAGTACAGGGAATTCCTAATTCCTTCAATGTAATCCCTCAGTTGGCAGGTGCAAAATTGTTTTTGGACTTTCTTACCCTAGAAGATTCTGCTGGCAGACCATCTTTTAACAGCTAAAACATTTATTATCTTTTTGTGTTATTTCTTCTTTTTTCTTCTTCTACTTCTTCATCTCTACAAAAATAGCACTTTGTAAACAATCAGATATGAAGGAATATAAATACAATTGACATATTAGTAGGTATAAGTGATAGTAAGAAAAGTTGTTTAAAAGTGATTCATGTTTCAAATGAGTGTATTTTGACATAATTTCAGATTAAATTTCTAGATCAAATATCTGGAGATATCAATCATTGTTTATATCATTTCCTGAAATACATGCCTTGTACTAGGGGCTTTATGTGTGTTAACCTTAATTCTTAAAATAGTTATACATAAGGATGGTATTGTACTCATTTTACCTATGTGAAATTTGAACTCAGAAAAGTGGAGAAACTTCCACAAGGTCATATAACTATTAAGTAATGGGAATATAGATCTGAGTCCAGGTCTTTTGACTCCCAACATTTATATATATATATGTTTTTTTTTTTTTAAAGTTTACTTATTTATTTGTGTAATCTCTATACCAGCGTGGGGCTCGAGCTCATAACCCCAAGATCAAGAGTCATGTGTTCTTTTGAATGAGCCAGCCAGCTGGCCCATAGTCATGTTAGTCCCATTTTACTACACTGCTCTGGTGTTGACAATGTATGGAAAAAACCTTACAAAATAAATTCTGAATGTGTTGCCAATTTTACCAATTTAGTTTGGTAATGTTATTAACACAATCCCATAGCTGAATATTGAATCCTTGAGATTTAGAGCAGTACCAGTTGATCAATAGCATGTTTTTTTTTCCTTTGTTTTTTAAATTGTTCTGTCTTACTGTGGTGTCTCTTCTTTTGACTTGAGATGCACTTAAATTTTTAAATTTCAGACTATTTGTTAAAGGCTGTCCTGAAAGTATCTTCTCTGATTCACAGAAGTGATTTAATCAGTACTTTTATATTAAAAAGTTTGTTTCCTAATTTTTAGATATCATTTTAGGAGTATAAAGGTCTAGTTGTAACATATAGAAAATGTTTATAAGTAAACAGTATGGTTCTAGAAAAAGTTAGACTCTTATACATGTAAGTTTAACTCTGCTCGACACTTTAGATACCCGTGATATTTCTTTTCTTCTTTTTTTTTTTTTAAGATTTTATTTATTTATTTATGAGAGACACACACAGAGAGAGAGGCAGAGACACAGGCAGAGGTAGAAGCAGGCTCCATGCAGGGAGCCTGAAGTGGGACTCGATCCTGGGACTCCAGGATCACGCCCTGGGCCGAAGGCTGGCGCTAAACCGCTGAGCCACCTAGGGATTCCCCTACCCGTGATATTTCTTAATCTTTTAGAGATTACTCTGCTCCTTATCTGAAACTGAGAAAAATAGTGGAAATAACTCCTAACTTTCAGATTTATTTTCTTAATATATAACATATAGTTAATACCTAGTATGTTTCCATCTACTGATCTTTCAAACTGTTTATTTACAAATACCTTTTTTAAAAGATTTTGTTTGTTTACTTGAGAAAGAGTGAGAGAGCATGTGCACAGCAGGAGAGGGAGAAGCAGACCCCCCACTGAGCAGGGAGCCCGATGCTGGGATCACAACCTGCGAAGGCAGATGCTTAACTAACAGAGCCACCCAGGTGTCCCTCAAACTATTTATTTACAAATACTAAATACGTAATGCTTGTCAAACCCAGGATCAAATTAAGTGAATAAGATAACAATGCCCTATTGGATTTTTATAGGGAAGATAGGAAAAAAGTGATTACAGTAAAATGACATGTATAATGGGGAAGATAATGGGTGTTATGGAACGCAATAGTAGGGGAACCAGATCTAGTCATAAGTAGTCAAATGGTGTTTAAAGTTAACATCTGAAGGACAAGTAAGAATTGGCCAGGGAATGTGAACTTACTAAATATTTGCTGAATGAGAGGTGGGAGGTGGAAGAAAGGCAGAGGGAAGAATATGGCACATTTGAGAAATAATTGGCTAGTAGAGAAAGGGAGGGAAGGAGTGTTTCTAGATGCAGTTGGAGAGTTAGCTGGGGGGCAGATGGTAAAGTATCTTACAAGGGTCTTGTAAAATATGTTAAGGAGTTTACATTTTATCTTAATTTTTAGAAGATATTTGAAGGATGTTAATTAGGACTCTTGTGATCAGATTTGCTTAGATCCTACTGGCAGCAGTGCAGTAACAGGTGATCAGAGAGTAGCTGGATCAGTGGTGGGGGACCGGTGAGAGGACTGTTGCAGTCTCCTGACTAAATGAGGAAGGCTGCCTTGATAGGATACTGACTACTGACTGGACATGAAGGGGTGGGTGTTCAGGAAATCCTTAGTAAAATCTGCAGGAATGAGTTCTGGTTTCAATGTAGGAGATGAAAAAAAGGGACACTCAAAGATGACCCCCACACTTATAGTTCTAAAAACTCAATTGGAAGTAGATTTGGATGATGATGGGTTTACTTTTAGATTTATTTGTTATACAATCAAGTGAAGATGGCTGGTAGACTCTCTGGGTCTGGAGCTCAAACCAGGGATATGGATTTGATATGGAGATTTGAGAGACATCAACATGTTGTACCAAAGGCACTCGGGTCATTGGACAGGAGGAAGAGGTGCCCCTCCACCCCAACTCCAGACTTTATCCAGAGTGAGAAGAGGACCTGAACTAGAGCCTTGAGGAATGGCAACACTTAAAAAACTGGTAGAAGAATGGAAAGCTGGAAAGGAAATGATAAGAATTATCTTAATGGTGGGATAGAAACCAGGAGAAGAGAGGGATTAGGACTATAAAGCACCATGATTAATGGCCAGAGATTCTGAAGAGTAGCTTCAGGATTTAGTGACACATGGGTCATTATTGTGGGCAGTCTTAGGAGAAAGTTAAGGGTAGAAACAAAGAGATAAGTGGAAAATGAAGACTAAGTGTAGTTATCTTTCAGGAAGCTTAGACTGTGAAGGTGAAGGAGAGAGATAGCTGAAAAGGCACATGGGATCAAGGAAATTGTGTGTGTGTGTGTGTGTGTGTGTGTGATGTGTTTCATAGAGGGGGAGCATATAAAAAGGAGAGAGAAGAGATATTCAAAATAGGAAGGTATCTAAAGAAGCACAGGGATTGGATTCTGAATTAGCTGGAGAGTGGTGAGAGGAGCATGTCTTTTTTGTTCCCAAGAAAGAATGTAAAAATTAGGTGATCGGTTTGTAGGTTTGGGTTTCACTTTGATGATGGGTATTTAATATGATAACTTTATGTGTAAGACTGGATTACCTGCTAAGAACGTATGACAGGTTTAAGAAAAGTAGAGAAGGTTTAAATAATAATGAGCAAGAGGGCAAACTGTAACAAATAGTAGGATTGAGAAAAGCTAAGAGTCCAGGTGAGCTGTGTGATCATGAGTTTATATAGAAGCATTGGTTTGAATACTTGACAGTTTGGGTAAAAATTAAATAGAATGAAAATAGTTCATAATGGAATTCATTGAATTCATGGAGAGACCAAAGGGATGAGAGATTTGAGACATCGACTAAAGAATAATTGAAGTGATAGACCGAGCTAAAACTAAAGAGGGAGGGAAGTGAAGACAAAAGGAGGCTAATGAGCAAAAGTGAGGGGCTAGGCTGTGGTCTGGAGCTGGTCAGCAAACTTCTCCTTTAAAGGGGTGGATAGTCATATTTGGGCTTTTTTACCTACGTTCTCTGTTGCAGCTACTCAGCTCTGACGTCCTAACATGAAGGTAGCTACAACACATAAATGAGTGCGTACAGCAGGCCACATTTGACCTGCAGGTTGTAATTTGCTGGCCTCTGGTCTAAGGTCTCAGCTAAATGACAGATCTAGTGAGGTGGGAGTATGAGCCTGAAGGATGTGCTCAGGGAGGGAATTTGCCTCTGTCTGTTCTTCATCATGACAAGATCTGAGGTATGACAGCTAGAGAGGGTGGTGGTTGTGGGGAGGCTGAATTGGAGCACCCACATGAATATTAACTTTGCTCAAGATGAGGTAAACATTTGGTTGCAGAGGAAGTATGGTAAACCTGGTCCTGAGAGAATTGTGAGTGACAGGTTATTGAGAGATTTGTGAGTGACAGTAATGAGGACAATGACTGGGAGAGGTTGGTATATCCAAACAAGGTAAACTTTAAAGAAGCAGGAATTCTTCTAGTCTTTGTTCTTTTATTCATTTACAGTATTTATTTTTAAAGTGACAATCCAGACATTTTCTGAGACCTTTTTTTTTCTTTATGGTGAAAAAATTTATATTTAGATTTATAGCCAGCTGAACTCAGTTTAGATGATCCCAATTTGTTGGCAGCATCCAAAGCATCTTAGTCAGGAGCCAGTTGAACATATGCTTTCTTCTCTCCATAAGACCTGATCAAGGTGTTGACCTTGGCCACATCAATGTCTTAAAGCTTCTTCACAGCCAGTTTGATCTGGTGCTTGTTGGCCTTGACATCCACAATGAACACAAATGTGTTGTTTTCTATTTTCTTTATGGCTGACTTGGTAGTTGGGGAACTTGATGATGGCATAGTGATCAAGCTTATTTCTCCTGGGGGCCTCTCTTTCAAGGATATTTGGGCTGCCTTCAGAGACTCAGGGTCTTGGGTCGTTGGAATGTAGGTGACATGCGGATCTTCTTTTTTTCGTGACCCTGGATGCCTTTCAGCTTTCAGGATGGCTTTCAAAGGCTTTGGCTTTGGGAAGGGCAGGGGCATCCTTCTTTGCCTTAGGCTCCATCTTTGTGAAAGGATCTGAGACATTTTTTATAATAAAATTAGTTTCCCTTCTCACTTTTCCCCCCTAATTTTGTTCTATATCCAAATCTTTACATTTTTACCTTAGGAGAATATTACCCCAGGTTATGTTAAAATCTGTTTATCTTCCATATTTCAGCTTCCTTTATTTAATATTAGAAGCCAGGTACATATTAAAAATAGAATATTTTTATCCAAAGTGACAAATTCTGCCTTTTAATCGAGATGTTTAAACCATGTACATTTCGTGTGACTACTGATATGGTTAGATTTAAAGCTACCACTTTTGCTGTTTATTTTCTGTTTGTTCATTCTGTTCTTTGATCCCTTTTCCTCTCTTACAGATTTCTTTTGTGATAATGTAGTTCTTTTGTTGTTCTATTCTCTTTCTGACTTATTAGCTGTAACTCTTTGCTATTTTGGTGGTTGCTTTAGGGTTTATGGTATAGTTTTTAAAAAATTTACTGCAGTCTGTCTTTAAGTGTGACAGCATACCACTTCTAGAGCCTTGTAACCATGGGTTTCTCTCTTTGGCAGTTGTTTTCACATATTTTGCTATAATTATAAGTCACACTACATTATTATTTTTGTTAAACAGTTAATTCTCATTTAAAGAGATTTAAATAATATAAAGAGTATATATTTCCAGTGCTCATCATTCCTTTGTATGGATTCATATTTTCTGGTATCCAATTCCGTCTGCCTCAGGGACTTTTGCATATCTTGTAATATGGGCTGCTGCCAATGAGTTTTTTCAGCTTTTCTGTGTCTGAATAAGTCATCCTTGCTTGCATTGTTTGTGATGAGATATCTTCTATTAAACGTATCTCTGTTCTTCTATATGTAGAATGTGACCTTTTTCTCTGGCACTTTTAAGAGTTTCCGTTTTGTCATTGGTTTTAAGCAGTTTCATTATGATATGCTTTGGTGTAGTCCCAGGTGCTCCCCCCATCCCATGTTTCTTGTACTTGGGATTTGTTGAGTGTCATGGATCTGTGTGTTTATAGTTTTTGCGAAATTTATAACTTTTTAGCCATTATTTCTTCAGATGTTGTTTTTGTTTTTGTTCCTGGGCCTCTCTATGCCGTGATATAGAAACACTGTCAAGGGAGCAAGCTGGATTAATCACACGGCTCACCTGTGTGCTTCCTTTCTCTCAGGGATCATTGTCCTTTGTGGCCTGACTTTCAGGGTCTTAATCATGATTTCATCTATTTCATTTTATAGTTGTTTCAAGCAGGAGGGTAAATTGGGTCCCTGTTACTCCAATTTGACTGGAAGTACCAGTGAACTATGTTTTTATTACCAAGCAGTTTAACTCTTACCGCTTTAAAATCCTTACTTTTGTATGATGTCATTTTTTTAAACTTGATAAAGTAAGAGTAAATGTGGTAGTTGATTGAGACAGTGTTGTGAGTTTTAGCTTGGATAAGGAAATGTGGGAAAAATCAAGTTTACATGTACAAGAATTTTTTTTTTCGTTTAACTTCAGACTTTTCTTTAAAACGTTATCCAGGAAGTCAGATATTATCTCAATATGTGAATACACTTTTTTGAAAGAGGGTTAAGATGTATTCTTATTTGATTTGGCTTAATTTATTTTTTATGAAGGTATAATTTACATAAGTAAAGTTTACCCTTTTAGTGTTTTCACATATATAGTCTTGTTACTACTACCCTTTGTAGTCAACCCCTTCGTCTGATACAAGGTGATATAAAGTGTTATTGAATCAATTGTTTGAGATCTGGAGAGGCTATTTCTAGCATATTTGGTTTCCTCCATGACATACAGGAAGAGTATATTCCAAAGAGTCATTTCTACAGAAAGGAAGCTTTTATCCTAAGACAACTCTAAAATAAAAATAGCCCACAATTCAATTGTGGATGTGGGATGCCTGTGTGCATGTGGAGGTGTGTGTTACAGATAGGTAGAAGCATAGAAAAAAATAGAATAGGTTTGTACTGAGAGCTAGAGCTAGGTCTAAAGCCCGTTTCTGCCAGTTTCTTCGTATGTAACATTAATTCTCCTGAACCTCAATTTTCTTCCCTCTACTCTGTTTTATGTTCCTATCATTTGCCTTTTCCAGAAAGTTCTATGAATTCCAGAATGATATGGAATATGTAGTCTTCTGATGCTAGCTTTTCTCATTTAGCATAATACATCTGAGATTCATTCATGTTGATGTGTATCTATAATTCATTCGTTGTTGAATAGTATTCCATTGAGTGCATGTGGCACACTTCGGTAACATCACTAGTTGCCAAAGTAGGCAAAGGCAGTTGAGTATATCTGAGGATAGTAAAGAGAGGCCTATACTAATGAAAAATAAGATGACCTCAAAAGTTCTTTCACATATGAAATTTTTAGTCTTTTAAAATGCCAGTGTAAGTATTTTTACTTGGCAAATATAGGTTATTTACTTGACTTAAAAAGGAGATATATTAGAACATACCATAGTATATTCCTGAATTTGTGGAACCATTTGTGAACCATAGTTCCTGAATTTGTGAGTCAATGGAAACAAAATGTGTGTTGTTTTTCCTTAGTATGGGGACATTATTTTTGCCCTTTTCTTTTTTTTTGAAGTATGTACTCTGAAGTCATCCCAAGTAATCTAACTTTTTGAGGTAACTTAATCCTCCCGCCACAATCTGGTCTACGGCTATTTCTTTAGTATATCACAGAGTTTGGCCTAATTATTTTAGGAGAAAAATGAAAATGGAAGATCAAATTCTTATTGACATATTTTAATTTCTTACTGTAGTGGGAATAGCATGTAGAGGGAAATATGTGAGTTTTGGAGTCAAACGTGATTTCAGTACTTAAAACTATGTTTCTAACTTGGAAATCGTACAATTAACTTGTAAAACTCATCATTTTCATCTTTAAAATAGGGTTAGTAATAACACCTATCTTTTGAGGTTGTAAAGATTAAAAGAGATAATGTATGTGTTTTTAACACAGCATCTGGAACACAGTAAATGCTTTACATCAAATATAAAACAAATTTTCCCAGTTTTTCTTACATCTCCAGTTGAATAAAACCTTCTGTAAAAGATCACAGTTTCTTGCAGTTTGATCAAGGACTGATAGAAAGTGTGAACTTTTTTGTATTTTTAAAGTTGAGTCAGAGTATAGTTGGGAAATTCTGTAGTCCAGATTTGTCACAGAGAAGGCTCTGTGACATACTATCATTATATATTATACTATCTTCCTGAAAGGATTCAGATTCTACCAAATGATGAATTAAGCTTTACAAGGCTTAGGTGGTTTTCATTCAAAGAAAGAATGCCTTCAAAAGAATATTTGAAGTTTTCATTTAATAACTAGTGAAGGAAATAGATTTGGATTGAAATTATTTCTTCCCTATCTACTCTTACCAAACTGGTTTTTCTATCATCATTCCTGAGTGCTTTGTTTTAGCTCTGATGTGGTGCTCCATAATACTTTCATTAGACCATTATTGTGTGACTTGATTTGAATAGGTCTTTGTCCTGGAAGAAAATTCTCAGGCTACTAGAGATTGGGAATCTGTCTTTATTTTAATTGTGCTACTCTCAGGCGAATCTCGTAGCAATAATGAATTTATATAACTTTTGTTATGGACATTAGATTAAAAAAAAAAACAATATACATTGTCCTAAAATATACCTTACAGTTTGTTGAATGTTTGCATATTCTTAATCTTAAAAATTTTTTATTGGACATAATTTTATGAATTGAGATGCCCTCTAATGTATAAAACAAGGCACTTTTATTATGATTTAATGTTTTCCAGATGAAGGTAATGAAACAGAGGTACAGCCACAACAAAATAGCCAGTTAATGTGGAAACAGGGTCGACAACTACTCAGACAGTAAGTATCCCATGGTCAAAGAGAAGTATACTTTCATATATGTATATAACATTATTATATATAACTATATATATAATTTTCATTTTCAACTCAGAATAACTTTATCTCTTATTATTAGACTGTTGCTATGAAAACACTTAATTGAATTACTGTTCCTTTTTCATAGTAAACATTTTTGTCCCTAGTGGTAGAATTTATTTTTCATTAAATACTAATAAGAGTTGCCAAGGATAAATTCTCTTTTTATAATGTGAACTTTATCAGAGTATAATTTTACATACTAAAAAATTATGGGTTTTTTACAAAAAAAAACATTTACATTTGAAAGAATTCTATACTCTTAAAGTTACTTTTTGCAGATATAATATTCAGATGTAATTTTGTATTATGTTTTTAAACTTCCTATTTTAAATAGATTGAAGAACTTTTTTAATTTCCCAAATTTACAAATTTTGCACTAACATATATACCTCCTATAAAATATGTATTTGATGGGCAGCCCGGTGGCCCAGCGGTTTAACGCTGCCTTCCACCCGGGGTGTGATCTTGGAGACCCGGGATCGAGTCCCACGTCAGGCTCCCTGCATGGAGCCTGGGTCTCTCCCTCTGCCTGTGTCTCTGCCTCTCTCTCTGTCATGAATAAATAAATAAAATCTTTAAAAAAAACGATTTAGGAAAAAAATAAAATATGTATTTGAGACTATAAAGAGGAATACAAAGCTGGAAGGAGATTCACATGTCAGGTGGTAACCTACAACCCACTTAACGGGCTCACTGCCTGACTCTTGCATATCATATTTGAAATTGGTATTCTGATTTGTGCTTCACTAAAATAAAATTTACTTACCTGTTTTGGATTTTTGAGTTTCCTTTGAGTAGTCTACACCAATGGTTTTCAGAGTGAATTTGTGCCAGCCATTCCTTTTGACTAATGGGAAGAGAATATTAAAATGTCTCCTTTTATGTATTTGTTATCTATTCAAAGTTAGAAAAAAATGAGAATTCACTAACATTTAATAAGTGGTTTTCATAGTGCCCTCACTTTGGTCTTAAATATGATGTATATGTTTTCTTTCATAAATAAGTGATTTTAAAGTTGCTGATTTTCTTTTTTTATGAGAAGTGATTATCGTAGCAAGCAATCTGAGATATAATTTTCAAAAATTTTAAAAGACTCATAATCTGCCCCTTTAAAGGTGGTATTTTATCACTGAATAAGTAGGTAACTACTTGGTAAAGCCAACTTACCTATGGAAAGAGCAGTTTTTGGCTTTTTTTTTTTTTTATTTTTTATTTATTTACGATAGTCACACAGAGAGGGAGAGAGAGAGAGAGAGAGAGAGAGAGAGGCAGAGACACAGGCAGAGGGAGGAGCAGGCTCCATGCACCGGGAGCCCGATGTGGGATTCGATCCCGGGTCTCCAGGATCGCGCCCTGGGCCAAAGACAGGCGCTAAACTGCTGCGCCACCCAGGGATCCCTGGAAAGAGCAGTTTTTGAAACAGTTATCTGTAATGTGGTTCTGTTGCCAAAGAAAGGTATAAATCAAATGTTTGTTAAGAATAGAAAAACTTAACACCTTTCTGTTGGTTTGTAAGAAGGACTGCTTAACTTTAGGAAAGTTAAACATTTTTTATCCAAATTTTAATCAAAACCTTTCTATAAATATTGGATAGTATTGAAAAACGAGAATCTTGATTTGATAAGATACACTTACTCCATTTTGGTCACACATCCTTGTGAAATAACTCTTTGAGCTGTAATCTGTTAATATCAGATCTTGAAATAAACTGACCTCAGACTGGTTATCTTGTCCACCTTTGTTTTCTCTTCAATTTCATAGACTTGATGCTTATTTACAGGTTCACGCCTAATAATTGTCTATCATGTTTGTTAATGACATTATTAATGATGTTTGCCCTTTTCATATTCCTGCCACTACTACTTTTGGCCTTTTTTGGTCATCTTTGTTCTTTTTTTTTTTTTTTTTTTTTTTTTTTTTTATCTTTGTTCTTAATAGGTATCGAGTACCTTCTGTATGCCATCCTCTATACTGTCCTGGGTGTGTTGCTTTTAGGGTGAAGAAAACTGAGATTCAGGAGAATTAATGTTACATGGGAAGAATGGCAGAAACGGGCGTTAGACCAGCTCTAGCTTTCAGTACAAACATATTCCCTTTTTTTTTTTCTGTGGTTCTGCCTCTCTGTAACACACACACCCACGTGCACACAGGCATCCCACATCCACAGTTGAATTGTGGGCTATTTTTATTTTAGAGTTGTCTTAGGATAAAAGCTTCCTTTCTGTAGAAATGACTCTTTGGAATATACTCTTCTTGTATGTCATGGAGGAAACCAAATATGCTAGAAATATCCTCTCTAGATCTCAAACATTGATTTGATAACACTGTATATCAGAAATGTAAAGAAAAAACTGATATAGTAATTGCTATTGTAAAATAGTATTTCATTAAGAATTTGAGAGTGAGTTTGCTCCATTTCTGCTAGAAGAAAGAATGTGCTATTAGGTATATTAAGGAACAGCTTCTTCTTATGATAAATGTAATGAATGGTGTATTGTATAGTTCTTTGATTTTTTTCAGTGACCATAGAGGCTGGTACTGCAAGAGACAGCTCCATCTGCAGCTGGAAGATTATTTATTAGCAAGTCTTACTAGTATAGTACTGTACTGTTAAGTCTTATGCGGGCAATGAATTTAAAGAAATACTTTTATTTGCATGTTAAGTTAGAGAATACTGATTCCAATATGTCTGAATTATAAGGATCTTCTTCACATGCAGGTATCTACAGGAGGTGGGTTACACAGATACTATTCTAGATGTGAAATCTAAACGAGTGCGAGCTTTGTTGGGCTTTTCAAGTGATGTCACTGACAGGGAAGATGACAAAAATCAGGATTCAGTTATAAATGGCACAGAGGCTGAAGTTAAAGAGACAGCAATGATTGGGTAAGTATTTTGTCTAGAAAGCTTTTTAGCTAAAATTTTAGTTTTTATTAAATATTTTTGGTTTTTGGGTGACATTTGTGATACTTGCAGTTTTAGATACTGCTACAGAAATAATTCTTTATGAAGTTTAATAAAAAAATTGAAATTTCATTTGATAGAAGATAACCCATAGGTATTAGAGTTACTTATTATTTTAAGAATATTTTAAAGATATTTTTATTTGCTTGAAATTTATGGGTTTAAACATCTTAATATCTTGAAGCTCAGTCACTTACTATTAGAATTTCACAAAAGGCCATCTTTTGGAGATTCAGTTCAAATCTGTAAGAATGAAATTCAATCCTGGTGACCTAGAAATCATATAAATTTCTCAAGTTTTTTAAAAAGTAAATCTTTTCTTAGCCACATTTATGTTTTTACTAATATTGTGACTTATCTTTCCTTTGAAAATATCTTAAGTGTAGATTTTTAATTGATAGAATAAGTGTGAAAAATTCAGTAGCTGTTTGAAATATTTTATTTTGGTTTTTTGGATCATGTGTCATACAGTTATATGGAATTCTGCTTAAAATGAACATGAACAGTTAAATAAGGAGATTCTTTATTGAAAAGAAATTGGCATGATTCTTAAATAAAAAAGCCAAAGATTCTGAAAGTCTAAATATTATTTTTGCTTCATTTTAATGCATGTTTGGACTATAAGAATGGTTTTAGTTGAACTCTGTACATTTTCTAGTGAGAACATAGTTTCTGTTATTTGGAACATTAACTAAAATTATGAGTTTCATAATTTTGTAAAGGTTCACAAATAGGTTAAGGTTCACAAATAGGACTTTTATAAACAAACTTCTATAAACAAAGATCATTAGAGCCTTCTATATTCATTAATATTTAAGACTACATTAACTTATTTACACAAATGTCAGATTATTGTTTCTTTGTGTAGGCATCAACAATGTAGGCCTTATTCTTGGTTACACTTTTACCTAAAGGGTTGTTGTAAGTCATTATAAAGATGTTCAGAAAAGACCACTCTAGTTGTCTGTGTTTTGCCCTTGACCTGACTTTTGAAACTGGCAAGGGTATTATTCTAAGTGATTATTTGGAGTCTGATTTGTGTAAGGATACAGAATAGGGTGGGGAAAAAACAAAAACATAGCTCCTAGCAGATATGAAATTTAAGATTTATCTGTTTTGAAAATTTTTCCATAGTCGTGGCTAAATTTTTTTTTAAGATCTTCCTATCTAAAACATTTCTAAGTGAACTGGAAAGAAATCATCCTATTCTGGCCTTTAGGAAATTGTTTACTAGATTTATTTTGAGGGAGCTAAATTAAAATCTTACATATTTGAAAAGTCAATTATTTCAAAAAGGTTAATGGTATAGTCATTAACAGGATCAAGTTTTGTAATATATTATATATATATATTTTTAAAGATTTTATTTATTTATTCATGATAGTCACAGAGAGAGAGAGAGAGAGGCAGAGACACAACACAGGCAGAGGGAGAAGCAGGCTCCATGCAGGGAGCCCGCCGTGGAACTCGATCCCGGGTCTCCAGGATCACGCCCTGGGCCAAAGGCAGGCGCCAAACCGCTGCGCCACCCAGGGATCCCTATATTATTTTGATTAAGTTATTTTTAGTAATATTTTTTGCACATTATTTTATGTGCATATTTTTTCAACTCCTTAGCTGTTCAGTAGAGATAATAAGATTGTGTCAGAGTAAACGGACCTATCCACTAGTTATTTTCTTATAGAAATTTATTTATCAGAGGAATAATTACAGAGGAAAAAAATAGAGAAAAATAGAAGTAGAGGTAATAAAAATATTTTTAAAAAGAAATACATTAAGGTTGACTTAAGGATCAAAAGAATACTGAATCAGGAGAGGGAGTCCTTTATAGTAACATCAATCTAAATAGATATGATTGCAAAGTACTTTTAAAAGAGTAACTACTTCCTATAGTGCTTTTCAAATTAAAATCCATGGAAATATAATGGATAAGAATCAGTGTAGTTCATAATGTTATTTGAGGGATCACAGTTACAATATAAGCAGAAGTTAGTGCAACATATCATGGATTAATTCTTAATGTTGAGTTTTAAAGATTAACTGAGCAAGGTGTACATGTTTTTTTTTTTTTTTTTTTGGTGTACATGTTTTAAACCAGAAAATCCGAGTTAACAGATTCTGCCTCTGTGCTGGATAATTTCAAATTCCTTGAAAGTGCAGCTGCAGATTTCAGTGATGAAGATGAAGATGATGACATTGATGGAAGAGAGAAAAGTATCATTGATACTTCAACGGTGAGTTGGATACTCAGATATTAATATTTTTAGGAATCATTAGGCTTACTTTAAAAAATAATCGAAATGAAAAAAATTTAAAAAAAATTTTTATTGAAGTTCAATTTGCCAACATGAAAAAAAAAAATTTTAAAGTAAAAATCCATGTGCTTCAACCAAAACCCTTAACTTTTTTTCATGAATTTGGGGAAATTTAATCTAAGAGGTTTTAGTATTGAATTCAAATTCAAGAATATTTTTAGGATGGTAGCTTTCTCTTAAAGGTCTTCACTCTCTGGGACACCTGGTTGACTTAGTTGATAGAACATGTGACTCTTGATCTCCAGGTTGTGAGTTCAAGCTCCACATTGAGTAAAGAGATTACTTTAAAAATTTTTAGAATTCCTCAAAGGTCCTCACTCTTTGACTTGTTAACTCATTAAACATTTTAGTAGTTTGATAGAGCTGGTGAATATGGTAAAAATGTGTGTGCTATAACAGTGCAGTGTTACTGGTGCTTTAAGACAATAGAATTGACAGACCTGTTATAGTACCTGATAGTGACCGGCATCACCTGTAATCAGTGTGGTTTTGTCTCTCTTGTCTGGGTTGCTTTGGTAGGCAAATGTTAACAAAATTTTAGAACTGTTTCATTAGATACCTTCAAACTTGCTTAGAATTATTCAGTAGTTTTGTTTACATCTTTATAAATTCATTGAGTTTCCCATGATAGTTTCTTGGAATGAGTAGTGTCTCTTGCTGCTTCTCCCTTTTCTTCCCTTCTCCATTTTGTCACCTTCAGCTCTTTTTTTTTTTTTCGTTTCTTCTCTTTTTTTCTCCCTACTTTTTCCTCCTTCTCTTTTCTCTCTTTTTCCTTCTTCCTCCTCTCTCTCTTTTTTAAGTAATGGATGATTTCCTTGCTTTGTCTAGGAAAATATTTACATTTCTTCTTTCATTTTATTTAATTAAGAAGAGTATAAGGGAGAAAGCAAGGTAGTGAAGCCGACTTGACCTTGAGTTGAAAGCCTTGGGTTTAAGTCTCAGTTCTGTCACTAATTATCTGTGCTTCTTACCCTTCAGGCTTAGTGTTTTAGTTCGTAAAATGGGGACTATAAAAACCTTTCTTGTATCCTCAGAAGATTTTGTGAGGAATAAATGAGATGCTATATATGAAAAATGATATAAATGCTTTCTGGGTATAGCTTCTCTGTTCTTTATGCCCTCTGCCTCCATCAGTGACTCTCAAATTATTACTTCCAGATTATTGTTTCCTTGAACCACTCTTCAGTAGTATTCTGCTGATATAGCCTTGCCATGGATATTATTAGAACTTCCAAGTAGTCACCCCCATTTTTTCTTATCCAAACAGGTAGTAATAGCATGTGTTTTAATTTACTGTAGTAAAAGAAAATGCCTAAACTTGTATGATACCTTTTCTCTGTCCTGTTCATTTGGACGTTTTGTACTGTTTTGTGATTTCTCTGGGCCAACTGCATTGAGATGGTATTTTCTCATCAAAATACTTTATTTTAGCTCATTGATAAATGATAACTGATTATAATACTTTAAGTATGGTCTTACTAGAAATTCCTAACCATAAACTGGTTTCTTTTTAAGTAATTGAATTCACAAAGTCTTGTCTTGCAGCTAGATTGTAGCAATTCTGTGATTAAGCAGTGAAGGCATAGCTAATATAAACATGCTTAACTCCATTTAAGCACTGGATTAAAAAATCCTTTTAGTTTTTCAAGGAAAAGTATCTCTAAACGAATAATTGGTTTCTTTGTAATAACTTTGCTAATTCTTAGGCTATATTATATTAATTTTCATAGGTATAGATTAATAGCTACATACCAAAGGACTTTCCAGCAGTTTAACTCAATGTTGCAATGATTAAGCATGACTTATAAGATTTATTGGAATGCTGTAGAGAGAGAGAATGGCTAAAAATCATATTAAAATATTTATTAAAACAAACAGGTTTTTATTTTTTTAATTTTTTTTAACAAACAGGTTTTAAAACCATTATTTTATTTTATTAATCAAAACAGTTGAGTAGATTCAACTAAGAAAATGCAGAAACATAGAGTATTGTAACTGTCATTTGTGTGTAGCCACATATGCTCTCTTTTCTTGCTCTTTGCCCTCTATTGGAGTTTGATTGTTCATTGGGTTCTGGATCATTTTCCTCCTCTTCATCTCTCCCTTCCATGTAATCAACTTTTTCACCTTATTTTTCTTTACCATCATTGTTTTGCATTCTCACCATAGTATCATTAGTTAAGTGTAATAATGATCTTAACATTATACATGTGTATAAAAAGTGATCAACTTTAAAGTGTTTGAAGGATAATTTCATTAGCAAGATTTATTAGTCTCTATATTCAGATACTTTAAGAGGAATGGGATTAAGAATCATTAACTATTGTTAGTCACAGTCCCATCCCCATTTGTATTATGTTTCTTCTAATGGTTTCAAAGTGGCCATCTATCCCTTTTTTTAATCTTCATGTCACCCTATACAACCTATAAGTATTTTGTGTTTGCCATAATTCTTAAGTTGATTTCTAAACTCATTGGAGGTAGGAGTGGAGTGGAACCTTAGATGTAAGGAAAAGTGATAGGTGTTTATTACAACAAACCCCACCCCTTCCCATTTACTAATTCTATTCTCTGTTGGTAGTCACACTTATCTTCTATACCTAACCATTAAAAACACAGGAGTTTTTGTTTATTTAAGTGGAAGACTTGATAGACAGTGGCCTGCAATTTGCTGTATCTTCATTCATAAGATTATATGGAGGAGAGGAGACCTAGAAACATTTTTTTCCCAAGGAGTTAGTTTTGTGACTTCATACCATATTTAGTAATTAGAATGTGAAAATTACATTCAGACATTCAGTACATCTGTATTTTCCCTGCTCTTTTCATCAGTCATTGAGAACAAGAATTCTCTATTTACAAGATGTTGGTGATGGCCCCTCTAATTCATATCTGGTGTCCTGTCAGGGTCAGGAAAAAGGAGGGGTCAAGCCTTTAGGGTAAAAGAAAACAGATTAGGCAGTATGTTAGTTTGTGGGACAATGAAGGTCATCGTCTTCTGTTGGTATAACTCTTCAGAGATACTTTTCTCTGAAAAAGAGAAAGTATGGCTGCCCAGGGAAAATTAGAAAAAATCTTAGCATATGGTTTACAAAAGAATACACCTTCAGCATGGGGTTTTCTGTACACAGTATGTCAAGCTGGTCTTGCTTTTTTGTTTTAGATTTGCTAGATGGGGATTGGAATATGGAATATGGAATACATAAAAGTATGTCTTGATTTTAGGGAAATATTCTGAATAGTTAAATCAGTTATTCTTGCAGCATTGCTAGATTTCTCCTGTTCAGTTTTTATATATAACAGGACAGTGAGGGCAGCTTTCATCTGCTACACCAGCTTTCTTCTCCTGATAGTGGCTTCCTGGAGTTCTACACTGAGAAGGATTTTTTTTTTTTATTCAAGTTAGTTAACATATAGTGTAGTATTGGTTTCAGGAATAGAATTTAGTGATTCATCACTATGTGTTATATGTAACACAGTGCTCATCTCCAGCAGGTGCCCTTCTTAATGCCCATCATCCATTTAGCACATACTGCTCCCCACCTCCCCGCTGCCTCCTGCAACCCTCAGTTTGTTTTCTGTAGTTTAGAGTCTCTTATGCTTTGCCTCCCTCTTTGTTTTTATCTTCTTTTTCCTTCCCTTCCCCTATGTTCTATCTGTTTTGTTTCTTAAATTCCACAAAGGAGTGAAATCATGTGATATTTGTCTTTCTCCAACTTACTTCCCTTAGCATAATATACTGTAGTCCATCCCTGGTGTTGCAGATGGCAAAATTTCATTTTTTTGATGGCAGAGTAATATTCCATTATATATCTCACATCTTCTTTATCCATTCATCTGTCAATGGACATACTTGGGCTCTTCCATATTTTGGCTATTGTTCATAGTGCTGCTATAAACATTGGGGTGCATGTGCTCCTTCAAATCAGCATTTTTGTATCCTTTGGATAAATACCTTGTAGTGTAGTTGCTGGATTGTAAGTTGGTTCTATTTTTAACTTTTTAAGGATCCTCCATATTGGTTCACTGAGAAGGATTTCTGAGTCTATATCTCATCTTAGATGAAAAGTGCTGTGATTGATTAGGAATAAGCATGAGAACAGGGTCATACAAGTCAGGTATTTGTTACCTCTTATAATGTTTCTAGACTCTATATTCTGTTCTACTGATCACTCTTGAACCCTTATGAATTTAAAACACTTTCAGTAATCCAGCAATGAAGTTTGATCAGATCATGATATTTCCATTTTACATGAAGTGAAGAACCTAAGGCCTTGAGAAGCTGAGATAGTCCATTTTATCAAAAGAAGCTGCAAACCACTCATCCTAATTTCTTTGGACTCCTGGTGTTGGAGGTGATTAAAAAGAAGATAATTCATAAAGAATATTGGCATATAGATCTCAAAAATCGTCTCTGCATGCATTCAGCCTAAATTTCAATCCTCCAACTGGATTTGTGAATCCAGAAATGTTCTTAAGTACATAAAACATAGCAGTACATAAGTACATAAACATAAACTATTTAATAGTACATAGCAGCCAGATGTACTATTAAATCTATAAGTCAAGTCCCACTTGGGAAGATCAGTATTTTAGAAAAATTTGAATATATAGAGAGTTATTGGAGAAAACTGATGCAAGGTTGCAATAGTAGAAATACCAGGGAGATTGTTTTTTTGTTTTTTTTTCCCCCTTCTCTAGCACCGTACTTTCTAACACTTGAGGCTTGCATTTCTGAGTTTGTAGCTTTCGTGATTTTAGATTTTGTAAGGGATAATGTAGTAGAGTTAACATTTATCATGGTTATATTCTGTAAAACTTTTGTATTTTATGAAATGTTTCTCTTTTTGGTTAGATGAGAATGTCTGTACAATAACAGGCTGCATCCAAGAAATGTTAAGATATGGTTGTGGTTCTCAGTACAGTAGTATGTCAGGGACATTTTTTGTTTATCTATAAATACCTTTCTTATATTCCAGTATTTTCAATACATGATTTCATTAGCTTATTTAAAATAAGCCATCATTGAACAAAGTTGAAATTACTACTTTAAAATGTATACTGTATATCTTTTTAAAATGATTATCTGTTTTACATTGAATTAAGTATTATAACAAAAATATATTTTCTCAAGAAGCCAATAATTGGGTTTTCTTATTCAGTGATAAAGGGATACTGTTTTCCTTTATTTAAGTTAATTTCATAAATATCCTAAAATTTTAATTTAGCATGTTTTTTCATTAGATCGTTAGGAAAAAAGCATTGCCTGATAGCAGTGAAGATCGAGATACAAAAGAAGCTCTAAAGGAATTTGACTTCTTGGTTACATCCGAGGAAGGAGACAGTGAGTCTAGAAGTGCAGGCGATGGAACAGAATGGGGTAAGGAAGCATACTGGATCCAGCCAGAGATACTAAGTAAATAAAAGAAGCTAGTATTTTACCAGAAGGGCAACATCTTGAAGAACACTGCAAATTTCTTATAATGTTGAAATTTTGAATATCCTGTGAACCTTTTACTGCTGGTACCTTTTATCCAGGGTATATCTGTGTGTTTGTGTGTGTGTGTGTGTGTGTGTGTGTGTGTATTTAAAGAAAGTTATACAACTAGTTATCTCATATGTATATTTTTTTAATATAAGCAATAAACCATGAAAAGCATTTGAACCCATATACAGACTGTTCTGTTTCCTGCCTAGATAGTAGAACTTGCAAGTCTAGATTGTGGAAATTGAGTATGAGAATGTAATAAAGAATTTTAGAGACTTATCTCTGGCATCTTCTGTGCAAAAGAAGTATAAATTTAAAAATCTGTAGTTAACTCATTCTAGGAAGATTTCATCAGTTTGTGCAAGACATAGAATTCTTTGGTGCAAATTATTGTAAACAAATTTAAAATTTTAAACATCAGGAGGTAAAACAATTATTTTGGGGAAAACTTATACAGCATAGACTATTCTAGAGGTTTGGAAATGAATTGTTATCATTGTGATGAGTTCTTCCAAAGTGATCAGTTCCATCAGGTGTGTGTATATGTAGTGTGAGTGAGGAAGAGGGAGAGATATTAAGAATGAGAGGAAAATTTTCTTTTGAGGTTGAAGAATTCCAGGACTCCCTTAGTTGTGGTTTTATGTACTTTAAAGACAGGTAAGGTTAGAGAATCAGTAACTATTCTAGTTTTTTTTTTTTTAATACTTTATTTTTTATTTATTCCTGAGAGAGAGAGAGGCAGAGACACACAGGCAGAGGGAGAAGCAGACTCCATGGAGTGAGCCCGATGTGGGACTTGATCCCGGGTCTCCAGGATCAGGCCTTGGGCTGAAGGCAGCACTAAACCGCTGAGCCACCAGGGCTGCCCAACTAGTCTAGTTTTAAATTGGGGGCTTTCCTTGGGGTTTTGTTGTCAGGAATTCTTATGATGCCACTTTTCCCTTTTTTTGTGGCAAATTTGAAGGTAATTATTATATGGGATAATTAGTCATTGAGGGATCCCTGGGTGGCGCAGCGGTTTAGCTCCTGCCTTTGGCCCAGGGCGCGATCCTGGAGACCCGGGATCGAATCCCACATCGGGCTCCCGGTGCATGGAGCCTGCTTCTCCCTCTGCCTATGTCTCTGCCTCTCTCTCTCTCTCTCTCTCTCTCTCTGTGTGACTATCATAAATAAATAAAAATTAAAAAAATTAGTCATTGAAGTATATAATGGCTTTATAGCGACTAGTTTTTTTGTTTTTTTTTTACTTGGGAACCAGGGGGAAATTGAAGTCTCTTTTCTGTATTGTTACTACTGAGCTTATATATCAAGTTATTCAGGTATTTTAGGCACCAGTTCTACCAGCATAGCTAGATCCACTGTGGTTCACAGAAGTCTTTCTCTGAGGAATCATACATCTGCATAAATGAAAGTTGGCTTTTTTTCATTGCCAGTCTTATTGCTAGGGTATTTCGATTCATTTCTCTCCAAAGACAGCTGCATTGTTTCTTGTGTCACTTCCTTTGCTTTATAGTGTGAGTCACAGCCCAGGGTATTTTATGATACATGTGTATGTTTTAAGCTAACCTTCTGTGAAGTTACTGGTGAAAACATGAGTGACTGATTAGTCCCACCTTTGAGCTGTTTCCATTTTCAGTAGTTTACTGGGTATTTCTGAGTATGAGTGAATAGAATCTTTCAGTTGACTAGAGGTTTCTTTACCAGGAGTTTAGCCTTACATGTTTTTAGGATTTCATTATTTATATTCAGAAATATTCACTTTTAAGCAATTAATAGAACTAGATTGCAAATCCTGTTTAGTTGAATGGACATTTAAACCGTATAAAGTGCTTTATTGATTTCTCCCCACCCTCTTAAAAAAAGGAGTGAACATACCTAGGTAAAGAATGTTGTTATTTCTGAAAAGTAAATAGATTTTACCACACATCTTCCATGATCTTCCATTACTATTGCTGTGAGTCCAGTGAAGATTACAATAAGGCTTACCTTTTAATTTAAAAAACTGAAGACATTGTAGGATTCAAAAGCTACCCAGTTTAAGTTATTACGTGATTGATGAAATATTAACAATTTTAATTGTTAGATCTTTCTGGGAAATTAGAGACTTTTTATTATTGATAGATTATATAGTTAGAGCCCTAAAAATATTGAGTTTTAAAATTTATTGTATTTAATCTATTCAGAGGCCCAATTAAGGTTTTTAAACTGCAGATTGAAATTTAACTTGTTAAAAATAGATTCCTGTTTATTCTGTTTCATTTTGGTTTATTCCAGTCATTTAACAAATTTTGCTCAAGTGCTTTCTGTGTGCCAAGTCATTTGGTGAAGATCCCTACCCCTGTGGTCCATATAGTCTACTAAGAGAATATAAACATAAGTGATAGAGCATGTCAGAAGGTGTTAGATGCTTTGGAAAATAGAAAAAGTAGAACAGAGTAAGGGGGATAGAGAGTGCTGGGGTCAGGGTGAAGTGGAGGAGACAGATTACAATTTAAAATTGTAATGGGGTAGGTCCAATTTAGAGGGTAACATTTGAACAAAACATTCAAAGTTGATTGGTGGTTTAGCAGTATGGTTTCTATGGAAGGAATATTCAGGCAAAAGAAAGCCACAGCAAATGGCCCCAAGATAGCAGCAGCTTTGATATGCTTGAGGAATTTAAGGATCATCAGAATGGCTGGAACAGAGTGATTCCAAAGGGAATATGGTAAAAAATGACTAAATCATGTAGGACTTTAGAACACAGGTGAGATGGGGAACCACTGGAGGAATTTGAGCGGAAGGGTGACTGATCTCTTTTATTTTAAAGCATCATTCTGGCTTTTTTGAGAATAGATTACCTAGAGCACCATGTTGACAATAGTATTGGTGTGAAGAGAGAGGGGACAATTATTGTAGTAATTCTAGCAAGAGACAGAATAACTAGAGAAGTAGTACATGTGCTAAGTAGATTCTGGATATATTTGGAAGGTAGAAAAAACAGTATTTTCTGAAATATTTGATGTGAAGTATGAAAGGGAGATTTTTCGGTCTGAGCAAATGCAACAATGATGAAACATACTGGGTTTGGAAGATTAGGAATTTGATTTTACATGTTTAATTTGAGATAATCTGTTAGACTTTCTAATGGAAATGTAGAGTAGGCAGTTGGATATATGATTCTGGAGTTCAAGTGAGAGTTCTGAGCTAATACATTACATAGTATATAAATAATTTTGTACTAAGTATAAAATATATAACTCATTCTTTAAATTTTCTTCTATAATAGTGAAAATTATTGATTGAATTTATCTACTATCTACTAGAAGCTCAGTTTCCTACTTAAGAATTTGTAAATTAACAAATCACTTACATTGCTTTAAATTTTGAATGAAGATTGATTAATAAGTATACACAGTGCTATTTATAAGGACTGTAAAAAAAATCATTAGTTGAACACATGCCAAAAATATAAAAATTTTAAAGTGAAAAGGTTATTGAAGACTTCTATAATCTCTTAATAATAACCTCTCATTACATAAATTTTTTGTGAGTTAATCCTAATTGAATTCAGAAAATGAGGGTTTTCTTCTAGAGTTTTTGGGCTTAATTTATTAAAAGTCACACAGATCTTCTAGGATTATTTTTTCTATGTTTCTTTCAGGAGAAATTTATTATTACCTGGGAAATTGAATTGATTGTCATTTCTTAGATACTAGATTTTGTATGATTTACACATCTAAGGAATAAGCAATAACTTTTTAAAATTAGTGATACAATGAAGAAAATGGTTATGTCATTCATTGACATAACAGTGAATTGATTTATGGTGTTCAATATTTTATTTAAAAAGGCTGTTTCTTTTGTTTCACTTATTTAGAAAAGGAAGACCAGTGTCTCGTGCCTGAAGCCTGGAATGTGGACCAGGGAGTAATTACCAAACTCAAGGAACAATACAAAAAGGAGAGAAAGGGGAAAAAGGGGGTGAAGAGTAAGTGGAAAACATTGTATCTGTAAATCATAAATCTTGCCTCTTTTACATCCCCCAATTTTTTTTTTTCAATGTTTTCCTAAAACCACTTACTCTTTTTCTTTTCTGCTCCTGATCTCTTTCCTTTTCATCTGCTCTCAGGGGTTGAAATTAAATGGTTAGCTATTTGAGTATGACCTTAAAAAAATAAAATAACTATGCATATGATTATGAATCTTAATATATCCCAATAATACATCTAGAGCCTCATGAGAGTTGGGACTTTATATTCAAAACATAGTACTAATTTCATTTTCAAAGTGTATATGCTTAATTACCACAATGATTTTTCATTCTTGATAATTTTAAATCTGATTTAGTATGACCCTCTGGCAATCCACCAAAATTATTGCACTGCATATACTTTTAGGACCTAGAGCTAGAAAGTTAATTTCTACCCCTGAATATTCTGTGTTCATAACACACAGTTTATTTGCTCTCACCACTATATGCTATACAGGGCACAAGAGTCAAATACACAACTTTTAAGAGTATTTATTTTGTAATTTAAAAATTTTGGTGAATTTCATTTATAGTAATATTACCAATTAGCCTTTTTCTTTTTGGTAAGATGTTTACTATATAAAAAATGGGAGCTAAAATGAAATTGCTAGCCCTGTGAATCATATATACATATGTAACTCATTATACAAATTATTAGGTTTAGCAGTAGAGCTAATTAAGTATTAAAGTAGAAATACAGAGGCTTTCAAGCATCCCTGAAAACCCATCTAAAACACCTTTTTAGGAGAGCAAGGCTAAACTATACTTCCTTGTGTTTCTACTTTCATTGACACTATGAACATGGGTCTCCCTTTTGTGGCAAGAGGAATTGCATCCTTTGAGATGTTAAAGTAGTATAAAGTAAGATTAATAAAATCCACTTTAGTGAAATATATATTTAAAAGTTGGAAAAAGTAGTGTAGTCATTACTGATAAACTTTTAAATCTTTATTTAAAATATCTTAGGTGTTACAAGTATTTAGCTTGAATGGATAAAAAGTCAGTGACTAGTTTTGATTTTATCATTATACCAACTATTAAATAACTGAGAGATGATGTTATTTGATGTCTCCTCAATATAAATTAAATCACGAGAAAGATTAATATTAAATTATAAGAGCATTTTGTATCTTTTATCCAAATGTATGAACAAAAAATTTAATCTTAGCAAACCGTAATGAGACATGCTTTATTAGGATTTTTCAGAGCCATGGCAAAACCAGTTCCACTGAAATTTTAATGCAAATATCATAAATGAGAAAATATTTTAAATTTCAGATTGGCTTAAAGTTGGTATTTCTTCATGTCTTTATGCTACAATAATGAATGTCTTCAAATGTTAAACATCTCTCAATTGGAAGGGTATCTAGGTCTTATGTAGAATCCATCTACTATTATATTATTCAGTTCTTGTCAAATATCAAGGCATTGCTGTAGTTAGAATTTAGCACCTAAGATCTAAAATGGCACCATTTGACTGGAACAGTATTCCTACTAATGGAAGCTATTGGATTTTCTCAATTTGGGGATTATGATCAGTATGCAGGCAAATAGCATATAGTTTTTTTGGATAAGGAAGAAAATTGACTTCAAGGAGAGAATTTTAAATTGTTTCATTGTGGATAGAGGGACTGCAGAGTGAGGCGCAGCACATCTTGGTCATCGTTATCAGTTCATGTTGTCTTAATAAAACAGTGATCTGGGAATAGGTGAACACATGATAGAAACAGAACTGAAGCAGTGCTTTGACTTGTTACATGAAGCATGGATTTATAAATCACCATAAATATTTTTAATTGAATTAAAAATTATTCTGGAAAAGTTTGAGTCCTTTTGATATGGTCTAGTAGAAATATTTCCAGTCAGATTGTGTACTTCAATCATACTGTCTTGAAATATATTTTTAGGTATTAGTTAAAATTGCTTAAAAGTAGTTGTATTCTTTGCTGGTATAGGAAAAAACCATAATGGACTATGGGTAAGATTTTCCCATTCTTAATTAAACTTGTAACAGGAAAAACTACCGAAGATCTGTTTCAGCCTCTATCCTATATAAAACAGTCAAAACAGGGATGTGGGAGAATGAAGAATCAAAGCTCAGGTAAGTAATCAGTAGGGCATGAGACTTCACCTCGGGTACCATAGCTTCAGGATGTAAGGCAATGAAGGCAACTTAAACAAACAGAAAGGGATGTTATTGTTTAATTCAGTACACTGTAGCTTCACAATCTGTGGTATCTGCATTTAGAGCAGTATACAGGGATAATAGAATAATATTTTTAATGGTCCAAATTGCACATGAACATTGTTTTTCATGCAAATAGCAGTATTATTCCATTAGCTTAATTTTTAAAACATATGTAAAACATAATTCTTCTCAAGAAATAAACTTAAAATAATTTGAAAACTTGGAAAATACTTTTTAATATGGTAGGGTAGTTTTAAAGGTGAATGTAGGAAGATGTTAATAAGATATGTGGCACCATTTTGATGCAGTTGGATAATTCTATCCTTTTTTGTTCTCTTCCTCCCTTTTTTTGGGTTAGGGCCCAATAGGTCAAAACTACAAGATATGCTTGCTAATTTGAGAGATGTTGATGAACTTCCCTCATTGCAGCCATCTGTGGGTTCACCTTCCAGACCCACGAGCTCCAGGCTTCCTGAACATGAGATAAATAGGGCAGATGAAGGTAAGTATGTAAGACCTCTCGGGGTGCCTAGGTGGCTTCATTCAGTTAAGTGTCTGACTCTTGATTTCAGCTCAGGTCGTGATCTCAGGATTGTGAGATTGAGCCTAGTGTGGAACCTGGTTGGGATTCTCTCTTTCTCTCCCTCTGCCTCTCCCCACCATCTCTCTCTGTCTCTCTCCTTCTCCTCTTTAAAAAAAAAAAAAAAAAAAAAAGACACTGAGCACAAAAAGTACAGGGATATACATATCTAAGTTCAGGATATACGTATCTAAGAAAAGAATTTTATTTTACAAATGTTTGATCTACATAGCATTCCCAAATGTAGCCTTTCTTATGTTCAAGGGGGTTTGATTCCAACTTCAATCTTTTAGACTTGAAAAGTGTGTAAACTTAAAGACCAACTCTAAATTCTAGTTTAGAATATGCCCTGGCTCCACAGAAGCCATGTATTGGTATACATAGGCTGTTTTATTGATCCCATTGCAACAATGAGAAAATTAAGGCTGTAAATAGTAGTAAATGTTTACCCTGAGACTCATATAAATATTTTCAAATGTTTTATTTAAGTAGTTTGTCACTGATAAATGAGAAAGGGAAAAAAGACACCTGAAAGTCTAGTCACATTTTCTGTTTTCTGTTTTTACTTTGTTCCCTTTCAATCCCTATCTAAATGAGTATACATATATATATATATTTTACAAAGTTACAATTCCCAGATAGAATAATACTATTTTGTTTTATTCACTTAACATCAAACCACAAAAATAAATTATATAATTTATTATATAATTTCATAATTATAACTTTAAGACTACATATTATATTTTACACTTGACACTTGACCATTTCCTTTTTAGAAATTTAGGTTCCTAGGTTTTCATAGCACCATCTTATGGTATATAAATACAGGTCTTTCTTTAATTTTTTATTTTTATTTTTTTAAGATTTTTAATTTATTTATTCATAGAGATGCAGAGAGAGAGAGAGAGAGAGGCAGAGACACAGGCAGAGGGAGAAGCAGGCTCCATGCAGAGAGCCTGACGTGGGACTTGATCCAGGGTCTCCAGGATCACGCCCTGGGCTGCAGGCAGTGCTAAACCGCTGCGCCACCGGGGCTGCCCCAGTTCTTTCTTTTAGATACAAGTTCTGATTTATCTATTTGTAAATATATAAAATGTTTATATTTAGGAATTGATTTTAATATATATTTACATAAGCTAAAAATCTAGTATGACATAAAATAATCTTAATAAATATTTTTCAAAACCTATTTTTAAAAATTGTCTTGAATTGAAATACTGTAGTTATTTGCAGTGAACATATCTGTTCAAGTTATTAATGTTGAACAAAATAGCCAGGGAAAAGCCACAGAAAAATCTTAAATGTTTTTCTTTCTTGGTTTTTAAATTAAACTACATTTTAGAGAGACATAAACCAATAGAACCTTGATGGAGAGACTTATGATTGGAGTAAATTTTAAATGAACTTTTTGACCATGACATGGTTAGTTATTTGTTAGAGTTAATTATAGTATACTTGGAATTTATTACTTATACATTTAATAACAAAGACATGTACATTACACCTCTATAGTTTTTTTATTTTTATTTTTTACACCTCTATAGTTTAAATGTACAATTTCTTCGATGTAGACATGTCTTTTGAATTAAAGATGTGAAGTCATGGGCCTCATTAGTTAGGTATGTTTTGTTCATTAGGAGATACATTCACTTCTCACTGTCAATGTGAGAATTTTAATCAGTTTCATTTATTCTAAGATCATGTCTAGATAAGGAGAAAAGTTCGTTCTTTTATTCTGATAACTCCCGAAGAGTTTATCAGAGACTTCATCTGACAGAATTCTAATAATAGAGGCAGACTAAGTACTATATACTAAATGACAGATGTGCAAAAGTATTACATAAGCCACAGAAAGTGCCCTTGATAGATATTTAAGAACCTTAAAACTGAGGAGTTGAATATCTAACTTACTGTCTATAACGTTGGTCCTAAGCTTTCCTCCTCAGTGAAAGGTTTTCAGCATCAAAAAAGTAGGCAAGAAATATATTGTGTATTTAATTGTCCATGACTGATGCTTCTTGGTTTCCAGTTTGATTTCAGAAAAAAACATCTATAGCTCATATATGCTATAAATGTTTATTACTTTTTGTTTTAATAATTCAGAAGACAGAGAGCCATACTTAAGAGGTACAGTTCAGTAATTTTGTAAAAGCTAATTAGAGCTAATGTTTAGATACCAGATAAAATGTCATGTGTAGTCTTAAGTTCTAAGGCATCTTAGATCTAGATCAATCAAGTGAGTTCTGCTCATTGTTGCCCTCTTTCTGGCCTTCACATCTACTGGCTTTTAGGCAGTGGTGCATGGTAGAAGGAGTTGCTGTCTTCTTTTGTTTTCAGGTTTTACTTGGTCATTTTTAGAGCATTCTTTAAATTAGCCCAAACATTGTACATGCTCACATCCCATGAATCTTAGTCTTTTTTTTTTTTTTTTAAAGAATCATTTTTATTTCTTGCCTGAACAAAGTTGTCTGGAAATAGGAGAAATGAAAACAAACAAACAAAACACCTGGCTGAAGACCCAGCCTCCTAGTCTCATGTGGGTCATTTGGTTGAAATTTTGGCATTAAAATTAATTAAAATTAAAACTTAGACAATCCTCCTTTTCAGTAGTAAATGTTAGAGTTGTTCAGTTGTCTTACCATTGCCTAAGTCAAGAAGCAGAACATTACCAGGGCCCTGGAAGTCCTGCCTGTGCTTCAGATCACTGCTCCTTCCTTGGTCTCCAGACATAATCCTGACTTCTAACACCAGCATTAATTTTACCTCATATAGGCATATTTTACAGTTGTAACCACTTTCATTTGAAATTTTATGTATTCCTTTAGGTTATAGAATTAAACAGTTTTATTTTGAATGAGACCAGCAGTGTTCAGATATATATGTTTAATAATTGAAAGAAATAATTTGAGTAATTAACAAGAACTATCAAATGAGGAAAAGCCTTTTTTTGTGAGAAAGAAAGGACAATGATCTATTTGATTTGTTTCATGTACTTTTCTAATTAGATGATACTTTTAGTTATGGTTAAGATATGGAAAAGGCAGCCAGTTCTGGGGTGCCTAGCGTGGCTAAATCAGTTAAGCACCCTACTCTTGATTTCTGCTCAGGTCAAGATCTCAGGGTCATGGAATCAAGTCCCAGAGTTGGGCTTCTCACTCAGCGGGGAGTCTTTTTCTCCCTCTGCCCCTGCCCCTACTAATGCACACATGTTCTCTCTCTCTCTCAAATAAATAAATAGAATCTATTTAAAAAAACCCAAACAGCTAGTTCTTCAGGGTTTTCTGCTCACTGAATTTTGTCTAAGAGCATTTAACAGTAATCAAATGTAGATATACCCCTTAAGAGACTAATTGTTTACACTTTAGAAGTTTTTTTTTTTTTTTTTTTTTAATGTTTCTTTTGTCTTTCCCCTTCAGTGGAAGCATTGACTTTTCCTCCTTCTTCTGGGAAGTCCTTCATCATGGGAGCAGATGAAGCCCTTGAAAGTGAACTGGGCCTTGGAGAATTGGCAGGCCTTACAGTGGCCAATGAAGCAGACTCACTAACTTATGATGTGAGTCGTGGTTTTATTTTTGTTGCTCTTTTCTCATTTCTTAAAAATAAAAAGTTTTAAGAAAAAGACAGTAGTAAAACTTCTTCACAAGTATAGAATTTGGTTCCATTTTAATTGCAAACTTTGAAAATATAAAAATATTATAAATGATCGTATTTTTCACATTGCTTAGAGATTAAAATTATTTGCCTAGATCCATAAGTCATTATAGCTTGTTTATTGGTTTTAGATACAGCAAAGAATTCGTTTTCTATTACCAAGTTTGGGTTTTGTGTTTAAGGCTACCAACATAGATGTTTCTTCTTTAGTATATTATCAATGAATACCCTGCCTACAAATGACTTAAGCTATTGTTATAGGCAGGGATGTCTAGAGGGTTCTTTTCAGATATTAAGGCAGACCCATCAATGATTTGGACCAAAATTGAAATCTTGATGCCTTTATGCATGCATTTACTTAATCCCCAATGCAGTTGTTTATAAATACATTGATAATTGTTAATGACAGTAAATTGTCAGAAAAACAGTTGCTTATTTTATAAAGTGTTTACAATCTGTCTTATCTCCATTAAAATCCTCTCACTTTGATACTTCATTATCTTTGTTGGAGAACACAGTATAGCTCTTGCCATATAGGATGTATAGGATGGATGCTTAAGCAGACTGTGGATATGAGAAGGAAGTACTCCAAAGAGCAACTTCACTACTCACTCCTCTTCCTGTAAATCAAAAATTTACTCTTAGACAATCCTCCTTTTCAGGAGTAAGTTCATTAGTAAGTCTTTGGGTTCTCCCTCCAAAAATAGCTCTTTTTGCTAAGTTCATTAGTAAGTCTTTGGGTTCTCCCTCCAAAAATAGCTAAAATCCATAGTTGGGTTTTTGTTTTGTTTTGTTTTTGTTTTTAAACCTCCCATCAACTCCAATTCTTCTTCACCTGGAACTATAACAACCTAATTTAAATGGTCTCATTTCCACATATATGATATATCCTTTTAAAAAAGTATTTCTGTTTTTAATATCTTTACATTTTATGTCTGTGTATATAAAAACAGTTGACTTTTGTTTTTTTATCAAATCTTTTACAACTTTTTTATTTGGAGCACTGAGGCCATTTCTTTTTAAAGTAATTCTTGATATATTTAGATTTAAGTCCATCATCTATTTGTGCTACCTATTCTGTGTTCCTTTTTCTTCTATTTTTGCCTATATTCAGATTATTTTTAATTCTTCACCCGCACCCATTATTTGGAGATTATGTACTCTTTCATTACTCTTTTTTATTGTTATTCTAGAGATTACCACACACATTCTTATCAAAATTTTAATGCAAAGACCTTTAAGTCTTTTAACTACTTAAACTCCTACCCTGGGACGCCTGGGTGGCTCAAGGGTTGAGCATCTGCCTTTGGCTCAGGTCATGATTCTGGGGTCCTGGGATTGAGTCTCACATCAAGCTCTCCGCAGGGAGTGTACTACTTTCTCTGCCAATATTTCTGCCTCTCTCTCTGTCTCTGATGAATAAGTAAATAAAATCTTTTAAAAAAAGGAAAAAAAAAAGCCTCCTACCCTGAATATATATCATTCTTGTTATGTATTTTCTCTAGACATTTATCTCCTACAAGGTAATGTTTTGTACATTCAGTATTCAGTTAGGATTATCCACTTTACATTACTCATTTTGCTTTATTCTATTCCCCCCTGCACATCTGATTATCCATCTGGGGTCACTTTTCTTTTACTCTAAGAACAGTTAATATTTCTCTTTGGTAAAAGTCTGCTGGTGCCCAGTTTCTTCAGTTTCTTGTTTTATTACATTGTCTATATTTCGCCTGAGTGGGTTAACTATTACATCTGGTATTAAATTCCAGTTGGCAAGGGTTTTTTTGTTTTGTTTCATTTTTAAGCACTCTAAATATATAATTTCATCTTTTTCCACCGTTGTTTTCTGCTAAAATCAGTCATTTCTATTATTGGACATTGAGTGGTAGTCTGATTTTTTTTTCTCTGACTGATAATCTCCCTATGTCTTGAATGTCAGCTGCAGCTTAGTTTTCTTTTTATTTAACCTTGAAGTTCTTAGACCTCCCTGGCTTAATATATTTTTATCAATTTTGTGTGAAATTCTCAGCCATTTATCTTCAAATATTGCTTTTGCACTTCTTTCTCTCTCTTTTCCTTCTGGAACTCTCTATTGTTGGGTCTTCCTTTTTTCTTTTTCTTTTATAAGATTTTATTTATTTATTCATGAGAGAGAGGCAGAGACACAGGCAGAGGGAGAAGCAGGCTCCCTGCGGGGAGCCCAGTGTGAGACTTGATCTTGGAACCCTGGGATCAGCTCAACTGCTGAATCACCCAGGCATCCCTAAATCTTTCTATATCCTCTCTCCAACTCCCTCTCGGATATTTTCCATCTTTTGTTTTTCATACTTTAGTCTAGATGTTTTTATGACCCATCTTCTGGTTCGCTAATTCTCTCTTCAGTTATGCATATCTGTAATTAAACCCATCTATTAGGTCTTACACTGTTTGCTTCTAGAATTCTTTTTTTAACTGTTTATAGATTTCTTCCAAAATTTACAAGGTTGTCTTTTTTCTTCTTGAACGCAGTAATTATGATTATGTTTCTGCTCATTTTCATTTATGCTGTATTATCCTGCATATGCATATCCTACACATGCATTGTTTATGTCCAGATAACTATACTTGAAAAGTTGTCTGTAGCAATAACTTCTGGCCTAGAGTGATATCTTCCCTCAGGGAGCATATTTTAATTTGCTTCTCTCGTATCTGTAGCCACTAGAAATCTGGATCATCTCATTCCATTTTCAGTTTTTCAGATAATATAAAGCTGATCTGTAGTCTTTGTAGGGCTTGTATTCTTTTTTTTCCTTTTTTTAAATAAATTTATTTTTTATTGGTGTTCAATTTGCTAACATACATAGAATAATAACACCCAGTGCTCATCCCCTCAAGTGCCCCCCTCAGTGCTCGTCACCCAGTCACCCCCACCTCCTGCCCACCTCCCCTTCCACCACCTGTAGTTCGTTTCCCAGAGTTAGGAGTCTCTCATGTTCTGTCTCCCTTTCTGATATTTCCCACTCATTTTTTCTCCCTTCCCCTTTATTCCCTTTCACTATTTTTTATGTTCCGCAAATGAATGAGCCCATATAATGTTTGTCCTTCTCCGATTGACTTATTTCACTCAGCATAATACCCTCCAGTTCCATCCACGTCGAAGCAAATGGTGGGAATTTGTCGTTTCTAATGGCTGAGTAATATTCCGTTGTATACATAGAGCACATCTTCTTTATCCATTCCTCTTTCGATGGACACCGAGGCTCCTTCCACAGTTTGGCTATCGTGGACATTGCTGCTATATAAACATCGGGGTGCAGGTGTCCCGGCGTTTCATTGCATCTGTATCTTTGGGGTAAATCCCCAGCAGTGCAATGGCTGGATCGTAGGGCAGATCTATTTTTAACTCTTTGAGGAACCTCCACACAGTTTTCCAGAGTGGCTGCACCAGTTCACATTCCCACCAACAGTGTAGGAGGGTTCCCCTTTCTCCGCATCCTCTCCAACATTTGTCGTTTCCTGTCTTATTAATTTTCCCCATTCTCACTGGTGTGAGGTGGTATCTCATTGTGGTTTTGATTTGTATTTCCCTGATGGCAAGTGATGCGGAGCATTTTCTCATGTGCTTGTTGGCCATGTCTGTCTTCCTCTGTGAGATTTCTATTCATGTCTTTTGTAGGGATTGTATTCTTATAGTTAACTCTTCTATCTAGAATGCAGCCCTTTGAACTTAAAACCTAAAAAGCCAGAAGGTTCATCAAGCCCCACTTTCTTGGCAGGCATTGAACACCAGTTTGTATCTCCTTGCACTGCACAACTGTCAGAAGCACAGCTTTACCTCTCAGCCATCCCTATGGAATCACTAAACACATTTGGGGAAAAATAAGTCCAAATATTAGGCTTTCTAGAATTCTGTCTTCCCTTGGATTATGGTCTGCTTTTTCTTCACTATCTTGCTGGTTTTGATTTAAAAATTTTTAGCTCTGCTTTTTTACTTGTCCTCAAGTGCATACTTGATCCTAATGATCTAGTCGATCATAGCTAGAAGCAGATGTTTCTGTTAGATAACTTGTGTTCTCTCTATACTAACCCCACAAAGATTTAGTTCAATATGTTATTGGAACTCGGTCATGTCTCTAGAGAAATGTCATTTTTTTTTTAACATATCTGAGTTAAAAAAACTTAGTGTTATATCTGCACTTCTGAAAGTAGTCTCTAGTTCTAATAAACTTGTAATCTATTGCTGTGTGACAAACTGCACCACTTGTAAAACAACATTTTTTATAATTTCTGGAGGGTCAGCAGTCTGGGATAGCTTAGCTGTGTGGTTCTGGTCTCTCATAGAGACCAGACAGTCCAAGACAGTCAACATGTAGGCAAGGATTGCAGTCTTCAATGAAGACTTGACTTGGGGAAGATCTGCCTCCAAGCTCACTCATGTGGTTGTTGGAAGGCCTTGGTTCCTTCCTGATATTGGCTTGAGACTAGTTCCACACCACATGGGCCTCTGTGGGTTCCTCAGCATGGCAAACTGGCTTCCTCCAGTGTCAGCAAGAACACTTAAGATGCAAAGTTTTTGCTCTATGTTATTGGTCACAGAGTAATCCTATGATGTAGAAGGGGACTCCACAGGACATAAATATGAGGAGCTAGGGCTAGTTGAGGACCATCTTAGTGGCTGTCTACTACATTAAGGCATTCAGAAAGAATAGAATTGTCTTTATACATGAAAACCTTTCAGCTCTTTAATAAGAGCAGACAAGAGTCAACTTAGTTGCCTGCCCGGTCCCCCCTACCCCCACAAGGATAACCAGCCCCAATTCTTACAGTAGTTCCTTGCATCCTCTGTTTTGTCTTTTTACTGCCCCAATTGTGACATGCTCTATCCAAATTTTTCTGCGAAGTTTTAAACTTCTGGGTCCTAAGTTATAGTTTATATTAAGAATGTAATCTCTGAAGCCAGACCGCTTGGATTTGAATTCTGACTCCTCCACTTACTAGAGGACAAGTCACTTAACTTCTCCTTTCCTTATATGTCTAGTCTATAAAGTGGGAATAATGTTAATTCCTTCATAGTTGTTGTGACAGTTAAGTGAGTTAATGCATGTTAAGTTTTTGAAAAATATACAAAATAATGAATAGTGCTTAAAATAGCAGCTATTATTAGTATCATTGTTTTTGTCATTGTAAGTATGGTAATATTTCTCTAGTGTTAACAGTATTTGCCCTACTCTTACTTAAACCTAGCATAATTGTTAGTTGCAAAGTTTGAAGAGTTCATATGTGGTGCTAGTGTAAAGTTAAGCATGAACTTCTTTGGCTTTACCATTAGTTGGAAATGAAAAAAAAAAGTTGGAATGAGAAAAAATGCATTATTTTAGTTGTTGGATTGAAGTTTTTATGGAGAAAAGCAACATGACATGTTCTACTAGTGGAATCTATTGTTTTGTAACATCTGATAGTTTCTTACAGCGTTAACATTTTATGTTTCCAGTTTATAAATCTTGTTCCAATTTCATGAGGAAAATTTGGGTCTTTGTAGAAAGTATTGAAAATCTCAGAAGTATGATTGTATTCTATAATGTTAACAGGTTTAAAGGTAACTTAGTTTTTCAGCTCTGATCACAGATTAGATTCTATTCTATAATTTAGGTTGAAATCTTATCTTTTTTTTAAGTCATCCCAGTGAAGATCTATTTTATGTTATTTTCTTTCAATGTTGAATTGTTACCTGTTTTCTTGTTACAGGATTCATATTTCTTCAAAGAAAAGCACTGTTGGCATATTAATTTTGTCTATTGATTTGATTATATACATTTAGAAATTATATTGTTTTGAAAGTTGCAAAACGTGATGATTTAATGACAAATCAGCAAGAATTAATGTTGAAATATACTTTTTTTCCTGTCCTGAACTAAATGTATGGGTATATTTCTTTTGTTTCTTTAATAGATAGCAAATAATAAAGATGCATTGAGGAAGACGTGGAACCCTAAGTTTACATTACGAAGTCACTTTGATGGCATTCGAGCCCTTGCTTTCCACCCCATTGAGCCTGTTTTGATAACAGCATCAGAGGATCACACATTAAAAATGTGGAATTTGCAGAAAACAGCCCCAGCCAAAAAGTGAGAATATTCTATTTTAACTGTATTTGAGTATTTTAATTATTAGTTTTTCAGCAGAAAAATGCTCAAATTATTTGCTATTAAATTTCTCAAGTATCTCTTCTAGTTCTTTCTTCTTTACCTTGTCACATAATTAGAATTTTTTCCCTCATACTCACAATCTGATATTAGGTTGGAAAACTGACACTGAGAGAGAGATGGTATTATCTGATAGTTTCCCAGAGCTTCTGAATGCTGTTTACAATCCTTATACAGTGTTTTAAATGGTTGTCATATTTGTGGAGTCCCTTATCTGTACTGAAGATTTCTACTGTTATAAAGAGGTGTAGGCATGTTCAGAATCCTCAAACCCCACCCCAGTACCATCCTATTGTTTATTAGGTTTGAGCTTAGGGTGTGGAAGGGAAGGAAGGCTGATTGAGAGAGGTGAGGGACTTCTCTTTGGTTTTGTCTTTTTGCCTTGATCCCATTAGGTACTTTTCATACCCACAAAAGGTATAGTTGGAATGGCAGCATTGTTGCTGTCACTTATCTGCCAGCTCTTGGCTTGGTCCCTTTGTTCCTCTGTAAGCATGAACAGACATGGGTTGGTATAGACGCTTTTATCAGTCACCAAACTAGTCTTAGCCCCACTTGCTGGGGTGCTTACAGGGAGTCCCTGTTCTTGTGTCCTTGAATCTGGTGGTCTAGAACCCAGCATGTGCCCACAAGGGCCTTTCTCCAGTGTCAGACAGTTTTATTATTAGAAGAGTAGAAATAAATGTGAACTGGAGGAGATTATGGAAGTTTTATTACTGATAGAGGATAGCTGTTGCTGAATTTGAGAGATCAGTGACATTCCCGCTGTGAGTCATCTGTAGACTAGATAAAATACTTGATTTCTTGATTTATCCCTCCTCTTCAGATAGCTCAACCAGATCTTGCGGACACCAAGAGAATCCTTTTTGGATCAGAGATCTTCAGCAGAGAAAAATTATTTCTTAGTTATAAATTGTGCCTTTTGTCTTTCTATTTCTCTGGTTACAGTGTGCATCTCATTAGATCAGAGAATGTGAATGCCTCGTATATTCTTGACTAAAACTTAGAAAAATATTGAAACAAGTTTCTTGCTGGTGATAGCTTAGTAATAATACCTTCACATGGTCTGTGACATTAACAGACATTAACATGGTCTGTTTACCTTGAGCTTAACATTTTGGAAATGCTTGAGGAGAGAAAGCATATGCCTATAAAAAGCTTCAATACAATATAAGAGATGGTAAATAGTTGACTTTAAATCCAGTTTCAATTTACAGTCATGGCCAGTATTAGGCAATGTAGAGTATCAATACATTCAGTGTTCTGAATACTGAATAAACTGATGACTGGGACAATTTATCCAAGTATCAAAGACAGTCATATTAGCATTGATGGAAATGCAAAGAAATTAAAGTACCATTTATTGAAATCCTACTGTGTGCATGGTTCTGTCCTAGGCTGTTTTACTTACAGAATTTCATTTAATCCTGTATTTGATATTATCCCAGTTTTTCTGTTTTGTTTTAAATAGAGAGGAATCTGAAGTTTCAAAAGAATAGATAATTTGCCTAGAGTTAGCCAGTTATTTGAATCCAGAAATTTTTCTCAAAGCCCATGCTGTTTTCTGAGTGTGGTTCTCTCAAATAGTCAAATAGACTATGACAATGCTAAGAGCACTATAATCAGGTATTATTACTAAACAAGGATTTTGTTTCTTAAGGCCACAGAAATATGTGATTGGTGTCAGGTAAACTTTCCTAAGTGTCCTAGGTTGAGAATGGTATATTACTACAGTGTTGGTATTTCTAAAGGCAATTTTGCAGCATATATTCATTAATACTGTTTACTACTGAAACTTGGAGTGGTAAAAGTCCTCTCTCTCTCTGATTTAGGAGTACTTCTCTTGATGTGGAACCTATTTATACATTCAGGGCTCATAAGTAAGTATGTGCTTTTTCTCTGTTTTAAGTCAGCATCACTGTATATCAGCCTGATTATTTTCTTTCACTTGAGTATTTATGTTACGTATTTTTTGTATTTAGTAGCATTTTTGTTTGGTTTTGTTTGTTTTTTTTTCTGGCAAATGTAAAAGAAACTGGCAGATAATGCAATGTTAAAAACAACTTTATTCCTACCAGAGATCCTTGCTGAAATTAGATTTTATTTGGATGATGTTTAAAATGTTACATATCTTGTGCTTAAAATATGTTGATGCAATAAGGTTTATATATTAAAAATCCTGACCTTTTTTTCCCTTAAAAATAATCTAGGTAAAAATATGAAGAATTTTTAAATGATAATATTGCATGCTTTTCCTATTTTCATGTAAGCTTAAGAAATACACTAACTCACTTGATTTAGCACAGAGATTGGCATGTTTTTCATATAAAGGGTCAGATAGTAAATACTTTTTCAGCTTTGTAGGCCATATATTTTCTGTTGTATATTCTTGTTTTTAGCTTAGTTTAATTACCCCTTAAAAAATGTAAAAACCATTCTTAGCTTGAGATCTGTATAAAAACTGCCTGCCTTTGGCCCACAGGCTATAGTTTGCCAATCTCTGGTTTAGCAGAAGAAAAAAAATGAGCAATGCTTTTATAGTATTTTTATTTATTGTAAAAAGCAGAAAAATAGCCATATGAATAATTAAGCATTCTTATTTCTAACAAGTCCTATTATCAGATTGATTTTTGGGAATAGAAATTGATTTTTATCTCCCAGAGGTCCAGTGCTTTGTGTGGTAATGAGCAGCAATGGTGAGCAGTGTTACAGTGGTGGTACTGATGGACTGATCCAGGGCTGGAATACCACCAACCCCAACATTGATCCCTATGACTCTTATGGTAGGTGTTTCCCCGAAGATATGAAAGAATAAATTGTTTTCTTTTTACACATTTTCCATAGCATATACAAGGATAAAATGAGATATTTTTAAAAGTAAATTGGTAAAAGAGAATAAGGTCTTTATTTTGTTAAAAAGGATTCTTGCATTTAGGAATCAATTTGATATATAATGCTAAAAGAAAAAAAAATGTTATTCCCGAAAAAGCAGTTTCTACCCCTCCCCTCCAAAGTTTTATTGATTGGAAATGCTGGCTTGATTGACAATTGTTTTTTTCATTTTATAGGCATCTGTACACTATTTGATAGATTATTACTAATCTGTAATCATGTTTCATTCCTATTCTTGACAAATAACTGAAGGAAAATGAATGTTGGAATCTCTTCTTGATCAATTATTGGAGTGTGTAGAGGTTAATGATGTCATGGTTTAAACTCCATGACACCAAAATACTTGAAAAGCCTTAAAAAGTAAGAAGTGCCCCCTTTTTTAGTCTTGGGAACAGTACCATGAAACATAAATCCACATTATAATCTATCACTATATGTTACCATTAATTAATTCTCTTGCAAAAACTGTCTAGGAATTGACTATTTTGGCTTCCTCTTATGTTCTTTCTTAAATTCTAGAATGAAGTGTAGTGTCATATATGTCCTAAAACCATATTTATTTTCATTTTCACTTTAGATTAATTTTACTACCAAACCTAAGAAATTCAATAAAAAAATTTTCCCAACATTTATTTAATAAGCAGTTAACATATCTTTTGTGAAAGATAAACCCCCTTTGTGATTTTCCTTACTTCCTTTATTTCTCTGTCAAGAGGATCAGTTGTCTTCATTCTGTCCCAGGCCAACCAGTTCTTCCCCTTTTGCTCTTGACCTCATTCTCTCTTGTTTCTGGTGAGACTGAACTTGATTCTCTTGCTCTGTTTCAATCTCATCTTAAGCCTTGCCCTCTTTTCTTTTTATCCCCTCAGCATATAAGTAAATTCAGGTAACTACTATTGTGGGCAAAGGAAAGCCTTTTCTTGATTCCAGTTTCCTGTGTGTGGCTTTTTCTTCATCATCTGTCTCTGGTGGTAATGACTAGAAAATGCAATCAAGAGTTACTAATTCCATGTCCTTTCCCTGTGCATCATCACTGTGCATTCTATCATCGGTTGTACCACTTAAATATGATAAGATTATCAGTTACTCCCTAATTGGCTGATCCAAGAAGTATTTTACAGTCTTTATTTTGCTAGATATATTGGCTATCTGAAACTGTAGATTATTCCATCCTTTTGGAAATGTGTCCACTATTGGCTTTTTTGACATTTAAGTCTGTGACAATTTCTGTCTCCTATCCTTCCTAAACTTTTATTTTTCCCACCTTAGATATTGGCATTTATCAAGGCCCAGAACCTATTCATTCTTTGCTTTGTACACATATTTTTTGGTAGACTGAATCTACTTCTATGGTTTTGCATGCTGTTGACTCATAAATCTCTTCTTTAAGCCTCACACTGCCTACAGAACATTTCAAAGTGGCCACCTCATTGTCCATAAATTCCCCACAAGTGTTGTGTTTCTTCTCCCATATATTCTTTATTAGTGGTGGCACCACCAAAATTACCCAAACTAGAAACCTACAAGTTATCCTTTTTGTCTTGTTCTGTTTACTATCCACACCTTATTAATTACCTAGTCTTTTTTATATTACCCCCTAAATATTTCTTGAATTTACCCTTTCTGTTTTGCCTCTTTTGCCACTGTCCTCTCTTGGGTCTACATCATCATTCTCCCAGTCTACTGAAGCAGTCCTGTTGCCTTCATCTTGATTCTCTCCAGTCTGTCTTCTGCACTACAGTGATAGCTACTATATTAAATACTTAAACCTACTGCTCCTCGAAAACCCTTCAGTGGTTCATTTTGCTTACAGAATAATTTCCAAGTACCTTAATATGTTGTAGAAATTCTACTTTAGGGGCACCTGAGTGGCTCAGTGGTTGAGCATCTGCCTTTGGCTCAGGGCGTAATCCCAGGGTCTTGGGATCGAGTCCCGCATGGGGCCCCCCGCAGGAAGCCTGCTTCTCCCTCTGCCTATGTCTCTGCCTCTCTCTGCCTCTCATGAATAAATAAATAAAATCTTTTTTTTTTTTTAATAAATAAAATCTTAAAAAAAAAAAAAGAAATCCTACCTTAATCTAGTTACTTGCATCTCTTCTACTTCCTGCCTTAAACTTCATGCTTCAGTAATGCTGATAAATTCCCTCACATGTCCTTTCTGCCCTCTTATGATTTTGTTGGTACTGCCTTCTTTGCCAGCAGTGGGTTCCCTCTAGCTTTTGAGTGGCCAATGGCTATATATTTGAGGTGCCATTCTCCCCAGGAAGCTCTCACTCACTCCAGTTACTCTCCATGGAAACTGGTGTCTGTCACGATTATTGTACTTACCACAGAGTCTTTTGAGACAAAGATAGTACTGTGTCTTAGTTATTTGGGTGGCCCCAGCACCTAGCATCATGCCTGACACATTGTGTCTTCAATAAATATTTTATGGTATGACAGAGAGAGGCTAGAGGACAGATAACATTATTGACATTTTAAGCCTAATGTGTGAGCCATCATGAAAGTACTGCTTCATAGAGTCACCGTGAGGAGTAATAAAGTTTCCAGTTTGACTTTTATTATGAAACGGTGGTAAGTGATCCTCCTTCCTCCTACTCCTTCCCTATTATACACATTATTACTGTTTGAGGATTTGGGGGTTCTCTAGGCCTCAGTTCCTGTCCACTAGGAATAGCAGAGGTCTGGTGCTCCCAGGAATAACCACCATTCATAGTAAGAAGGGACAAAAGTAGAAGTGGCCTGAGAGAGCCCAGGGGAGGAAGGGATCCCTCTTCACTTCCTTAGGGAAGAGTGGTGGCTTCGCTGAAGGTAGATAAAATTCACGTGATGTGTGTTAACTGCCTTTTAAAAAATCTAAACAAATAGAAAAAAAGGGAGAAGTGAGGGAAATACCTAATTTTTTTAAGGAGAGAAATATATACTTTAAAATTTTAACTTATAAACTCTAGATTCTACATTTTCATATTTCCAAGCCTATTTCTGTTTATAGCTGCATTTCAGAAGAATACTAGAAACTAGGAAGCATGTTTTATACTGTTCTCAGGTACTCTTTTTTCTGTATATTTAGTTTCTCTGGGACCTAAGTACCATTATGATTTTTTTTTTTCTCTTGACTTTGCATTCTTGCTGTTTTGTACAGATCCTTCTGTTTTAAGAGGCCCTCTGCTGGGTCACACTGATGCAGTCTGGGGCTTGGCTTACAGTGCAGCACATCAGCGTTTGTTGTCCTGTTCAGCAGATGGCACTCTCCGTTTATGGAATACAACTGAGGTTGCTCCAGCCCTTAGTGTATTTAATGATAATCAAGGTACATACTTTTAAAAAATTATTCTAATGAATCTTTTATAAAAATCTAATCCAATAACAAGCAAATAAGTAGGTAAATGATTCTACAAGCTGTTACAGTCTAAGTTTAATTTTAAGGGGTGTGTTTAAGCAATGAAAGTATATTTGCTTGAATTTCCAACTTAGTGATTCTTAAAAGCACAGTATTTGGTGAAATAGCACACATTAAAAATTGTTTTAAAAAATCGAGATATTATTTATATACAGTAAAAGCCAGATATTAAGGATACATTTTATTGAGTTTGACAGGTACATCACTTTTCCACCTATCAAAGTCTAGAACATTTCTTTCACTTTTTTAGAGTTTCTTTGTGTCCTTCCCAGTCCCTCTTCCTGTTCTCAGTCAGGGCTGTGATTTCTTTCATCATAGATAGGTTTTATCTGTTCTAAAATTTCATATAAATGAAATCATACAATGTATACTCTTCTTGTATCTGACTTTTTACTCTATAATGTTTCTGTGATTCATCCATATTCTAGTAAGTATTTTTATGTGTAATAGTATTTCATTAAATCAGTGTATGTGTTTCTTTACCTCTTGATGGACATGTGGGTTGTTTCCAGTTTTTGACTATTATGATCAAAGCTACAATGAACATTAATGTATTTTTTATGAGCTAATAAAGAACTAAAAGTAGAATTGCTGGGTATTAGAAGTGGTATTATGCATTTATCTTTATGTGAAATTGCCAAGCCAATTTCCAAAGTGGTTTTGCCATTTTATATCACTGACAGCAATGTGTGAGAATTCAGTTGCTTTACATCCTTAATTATTAATATCTGGTGTTGTCAGTATGTTTAGTTTTAGCCATTCTGGTGGGTTCTTAGCAGTATTTCATTGTGGTTTTAATTTGCATTAGTTCGGTGGCTAATTATTTTGAGCCTCTTTTTGTGTACTCATTAGCCATTAATATATCTTCTTCTGTAACATACACATTTTTGAACTGTTTCCTTACTTTAGATTTTGAGCCAATATATTTATGTATACATATTCTATTCTGTTTATAAATACACTCCAAATTTAACCAAGTTTTACCATATTCTAAATGATAGATAAAAAAATACCTTCTTTATCCCTCAGGGTTCTGATGAATTGCCTGCCTCTGATATTTGTATGATTCTACATACAATAACAATAATAATAATAATAATACTTTGAAATTAGAATTTCTAATAAGAAATAGGCTTTTAAAATAAAGAATTTCCACGATGCCGCTTTAAACCTCAGGTTAGGTGGAAGCAACAAAACTTGTAGTCCATACATGTTTTCCATTTATTTACTTAGTTAAGGCTTGAATTCTATTAATATTTTAGCTGAGTAACAGGTAGAAGACCTGCTGAACAGGTAATAACAATAAAATAGGGCTAAAAGTAACAAAAGAAGTAATCTCCATTGAATGGCTATGAGCTAATTTTTATTCTAATGTTGAGTCTTCTTTAATTCTTAAGGAAATCTCGTGACTATTTTTTTTGCTATATTAATAAGGACATTTTCAAGTAGATCCTCTGAACGCCATTCTCTGAATATGTTTTGCATCTCTTAGAATTGGGAATCCCTGCCTCTGTGGATCTGGTGAGCAGTGACCCAAGCCATATGGTAGCATCATTCAGCAAAGGATATACAAGCATCTTTAACATGGAAACGCAACAGCGCATTCTCACTTTAGAATCCAACCCAGATTCAGGTATGTATTCCAACTTAGTCTTCGTTTGGATCAATTTTTTTTTTTTAAGATTTTATTTATTTATTCATAGAGACAGAGAGAGAGAGACAGAGACAGAGACACAGGCAGAGGGAGAAGAAGGCTCCATGCAGGGAGCCCGACAGGGGACTCCATCCCGGGTCTCCGGGATCATGCCCTGGACTGAAGGTGGCGCTAAACCACTGAGCCACCCAGGCTGCCCTGGATCAAAATTTTAAGTTTTATCAGAATCATAACTGCCAGAGTCAACTACAAAAAATACTTGTTATTATAAAGAGTTCTGCCTTTTAAATCACAGAACACAGTTGATTTTAAGACTTTGGGCTGTTTATGCACATTTGTAACTGAACTATTTGGAATAGCAATTGAGCTATTCCAAAGAGAAGTCAAGTTTTATTTTATACCAAATGATTAGTTTTCAATTCTATTTGAAGAAAATAATATTTATTCTGAATATAAAATAAGTCTTTTTCATTTCTCAGTTTCATTTTCTAAATCAACTTAATTTTGTATTAATAATGTAATTTGACATAGCCTATTAGAACTTAATTTTTTATTAGTAATGTAATTTGACACAGCCTGATTAGAATGTAGATCAAGTTTTGCCTTTCAGAATCTCAAATATGGAGCTTCTTATTGGATACTAGAAAATCAGGAAATAATTTCTCAGTTGTGAAGAAGAGTCTTTTTGGTTTTTGGCTTTTTTAACCATTGCTTTCTATCTTTAGGCTTCATCTAGGCAGTGATAGTTTAGGTTGCAGTTGATAAAGAAAACTGTGTACACAGGTACTGTTTTAGTCTGAGATCTAGCTTTAAAAAGAATTACTGCAGTGTGCACATGTCTCTGTGTGTGTATGTCTCTCTCCCTCTCCCTGTACTCCTTTTCTCTCAAAAATTTCTCTTGTGTGTGTGTGTTTGTCTGTCTCTCTCTCCCTCTACTCCTTTTCTCTCAAAAATTTCCCTCATTCCATTTTGGCTTTCTTCGTTTTCTCTTCCCAGTCCATTGTCCTTTGTTCTTTCCTGAGGTCCTGTGAGAATTGTTTGGGAAGTAGACATTAATAGAGTTTTGAACTATTTGGATGTAAAAGAGAGAGACAAAAAATATGAGATTATGGAATAGGAATAAGAGAATTTCTTTTGCCAAGAAATACAAGTTTTAGGCTCTCAGTAAATTTAAAGCCATTTTAAATATATGACCTAAAGTTACAGGAGTAAAATACAGAAAAAAATATAAAACTAAGAAAAATGTGAGTGTTTTTGGAATTACCTCGAGATTGGTCTATTCTTTGGATGTCCTGAGTGGTAAATAATTGATTTTTAATGACTGCTATAAATTAAAAAGACGTCAAGTCTGGTGGATGAGATGGATAAACTGAGCTAGGCAATCCCATTTTATCCCTAAAGCATATGACTATAAAGTCATAGATCTTTTTGCCCTATACTGGAAACATTTTCTGAAGAAAACTGCCAAAGATGTTTTGAACAAAGGCAGCATTATTGGAGTAATTGATAATTATTTTGAGTTATAATATGTCTTGACATTTCCTAAATTATCAGTTTTATTACTTTAGAGTTGTATAAAGCAGATTTAATTTAGTCTTTTATTCCTTTCTACCATGACTACCCCTATTTATATTTGACTACATTGTTCTTTTCTGGAATTTAGCAGGTATTTTTTTTAATTAAAGTTCTGACCAAAAACATGTTTCAAGGTGAAAGTAAATTTCTTATAGAGTTTAAAAGGGTGAAGGATTTTTGTTTTGAAAATCAGAATAAACTAGCTTTCTATTCTTTAATGTCAGTGGTGATTTGACTGAAAAACTCATCATAGGTAGTTGAAGCAGGTAATTGAGTACTTTTGATCCAGTGAAAAGTAAAGCATTTCTAAGTTGTGAGCTGAATATGAATACTTGGAGGATTTAGATTCATTGTTAGAATGATGCTTGTAGGCCTTCAATTGATTTCTAGTGTTCTTTGCATTTTCCTTACTTGTCTGATATACCATTAAGTGGAGACATGTCCTTAAAGGTATTATTAAATAAAAACTCTTTTACCTGCTTCCATCTTTTGATTTCTATCATAATTATTTTCTAGATCACAACACAATTCTCAGAAACCTCTTTCTCAGAATACATGGGATATTTTCCTTAAAGTATTTTTTTTTTCTGTTGTTACTTTCCTGCTAGATCTTACAGAGGATATTGCTCAATGGTGTGTTATCTCCAGAGGGGGGAAAAATCTAGGCTGACTTTTGAAACTAAACTTTTTGTTTAGGACCATTTAAATTGAGTATAACTGACCCAGAGCTTACTCTACATGGTCAATGACTGTTCTTTTTTATTCTTACGTAACAGGCTGGATGGCCCCTTGCCATTAACACTGGGAAAAGACTGTCTTCAGTTTTTAAGATGTCATATTTTTAGGAACCAAAAGAAAATCCAATAGAGTACACTTAATATTACAGCTATTTTTACCAAAATTATCTATATTTTCCATTATGTGAATATAAATTCATAATAACTATTCTAAGATTTAAAAAATTGTATCTCTTTTTGGAAATAATTTTAAGTATTTGGAAAAGCTTCAAAAATAGTACAAAAACTAGCCACTAGCCACCCTTCATCCAGATTCAGTTTTTAGCATTTTGCACATTGTGACATTTGCTTTATCATTCTCTGTATATGTATATAATTTTAGATTCTGAACCACTTAAGAGACATCATAACACTGTGTAGAGCCCTAGAGCCTTTAGCGTGTAATTCCTAAGAATAAGGACATTGTCAGGACGCCTAGGTGGCTCAGCGGTTGAGGGTCTGCCTTTGGCTCAGGGCATGATCCCAGTTCGGGGATCGAGTCCTACGTCAGGTTTCCTGTGAGGGCCCTGCTTCTCCAGAATTCTGCCTATGTCTCTGCCTCTCTCTGTGTCTCTCATGAATAAATAAATAAAATCTTTAAAAAAAAAAAAAAGACATTCTTTTTTTGACATAGCATATAATCAAAATCAGGAAATTTAACAGTAACAAAATGCTATTGTCTAAAATTATCATTTATATTCAAATTTGCCAGATCTCCCAATAATATGCTTTATAATAAGGTCATCCCTTCCTCTCCCTGGACCATGACATGATTATTTTAACTTTGACATATCTTTAGTGTTACCTTTATATATAGTTTTTTCCTTGAAAAAAAAAAAAAGGGTCTTAACAAAACTTACTAATTAAAAGGGTTTTTTAATGATTGATTTCCTTTTGATGAAAGACTTTCAGAAGGGCCTGTGATAGTTTAGGTACCATTTTTGGCAGCAGTGTGATTTGCATGAGCCATCTAATATTGGTACTGACTTTGTCACATGATTTTGGGGGAGTCACAACTTTTTCTAGACCTTGGTTCATACACTGTGATAAGGACCTAAGGACGTGGCCTGCCTGTCCCATTGTGCATATAATTGAAATTCTTTAAAGTTACTATATAGTGCACATAATAGTCAGGATGCTGTTTTAAGATTCCAAACATGATAGACTGTTAAATGATGACCATTTCTATTTTTTTTTAAGATTTTATTTATTTTAGAGGGAGAGTGTGTGCACATGTGCACACGCAAGTTTTGGGGGAGGAGTAGGAGGAGGGGGAGAGAGAAAGAATCTCGAGCAGAGTCTGCACTGAGCCTGACACAGCGCTAAATCTCACCACCCTGAGATCATGACCTGAGCCAAAATCAAGAGTTGGACACAACTGACTCAGCCACCCAGCTGCCCCGATGACCATTTCTATTACAAGAAAGAAATTGAAGAGGTCAGAAGCTCTCTTTGTCATATTTGTCTTCAGATGATAACTATGTGATAAAGAGCTCTGTATCGGGCAGCCCCGGTGGCCGAGCAGTTTAGCGCCGCCTTCAGCCTGGGGTGTGATCCTGGAGACCCGGAATCGAGTCCCACATCAGTGTCCCTGCATGGAGCCTGTTTCTCCCTCTGCCTGTGTCTCTGCCTCTCTCTCTCTCTCTCTCTGTGTCTGCCATGAATGAATAAATAAATAAAATCTTAAAAAAAAATGCTCTGTATCTAGAAAGGTGGAGATTTAAATTTGAGTATCGTCTACATGTAAGTAATGATGGAACTTTATTAAAGCAGTAGAAGTATTGCAGATGATCAGAGAATGAGATAGGTCAGTGACCCTAGGCTAAAGCCTGGGTGGCCCCCATTGATTGCAGGTGGAAAAGAAAATTCTCGTTTGTGGGTACTTCTATATTTGTTAGTATGGTATTGCTCAGGCAGTTCTTTTCTAAAACATTAAAATTATAAATAGTCACAGAATAAATGAACTAAAAACAAATTAAAGTCAAATCATTTACTTTTTTAGTCTCCTAGGTGAGTATTCAGTTCCCTTGTGTGAAGAAATTAGTAGTTTTGACTAACTTTGTTGCTCTTTTTTTCTTTTTTGCAGCCAGTTCTTCCTGCCAAATAAATAGAGTCATCAGCCATCCCACTCTTCCCATCAGCATTACTGCTCATGAAGACAGGCACATCAAATTCTATGATAACAATACAGGTAAGTGTTTTGCAAAGTGATCAGTGATAAAGCAAAAACAAAAAACAAAAAAACACAAACCCCACTATAAGTACGCTGATTTGGGTGTCTCTTAGTGGCTGCATAGTCCAAGAGTAGGCATGAAAACAGATATAGACACTCCCAGCTCAATTTCTGTTTAATCTGTCCAAATCTGCTAAGAACTAGTCTTCATGGTACTATATAGAATCATCTTGGTTTATTTAATAAGTAGATACTATGTTTTGTCCCTAGAGTCAAGGTTATGAATAGGGACACAATGAAAAGGTCATTCAAATAGCAATAAAACTGATCTCTTGCTGTGAATATATTGGGGAAAAAGTAGAAACATGTTGGAAGTAGAGGCACATATGATCATTCTATCATATTTTGTTTAAAATTGTTCAGTGAAAAAAAAAAAGAAAAAAAAATAAAATTGTTCAGTGTTTGCATAGCCTTAGTGTTGGAGTTGGAAACCCAAGTCATTTGGTTAACTTGATTGACTATCTGGTTCTGATTGATTTGAATTAGGATGTGTGGGCTTTCCCATTTTTTTATTGAATTGCATTTCACCAGTTTAAAAGAAATTCCTGAAGAGCTGTGTTGATAGGAGAACACTCCATATTATCAGCCAAATTTACCTGAGTATCTACTGTTGACTTTTGCTGACTTTGCTTAGCTGTGAGTGATGAGTAATTTAATATTTTAATCCCTTCCTATATGTTATTTCCACCAAAACTGTGGCCAGATTTTCTCTGTTCCTTTATCTTTGTCTCATTCTCTTCTGTTCTCACAACCCATATAATTTACCTGTAGCTAAAGGATGCAAAGTAGCTGTTTAGTAATGTCTGAGTTAATGAACATGACTCAAAGAATATTTGTGTACAAATGACTAACTTTTATATTGTTATTTGGAAGACACAAATATAATCTGAAATTTGAGCTTTTGTTTTTCTTCATTACCATGGCTAGAGTGGGGAGGGAGACACATTGTTGACCTGTGATGGAAAAAGCTATTAATGCAGTAAGTATTCAGAGAGGTGACTGGAGAAATCAGTGTAACGTGGTAGCTGGCATATATTTCAGGATAAGGAAAACTATTAATAAAGAGCAATAATCTCTTTTTTCTAAAGGCAAACTCATCCACTCCATGGTAGCCCACCTAGAAGCTGTTACAAGTCTAGCAGTTGATCCTAATGGCTTGTACTTGATGTCTGGCAGTAAGTACATCAACTATGGATTACTTATTTATCCTTATTATTTTCATGTTAATGTAATATTTCCTTTCAATTTCTTTTCTTTTATTTTTTTCCTTTTGATGCAGGTCATGACTGTTCAATACGTTTATGGAACCTAGAAAGTAAGACATGTATCCAAGAGTTCACAGCTCATCGGAAAAAGTTTGAAGAATCAATTCATGATGTAGCTTTCCATCCATCCAAATGCTATATAGCCAGTGCTGGGGCTGATGCACTAGCTAAAGTCTTTGTATGACACAATGCATCATCTTCACCTTCTAGCTCTTTATAAATAATCAACTGCACAAAAGAGATACAGAAGACCAGGGCAAGAATCAACCTTTCCTGCCCTTTTGTTCTGCTGAAGGAGCACAGAGAACATTTGTTAAAGTATAGTTTTGCAATTCGTATACTGTTTTCTAAAACTAAGGTTTGTTCAGGTTGCTGCAAGCTCAGCTGAATCTGTGAGCCTGAAAACTGTTTCAAATTTTCCCCCAAATAGGAGCTTTTATTTCTGAGGTTGTTCTGATTCGCTAGGCAGGCCTGAGCGAACATAAGTTTAGCCTGTCCCTATTGAGTAAATAGGGCATGCTATAAGGGATAATTAAAAAGCTTGATGACTGGGAATGAGTGGAGGAAGAACAGAAATTTAGACCTAGTTCTCCCCTGAGAATCTTGTTAAACACATTAGGTAGTCAAAACAGTAATCTTTACCATATCTGCTGTACTAACCCCTATGTGCGTAATGACCAGGCAGTGTTAAAATGAGTTTTTAATTTAGCTCTCCTTTCATCTGTGCACATAAAGCACCTGGCAAAGCATTTTACCTATTAGGGGAAAAAAAAAAGAAATGCAATAATATGTTAAATATATTATTATTCAGAAATACTAAACAAATATTTAGTTTGTAAGCAGATTTCTATATTGTATTACATTTTTGAAAATAGATTTGGTACCATTGTAAAGTTTAGCTGTCAAAAACAGTCACCGTTATGAATAGTTGATAAGAGTCTGCTTTTACTAATGGGTTTAACTTATTCAAGTTTGAGATTCTGTTTATTTTTAAGGGCAGGCAGGGCATATCTTTATAATACTCTCTGTTAATTTTAAAATTCACTTTATTCATGTGATATTTATAGTACCAGAATGGTTATCTCCTATCGATGAAATCAGACCTTTCAGTGGTTGAAAAGTTGGAAGTTATCTGTGAGTACTCACATTGGTCAAAACCCACAAACCATGCTTCAGATGACCTCTTGCTCTTTGTCTCTCATGTTCAAATTATCTGACATCTACCAAAAACAGTTTAAAATTATTATGTTTTAACAACCCAAAGGGTTTGGTTAATGTCAGGCAGCTGTCTTTGCTGGACTAAATAAAGCAACTCTTTTGTACCCCAGAAGTCCTCCATTAATATATTCAATAAGGGGAATCTGGAAATCTGGATGGAAGAGTTTGGTGCATAACTTTGGCTAAAGAGTTCTCATTCTCTTTCCCTTCCCCTACTTCTCTTCCATTCCTTAATTGGAAAACTCAGAGTATTTTAATAGGCAATATATCAATATCATTTCTGGAGAATATTGTCATAAAGGACCAGGCTTCCCTGAGCTCACCTATCCTGTGACCTACATGTCTTGGGATTCCCATGACCCCACTCTTTGGACTGAATATATAGACATCATCCCTACAGCTGTCTCACTTGTCTTCACACTCTCTTGTTTACCCCAAATGTCAGAGACCAATGTAGAAATGAGAAATAAATTACTAATGCCCAAATTTTCAGCAAAATGTATGTATAATAGTTCCTCACCTTTAAATTCATATCCATAAAGAATTTAATCTTTTAATATAATTCCTACATTCCTCTCCCTACATATTCCATTGTCATATCAATGACACTTCTGATAACATGTATATCTACTTCTTGAAGATGTATTCTGGTGGTGATATGGATAGTAATTGACAGTTTTTCTTTAAAATATCTGCTTTTCTGCCTCTAGAGTTTTGCAGTATACAGGCAAATTTTCTTTAAAGATGTGTGCTGGATTTGCCTCATCGATATCTGTATATCGATCTGTATATGCTTTAATATTTTGACAGAGCAACCTTGCCATTTCATCTGTGCTTTGGTTAACAATGGGCCCAAGGGACTCCTTTGTATAATCAAATGAATTGACCTGGACTTGAGCTACCAGGTGAATGTTTATATTATTCCCATGCAGATACAAAATTCCACATTTTATTTGGTGCATTCCTCTTTTGGTTCTGAGTGAAAAAATGGTGTTGCTAACCTAACATTTATAGAAGGATACTGGAAAATTCAGTCAGGTGCCCTCACTTGGCGTATTTATGATGGTTTAAGCTATTGTTCTACCAGTTACTGCTTTAATTACCTCCCAAGGTCTTCAGTGCCTGCTTTACTTAATGTCACTGAAATTCGCAAAACCAAGACATTCTCTTTCCCTTCATTTTATACCTCATGGTTGAAATTTTTCTGTTAGTGAGTGGAAAATGACCATGAGATACGTAGACCATAGTGCAAATAATGGAACTGTTGAAAGTTCTTTAGCAAGCCAGTGCCATGCCATTGGAGACTATACACAGAAACAGATTCTTCTCCACTAGCACTGTATAATCCCAGCCTAGAAATGAGCCAAAGCTGTCTTCCAACCAGCCAGAAGCATAAACATGGGTCTGATTTTCCTCCCAGCCTATTGAAAATTTAACAGAAATCTGCAAAACGAACAAATTCAAGATTCAAACAGTCATTGAAATGCTTTCATAGCATTTGGTTTGTAAATATTTTGGATGAAACGTATTGGGATAGTCTGAAAATCCGCAGGAGATGTGGGTCCCTGCCTTATTTTCATATGCTATGGATACATCTCTGGGAGCTTGCAGCACCCTTCTCAAAACCCAACTGTCATATGGAGCTCATTTGCTACTCGAACCCTAGACATATATTTAACATAAGTGATATAATGACCTTCAGTATTTTTCTATTGAACAAGTTTAGCAATTTTTGCCATTAAACAGATAATTAGTTATGCAAAGTATTTAGCTTTTATAATCATTTTAGTTATGACTAAAAGGGGGGAAATTATGCTGCATCACTGATAATGAAATTTGTGAAAAATTTTTTGTTTATCTGACTCTCATTCCTTCAGTATTCTTGCTATAAATTTGTTTTGGAGATAATGATAAAGATTTATTTGAAAATGTCTAAAATGTATGTATATTTTATAAATATATATTATATATATTGTAGGAATATATATAATATATATAAACTTCATATATGTGTGTGTGTGTGTATGTGTGTATGTACGCATGCATACACACACACACACACATATATAAACCATAGGTGCATTTTACTGTTTTGTATTTTCGTTTTTAGAGATAGTGTACACCACAGGTAATGAGTATGATGAGTGTTGTGCTGTTTGCTTTTGCAGTATAATATATAGTTCTAAATGTTTAAATTACTGTATATACTATATTCATTATAGGCTAGCATGCTTGTTTTAAAGACTGTCATTCTAGTTTATTAAAATCTGAATGTAAGAAAACCTGGCTATTCAAATGTGAATTGAAAAATATTCCATTCTCAGTACTGAACTATTTCCATTGAACATTCAGGATTTTTAACAAAACAGATATCATCAAGAAGGCAATAGCTAGAGAATGAGAGGTGCCTTTAAAATAAAATACAAATGCAGCCTTACAGTGAGGAT